>NC_092511.1:31325000-33725000 GCF_047511675.1 Marmota flaviventris | reverse complement strand
AATTTGAGTCTGTGTTCACTTGTCTAAAGATACAGAGACACAGAGATATAAGAGACATAAGATGATTTGTTTTTATTGGTTGGTTTACTTTAATGCTTCTTTATCACCTGTACTTGGGCTTCTCCAACATGCATTCCTGGAGTACTAGGAGCGTACCAGAGGGTGTGGAGCTAAGGTGCCTCTCTCTCTGGGAGGTAAGTGGTTAGAGCTGTTTCTGTGTTCTCCTCTGCCTATCTTGGGGTGCCCTACATAGAAAGGTTTGAGAAGCAGGGAGCTTGTCAGAGCTTCCTGGATTGGGTTTCCTGGTAGTGTTGGAGTCTGCATCTTTCCACAGTACCTATATGAAAGTCACATGTCACTGAATTGCTACCGTGGAGAGGAAAGTCTCAAAAGCAGGACTTGGTAGTTCACCTGCAGCATTGCCCTAGAAAACAATTAAAAAAAAAAAAATCTTTTGTGTGCACTTAGCCGGAGCCTTGTCTATCAAATGTCACTGTTGTGCTGGGCTCTAGGGGATATGTAGGGATGACCATCAGCAGGCTTTACCTGGCAAATACCCTCTGAGAGATGCTTGTATGTGGAAAAAACCTTTCTGTGTTCAAGACAAGTTCTTTGGTTTAACCTAGGCTTTTTTTTCTTTTTTTAAATTTTTAGTTGTAGTTGGATACAACACCTTTATTTCACTCATTTATTTTTATGTGGTGCTGAGGATCGAACCCAGGGTCGATTGCTCTACCACTGAGCCACAACCCTAGCCCTAACCTAGACTTCTTTATGCAAAAACTTAGCCCAGATTTTTGAAATGTAATTCATCATCATAAATATGATCATTTTGAAATTTCTTTGGTAGATTATGACAATAGAATAAGATCAGTGTTATCCGTAAGTAACACATCCATGGCTAGATCTCTTGCCCGTTTTCCAGTTTGGCTAACTTCTGATGGATACAGCCCTACTGGCATTTTTGAGTAATTTTGTGAGTAATATTGCTAATGTAATATTTGACTGAATACTTACAGTTCTTTAATTTTGTACAAATACCCCAAGGGTCTTTTGCTAATGGCTACATTTTAAATAAATCATATGAATGCTAGGCAAATGTTAATGATCTTCAATGCAAATGTTGGTAGCAAACCTAAAGAAGTTATGAACCAAGATTTGGAACTCACTACATTTATAATGTTACATGTTTGTTAAAAATGTGGAGGGAAAAATATTTTAAAGAGAGGTATTTTTGCCATAACTGTAAAATAAATGTTAGTTGGTACTTTTCATAAAAATTGTTCTTAGAAATAGCAGGATCCCCACTTACTGGTAATTGAATGCTTGAATAATGGCTATAGTTCCTAAATTTTATAGAGCAATGAAAGTGATAGTTTTTTAAATAAATGTAGTTAATACCATTTTATGATTATTTTATTTTTGCTTAATACTTATAAATATTATGAAAATAAATATCTGGTCTTAGTTGATCATCCTAATAGAATTTGCTTAGATTACAAAAACAATTATAGCTAATAGACCCTCAAAAATGTGTCTTTTGGCCAAGCACGGTGTTACAGTCCTGTAATTCCAGTGGCTCAGGAGACTGAAGCAGGAGGATCTCGAGTTCAAAGCTAGCTTCAGCAATTTAGTGAGATGCTAAGCAACTCAGTGAGACCCTGTCTCTAAATAAAATACAAAAAAGGGCAGGGGATGTGGCTCAGTGATCGAGTGCCCCTGAGTTCAATCCCTAGTACACACACATACACCAAAAAATGTGTCTTTCCCTGGGGGTATAGCTCAGTGATAGAGCACTTGCCTAGCATGCATGAGGCTCTGGGTCGAATCCCCAGCACTTCAAACAAAACAAAGCAAAAACCCTTCTCCTTGTATTATAGTCTCTCCTTCCAGGGAGGCGCAGAGGTCACCACAGGTAATGGGGTGTTTATTGGAAGGATACAGCAGCAGCTGCCTGCTTAAGTGTGGTGGTTCTGATATCGCCTCTCCTGCCTCCAGGATTGGCATCCAGATTGGCATCATTCTGACTTGTGTAGGATTCTGCTTCTCTTCCAGCGTCTGGTCCACACCACGTCCATTGGTTCACCCTCTTCCCACTTTCCCTGTTTAGATTCCAGAGTGGCATAAGCTAACTAAGCCTGACCATCTCCTGGGTGGGGAGAGATTTCCAGGGGAATGGAGAGATTGCTACTGGCAGGGCAGTTTCCCTTAGAAGGAGGTGTTGGAAGAGCTATCATGGTGCCAGTGACATTAAGCAGAGCAGCACTCTGGCCCACTATGTGACATTGTGCTGATGGGACCCAATGAGCCCGCAGTAGCAAGAACTTAGCCGTCCCAGTGATTGGCCTGCCTGGTTTATTCAAGAGTAGACAATGGATTTTACTCAAAACTCTAATTGTTCTTGTTATATAATTATAACAAGAGTGAGTCATTTTGTAGGCAGAAGCTATGGCTGATTTGTGGCTTTCTCCAGAAGTGTGAGTGAAGTCAGTGGCCTGTTTCACAAAGTACTAGATAAGCAGATTTCTAGATCTCTTCAATTAAGAGAACACTTAACTTGGCATTTACACTTGGAGCTCCTTACACAACTCCCCATCCCCAAACATTAGAGCATTTTTGCACTGGAGCAGCTCTGTGAGATTGGTACCAGTGCTTTCTATCTATCTATTCTTGTAAGACTCAGCCGGGGACCTTACAGCCATATGGTACCTGACATCACTGTGGAAGTGAGATTTGGGTTGCCAATCTTTCTGGTTACTCAGTGTGTGACTGTTTGAATGTTTGTTGTTTTTGTTGTTATTTCTTCAGATTGGTAATTTAACTTTTTGAATCCCATTTTGTTTCTCTCTTTCTCTCTCTCTTTTTTTTTTTTTTGTTGTGGTACTGGGGATTGAACCCAGGGCCTTGTGAATGCAAGGCAAGCACTCTACCAATGATCTATATCCCCAGCTTGTTTCTCTTATTTTGATCTAATTTGGAAATTTAATAAGCAATTCCTGCCAAACTTCCCCTTAGAACAACATTTTTTTCTACAGTGCTTGATTAAATTATTAGGCAAAAATAATTAGCTGGGTTTTTTTTTTTCCTCTTAATGCCATGGAGTTTGGTAGAGGAAATGAGTGCAGTAATTGTCAAACTTAAAAAAATAATAATCTACCATGTTGTTGGTTTATCTTCGTATTTGGTCATAATGAATACTGTCTGTTTTCATTTTAAGGAAAACAGTTTGAACATGAGTACAATTAGTATTCAGATATTTTTCACTGGATATACTGCATCAAACTATTCAATAATTCAAAGTACATAGGCTCTATAATCCTTTGGACTAGAACAGAAATCTGGATCATATTTTTTTCCACCTGTGTAATATGATCATTTTTCATTTGTAGGGTCCCAAACTAATGATTTACATATTAACATACCAAATGGCCTGCAATTTAGATTTGTATCATCCTTTGTTTTAGAAAGCCATCTACTATAAATCTCCAAAGATAAGCTGTTAGGCCATTTCTAACTCAAAAACAAAGAATAGATCTACTTTTGTAAAAAATCACACAATGTAGATTTTAAAAACAATTTCTGAATACCATGTCATGGATTATATTCTATTTAAATTATTTATGGAAAGGTATATGTATTTTGCTCTAAGAAGTATCTTATACATCCAACCACTTTTATATCAAGATAGTTCAGTTGTATGTTGAAAAATGATAGGAAACATTTTTATTTTTTCTTTAATTTTGATTTTGTCGTAAGTTTACTTTTAATCAATAAGCTGATCACCTTACCATCCCTCAGAAGACCAAGGCCTCTCTTTAGTCTTGAATAGCTTGAATTTTGGTGCGCATTTTTGTTACTTTCAGAAATTAAGTCAAAATAGCCTTATATTAAAGGTAGCCTTATATGGAGAGCCTTATTGCAAAGATATCAGAACATTTAATTTCTAGTATTTTTTCTAGAATTCAGAATCTTGGGTATTTTGGGGGGCATATAAGAACTTTGAGAAGAGTTCTCTATTTAGTTATGGCTAAGGTATGTTTTGTACACTGCGGATGTCTTTGTGCTTTCTGACATTTGTATTTATGTTGAGGAAAGTCATACCTCACTTTCTTGTTTGGCTCAATAAAGCTCATCAACAGATAAATTGCTCTGTGTGTATGTGTTAAAATATTCTTGCCTTAAAATAGAGTACTCATGCGGCCAAATGGTCTTCTAGTGATTCATCTTTCTGTGTGCCTGGTCAACGCAGGCCTGATAAAGTCCATGGGAGTAAGAAAGAAGAATGAAACATCTTTTCATTGTTAATGATCTGAACCTGGATTAAAAGTATTTTGGGCATGTAAAGATTTTATGGAAAAAGTAATATATGTGTGTTTGGCTTTTACTAGTTAAGATGGCAAGTGGCTGAACAGATAAAATATGTTTTGGTTTTAACCATCATTTTTATTGACTCTGTTCTAAAAGGAAGTAGTTATTGAAAGCGTGCATGTGGTCAGGTTTACTACTTCCACTGTGCACACATCATTATTGCTACCATTACCCGTCATCACTGGTGGCCACTGCACCTGTCATGAGAGTTCAGGTGTGCTGCATCAACCGATGGAGATGGTAATGTGGATAAGTAAAGACTGTATGATAGTTTGGGATTTAAAGTCATATTATATTGTCTGATAGCTCTTGTAAGAATGATGGTTTATGGACATAGCTTTTATCTTCTAATAAAGATTCTTAAAATCAGCTCAATTTATGTGATGTAATTTTGTTTCCTACTTTGATACAGGATTAGTAAAGTGTGCAGTCATTTGGGTCGTTGCTTTTCTTACCTCGCTGTGTTACGTATTTTTATGTCGGATCTTCTATAGTACCTATAAATGTACATCAAATATTTAATTCATGGTTGAAACCTTTTGGCATCTTTAGTCCTTGAGGAAGTACTATTTTATATATAAAAAATCAACTTTGTTATGATATAAATACGTTGTATGCAAACCTGAAAAGAAATGTGTACAGCTTGAACATTTGAAGAGTTAATAAATCTTACCTTTTGAGAACGACCCTGGAACTGGTACTAAATACTGTTCTGTTGAGTCGACTCCATTAATTGGTGTATTTTGTTCTTTTTTTCTTCTTCTTTTTTAATTTGTTCTTACATAATAGTAGAATGTATTTTGATATATTATACGTATATGGAGTATAACTTCTCATTCTTCTGGTTGTACATGATGTGGAATGACATTGGTTGTGTAATCATATATGCATAAAAGAAAGTAATGTCCACTTCATGTAGTTTATTCTTGATGGACTTATTTCCCTTCTGTTCTGAACCAAAACTTCACTTTGCAATAAACTACTGGCAGATGAAGCACAAAAGACGTCTCCTGGCTGTGACGGTGCCTCTGTGGATTGTGTGGCTGTGAATCCATCAATTGATCCTCCTCTGGCCTACATTCATATTTTCCTCCTTTGTAACTACTCCTCTTCTCTGTGGTAAGAACATAATTAATCTACGTGAGGTGAGTTTCCAGGGGATGGTAATGGGTACCCAGCAGCATAGAAAATATATAGTTAAGTGAGAAATCTTGGAAATTGCTGCTTGTTTACAGTGTGTTCTTGGTGACAAAAATGCCTGCCAGACGCTTTCAGTTCTAATGACTCTCCCCTTCCTGCCTGCTCTGTCTGCATCATCCCTGTCCACCCTTGACCTTCCTCCCTAGTGCCCCATCAGTATGGCAGACACATCCCCAGGAAGCAGGCCAGCAACACCAGACAGCACTTTTCCTAGGGCAGAGGCCTCGCTTGCCTTGACTGTCTCAGCAGGCCCCGTGGATGGGCTTAATTGTGAAAGTCACCCATATGGGGGATGCAAGGACCTCTTAGGTCAGAGAAGTGGGTTCCTTCCCGGACAGCTATTGAGCCAGGGCCCGGCATTGCCTCCAGGGTCTTTCTGACCAAGGTGTGAAATGGTTTTCCCCTTATACTGTACAGAGGTTTCCTTTGATTTATTGCTGTTAAGCTGTTGCTTCAAGAGCTGGGCACAAATTCTACAAACAGTGGGGAATCACAAGAAATTTGTGATAATTGCATTTAAGATAGGAGCCCATTTGTCAGGTGACACTTAACATGCTGTTAATCAGAGTGATGATTTCTAAGCCATGGGGTTTGCTTCTTGTCTGATTTTTTTCTTTATATTTTATTTTTGGAACTAATCAGGTTTTTGTTTTCTTCTAAGGAAACAATAGCAAATGTCAGACTGAACATTATATGATTGGATTATTTTCCATCAATTTTAAAAAAGCACAAGACTGTGTTTATGGTTGAAATTTTGGATGCCTGAGAAGATCATTAATGTTTTGATAAAAACAGGTGGCAAGAATCTTCAGAGGCCACGCCCGTCTTTCACTGATGTCTCAAGTTGACAAGGTGATAGATAACAGAAGTTTCATCACCCCTACCCTCTCTGCATCTTAGGCAGGGTCTGTCCAAGTACCTCTCCTCTTGTGTTCAGCCTATAAATACAGATGAATATTTGGACAAAAATGGGTTTTGGCACTCAGCTGTAAGAGCAGGGTAACCTTTTCAAGGCCAAGGAATTTTTCTGTGTGTGGGTGGTCCTTCTGTCTGCTGGAAACAGATGAAAGTCTTTCTGCCTTGCCAAGTCCTGAGGAACTTGTGGAGCTCGAGGTGGGGATCTTGAGGACCCCAAGGGGTCAGGGGAGAGAGGAACTTGAGGGTGACTTGACTTAGGGAGCCAGTTCTTTTATTGGAGCGAGCTAGGAGAGATTGGACCCATCTTAAAAACGAATTCATACTAGACAATATAGAAAACAGAAAGAAAGAAAATAAGCATATTCTTCACAATCATTTTAACAAGTGACTATTGTCCCTTATTTTCTTCCTCTCCCCTCATTTCCCTATGTGCTTGGCTGTCCCCACACAGTGGAATACCCACTCCCTGTGGCCAAGGAGCTCCTGGTAGGGAAATAGACCAGTGAAAAAAAAATTAAAGAGGCCCAGGGGTAGGAGAAAGGTTATGAGATGGCCTCTGTGAGGGCCCAAGGGACAGCTGGAGGTTCACGAGTCAAAGTAGGAATGATTCTTAAATTTAGTCAGGGAGACCGACCCTGAAGGATTCGTAACACTCGTGGGGCTCAGCATGTATAAATGCAAGAGGAAGGAACCTCCTCTTTGCCACTTGCTCTTGGTTGAGTAAGTGCACAGAGCTCTTGTGAGGGGTGCTGTTGGTGAGCAGAGGTCACTTTAGGGAAGGACTCATGTGCCAGCCAAAGAGGTGGATATATGCCTGCAGGCAGAGAGCCATTGAGGGTCATAAGTCAGGGGAATGACATGACAGGGTTTGTACTTAAGGAGGGTTTCTGGCAGCTGCGTCAAGGGTGGAGTGAGATGGGTGACAATTCAGGGAGACCATTGTTACCATCCAGGTAGGAGGAGGTGATGAAAGTGGATCTGGTAGCAATGATGAGAGAGACCGAGACTGAGTGAGCAAATTTTGTTGGGGAAGAGTTCCATTTCAGACTTAATGTTTTGAGGAGCCTGGGTAGAATCCAAATGGAAATATGCTGCAGGCTGGTGGCTCTGTGCCTGGAGCCCTGGGGAGAGGTCCCATCCAAATGGTCAGGATTTGGGAATCCTTAGTTGGAAGTGGAAGTAGAAGCTAGTTTGGAAAAGGATATGAAAAATGCCTCAGAGAGAGTATTTGGGTAATAGAGAAAGAAACCTAGGCTTGGTCCTTGGAGACCCCCCCAAATGAGACCAGCAGAAGAAAGTGTGTTGAGGGGCCCAACGGGAGGTATGGTTGTGAATGTCTCCCCACAATCAAGTGAGCTTTAGAACTGAATTGTCCATTGAATTCAGCAACAAGGAGCCAATAAGGGCTTTGAAGAAAGCCATTCTGGTAGCCTGGGGATAAGGATGCAGGTCAGGGCTTCTTCATAGACATGGTTATAAATAGAGTGGACATAAATCACATCAGCACCAATGGTTGGCTTTTTTCTCTTATTGTAGAGTCTCCATAGCCATTGCTCTTAAGTATCCATTCCTTAGGATAAGTGTTCTAGAGATGTTCCAAAGAGTCTTACCATTTTTATGGATTTGAAACTATACTGTCACATGATATTCAGATTGGAGCATTCTGGTTGGCAGCAGCATCAGTAATGCCTGATATTGTCAGTTTCGCCACAGACTCACCAGCATAGGATTTTACCTCACTAAATCATTTTCCTAATACAAATGAAGAACAGTGCATTCTCACAGTATAGACCTGCAGTGATATGTTGGTGACCAGTGGACATGTCTTATAGTCATTTTTAGCTTCTGGGCAACCATATCAAGAGCCATATATTGGACCAGAAGTTTTAAAATTGAAATGGAAAGTCAGCTTGTCAAACCATCTGACCATTGCTGTGGGACCGGCTGCTCTTGCACTGTCCTCCTGGATAAAATGCTTAATTAATCTCTCAGGGTCTGTTTCTTGACGAAGAGAGTTTGCTGGCATTTTCTAAAGTTCTTTCCAGTGTTAAGATTTTGAGCTGTTCAGCTCTGTTCTCAGCATCTCCCAGCCCACAGCCAGCCCCAGGTAAACATTAGGAAATTGACAGATCAGAAAATGTATTTTGCCTTGGAGTAGGAAGATATTACCTACAGAACAATAAAGATTCTCAGTATTGTATTCATTAAGAAAAATAAATAAAAAGAAGAAAGTCGGGCCGGGCGAGGTGGCCGATACCTGTAATCCCAGAAAATCTGGAAGCTGAGGCAGGAAGATCAAGAGTTCAAGACCAGC
Source organism: Marmota flaviventris (assembly GCF_047511675.1). Lineage (NCBI taxonomy): Eukaryota > Metazoa > Chordata > Mammalia > Rodentia > Sciuridae > Marmota > Marmota flaviventris. The sequence goes on along the minus strand of NC_092511.1, from coordinate 33,716,200 downwards.
CTCAGCATCTTAGCAAGGCTCTAAGCAACTTAGTGAGACCATGTCTCAAAAAATAAAAAGCTTGGGGGTGTGATTCAGTGGTAGAGTGCCCCTGGGTTCAATCTCCAGTACCAAAAAATAAATAAATAAATAAAAGTCAGGGTTATCTTACTATAATGATAATCCTACTCTCCTACCCTGCTTTTTAGCTACCACCTACTTATTAGGTTTTAGTTCAAATGTTTCTTCCCAGGGGACTTGTTGTCTAATAGATTAAATTCACTAGATGATTTCTCATCCCATTGGTCCTCCTTTATTTATTATCATCTGCAAACTAGGATGTTTCACCAGAACAATGACCTTCTACGTGTAATTGTTTATGGTATCCCCCACACCCAGCCTAGAAGCCAGCACATCATGCCTCAACACATGTTGAATGAACATAAACTCAGACGATCATTTTTTAACATTTTGTCATATTTCCTTTTGGTTTTTTCTCTGTGATATGTTTACATATCAAGTTTTTTTTTTTTTAATTCATCCGGACATGATGGCACATGCCTCTAATCTCCGCCACTTGGGAGGCTGAGGCAGGAGGATCACAAGTTCCAGGCCAGCCTCAGGAACTTGGGGAGATCCTGTCTCAAAATAAAAACCAAAAAGATCTGGGGATGTAGCTCTGTGGTAGAGTATCTCTGAGTTCCCCCCACCAAAATATATTGTTTCCTTCTAAGAATGAGGTCAGTGTGTACTACTGTTTCATTATTTGGTTTTCATTCCTATTGAATTATTTGTGATAGCCTATTGTAGTGATCTATTCTCTCACAGCACTTTGAGCAACGGCTCGTCTAGTTTAGAAATACAGCCTGGGATGTAGGAGACTTACAGAATGAATCAGTTCTAGTTTCTAAAAATGGTCAAACTAGCTGGACACAGTGGCACATCCCTGTAACCCAATTACTTGCCCCAGCTGGGGAAAGAGGATGGCAAGTTTGAGACTAACCTGGGCAATTTGGTGAGACCCTATCTCAAAAAAAAAAAAAAAGGACTGGGGATGTGGCTCAGTGGGTAAAGTGCCTAGGGTTCAATCTCCAGCACTGCAAGAATAAAATCAAACAAAAAAGGTCAAACTGTCTAAACTGATCTGATGTTGGAGAGCATGATTTATCACTGTGGGCAGTGGCCCCCAGGGGACATAGATGGAGAGACTGGAGAGTTGAGGAAGGACGCTGGTGGCCAGCCTCGCACGTGCCCTCACACACGTGATGTTGCTAAGTCTTCGCAGCAATCCTGTTAAGCAGGTGTTATTAACCCCTCTTGCAGATATCTCAGGGTTGTGAAATAGCACCCTGAAACACTCTAGCTATTTGTGGCTCAGCTAAATTCAAACCTGGGTCTCCTGACCCTGGGTCCTTATTTTAGGTAGACTCTCCCATGGGAGCACTGGAGTCCTTGGTTACAGGTAGACCATACTGCTGGTTCTCTTGCTGGTAGAGCTGGCTTTGATGGGGTTGAACCCCAGTGCACACAGCCAACCATTTTTTTCCTGACTGCTGCTATTTGTCAGCTGTGGGTAGTTACCTTATTCTGTTGAAGCTTAGTAAGCCCAGAACATGAAATCAATGAGTGATCTTACTTTTTAATCAGGAGTCTGAAAGTTCAAGTTGTATTGAGTAGCTGAGGGCCAAGGCCAGGACTTCCAGCTCTAATTTAGCAAACGTTTGATTCAAAGTTTCCATTTCCTTGGGTCTGGCCTTTTGCAAAGATATTAAGAAGGACCATTTGAACTTTATTCTGATCACCTGGGAAATAGCAGCACAGAACTTCCAGGGGCCTGTCAGGAACAATGTGACACAGCTTGAATAGCTAAAAATCAGAGTATCATTTTCAGTTAAAAACCCAGAGCAGATACACAAAGTAGCATTATACTACAAGGGACCATAGCTGAAATTGAGTGTATTCTTAATCACATTTAGATTCGGAATGGGCCACTATGATAAGATTCAGCTTTATTTGAAAGGGACTGTTATTACTAATAATCATTAATCATTGTGAGCCATAAAATCTGATACAGAAGAGTAGGAGAATTAAAGGATGAGAAAAGTGAGTATCATGTTCAAGAGTCTCATTTAATCACATACAGCTTCCTGAGATGTGATTTTAATTTTTAAACAACTGCTCTTCATTTATGGAGATTATGTGGCTCGCTGACTACCACTGCAGCCACCCGAGCTTTCCCTAATAATTTAAAAATATACATTTGCATGCATATTTAAAAAAGATTAAGATGGGGAAGTTTATGATATGTGTTTTTAACCACAATTTTAAAAAGCCCACACATTCGTGGTGATTCATTATCTCTCTTCTGATCAAAAGGAAGTATTTATTTTTAAAACTCTTTTTTAGTTTTTAAAATCACATGTAATTGATACAATTGAAATAATACAGGAATCTACAAAGTGAGCAAATTTTTTTTTTTACTCCAAATTGAACTCAATAGGCATCTGCTGATAGTACTTTTGTGTAATTTTTTTTTTAATGATAGTGCATTTTGGCTACTTATAGATCAGAAAAGCACAGTGACAATAGCAAAATTGGAAACAACCAAGTGTCCATCACCAGATGACTGGACAAACAAAATGTGGTATATACATGAAATGGAATATTTTTCAGTCTTAAAATGGAATCAAATTCTAATGCATGCTACAACATGGATGAACCTTGAAAACCTCATGCTAAGTGAAATAAACCAGGTGTCAAGAAGCAAATATTGTATGAATCTATTTATGTTGAGAGGGGTGGGGATTTGTTGTATATAAGTATAGAATTTTTATCTGGAATGATGATAAAGTTCTGGAAATGAGTACTGGTGATGCTTATACAACATTGTGAATGTACCCAATGTCATTCATTTGTTCATTTAAAATGGTTAAATTTAATGGTTAAGCTTTACCATTTTAACATATTAAATGTTAAGTATATTTTATGTATATTTTGTCACAATAAGTAAAGAAAAAGCTGGGCATGGTGGCACACGCCTATAATCCCAGCAACTCAGGAAACTGAAGCAGGAGGATCACTAGTTCAAAGCCAGTCTCAGCAATTTAGTGAGGCCTGAGCAATTTAGCAGGACCCAATCTCAAAATAAAAAATATAAAAAGGGCTGGAGATGTGGCTCAGTGGTTAAGCACCACTGGGTTCAATTCTTGGTACAAAACAAACAAACAAAAGACAACATAATATATATATGTGTATATATATATATATATTTTTTTTTTTTTTTTTTCTTTCTTTCTTTTTGGTACTGAGAATTGAACTCAGCTGTGCTATACTACTGAGCTGCATCCCCAGCCCTTTTTATTTTGAGACAGGGTCTTGCTAAATTCCTAAGACGGCCTTGAACTTGTGATCCTCCTGCCTCAGCCTCCTGAGTTACCGGGCTTACAGATGTCCACCATCACACTCATCTATAATTCTCTATCCTACTCTAAACATTTAGAAATAGTAGCTAATGGGCTAAGGGTTTAGCTCAGTGGTAGAGCTTTTGCCTAGCATGTGTGAAGCCCTGGGTTCATTTCCCACCCAGTGCTACAACCACAAAAGAGAGAGAGAGAGAGAGAAAGGAATGATAAATAATATATGATATAAAACATTTTAAATACTGTTATACATCAATAACTAACAACCTCTAATCTTAAGGCCTCACAACCACAAGTCTATTTCTTGCTGACATTACATGTCTTTCACAGTTGACTACAACTCCATGTCACATCCTCTTCATTTTGTGATCCAGGGTGAAGGAGCTGCCTTTATCTGTAATGTTGTCATTCTTGTGTCAGAGGAAAAAGAGAAGACAATGAAAACATGAGACTCAAAGCTTCTGCTTCATAGTGTCACTGAAACTGAAACTGTGAGTACAAGTAGCTAAGTATCAGCTTTATTTTTCTTTACATTTTATTGACAAAGCTAGTCATGTGATCCAGCCTGACATTATTAGGTTAAGAACATGTAATCCTCCCATGGGAATGATAATTCAATTACTGTGGGGCTGTAACCAGACATAGGATGCTTGTCTGTGATCATGGAGGAAGGGAAGCATCTATACATATGAGACCTCACCATGAGCTAGTGCAGGTTCTGGCCTTACACTATCTGAATGGGGCCAGAGTCCGAAGCCCTAGTGTGAGGCCTTCTTTAGATCCCTGTAAGCACAAATTACAAAGCACTCAGGAAAGTGTAGGTCTATGAAAAAGAATTTACAAATCTAACAAATAGAGACTTTATACCAAGAAATAGAAATAATAGACTAATCCAAAAGGCTTTGTGATAAAAAAAAAAATATGTTTAAGTGTTTAAAGATATAACAGAGGACTGGTATCAGTGAGCCAAGATCAGGAGGCAATGAAAAAAGAATAGGTGGATATGAAGACTAGCACAGTACTGCATGCCTGAAATCCCAGCAACGTGGGAGGCAGTTTAGCAAGATCCTATTTTAATGGCTAATGTAATTCAGTGGTACAGTGTTTGTTTAGCATGTATGAGGTCCAGGGATCTATCCTTAGTGCCACCAAAAAAAAAAAAAAAAAAAAAGAAAAACAATCTGAACCAGTCAGAATTCAGTTCAGAAACCCAAAACTATTCCAAGTACTTTTAGCAGAATGGAGTACAGGGAATTAGCTGCTTCCAAAATCACTACCAGGCCTAATAGTCTAATTATCCAGATGTAATTTTTAAAAATTGCTTCTAGCAGTTTCTAGCAGATACTATGCATTATATGAGTCTTTATTAGATAAAAATTTTAAAAGATCAGTTGAGAGCTGTTGTGGGATTAATGATTTCAATCTATCATCATAACCATAATTCAGATGTCAGGCAGCCAGCTCCGCTGCCACCAATACAGTTTCCTCCGGTCCACAAAGGTGCTGATCGTTTGCTGGAATACTGAGACCAGGCAAATTTGGTTCTTGGCCGCCACCACAGCAGCAGGATGGAGTTTCCTTCTCGTTTCCATTCTCCTGCTCCTGTACGTATGCATGGGATTGGTCAGAGCTAAATCCTCCAGAACTCTGTCATGTACTCTGGGAATATGATTTTCTTTCTTTCTTTCTTTCTTTTTTTTTTTTTTTTTGCTTTTCAGCCCCTGTAATTCAGAAGGGAACAGAGAAGCATGTGAGAATGAATGTCAAGTGGCAGACAATAACAAATACAAGTAGCTAAGAATCAGCTTAATAAGAAATGTGCAAAGACCCTTATGAAGAAAACTAAAATACTGTTTAAGGGCACCAGAGGAGACCTGAACAAATGGGAAAACATCCCATGGTTTTGGATCAGCAGACTCAGCATTAGCTCTTTCTCTGGTTACCATGTCCTGAGCTTCTTTCTTCCACCACACTCTTCTACCATGATGTTCAGCCTCATCTCTGGCCCAGAGCAATGAAGTCGGCTGATTATGGACTGAACCTCTGAAACTGTAAGCCAAAATAAACTTCTCCTTCTCTAAGAATAAAGGACTCAGCATCAAAAAGAGGTCATCTCTCTAAATTCATTTAAAGATAAATAGTAAACATTGATAAAATTGCAGATTGGTTTATAACTAGTAGGCTGATTCTAATATTCATATGGAAAAACAAACAAAAATGGTGAAGAGAGTTGAACAAGTAGATAGTGAAGTGGAACTAGCACTAAGCAAACCTTAAAGCACACAAACTCAAAACATGAAAACAGTGGAGTGTTGGAGAATGAATAGATACAAATCAATCAAGAGGAAACTACATAAGAAAATATTTGTAGGGCTGGGGATGTGGCTCAAGTGGTAGCGCGCTCGCCTGGCATGCGTGCATCCCGGGTTCGATCCTCAGCACCACATACAACCAAAGATGTTGTGTCCGCCGAAAACTAAAAAATAAATATTAAAATTCTCTCTCTCTCTCTCTCTTTAAAAAAAAAAAGAAAAGAAAATATTTGTATATGTTAGAAGAGCTATTTCAAATCAGTGTCAAAAAGAGACAGCATTCCATAAATTCTGGAATCCATCTGGAAGAAAATTGGCTCTCTGCTCCAAAGCATCACCAGAAAAACTTCCAAGTGGTTAAAGGTTCTAGATAAAGGTAAAACACAAAGCTATAAATGTACTCACAGAAAACAGGATAATTTCTTCCTAACTGTGGAATATTTTATAACTTTGACCATAAAGTTCTGCATAGCAGAAAGAAGAAGAAAAAAAACACCATAAGCAAAATCAAAAGACCTAAGGAAAAGCCAGTTCTGCTTACATCCCAAAGGAACCAGTCCCCTTAAAATGTTAAGAGGTCATAATCAATAACCAATAGAGGGCTGGGGTTGTGGCTCAGTGGCTTACCTCACATATGTGAGGCACCGGGTTTGATTCTCATATGTTCTCATATATGTTTGTTCATATAAATATGAACAAAATAAAGGCCCCTCAACAACTACAAAATTATTTTTAAAAATAACCAATAGAAAAGAATCAACATCCAAATAGAAAAATGAGCAAAGGATTTGAACAGACAGTTCACATAGAAAATATTAATTCCCTTAAATACATGAAAATATGCTCAACATCATTCAGAATAAGAGAAATGCAAATTAAATGTAGACTGACATACCATTTTTCACCTATCAAATTGTCAAAAATTGAAAAGTTTAATAATATACTCCGTAGGTGAAGCTTTGGGGGAAATAGTGAGAAGGAATATAAATTGACTCAACCTCTGTAGAATTCAATTTATCAATTTTTCTCAAAATTGAAAATTCACGTATCCTTTGACCAAGCAACATAATTTCTGAGAATTTAGCTCAAGGTACACTCTCACATACAAACTGATGTATGTATAAGGTTATTTGTTCTGCATTATATAGAATAGAAAAGATTGTGAATGATACAATTCAAAGTGTGACCAGGTAAGATAACTTACGAAACACCCAACAATGGGAATACTAGGTATTTCATTCATTGCATTAAAAAAGAATGAGAAAGCTCTCGTCCCAATATGATAAGATCTAAGAAGTATTATGGATTGGAGAAAGTTAGGTACACATCAGTATATAGACTATATATCATCTTTCTGAGAAGGAGGTGAAAAATAAGTACATATAGAAAAATCAAACAAAAGTCCTAAGTTCCAAAAATTTAATGGTATGAATTATGTGATCACATTATGACAAGCTCAATGAAATGATTTCTGTAAGTTTGTACATCTGGCCGGTTTGGGGACCTGGAGGTTCAGAACCAATTGCCATTTATGATATACCCAAAAATGTATTGCTCGGGGATGTAGTAGATTTTATTGCATTTGCGTAAAGACAGTGGATAAATAAGAATTTAAGAATAGAGGTTACCTGGGGTTGAACTGCACTTGGTAGATGGGAGACAGATGGGAGCAAGTCTGTCCATTGTGTATCTTTGTTTGTTTGTTTATATTTTGAGATAGGATCCCACTAGTTGCCCAGGCTCTCCTCAAGCTTGAATGCCTCCTGCCTCAGCTTCTGTCCTGGTTCATTGTGAAATTTTTTTAAAAAATTTTAAACCATATGACTGTATCAAGTATGAAAAATATTTGAAAAAGGTTTTTAGGGTTGGGGATATAAGTCAGTTGGTAGGGTGCTTGCCTCACATGCATAAGGCCCTGGGTTCAATCCCTAGCACCAACAAAAAAAAAGAAAGTTTTCAATTAAAAGAAGATCAAGCATACTGAGGATGTAACTCAGTGGTAGAGTGCTTATCTAGAATTCAAGAGATCCTGAGTTTGATCCTCATCACCGCAAAAATAAATAAATAAACAAATAAATAAATAAAAGGTTGGGGAAGGGAGAATAATACTACCAATAATTCTGTGGCAAGAACTTTGAAGCCAGGTACAGTGGCGCATGCCTGTAATCCCAGAAATTCAGGAGGCTAAGCCAAGAGGATCACAAGTTCAAAGCCAGACTCAGCAACTTAGAACCTGTCTCAAAAAATAAACACATGAAATTAAAATGAAATAAATGTGAATATTTACGGGGATGAATAATTTCCTAGAATACAAGTTACTCAAATGGACCTAACAAACACTGATAACCAGAAAAGACTAATAATAGTAAAATTAAGTGACTAGATAGTCAAAACTCTTCCCACTCCCTATATAAAAGCTACAGGACCTAGACCATTTCATGGGCCAGTTTTCCAAGTAAAATCTCTTGTGCTATGCAAGTTGTTCCAGAGAAAAGAAAAATAGAAACAGTTACTCATTTTGTAAAGATGGTATAACCTTAGTACTGAGATTGGATAAGGAGAGGGCAACAAAAGAAAACTAAAATCAATCTTTAATTAGACATAAATGCAGAAATTCTAATTAAATTTCAATATTAGCACATTAAGCCCAGTATTGTACTTTTAAATATCATCATGACCATGCAGGGTTTATTTCGGGATAACATTAAGAAATATATTAATTTAGTTAATTCACTACATTAACAGATTGAAGGAAAAACACCATATGATATAAATAGATCCAGAAATAGCATTTAGCAAGATTCAACACCCATTCATGATAAAAATTTCTTGGCAAATTAGAAATCAAAAGCCTTATTATTTTAATAAAGGATATCTACCAAAAGCCCACATAGAGCATCATTCTCAATGATTAAACTTGGGAAGCGTTTTCACTAAAAGTCAGGAATGTAACAAGGATGCCCATGATCATTACTCATGTTCAACACTGTGCCAGGGGACATAGTCACTGTGTTATGAGAAGCCCAAGAGACCAGCAAAGTAGTAGAACTAATAAGGATGTTGGCAAAAGTATCTGGAGTCAAGCTCATCATAAAGAAATCAGCTTTTTTTTCTTTTTTTCATACTGGATATTGAACCCAGGGGGTACTTACCCACAGAGCCACATCCCTAAGCCCTTTTTTTGTAATTTATTTAGAGACAGGGTCTCACTGAGTTGCTGAGGTTGGCTTTAAACTCAGGATCCTCCTGCCTCAGCCTGCCGAGCCGTTGGGATTAAAGGCCTGTGCCAGCACACCTGGCCAGCATTTCTTTATACGAGAAATAACCAATTAGGATATGAATGAAAGGAGGAAAATAAAGAAGAGAGAGAGCATTCACATTAGCAAGACAGTACTTAGAAAAGGCAATGTCATATTTAAAAAGTACAAAAATGGGCTGGGAGAGCTCTGTAGTAGAGTGCTTGCCTAGCATGTGCCAGGCCCAGGGTTCTGCCCCCAGCACTCCAAAAAAACAAACAAAACAAAACAACGCCAAAAAGCTATCGAAGTCTATCTAAGAACACATAAGAACTGAATAAACCATGTTTATGGAAGAGAAGACTCAATAATCTCCAAATGGTAATTCTGCCCAAATAGAGCTCTAAATTCAATGTGATCCTAACAAAATTAGTAATAGATTTTTGTAGCCCTTTGACAAACATTTTTAAAATTTATGTGGAAGATGAATGGTTATAATCCAAACCCAATTCTGTAAAAGAGTAAGTGCCAGAAGTCAAGGCATTGTTAAGTCTAGAGTAATTAAAATTGTGGATATTGATGCAGAACAAACAGATAGATCAGTGGAACGGAACAAAGAGTCCATAAATAGTTCAAAGATTAGAAGATCTTGGGATGTGAATAGGCATGGCCTCATAAACCAGCAGGAAAGGGTGGGTGTTTAATAAATATGAGTAGGAAAATTGTTTTTCTGTGGGAAGATTTAAAAAAAATCCCTATCCTATGCCATACCCAAGAGGTAAATCTTGATGAATTAAAGATCTGAGCATGAAAAACAGGATTTAAAAATGATTAAAAGGAAAATAGTAGAGTTCTCTGGAAAAATAGAATAAATAGGGCATACATGTTGATTTATTATGGGAATTGGCTCATGTGATGATAGAGGCCTGGATTTGCAGATCTATAAACTGGAAAACTAGGAAATGTAATTTTTAATTTTTTTAATATAAAAACCCCAATTCCAGAATTGAAACAATATTATATGTGTATGTACATGTAAGCTTCAGCCTCTTCCCTCTTCCACCCTATTCCCATCCCCATAATCAATCATCTGTATTTGCCTGTGCTTTGTCTTTCTGAGTCTTATAATAGTATTTCCCCTTCTTCCCACATGAACGGTAACACATACTCTGCCTCACCTTTTCCTCCCCCAGTGCTTCCTCAAAACTATCTGCGATGGTCACTCTCCGTTGTCAACTTGACTGAATTTCAGAGCCATCCGGACAACTGGTGAAACACTCTGGGTGTGTCTGTGAGGGTGGTTCCAGAGATGACTGGCATGAGGGTCAGCAAGAGGGAGAAAGCCCACCCCAAATGTGGGTAGCCCCTGTCCATCAGGCTGAGGATGGGATGGAACAGAAAGCAGAAGGGAGCAGCTCTGTGTGCACTCGCAACTAATTTGAGCAGGTGCCGTTTATGTTATTTATTTATTTGCTGCTACCACTGCCTGCGGACACCAGACTTCAGCTTCTTTGGCCTTTGAATGGGGCCTTAGCACCAGTGACTCTCCCAGGAGCTTCCAGGCCTTAAGCTGAGGTTTAGGGCTGCATTATTGGTCCTTCTTGTTCTGAGGCTTTTAGTTTCTTGGACTGAGCAGGTACTGGCTTCCCCAGCTCTCCAGCCTGCAGGTGGCTGTTGCAGGAGTATCCAGACTCTGATTGTGTAAACTGGTCTGATAAATCCCCTCTTTTAATTATATATACATTCTGTTGGTTCTTTTCCTCTGGAGAATGCTGACTTGTATACTCTCCTGTGTCAGTGACTAATTACTTCACTGCTGTTTATACCCAGTACACCATTGTGTGGCTGTATTTTAGTTTATTCACCTAGTTCTCTAAACAATAGATATGTCGGTTCTTTTTTTATTAATTTTTTTTTGGTGGAGGGGAGGTATTGATGATTCCCAGGGGTGCTCTACCATTGAGCTACATTTTCAGTCCTTTTTAATTTTTTATTTTGAAACAGGGTCTCACTAAATTGCCCCGGCTGGACTCCAACTTGTGAGTCTGAGTTGCTGGGATTGCAGGAGGGCACCCTCCACACCTCATCAGATAGTTTTTGTTTTTTGGTAACCATCCCCAGCCCTTTTTTATATTTTATTAGAGACAGGGTCTTGCTGAGTTGCTTAGGGGCTTGCTAAGTTGTTGAGGCTGGCTTTGAACTTGCGATCCTCCTGCCTCAGCCTCCCACGTCGCTGGGATTATGGGTGGGCACCGCTGCACCCGGCTCTCAGTCAGGTTCTTAAACAGTCTTTCCACCAATCCTCGTGCTCCTGGCTCCACCTCCCGGGCTCTTGCCCTGCTACACCTGTTGCAGACAGTCCTGAGCCCTTGGGGTGCCTGTAGAAGGAGTGCTGTTTATTTTCTCCTTCCTGCTGGCCTGCTGTTCCACTTTCTTGGAACTGCCTAAATCACTTGTCACTTCTCCATCTGCTTTCAGTTTCCAGTTTCATTGCTGCTGTCTCCTCTCCCCTTCTCTTTGTCTTTCTGGGCATGTATTCTTTACGGATCTCTTTAATGGTACTTTAGAGGAGTGTGGAGAGGGAGCAGGACTAAATACATGTATCTAATCCACCCAATTGATCCATTCTTTGATTTAGAAAAATGCTTTGGTTGGGCTGGTGAGTGTTCAAGTTGAGAAAAATTTGCTGCAGCCATTGCAGGGCCCTGCTATCCAGACACAGGTGAGGCAGTGCCGAGGGGAAGCGGAATTTGCCCAGCACTATGCTGGGGAGGAAGGGAAGATACGAGAAGGGTACAGTTGTGACAAGGGCCTAGAGAGGTCAGAGCTAAAGTGACACAGGAAGCCTAAGGCATGAGGCGAGAAAGATCGCTGATGGAAACTTCCCTGTGGCTAGCTGAAGAGCTTTGGAAAGAGTCGCTTAATGTCCACCTGTAGGCTGTTTGCTGTGCTGTGGTGTCATAGCAGACCGTTGTCTCTCCCTGTGTCTACTTTCCCCTTCCTTCTTAGTGGTTTTCAGCTGGGCACATTATCACCCAGGATAAACAGCCCGTTTGCCAGCTCCCCTTGCAACAAATCATGGTCATATGGCTCATATCTGGTTAATGAGATATAACCAGATGTGACCAAGTGCTAGACAATAAATGTGAGCAGAAATGTTATATCAGAATTCCAGGAAGGCCAATTAAAGGTGGTTTAGTCAGTTGAGATAGCTTCTCCCCCGCCCCCGTCTGCCTTTGCTCCTTCCAGACTGCAATTTGGATGCAATATGACAAAGCTCCAAAATTTTTTGTGTGTTGTAAGGTGCACATGAGGAAGGAAGAGGATTCTGGGTTCAAGACTATGAAGTTCCCATTACCGGGACCCAGTTGCTTATCTCTGGACTTCTTTTTTTAATGTAAGAGATAAATTAATTTTTTTCTACTTTATTTTAGTACTTATCCCCTGCCAAGTACTGCTTTAAGGGCTTGGTATATATCCTTAATTATTTAACACTATGAGTAGGGACTAATATTATCTCTGCTTTACTGATGAGAAGTAAGGCACCAAGAGATGAATTAACTCGCCTAAAGTTAATCAATCTGAGTTTAATAATGACAATTGGGGCTTGTAAGCACCGAGCTGCATTGCCTCGGCCTGCATAAGCACGGCCCCATCCACTCCTACCTGACATGCCTGTGCAGTCACCCCAGAATCTGCTCCAACACAATCTCCTATCAGAAGGACCAGGCCATAAGCATAGCCCGCTCCCAGAGGAAGGAACCTGGTGACCTGGAAGGGCAGGGAGAGCATGGACCAAAAGTAGATGGGTGACAAACCCTTTCCCTCAAATACAGTAGAGGAGAGTGGTACCAAGTCTCTCATCTGCAGAGCCTTTGCAACATTTAGTGTCATTTCCTCGGGTGTGGGCTTTGGTGCATTTTGACTTCATTTGAATTGAACTGATGAAAGAATACTTTAGCCAATTTCAGAGACCATAATTGTTATGACTATAGAGATCCCCATAGATCCTGCTTTATCTTTGGTGGGGAAAATTAGGGGCCAACTTTTAAGATGCTAAGAAGAGCACTTGGCACCATAAACCCATCTTTATTGATTGGATTAATCAAAGACAAGAGATACAAAATGTTAAAAAGAGAGACAGTGTGTGCTAGACATCCCTTCTCTTGATTAATGAGGAAGCAAGGAAGAACAGATTTCTCAGGGGGCTTAGAGAGATATTTGGGCTGTTCCTATTGCCACCTTTTCTCATAAGTTTCAATCCTTAGTCCCAAAGCTGATTGCAAATAAGCCAATTTTAAAGATATTATTGCAAGCCAGAAGGTGCTGGAAGCCGAATTTGGGGTCACGCTAATTAGCTGTGAGTTATGGGTGCTATCCAGGTGATTCAGTTTGCCCTGTATCCTTAGGCAGCTCTTAGGGGCTTTGCTCCTGGTCACAGAAGTGACTACAGTGTGTGGGGCTCCAGGAGGAGGCCACGGCCTGCCTGGGGGAAGCCATCATCTCAGAGAGAAGCCTCTGCTCTGATTTCCCTCTTAATAAAGACACAATACATAATGAGGCAAATGGGCCACGTATTTGGAATGCAAATCTGACCTGCAGAGCCACATCCTGGCTGAGCTGCCTGGGAGGAAAACAGTCCTAGCAGCAATCACCAGAAGAGTCCTTCTGGAAGATTCCCCTGGAGAACCTGTGAGCTTGCCGGCAACACTTTGCCTCAAAATGACTGGCGTTGGCGATGGCCCCGGGGAAATCCTAAGCCAAAGCTGAACTACCCAGAGAAACAAATAGGTGTCCCCAAGGAACCTTGCTGAAGAGTTCAAATTGGACTCTCAGAGAAAATGAGAGAAAAATGAAAATATAAGTGAATCACTCATGATTTGGACAGATTTGGAGGTTGGAAGATAACTCAGCCTCCAGATGCTGGTCTGAGGATTGCTGTAATAGCTCACCGAGTATTTGGTAAGTTTTTGAGTCCCCTAAGAGAAATGGGCCTTCCTAAGGAAAGAACAAAGGCTTCTAATCCAACAGTTCTGAGGAAGGCGAGAAGCTTCTCTGCCAGATCGAAACAGCCTTATCCAGAGGAGGATGATAAACAACCCGGCAGCCCTTTCTTCCTGGCTTTTATTTTCTTCCTTCTGATCATTCACGTATTTCATGATTTCTCATTCCTTCATTCACTTTTGCCCCTGGGGATGGGGTCATGGAGCAATCAGGGATACATCCAGGAACAGAATATTAAAGGTGCCATCCTTGTTCCACATTAGAGAGAGAACATTATAGAACCACGGAAAATGAAGCAAATCATTCACCGAGGGCAGCTCAGAATAGATCACTCCCTGGCTCTGCATCCGCCATTCATAAATGAATACAGAGCTTTTCTAAAGGAGCTTAAAAGATTTTATTCCTAATCCTTTTTTCCCCCCTAGAGCTTTGGAAATATGGCTGTATAATTTAATGATTACAGGAGATGAGCAAAAGAATGAACTAAATAAGATAACATCAGCTTGCTTTGTAATGAAGGGTCAATTTTTTTCTAAATATAGAGCAAAATCCAATTATGGTGCCGTTGTTTATAAATGTTCCCTGCATGACATGCACATGAGAGACCCAGTTGGAACATATGTGTCCTTTCACACATAAAGAGCTCTCACCTTGGCTCTTTAGAAAGTTGGAGGAGGTATACTACAAGTCAATTTTCCTAAGTCACTCTTCCTGCCATTACAACAGTAAACTGCTGATAGAACAAGTATAATCCAGAATAAGTCAACCCCCCAAACAATGGTTGAAAAAGAAAAATCAAAAAGTGCTGGGCGCACTGGCTCCTTCCTATAAATCTCAGAAGCTCAGGAGGCAGGAGGATCTTGAGTTCAAAGATCAGCAAAAGCGAGGTGCTAAGCAACTCAGCTAGACTCTGCCTCTAAATAAAATACTAAATAGGGCTGGGGATGAGGCTCAGTGGTCAAGTGCCCCTGAGTTCAATCTCCAGTATCCTCCCCCACCCAACAACAAAAAAAAGTAAAAAGTGATGCTACATACACTACAGTGAAGTGTCCTGAATTGGATCCTGAACCCATAAAAGGACCTTCATGGAAAAAATAATGGTAGAATACCAATAAAGTCAGCAGTTTACGGGCTGGGGTTGTGACTCAGGGTTGGAACACTCACCTAGTGCGTGAGAGGCTCTGGGTTCAATTCTCAGCACCACATATAAATAAATAAAATAAAGGCATTGGGTCCAACTATACCTAAAAAATAATTTAAAGAAAACTCAGCAGTTTAGTTAATGGTAATGTACCAGTGTTAATTTCTTAGTTTTGACAAATGCATACTAGTCAGATTATATATCATTGTTGAGATAAACTAGGTGAAGTGTGTGTGTGAAAACTCTGTTTTATCATTGCAACTTTCCTATAGACACAAATTTTTTCCAAAATAATAAATTCATTTTTTTTTTTTAAATGTGAGACTGGGTATGGTGGTGCACACCAGTGATCTCAGAATCTCAGAAAGCTGAGGCAGGAAGATCAGAAGTTCAAGACTAGCCTGGGTAACCTGGCAAGACCCTGTCTTAACATAAAATTTTTAAAAAGTAAAAGGGACTGGGGATGCAGCTCAGTGATAGAGTGCCCCTGGGTTCAATCCCTAGCACTGCAATCAATCAATCAATCACATTTTGAAAAGCAAGAAGCCAGACTGGGTGGTGTGCAATTGTAATTGCAGCTACTCAGGAAAGGCTGAGGCCGAAGAATTGCAAATTCAAGGACAGCTCAGCAACTTAGTGAGACCCTGTCTCAAAATAAAATGAAGGCTGAGGATGTAGCTCAGCCTTTATTAAATTTAGGTAGAGTACAGTTGGGTTCAATCTCTAGTACTACAAAAAGAAAAAAAAAAAAATGAGGCCACATTTCCATTTGTTGCCAGTGGGAGAATAAAAGGGCTTAGTGTTCTGACACTACTCATCAGAAGAAGTGGGCATGCCCCTTGACCCATGATTTCATATCTGGGAATTTGTCTTAACAAAATAAGGTGTTCATCTCAGCATTCTCAAATATGGGGAAAGTTAGCAACAAACCACAAGATAAGAATTAGGTACCATAGAAACAGTGGTGTAGCCAAGCCAAGGAATTTACAAAGTTACTAATGTGATGTTGGAGAAGTGAATTTTTTTTTTTCAGTGCTGGGGATTGATCTCTGGCCTCATACATGCTAGGCAGGTACCCTGCTACTGAGCTACATCACCCAGCCCTGGAAAAATAATTTATTTATTTTTTTGGTCCCAGGTATTGAACCCAGGGGCACTTAACCACTGAACCATATCCCCAGCCCTTTTTATTTTTTATTTAGAGACAGGGTCTCGCTGAGTTGCTGAGGGCCTTACTAAGTTGCTGAGGCTGGCTTCAAACTTTCGATGCTTCTGCCTCAGCCTCCCAAGCTGCTAGGATTCTAGGCATGGGCCACTGCGCCTGGCTGGAGAAATAAATTCAATGATGTGGAAAAACTCTCAACATGTTGCTGAGTAAAAAAATCAGGAGACGAAGTAATCCGTGTAGTATGACTTCATTTAAAAAAAAAAATCTATGTGCATAGAAGAATGGCAGAAAATATGTAACGGTATAAGTAGTACTTTTC
Organism: Marmota flaviventris; assembly: GCF_047511675.1. Lineage (NCBI taxonomy): Eukaryota > Metazoa > Chordata > Mammalia > Rodentia > Sciuridae > Marmota > Marmota flaviventris. The sequence goes on along the minus strand of NC_092511.1, from coordinate 33,699,622 downwards.
TCTAGGTGGGTGAGATTGTTTCATTTCATGGACCAAATTACATGCCCCCAAATTCATGTCTGAGTCCCTAACTCCCAGTGTGACTATATTTGGCAGAAGGCAGCTGTCTTAGAGCCAGGGAGAAAGCCTTCACCAGAACCCGGGCTGACTGGCACCTCGAGCTTGGACTAGTCTCCAGGACTGTGAGAACATAAATTTCTGTTGTTTAAGCCATCCTGTCCATGGTATTTTGTTATGACAGCCCAAGCTAGGACAGTATTCTAAATGTTCTTGTTTTTGGTCTCTCGTTTTTGGTCTCGTTTTTCTACAGTGAGTATATGCAAATTTTATTCTTAGGGCTTTACTGTATTGATAGAAAAAAGCACAGCTCTCTGGGTCTCCTTCAGGTAGAGTCTCTGAGTGGGATTGGTAAAGTCACCCTCACTCATGGGGTCAACTCTTTTGTCAGCCGCAGGCCCACGACACTCAGGGGTCCTGTTATGGTTCGGATGTGAGGTGTCCCCCAAAAGCTCATGTGAGAAATGCAAGAAGGTTCAGAGGAGAAATGATAGGGTTGTGAGAGTCTTAACCCAATCAGTGATTTAATCCCTTGATAGGGATTAACTGAGTGGTAACTGAAGTAGTAGGGTGTGGCTGGAGGAGATGGGAATTGAAATGTGGCTTTGGGTAATATATTTGTATCTGGCGAGTGGAGTCTCTTTCTTCTTTCTGATCATGACATGAGCTGCTTTCCTCCGCCATGACGTTCAGCCTCACCGTGAGCCCTTAGGAATGGAGCCTGCTCTCTATGGATTGAGACCTCTGAAACCGTTGAGTCCTCAAATAAACTCTTCCTCCTCTACAGTTGTGTTGGTCGAGTCTTTAAGTCGCAGCAGTGACGAGACTAGAACAAAGGGATTGGACTTCATTATCCCTGGCATCACCAGTAATTTATAGTCAGTCTCCACAGTGATTTTTACTTTAAAACATGCACTTGTAGACATTCACTTAGTTGACTGCCATAGTAGTAAGCTAGGCAGGTACTATTGCTCCTTAGGGGGTAGGTTTGGGAAGGTTAGGGACTTTTCCAATGTGATATGGCCAGTGATGATACAGCCAGGGTCAGGAATCAGGTCCCTTGACTTTAAGACCAGTGCCTGACATTGCTGTCACTACTGCCTGTCTAGTTCTTTTTGTCCTGGTTAGTCCTGGGCCATCTTGTGAGTAGGATTCAGAGAGCTGACTCAGTCCTCCAGAATCCCACCCCAGGCAGATTCTGGTCCTCATAAATTTCATATTGGAAATAGAAATATGTTACATTCTCCCACTTCCATGCCAACCACGAGCTATTCCTGGGCCATGTGTTTTCTGGAACCCCAAAGGCTGTGCAGGCTTAGGCAGAGCAGCCAGTCTTGATTTATTCCTGTGCAGAGCCAGCAGGCTGCAAGGCGCAGCCTGGACCTTGGGCCCCAGAAAGAGGCAGTGAGTCTGGAAATGGCTCTGCTGGAGTTGCAAAAGCCAGGATCTGACAGTGCTGGGATCCAGCTTCAGACCTATGTATTTATGTATTTGTTCTGTATTGGCGAGTCTGAGCTTGGATAAATATCTTTACATTCTATTTGGGATTTTGCAGTTTTTGCATTAGTGAATGAGAACAGTTGCAGACATTGGCACTGTTTTCTAGATTTATGAATGTTCAGGAAGTTAAAAATTAAGGTGACTAAATGGAAGAACCAGGAAGAGTTTTGTATTGGTATGGGAATTGCTGTTGCTCTCTTTTAACTATTGAACTTAGAAAATAATCCCTTTACTTATAAAGTAGGGCAATAAAAAGAATATTGTTTTATATATGCACTCAACAAATGTATATCAGTGCTTGAAATGTGCAAGGTATTAGGCCAAACTTGAGGACAGGCAATGCTAAATACAGAAAAATCTGTTGTCAACAGTATCATCATCCCAGACAATCAGGTGGTAGAAATATGAGGTGGGTTATTTTAATTATCTTAATCCGTGAAGGCCATCTCTGGCATTTGACCAGAGGGAGAGAGACTGGCCTAGTGGCACACAATGGCACAGCATGATCAGAGTCAAGACTAACCCAAAGATGCAAACTCTCAGCACTGCTTCTCTGAACTCTCTCTCAGAAGTAGAGAGAGGTGGAGGCTCCTCCTATTTCAGCTTTCACACCTTCATGCAATACAGAAGGTAGAGAGGGAGGCTTCAGAGAGAGGAGGCAAGGGTGAGCAGCCTCCCCAACTCCCAAACTCCTACTTGCTGCCCATTAAGGCAGTCAGGTGTGGACTCTTCAGCACGGCGTCCAAGGCCCTCCATGAGAAACGCCCAACCTGAGGATGCAGTCATCTCTCCAAGCTTCTCTCTGCCTTTCCTGCTCCCTTTCCTTTGAGAAGATCAGAATATGCGTCCCTAAAATACGAGTGATTCTTGAGTTGAAGACAATGAAGAAGAAGCAGATGCAGGAGAGATCTCTGATTTCCTCCATTTGCCTAAAGGCAGGACATAAACAAAAGACAAAGGTATCCTGTCTAATCTCTACAAATGTAGAACAAAGTTAACCACTGAAGATGGCTTCTAAGGCCTGTCTTCCTGAAACTGGTACCAGAAGAATCTACATTAACAATAAGAAAGACAGTAGAATGGCCAGGGGGTGTGGCGCACACCTGCATTCCCAGTGGCTCAGGAGCCGGAGGCAGGAGGATTGTGAGTTCAAAGCCAGTCTCAGCAATTGAGTGAGGCACTAAGCAACTCAGTGAGACCCTATCTCTAATAAAATACAAAAATAGGGCTGGAGATGTAGCTCAGTGTTTGAGTGTCCCTGAGTTCAATCCCTGGTACCACCCCACACACACAAAAGACAGTAGAATGAATCTGACATAATTTTACTTTGCTCATCTATGAATACATGACCTCAGTAACTCCACGTCATGTACAGCCACAAAAATGGGATCCTAGTTGGAATGGGTTGTACTTCATGTGTAAATAATATGTCAAAATACACTTTACTGTCATGTGTATCTAAAAACAACAATAAAAAGAATCTACATTAACAAACCTAACTAACTTGCCTTTGCTTGCCTTATCCCAAGTTTGCACCGGTAGACACTCAAAGTCTTTTTCCTGAGTCTTGTGACTTCTCTAAAAATGTGCCATTCTTTGTTGAAGTTGCTGTATAAGCTGGAATTCAAAGCTACCTCTTTAGGGACTGCTCATTCCCAGGAGTCTCCCTTGTACATGTCAGATATACATGTTAACAAATAAACTTCTATTTATTTTTCTCTTATAGATCTGTTGTTACAGGGGTTCCTTCCAACTAAGAACTATGGGAATTGATAGGTAGCAGGCAAACATGAATGGTGGGAACATGAGGTTAAGGGAATAATTCTATCGTCTGGGCTGACTGTGCTGACCCCCACGTGCATTCTTGTAAAAAGCAAATTACCTGCCAGGCATGGTGGCTCAGGCCTATAATCCCAACCACTTAGGAGGTTGAGGCAAGAGGGTTGAAAGTTTAAGATCAGCCTCAGCAATTTAGCAAGACCTTGCTTCAAAATAAAAAAAGGGCTGGAGATGTGGCTCAGTGGTAAAGTGACCCTGAGTTCAATTCCCAGTAAACATACACACACACACACACACACACACAGCAATTTACCTGAGACCACCCTAGCCCTGCCTGGCTTAAGCTGGCGGCATATGCTGCATTCCTTAGCAAACAGCCTGTCATCTGTAGGAGAAATATAAACCCAAAACTCCTGCCTGCACATAAGAACACAAGTCACCTGAAGGGGGACTTTTGTGACCTTTACAGACCAGATTGCAGGACTTGGGGAGACAGGATAATTAAAAGCAAAGCTCCCAACCATAAAAACTTTAATAACAAGTCTCAATTAGGTGACCCAGAGTTGCCTTGGCTCTTTGGCACATCATTATAATGGTAAAATCTGCCCTCCATTAGGTAAGACCATGTGCAGGGGGGACTTGAAAGTCTGATGCAATCCTGCAGTCTGTCGAAAGTCAAGAGGTGACCTGGGCAGGACTTTCTGGAAACTTCCCTGGGGCTCCCAGTAAGACAGGAGGTTAGGAGGGGCATACCATCCTTCCCACTCTCTTTCTCCTTTGAGAGTGTTTCTTTTTTCCCCTTTTCTGTCCCTTCTACTAAACTCATGCCTGCTATTCTGGATAACTCATTTGAAATCTTTGCAGTGTGGTCACAAAGTGCCCCTGACCAAGGACCTCCGTGGATGGCCTTGCTCTGCAGTTATTCTTCTTGAAATTGAAATTCTGCACTTTGCTGGCCCTGGGACCTGTGCATCATGTTCTCATGCCACCTTCTTGTCCCTGCTGCAGTCCTGTGCCTCTTTCTCTGTCCAGCTCAGACACCTCAGCCTCTATCTGTCCACGGTCCCCGCCTCTGGAAGGGCCCCCCCTTTGCCTCCCAGTGCTTGGCTGGGCCTTGTATCACAGCAGGTGGGCAATGGCCTCTCTGTTAGTCTTAGTGGCTGTGTATGTTCCTTGAGGGTAAGGACTTGGTCTTCAGTCAGCATCTCAGAGGCCGAGCTCATGCCATTCATTTTGGCATCCTCAGGGCCAACTTCACATTCTTGGTGATAATGAATATTTTTTTAACTGGAATTAAATTTTCTCTCTCCTGCTGTTTGATGCTTATTAACTGGTCAACAAACCTTTGTTGAATTGATTTGAGGAAGGCATGAGGTAAGACTAGCACTAGGGAGGCATTCATTCCCCAATTATTTACAAGAAATAGCAGAGGCCTGAAGTTAGAAATGACAACTGACAGTCCAGCTAATTGCCCATATGTAACTGGCAGCATGAACTTTACTAAAGACCACACTCCAGAAACTGGCCAGGCTGGCATCCTGCAGAGCTGGGGGGAAGCAGTTGGGTAAAGTAGAAAGGGAAGTTTGGAGAGGTACCTGGCTGCTACATTTTGGGAAGGAAAAAGAGCTTTTTAGTTTAAATGATAGAACATGCTGTTCTGCCAACATTTCCTCTTGTAAAGTTAGTGAGAATCATTAATGGTGTTTTTACATTTAGCCAGTACCTTTCACCTGAGCAATTGTGAGGTTTAATGACCAATAAACTGATGGCTTGGGAGATTGGTCTAATAATTTTATTTTTTGCAAACAAAAGAATGGCCCCAAGGAATTAGGTGGGTTTTTGATAGCTGTGTAATAGGGTTCAGAATTAAACCGGGGCTGGAGATCCAACTGACTCCCAGCTACAGTAAACCTGCAAGCTGCCACAGGTTGGTGCTTTGAAAGCTGTTGTCCCATGAGAGCAAAGAAGTACTGTGCTGTGCCACCTTCTCAGGACTTCACGCTGTCTCAGGGTCCCTGAAAAGGAGGGGGGTAGGCAGGTAGCATTTGGGTCTGTGGTGGAGCTCCCTGTGTGGCCTGTACATCCAGGTGTAAGGCCTGCAAATACTTTTGGGTGGCTTTTCTAGCTGTGTAGAAGCATCGGTCCATTCACAGCCCTTTATTGATTTCCTCCTTATGCCACCAGCGTGGTCAGCCAGGATTCGGTGTTTATGAAACCAAGGAGAGCCAACCAAGGCTGAGTGGTTTTAGGCTGTTTATCTGTCCCTTTGGTGCCACAATGGTGGTAGAGCAGGCTTCCGCCATCAGAAACTGCTTATGTCACCAAGAACTGACCAGAGACAAGGAAGGGGCTTGAAGCCAGGGAGGAGATTTCGGGGTGGTGGTAGGGGGTGACTTCCAGTCTTCTTTCTTTAAGGATCAGCACAATGGCAATGAGAGGCTTATCAAAATTGGCTTTTAAATGCCACCACTTGATTTCCAGGCTAAGCTGGCCTCTTCCCCTTGAGCTCAAGTCTGTTGGAAAAAGTAATTTGTTCTTTAAAAAAAAAAAAAAAACAGTCATTTCTTAAAGACTGCAGTGCATCCCACCGCCCAGGGTGTGTATCATGGAACAGACACGAGACTGTTCAGTTCTGTTTCAGGCCATTAACTTAATGACTCTGGTTCTTGGAAGCTCTGCTGAGGACAAGACTTACTCTATTACATAAACATATTCATCTGCCTTAAAAACGTGTGTTATTGTCTTCTGAGTAATGGTCACTTAAAGTAATGTGTGTGTGTTTTCCTTTCTGATGATTGTGAATATTATTTAGGCCCTTTGGAAAAATGATAATAGCTCCAAGTAGCTCCAAGAGCTGCAGAATTTGCTTTCCTCCCAATCACATTGGGTATTATGATCATTTTGCACAAGTTAAGGACTGGTACTGTGCTGTCGCTGCTGAGAAGATAATTAGGAGATAATGTCAGTGGCAGAGAAAGTTGTCAGAGCAGAGTGGTCTCCTGCAGCCCTCAGAGTGCTCACAGTGTGGATATGGAGACATTGAGTCCTTAGTGGAGATAAATGTGGAGGAAGAGCCAACTATTCCTTTGCCACTAAGGAGATGAGCATCTTACATGCAGCAATATTCTGCCGGTGGTATAGCCTGCCAAGTGCCTACCTCGCTCTATTTCCAACCCCCTCACCTGGAGACCAGGCAGAGCGGGCACCCCTGATTAGAAGCACAGCCAGGATGAGGAGGCAGCTAACTGAATTTAATTCACTGAGGTGGAACCAGTTTTATACCAAAGCTAGTAAATCTTTTGCACTCAGTGCTCATCCCCTGAAAACGGAATGCCAATTATCTTTGCAAGACAGATTGTGCAGTTAAAGGACAGAATGGTGGGTAGTCAGGGAACAGCTGTCAGGGACCCCAGGCTGAGCTCCAGCCCACTTTAGTGGGTTACCCAGTTCCCCTAGCTGGCAGGGCCTGCTGTGTGACAGGGACCAGGGTCTGTGAGGCAGGCCTTGTGATGAGACTCTAGCTACAAATTTAGATTTGCCAAAGTAAACAAAAATGCAACCTCTCTTCCCCACTCCGTGACAGGCCAGCAGAGCCTTCTGGGGTAGGAGTGTGTGTGATGCTTATTTATGGAAGCACTGTGTTCCTTAAGGTTTCAGATAGAACAAGATACCATGTATTTCTGAACTGTCAGTCACTGCTGTGCTGCCAGCCAGCAGTAGGCTGGTGACCCTGAGTTTCTCTTAGGTGGGATTGTTCACTTCCTCTTCTCTCTCTCTCTCTTTTTTTTAAAAAAATTATTTTTTAGTTGTAGGTGGACACAATATCTTTATTTCATTTTTATGTGGTGCTGAGGTTTGAACCCAGTGCCTCATGTGTGCTAGGCGAGCACTCTACCACTGAGCCACAATCCCAGCCCCCTTTTCTCTTTTCCATATTTCCTCCCTACCCCGACTTGTTCCACTTTGGAGCTGACCAGGCATTATTCACTTTACTCCTCTTGGGAAGAATAATTCACATTTAATCTTTCCTTGGGTACTTATCACTATGTCTGGTCCATAACAGATGACAAGAAGAATGAATGGATCAATTGATGCAGTATTGGGGAATATTCATTTATTTATTTGTTATGGCACCAGAGATGGAACCTGGGGGTGCTTAACCACTGAGCAACACCTCCAGCCCTTTTATATATTTTATTAGAGACAGGATCCTGCTGAGTTGCTTCAGGCCTCACTAAAGTGCTGAGGCTGGGTTTGAACTCAAGATCCTCAGCCTCCTGAGTCACTGGGTTTCCAGGTGTGTGCCTCTGCACAAGAATTTATGGGATTAATGAGTGAGAGAAATCTTTCCTTATTCTTTCACTTCCTCTTCAAAAAACTAGACAGAAGAGGTGACTTCAGTGCTTTTGGGTTGCCATCTTTCTGGTTTGATTCATGAACCTTTATCCATCAAAACTGGGGTGGGAGCAGTCATGACCACAGTGGCAGGGACTGGCAGTTTGTCATCTTGGGCCTAAAGGGGTGGAGTCCTGCTGCCCTGGGGCCTGGCAGGTCACTTGCTTTCTTTGTACTCAGGAGAGTCTTGTCACTTATGACAGCTAGTTTGATGGCCCCAGTTCAAGAACAAAGGAGTGAAGGAAGATGCTCACATAGGCACGTCCTGGTGTGGGTAAGCATTGTGTGAATGTGGTCAGATAAAACAAAATTAATTATAGCAAGAAGATAAACCAATAAAAAAAAATCCACTCTGACAGAATCATCTTGATAAATTTATAATGACTGAGATTTATTTTCTTTTAAGAAGAGACCATTAATTATCAAAGATGGACTCCAATGAACTGTGACTAAAAACTGATAACTGTGTAAAGCTTGTGACAAGCGAGAGGGTGGGAAGAAGAGAGGTCTAGTTAACCAGAGTGAGAAGTGCTTGGGGGTGTTTTTGGTGCATAGGTCAGGCCAGGAAAATCAAGGTGGCAGCAGCCGTGGGGCTGAGAAGTGGTCCTTCTCCTGGGGCCTAGCCACAGCATAGGACTTGAAGGGTTGCCGCATAAATACTTCCTACTGTTATCTATATTTTCTACAAAATAGAAATATTCTTCTATTTGGTAAACTTTGAAAATATTATAAAAGTAAATAAAGCTGAAGGTATGCCTCACTGTAATCTCACCTCTTAGTAATAATCACATTGAGCAGCTAATTTGGGTGTCCTGTCATATTCCCTGGGGTCCCCCCCTTCAGTATACCAAGAGATCGGATACCAAGAGCAATGGTGGTCTCTGTAATCCCTCTGCCTCAGACAATTGAGAGCCCCCAGGGAGCAGAGCCTTAGGAGCCCAGAGCCCTGTTAGCACACTCTTTCCATTGCTTCTTCACTGAGTTTCAGAAACACCTGCCAAATAAAGTGCTCGCACCCAAATCCTTGCTGTGGGTGTGCTTGGGGAACCCCGCCACACTCATAACCACCCCCTTCATGTATACCCAGGGAGGTCATGGTTGGCTGCTGCTGCCCTCTGTTTCAAGCCCATCTGTGTAAGGTGCTTCATTTGCGGCTCTGCTCTCTGGTCCAGGTCCCAGCTCCCTTCCCATCAAGTCCATGTCCCCACCCAACACATATTTTCTTGTTGACTTCTGTAATATAGATACTTTGTGAGAGGAATACCTTAATTTACAATTTCACATTTATTCAATCATCATTTTCTCAAGTACTGATTCTGTGTGTCAGTTGCAAGGAAAGCTGAGCATTGCTCTTGTCTGTCTTCAAAGTCAAGGAGTGGGACAGACAGTTGTCAAATAGCTGCACTATGATATGCCAGGTGCCATTACACAGACTGAGGGAGAAAGCTGGGGTTGGTGTTTAGAAAGCAGAATGATTTTTGCAATAGAAACAATGTAATGTATGACTGGAACCAGAAGGGTACAGTAAGCTGACAGATGGTTTCCCCAGAGATGTCCCCTGTCCTGATCTTCAGAATCTATAAATGTGTTACTTCACATGGTAAAAAGCGCTTTGTAGATACAGTTAAGTTACTGACCTGAGATGGGGACGTTATCCTGGGTTATCTAAGTGGGCCCAATGTAATCTCAGGGGTCCTCATAAGAAGAAGGCAAGAATGGCAGAGAGTGGGAGAGACAGCTTTGGAGATGCTATACCTGCAAGCTTGGAAGATAAGGAGAGAGGCCACAAGCCAAGGAATGCAGACATCCTCTAGAGTCAGGAAAGGACAAGAAAGGAGATTCTCCCCAGAGCCTCCAGAAGGAACCAGCTCTGCAATCACCAGGACTTAAAGTACGCTGAATCTGATTTTGGACTTTTGGCTTACATTGTTTTAAACCACTGAATCTGTGGTACTTTGTGACAGTAGTAAAAAAGGCAACTGATAAAGTTAATAAATAATCTGATAATCCTAGCAACTTGAGAGGCTGCAGCAAAAGGAAGGTAAATTTGAGACCAGCCTTGGCAACTTAATGAGGCCCTGTCTCAAAATAAAAATAAAAGGTTTGGGATGTAGTCAGTGGTAGAGCTCCCCTGGGTTCCATCCCCAGGACTGGGAGGGAAAAAAAAGATTCTTAATTAAATTTGAATATCAGATAATAAATAATTTTTAAATAAAAAATTGTTTGTATAAGTATATCCCCGGCCCTATTTGGGGCATACTTATGCTGAAAATATTATTTGCTATTTATCTGAACTTCAGTTTAACATTTGCTATTTGCTAAGTCTGGTAACCCTGTCGGTAGCTGAATTGAGGAGTGACCCTACCAAGAGCAGGTCTGAGTGCATAGGCCATCTGAGATCCTCCCAGTCCCTGGGAAAACTCAGCCTGTCACTGTTTTAAGTATCCTGGCCTTCTTAGCCCAGCCACAGGATGGTCCTAGGGGTGAAGCAGAGGCCCCCTGGAGGCACCACTGTGGCAAGTAAAGTCCTTTCTGGATTATCCCTATGATAGATGTCTCAGGCCTGTGCTAGGAGGCTCTTCAGAGCACTGTGACAAGATTGTTGTGTTGGCCATTTGAATGACATGTAAAATGCAAATTGAAACAACACCACAACTTAATTTTTGCCTTAGATTAGCTAAAATTTGAATGATGATAATGGCAGCTGACTCTGTGGTGCTTACTGCAACCTAGGCACTGTGGCAACGTCTCTGAGATGGATTCTCCTAGGAAAACTCACAGCAACCTTTGGCGAAGGCTCTGGGCAGGTGGAATAGCCCCAGGAGGACGGGGACCAGGGCTCTTCACTGCAGCCTGTGTCCTTTCCACACACTCCCAAGTCACTGGGATTGTGGCTGTGTGCCACCGCACTCAGCTCCGTATACTTCATATGTTTCTTTTTTTTTTTTTTTTTGTTACAGCAATGGAAAGCTAACACACCAAGATAAAATGCTGGAAAAATGTTTTTTTTTTTTTTTTTTTTTTTTGACTTTCTTTTTTTTTTTTTTTTTTTTAATTTTTTATTGTTGGCTGTTCAAAACATTACATAGTTCTTGATATATCATATTTCACAATTTGATTCAAGTGGGTTATGAGCTCCCATTTTTACCCCATATACAGATTGCAGAATCACGTCAGTTACACATCCATTGATTTACATATTGCCATACTAGTGTCTGTTGTATTCTGCTGTCTTTCCTATCCTCTACTATCCCCCCTCCCCTCCCCTCCCCTCCCCTCCCCTCTTCTCTCTCTGCCCCCTTTACTGACATTCGTTTGTCCCCCTTGTAATATTTTTCCCCTTCCCCTCACTTCCTCTTGTATGTACTTTTGTATACCTCTGAGGGTCTCCTTCCATTTCCATGCATTTTCCCTTCTCTCTCCCTTTCCCTCCCACCTCTCATCCCTGTTTAATGTTAATCTTCTTCTCATGCTCTTCGACCCTACTCTGTTCTTAGCTACTCTCCTTATATCAAAGAAGACATTTGACATTTGTTTTTTAGGGATTGGCTAGCTTCACTTAGCATAATCTGCTCTAATGCCATCCATTTCCCTGTAAATTCTATGATTTTGTCATTTTTTAATGCAGAGTAATACTCCATTGTGTATAAATGCCACATTTTTTTTATCCATTCATCCATTGAAGGGCATCTAGGTTGGTTCCACAGTCTAGCTATTGTGAATTGTGCTGCTATGAACATCGATGTAGCAGTGTCCCTGTAGCATGCTCTTTTTAGGTCTTTAGGGAATAGACCGAGAAGGGGAATAGCTGGGTCAAATGGTGGCTCCATTCCCAGCTTTCCAAGAAATCTCCATACTGCTTTCCAAATTGGCTGCACCAATTTGCAGTCCCACCAGCAATGTACAAGTGTACCCTTTTCCCCACATCCTCGCCAGCACTTGTTGTTGTTTGACTTCATAATGGCTGCCAATCTAACTGGAGTGAGATGGTATCTTAGGGTGGTTTTGATTTGCATTTCTCTGACTGCTAGAGATGGTGAGCATTTTTTCATGTACTTGTTGATTGACTGTATGTCCTCCTCTGAGAAGTGTCTGTTCAGGTCCTTGGCCCATTTGTTGATTGGGTTGTTTGTTCTCTTATTGTCTAATTTTTTGAGCTCTTTGTATACTCTGGATATTAGGGCTCTATCTGAAGTGTGAGGAGTAAAGATTTGTTCCCAGGATGTAGGCTCTCTATTTACCTCTCTTATTGTATCTTTTGCTGAGAAAAAACTTTTTAGTTTGAGTAAGTCCCATTTGTTGATTCTAGTTATTAACTTTTGTGCTATGGGTGTCCTATTGAGGAATTTGGAGCCCGACCCCACCGACTGTAGATCGTAGCCAACTTTTTCTTCTATCAGACGGCGCGTCTCTGATTTGATATCAAGCTCCTTGATCCATTTTGAATTCACTTTTGTGCATGGCGAGAGAAAGGGATTCAGTTTCATTTTGTTGCATATGGATTTCCAGTTTTCCCAGCACCATTTGTTGAAGATGCTATCCTTCCTCCAATGCATGCTTTTAGACCCTTTATCAAATATAAGATAGTTGTAGTTTTGTGGATTGGTTTCTGTGTCCTCTATTCTGTACCATTGGTCCACCCGCCTGTTTTGGTACCAGTACCATGCTGTTTTTGTTACTATTGCTCTGTAATATAGTTTGAAGTCTGGTATCGCTATACCGCCTGATTCACACTTCCTGCTTAGCATTGTTTTTGCTATTCTGGGTCTTTTATTTTTCCATATGAATTTCATGATTGCTTTCTCTATTTCTACAAGAAATGCCGTTGGGATTTTGATTGGCATTGCATTAAACCTATAGAGAACTTTTGGTAATATCGCCATTTTGATGATGTTAGTTCTGCCTATCCATGAACAGGGTATATTTTTCCATCTTCTAAGATCTTCTTCTATTTCTCTCTTTAGGGTTCTGTAGTTTTCATTGTATAAGTCTTTCACCTCTTTTGTTAGGTTGATTCCCAAGTATTTTATTTTTTTTGAAGATATTGTGAATGGAGTGGTTGTCCTCATTTCCATTTCAGAGGATTTGTCGCTGATATACAGGAATGCCTTTGATTTATGCGTGTTGATTTTATATCCTGCCACTTTGCTGAATTCATTTATTAGCTCTAATAGTTTCTTTGTAGACCCTTTTGGGTCTGCTAGGTATAGAATCATGTCATCTGCAAATAGTGATAATTTAAGTTCTTCTTTTCCTATTTTGATGCCTTTAATTTCTTTCGTCTGTCTAATTGCTCTGGCCAGTGTTTCGAGAACTATGTTGAACAGAAGTGGTGAGAGAGGGCATCCCTGTCTTGTTCCAGATTTTAGAGGGAATGCCTTCAATTTTTCTCCATTCAGAATGATGCTAGCCTGAGGCTTAGCATAGATTGCTTTTACAATATTGAGGTATGTTCCTGTTATCCCTAGTTTTTCTAGAGTTTTGAACATAAAGGGATGCTGTACTTTGTCGAATGCTTTTTCCGCATCTATCGAGATGATCATATGGTTCTTATTTTTAAGTCTATTGATGTGGTGAATAACATTTATTGATTTCCTTATATTGAACCAGCCTTGCATCCCAGGGATGAATCCTACTTGATCATGGTGCACAATTTTTTTGATGTGCCTTTGTATCCGAGTGGCCAGAATTTTATTGAGGATTTTTGCATCTAGGTTCATTAGAGATATTGGTCTGTAGTTTTCTTTCTTTGAAGTGTCTTTGTCTGGTTTAGGTATCAGGGTGATGTTGGCCTCGTAGAATGAATTTGGAAGTTCTCCCTCTTTTTCTATTTCCCGAAGTAGCTTGAAAAGTATTGGTATTAGTTCCTCTTTAAAGGTTTTGTAAAACTCTGCTGTATACCCATCCGGTCCTGGGCTTTTCTTAGTTGGTAGTCTTTTGATGGTTTCTTCTATTTCCTCAATTGATATTGGTCTGTTTAGGTTGTCTATATCCTCCTGACTCAATCTGGGCAGATCATATGACTTAAGAAATTTATCTATGCCTTCACTATCTTCTAATTTATTGGAGTATAAGGATTCAAAATAATTTTTGATTATCTTCTGTATTTCTGAAGTGTCTGTTGTGATATTGCCTCTTTCATCCCGTATGTTAGTGATTTGAGTTCTCTCTCTTCTTCTCTTCGCTAGCATGGCTAAGGGTCTGTCGATTTTGTTTATTTTTTCAAAGAACCAACTTTTAGTTTTGTCAATTTTTTCAATTGTTTCTTTTGTTTCGATTTCATTGATTTCAGCTCTGATTTTAATTATTTCTTGCCTTCTACTTCTTTTGCTGTTGTTTTGCTCTTCTTTTTCTAGGATTTTGAGATGAAGTATGAGATCATTTATTTGTTGGTTTTTTCTTTTTTTAAGGAATGAACTCCAAGCAATGAATTTTCCTCTTAGAACTGCTTTCAATGTGTCCCATAGATTCCGATATGTTGTGTCTGTGTTTTCATTAATCTCTAAGAATTTTTTAATTTCCTCCTTGATGTCTTCTATAACCCATTGATCATTCAGTAACCTATTGTTCATTCTCCAAGTGATATATTCTTTTTCCTTCCTTCTTTTATCGTTGATTTTCAGTTCCATTCCATTATGATCAGATAGGATGCATGGTATTATCTCTACTCCTTTGTATTGTCTAAGAGTTTCCCTGTGACATAATATATGATCTATTTTTGAGAAGGATCCATGTGCTGCTGAGAAAAAAGTGTAACTGTTTGATGTTGGGTGGTATATTCTATATATGTCAATTAAATCTAGGTTATTAATTGTGTTATTGAGTTCTATAGTTTCCTTATTCAACTTTTGTTTGGAAGATCTGTCCAGTGGTGAGAGAGGTGTGTTGAAGTCTCCCATGATTATTGTATGGTGGTCTATTAGACTCTTGAACTTGAGAAGAGTTTGTTTGATGAACATAGCTGCACCATTGTTTGGGGCATATATATTTATGATTGTTATGTCTTGTTGGTGTATGGTTCCCTTGAGCAGTATGTAGTGTCCCTCTTTATCCCTTTTGATTAACTTTGGCTTAAAATCTATTTTATTTGATATGAGTATGGATACTCCTGCTTGTTTCCGAAGTCCATATGAGTGATATGATTTTTCCCAACCTTTCACCTTCAGCCTATGTATGTCTTTTCCTATCAAATGCGTCTCCTGTAGGCAGCATATTGTTGGGTCTTGTTTTGTGATCCATTCTACTAGCCTGTGTCTCTTAATTGGTGAGTTTAAGCCATTAACATTTAGGGTTATTATTGAGATATGGGTTGTTCTTCCAGCCATATTTGTTTATTTATGTTACTAAACATGGTTTGTTTTCCACTTTGATTATTTTCCCCCCTTTAGTGTCCTACCTCCCACTGTTGGTTTTCATTGTTATTTTCCATTTCCTCTTCCTGTAATGTTTTGCCAAGGATGTTTTGAAGAGATGGTTTTCTAGCTGCAAATTCTTTTAACTTTTGTTTATCGTGGAAGGTTTTAATTTCATCTTCCATCCTGAAGCTTAATTTCGCTGGAAACACAATTCTTGGTTGGAACCCATTTTCTTTCAGTGTTTGAAATATGTTATTCCAGGATCTTCTAGCTTTCAGAGTCTGTGTTGAAAGATCAGCTGTTATCCTGATTGGCTTACCCCTAAATGTGATCTGCTTCCTTTCTCTTGTAGCTTTTAAAATTCTCTCCTTGTTCTGTATGTTGGGCATCTTCATTATAATGTGTCTAGGTGTGGGTCTCTTATGATTTTGCACATTCGGCGTCCTGTAGGCTTCTAGGATTTGGGGTTCTGTCTCATTCTTCAAATCTGGGAAGTTTTCTCGAATTATTTCATTGAATAGATTGCTCATTCCTTTGGTTTGAAACTCTGTTCCTTCCTGTATCCCAATGACTCTTAAATTTGGTCTCTTGATGTTATCCCATATTTCTTGGATGTTCTGCTCATGGTTTCTTAACAGTCTTGCTGAGCTGTCTATGTTCTTTTCAAGTTGATATACTTTATCTTCATTGTCTGATGTTCTGTCTTCTAAGTGTTCTACTCTGCTGGTAGTATTCTCAGTTGAGTTTTTAAGTTGGCTTATTGCTTCCTGCATTTCTAGGATTTCTGTTTGTTTGTTTTTTATAACCTCTATTTCCCTGTATAGTTGATCTTTTGCTTCTTGGATTTGTTTATGTAATTCATTGTTGAAGTGATCTTTCATTGTCTGATTTTGCTGTCTGATGTCTTCCTTGAGACTCCAGATCATCTGAAGCATGTATATCCTGAATTCTTTATCTGACATTCCATCAGCTGCAGCTATTACCTCTTCTAAAGTTGAGTTGACCTGCAATGCTTGTGGTCCTTTCTTTCCTTGTCTCTTCATACTGTTCGCGTTCCTTTCTTCTTGGTGAAACTGTTGTGCTATTGAATTTTCCCCCTATATATTTATATTGGTCTTGTATAGTTGCAAAGTCTCCCTCGCAGGCACGGGCGGCGGCTCTGCCCCTCCTCCAATTGGGGCAATGTGCCTACCACGCCGGCAGGCCGCTGGGCCTGCTCTGCCAGTCGGTAGCAGGTCCGCCGTCCTTGCAGGCGCGGGCGGCGGCTCTGTCCCTCTGCAGGCCGCTAGGCTTGTTCTGTCGGTGGTCGCAGTTCTGCCTACTTTGCAGGCGCAGGCAGCGGCACTGCCCCTCTGCAGGCCTCTGGGGCTGTACTGCCAGTGGGTCGCAGGTCCGCCTACTTTGCAGGCGTGTGGGGGGGGGGCGGCTCTACCCTTCCTCAGGCCACTGGGCCTGTTCTGTCTCTCGGTTGCAGGTCTGACCTGTTCTGATGGTGGTCACAGTTCCGACTACCTTGCAGGCGCGGGGGGGAGGGGGCGGCTCTGCCTCCCAGCAGGCCGCTGCTCCTCTTCTGCCAGTGGGTCGCAGGCCCGCCTACCTTGCAGGAGTGATTGGAAGCTCTGTCCCGCCCTGGGCCACTGGGCCTTTTCTGTCGGTGGTCACCCTTCCCCTACCTGGCAGGCGAGGGGGGTGGGGGGCGGCTCTGCCCCTCAGCAGGCCGCTGGGCCTGCTCTGTGTTTGGTCCCAGTTCCCTCTACTATGCTGGCGCAGGGGGAGGGGGCGGCTCAGCCTCTCAGCAGGCGGCTGCTCCTCTTCTGCCAGTGGGTCGCAGGCCCGCCTACCTTGCAGGAGTGATTGGAAGCTCTGTCCCGACGCGGGCCACTGGGCCTTTTCTGTCGGTGGTCACCCTTCCCCTACCTGGCAGGCGAGGGGGGTGGGGGGCGGCTCTGCCCCTCAGCAGGCCGCTGGGCCTGCTCTGTCTTTGGTCCCAGTTCCCTCTCATCATATGTTTCTTGAAAAGGGAGGACAAGGAGTTAGAATTACAAATATTTTTGCCTTTGTTTTTGTATTTTTCTGCATTTTTCAATATTTCTATAATGTATGCATTTTATAAAAAGAATATATATATTTTGGTACTGGGAACTAGACAAGGGTGCTCTACCACTGAGCTACATCCCCCATCCTGTTTATTTTATTTAGTTTTTGGTACTGGGCCTTTTTATTTGAAGACAGTCTTGCTAAGTTGCCAAGGCTGACCTTGAATTTGGAATTCTTCTGCCTTAGCTTCCCCAGTGTCTGGGGTTATAAGCATGTGCCATCATGCCTAGCAAAAAGAAAAATATTTTTAAAAAATAATCTTGATAGGCTGGGTTGTGGTTCAGTGGTAGAGGGCTTGCCTAGCATGTGTGAGGCACTGGGTTTGTTCCTCAGCACCACATAAAAATAAATAAATAATAAATAAATAAAATAAAGGTATTGTGTCCACCTACAACTAAAAAACAACAACAAAAAAAAACTAAATGAAGCTAGGCACAGTGGCACACACCTATAATCCCAGTGATTTAGGAAGCTAAGGCAAGAAGATTGAAAATTTTAGGCCAACCTCAGCAACTTAGTGAGGTCCTCAGCAATTTAGCAAAACCCTATCTCAAAATAAAAATAAAAAAGACTAAGGATGTAGCTCAGCGGTAAATCATCCTTTGATTTAATCCCCAGCACCAAAAACAGAAACAAAAAAAAGATCTTGGCAACATTTGCAAGTTTGTTTAGCTTTATAAATTAATAGGGCCCAGGGCATGCCTGTAATCCCAGTGGCTCCAGAGGCTGAAGCAGGAGGATTTTAAGTTCAAAGCCAGCCTCAGCAACTTAGTGAGGCCTTAAGAAATTCAGCAAGACCCTGTCTCTGAATGTAATATGAAAAAGGGCTGGGGATGTGGCTCCGTGGTTAAACATCCCTGCATTTAATCTCTGGTACCAAAAAAAAAAAAAAAAAATCAACAGGTTCCAGGAACACAGGTCAGGAGATCAGTCCATAAGTATTTGAACCCAAACCTGTCTGTTGTCCGATCACATTGTCTTTGATAAAGGTGTGTCAGCAATGACTTGATTATGGCTCCACCTCTCTGTGCAGAAATAGGCACACCCACCCAGGTCAGCTAGAGGGACCAAGGGAAGGCAAAAGAAGGGTGAAATGTCCACTTGCTTTCTAGATGCTCCCAGGCTTGTTGAGGCTCAGACAAAATGCGGTGGGAGGACTGCAGACACCTAACAGAAGTGTGACAGCTTGCGTGTGGATGTACTTCAAAGCAAGATTGCCTAGAGCCTGCAAAAGTTCAGAATCTGTCCTGGAGGAGCAGGGGTGAGGCGGCCAGATTAGGAACTGACCTTGAAGGATGAGCAGGAATGAATGGGGATATTGGGAGAGAAGGTCAGGCAGCACTCAGCCTCTGGGACAGCGTGATTAAAAGGCCTGAGGTGAAATGAATCAGGGCTGGGCTGGCAGGAAATGAGGCAGAAGTTCAGGGTGACTCAAAATAGTTCTTAGGAAATAAGATTGACTTTTTAAAAAATCTTGACTTCAAAAGTAATATATATTCATTAAAGAACATGTACAGAAAAGCACAAACAAAATATAAATAGCACCATTTAGAGATGATCGCTGCTACATTTTTTGGCATGTACCCTACTGGACATGCTGTCTCGCTGTCTGCTATGGGAGAGGCTATTCAATATCTCCCATATCCACTCTCCCTGAATCCTTTAGTACTTACTGAAGCATCACAATCTCCCTGGGTGTAGGACTCATTTTCTAGTCTCCTGTACAGGAAGGTAGAGCTGTGTGATTGAGTTCAGGCTAATGGATGTGCGCAGAAAGGATGTATGCAAATTCTAGCTCACATTCTTAAAAAATGGGGTCTGCCCTTTGTGTCTACTTCTCCCCTTCCTCCACAGCTGTAATACCCTGAGTTGGGGCAGCTGTTGTAGGCCATTAGGTGGATGAGAGTGACAGAGTTTCTAATTTTTTAAAAATTAGAGGACGATAGAGTGACAATAAAGAAGGAACCTGCCCCTGTAGACCTCTGTTATGGTTTAGACGAGGTGTCCCCTAAAAGCTTATGTGTGAGACAATGCAAGTAGTATTAGAGGTGAAATGATTGGATTTTGAGGGTCTTAACCTATTCAATGTGTTGATCCATTTGAATGAATGAGCTAGGTGGTAACTGTAGGCTGTAGGGTATGACTGGAGACGCAGGTCACTAGGACATGCCTTTGGGGTTTGTATTTGTTCCTGGTGATCAGAACTCTCTCTCTGTTTCCTGGTGGCCATGTCTTGAGCTGTTTTCTTCCATTCCACTCTTTTGACTTGATGTTCTGCCCCACTTCAGGCCCAGAGGAATGCAGTTGGCTGTCTGTGGATGAGACCTCTGAAACTGTGAGCACCAAATAAACTATTCCTCCTCTAAAATTGTTTTTGTCAGGTCTTTTGGTCACGACGACTAAAACAACCCTTTATTGTTTATCCATTAACTTCTCTCTTGTTTAAGTCACTATTATTTTGACCTTTGTTTTAGCACCTCAAATTATATCTTCATTAATATTCCTGCTTTGACAAAATTAACACCATGTTAGTAACATATTCCAGTATCCAGAATTCTACAGCATGATTTAGTAATGGATTCAAAGTATTTAATTTTACATATGCATCATAATTTATTTAAACAATTGCTTTTTGTTTTGTTTTGGCACTGCCTGGGATCTAACCCATGGCCGTAGGTGTGCCACATTAGTACTGTACCACTGACCTATATGCCCTCAGCCCTACAATTTCTTATTTTTATTAGATAGTTTATTTCCACTTTTCCACCACAATGCATATCCTTGAAGATACATATTTGCATATAATTATGATTACTTATTAGAACAAATGCATAGAAGTGGAATTTCTGAGTCAAAGAAGTAACACATTTTTAAGGCTTTCATTTGCAGAGGGGCTGAAGCAACAGAACTTTGAGTGACCACAGATTACCTATGTGGGTTAGAATTAACATAAAAACCCCTGGGCCTAACAGGTTTTTGAGAATTTAGGAAATTAGGCAGAAAAATTTAGACTTGACAGGCCTGGGGGTACAGGTTCTTGATTGGGGATGATATTGTAAAAGAGGACCAGAAGAGAGTTTGGGGATAAACTGAAGTCTTGGCTACTGTACCTGCTGGGGGCATCCAGAGCTGAGAGCCAGCAGTGAGGGGAGACAGGAGGTCAGCAGAGATTTTCCGTGAAAAAACTGAGTGAAACCCGTGCTGAGATTTGTACATTAAACTCAGATATTTGCACAGAGGATAGAGGTGGAGAAGGGAGATGTGGGATCCAGCCCGTGTCTGTGGAGGAGAGACTGGGGCCTTCAAGAAGCCCTTCATCTATTTGTTCAACAAATATTTACTGAGCTCCTGCTCTGTGCCAGGAAGAGAGACAAGGTCCCTCCTTTCATGAGCTCATGGTCCAGAGCAGGAGAAGAACAACTAAAAGCTAAGCCAATAAACAGTTTCAGATCATGCTGGAACAGGAAAGCAAGGAGGTGGGAGGACATACTAGAGTTGGAGCAGTAGGGGGAAGAGGGGCAAGGCTGGGAGTCTCTGCAGAGGGACAGGTTAGTGGCCTTTCCTGGTCCTTATCTGCTCCCTGAGGTGCCTGGGACCAGGCCTGGAGCCTCTGGTGGGAAGACATGGTGGGAAGGAGGCATAGCTTCACTCTCGCCAAGGGCCTGCTCCAGGGGTGCAGTGGGAGGCCAGGCCTCTCCCTCCCACCAGAAACACAAATCCAGGATCCTCTGGGCTGATCCACAGCAGTGGGTTTACCAGCTTACTCGAAAGAGCTCCTTTTCACTGTTCAGTTTCCTCTTTCTTGGACTCTCTCCAGTTTTGAATTCACAGTCACCTTCGGCCACCCTCAGGATCAGCCTGTCCAGCCCCTGCATTACCAGCTAGTGCTCCTTTCTTTCAGCAGTCCTCACACCCAGACCCAAGAAATTTCTGCTGTGCTCTCTAACCTTTGCATCTGCTACCTGATAACTGTGGGGAACTCGAAAGGATGATCAGCCTCACTCCGCATTAGGGAAATGCAAGTCAAAACCACAAAGAGATGCCACTTCACCCCCCCCCCCCCAGGATGGCTACTGTAAAACAACCAGAAAACCACGAGTGTTGGCAAGCATCCGTGTACATTGCTTGTAAGAATATAAAATCGTAGAGAAGCTATGCAAAATGATATGGAGACTCCTCGAAAAATTAAACAGAATTAACTATGACCCAGAAATTCTACTCACAGGAAACTCAGATATTTGTACAATTATGTTCATAGCCACATTGTTCACAATAACTAAAAGGTGAAAGCAACCCACGTGTCTAGGGACAGATGAGTGGAAAATCAAAATATGTACATACCTACAGTGGAATACTATTCAGTCTTTAAAAGGAAGAACATTTTAACATGTTCTGCAACATGCATGAAGCTTGAAGATGTTATGGGAAGTCAAATAAGCCAATCACAAAGGACAGATATTGTATAATTCCTCTTAGATGAAGTTCGTAGGGAAGATTCATAGGTATAGAAAGTAGAGTGGAGGGTGAAAGAGGAGTTCATGTTTATTGGGTACAGGGTTTCAGTTACGGAAGTTAAAAAAGTTCTGGAGGTGGATGGTGGTGATGGTTGTATGGCAAGCCATGAATATGCTTATTGTCTCTGAGCTGAAAAATTAAAATAGTTAAATGGTAATTCATATTATGTTTGTTTGTTTGTTTATTTTGCAGTATTAGGAATTGAACCCAAGGGTGCTTTATGTTTTTATTTTGAGACAGGTTCTCACTAAGTTGCTGAGACTGTCCTTGAACTTGCAATCTTCCCACTTCAGCCTCCCAAGTCACTGGGATTATAGGAGTGCACCATTGCATCTGGCTGTTATGTATATTTTAATACATATACATAAAGTTTTCTGAAGAAGTCAAGGGTGATATTCTGTCTCACAAAGAAGTACAGTGATAAAACCTACCACTTCTAAGTCTAGGTATTTTCTGGGCATCTAAGTAAGCAATATATATGCTTTATTTTATTTTATTTATTTATTTTTTCTCTTAGGAACCCTGAATCTTTTGTCTGCATCATACAAAGCTGGAAGCAGAGGCACAAAGAGGTGAAGTGAGTTGTCCAAAATTTCCAGCGAGCAGGTGACATTGTTATGCCAGATTTATGGGACCCCAATAGACCTCCAGGAGCCAAATCCGATGCAATCACACAAGAGTCTTTATTGCAAGCTCGAGCCTGGACTCACAACCTTTCCCGATGCAGCGGTCCCAGGGAGTGAGTCCTGGTCCTTTGTTCAGTGAGATTTTATAGGTTTTGGGGGATACTCTATGCGTCACAACATCACACAGCAAATCATTCCATACCGTGGGAAAATCAAACAACAACTCTTAACATTGATTAGCACATTCAATTGCGGGAACAAGTTGGGTAGGGGTGATTGGTTAGTACAAAAAGGGGATTCCTTTGGACTGATTGGTTTAGACCACGAGGGGTGTACGTGCTAAACTACATGGTTTCCCAACTTGTTACCAACCTCCATAAACTACTTGGGGGTTATCTGGCATCCCAGGTATTTTCCCTGTCTCATGCTGATTGGAGGTTGCTAGGGGGGTTGCTTTGGGTCCCCACCTAGCCTAACTGAGTTAGGGACACCTCCTGTTATTTACAAACAACTCAGCAGGGTGGGTATGTGCTTAGGAGTGCTCTGTGGGTTTTTCCAAGGACAAGGGTCACGCTCCCTTCCTTAGGACAGGCCTAGAGGTAGAAGCTGCTGTGATTCATTTATTTTTCAAAAAATGGAGTCACATCAGTTTCTCAACATCAGGACTAGAACCCCGGTGACTGGTATCAAAAATCTAAACTGTAATCCTCTTCCTGCATCCTTTTTCTAAAAAAAGACAAATCCATAGGCCAAGCAGGCAACAACTTTGGGTAAGGGGTTGCTATAACTTGGATTTGAAATGGCCCCCCAGTGACCTATGTGTTAAAAGCTAGGTTGCCAGTCTGTGGAGTTCTTGGGAGGTGGTGCTTAGAGGAAGGAAGTTACTGAGGGTGTGCCCTTAAGGGGATATTGGGACCCCAGCTCCTTCCTCTTTCTCTTTCATTTCTGACCATGAAATGAGCAGCCTCCTCTGCTGTGTACTCCCACCATAAGGCACAGTGCTGCCACAGGCCCAAAACTGCAGGGTTAAGTGATCATCGACTGAAACCTCTGAAACCATAAGCCCAAATAAACCCTTCCTCTTTTTGTTTATCTTAGGTATTTGTCACAGTGACAGAAAGCTGACTAATGCAGATACTGAAAAACGTGAGCACCGCACGGTCTTGCATTCATGGGACCCGGGTAAGTCCCTCATGTTTTGCCTAGTTCTGGGCTCCCGTTCCCTCCACAGGGATATTTTGGGCAGGATGATGGTGGTTCCCGGTCTTTTCCACAGCACACTCTAATACTCTGCACTTCTCCCCTGCAGCTGCACTCCCTTCTCTCAGAACCGACTGCCTTTTTGACATGAAAAATGTACTATAACGAGTCTACTGGCTAATTAATTAAAATGGAAAAAAAAATCCCAATTTTCAAATTTGAAATGATTAATTACATAAGCATTAACGCCTCTGCACACTCGGAACGGCACGTCTTCAATTTAAACTTTTCCAGCACATTATTTTCTGCTGATGTGTGTGTTTTCTGTCCATATGAGGCCGATTTCTCATACACCTCAGTCCATTTCACAGCAAATGGCCCCAAATGGTGTTTATCCTGCTCATTAGGAGCCTTTATCAATTAGGCAGACCTGGCTGAGTGGCCTGTTCAGCTCATGTGGCCTGGTCTGGTGTGTCCTCTCGGCATCCTTGAGCTGCCTGGGCTATCCCAGCTATCCCAGCCTCCTCCCCACTGCTTAAGGGCCACCCCTGCAGGGTGAGTCCTTGGCACTTTTTACCAGACTAGGACAAAACCCTCATATCGAGAAGACTGTTGCCTGGTGCTTGCACTTTATGGATTTGTAAATATGTCTTGTTTGGCCTGAAGAGCCTGGGTCCCCTCCTGTTCCCCTGCTTCCCAGAACTTGGCCTGCTGCCTCCAACCTATGCCCTGTGTGGGACCTCTGTGTTCCCCTCATTCATTCCCCTTGGCCTGACTTTTGCCCCTTGCAAGGGGTGAGGTCAAGGCCTCAGACCCTACTCTGTAGGGGTTTCTGGGGGCTTGGGCCCTGGGTAGGCAGCAGGAGAGGCCTGTGTGCTGCCCCTTCCCTGGTGCCCACTATCTTTGTGCAGAAGCCACTTTGTCCTCGGGGATGTTGCCTAGGTTCAGGGTGGCGCTCAGACTTGCTGACGGCAGCTGGTTGCTGAACAGCCAGAGAAAAAAGTGGCCATTTCACAAACAGAAATGTTGATATGCAATGAACTATTATCCAAATCAGGGTGGGAAGCCCAACATGTCATGAGCAACAGAAAAATGCATTGATGCCTCTGGCTGTAAAAATGACAACATGAGGCTAGAAGCCCACAGAGGCAGAGCACCGTGTGGCTGGAAGATGGCGACATTAATGGTGGGCGCATGGTGAGAATGACACTTCCATTTTCCAGAACGATAAAATGATATTTTTCTCACTGAAATTGTGAAAAAGAGAAGTTACTATGCTTCAACATTTAGACAGAAATTAAAGCACTTTTCAATACAAATTGAAATTATATTTTTTTCCCTGCAGCCTGAATTCATTAGCAAATGAGTTGGATTGCCCTCTTTCAGGACTTAAAAGGGAGGTTGCTCTTAGGAGAAAGGTCTGCTTTCTTCTTTCCACTTGTGTCACCTTAAACCTGTGCATCGCAGGCCATAGACCCTGGTTCTCCTGTAGCCACACTTAAAGTGCTTAATTAGCCACATGGGACAGTGGCCACCATATCGGTCAGCCCAGACCCATGACATTGCATTCTATTGGATAGTCTGCCATCCTACCTTTATTATAGAAGCTAATGGTGCATTTTGGGGCCATATTTATTGAATAGCATATTTGTATACTATAAGTATTTTAAATAACAGACCATGCCACTAGTTGTTTCTTCTTTCCCTGACCCTTTTCCAAAATGAAAAGTTCACCATAATTTTCACCATAATTGTTCCATGGTGACCCAGCATCTGGCCCTCCCTCTACCAACTGCCTCTCTGTTCTAGGGCCACTGCTGCTGTCCCCCGTGGTCCATCCACTCCACATTCTTCTCAGCTTGACTCTACCCATTTTCCATGGGGATCATCTCTTTATGGGCTGGACAATGTCAACGTGACTAAAATTTGTCCTGAGCAGCCTGCAGAGGCCCTACCCCCCTCCAGGCATAATCACAAAGCTCCATTTGTGCCTCGAGGTGCCTGCAGAACGGTTGCAGTCTCCAGTGTCTGTCAACTCGGGTTACCTAAGGCTTCATCAAGGGAATTTAATGGAAAGAAATTCTTTCGTTGCGGTATTTGCAATCAATATAAAAATAGGTTTGGTCTTTTTTGCTTTGTTTTTAATTCCAAGGCACAAAATTCTCACCAAGAGTTGTTCTTCTTGCATCATTTAACTTAGAATTCTACCGAGCTGCTCACCCTGAAGCTTGCAGGATAAATGGCACTTTTACAACCCACCGGAAATTAAGTGCCAGATGATTGACAGCATTACTGCTCTCTTGGAAGCGTATGACCACTACTCTCAGTTCTCTAATTGGATCCTCAGCTCTCGGAGTGCACATGGCATGGCTGGGGACCGATAGCCCTGGGCAGCAGTCCCAGATCCCGAAGAAAGTAGGCCTAGTGGCCTGCTTTGCTCTGCTCGCATTGACTTTGTCCTGCCACTGAATGTTGGCCAAATAGATTTGGGATCAGAAGCATTTCTGTGGAGGCTTGCAAGGCCATCCCGGGGAGACCATGATCGACAAACTCGTAGATCTACAAACTTGTCGATCGTGGCCTTCCTGGACCAGCCCCAGCCTTGCTGGCAAGGTTTCCCTGGTATTGTGGATAAATCTGAGAAGCCATTCTGTGGGTGAAAGCCCTGTGTAGATGCATCCTTATTCACCTACTGAAGAGCACTAATGCTGGACGCCATTGTTCTCAAAGAACCCTTTGCAATTAGAGCAGGCAGAGGAGAAATGCTTACAGAACTAAGTTATGAAATCTGTTCCATGGGACATTTTTTAAAAACCTAGCTCATTTTACTGAAAGAAAATTTAATGCAATCTTTCCCTCTTTTAAAGCACTGGATACCATCCCGCTCAGCCTCCAGCAGCAAGCTGGATGCCACAAACAGGAGGACATTTCAGGTATGTGTCACCGAGAACATGGCTGGGGCGGTGCCAAGAAGGACAATGCTGAGAAGCCAAAAACAGTGGGAGAGAAAACGATGACATGAGGCTTGCCCAGAAGGTAGAAAGCAGAGCTCCACACAAACCTCTTTGGAGTCACTCCCTTCCCAGGCAGGCCACAAGACGGAGGGAAGCTGTGGGTGTCCTGGAAGCCTAGGGCACTAACTACAGCCATCATAGCCAGGCTAAATCCTGACGAGCCACCATTTGTTGGCAGCTGCTCTGTGCCAAGGTTAGGGTGTAGGGGAGAAGAGGATTGACAGGATTTGGCAAAACCCTATTCCATTCTGTCTGCCTAGGCACTGATTATTAGTTATTACAGTTGAGTGAGTGCTTACTACATCCTGGGCACACACATGAATACACCCAAGCCTCACAAAGTAGAAGTCTTTTCCTTTTTTTAAAAATTGAACATGAACATGTTACCTTTGTTTTACTAATTTATTTATTTTATGTGGTACTGAGGATTGAACCCAGTGCCTCATGTGTGCAAGGCAAGTGCTCTGCCACTGAGCCACAACCCCAGCCCCAGTCTTTTCCATTTTATAAATGCAGAAACTGAGGCTCCGTGTAGTGAAAAAAAAAAATCTGTGGCAGGGACAGAAGCCATTAATTAAACACTGCCAATAATTAGCATCACAGGAACTTTCAATCCACTGGGTAAAACAAGGTCCTCCTTGCACAAGGGTAGAACAAGGAAAGTGATTTTGATGACTTTTCCAGCATTTGTTATGAGTTTTCTAAACAATACACAATGTTCAA
Organism: Marmota flaviventris; assembly: GCF_047511675.1. Classification (NCBI taxonomy): domain Eukaryota; kingdom Metazoa; phylum Chordata; class Mammalia; order Rodentia; family Sciuridae; genus Marmota; species Marmota flaviventris. The sequence continues at coordinate 33,672,361 of NC_092511.1, read as the reverse complement.
GTTCAGTTGTTACCTGTATTATTCATATTACTAAATCATTTATTTTGACTGAATAAATGGAATTGGTTTAGAGAGACACTTAATGTAACCTATTCTTTAAATTTGCGGAGATTTTCGTAACGCTCTTAATGTTTCTTTTTAGTGGGTGTGAGAGAGCTAGGGACAGGCAGGAAGGTGGGGTGTTAACAGGCAAACATAGAAAGGATTCTTCATAAAAAAAGAAAACACGTCTAGAAATGATTGCTCCATAAACAAAACATGAGTGCACACAGCAATTTCATGTTCTTGTTCCACCCACTCGGTTGTTCTTAATGATTCAAGAACAGAACTGCCTGGGCAGATTTACAGGCTCGTTTCTGACACCTGTGCCGAGACAAGGCTGTGTTCACAGAGCGCCTGCTTCTGCTCTGGGTGGGGGGGACACACAAACACCTTGGGTTGATTTTAACTTTACCATGATTTAAATTAAAATAGATGCAGTTATTCTCCAATATGCATCTGCCGCTGTTAGGAGACAGGAGTGGTTCCAGGCGAGAGGACAGGGTAGCTTTGAAGTTGGCTGTTGGAGTGAGTTGGAGGTTCACACAATTAAATGCCACCCTGTCTTCCTGTTGTCAGAAAGCCAAGTTTTGACCTAAGGCTCGGAGCCTTTGGGCTTTGCATTGTTTGGAATTATGCCCTAGCAATTGCTCTCCTGGGCGGGTACTGATGGGTAGTCAGTGGAGGCTGCCGCGTGCTTAGGGCAGAGGTGTGGCTGGGAGATACAGGTGCAGGGTCAGTGTCCCTGACTTGCGCTTTCCAAGTCTCTCAACTGTGGTTTGGAGAATATCATACTTCCTCCAGTTCCCTTTCTTTTCTTTTTTTAAGACAGAAATTGTTTTTATAACTATTTATTTTTTTCTGAATTTCGAATCCAGTGCCTCACACGTGCTAGGTGAGTGCTCCACCACTGAGCCACTACCTCAGCAAGTTCCATTTCTTTTGAGGGGGAGATTTGCCTTCCATTAGACTCATTTCCGCAGGTTTCTAAGTTTCTCTTAGCCTGTTTTCACGGCCTTTGTTTTCCCTGTCCATTTCTATGAAGAAGACCCAGGCTGACTTTTCCAGCCCTCCACCCTACCGTAGCCAAATATCTTGGAATCACCCAGTAGGCAGCGCCAGGCACAGGTGAACACAGACAGGAGTTTACTACCTGATGATACATGAGGACCCTGTGATTTAGAACTATCGCTTTACTTCTGAGACTCAGACCAGGGAAGGGACTTGTCCAGGAAAACTGAACTGGCCAGTAGGAAGAGCTGGGACTCAAAACTAGGTTGGTCAGAGACAGCCTAGGTACATGTCACCCTCTTCAGTGAAAATCTTAGGACCATGGCTTTCGGTTTCCATTGTAGCAGAGACTAAAGAAATATCACATCTATGCTGTTTAAGAATCTGAGGAGCTGGGTGCTGTGGCGCACACCTGTAATCCCAGCAGCTCTAGAGGCTGAGGCAGGAGTATCTCAGGCTCAAGGCCAGCCTCAGTCACTTAGCAAGGCCCTAAGCAACTTAGCAAGATCTATCTCAAAATAAAATATAAAAAGGGCTGGGGATGTAGTTCAGTGGTTAAGTGTCCCTGGGTTCAATCTCAGGCACCAAAAAACCAACCAAATAAATAAATAAATCTGAGGAGGAAGGGGAGGCTAGTAGAACTATAGATCTGGCATTTGAAGATGATCTGATTTTTAATTTTAATGTCAATATGAAAAGGTTGGCTGTTATTTCAGTAGGACACCAAACTCCTTTCTTTGGCTTTCAGTCTCTAAACAGAGGTTCCAGTTTTTGGTGGCTGTTTTTATATTGGGATCCACCTGACAGCTCTCCTCTGGCTGTCCCATGGTCTTTTTTTGTGGGGGGGGGGGATGAAGGATTAAACCCAGGGGCACTTAACCACTGAGCCACACCCCCAGCCCTTTTTAAAAATAGTTCCTTAGAGACATGGTCTTGCTGAGTTGCTTAGGGCCTCCATAAGTTGCTGAGGCTTGCTTTGAACTCTTAATCTCCTGCCTCAGCATCCCCAGTTAGCCATGCCCAGCTGTCCCATGGTCTTAATGAAAATTTATTACTTTTGGGGAAAGGAGAAAGAAAGAGAGAAGAGCAAAAGGGGCTGAGGAAATGAAGATTTTTAGGTTACAGTATCTTTGTTGCTATTGCACTGGGGATGGAATTTGGGGAGCTTTACCACTGAGCTACACCCCCAACCCTATTTATTTATTTATATTTTGAGAGAAGGTCTTGCTAAATTGTGCAGGCTGCCCTTGAACTTGGGATCCTTCTGCCTCAGTCTCTTGAATTGCTGGAATTAGAGATGTGCACCACCATGCCTGTATTAGGTTACATTTTATTATAACCAGCTAACTGTACACAAACACAAACGCTAATAGAATGAAAATTCTAATGCTTTTCATCATACTAAATTAATTTTGGTTTATATCAGTGACTTTAGATCCAGTTTTATTATTTATGCAACATTATTTCTCATATGCACATCCTCATATTTACATATCTTCTTTAAGTTTTTCCGGCATATTTCATCTTATTTAATCCTTTCCAATCAACCTGTTAAATTGGAATTTTTATTCTCTGCTCCAGAGAGGCTAAGGAGTTGGTGTGCACTAGGGAGCCTGAGGTATGAGGATTCCATGTCTGAGGCCAGCCTCAGCAACTTGGTGAGGTCATAAGCAATTTAGGGAGAACCTATCTCAAAATAAAAAGGGCTGTGGATGTAGCTCAGTGGCAGAGTGATCTTGTGTTCAGTCCCCAGTACCATAAAAAAATTAAGAAAGAGAGAGGTTAAGGAACTAGCTAGGGTCACAAATTTAATGGATTTAGAATCCATAGGATTCTGGACATACTGACTTTAAGTGGTTACAGAGCTACAGAGCATCCCATGTTTTCATATTGGATAGGTCCAGGTAGATTTTTTCTTTTTTTTTTCCATTAAAAATGTTTTTAGTTATAGATGGACACAATATCTTTGTTTTATTTATTCATTTTTTATATGGTGCTGATGATTGAACCCAGTGCCTCACATGTGCTAGGCAAGCGCTCTACCACTGAGCCACAACTCTAGCCCCAGGTAGATTTTTTTCTAAAGATATAAAGTTCAGGCATGGGGTTGTGGCTCAGTGGTAGAGTGGTAGAGTGATTGCCTAGCATGTGTGAGCATGATCCCCAGCACCACATAAAAATAAAAAGCAAATAAAATAAAGGTATTGTGTCCACCTACAACTAAAAAAAAAGTATTAAAAAAAGTTAAGCACAAATGTACCATCTAGCTTTGTCACTGCTTTAAAAAAATCCAGATAGAAAGTTCTAGTACTACAGAAGACAATTTATATATGTGGTGCTGGGGATTGAACCCAGGGCCTTGTACATATAAAGCAAGCACTCTACCAACTGAGCTGTATCTCCAGCCCCCAGGTGCATGGTTTTTAATATCCTTTCTGCTTGATTACCACTTTCCATGGCCATCAGAGTACTCATGGAAATAACTACCCAGGTTGGTTGTTCATTCCCATGGCAATGTTTGGAGGTAATGTTCATTCATTTGCTCACTCTTGTTTTCATTTATTCATTCCTTTCTCAAATAGTCCTGTGAAAAACCCTTGTAGTGTCAACCCTAATGGGCAGAATGGCCTTTGAGTCACCTTCCTTAGGGCCTGTCGCGTGGCATGTCACTTAATAGTTCTTCATATTTACTCAGGGGTGATTAAAGAATATCCTAAATTAACTCATGGTTTGAGGTGTAAGTACATGAAAACATTTTTAAAATATAATTTTTATGCCTTATAAGGATGTTGTGTTACTTGTGCGAGTATATTTAGGCTTACAAAAGTCATATATTCTCATTATTACAAAATGTTTAAACATTCCTAACATATACGATGCAGAGAGTGAGATTCTTCAGGGACTAGGATCCAGCCCTTCCCCCCAAATGAGGGAGGGTCATTGCTTTCCTTTTATTCTCTCTACAGAACAACAATTACATCTACAGTATTTTTATAGATGTTAATGTAAAGTAGCATGAATCTTGTTCTGGATTTCTATGCATAATTAAGTGTATTTAAGATGATTTAAAATAAATTCTGAGTCATACCTCAGCCTTTCTTTACCAGTGAAATGAAATGCAATGTGTCAAAATTGACTTAAATCCATAATCTCTGTGGATGTGCTTTTGACTTGCATATAAGGAAGAACAGGCAGACAAGAGTGAGGCAGCTTCACGCACTGTATTGACATTCAACAATGAGAAGGTCAGAGTAGGGAGTTGATGTCAATATGTTCATCCAGAACTGCAATAAAGCTGTCCCTGCAACTGCAGTCCCAGCTGCCATCTCCCCTCCTTTGGGTGAGATATGTGCCATTCAGACCCTCCACTCCTTTGCTTTAACAAAGGATTGTTTTTCTTTTCTTTTTAAAATTTTTTTTTTAGTTGTAGATGGACACAACACCTTTATTTTATTTTTATGTGGTGCTGAGGATCAAACCCAGTGCCTTCCACATGCAAGGTGAGCATTCTACCACTGAGCTACAACCCCAGCCCAAAGGTTTGTTTTTCAATATTGATATAATACTGGATTTCAGATTTCAAAGACAAAATTTCCACACCAGATAGGGCTTTGACAAAAAGACTGGAGATGACAGCTGAGATTTCTGCCACATGAAAATTATGAATAATTGCACGGCAGGTTGTCATCTTCTAAGTATCATAAAGTGAGTTTAACTCTCCATTTTGCTTTTTACTGGAGATGCTTTTCTTAGGGGGGATCACTAGTGGTTTTAAGTATTGGAAAAATGTATTCTCTCTACCTCTTTTTTTTTTCCATCAGAGAGGGTAGACACAAACCATAATTAAAAAAAAAAAGAAGGCAACACTTCACTGGAACAGCGGACTACATGTATCCCATTTTCCACATATCTTTTCCCAGGCTAGGAAAATCTTCTGTTTGCAGATTTGACAGCAAAGGAACAAAATGAGAGAAAGCAGGGCTTTCGAGGTCCTCTGCCCTGAATGTCCCCTCCCATGGTAAAAACCCCTAAAATAAATGCTTAGGACTCATATTTCTGCTCCCAACAGGTGACACCAAAGCCAGGTGATATACAAGCCTTCCTAAAAACACAGGAAAGGGTGGAAGGAATCAGCTCTACTACTACAAGGGCTGCATGTTCATCAAGTGTTGATTTTTAAAAACTCTATTCTGGGGAAATCAGAGAATTAAAAAAAATTAAGAATTATTTCACATGGCAGTTCCTATTTATATTCAGTATAACCCCACTTAAAATTTTTATCGGTTTTCCATCCATTCCTCAAGTGCTTTCACAGAGCAGCCTGCCAGAGGCCATTAGCGCTGCAGCCTTGCAAATGGAGAAGCTGCGGAGGTCTGATTCACCAGCCGTCATTCTGACTGGCATTTGCACTCACTCAGTTCACTTGGCGATTGGCAAGCTCCTCTGCACTCTGAGTCGTGGTCACTTTCTCTCAGAATAGGATCTAGGGAACAACCTGAGGGATCATGATAAGAAAGAACGATCATATCTTTGATGTTGGGTGGGATGTGCAAATACGAATGAGAATAGGGTGCCTTAGTACTGTCAAGAGTGTGCTGCATTTTATTTGGGAAATGAGACAAAATCTTCCCTTGATCATCCACTCCATGTGACATCCCAACCCACACTCTGCTACTGACATTTTATCTCCCACTGAACAGCCCGGCTGTTGTAACATTTTCAGGATTCTTAATTTATGTCTTGCAGGATCTAAAATCAGATGGCAGGGACTTTAAGAAAATAACCAGCGTTGACAGGCACCTTTATACTTCAAGAAGCTGCTATACCTTAATGCTGCTAAGAACTGGGGAAATAGTCTCTCCTTCTTTTTCCAATATATGGCCAGAAGACAGTGGGATGGAGAAAAGGAGCTGTCCTAAATAATTTAATTTTCCCTTCCCATCTAAACTCTACGAAATACCTTTCTTTCTACCCAGTATTTGCTAGAAAGCTCATTCTTTCTTCTTGGCATGTGGGATTCCAGCATTTACTTAATTTATTTTATTTTTAAAACTTTTTGTTCTTTTTAGTTATACATGACAATAGAATGTATTTTGACATATCATATACATACATAGAGTATAATTTCCCATTTTTGTGTTTTTACATGATGTGGAGTTACATTGGTCATGCATTCATATATGAACATAGGAAAGTTATTTCAGATTAATTCTACTGTCTTTCCCATTCCTATTCCTCCTCCCTTCTCCCTACTCCACCCTGTCCAGTCTGGTGACCCCCTACAACCCCCCCTGCCCCCGCCATTGTGAGTCAGCATCATCCCCACATTAGAGTGAACATTTGAACCTTGGGATTTTGGGACTGGCTTATTTCACTTAGCATGACAGTCTCCAGTTCCATTGATTTACCAGCAAGTGCCATAATTTCATTCTTCTTTATGGTTCAATAATATTCCATTGTGTATGTACCATATTTTCTATATCCATTCATCGGCTGAACGGCACTAGGTTAGTTCCATAGCTTAGCTGCTATGAATTGAGCTGCTATGAACATTGATGTGGCCATGTCACTATAGTATGCTGATTTTAAGTCCTCTGGGTATATGCTAAGGAGCAGAATAACTGGGTCAAATGGTGGTTCCATTCCAAGTTTTCTGAGGAATCTCCATACGACTTTCCAAAGTGGTTGCACCAATTTGCAGTCCCACTAGCAATGTATGAGTGTATATCTTTCCCCTATATCCTTGCTAATGTTTATTGTTACATGTAGCATTTACTCAATTTAAATTAGATTGATCAAGAAAAGTTTGTGGTAATTAAGATTCTTATATATAGTTGAGAACTATGGAAAAGCAAAAGGATCCAAAGGTAAACATCAGCAACTTATTTTAAACTTTGTAAATTCATGAACTGTTGATTGTTAGACCACTAAAGATCGATGATGATGATGATGATTACTGCTCCAAAAATGGAAATGATTAGTTTTAACTCATTCAACCATGGAGAAAATAAGACTCAAACTCAAATATCATATTGTTTTCATTATGACTTTGTAAAAACAGCAACTTTGCATTGGATTATATTATGAATCTGCTGAAATCTTACTCTCTAGGGTATTGGTAGTGCTGAATACTTGGGAATTTGGGGCTTAGACTTGCCAAAGTGGGATGATGGTGTACACCATGGCTCTGGAGTGCTCAGCCTTGATACTCCCCTTTTTAGAACAGATTCATATCTATTTACCTAAATGTTATAGGTAACATGTTATAGCTAAGTATACAGAATCTTGAGCTCGATGACTAACTCTGCTACTAATTGTTGACCCGGGACAGGTGCTGCGTTTCTCTTGGCCTCCTTTTCCTGTACTGTAAAATAGAAATCATAATATCCACCTCCTAAGGTAGTTATGAAGATTCGATGAGTTAATGGAAAATTCTGTATCAATGTTAGTAGCATTCATCAGTTAGCTACATGCGTTCATAAATGCACTATAAATACACCTACAATGTGCCTTTCTAATCAGAGCTTAGTGAAGAAATTCTTGTTTCATCCTGAGTATACTCCTTTTATGCAATATTTTGCCTATAGTGGAGACTTAAAAACACCTCTACATCGAAATATACGAAAAAGGTAGTCCAGATCTTTCTGGTTTAAGGTCCAGATTTCACAAATGATTCTAGGCACCTTCTCTTCAGCGCATTTATCTCAGCGAGCACAGCTTGGGAAAAGAATGAACAACCAATTCCCATAAAACTCAAATGAGAGTCAAGATCAGAGTGAGGAACTGCAAAATTTACATCTTGTCGACTTAAGTTTTAGGTCACTATGTGTGTGTCCTCTGCACGAAGCCCAGTAGGCTATTTGTAATAATAAATATTGAGGCGAAACCCCTAACAGCCCTAGATACTAAAAGCCTCTCAGCAGGTGCTCCAGATGTTCTTAGACGCTGCCCCTCTCAGGTTGCCAGGTTAAGCCTGGCCCGCCTGTCCCTACTCCTAGGCAGACAAACAGCGGGGCGCTTCACTAGGTGATTTAGGTCGGGAGGAAAGAAACAAGACTAAAAGCAAGCAAAATTTGGTACAAAAGGGAAAGCTTCAACTAGACCACCAGGTAGGTGGAAGCCCGCAGTCTCGGCTATCTTCGGCCCTGCCCCGCCCTCGGCCCCGCCCATTCAGCTCCATGCCCCGCCCAGATCCCTCCTCGCCTGACCGCCGCGGTGCCTCTGCTGCTGGACTTGGTCCTCGAGGCGCTTGCGCGTTTTTTAAGGAGTCTTAGTATTGCCTTAATCTAAATAGGGGGAAGAGGAACGTCGTACTTCCCACAAACTCCGACACAGAAGCCAGTATGCCTTTTAGAGCTGGATTTGTCTTTCATAGACTTACGAACCCAGCTTCTGTTCCCCTAATGTCGCTTAAGAAAGCATGTTTTAAGTTAGGCACTCTCTAGGCAACCCGCCTCTAGGAGCGGGGTCCTTCCTCTTGCGCCTTTTGACCACAAGAGGGGAGGCGGGGTCCTTCTCTGGGGCGGTCGCGCAGGGAGCGGCTGCGGGAAGCTGGACACCAGCATCATGTATTACAAATTTAGTGGATTCACGCAGAAATTAACTGGAGCATGGGCTTCGGAAGCCTACAGCCCGCAGGTACGGGTCGCATAGCACCGACTCAGGAGAAATGGTGGCTCACATCCCCAGGTCAGGCAGTCGCCAGGAGAGGCATCTGCCCACGAGTCGGTTCGGTTCAGTTCAGTTCATTCACAGCTCCTAGCACCTGTCCACGCCGACTTGCAGTGGTCCTCGAGGCTCTTCTTGTGTGGCTGCCCTTCCTTCAGGCGGGCTTGACCCTGTGCAAAAGTTCGGTGTAGCACATTGCAGGGGTCAAGGTGACCCCTAGGGTCGTTGCTTGTTTAAGATGGATGACTCGGGTCAGAATGTAACCTTCCTGAATTCGAGGTTCGGCTCTTTTCCTCTTTTGAACAAGTCTGGCTTTTGGCCTTCCGGACCTCATTTTGATACCCCTTGCCACAGCCCAAAAGGGGGCCTCAGGCCAGCAGGAGATTGGAGGATGGGGATGACCGCACCCGGGAAAGCCGTGGGGTGGCAGGGCTCATAGGATGCGGATGATTGGGAGACTGAGCCGATTCCTTCAAATGTTTGGGTAGCAGGGGAATTTACATGTAACGAAGTTACACTTTCTCCACTGTGAAGTGGTTGACGGTGCACTATTTCGGTAGTTTGAAAAGTATTCTGAACTACCGATGTCTCGCAGATGCTACAGCTTGAGATGAAGTATTTTAGAGTCCCGTACACATTTGGGCTCAAGTACTTAATTGTATTGCTTTAGTTGTGTGACCTTGGCCGAGTTGCTTCATTTATTTTGAGCTCATTTTTATCCCGTTGTAGTGCAGATTGAGTGAAGTGTGTCAAGTGACTAGTGGTTTTGGTAGATAGTTGGTTCTCCAGAAGCCGAATCTGAGATACCATCACATTCGTTTCTCATAGAGGAGTGTGAGAAGGGTTGGTGAGATATGCAGTTAGAGAACTTGACCGGAATAGTAAGGGGCACAGATAGGTGGTGTAACAATTTTTTATTATTGTTGCCTCTTGCTTTTTTTTTTTTTTTTTTTTCTTGGTGGGGCACTGCAACTTGCTCAAGGGAAGAATGTTTAAGAATGATTGCAGCTGAGCGTGGTGGCGCATGCTTGTAATCCCAGGAGTTCCGGAGGCTGAGGCAGGAGGATAGCGAGTTCAAAGCCAGCCTCAGCTAAAATGAGGTGCTAAGCAACTCAGTGAGACCCTGTCTCTAAGTAAAATACTTAAAAGATTTCTTAAGCTACATTGAAAGAAAGGAGCAATATTATGTACACGTTATGAATGTAGATTTCAAAGTGATTGTGACAGGTGCTGTCCTATGTGTGTGTGTAAAATGTATATATGTCCTGGCAAATAGGTGCTCTGATATTGCTAATTAGGAGGAGTACTTCAACTTTTTCTTTCTTGGAACACTAGCACACTGTAAAATGAAGAAGATATTTGTAATGTTGTTATTATGTAAAGTGAATAACCTAACATGCATTAAATAACCTGATATGGAAAAGCTGGTTCTGTAACAGTAGCACAGAGTCTTGTAAGTCAACTTGATGGCAAGTAGTTGTTGGGAGGGTATTTTCCAATGGTTGGTTGAAAAGGTTTTCCTTACCTTTCTGTGTCCTGTGCCAAAAATAAATCAAGGCTAATAAACATATGAAAAGAATCTTAACATCATTAGTTATGAGGAAAAAGCAAATCAAAACTACAATGAAATTCTACCTCACTTCTGCCAGAAGATCTATAATCAGAAAGGAAGACAATAGCAAGAAGTATTGGTGAGGACATAGGGAAACTAGAAACCTCTGACACTGCTAGTGAGAATGTAAAATGGTGTAGCCACTTTGGAACACAGTTTGGCAGTTTCTAAAAAGGGCAACATAATTTTACTATATGACCCAGTAATTATTTTCCTAGCTAGGATGGCAGAACAATATTCCAGGGAAAGAGAACTGTGAAAGGGAAGGGGTGGAAGAGAATCATTGAGAAGATAAGCTTGGCTATGGAGGATAGAGGTAATCATGAAGGGGCTAGGATGATAGGACTTAATTTTGTGAGAAATGAGTAGGGACTTAGCAACTTAATGCAGAAAGTTACAGTAGTTTGTCCTTGTTGGTGAGAGAGATGTTGGGGATGGAGAAGGAAGACTATAAGACCACTGCGAAATGGGAGGATGGTGGTGCTTTCAACAGACAGGGAGCTCCTGATGGGCTGGTAGGTGAATTTTGGACATGCTCAGTGTGGTGTTAGAGGGACCTGAAGGCACTGATGTCCAACTTGCAGTTAGAAATTAGTAGAATTGGGCTAGGGGTGTCACACAAGGCCCTGGGTTCAATCCCCAGCGCCATGAAGAGGAAAAACAAAATGAGGCAATGCAGACTGAAACTAGTTTCCAGTTTTAAATCAGAGTGAAAGTTTCACTGGTTTCTAACATTTAAAAATTTGGGATAATTCTTTTATTTCTCCACCCTCCTCTCCAAGCCTAAAAATTAGAAGAACAAAAATTTTGGTTCAGTCAACTTTTTTGGGAAAAAAATCATGTTTACCTTTCTCCTTAAAAATAAAAAAATAATTGGAGCAGTTAGGGACTAGGGGAGCTCACGGGTTGAATGCTTGCTTAGCATCTTTGAGGTCCTGGGTTCAATCCCCAGCACTTCTCCCCTACAATTTTTTTTTTTCTTTTTTGGAGCAGATAGACTAGATGTGGCGGGGGTTGTGGATAAGTGGTAAATCACTTGCCTAGCGTGTGCAAAGCACTAGGTTCGATTCTCAGCACCATGTATAAATAAATGAATAAAATATAGATCCATCAACATCTAAAAAAAAATAGACTAGGAAGAACTCAATTACTGTACATGATTAGGGTTGAATGGCCCTTAATCAATTTTGGATGTAGGGATTATGTAAATAGCTGGGAGATTCAGTGTTAAAAAGTAAAGTCTGGGATTTCTACTTGATTTATGGTTCACTTACTTTAAGAACAGCTTTCAGTTGTTTTATCCTTGCTGTGGGAGGTGTGGAGCCTCTGCCAAGTGCTGATGAACATGACTTTGGTTTATTTAAGTCTGGTAAAGCTATAGCCTTCCTTAGCTGACTTACACATTAAACACACATTTAGTGGATGTGCTCCCGTGCCAGTTGCTTTTCTAAGTCTTGGGAAATAGAAGCAATGAACAACACATGCCAGAATCTTGGGGGCTGTCATTGAAATAGGGGGAGACACAGTAAACAAAGTAGAACATAAGAGGACCAGATGCTGTAGTGCATGCCTCTAATCCCAATGGTTTGAGGGGCTGAGGCAGGAGGATCTTGAGTTCAAAGCCAGCCTCTGCAAAAGTGAGGCTCTAAGCAACTCAGTGAGACCCTGTCTCTAAATAAAATACAAAATAGGGCTGGGGATGCGGCTTAGTGGTCTAGTGCCCCTGAGTTCAGTCCCTGGTACCAAAAGAAAGAAAAGAAAAAAGCTGAATGTAGGATTTTATATTTTGAGTATAAAGTTTTTTTGTTTAATTTTAAAGTAATTATAGATAGATAACATACCTTTATTTTATTTATTTTTTTATGTGAAGCTAAGGATCGAACCCAGTGTCTCACATGGGATAGGCAAGCGCTTTGCCACTAACCACAGCTCCAGCCTGACAATAAAGTTATTCAAATAAGCATATGAAAAAAGATTGGGGAGAATATACAATTACTGATAGGATAAAATGAGATTATAGGTAACTTTAAAATTCTGTATTCTGAACTTTTCTAATATTATAAATGGAAATATTGAATTAAAATTGTTAATATGGTTGATACTCCCGTTTTCAGATGGTACTGCTCAAAAACTTTGTTGTAGTTTTGAGTCACTGGATGGGTCAACAAACACAAAGTTAGGTAAAATCCTTTCTAAAAATGTTTTCACATGAGTCCTGTCCAAACATGAATTTGCATTTTGGAGATGCTTGGTAGAAAGTACTTTTAAATTTCTACATTCAAGGTGGAATAATCATTAGGAGACAATACATTGAGCTCACAGAATGATTGAAAGGAGGACCTAATATTCTCCAATTCAAATAAAGCCTGTTATCACAGTAGCAGGGCCTCTTTTTTTTTTTTTTTTTAATCTCTGACTCCTGAGTCCCTGTCTCTACTTGAGTATTACACGCTAAATGCCGGGCCATGCCTTACAGACCAAAATGGATTGTGTTTTTTAAGCAATGGTTGATGGAAATGTAGGGTATGAGTAGTGGAATGCAAAAAGCCAGGGCTCTGGACTTCATAGAGGCTTGAATTTTAAAACTTGGTTCTTTGTTTTCATTTTGTGACTTCAGGCAAGTTACCTTCTCTGATCCAGTTTTCTCCTCTGTTAAATGGGAATGGGTTGCTGACAGGACTAAGTGAGGTAATGCTTGTAAAGTGTGGAACATAACAAAAGCCGGATTGATAATTAGCTGTTATTATTCCATAACATTAATGTCCGTTACTAACATACTGTGTTAGTCCATTAGGTCACCCAGAGGAGAGAAGGGGCAGTGAGGTCCCTTATGAAGTCTAACCAAAAGTTCATAAAAATTATGTTTTACTGTATTTATTTCTGGAAGCTGAGATTGGGTCTTTGTTGTCTTTCCTATCTTACTGATAGGGAGTTCTTGATAGAGTTTGCTCTGGGAAAACTGCTTAAGGTATTTTGTCCAAAGTTTGAGGATCAACTAAAGAACTATTAATACAGGCTTGGAGAGATCCCTTTCCTATCCTTCGAGTGTGGATGAATGGCTGCTCCAGACAGTGTGCTCCTTGAAAGTTTTGTTCAGATGCCCAGACATACTTGCAACTTATTGTTTTTCTCTTTTTCTCTGCAGGGATTAAGGCCAGTGGTTTCCACAGAAGCACCCCCAATCATATTTGCCACACCGACTAAACTGACCTCTAGTCCCACTGGTTATGATTATGCTGGGAAGAACAAGGTTCCAGAGCTACAGAAGTTTTTCCAGGTGAGGGATGACACTTAGGAATAGAGAAGCCTATGAAATAAACAGGCTTAAAAAATTCCTTTTGAAACTTGAGTCTTAGTCTAGCTTACTACCCTACCTCTTCTTTTCTTTTTAAAAAATATTTATTTAGTTGTAGATGAACACACAGTATCTTTATTTATTTTTATGTGGTGCAGAGGATTGAACCCAGTGCCTCACACATATGAGGCAAGCACTTTACCACTGAGCTACAGCCTCAGCCCCCCAACCTTTTCTTTCTTTAAATAGAATTCCCTTGCTTTTAGTTTGAGTCAGAAACTAATAGAAATTTATATAGGTAGACACGTATAAGAAAGGGAAAGGTGGTTACTGTTCTCATCAGCTTTTAAACATACTCAGGCTTTCCAGCTATATAGATAGTAGAATGGCTCTTGGTCATCCATTGCATAGAGAAAGCAATAGCCTGTGTTTGTGTTTGTAACACATGCGGTGACATTTGGCAACAAGTTTTAATTATTTTTTGCTTGCTGGATAATAAAATTCAGTGAGCTATTAATGGAAATAGAGGAGGTCCTCTTGGGTTAGCTGATGAACAGGGAGAAGCCAGAATTGAAATTTCAGATATTCTTAATCTACTTACAGATAATTGAGAAATGACTATATCACAGATGCCATAGGAGTGACAGAGCCTGCTACTGCTCCTTCTTCCCCCTTCTGAAAAATATGTCTAGATTAAGGCCATCTTAGAGAGTACTTTTTGATCAGTTCAATCCCTTTTTCTAGTAAATAAGATTTAAGGGGGCATTTGGAATCTTGAGATCAGTGGAGGAGGGCAGAAATGATGGAGGCTGCAAATTAGTGAATTAAACATCTTGTGGAGTCTTATTATTAAATGGGACCTTAACTATTTGAATACAGTTAAATACAAAGTGGACTTGAACCTATACATTGAACTGGTGTGCTCTGACTTGGTTCCCTCATGATCAGAAGCCAAACTATAAACATAGGATTCCTGGGGAGCGTTTCTAGTGCTTGCACTTTTTGTTTAGCTGTTATTGCTTTTGCTTTTTAAAAAGCTCCCCAGTGCTCTTTTCCTGGTTAAGTAATATATGAAAAATGCCTTAGAAATTTGGAATATGTTGTGTGCTATTGCTTCAGGCTTTATTTTGGAGAATAACTTTAGATATATAAACTTTAGCTACATTTTAAAGAGAATAATAGTGTTTTAGTCAGTGAGCATTCTCATGGATTAGGGTTTTTCCATTGTTTTATGTTTACGGATAGTTTCACAGTAGACAGATTTGTTCTTTATTAGCCTAAAATTGTAATCTCTTTTTCTTATAACCATGTCCTTGTTAATTTTTGCTTTCAAGAAATCTGATGGCGTGCCCGTCCATCTGAAACGAGGCCTTCCTGACCAAATGCTTTACCGGACCACCATGGCGCTGACTGTGGGAGGGACCATCTACTGCCTGATTGCCCTCTATATGGCTTCACAGCCCAAAAACAAATAAGTTAGGCTACAGAGGACTGTTTTGTTTTTTTTTTGCATAAACCCTTTGAAATTTCATTGTCCCCTCCCCCACTTGGATGATTTACTTAACATTTTTTCAAAAAACAAAAAAGAGAAAGATAAGACAATATTTTGGTTTGCTTATGAAATGCATATGGCCTGTCAGATGTCAGGCTCATTTGACAGTTAAAACTATTGTTTAAAGACACACACTGCACTGTGTTTTGGAGCTCCTGATTTCCCTGGAGGTTCTGGATGAAGGTTGCACACAGGCTCATTAACATAAGTCTGTGCTGAGGTCCTCTGGGACTTGGGAATGCATTTTTAAGCATGGAGCACAGAAGCCTTTCTGGATTTGGATGTGACTGAGAATGGAAGATGGAATCTAAGGCCAGGTTCATGAAATGAGGGGTTTGAGTCAGTAGTCACCTTGGGAATTTTTCCATCTTACAGCAAAATGTTAATAGCAATTATTTGCAGCCTGCCTGTATTCATTGGGCAGTTTATTTCAAAGGGTTATATGCCTCATCCCAGATCTTTAGTGAAATTTTATGTGTAATTGTTGTGTACTCCATCACGGGAACAGAGAACACCTGTTTAGTGTTGCACTTTATATTGGTGTCTGTCTTGTTAATGCATCTGTGCCACAAATTCTACTTTATCTCTTAAAGACTTGTTATGACTTTAAATTATGGTTTATTTTGACTATGGAATAAATATGTGAATGAAAAATTACAAGTTTGAAATTCTTTTAAATTAAATGACCTTTCAGAATAATTGGAGGACACCAGAGGCATCTTAAACCTGAATCTAATTTCTTTTTTGTTTAATTTGGCACCAGGTAATCTTTATAAAATGGTTCCTCAAAGTCAAACAATAGGAGTCTAATAGCATATTAATGATTACCGTATGGTTCCTTATAAGATTCCTGCTTGTTCCTTAGTGAAATGTACCTGTAATGCACAATTCACTTTAAAACACTAATTTCCTATGCTGTCATGACTGGTAGACTTCACTTACTGTGTATTAATGCTGAAAGAGGTAGAATGTTATATATAAGGTGGTGATCTGTATCTTGCCATAACAAAGATGGTGACCTCTTTTCCCAATACTGGTATTGAACACAGGGCCATTCTACCACTGAGCTACATCCCAGCTCTGTTTATTTTTTATTTTGAGACGGGGTCTTGCTGAGTTGCTGAGGCTGGTCTTGAACTTGGGATCCTCCTGATTTAGCCTCCTAAGTTGCTGGGATCAGTAAGGGTTTGAAGTCTAAAATATTAGGGCACGATATTGGGGGTAAAAATTCTAGGTGGGAGAATGAAATAGAAATTCAAATTCAAGAAGAAATTTCTGACCCTTCTAGTGCTATGGTTTGAATGTCCTCATCCAAACTCATGTTGACATTTAATCCTCATTGTGAAGTAATTAAGAAGGTGAAACTGTGGTGTTTGGAGGAGGTCTGTGAGGAGATAAGTGAGGTTAAATGAGACTGTAAGGATGGATCCCTAATCCAGTGGGACTGTGGCTTTAAGAAAAGGAGGAAAGACCTGAGCTAGGATGCTGTCTGGCCATGTGATGCCCCCCTTCTTGGATATCTGCAGTCCCACTAGTAAGAAGGGCCTCAATAACCTGGCTACCTGCTCTTGAACTTCCCAGCTTTCAGAACTCTGAGTAAAGACTTTATAAATTACCCAGTCTGTGGTTTTCAGCTATAGCAACAGAGAATGGAATAAGACAAATAGACATTTGTTTTCTACGCTTTTTTTTTTTTTTTTTGTGGTACTGGAAATTGAACCCAGAGCTTCAAATATACTCGGCAAGAGCTCTACCACTAAGCTGCATCCCCACCAGACATTTATATTTTTAACTAAATTAAGGTAGGTATCCATTTGCAGTGGTATTTATATCCCACTGAATACATTTATAAATGATTTAATAGTTTAGCCAATATTTATTATACAACAAATTATACTTCTCTTTTTTCTGGGGGGTAGATCATTGAGGATTGAACTCGGGCAGTTTACCACGGATCTACATCCCCAGTAAGTAATTATTTATAGATAAGGTCTCACTAAGTTGCTGAGGCTGGCCCTTGAACCTGAGATCTTCCTGTTCTCAGCCTCCTGAGCTGCTGGATTTATAGATGTGTGCTACCATGCCCAGCTCCAGAAATCACTTATTGCAATTTAAGTTTAGGAAAATTTTTAGATGGTAAGCTTAAATAGGCAAACAGAGCTAGGCTCTGGTGATATCTGTAATCCCAGCTATTTGGGATGGTGATGCAAGAGCATTGCAAGTTTGAAGCCAGCCTCAGCAACTTAACAAGACTTCATTTCAAAAAAAATAAAAACTGGGCTAGGGATGTATTTAAATAGTAGAGTGCTTTCCACATGCTTGAAACCCTGGTTCAATGCCCAGAACTGCCCCCAACCCCCCAAAAAAGGGGGGAAAAAAAAAGCAAAAAGCTATAAATATATATTTAAAAAAATTTTTTTTAAAGTACACAATATGAAATACAGATAGGAGTTGAGTGTGGTCGCACATGCCTTTAATCCTTTGCCTATTTAAGCTTGCCATCTAAAAATTTTCCTGTTTAAATAATTGCAATAAGTATAATTTCTGGAACCAGGCACAGTGGCATACACCTGTAATTCCAGAGACTTGGGAGGTTGAGGCAAGAGGATTGCAAGTTCAAAGCCAGCCTCAGCAGCTTAGCAAGACCCTATCTCTAAACACTAAAAAAGGGCTGAGGATTGGCTGAGTGGTTGAGCACTTACCCAGCATGTGTGAGTCAATGGGTTCGATCCTCAGCACCATATAAATACATTAAAAGATATTGGGCCTATCTACACCTAAAAATACTTTTAAAAAAGATAGAAAGTGGCTACTTTACACTTGTTTTAAGAAGTAACCACTTACCCCTCCCTTTTTCTGTCAGCCTGACTTCTTTCAGTTTCTGATTAGCCTTCCCTCTCCTTGCCTCATCCTTTGTGACTTTGGTATGAAGCTTTCAATGCATGGCTTTGGCTTTTAGGACATTGGCCAACTTTTTATTTGTCTACTTTTTTTTCTTTGTGTGGCTTGGGTAGGCTTTCCTGGTGTGTATGATGTTGAGGTTTGTAACCCTCAAGGCATCTTTCTGATTTTTCAGATGGTGGGAAGCTTTCCAGACCTCTCACTTTCTGACCCATTGATTAGCAGTAGCTAGAGATGACACCTTTGGCATTAATAATTGATTGTGAGAATTTCTGACATTGTATGGTCCTGGTGAATGATAAACTTACTTGATATTTTGATTGATCCATCACTGATCATGTGTCACAGACTGCCCATGTCAGGATTTGGTTGAGAAGTGGAGACTTGCCCTTGGTCTTCTGTCAGGTTCATTGATTATCATCCTTGTTTCTCCTCCCAGACATTTCAGATGCCTGGGCCTCGAAAATGAATAACAGCCTTGCTTTTGATAAGTGAGCCTGGAGATTGTATTTCAGGAAACTACTTTAAAAAGCATATTCGGGGTCCTTTGGAGGGTGCCTGTGAGTCTCAGGGGTGTATGGAGGAGCTCTATAGCCAGCCCTCACGTGTTCCTGTGTGAAAGTGTCCGTGACTGGTAGCGTTTGGTTGCTGTACAGTAGGTTGTGCCTGGGTGGAACAAAGCTCATGTCACACTAGCCACCTCCTGAGTTAGGAGGGGAGTGGACAGATCATTTGCAGTCTCCTCTGCTGTTCACAGCTGTCACTTGCATAAGCTTGAACTTGAACTCCTGGCCTTTGTGTGGCTCCCAAGTTGCTGGTGTGTGGTGCTGCTGCAGGCTGTGTTGGGATTGGGACCAGATGTTGCTTGTTCAGGTCTGGGTCTGTGAGAGCTGATTTCCAAGGGAACTGCTTGCAAAATGCTAATGGAGAATGGGCTGAGCAGAATGACTAAGAATAGTGTGTGTGTGTGTGTGTGTATGTGTGTGTATATATATATATTTAAGTTGTAGTTGGACACAATGCCTTTATCTTATTTATTTGTTTTTATGTGGCGCTGAGGATCGAACCCAGGACCTCGCGCATGCTAGGCAAGCGGCTCTACCGCTGAGTCCCAGCCCCAGCCCAGGAACACTATTCTTTAGATAACATTTTTTTCCCCTTGTGTTCTGACACGTTCTACCTGGGACTTCTTGCATTCCCCTGCCCTGACTTTGTCTCTGGTCACTGACATTTGTTCATCACATGGCTTTACTTCAGGGCCAAAGCACGGGTCCTTCACGCTGCCCAGTGTGTTCTAGCCAGATTGGAATCTTTGCTGACTGTAAATATCACTTTCTCATGGAAGCCAACTGAAGCAGCCTCGGGCTGTAAGAAGGATGGCCTTACCTCCCAGTTAGTGGGGAAAAGTTTTAGGAAGACGACAGGTGCTCAGTGCAGTAGGGCCTCGGCACAGCTACAAGGAAAAACAGGTAAGTTAGGGGCCTGGGTTTTCCAAGGCAGAAAAGTGGAGGTTGAGGCTATGCAGGAATGTACCTGGTGCCAGGGTGAAGTGTCAGGAAGTATGTGCCGAAATTGGGGTCTTTCTGAGGGCATCTCATCAGGCAGAGGGCTCTTCACACATTCACTAATCCTAAAAGGAGAGAGAGAGAAATGGGGATGGGGCAGTTAGGCAAGGGTAGGGTGAAGGCACAGGGCCCAGGGTCTGCTCAAAGGTCTGGCTCTGCCAGCTTAAGTCATTGTGCGTGTGGAGCCCTAAGAGGGATGCTTCCTGGTTGCTCAGTCAGTCTCAGCCCCCACAGATTATGGAAATGCCTTGCCCCCGGAGGCATGATGTTCCAGAATCGATTAATACCTCATGGTATTAATACCCACCCCCGCTCCGTGTTTAGCCTACCAAACCTCCATGCTATACAGCACATTAATTTGAAAATTGACTTGCAGCTGAATGAGTTGATGTTGATTTCAAAGTTCATTGATGTTTAATTAGAACCATCTCAAGACTAAACCTGCTCCCAGGAAATTATTCTGACCGAATAATTAAAGAGAATAAAGGTTAGATTTGAGTTTCTGGCTAAGTCTGTGTTGCATTCAACATCTCTAAAACATGAATTTCATTAACCTTTCATGAACCAACATTAAATTGCTTTCAATTAGTTGTCATTCTAATTAAAGTACAATCATACAGAGTTGCCTTTGTTTGTCGTTGGTGGCTGTTCCCTTTTCTCTGAAATGACATCCTCTTGAAGCAGTCATTTGGAAAATCATTCTCTAACCTTATGTGTGCCTGCCTACCACCGCTCCCTGAGTTGGGACCATTCATTGAGCACTGGGAGAGAACAGAGCCAGAGAAGTAGCCACACGTGCTGCAGGAGAGGCAGTAAGTCCTCATTGTTGGCGGGTGGACTGAGGTGTGTCATTTGGACCAGTGTGTCCTGTGGCAGGGATGATAAACTTCAGGAATAGGTAGCCCAGGTGAGTTTGGGCTGCCTTGAGGAGGTTTTGGGTCCTGAGGAGGCATGGCCTCTGGCGAGTCTTGGGTAGGTCTGGATGGTAGTGTGATGTAGGTCATTCTGATCCTTTGCACCTTGGGTGTGAGTGGCCTTGCTCCTGCCAAGTGATGGATGTGAGTCCTCCTCCAGGTCTGTCTGTAATCTCAGTGCCCTAAGAGCCAGCGTGCCCAGGCTCCTGTCCAGTGGCCACAGCAAAAGTGGGAAGAGAAAGACTATGACATAGTAAGGACTTCCTGTGTCCCTGCTGGGAGATTTACTTGTTCCTGGGCATCAAGCATTGTTTTTTGTGTTTCTTTTCCTGATCAGTTATGCATGTGATGAGTTACAACCAAGACAGAACCTCTAAGCCAACGCAGCATTCCTCAAGGTGGAATTTCAGGCCCCAGAACCCAGGAGGCCAGAGGTGAGATCTGCTTTCTTGACAAATTCAGAAATACTGTATGACCATGCTGTTATGGATGTATTTTGAGAATACAAATGTGTGGTGGGGACATTTGCTGGCTTTGCAGCACTCTGGGCCTAGAGGAACTTCAGTGTGGTCTGGAATCTGGGTGGATGGTGACAGAAACGGAAGGGACAGCCTGACTCCACTTGAGAAGATAGTCGTGCCCCTGGCCTCACACTTGGGCAGCTTGGGACTGTGTTTTGCTAGTGCCACCAGCTGACCTGGCCCCTTGTGAGTTGTGCCTTGAAGTCTTGCTGGGCTCTTGTTGTTCCTGATGTCACTGGTTCCCCACAGTATTTTTTTTTTTTTGGTGTATGTATGTACTTCTCTTATGGAGTCATCATCAGGTACCTTGTTTGTCCTTTCCTGCAGGGCTTTTCCATGAGCAGGTCCAAGGTTACCCAAGGCCAGTCATCCTATCCCCCTGTCAGACTGGGGGCTTGTCCCGTCTTCCTCATCAGTAACCTTTGGAGCACAAGCCAGTTGTTCTCATTGACTGTACAGCAGATTCTGTGTGGGCAGGGGAGAGCAGAGAAGGGTGATTTTCCCCTGGACTTCAAGGTGCACAGAATGATGAGCACAGCCAGAGTGCACCAGAACAGATCAGAGGCAGGCCCAGGACCCAGGAAGGCAAGAAGAGGGGTGGCAGGGATGTCCCCAGGGGATACTGTTTAGACTGCATGTGGCCTGAGTTGGTGGGGAAGGCCATTTGACCTGTGGAAAGAGGACATGCTGACACATGAGTGCATCTTGGCTGTGTCTGTGGGGTGAGAAGGAGAGAGGAAATGTAGGATCATTTCAGGGTGGGATGCTCCAGCCTGCCCATGAAGACCCTTCCTGGGGTCCTTCCCAAAGAGAACTTGGACTCTGGCTGGTTAGCAGCAAGTGTAAGTGTTGGGGGCAGCCACTGAATCCAGTGTCTTCTTTGTTTCTTTGAACCTGTTATGCCAGTGTGGAGGACAGGTTGGCGGGAAGGGACGATTTATGATGAGAGATAACAAGGGCCTGGGAGCAATGGCAGTGAGTGCGGAGGAATGAGTCCCAGGGATATTATGAAGGCCTAAGGAACATAAGCTGGTGACAGAGCAAGGGGGAGGATGGAGGCTCCAGGATGACAGCCTGGATGATAGTCTGGCTTCCGGGGAGTGGAGGTGTGGAGATTGGGGATCAACAAGGCAGGGAATGTTTTGTTGGAAAAACCCTGTTGCTGGGAGTCCTCCAGCAGGGAATCCAGTAGGCAGTGGCTGTGAAGTTGAGGCCCAAGGACTGGGCTGGGGGTTCACATTTGAAAGTTAGGTGGGTGTGACATTGGTCAGGAGGTAAAATGAGGAGATTCAGATACCCCAGACTTCAGGGGTACCCACCTGAGTGGGAGAAGAGCGAGGAGAAGAGCCTGTCACGACTCATGGGAGTGTCAGGACAGAAAGCTGCCAGGCGCGAAGAGCAAACTAACTTTATTCACATGAAGTCAAAGCCAGGCAGACATAATCTACAGTGAGAGAGTCGTCCTGTGGGAGTACTGACAGGAGGACTGGACAGTGGCAAGGCCCACTTCTGAGTGCTGGGAAGGTTCTCTGTCCTCTGGGGGACAGTACATGGACGTACAAATCGTATATATACAAACACACCAGACTTGTGAACCCTTATTGTAAGTTACGCTTTGGAAAAATTGTTTTAAGAAAGAAGGGAAGGAGAAAAGGAGGTTAGGAGGGAAAGAGGCGGGGGAAAGAAAGACACTGGAGCAAGTGGTGCCAGGAAAGGGTAGGGTCTTGAGGGAAGAGCAGGATGACCGGTGTCACTTAGGAGCTGAGGTGAAAGCAGTTGGGCTGGCTCTGTAGAGTGGCATGGATATGGCCCCGGCCTTGGAGGCCGCCCTGCCAGTCAGTCCTCTCCTTCACCACTGGTGTGTGTCCCTGGTGCTGTTGAATGAGTGGCATAGGACAGACCCTAACCTTGAGAACATGGAGGAGTGAAGACATTGCTCAGATCCTGAGGGCAAGGACATACCTGAGAAATCTCATGCTTTCTGTAGCTCCCAGCACTGCAAAAGGCCACGTCTCTGGTTTCCCGAGTGTCCTTTCAGACATTTTTAAACTTGATGATGTTTAATAAAAAATATAATCGACTACTATGATTTAATTAAAAGTCCTGCCTTCTATTTTTTTATATTTATTTTTTAGTTTTAGGTGGACACAATATCTTTATTTATTTTATTTTTTGTTTGTTTTTATGTGGTGCTGAGGATGGAACCCAGTGCCTCACGCATGCTAGGCGAGCGCTCTGCCACTGAGCCCCCTGCCTTCTATTTTAATACGAGAGTTTCCCACAGAAACCACTTCAGCCTTGGTGGCTGTGCATGGCAGCTTTAGTAATGGAGCACCTCAGGCTCTCCTTGCTCCCTCACAGTTTGTCATGTGCTCATGGCTTCCAGTGCAAGCACTTTATTGTGAGGGAGTCCCACCCAGCGATGTGGGGGGATAGTTGTTCCCACACACAGATGCATGGGCAGCTGGTCTCTTTCTCTCATGCTCTAGAAGGCTGGGCCTTCACAGAGCAGGTGGGGAAGAGCCTGTGAGCTTGCCAGGGTGGCTCTGTCCATTGGATCCTTTGGTTTGATCTGTCTGCTTTTGGTGAGCAAGGCCCTATTTTTTTTTTTCTTCCAGTTTGGGATCAGGGAAGCGATGCCTTGGGACAGCACAGATAGTATCTAAACCCCTCCACCCATCCTGGGAAACACTTTCCTGGGAACAACTGATTACTCTCAGTTTAAACTGTTCATTGCGGCTTTTTAAAATTATAGCCAGCACAGTTAGGTGTCGCTTAGTGATGGGGATTCATTCTGAGAAACGTGTTGTTAGGTGAGTTGGTCGTTATGCAAGTCACAACGTACTTAAACTGAGGCAGCTAGGATGTCACTAGGTGATATAACCTGCGGGACCACAGGCATGACATGACTGTAGTTAATTAAGTTTTTGCTGTCAGTTCTTCCCTTGATCCCAAAATAGGCTGCTCTATTAGGTGGGATGGAGCTGGATCACACCAAGGCTCCAGAGTCCTGTGAGGGCTCAAGTCCTAACAAGGGGATTCTTGGCTCAGCTCAGAATTAATTCATCCTCTAAATGGAAATGTCAAAGCCTGGCAAACATTCTTGCTAATGTTCTGGTGATGGAACTGTTCAGGGGCAGCAAACAGTAGGCCACATGGAAATGGATTCTGCTTGTGCAGCAGGGGTTGTGGCTCTTGGGAGACAAGTCTGATGACCTAATCTCAACATTCAGTAGTCTCTGGTCCTCGATAAAGAGAGTGAGATTCCAATTTTCCTTTTCATTTTATTCTTAGTAAGGGAAGGTGACTCGGTCTAAGCACCTGAGAGAAGGCGGGGGCTGGGTGGCTATGGGAGAGGATTTCCAAAAAAGGTGGAGAGAGCAGCAGTGACACTCAGATCAGCCAGGTGCAAGACAAACAGAATGCTGTGGCAGCTGAGGAGAAACGCTCAGGCTGGCTCTGTCCATCTGTGGCATAGGCGAGTGTGGTATGTTGTATTGTTAAATGCAGGCTGAGCACCCCGAATCTGAAAACCCAAAGTTCTCCAGAATCTCAATTTCTTTAAGTGCTGATGCCACAAGTGGAAAATGCCCCACTTGACCTTGTGATGGGTCACAGTAAAAATGCAGGCAAACTGAAAATGATGTGTAAAATCATCTTTCAGCTCATGTGCATAAAGTGTATTCGAAATGTATGAATTTCATGCTTAAACATAGATCCCAAACCCAAGATATCTCTCTCTGTCTCTGTCTGCCCCTCCCCCCACACTTTCAAATATTTCAAAAAAACAAAACAAAACAAACAAACAAAAAAAAAAAAACGAAAACTCAAATCTGAAATACTGCTAGTCCCAAACATTTTGGATAAGAGATTCTCAACTTGTACCAACCACCTGTCATTGAAGGGGTAGACCAGAAGATGAACTGTAGGTGTGCTCAGGTAGTCTCGTTCCTATTGCCCCAGGTGCTGAGCTTTTAGACCTCAGACCTACACCTCCCTTACCTGGTCCTTCATGTCCATGCCAGAATTAGGAAACCTCCCAGACACCTGTGACAGCACCTCAGAGCTGGAAAAGCTGCAGACACCACCCAGTTTCATGTTTTCTTGACCTGTAGGTAGAGCACCTCAAGTACACAAGGGCAGAAATAGCATCAAAAGACTTCACGTAGTAAGTCCCCTTCTCTCACTGTTCCTTTCAAAAGCACAAAGAGAAGGGAAGCTTTCTATACCATTATTTTTAAAGTTTTTTATTTTGAAATAATGAGACTCAGGAAACTTCAAAAATAGTACGAGTCTGTGAACTCCTCCTGCAGCTTCCTACAGTGGCTTGATTGATATGAACACCAGGAAATTGACATTGGTACAAATACAGTAATCTAGACTGTGGTCCTTGTCCAGTTTCCACCAGGTCTGCATGTACGGTGTCTTTGTATGTGCAGTTCTGTGACATTTAATCCCATGTACATATTCATGCAGCCACCATCTACATCTGCAGGATGTAGACCCCAGAACCTCACAGGAGTCCCTGGAACTGCATCCTCTTCACCATCCCTGCCCCCTGGCAGTCACTATTCTCCGTCTCTAAAGGGAATTTGCATTTGTAAACTTTTTTTGAGGTTAGTTTTTTTAAGTCACTTGAGAGTTGTCCAAGAGAGTCATCCAAGTTTGCAGGATCAGTAGTTCGTTCCTTCTTATTGCTAAGTAGTATTCCTCTCTGTGGCTTCTACATCATTATTTTTGTTTATTTTGAGATAGCATCTAGATTGCTGCAGCTTGGCTCTAACTTGTGATTCTCCTGCCTCAGCCTCCCAAGTGGGATTACAGGTATGTGCTACCATGTCTGGCTACATCATTATTTTTTAAATATAAAAATTTGATCTTGTGGGAGTTAATTCTAGAATTTAAGCAATGGATAGGTAGCTTCAATAGATGACTAATCCAAAATTCATTAGTAGGAATAACTTAACTTTGTTCATTTCAAATCATACATTATAGCATGTAGCTAGAATTTTTTAATATTGAGGGAATCTCACTTTGTAACATACCAATTCTAAAAGGTACAAGGGCTTGATTTTGATAATTTTTCTAGATTACATGCTCCATGAGGACAGGAGCTACATCTTTTTCATCTTTGGATCCCCCGCTGAGCCCAGCACAGTTCCTTGTACTAGGCAGGTTTTTTGTTTGTGTTATTTGGGTGCTAAAGATGGAACCAAGGTTTTGTGGGAGCTGAGCTTGTGCTCTACAGCTGAGCTGCGTCCCCCGCCCCCAGGCAGGTTCCTGATGTGTATCTGTGCACATTCCCTAGGAGTCAAACTGGCCGCAGAAGGTGCTGGCAGCAAAATACATTTTCTTGTTGAGATTTAAATTTAGAGAAAAGGAGCTGTCTTACTAGGACATAACAGCTTATATTTATGTTAATTAAACAGAACTCTACTGTTGACAAGGGGCTAGAATGCCAGCTTCTAACCAGGTTACCAAGTCACCACAATTCAGTGAATGGTGGTGAGAGTGAATCTCTGCAGAGGGTGGGCGCCAAAGAATCCTGTGATCTTTTCCAGGAAGTGTGCTGGCTTGGTAGCTATGTGTTCAGTCAAAGGTCTCAGGACTTTGCATTAAAAAGTTGGTTTTCCTCTTCGAGGCCATTTCTTACCGCATCCAGACTGTCTTGTGCTCCTTTAGTGCAGTCTGGTGAAAGTATACACCGTCAGGAGTTCCAGTCAGCCTGTGGAGCTGATTTTACTTAATCCCACAGAGATATTTAGTCACTAGCACCAGCAATTATCCATTTTCATCTCTCTCAATGGATGGCTCCCTAGGAAAATCTATTTTCAGGGTTACACGATAACATTGCTAAAAGGGGAGGGAGACAGAATACCAAAGTCCTGTGGCCAAGCACAGGGCAGGCCCAGACCCACGCTGGTAGTGGGGAAGTGTGGGATAGGAAAGAGTGAACAGCACTTGGCCAATGACAGAAGGGAAGTGGAAATTGCCCAAAACCTGGAGAATGAGGGCGCAGTGTCTTCACTTAAATAGGCTAAAATGAATGCTCAGGACTAAGGACTTCTGCGCCTTCAGTACAAAGTGGCAGGAGAGCAGGAAGTTGGTGACAGCTCCTACAGTGTAGTGAAAGCCTGGGAGTACCTCCACTCCCTCCCTACAACCACAGGTACCCCACCAATGTTGGGATCCTGTTCAGAGTCCAGCTTGCCTTTTTAATTTTTTTTTTTTATAGTTGTAATTGCACAGAATGCCTTTATAAAAAATTTTTATGTGCTGCTGGGTATCGAACTCAGTGCCTCATGAATGCTAGGTGAGCACTCTGGCACTGAGCCACAGCCCCATTCCGCCTTTTTTTAAAAGCCTGATCACTTCTCTCTTTGACATTCTGCCAGTCTTAAAGCCTTTCTGCCATAAGTTTAGCCCACTCCATGGATTCTTCTCAGGAAAAATCACCCATTCTACAGTGTACCTCCCCTGTAGCAGGAGCTACAGTGGCCAGCCACATGGACGCTGGAGGCAGGCTCCTGGCCTCAAATCCGGGTGTAGCCACTTGCTAGTATCTGGGTAGTACTTGGCTTTTCTGTTCCTCAAGTCTCCTTATCTGTAAAAAGGCAATAATGGAATTTAGGATTAATTAAAGGATTGACTGAATTAATACATGTTAAGCACATTATTGTTAGGTGTTACTGTCACTGGATAACATCTAGTCACATGGCATTCATATTTTAAACATTGCACATCTAGTTTTCATTTCAGCCCATTCATGTTTTTATCCTTTGAGACACAGACATGGTATCAAGTTTTTCTGCTGGATTTCTGGATTTTTTTTAAATACTGGGGATTAAATGGAGGGATGCTCTACCCCTGAGCTACATCCTCGGCCCTTCTTTTTTATTTGAGACAGGGCCTAAGTTGCTAAGGCTGGCCTGAAACTTGTGATCCTCCAGCCTTGGCCTCCTGGGTTGCTACGTATGCACCACAGCTGGCTGGATTGCTAAATTCTTTTTTTTTTAAAATATTTATTTTTTAGTTGTAGTTGGACACAATACCTTTATTTATTTATTTTTATGTGGTGCTGAGGCTCGAACCCAGAGCCTCACACATGCTAGGTGAGCACTCTACTGCTGAGCCACAGTCTCAGCCCTGGATAAAAACTGTGCAGTAAGCTGAAGACATAATCCACAAAGGGACAGTGGATACACAAATGAAATACGTGGACATTTCAGAGGAGACATGAAAATTTAGTATATTAAGGATTATTTGCTCTTCTCCCTGTTTCTTGAATAGAGTTTGTTCTGCATATCAACACTTTGAAGGTTACAGGATGTTATTACTGAAGGTAGAGTAGAAATTCAGGTTCTTTTTGGAAAAGGTGAACCGATCAGCACAAACTGAGTCATATTATTACTATCTGAGGTTCTGTGAAGAGGAAGAGCTGCCCCTTTGCAAGGGGCTGCATCTTATTTTTTTTTTTTGAAAAACACCTAGAGACTTTTCTATGGTCCCTGAAGACATCAGTTGTGGGCAAAACTTCTCCAGCAGTGAATGACACGCATGTCCAGCATTGCTCTGGGCAGTGGGCTCACGCAATCTGGGACAGGCTGAGACTGACACTGGTCCTCTCCTTAACTTCTCTTACTTCTTTTCCAAAATCTCTACCCTTGTCCTTTCCTTCTGTTTCTTATTTTTAAAAAATTCTTCCAATTGCTTTTTTCCCAGTTTTTCTTGGTGCATTATAGTTGTATACAGTGATGGCATTTGTTCTTTTTGTGCCTGCATACAATGTAACAATATATTTTGGCCACTCCCCACCTCCTCCTCCCATCCCCTGGTTCCTTTTCTCTACTGACCTCCCTTTGATTTTCATGAGGTCCCTACCCGCTCTTCCCGATGTTTCTTTTCCTTTTACTTCTCTGTCTTCCACATGACCCTTGACTTTCTGAGTTTGGCTTATTTTGCTCAACATAATGGTCCCTAGATTCATCCATTTTCCTGCAAATGACATGATAATTTCATTTTTCTTCATGGCTTAATAAAACTCCTTTGTGTCTATATACCACATTTTCTTTGATGGACACCTAGGCTGGATCCATAGTTTGGCTATTGTGAATTGTGTAGCTATAAACATGGGTATGTACATATCACTGTAGTATGATGATTTCAGTTCTTCAGGATAAATAACTGAAGAGTGGTACAGTGGGGTCATAAGGTAGTCCCAGGCCTAGTCTTTTGAGGAGCCTCCAAGCTGATTTCAATAGTGGTTGTACTAATTTGCAATCTCAAAACACTGCAAAAGTGTTCTTTTTTTCTCCTTTTCCTTTCCAGCATTTATTACTTATTTTTCCCCCCTTTCCGATACCAGGAATTGAACCCAGGGGCACTTAAATACTGAGCCACACATCCCTAGTCCTTTTAATTTTTAGAGAGGGTTTTACAAAGTTCCTTTGAGTTGGTCTTGTACTTGTGATCCTCCTGCTTCAGCCTCCTGAATCACTGGGATCATGTGTATATGCCACCATGCCTGGCCCATTGTGTGTGTTCTTGATGACTGCAATTCTGACTGGATTGAAATGAAATCTCAGTGTAGTTTTGATTTGCATCTCCCTAATTGTTAATGATGTTGAACATTTTTTCATATATTTGTTGGATATTGCATTTCTTTTGAGAAGTGTCTATTTACGGTATTTGCCCACTTATTAACCGGGTTGTTTTTTGGTGTTAAGCTTTTTGAGTTCTTTATGTATTCTAGATATTAATTCTGTCAGAAGAGTAGCTAGCAAAGATTTTTCTCCCATTCTGTAGGTTCTCTCATCACATATTGTTTCCTTTGCTGTGCAGAAGATTTTTATTCTGATGTCATCCCACTTATTAACTCCTTGCATTATTTCCTGAGCTTTAGGGGTTCTCTTCTATTTTTAAATATGTCTTCTTCCTAGTCTGGTGGAGGTAGGGTAAGCTTTGAAGTTGTGGACTGTGAAGTGCTGGCAGGGCTGTTGCCTAGTTACTTAAACACGGGCTGCTCACTCAGTCCAGAGGGACTTCCTTTCCTTAAGGACACGGGCAACCTCTCTGCAGCATCATGGGCTGGGAGCCAGGAGCTTGGGCACACTTGGCCTGCAGCAGGTGCTCTTCCAGGCCACTTACTTGATTCATGTCCGACATGGATCTGAGGCTACTCTTCAATCTATCTTCTTGTCTCCAAAACATGTCTTACTCCCTTCACTTCATTTCCAGCTTTATTTGGAAAGATAATCTTCTAGAAGTTAACACTTATAACATCCTGATGTACCCAAAATCTAACTCATCATTATTTCCCCAATGACTAGTTCCTTTCCTGAATTTCCTGTTCCTTTCTCTACACATCCTGTCCAACATTTATTATTTGTATTCTCGTTTTACTTATTTATTGTGGCACTGGGGATTAAACCCAGAGCCTTCCACATGCTAGCCAAGTGCCCTACCACTGAGCCAGATCCCCATTTTGGGGGGGTACCAGGGATTGAACTGAGGGGCACTTAACCACTGAGCCTGATCCCCAGCCCTTGTTTTTTTTGGTGACAGGGCCTTGCTAAGTTGCTGAGGCTGTCTTTGAACTTGTGATCCTCTTGCCTCAGCCTCCCAAGTTGCTGGGATTATAGGCATGAGCCACTGCCTGGCCCCCTTATTTCTTTTCTTCTTTTTTTTAGTATTTTATTTTAGTTGTAGATGGATACAATATCTTTATTTATTTTCATGTGGTGGTGAAACGCGAACCCAGTGCCTTGTGTTTGAGGCAAGCACTCTACCACTGAGCTATAACCCCAGCCCCCCCTTTTAAAATTATTTATTTAATCTGTTATACACGATGGCAGAATACGACAATTCATATTACACACATAGAGCACAATTTTTCAAGTCACTGATTGTACACAAAATATTTTCACACCATTCGTGTCTTCATACATGTACTTAGTGTAATGATGTTGAACCCATTCCACCATCATTCGTAACCCTTTGCCCCTCCCTCCTCATTAAGAAAAAAAAATCACATTGCTTAATCGGTTTGTTTGGGTCCTATATCAGCCACTCTCAGAACTGATGAGATAGTAGTTTTTGCCCCAGGACAGCCTCTCATGGGTTAATCTGTGTAAGTAGCTTTGAATTTACAATCATCAGAGGAATAAGGTGATTGTGAAAGCTCCATCATTTCTGTGATTGTATAATGTTTGGAATACTCTGAACCTATTAATTCTTCACAAAAATCTATAGTAGCCAGTTCATGGCTGAGTACACAGGAGAGATGGGGTGAAGCAAGGAGTGCCATGGTCTACTGAGTTCAAGTTCTTCACAAAGACCAACACTGGGAAGGAGCCAGGTCAGGCAGGTAACCAGGATCATCCAATATTAAATATTAGAGAAAGTGGAGATGAGAATTAAATTAAAGGTAAGCCATTCCCCAATTACATGGGAGCGTAAGTCAGAAGTAATTTCCTGTAATGTTATGGAGTGTGTTACTACCCCAATGATCTCATCCATAGCAGCAGCAGCCGGCTGGTAAATGTTTCCTTCTGATTGCCATGTCTTCTGATAATTGGTTAGTTATGGACACTAGCAGTATAAATGAAGAGTTAAGAGAGACAAAGGAAACATTTTGATTATTTTATTTTTTAATTTTCAAAATTTTCTGCCATGACACAGGAATGCATGATAGAAATGGCTCAACATCTTCACATGAAACACTTGGATTCATTTTCATTCACAAGTTTTTCTAAAAACATCTACAATTTCATAATTCCCACCCATTTCCAACCATTATCACAGATTTAACTGACCATTAAACAGTAGTTGCCAGCATTAGATAGCCGGAACGCTTTCTGCACATTAGTAGTGTCTTTGGAAACTACCACCCAAGAGTATCACAATTATAAATTTCATTGTACATGGCAACTCCAAAGGTGACTGATGTCCCCAAATAAACTCCCTGCTTATTCATGGAGAAGTATATCCCCCAGGTACTTTGTTCATTTCCTGTTCTTACAAAGAACAGCACATGCTGACCTGACGATGTAGTTTTCATTGCCAACAGGTGGTGATACTTACTAGTGCTCTCTGGTAACTACATACAGAACATACTGAAAAAAGTCAGGTTGCTTAGAATCTACATCTCTTGTTTTGAAGAGAACTACTTTGAGGTTTTTAAAAAACAGTTGTAAACAAAAGGAAAGAGATACACACAGACATATATCTATACACAGAGAGACCTACACTGAGTATTGTGATGTGGTGCACATCTTCTTACGTAGAGCTACACGCTAACAGAGTGTCTCTACTCGCCCCTTCACACACCCACACCCTTCCATACAGCGTGTGAATATAAACATAAGTGTCCTTGGGAGTTCACTGGAGTTTTCATATTACCAAATGATGATGAAATACCTGATATGTATTACTCCTGAGAAGATACAAGAAGGGAATGACAGTTCTGATGCACTTTGGAATGGCACAATCACGTAAACGCTTGCATACTTAAGACTTTTGAACTCATCCAAAGTTTCTAAACACGATCCGACCAAAAAAAACAAAACAAGAAAATATCAAAACAATGTAGCAAGTTAAAAAATAAGAAAAAAAAATTTGTAATCAAAGTATAAACAAACATATAGGAAATGCATATCTGTCAGTAATTATTTTAAAGTAGGAGACACGTACTTAAGAAAAACATAGTTGCTGACAAAACTTAAAACAAAAAACAAAAAACTTTTCAATGCATAATAATACATGCATTGCCTAAAACAGCCACATTTGATTTGCAAAGCTTATAGCAACTCCGTCAGAAAAAAAAATCACCACATACAGCAAATCTTTTAAGTATGCAATTTATAAAAAATTACTGTGACTGTTATTCACAATTCTGTAAAAAAGAATTTTCAATTTGATGAATATCCTATCAGTATAATTAATTTATATAAAAATTACAACCAATGAATTTCAAGCACCAATTGAATCACTTAAACTTACTGTGTTTGTATTTCTCCTTTTGAGGGAACAAATGACGATGAAGGCTAAGCTAAAATTAGCCAGCTAATTATTACAGTTTAGTTTTAAAGGCATGTGGTTTTTCTTCTTCCATTCACTCGAATGGCAAATGTTAGAGAATGTTTAGGCCAGCAAAGGACTCCTTGGAAGAATCCACCATTTCTGAGCATCAGTGGTTTAATATACATTAAAAGCTCTTCAACAAACTAATGCTTTCTCAGTTCTAGGATAAAATAGATTTGCACACAAGAAATGAAGGACTGTTCCTTGTTATAACTTAGAAAAGGCAGCACCTATATAGTAGACTAACAAGCACATCTGGACATCTACTGGTAGTGTAAGAAGAGGCATTATTATTCAAGAAGGCAACACCATTGCACTTGGCAATACTGAAGTTTTTCTTAATTAAAAAAATTTCCATTTGACATTTGGGGTGGGAGGATATCTCAATAAGAGCACATTGTTTTCCCCAGTTTCTTTTTCTAAGTCAGGAAGAAAAGTGGCAATCTAAGCCAGTAGATGAGTAACAGTGTTTGTGATGCCTCTGGTTGTTCCTGAAGAAAACACGTTCAGATAACAAGAGGGTTTATTTTCAATCAATACAACTGTTGTTTCCTGTTTCCAGTATTTACATCCTATCACTTACATACACAGTGATTTCAGAGACATGATTAATGTTTCAGTCTTTATACTATTAGGTTTGGTTAATTTTAAATGCATACCAAACTGAACCTTTAGGCTGACTGCATTTGAGAGACTGAAATATAAGACTATTGAAGAAAACAGATTATGCAGAAAACACAATCTTGATCAACAGTGATTCTCCATCCTATTATCTGAACTTTATCACAAAATCACATGCAGCTGAAGGAGAAAACAGCTGCACTGAGGACTGGGTCTCAGGACAGGGAGGGAGTGTCTTGCTGGCCCTCAGGAAGAGTAGCTCCACTCTGCTTTCCGCTCACCTCGATGGCTGGTTCTTCGTAAATAGGCTCACCGAGGTCCTCACTGCCCTCCTCACTCTGTTCCTCGCTGTGGTCTTCGCCTGGCTCCATCGTCTGTTCCAGGCTATTCTCCAGAAGTGTGGGGGAACTGCTTATTCTACTTTCTTCTTCAGCAGTCTCATTTAAGGGGTGGGAGGGAGGCGGTGTAGGAGTATTAGACTGGATGGTATTTTCAATGGAAGAGATGGGGGCTTTGGTTATAGTAGTATCTGTTGTAATCTCATTCTGAGGCAAAGATAACTTTTCCACAAGTTTCCACTGAATGATGCTCATGTCTTTTCCACCAGTTGATATCAGATGACTATCATTATGAGTAAAACTGACATTGGTGACATGGCTGCTGTGGGCACTGTACTTGTGACTGGGAGCCTATATAAAAGAAATTAAGATAGGAATATTAAAACTTATTCCTAGTCAATGAAATGGACCTGATTGGCTAAGGGAAGTGACTCAGCTTGTTAAACAGGTAATTCAAATCAAAGCTATGAAGTCATCAAATATGAGGAATAAGGCTAACAATAATTGCTTTTAAATACCTCTTTATATAAAAGGAGAAACAAAACAATTAGTAACTACTTCTGTGAGATGGGTAGGGGGGAAGTGACTAGGTGTGCAGGATTGTACATGATTCAAAAAATAAGAAAAATTTAAAAGTGTCAAAAGATCAAAATAAACTTGACAGTAAATGAAAAGGGACCAAATACCACCAGCTGCTAACTGTACAGCTGTCTTTTTGTCCTTAATAAGGAAGAGGAGATAAGCAGTGTCTGCTTGGATGCTCACACAAGACCCTGTTCTCCCTCTGTGCATCACTGAATCATGAGGAGTAATTATTAACCCTGAAGATATTTTCTTATCAGTGACACAAAACAGGTCCTAACCATAACAAAACAAAACAAAACAGGTCCTAACCATACTGGTCTGTTAAGATGAGGTTACCTTTGCTTTGGAGCAGGGATACTGAAACAGATGGACTTTACAAAAGTCATCTGCAACAGCTATCACCTTTCTCTTGTGGGATCGCACCAGTGCATTTATGTCTGTCCCATCTGATCCTTCTGGCCAGACACCTTTGACATGTAAACAACAGAAATATAGAAAAATCAGCCTTAAAAAACTGAGCTGTGATGCTGTACATGTTAAATCTAAATAGCCTCAAGATGGAAAACTTAGACTCAGTAGTTCTTAACAGTAGCCAGCAGGTGGGGCTGATATATTAATTTCAGCTTGACTCACCCGAACAATAAGCTCTTCCTTTTTAAAAGGAAAAGTTTAGCAGTTACTTGTATGGCAAATTCAAGAACGGAGCCATAGCACTATGTCTTCAAAGTAGATTCTAAGTTCCTTCAAAGCAGGTGACTCTAAGATACCTCGGAGACCTTCTGTTTTATGGAGATGCACTGGCGGGACGTCCACTGTTCTAGCATGCTACACCACAGAATTTTCACAGAAACATTATTTATGTTCACAGATCAGGCATACCAAATGTAACGGTATGTTACAATTATTATTATTATGCAATTATTCTGAATCATTACAAGGCACTGGTAATGTTGTTCAACACAAACTTCCATTAGGTTACATTAAAACTGTGGAACATTTAAGGTTGGCCTCCTGTTGGCTGAATGTTGCTCTAGAGAATAAATAAGGCTTTGGTAAACTTGCTGAACAAGTAAAATCACTTTTGTTATCTTGTGACAAGTAAATAATTACTGTATTATTACCAGCTACTAGCTAATGTTTGAGTTTCACCCAAAATAATTAAACTGTTATGGAGAAGTCAGGATTGTTTTGTTTAAAATTTCTTCCTTGCCTTTTAGTCTTCTCTGTCCTAAGAGCATAATGGATTTGTTTTCTAATGTACACAGCATAAAGAGATATTCAGATCTGTGATCAGGCTGGAGACAAAAGCCCAAATTCCAGAAGGCAGAGATGTACTATTAAAGAAAAAATATAATATTTTGGATATCTGCTTTGGGTATTGGTGCCACATTCATATCCACTATTTTAAATACTGAGCATAACGCCTCTTTACAAACAAGGCTTTATAATTTTAACTTTTCCATTTATCTTCTAACCCTTTCGGAAGGATATGTAAAGGCTTAAGAAACTGTTACAAAGGACAGATTTCTAGAAATGTCCAAAACATCAAATTAGAAATAATCTCCAGGGGCTGGGGATGTGGCTCAAGCTGTAGCTCGCCCGCCTGGCATGCATGCAGCCCAGGTTCGATCCTCAGCACCACATACAAACAAAGATGTTGTGTCCGCCCAAAACTAAAAACTAAAAAAAAAAAAAAAGAAAAAGAAATAATCTCCAAATTTTATCTTTAAATAACATCTACTAAAAATGCCTTGGTATTTGGACAAACAGTGCAGGGATGGCTTAACATCCACATGCAAAAGTGTAATTTTTGAATAGTGCATTTTGCAAGGACACAGAGAAACTGAAACCCTCATTCACTGCTGATGGGCCTGTAAAGGGTGCAGGCACTCTGGAAAACAGTCTATTAATTCCTCAAAAGGTGAAACACAGAGTTAGCATTTGAGCCAGCAATTCCACTCATCAGTGTAAACCCAAGAGAGACGAAAACATGACTACAAAAAAAATGTGCACATGATTGTTCATAGAAGCATTATTTATAATGGCTAATAAGTGGAAACAAACCTAAGTGTCCATCAACCAATGAAAGGATAAACAAAATGTAGTATATATCCATACAAAGGGCTGTCATTCATAAAAAGAATGAGGTACTGAAATGTGCCACAACATGAATGACCCTTGAAAAAGTTATGCTAAATGGAATAGAGAAAGTAGATTAGTGGTTTCCAGGGTTGGGGGAGAGGATGAGGAAGGGAAAAGAGATGGAGTGTGATGATAATGGGTACAAAATTTCTTCTTGGGGTGATGAAAAAGTCCTAAAATTAGACCACAATAATTCCACAACTCTGTAAATATATGAAAACCAACTCAGGTGAATTGAACAGTATGTGAGATCTCAATATAGCTGCCATTAAAAAAAAAAATGACTTTACCAATTTAAAAGCTTCATTTGGAAAGGAGGGGGAAAAGGAGGAGGAGGGAAGAAAATCTGCATTAGTATGTAAATTCCTTTCCTTTTAACTGTCTCATATTTACTGGGGACCAAATGTGCTGAGTTCTGCAGAGAACAATCCTGTATTGGTTAAATACTAATACACATTTAATTTTTTCTGACAATGACATTAATAGTGATAACACTAAAGAATGTAAATGGACTATATTTCATTTATCAATTTAAGCAAGTAAGCATAATTAAAACCTCAGAGATCGCCTCTTCACATCAGGGGTTATGTTCTTACCAAAGACTTGAAAGCCTAGCACACAGGTATACGTCGTCCAATCTATGTCCTTACAATCCGAGCGATTCCTGATTAGTTTGCAGCCACTTTCAATGTCCCCTTTAAATTTAGAAACAGGAAGTATAATCACAGTGCTTGTGTACAAATGTATTTGAAAGTGCATCTTGATTCAAACTAGCCACGTTTACTTGTATTTATAATCCATACACTGAAAAACATTAAGACACATTTAAAAAGGGAAAAAAAGTGTTTACTTAACAGGGTTTTATAGAACTACAAATTGTTTCGCACGGAATTGTTTTTTTGTTT
Organism: Marmota flaviventris; assembly: GCF_047511675.1. NCBI lineage: Eukaryota > Metazoa > Chordata > Mammalia > Rodentia > Sciuridae > Marmota > Marmota flaviventris. The sequence continues at coordinate 33,634,611 of NC_092511.1, read as the reverse complement.
TCTCCTAAAAAGCATAAATGCCCTATGGCTGTTATCCTTTTCCCTGCCTCCAGGAAAAGTTGTTAAATGAAAAAACATTAAGAGGAGCATCAATCTTACTGAGAAATTTCTTACTACTACTACATGTGCCTTTAGTTCTACACCATTAAACTCATTACTTTTCTGGAGAAGTGAACCACATTTGCAATTCTCATTACTTAGTTCAGAGTAACATATGCTTTGTCAAGTTAGAAGCCAGCATACATTCTCTTGGCTTACTAAAAGCCAGCATACATTCTCTTGGCTTACTAAAAGCTGAGTTTTGTTCACATGCAAGCATCTCGTGATTTCCAATAAATTACTTCAGATAATTCACATTCTAGGCAGCCTGTTCATTAGTGCCCATGACAGTCACATCTGAGCCCATATATGATTATTCACACTTACAGTACAATATCTCATAGTCTCCCGAGTTAGACATTATATGCTTGTTGTCCGGTGACCAATCAAGGTGTGTGATGTAGCTGGAATGTCCCTAGAGAAAAACAGATAAACCATTAGAAAGCATTTAGAGTTCAGAATGATAAACAGTTTATTAGCCAATACTGTTTTCTGACTAGCCATTTGTCAGAATTCTTAAAGAACAGGGAGCAGTATCACAGCCTCTAGAGCTGAACAGGGCCCACAGCAGGTCCTCAGTTCTTTTTCACTCTGTTGTTGGAAGCCAAAGATGCAGATATGTAAAGATGCCAATGATACATGAATAGTTTTAGAACTCAAGAGATCTCACCACTATGGAACCATGAAGCACTTGGTACCTGGTAGAATCCTGCTGGCCTTTCACCTAGATACCAGAAACAAGCACTACAACCTCTGCTAGAGCATTCTGAGAATGACAGTTTCTTAAGCCCAAATCTTAGAGGACACTGCAATAGATAACACACCCTCAGGCCTTATTTCAAGCCACTGGTGTCCCAGTGACTCCATTTATATATAGTTGTAGTTGGACACAATACCTTGATTTTTATTTATTTATTTTTATGTGGTGCTGAGAATCGAAACCAGGGCCTTGCATGTGCTAGGTGAGCGCTCTATCACTGAGCCATAGCCCCAGCCCCCTTCTCGTCCCCCTCCCCCGTGACTCCATTTTTGAGAATGAACTATAATTGTTTATAAGTAACAAAGTACAGTTTTTCCAGACTGTTTGTGGCACCAGAACAGTCAGAATGGAAGTCCTGAAAAACTGTTAACAAAGAATATTCTGGGGTAGGAGGAAATCATCCAATATTGCACTTCTTTAGAATAGCTTGGACCTAATATATACCCGACTCCTGAAAGTTTAATCCTTAAACAGGACACCGGTAATCTTTTGCTGCTTCGATTTTATTAATACAGTGGGAGAGAAAACAAAAGAAATTTACTAAAAGCTGAGTGTTGTTAACATGTAAGCATCTGGTGATTTCTGATAAATTATTTCAGATAAGTTATACAGATCTTAACGTTTACCAAAGCTGATAGCCTAATTTTGTACTTTTAAAATTACAAGCTTCCTGCTCACAGGAAGACAGGGTCTTGCTGTGTTGCTGAAACTGACCTCAAACTCATGACCTACTGTCTCAGCCTCCTGAGAACCTGGGATTACAGATGTGCTATCACTTTGGGATGATTTTATTAAAGTTAAATTCATTATACATTAGGCATAGTTTTCTTTCTCTTTTTCTTTTTTTTGAGAGGTCTGTTAAGGTTACTGACACTGGACTCAAGCTTGCCATTCTCCTACCTCAGCCTCCAAGTTGCTAGGATTAGAGGCATGCCTCACTATGCCTGGTTTAGGTATGTTTTTAATGATTTACATATGTTCTCTATTTCACTAGTCTTCTGAAGCCTAAGGATGTGTCCCCTAGACCTCTGTGGACCTATTATACCCATTACAGTGCTGCATAGTATTTGTTCCTATTTTTTGTTTGGGAATATATTAGGTTGGGAATCACTATGCACACAAGGAACCTACCAACTTAAGAAGAAATAAATTTTTTTTCCTTAATGTGGTGCTGGGGACCAAACCAGGGCCTTGAGCATTCTAACTACACTTTTTGCCACTGAGCTGTCTCCAGCCCCAATAAGAAATCAATTTTTTAAATCAGAAAGACAGGGTTCACACAATCTTTTACGTAGTACACACGAAACTGATGCTTGGTACTCTAGTGTCTGCAGAAGCCATGCTTCTAAAACAGAAAACTAGCCTGTAATCCCAGTGACTTGGAGGCTAAGGCAGGAAGATTCCAAGTTTGAAGCCAGCCTCAATAACTTGAGACTGTTTAAAAAAGAAAAAAAAAAAAAAGGGTGGGGTGGGGAGGTGAGGGGTTGGGGTGTGGCTCAGTGATAGAGGGTCTCTGGGTTCAAACCCTAGTATTTCTCGCGAAAACAAAGCAAACAAACCACCACCACAATAAATCAAAACCAACAACAAAAATCTGCTGTTACATGAAGGATTTAACCAGATTAATTATAACTACAGACCTCCAAGAAATACTCTACTAATGTAGAAGTGTTATCTGCTTCTACGTGAAAAGCCTTTCACAGCATTACTTAGAAGAACATTAAAATAAACTTTATATACACATAATATTCATATAATTAATAGGAATGCTAGGCACAATATGTCCAGAAAGTGAATCAACATAAAATATTCTCAAAATGAATTCTTGAGCAGCAAAATCCCCAAATTAAAAAAAAAAAAAAAGAGAGCCCTGGGGAAGTTATCAATTCATACTGGAAAATAGTGAATATGTTTTCTCTGATACTGATGCCAACAAATAAGCAAAGATTAAATGCAACTGCTGGGTCTACAATATCATCTACCCATACATACTTCAGAGTATCTTTTCTCCTCCCTACTTAGAGGCCAATAAAAGTAAATGTTGAGGACCTCAATCTGAAAAACCTGACACTTTTTGAGTTCTGGCATGGTATAAAAGGTTTTGGATTCAGGAGCATTTTGGATTTTGGATTAGGGATGCTAACCAGGGTTAAGCCTATGAAAATATTCTTGAATCCAAAAACAACTCCAAAGTTTGAACTATTTCTGGTTCCAACTCTTTTCAGATAAGAGATACTCAAATGTATATGCACAGCTTGGGGAAAAAAATAGCCTCAAACTTCACCCTCACAGGGCACTAGCTGGCAGCATAATCTGGTATATCTTCTTAAAATATTTCAGCAAAATATTTTAAGCTGAAACTTTCATTACTGCCATTAAGTAGCTGAACAGTATAACCACAAAATAATTACAAGTGAAGGAGCCAAAGAACAGTATCCTGGATGGAAAAAATTCAGAAATACATAAAGTTAAATTTTACAAGCTGTATGGAAGATCAACATCTAAATCAGTGGTTTGCAAGTGATTTAAACTTATCAGGGAGATAAAAACCGCCATCACTGAACACCGCTCTCTACAAACAATAACAAGGCCTAAATTTAGTGATCTAACTCCTCTCCTGAGTAAGCCTCTTGGTGTCTCCTTGCCATCTACAGCTGACCTGTCCAATGGCATCTCTACAATGATGACAACATTCTCTGTGTGTTCCAGTGCAGTAGCAACCAGTCACCTGTGGTTTCTAAGCACCTGAAATGTGATTAGTGCTTCTGGAAACTGAACTGCACTTAATGTTATGAACATAAAGCTGTGGCTGGTAATTGCTATATTGAATAATGCAAGTAAAAAACAGTTCATTCTTTCTCTGCTGATCTTTTATTATTTAGTAAATTTCTAGAAAAAACCCAAAGGTCTGTTTTTTAACATTTCTGTTGCATTAATCTTGTCCTATTCCTCATCAACTGTCACAGTTTTTTGTAGCATGTGGAAAATTTCAGATGAACTTTAGAACTATTTTATCAGACCCATAAATATCATGTTAAAAATTTAAATAAGATTGCATCACACTTGGAGAACAGTTTGCAGAGAAGAAATCTTTATCAAATGTTTTCATCTAGAAACATGCTAATGTGTCTATCCTTTCAAGTTCTTAGTTTATGTCTTTTAGCAATGTTTCACACATTTTCCTGTGCTTGTGTGGCTAGGTCTATTTTCAAACCTTCTATAGTTTTTGCTGCTATTGTGAATTAAAAATTTCCATCACATTTTAAAATATACTTTTGCTGGTTTGAGGAAAAAGAGACCTTCATATAGTGATGAATACAGACTGACAGTTGCCTATCCAAAACATTCCTTTCCTTGGGTGCCCAGCTAAAACATGATTACCCAATCTCCTCTGCAGTTATGGGCGGCAGAAGTCATTTGAGTATGGCTTCCAGAAAACCTTTAAGAAAAGTGAGCTACAAAAAGTAGCTGAACAGGGGCTGAGGTTGTGGCTTATCAGTAGAGTGCTCGCCTAGCACATGCAAGGTCCTGGGTTCAATCCTCAGCACCACATAAAAATAAATGAATTAAAGGTACTGTGTCCAATTACAACTAAAAAACATAATTAAAAAAAAAGTAGCTGAACAGTGTTCAGCTTCTGGTCCTTGCTTTTAACCTTTCTACATGGAACTAGGTTGTGGTGGCTGGAGTTCTGACAGCACTTTATGATATCGAAGATGGAAGCAGCACACTAAAGAGATAAAATAGAAGGAAAGAAAGATTCCAAATTTGCCAAGCATGGTGGTGCATGCCTGTAATCCCAGCGGCTTGGGAGGCTGAGACCCTGTCTCTAAATAAAATACAAAATAGGGCTGGGGATGTGGCTCAGTGGTCGAGTGCCCCTGAGTTCAATCCCCAGTAACAAACAAACACCCCCCCCCCAAAAAAAAAGAATGATCTCTTTTCTTTGTTATGTGGTATTGTGGATCCATCCTTGCACATGCTAGGCAACTGCTCTACCAATGAGCTACAGCCCTAGCCCCTGAGGACCTCTTTTAAATGAGACCATATCCCTAATTTAAGCCACTAGGTACTATGTAAAAATCTTGTTACAGTAATATTGAATTCTGCTAGTTTACTGAAATCCTGCATTAGTTTTATGGTTTATTTTCTTGGAGACAGTTATCAAAATCCTGATCAAAAACCTCCTCACTTTTACCAGCAGTTCTTGTAATGCTTCTTAGTGTATAACTGTAACTTCATATACTTTTATCTTCTGGGCTAAGGTCTTTGAGTAACATTGTAAAAAGGTACATAGGAATTAGTCAAATAAAAACCATTTTATTAGTATTCAGGTACAGAATAAATCTTTTGTTTTGTTTTTTTAGTACTGGGAGGGTTGAACCAAGGGGTGCTTAACCACTGAACTACCTCTCCAGTCCCTTTTATTTATTTATTTTGAACAAGGTCTTGTTAAGTTGCTTAAGGCCTCTCTAAGTTGCTGAGGCTGGCTTTGGACTTATGATCCTCCTGCTTCAGTCTCGTAAATCACTGGGATTACAGGCAAACACCACCATGCCTAGCCAGAATAAATCTTAATTCTACTGCAAACAGAATAGAAACTAGGTCAATCAGGACACAAAATCTTTCAAGGAAAATATTCAACTAACCACAGTTTGAAACTAATTTTGAACTTCAATGTATTGTTTTAAATTTTTTTTTTTGTAGATGGACATAATATCTTTATTTTTGTTTGTTATTTTTATGTGGTGCTGAGAATCAAACCCAGGGCCTCACATGTGCCAGACAAGCGCTCTACCACTGAGCTACAACCCCCTACAATAATGCTAAATGCTGAAAAACACCTCTAAGTACAACATAGGGTTCATTTGCTTGAAAAAAAATGCTAAAAGGCTGAGTGCCATGGCTCATGCCTGTAATCCCAACCACTCAGGAGGCTCACAAGTTCAAGGCCAGTCTTAGCAAAAAGGGGCTGGAGGTTGGAGATGGAGCTCAGTAGTAGACTATCCCTTACTTAGTACATACATTATCATATCTAAATCTCCCAGCAACCTTAATATGGATGCTCACCCAGTAGATAATGTTTAGGAAGCACAGAAATTAAGTATGTTTTCTAAAGCCACATAACAAAGAATTGGTAGGACCAGGGTTCAAAGCTAGGTCAAAGGATTCCGTGGCAGGCAAGATGAGCATGGCATTCCAGCCTTTTACTCATTCCTGTAACACTGAAGACAAAGTAATGTAAAAGTGCCATTTGTTCATAAGCAAGCCGGCCCCTTTTCATACATTTTCAAAATAGTACAGGAAAAGCCAAGGTAAAGAAATATATTGTGAGCCAGGCACAGTGGTTGGTGCACGCCTATAATGCCAGAGGCTCTGGAGGTTGAGGCAAGAGGATCCCAAGTTCCAAGCCAGCCTCAGCAACACAGTGAGACCCTGTCTCTAAATAAAATATAAAAAATGGCTGGGGATGTGGAATAGTGGTTGAGCGCCCATGGGTTCAATCCCCATAACCAAAGGGGGAAAAAAGGTACAGTGTGCTGAAATAAAAGCAAAAAGACTTCCTAACACTGGTACTGAGAGGGCTCTGAGATAATATATCACTAGTCTTTAAGTTCTTTTTAGCTACAAAACTCTTCTGTCATATTAAATCTTACCTGAGAAGCCCAATATTATGTAAAACAAAATAAAACCAGAACCATTCTAGCTCAGTCCACCCTTACCTAAACCTTTCTGAATCCCAAGCTTTATATAGCAACAATTATAAAATCATACTGCTTCTAAAGTATCTAATATAATTTATGAATCTATGAATCCCACAGACTATATATCAAACCACTTTTCCTAATATTTCCTAAACACCAAAAATGTGGGAAGTGGCAGAAAGAAAAAAGGGTGGAGCTGGGCCCGGTAGCACACACCTGTAATTTCAGTGACTCAGGAAGCTGAAGCAAGAGGACTGTAGGTTCAAGCCTGGGCATCTAAGCTAGATCCTGTCTCAAAATAAAATTAAAAGGACTGGGGATGTGGCCCAGTGGTAGAGTGCTTGCCTAGCAGGCATTAGGTCCTGGATTTGATCCTAAGCACTGCAAAATAAATCAATAGAAAATAAAGGCTGAAGTTGAGTTCTCAATTAGATGACTGAACTGAGAAGCATGAAATGCTTCAGACCAGGTCAAGAAGGCCTGGCATGCATATTGGAGAGGACCTAGAGAGCATAAGGGCATCACAAAGAGAAATGCTACCAGGCAGACAGGCCCCAGAAGGGTAAATGAAAGGTGGGATGGCCACATATCAGCAGGGCAGATGACTCCTCCCTACCTCTCTTCCCCTCATCCCCTAATCTTCTCAGCTGACCTGGAGTGGTCTAGCTCAGAAGAGCCAGTTGTTTCCTGGGAGATCATTGGGGCCGAGATGGGCCAGGACCAGTGATTTGTAGTAAATTTGAGTTCTGAAGTGACATCTTTTGATACCTAACAGCAAGTAGTAAGGAGTCTGAGGAAAAAAATATAGGCTCATTCACTCTTCATTTTTTGTTATTTTCTATTCTTAAAATTTCATTCACTTCTCAATACAGATGACTGAGGCTAGAGAACTAATACAAGAAGTAAATGCTGAGAGGTGGTTATCATCTTGCTTTACTGCTTTCATAACTAATGAGATTTACTCCTGTTTTATAAGCAATGCCTTAAGGCTGTGTTCTAGTAACACAGTGACTGGTTAGTCTGAACAACACAGGCCAACATACAAAGCTAGGTAATGTCCAGGACAAAGAAGTAAGTCCTCTGGTTGGTAGGCTGGGCAATTTAAATAAATAAAAGGCAAAAAAGCATCTTACCTTCCCTCTGTACTACTTCAAAGTTAAAAAATTCTTTTGAGAGTTAGCATATTGTTCTTTTGTACTATACCTATTTTTGCTTCATTTCTGAAATTATAAAGATTGTGCATCATTAAAACTAAATGGGGCTGCCTGGCATGTGTGAGGCACTGGGTTCGATTCTCAGCACCACATATAAATAAATGAATAAAATAAAGCTCCATCAACAACTAGAGAATACATTAAAAAACAAAAAACTAAATACAGGGGCTAGAAATAGGATAGAAAAGAGAAATGACAGGGTATGTGAAAAGAGATTAATAAAAGTGTTCTTGCCAGGTTCTTCTAGCATTTGCCAATGGTTTTCCAGGCTCCTGAGGCTTGATGAGAAACATCCAAAATTTTAACCCAGTCCTAATCCCTTTGTGAGACTAGTTTATTAATGTACTTATACTGTGAGGACTGAGATTGGCTTGATCAGAAGGTGTAGAAAAAAAAGGATCGTGATATATGAACTTTTGGTTCAGTTGCCTGTTTTCTTATTCATCAAATGAGGAAGTTGACTAAATAATGCTCTCTGCACCTTATTTGATAAACTTTTGATTCTAAATGTACATATTATTGTCCTTCTGAGATCTGACTTAACATTTTATTTTAATTCTTTTGTGATGACAGAGATTGAACTCAGGAGTGCTCTACTACTGAGCTACACCTCTGGCCCCTTTCAATTTTTGAGATGGAGTCTTGACTAGGTAGGTCACAATCTTGCAATCCTCCTGCCTCAGCCTCCGAAATTGCTGCGATTTGTGTGTCATCATGAATTTATAGTTTATGCATTTTTTTAAACACTGCAATTTTAAGAAGATAAGGATGAACTTCGGAGAGATTATGAAAGATATTTGGGATTAGTAAAATAATGAAATCAGGGCTGGAGATATAGCTCAGAGGCAAAACAGTTGCCTAACATGTGCAAGGCCCTGAATTCAATTCCCAATGCTAGAGGGGGAAAGGCAGAGGGAAGGAAATTGGTTTCAATGAACAGAAGAGCAATTTTTTTTTTTTGTTTGTTTTTTTAATTTTATAGAAACTATAGTGGATGTTCCCCAAGAGCCTCGGAGAGTTAAACTTCAGAATTAAGATAAAGCAGAAAGGTAAAGAAGTATGGGTCATAATGTGTCCAAGGTTGGCAAGCCTTGAATATAAGCTAACTATAGGATGACTCTATCCAAAGAAAGTGTGGCACTGGCAGGAGGGTGGTGAGCAAAGAAAAAGGGGTCACAGAAGCATATGTGGGTAGTGCCACCTATGTCCAGGGTAGAGAGACACAAATCAAGACCAGCTCCAGTGGTAGCAATTACTCTACCATGGATATACTGGATTTGCTCAGCCCATTATATTCCAGTTACACAGGTACATTCCCATAGAAGCAAAGTATTGGCTGGGGGATGCTCATGTTCTGTCCCCTTGGCATATATATATCTTACTTTAAAATGAATAAATTAGCATTCTGATTATAATTTGGTTTCCCGGGGCTTACTTACAGAGAGAGAACTTAGTTGGCTAGAGGAAAACAAGAATTTGGTGATATTTTATCAATCAGCTTTGGAGAACATGATTAATCTAAGTCCGTCTCTCCAAAATGAATCTTGTTTTTGAACTTGAGTTTCACAGCAAGCCCCTGGCCTGTACTGATGTTGTCTTTCACCAGGGAATCATGCACCAGCCTGCTGCTTTTTACCAAGAAGTGCTGCTTTGCATTCTTGTATACCAGTCATCTCAACTGACAATTTTTACAAAAAGTGATACCGTGAAGAAGTACAGATTCCAAATGCTTATAACTGGTAATAATTTATTACAGGTACATTTCCTAAAATTCTAAGTCCAGTATGCTTTTTCAGTTACAACAGTCACTTAAACATTTTTGACTAGCAACAGGAAAATTATTGGAAATAAATAATAATAAAATACAACATTTGTATTTGGAATTCTGAGTGCAGTTCTCTTGTTGCAATTTAAGAAAGACCTAATCTTGGGGCTGGGGTTGTGGCTCAGTGGTAGAGTGCTCTTGCCTAGCGTGTGTGAGGCCCTAGGTTCGATCCTCAGCACCAAATAAAAATAAATAAATAAAGGTATTATGTCCAACACAACTAAAAAATAGATATTAAAAAAAAGAAAGACCTAATCTTCACAACAATGTTATAAAGTAGGAACTATGATAATCTCCAATTTTAAGATAATAAAATTAAGATGCAGAGAAGTTAATTAACTTGCTTAAAGATGCAAACCAGTAAGTGGCAGAACCAGTGTTAATCCTGTTTTGTTTGTCCTATAAAACAGCGACAATAAAAGAGATGAAAGTAAAAGCAGTTAACAGAAGAAAAGACCAGTTGGTGGAAGGAGACAGCTGGAAGCAAAGCACAAAATAGAAAATAATTAGAGGGCTGGGGGTGGGGCTCAGTGGTAGAGCCCTAGCCTAGGATGCATAAGGCCTTGGGTTTGATGCTTAGCTCTGCAAAAAAATAAAATGAGCTCATTATGTTATTTAAAAAAAAAAAAGCTAGAAAAGCAGAAGAGTTGAGCCTTTCATTATAGCCTTAAACAGTACTATAAACTAAGTTCCTAAAGTTATCAACATACTTTCAATTACTCATTAAAGATAAAAGGTGCCTAATTAGAGTAGGAAAAATTGCATGCAATTGATCAACTTGCCATTTTTTTTTAACATTTCCAAGGTTATTCTGATTATCCCATGTCACACAATGCTCCATTTCTTTTCTCGATCAGTTGTACTTTAACTGCATGTGCGCGCGTGTGTGTGTGTGAACCTGAGGACTATCATATACTGGAAATATAAATGGTTTATAAATGGGCTGGTTTTAGCACATGATACAACATATGCAAAACAAACAAGTCTTTCTTCCTCAAATAGTAAAGCCAGGTGGGATGACACAGGCTGTAATGACAGCTACTCAGGAGGCTGAGGTAGGTGAATCCCAAGTTCAAGGTCAACCTGGGCAAATTAGAGAGACTCTCAAAAATCAATCAATCAATAAAAAGGGGGTGAAGAGGGGCTGGGATTGTGGCTCAGCGGTAGAGCGCTCGTCTTGCATGGGTGGGACCCGGGTTCAATCCTCAGTACCATATAAAAATAAAGGCATTTTATTGTGTCCATCTACACCTAAATATATGTAAATTTTAAAAAGGGGGGGCGAAGATGTAGCTCAGTACAGCAACACTGGGTTCAATCCACAGTAGCACCAGAAAGTGGGGTGGGGGGGGAGGTAAAGTAAATGGCCTGGTTTTTCGCTTATACAGGTTGAGTACCCTTAATATGAAATTCTACAAAATCTAAAACTTAAGTTCCAGAGGATACCAAAAGTGTAAAATTCCATATCTGACCCAAGTGACAAGTAGTTCAAAGTTTAAGCACACTAAAAACACTGTAGAAAATTATGATCAGGCTGTGTGTGTATGTTATATATAAAACAGAAATGAATTTAGTGTTTTGACGTTAGTCCCATTTCCAAGATAATCTTCCTACAAATATACAAATATTCCAAAATCTAGAAATCTGTGAAATCTGAAACACTCTGATCCCAAGTATTTTAGATAAGGAATACTCAATCTATACATGATAAACTAAATTTCAGACCCATAAAGTTTATTTTGCTTACTATAAAGTCTCTTCTTTCTGAGGGCCATAATTTTTATTTATTCCCCCAAGAGCAATTGTTTGTGATCAAGACTGTTTAAAGGATCTGTGCCAGTAATCCACACAGTGGTTTGCTAATCCTAAAATTAACATACATACCAAACTACTTCATTTTCTACAAAAATATGGTTAATATTTATTGGGCACTTTTATGCCAAACATTGTCCTATGTACTTCATATGTATTAACTAGTCTTATCCTCACTTCATGGATGAGAAAACTAAAGTAGAAGGTTTAAGTAGCCTGCCCAAGGTCACAATAGCTTGTGATAAAGCAAGAATTCAAATCCAGGTAATCTGATCCAGTCTGTGTTCCTATCTGGTAGGCACTATCCTGCCTACCTTTCTCAACTAGGGACTGAACCAGGGTCTTGCACAAAGTAGACGAGTGCTCTACTGCTACACCCCTAGTCTCAGCCATACTTCTTCTTTTTTTTCCTTATTTTTTTGTTTTAGTTGTCAATCGACTTTATTTATATGTGGTGCTAAGAATCAAACCCAGTGCCTCACACATGCTAGGCAAGTGCTCTACCACTGAGCCACAACCCCAGCCCTCAGCCATACTTCTTGATGACAAAAATCTTGCACATATTCCTAGCATCTAGAGAATTTCTCTAGCAGAGCTCCAGCCACATAGTAAGTACTCAACCTGGTCTACAGAATTTGCTCTAAATTTTTTCTCCTGTAATAATAACCTAATCAAATTAGAAATGGGCAACAAATCACAGGAAACCTGCTTTTGCTAACTTTTTTTTTTTTGCACTAGGGGTTGAATTCAGGGGAGCTTTATCACCAAGCAACATCCCAGTTCTTTTTAAGTTTTTTTTTGAGACAGGGTCTTGCTAAGACTGGCCTCAAACTTTCAATCCTCTTGCTCCAATCTCCCAAATCACTGGGATTACAGGCATGTGCATCGCGCCTGGCTTATGTTAACTCTTAAATGCATACATTCCCACATAAATTATTTTATTTTTAGTGGCAGAAATGTAATACAGGTCGTTGTAGAGTGTCACGTAGACAGGGACTTAGGACACTGAGATGGCCTGTTATTTCTCACTAACTCTATTTTTAAAAGTTTTACTCTAAGAGCTTCTCGTAGAAACAGCTTTAAGAAACTGCCTTAAAACTAGTTGGAGAGAAGTCACCAAAAGAAGTCATCTTTCTAGAGTACATAGGGGAACTATAATGTTTTGTCAGATAATATCAAGTTTTCAAAAACAGAGATTAAAGTTTTAAAGCAGCTAACAACAGAAAAAGGTACATCAAAGAAAATATTCCATTCTCTTTAACAGAATTAAAAATTTCCTAATAATTTTACAACTTATTTTACTTTACTACTTACAGTGCACTTTCCATATCTGCTATATTTTCTCCCATTTTCTGAGACTACATAGAGGTAAATAAAGTTGTCGTGAGATCCTACAGCCAGGAAGGTACCATCTAGAATGAAATAGAAAAAGTGTTGACTAGAGAAATAAGGTGATAAATTGATTATTACTTTATTGGACTATACTAATTGATGCTTTAAAAATGTTGTTAAATATCATTAATTTAACTGTTATTTGGCATTTGATGGGCAAATCTTATCACTCAGCGTACTTGAAAAACAAATGGTAACTTAGTTCAACACAGAATCCCTCCTTAGAGATGCTCACAGGCCATGGACTCTATCTTCCCATCTCCTTTTACTTAGTTAAAAACTTGCCTCAGAGAGGTTATTCTGCCTTTACCAGTAGAAGTACACAGTGATCATATGGCAAGCTGGGTGTATATTCTTAGTTTGGCAAGCACAAATGATCTAATTATAGGGTAGGATCTCTTGGGAAGGGACCATGTTCTTTTCTTTAATGGTCTCCCCTACTGTAACTACCATAGTGCTAGTCACAGAACAACAAATGGTCAATAAAATCCACTGATCTTTGGATTTGTGGTTATTTGTTACTACAGCATTAAAAACAAACTAATAAAAACAAGAAAAGCTTTGCTGCTTCAAGAGGACTCCAGGTTTATAGCTTGGAACACATACTTCTCTTTGTGTAATTGAGAGAACAGTATTCTGTGCTTTTTTACAAATAACTGAGAACCAAATAAAAATATCTTGAGGGCAAGTATTGTGGCTCAGTTGGTAGAGCGCTTGCCTAGCATGTGTGAGGCACTGGGTTTGATTCTCAGCACAGCAGATAATAAATAAAAAAATAAAGATCCATTGACAACTAAAAAATATATATTAAAAAAATCTTGATCCAACAACTAATAGAATATATTTTCAAGTATAAGAATATGTGAGACTAACACTAGGGAAGAATGATGTGAATTAAAACCACATCAATAATGGGAAAAGGTAACTGGAATATTATTGTGGAAACTTATTTAATATTTGAATAAAGTACAAAAAAATACTCAAAGCTAAATAAAGTTACCAAACAATTATAATGAATTGCTAAGTATTTTACTTAAACCTATCATGTCCATGCAGCCAATAATAATATAACTAGGTTCTAAAGAACTTCTATGCTTGTGTATTTTGAATATTACTATAATTTCTTTTATACTTTCACATACAAAGAGAAGGTTGCTGACTTGAAGTAATAATTTAGCCTAATACTGCTTCAAATTCTGAGTAGTTACAAAAAAGGACCCCCCCCCCCCAAAAAAAAAAACCACACAAGGAACTTGACTGCACTTCATTCTGTTTTCAATTGCAAATGCAGTTGTAACAGTTCATTCTAATTTGTGTTTGCTTGATGATTTAGAATGTTGTTTAACTTCAGCAGATCTTTTGCAGTTTCCAGAAGTGGAATTTAATCTGATGTTGGGGGAAACATATTCAATACTTAAAAACTCTAGAAAGTAGAAAAAAAGGAGTCAGCTTTATCAGAAGTAAAATTATGCAATTATAGTGAAATTCTATGAATGCCAGGATGGGGATGGAATACATTTACCTACCAACTGAGTAGCGCATCACAGAGAGCTGTTCATTTCCATCAGTGTGAATAGAAACTAGATCTCTGGTTTCTGCATCCAGAACAAACCACCTGTTAAAAAATACACAAAAATTTCTTTAGATATTAGCATTTATAGAAAAAAATGGTTTCTGGCCTTTTCTCTACTTTTAAGGAATTTCAATAAAAATCTTTTAAGTGTAACATGTTTCTTTTACTGAAGAATGAATTTACTTTGCAAAATGATGCTAGATACAGTATAAATAAATGGATCTAGTTATATTCTCATTTTTGGTAGATAATTACTGAATGCCAACTGTGTTTCTGCTAGGCATTATTTAAACAGAAAATAAGAAAATAGGGTCAGTGTTCTCAAAGATTATACTAGAGTTGGGGAAAAGAAAATGAACCAATTGAAATAAAGAATGATTAAATGCTAATCTCAGTGATGGCCACTGAGGAACTCATAGAAGGAAAATGAACTGACAGCAGACACACAAAAAAATCTTTAGAGAACATGTAGGATATTAGCTGAGTTTAACAGGAAATACAAGCAATTTAGGTAGAAGGGAGGGACCAGGGACACCATGAAGGTAGGGAGAAACAATAGCCAGTACTCCACCTCTGAATACCTCCAATATCTGCACACAGAAGCACTGAATTCTTTGATAGCTTTTCATTAACATTTATAAGAAAAGTCAAAATATAAATGCCTGAGAGGCAACAATGACTTAAATGCAACCACATTATAAATGACTACTGTCAAACCTTTTTCTAAGAGCTTATCAAAACATAGGTATAAAGAAAAGATGAGAACAAAAGACACCTAAGGTCAGATAGGTTACAGACAGCAGTCCTAGCTGGTTGGAATTTTAAATCATAGTAGGCACTAAATACCTGCAGAATGAAGAAATGAACAAGTAAATTTAAAATAAGTCTTGAATGTGACAAAAGCCAAGTTTTGGCAAGAGGTATTTAACAGTAATGCAGTGTGGGGGAAGAAATGACTGGGGAAGAGAGAATGAGACAAGACTAGAAAAATAACTGAGAACAACAAGAGTATCAAGTTCTATTTTTAATTATTCAGAAGGAAAAAATTTCACCACTAAAATCAATAAAAGAAATCACAGTGACAGATTCTGAAACATTATAACATTCAAAAAAAAAAAATTTTTTTTCTTTATTTTTGCAGTTCTAGAGAGAGAACCCAGGATATTGCAAATACTAGGCAAATGTTCTACCACTGAACCTCATCCCCTTAAAGGAATTATTATTTAGAAGAGATGAAAGGGCTTGAAATAATTAAAAATGAGTAGTGGGCATGGTGCCTGTAATAGTAATGACTTGGGAAGTTGAGGCAGGAGGATCACAAGTTCGAGGTTAGCCTTGGCAACTTAGTGAGACCCTATCTCAAAGGAAAGGGGTGGGGATATAGCTCAGTGGTAAAATGCCTCTGGATTCAAAGATCAGTGCCAAAAAATTTCTTAAAAATTCAGAATACAAAAAAAAACAAAAACAAAAACACCATGATTTAGTGTATTCTAGGAAGATGAAGAAAAACTACATGATCTCAATCTTTATTTTTTGGTAATGAGCACTGAACTCAGGAGCACTTTACCAATGGGCAACATCCCTAGTTCTTTGTTTTAAATTTTTTTGAGACAAGGTCTAGCTAAGTTGCTTAGGGTCATGCTAAATTCCTGACTTCAGAATTGTGATCCTGCTGCCTCAGCCTTCTGAGACACTGAGATTACAGGTGTTGTGTGCCACTGTGACTACCAGAATGACCCCAACTCTTCCCATATCAATAAAATCCTCTTCAATTAAACACATTCATAAATGAACTTTATTTTGTGATCTAAGGCTGGGTGTGGTGGCATCCAACCTGTAACCTCAACAACTCAGAAGGGTAAGAAAGGAGGATTCCAAGTTCCACACCTGCCTCAGCAATTCGGCAGGGCCCTGTCTCAAAATAAAAAAGGCTGGGGATGTAACTCAGTGGTAAAATGCCACTGGGTTCAATCCCCAGTACCTCCCTCCCCCACCGAAAATTGTGGGCTGGGGATGTGGCTCAGTGGTAGAGCACTTCTCTACCATGCCCCAGGACCTGGGCTCAATCCTATAGACAATCATGATCTATGGACCAAAATGACTAAGTAGTTAACAATTCATAAATTCTGTATTCTATTCAGATAATAGAAATAGCTTCTATATGTGAATAGTTTAGGCCAATCAGCTGGAAACTGGGACTTTTAATAGATTTTTATGGCTACCACTAAGAGATTCTTTGGGCCAAGCAATGCAAAAGCTGATGCCAAGTGAAGTGCCTTTTCTAAAAGGGAACAAAATGATATTCAAACAAAGACTCAAAACACACTTAAAGAACCATGAGATATACGTCCACTCTATAAGTATCAGGCTTTAAAGTTTTGCTTGATAGAGCCCTAATACTTTTAAGACTGTTTCAAGTCAGTTAAATCTTCCTATGGAAACTGCATATAATTTTCTTTTTGGAAACTCCCTAAGGAAGTAATAAAACCCCACAATATCCATTGGTATAATGTGTAGAAACCTAAAGCTTAGTTACCATGCCTACTTTTCTATTTCTTAGTTACGTGATAAATTAGTTCTACTTCTGGCAAATAATTTTTGATATCAATTCAACAAATATTGTTTAAAGTCTATAAGTTCCATATGGAGCTCCAGCAATAGTTTTAGGAGTTCTGACCCTTTTCATTGCATGGACTCTGTTCTGCCTTCAGAAAAGACTTCTGGGCTCAAGACCACTGTCCTTAATTTAAAAATAAATAAATAAATAAAAATTGTAGCAAAGGGGACTTGTTTAACTGTATACTTATTCTATAGTATATAAATTACAATGAAGCTTTTGCTTTGGGATAATTTGCAATCACCTGAGGCTCTCTATGGTCTAAAGAACTAATATGTTTACCTTTCTAAATATAACTGCTTGAATAACAGAGGTGCAAAGTCTTTGACCATATATTTATATTAATTTGATTTGTAAGCCAAAAGGTAGTACCATCATTTATCCTTTTTAAAATACATACTGGGGACTGAACCCAGGGCATCATGCATGGTAGACAAATGCTCTACCACTGGGGACTTTTAACCCCAGCCCCTCTTGGTGACTTTTCTTTTCTTTTTTTTTAATATTTATTTTTTAGTTGTAGTTGGACATAATACCTTTATTTTATTTATTTATTTTTATGTGGTGCTGAGGATAGAACCTAGTGCCTCACATGTGCTTGGTGAATGCTTTACCACTGAGCCACAAACCCAGCCCCATCTTGGTGATTTTTTAAAAATACTATATTGATTTCTTCAGTGGTAAAAGTTGGAAAGTACCTTAAAGTCCCTAAGTGAATATATCTTTTCATAATGTTAAATTACAAAACTATATATCCATCACAATACATTAAGTATGTCTTCTGGGTGTAGGTTTGGAACTTTCCCCTTCCTACTTAATGATCTTCCATCTTTTTAAAAAAATATATCTTTTAGTTGTAGATGAACACAACATCTTTATTTTCTTTCTTTATTTATTTAGTATTTATTTTTTCGTTTGTAGTTGGACACAATACCTTTATTTTATTTATTTATTTTTATGTGGTGCTGAGGCTTGAACCCAGTGCCTCACACATCCAAGGCAAGCACTCTACCACTGAGCTACAATCCCAGCCCTGATATTCTACTTTTAAAAGTAGAAATGGGGCTTTTATAATTGGAAAAATATATAGTCAAAACCATGAAAAAAAGGCCTGACTCATACCTTTTAATTTGTAATAACAATACTGAGCCGGACACAATGGCACATGCCTGTAATCCCAATGACTTGGGAGGTAAGAGGATTGCAAGCTTGAGCCGAGCCGCAGCAATTCAGCGAGACCCTGTCATTAAAAAAAAAAAAAAAAAAAAACCAATAACAACAACAACAAAAAAACTGGGACTATAGCTCAGTGGAAAAGCATCCCTGGATTTAATCCCCAGTACTCAAAATAAAAGAAACAATAACAAAACCCACCAAAAAACTGAAATCCTGTGATATCAAAACACTTGACCTGGGGCTGGGGAATGTGGCTCAAGTAGTAGCACGCTTGCCTAGCATTTGTGAGTCATGGGTTCCATTCTCAGCATCACATAAAAAATAATAAAAAATAAAGATATTGTGTCCACCTAAAAAATAAATGTTTTTAAAAACAACAAACACTTGACTAGTTATCAACCACCTCGTTAGTGGCAGAACCAGGCTAGTGCTTCTGGCCTTAGTGTTTTCATTATATCACACCAGGAAGGAATGTAATCCTGTGGAAAAGGTTCTCTCTCTGTTTCTGAGATACACTAACATTTAGCGATTCTGAGAACAGATACCAGCTACAGAGTATCGAGTTTATAGTCTGAGGAAACAGAATGAATTCATAAAGTGGTAAATAGTTCAAGGTAATATGGATAATACATAAGTAGTAAGGATAATGAAATTTCAAAATGGGGTTATCAACTGAGGTTGTGGATGGGATGATTTTATCAAATGTGTCAGGGATAAAAGGACAGAAATGAATGGACTGGAGTAGATAAGAAACTACAAATCAGGCTGGAATGATTATGAAGAGAAATTTAACCATTCTAGTTGAAGTGATGAGGAAAAGATCTTTAATGAGCTTTAAAGGTCAGGCTATGCACTATTTCAGCTTGAAGATGCCTGTAAGGATGTTCTAGTCCCAGCAGTCTGTTTTGTTTAGAGTTTCCTACATTTTTTTCAATGCATTCCTCCTCTTCCTTGCCTCTGCAGGATCCAGTCCTTCTTCAAGACTAGGCCCAATCCTATTTCTTCTATGAAGCTTTCTCTGTCCACTGAGGCTCACAGTGATTTCTGTTGCTCTCAGAGTTAGAAACTACTAATATGAAACGTGTCTTGTCTTTTAATGTGGTATTTAATTAGGTTATAATCTACTTTGGTTATGATCTACTTTGAGTAAGGATCATATCTCATATTTCTTTGTGACACTCACTGAACCATCTACAGTGCTTTGCAAGTGCAGGCGCCCCATAAACATTTAAAAAGTGATTCAGATTTGTAGTTTAAACAAGGCAGAACCCAGAGAGATTCATACTAACGGAGTTCAAAGATAATGTGCACTCTAAGAAATGAACTCCGGAGTACACAGAAAAGGTTAAAGTACGTCAAATTATATAGGGGGAATTCTATTTTCTTCTAATTAGTTATCTCTTTTAATTTTGTAAAAAAAAAAAAAGTCTTAGCTATTGCTAACATATCTGACACCTCAATTTTGAACAGAAGGGACATTTCTTAGGCTCAGAACTTTTTCATAGCTGGAACGTGGTAACAGTTACTGGTTTGGCAAGGTTGCAGCTGCCACCAGCTGAACAGGGTCACTGAATTATCTCCACATGTAGGATTCTATGACTCCATGTTAAAGATTAATTTTACTTCTTTATCTACCTACTCACCAGGCTCATTTTCTAGCTTGCCCTCTTGTCAAAGCTATCACTGCAGACCAGAGACTTTAGGGTCTTTGAAGTTACCTGTTTCTCTCAGTATGTCCACTCTTCTTTCCATCCTGGTGTTTCCATTCCTATATGTTTATATATATTATGTTCAACTAATTTTCAACTGGGTGCCAATATCAGAGTGCTGTAACAACTGGATATCCACATACAAAAGTATGAAGTTGGACACTACCTCATCCCATATACAAAGATTAACTCAAGCTGCAATCAGAGGCCTGAAGTAAGAGCTGAAATTATAAAATTTGTTAGAAGAATATATAGGAATAAACCTCTATAACCAAGAGAGAAGAGGAAAGAACAGAACGACTGGACTACATCAAAATTAAAGTTTTTAGGCTGCTAAAAACATTTAGAAAGCGAAAAGACAATCCTAAGAATGAAAAATAAATATCTGCAACTCATACTTCTGATAAGGGGCTGTATTTAGAACACATATATAGCTCTTACAACTCAACAATTCTAGAACATACATTTCTCTAAAAAATGATACATGAGTGGCCAATAAGCACATGAAAAGATGCTGATGCTCAACATCTTTAGCCATCAGAAAAATGTAAATGAAAACCATAATGAAAAACTACTTCACACTCAGTTGAATGGCTATAATCAAAATACAGATAATAAGACACTGGTGTAGATGTGGAGAAATTAGAATGCTCATACATTCCCGGTAGGACTACAAATTAATATAGCTGTTGTGAAAACGTTTGGTAGTTCTTTAAAATGTTAAACATTAAGAGTTACTGCATGAATCATTTACACAAAAATTATGTATTAATGTTTATAGCAGCATTATTCATAGTAGCCACAAAGTGGAAACCCAAATGTTCATCAATTGATGAAGGTGGTATATCCATACAATGAATTATTTGGTCTTAAGAAGGAATGAAATACGTGCTGTACATGAAAGAATCAACATAGATGAACCTTGAAAACACTATGCTGATTTCAAGAAGTTAGTCACAATAGTCCACATGTTGTATGATACCATTAATATGAAATATGCAGAATAAGCAAACTTATAGAAACAATATAGATCAGTCGCCTAGAGTAGGGGTAGGTGGGGTCAAGATGAATGACTGATAAAGGGTACAAGATTTCTTAATAAAAATATTCTGAAATTAGACTACACAACCCTATGAGCTTAATTAAAAATTACTTAATTATATTCTGATAAGTTGGCAAATTTTATGGTATGGGAATTATATTTCTATAAAGCTGTTAAAAAGAATCCTTCCTGTGTGAGCATTATCATGTTAAGAAAGTATTATGGCCACCTAGGGAGGGCCATGTATTTAATTTTTTTCCCTTAAAAATGACATAATATTTTCTCTCAGAAATGGTAATTATATTTATAGCTATGGCAATTTATCCACACTGTGCCTACTCTTAAGTTACATGAATTAGAAAATATCTAGACATGAACATTTAAGACATTTTTAAACATTTTACTAGTTACTTTTTCTGTATTATGCGCAATTTGGACATATACTATACTCTATTTTTAAAAGTCTCACTTTTTTTTCAGGTTTAAAAGTTAGTAATAGGGGATATAGTTCAGTTGGCAGAGTGCTTGCCTTGCATGCATAAGGCCCTGGGTTCAGTCCCCACCACAGCCACAAAACAAAACAAGGTGATAATGCTGGGCACAGTGGTGCATGCCTATAATCCCAACAGCTCGGAGGCTGAGGCAGGAGGATCCAGAGTTGAAAGCTGGCCTCAGCAACCGTGAGGGACTAAGCAACTCAGTGAGACCCTGTCTCTAAATAAAATACAAAATAGGGCTGGGGATGTGGCTCAGTGGCCAAGTGCCCCCGAGTTCAATCCCTGGTACCAAAAAAAAAAAAAAAGTTAGTGATAGTAATCTACATTAATATATTTTCAGTTTTAGATAGGATAGATATTCACATACAAAGTCAAAAATAAAAACAAATGAGAAAGCTCCCCCCAAATCAAAAGAACTTAACCAGATGTGAAACCAAAGATAAGGTACAGAATGAACACTGATAACTACAACTCGGATTCAAAACAGTCCCCAACTCCACATGAGACAGAACAGACTGCCAGCATTATTCATTCAGTTATTACATCTCTCTCACTTATAAAGTGTTTTCTACTTATAATTCCAAGAGGAAACAACTAGCTTAACTTTAGCATAAGTCACTTAAATTGAGTGACTTCATTTAAAGATTTTCAATGATGTATTCACAGCTACATAAATATTAGAAAGTAATTTCTTTCTTTTTTTTCTTTTCGGTGGTGCTAGAGATTGAACCCAGGGCCCTGTGCATATGAGGCAAGCACTCTTAACAACTGAGCTATAACCCAGCCCTTTCACTGGGTTTTAATCAGAGCAAATTTTTAAAACTGAGACTTTGTATGTATGCATACTTGAACACACATATCTCTCTTCATCCAATCAAGCAATGGCTTCATGAATTAATGCTCTAGTATTATACTGTTTATTATTTAACTCTCTTATATATATAGTAAATACTTTCAAAATATGTTAATAATTTAACCATCAAATATAAACTTTTCTTATGTTACTGCTGAATAGTGCTATAAACATGAATAAGAACATCTCAAAGAGCACTGATTGAGCAGAGATAAGCTCTGGAACCATGAAATGCCTGAGTGCTGACCCCAGCTTAGCTGCAAATGACTGAAACTCTGAGTCTTGGTTTCCTGTTTATCCTCAATGGTAATGTTAATAAACACTCTGTCACACTTTGATGATGATTAAAAGTAATATATAAAAAAAATTCAGCACATGATCTGATGCTGAGCAAATGACTTTTTTACTCTAATTTTGATGACTTTTGCATTTGTGGTATTTGTTCAGCCACTAAAAATACAGATCTGAAGTCAATCCTTTGTTTTCCTAAAACCAGATAACTGCTATAGTTTAGGTGGTTTCTAATGTACTTAAGACCAAATTTTTGGTCAAAATAAATTTTAAAAATTAAATTCTGCAAAATAATCTATCATACATATATTTGGTCCAAGTCTAAATGTTTTAAAACTTGATAAAAGTCTATTACTGGCATGAGTTTCGGGGAAATTTGAGTCAGGAGAGCCTTAAATACTTGCAAGTTATCACCAATTAGCATACCAAACAGCTTAATTCTAAAACTTAAGAGATTTTAGAAACACTCAAATAATATTTCAAAAACATCCCAAATTACTTATTTTTGCTTTAAAGACTTGTTTTTCCATAATTCTAATAGAATCTGCAGCACTATATTTGAGAAGAAATTTGACTGTTTCCACTTTCCAGGTATTAATTTGTATTCCAAAGTTAAAGGGGAAAAGTTGTTATTAAAAAGCTTTTAAATGACTAAATTTATTAGAAGTAAATGAGCTAGTGGATTTCAAATGTTTAAGTCAGATAAAAAAATACTTATCTGAATATTTACAATTCCATTAGAAATGAGCATTTTACATTTTTAATGGGTTTTAACTTTTGTGAAAATGACATTTATTTTTTCCTCTGCACCCTTAAAAATGAAATTAAGTTATTTGTAATTCCTAACTATAGGATTATCTGCAAACAGCAACAGTTAAGTAGGAGTTAGTTAAAAATATACAGTAATAAATATGTATTACTAAATAATCCTAGAGGGTATATCCAAGGTCTGCAAGACCAGGCCATTAATGATTTCAGAAAATACACCTTCAATATGTATCTGTGTATCATTAAAAAAAGGCAGGATGGCAAACACTATAGCATAAACAATATATAAAAACTCAACTAGGTTATATTAGCTTCAAATCCCTTCCCTGCACAAAAGGTAATGAGAAATTTTCTGATATTTCTAATTTTACAAAGGAGAATGGAGTCTGCTATCATCTTCTCAATGTAGCCTATCCCTGACCACCTGTTCACCATTTTGCAACCCCACTTCCCACTGTTATTTTCCCTCCCCTCTAAAATAATTAGTTATAATTTTTATTTTGCTTCCACTCCTGACAAACATTAAAATGTGGGCTCCACAAAGGTTTTTGTTTTGCTCTTATCCTGAATGCCCACAATAGCATATAGCAAATGGTAGGTAGGTGCTTAATAAAGACTGGTTGAACAATCATCCGTATCAGATAAGATCAATGAGCATATTAGTGTGCCACTTAGAAGATCAATCTTCCAGATCAGATCAAGAACATTCCTGAATAACCATTTAAACATCCCACCATTTCCGATTACTCAGCTCACTCAAAGACCCTACCTGCCTGAGTGCGTTCCTATGGCCACCACTGTGCCACTTGGATGAAAATCTGCACAGTGTCCTGGTTCCTAGAAGAGAGACAGACAGCTGTTGGGGAGTACATAAGAAGGTCTCCCTGGATCTATGACAGTGGAAAAAAATCTTTGAAAATAACTCATTTCATATAAACATGAAATTTTGATCAACTTTACTATAATCAATGTGAAACACTACATGGATATGAGAAGAAAAAAGAATTTCAAAGCATGAAGGGTAAGATATGCTGGTAGAATGGTAAGGGAAAAGGGCAACCAGCTTGTGACTAGGCAGTGAAACAACATAAGGAATAATAACAACATCTAGATAGTTCTTTAGTGGCTGCAACTTGTATACACCTTTTAGGCTAGAAAAGGTGGATATCTGGGTGGAATAGGGAGAAAATACAGCAAGAGACTACTCAAAAAGAAGATAGTAGAGTCTGTTAGTGAGCAGCACTTACTGAATTCAACTGTACCACCACCAGAATATTCCATAATAAATTTATGCTATAAATATGTGAAATCTTTGATATTTACTACTGAAATTGACAGAAAAAATGAGCTTCACTCTGCTAACTTGCTTCTTTAAAAGGATTCATATATTTTACCTTGACACTAAACAATTCCCTCTTACCCCTGGCCCTTTACTAAACCATAATGCTCAGTCCTTTTTCCCCTTTGCTGCTTCCAAATGCCAGTGTGAGGAGTTTCTGTGGGGAAACTATTAATTCCATGTTGCTCCACTCACATCTACAAGTCTGGTCCATTCCAGCTTGTGTTCCACTGAGTTCCACATGCACACCTGCCTGTCTTGAGCACAGGTCAAGAGCAAATCTTTGAAGGGATGTGTGGCAAGACCCCAGAGTTCATCTGTATGACCCTGAAAATGAAAAAGACATTCACCATTATAAACATCAAAGGGTACCATCAAAAATATTCAGTTAATCATTGACATCATAAACGTACCTGTACTTCTATTTGGAAGCCATCATTAAATGTTCCCCGTAAAATAAAGTTTCGTGATGTGCCTACTAAAAATTGATCTGCCTTTCCTTCTGCTACAGCTCTGATTGTGCCATACTGATCAGGAACCTAGGAAAAAACAGATTTCTAAGTTTACCTTATACATACTAATCAGCATTAGTTATTACCTGAACAATGGCTGAAGTTACAGCTGTAAGCAATTATGGGATAATAAATGACAGAATTCTAAGTTTGAAGATAATATGGTAATCTCATACTATTAGTAATTTATTTGTTTAAATAAATGCATTTTATCTTACACAGAAGTTATGATGCATTACTATCAATATTCTTTGCTTCAGTTATTTTTAAATCCATTTTATTTTTTTGTAGTGTTGGGGATTGAACTCAGGCTTGGGGAAAAAACAATCGTAAAGGAAGTGGCATTTCCACTATGAATTTATAAAGTTGTGATAAAGCAGCTGTATTATCTTCTTGTAAATGAAACCCAAGGAGTACTATCAGGATCCTCTTCTTCTGCTTTTTTTTTTTTTTTGGGGGGGGGGGTGCTGGAACTGAGCCACATCCCCAGCTCTTTTTATTTTGAGACACAGCCTCACTAAAGTGCTGAGGCTAACCTCAAACTTGTGGTTCTCTTAAGCCTCTTGAGTTACTGGGATTACAAAAGTGTGCCACCATGTCCAGTTCAGAATCCTCTTCTTTAGAGAATACTTGAAAGCCAGTTATGTTTAGAAAAAACACTGAGCTTAGACTCAAATTTTAAATGAACAACAACAACAAAATAGGAGCAATATTAATCTCTATGAGATTTGCTCTGCTTTAAGAATCATTGGTCCTACACTTTCACTTCCTGGGATACCAGGATACTAGCTATGGCCCCCTTCTCCCTCTGGGGAGGAGTCTATGTTACCCGCTTTTAAATAAATCCTGCTTTATATGCTTTTAAAAAAGAAAAAAGAATCATTGATCCCCATAATACTAGTCTTAACCATTTTACTTTCCAAGATCACGATTCAATTAGCAAACTTTCAATGAGCACATGGTAACTGTCCGGTTTTATGGCTATACCTGTTCTGTGGCTTGAAGCAGACACATCCACATATAATTAGCAATTCTTATTAAGCCCACTGTTTGCCTGATCATTTTAAAAATTCTTTTGAATTATTTTTAATATTCTTTTGAATTAATTTTTAACAACTAACTATTTTGTACAATAATAAACTTTTCTACAGGGAGGGAATAAAATGATAAGAATGTTTAAGTTATCTTAACATGTACAAAATACATGAGTGTAAAGGCTTAAATATTTCTATATGTTTATGTTCCATTTCCATCCTTACCTCTATTTCTCTTTCAGCATTCAGATCATGATCCCACAGAATTATTTTTCTGTCTTTCCCTCCTCCAGTTAATAACATCCCATTTCTCATCTGACAAAGTGTGAACACACTGCCATCATGAGCTTTGATTTGTTTGCTGATTTGATATACACCTAATATAGTGGGGGAAAAGTAAAAACACTAGTGATAACACTTTTCATCAGACTTTGTGTCTTTCTAGAAAAAGCTTTAGCAGAAGTTCATGATTCAATAATTTAAAACCTAGTTTCAGGAAATCTGCAAAGCAAGTAGTAAAACATAAGACTTAACACCATTTTCTGCATTTATGTCATTATTTACTCTAAAATTATTTTAAAATAATGTATCAAAACTGTAAACTAAAGTAGTAATAACAATTCCACAAAGAGGTTATAAAATGTATCTTAACCTCAAACTTGGACTGTAATCTCTTATAATTGTTTTATATAGTAGTTAGGATGGAAATACTCTTTTGATTACTCCCTTTATCTGTTGAGATGGACACGAAGGAAGTTCCTGGGGCAAAGGTGGACAATGGATGCTCCTAGTAGTAGCTGTTGATCAACTAACAGAAAAGAATTTCAGTATTTAAGAAATTGATCAGGCTAAATGTGATGGCTAAATGACAGCTGGACTTTCTTGTATGCCCACAATACTAAGTACTCAGAGAGGGACAACATAAGTACATAAACAATATTTTAAGTAAAATCATGTGTGATAACTGATTATATTTTGCCCTTCATTTTTTATTTTCTAATCAGATTGCCTTTATTAAGGGTCAAGATAAGCTTACAAAACTCAAGCCTTTCTCTTTGGTATTCATGATGCTTACTCAGTTCGTAGACTGAAACTGCTAGTAGTGCAAGAGGAAAGTGTTTTGGAAGATGATGACTTGAAGAATTAATTACCAGGTTCAAAATGGGAAGGTAAATACTTGCTTACATATGACCAAAAGGAAAAGTGGGAAAAAAATTAAAAGTCTAAAAATTGTTCATTTTCTAAAATTGTTCATCAGCTGATGAATGGATAAACAAAATGTGGTATGTACACACAATATTAAGAAAGAAAAAAGAGAGGTACTAACAAATGCTATAACATGGATGATCCTTGAAAACATTATGCTAATTAAGTCAGTCACAAAAGGCCACACTCTACATAACTCTATATGAAATGTACAGAACAGGGAAATCCACTGAGACCAGAAGTAGATAAGAGGCTGCTAGAAGGCAAGGGACTGAGGGGAATGGCCATAACTGTTAGTGGGTACAGGGCTTCTTTTTGGGGATGATGAAATGTTTTGAAATCAGTGGTGATGGTGGTGTACTCTGAATATACCAAAAATTATTGAATAGTACACTTCCAAAGAATAAGTTTTATGGTATGTGTACTATTATATCCCAATAAAAACTAAAATTTGAGGTTGTCTTTTTTTAAATTCATTTTCTGTTTGCGCTGTCATTATATTTTTTAAAATTATCTAAAATCTGTAAGGTTTTGATATCTGAAAAAAATTCAGCTAGAGATGACTCTAAAAAATTCTCAATTATGAGTGTGCTAGTAGTGCAAATACTTAATGGATAGGTGTAACTGGCAGGAGTAAGGAAGGGACTTTTCTGATTTAGAGGAAAGCTTGCCTGATTAGCAAGAGACTTCAATAAACTTGTTATTGAAGTTTACTTCAATAACACTCAGCAGGCTCACATCAATATTCATTACCTAAAAATACTAAGCTTTGAACACCACAATGTGTTTGGTGGGACAGTCACACAGTATCTATCAATTGGCTCTGAGGTACCCAACAGAAAAAGGGCATCTACTGCTAAGCCACAACCCCAGCCCCCGTAAGGATGATTTTTTAAATGACTGCATATATTTAACTCAATTCAACTGCCAGGCTTAGAAATTAAGGTGAATGGATATGAAAAACATTAATTAAAACAATCTATTATATAACTCCTGAAAAATAAAGTATAAAAATCGATACAATAACAAGACAATTATGATGCTTAAATTCCACAATTCAGTGAAAATAGTGCTTTAATCAATAGTACTCTTTTTACTCCTATACTGACACTGCAATGTAAGATTAAAGTAATTTCCTTTCAAAATGTTTGACAATTTTCAAACTCCTAGTTCAAAATGCCAGAGATTGTAGTATTCTTGGAAATGTTTACTGAAAAAGATAGACATGTAAAGTGGGTCTTTCTGAGCAGGGGAACAGGGTTTCATTCTTCCTTTTTTATTTTTCCTCCAATATTGTAAACTAAACCCAGCGGTGCTTTCTTTATACCAATGAGCTACATCTGCACCTCCAACTTTTGTAATTTTTAGAGAAGGTCTCACTAAGTAGCCTAGGCTAGTCTTGAAGTTGTGATCCTCTGGCCTCAGCCTCTGGATGTGCTGGAATTTATAGGCGGGATGGTGGGTGGGATTTCTCTTACTCTAAACTCAGGATGCTTTCTGTGGTCTAATGAAGGGACTCTAGGGACACAACAGGTAAGGAGGTAGCTTGAGTGTGCTTAGGGTAAAAAGGATAAACAAGTTAAATTGCTCTGCCAATCCCCAGATTCATTCCCCATCACATCCTTTCTTTCTCTTTTTTTGGTAGATCCTCAAGGACTGACTGGACAGCTAGTTCTATGTCTGCTGTTACTGCCTGGAGATGGTGATAAAGAATCTCTCTTTGTTTGTGATCCCATAGTTTTAGAACCATGTCTCCATTTTTTCTCTTTTCATCTTCTACTCTGAAAGAAATGCATAGTATGCTGAACATTTTTCAAGTTTATTGTTCATCTACTATAGAAAAAGGGCAAAATCAACCCATATATTTGGTTTCAAATGGACATTAAGAACAAAACATCCTGCCAAGTGTGGAGGCACAGCTACTTGCGCTACTTGGAAGGGTGAGGCAAGAGGATCTGAAATTCCAGGCCAGCCTGGGCAACTTAGTGAGACCATCTCAAAATTGATGCCCCCCTCTCAAAAAAGGGGGTGTGTGTGCAAACACCTGTGTGCTGGGGATGTACCTCAGTGGTAGAGTACTTGCCTTCCATGTGCAATTGTGGCTCCCTCTGCCACAAAAGAAAAAGGACCAAGCATATCTATATTTGTGAAGAAAACTGTTTTCATGAAATGCAGAAAGACTGTCAAGGCCCAGAACTATGGCTGGGAACAAAGGCTTTTTTTCTTCCCTTTCCTATCTCATTGCATGGCCATGCATTCTGTCTACAGCTACCCCAACACCACCCTAGGGGAGAGTGAGCCTTTATACTTTTAAAATGTATATGCATCTACATCTAATTATTTTGTATTAATATGCCAGAGGCTAATGAAAGTTATATATGCTTAATAAATAACTAAATAATCTCATTACAAGATTATGAAGATTCTTAAAAACGAAAAGTATATTGATGACCCTTATGTTGTTCCATTGCAACGCGTTCTCTCCTGTTCTGGGATTTGGGACTGCAACAGCACTATGTAAGAATTATATAGAATGAGTTTAATATAAGAACACCATACCTTTAGGCCCTTTCCCAGGAGTGGGCTCTATAGTAGTTTTATTCCATATAAGCATGACTCCACCTGAGTCTCCGGTAAGAACATCTCCATTCCCCAAGAATGCTAAACACTGTACAAATTTTGGTTTTTCATATTTCTACAAATAAATGAAAATTTTTAAGTTTTCCCTTTGGTATGATGATTTTATACTTACTCAACAATTAAAAAGATTTAAGTTCTATAGTCCTATAGAGTATTCTGATCCTTACCCCAAAAATTCCCTGTTTTCTTGTTAGTGAATTGCCACTCCATGTCCAGAAAAAAATATGAGATTTACCACATGTTATTATGGTATTTGCATCTGTTGGGTGGAACTCCACAGCCAAAACAACCTCATTTGTTGTCTGTGAAAAGAGAAATAAAGCTTCAGAAAAATGAATATTCTTACTGCGATCAAGTACCAATTATAGTTCCTGACAAAGACAGGGAAAATTTTTGAGGAAATGCCTTTTCTTCCAAGATCTATTCTACTGAAAATTTTTAATAATAGTCCCTGGTAGTGGGGACTGAACTCAGGGGCACTTCATCATTAAGCTACATCCCTAGCCCTTTTTATTTACTTATTTTTAATTTTGAGACAGGGTCTTGCTAAGTTGCTGAGGCTGGCCTCAAACTTATGATCCTCTTGCCTCAACATCCCAAGAACTGGGATTACAGATATGTGTCATTACATTTGGCTTAATAATAAATTTTAAGACCTCAAATGACCTCATACTTCTATATTGCTA
Organism: Marmota flaviventris; assembly: GCF_047511675.1. Lineage (NCBI taxonomy): Eukaryota > Metazoa > Chordata > Mammalia > Rodentia > Sciuridae > Marmota > Marmota flaviventris. Next base: position 33,603,861 of record NC_092511.1, on the reverse strand, counting down.
ATTTATTCATAAAAATGTTGCACTTGGAAGACATTTATACGAGTTATAGGTTTAACTGTTTTAATTTATCACATACTCAGGAAAAGCACATTAAAACTGTCAAATACAAGAGCAATGTACATTGTCTTAAAGTTAGAAACAAAGCTAAAAACAGAACATTAAAAATATTCTAGAAATATAACCCTATGTCATCTCCCCAGCTATCATTCTCTCTTTACAGAAGAAACCATTATTTTGATTCTCAGTAGGAGAGAACTTTGTCTGCTTCATTTAAATAGAAACATAATAATGTATTCCTTCATAAGTCTGCCTTGTTTTCTGAACATTACACTTGTGAGATCTATTTGTGAAGATATGTTGTAATTTGTTCATTCTAATTGCTATATACTATTCTTTTGTATAAAAAAGACCACATTATTGTTTTATTCATTCTTCTGGTGATTGGCATTAAGGTAGTTTAGAATTTCTTTTGGCTACCATAAGTATCATAAGACACTGCTATTTGTCCTCCAGCAAAGAAATGAATATATTTCTGTTGGTTTTATACTCAGGAGAGAATGAGTTGGGTCAGTAGATATGCATATGTTCTATTTTAGTAGATAATGCCAAACAGTTTTCCAAACTGGCTGTACTAACTTACATGCCTAGTAGCAGTATCTGAGAGTTTCAGTTACTCTACACCCTTATCAACTTAGGTATTTTTGTCCTTTTCATGTAAGCTACTTTTGTAGGTACACAGTAATATCTCACTGTGGTTTTAATTTGAATTTTCTTGATAACTAATAAGGCTGAACATCTTATCATGTTTATTAATCATCTTACTTTATGAAGTGCCTGTTGAAATGTTTTGCTAATCTACCGTCTTTCTTACTGAAATACAAAAGTTCCTTACATATTATGAACATGAATATTCTACTAGAAATAATGTATTATATTTTCTCATATTCTTAATGTTATCTTTTAAATATTCTTAATTTATCACTTTCCCCCGCTTGTAATTAATAATTTTACGTGTCACATTTGAGAAATCTACTTATGAAGGTATCCTCCTATATTTTCTTCTAAAAGCTGTGGACCTTTCATACCCACATCCATAATCCACCTAAAACTGATCTTGTGTGAATGCTGTGAGATTAATTTTTTCCCATATGGATATCCAGTTACTCCAGTACTGTTACTATTTATTTAAAGCCTTAATCTTTGCCCACTGCATTGCTACCTTTGCCATAAATCAAGCTGATTTGTGTAGTTTATGTCTCTATTCATTACCCCCATCTGTTCTTCTATCCTTGTACCACAATGACTCAATGAATAATAGACAATGACATACATATTTCAAGTCCTCTAAGTTTATTCTCTTTTATTCTTTTTTTGTACTGGGGACTGAACACAGGACCACTTTACCATTGAGCTAAACCCACAGTTCTTTTTCCAATTTTTTCTTTGAGACAGAGTCTCACTAAGTTGCTGAGGCTGGCCTTAACTTGTGATCCTTCTGCCTCAGCCTCCTGGGTTGCTGGGATTACAGGTGTGTGCCACCACACCTGGCTTGTCCAAGTTTATTCTTTCTTCCTCACAATTGTTCTGATTATTCTTACCACTTTATATTTTCAGATATATTCAGTTTGTTAGTTTCTTGCAGGAATTTTTTTACCATGTTGACTATATGTATCAATATGCAGAGAAGTCACATCTTTACAATACCATATTCTGTCCATAATATACACTATTGCTCCATTATTAGGTAGGTCTTCTTTATTTTTTATCATTATAGCTTTCAAGTTGCCTTATTCAGTCTCAAGTTTACAAAAATTAATAAGTTATTTATCAGTTCCTCAAATCCTAATGACTTAAGCAAGGATAGAGTCTATCTAAAGTAGAATAGAGTAAGTTTGACACACAAGGAGAAGCTAAGAGGAGAGAGAGTTGAGTGATCTAGCTTCTGCCAAGTCATTCCTTAGGCAAAATGCCCCTCTATTCCTTAATAAAGACTTTTCTTTTCCTCCCCAAAGAAGAAACAATGTTCTCTTTTTAAAGTTAACTTTAGTTGTTCTGCAGTCACCTGTATTAGAAAGAGGTATAATGCAGACATTTAGGACACAGACTTTGGAGAACACAAATATGAGAAGTGAGATAAAGCTTGGGCACTTAAGTGGAACATACTGTCAATAACTGTGAGATAAAACTGGTTTGGGCTAGAGAAGATAATCAACAGATTTTCATGTAAATTTTAACTTGTGGTATCTTCACATAAAGATATCTATCTAGCAGGCTTCTAGAACTAAGAATTCAACTTGTAAGAGATCTGGGTTGGAAATAAATAATGGATGTGGAACTCAGGAGATAGACAGTAAAGTTACAAGTAAAGGGCTGGAATAGAACTCAGAGCAACAGATACCTTTAATGTCCTGGGAAGGATATGGACGAATGGCTGGCAGGAGGAAAACCATGTATTTCATTTGGTAGACCTTACTACCAAGGACCAAAATTCACTATTCACTTTGGTGCAACTTACTTACTTGTTTTAAATTACTCTAAATGATGACTGGAAGACAATCAATGTCTTCCATTGATTTTTTTTTTTTTTTTAAAGTTTGAGGTTTCCTGACAGCTTATAGTTGTTTCAATTTTATCAAATAGAACAAGTACTTTCTTCAGAAGACTAACTTACACATGAAAACATAATAACATCTATTTTAACCAACAAGCTGAAAGCTTGAAGCTTATGCAAAACAAAACTTCTAAGACAGGAATGAAAGAAAAATACATTATTCTTTAGGGATGAATCAAACAGGTCATAGGCTTTTTAAAAACATTCTTACATTCTCTCTCTGAAAGCCCATCATCGGGAGAAGGCCACTTCTGACCTACATAAACACAGCTACAAGCTAACCTGACAATTTTCTCTTACAAGATATAGCTTGATCCACACAACAAATCAACACTATTCTATAGCAATTATAAATGGTATAGCATTTTTCTACAATAATCCTATAAACATAATTTTAACCAAAAAACTAATTATTATATATGCACTTCAGTTATGTCAGCCACTTTTTTTTTTTTTTTTTTGGTGGTACTGGGGATTGAACCCAAGGCCTTGTGCATGCTTGGCAAGCACTCTACCAACTGAGCTATACCCTTAGCCCTATGACAGCCACATTCTTTTTTTTTTTTTTTTAAATGGACACAATGCCTTTATTCATTCATTCATACATTCATGTGGTGCCAGGGATCGAACCCAGTGCCTCACGCATACTAGGCAAGCGCTCTACCACTGAGCTACAACCCTGGCTACCACTGAGCTACAACCCTGGCCCGACAGCCACATTCTTAAGGGTGAAATTTTCCTCTAGATTTCTAAAGCTTTAAATATTGAATAAAATTAATTACAAATCTGTTAAAGCAGCAGTAGTCAAGCAGAGTATTGAGTCTTTAATTGTTAGACATCCTTCTACCCACTGTGCTACTGACATCTCAGTTACACAATGTCTGAAATACTGAAACTACTTCAAGACGCTAGACTTTTATTTTGTATAACTGTAGTGTTAACACCATAAAATATTTACAAATGAGTAAATCTGATGAATTTGCCCAGTGTGTTTATACTTGCAACTTAAAGGTACACATATCACAGTGGCTCCAAATACCTGCCAAACAAATCATGTACTCTGAAAGATGATACTCAATTAAAAATTATTTTGACTTACCTTTATTTCTGCTCCTTTAGATTTTTTCTGCCAGTCCCAAACAGTAAGCATATGCTCATTGGAATCATCAATAACACACAAATGGACACCTGAATCCTAAATAAAAATCAATTAAAGGCATTTAAAAATTCCTGAATAAGTTTTTTTTTAATTTTTTTGATGTATGTGTGGTGGCCCTAGGGATTGAACCCAGGATTGCTCTATCACTAGGCTTCATTCCTATCCCTTTTTATTATTATTTTAAAATTTTGAGAGAGTGTCTCAATTAGTTGTTGAGGCTGGCCTCAAACTTGTGATCCTACTGCCTCAGTCTCCTGAATCACTGGGATTATAGGTATACACCACCGTGCCCAGAGATAGGGCTTACTTTCTAAGTAGGAAAATCCATTATTAAAACTGCCTACAGAGGGGCTAGGGATGTAGCCCAGTGGGAAAGAAAATGCCTATTATGCATGAGGACCTTGGTTCAATCTCCAGCACCACAAAACAACAAAAAAACTAACTACCAACAGTATGATAATCCAAAATCTTTTAAACATAATGTTCTCTGAAACATAATGAATGTACTATTTACTAAAACTATATTTTCTTCAATGATATAAATTCTTATTTTTTTTTCCCTATTTTTAAATTGTTCCCTTAGATTGATTCCCATTTGCCATTTAGTCACTTCTATTAATTAGTGACAACAAATAATTCTTTTTGTTTTTTAGATAGCATGGATTGAACCCAGGGCACTTAAACATTGAGCCACATCCCCACCCTTTTGTTGTTGTTTTTAATTTAATTTAGTTTTTTTAAATTTTGAGACATGGCCTTGATTGCTTAGGACCTTGCGAAATTGCTGAGGCTCACTCTGAACTCACTATCCTCCTGCTTCAGCCCCCTGAGCCACTGGGGCAAATAGTTCTTTCTGAAGATATTCTAATCCCTTTGGCTTATGCTTCCTCAGTGCTGCTGGAAAATATTCAAGGTGTTTTCCCATGAAGTAGGTAGGAAGAAATGTACATAATTTTATAAATTTTCTATTGATAAAATTAGTACTATTTTAAAGTTTGCTAATTTCAAATTTCTGTGATCTTATATTCACATGAATAAATAAAAACAGAACTAAATACTATTTTCCTGAAACCATTTTCTTTCATATAATTTAAGTCTCTAGGTTAGTAACTATGGATGGTATTAAACAATTTTTTTTCTAGTAGCACTTATGGAATGTGCTTCCTTTTGTATATAGAATAGAGAAATAATGCAATATCTCTGGATTAGGGAAACAATGTTGTAAAGGAAGAATGAGAGATACTAAGGAAGGACACAGTTTAGTCTTCTCTTTATCTCAGCCTGTATTGGAATTATATAAGAATCAGAAAAAGATTATGGAGCAATTCAAGACCATTGTAACACTATAACAATGCTACCAAAAACACAGCAAGAGTTCCTGCTATAGAGATTGGGGCATGGGGGTTGGGGGTAATGCCAATACTTCTTTTCTAAATTACTTCTTCCTAATTTTGATTTGTTAGACCTCTGACATTCAATGTCTTTAAGCTAGAAAAATTCCTAAATTCATTCAGATTTATTTTCTGCTCTAAAAGTGTCCCTTCTTCCATGTCCCACAAAACTCCCATAACAGAATACAGCTGCTGACAACTGAGAACTAAAGAGATCATATGAACACATAAATATATTCTGAAGTGTAAGTGAGAACCAATAAATTCTAAGGGGTATTTATATTTGAAATTTAAAAATATAAAACCTAAGATGTAGATGGTCTCCTGCATACTCTATAATCATCATTACATATTAATTCAAGAAAAAAGAAAATGCTTATATTTATTTACATCCTGTCTTATTTTTCCCCTAGGATTACATGAGATTGACAGACACAAAATGTTAAATATGTGTTGCATTAATTCAGATATTTCATGATTTTTGCTCTGTTATGACACCAAGAAAAGCCAATGATTTTGCAGGATGGGCCAAATTTCATGTCTGAATTTTTAAAAGATAGATCTCTCCTATGATTCAAACTGAAATGAAGGCATATCCTACTGTTTACTTCAAAATGTACTATACTACGAACATATTCCTCCAACCATTTCCTACAACTATTCTAGAATCCTATCTCAGGATAGAACAAAATTAAGTTCAATTAAGTGTAGTATATTGATCCTATCTTCTGTTTGTGGTACTGTGGGTTGAACCCAGAGACCTTCTACGACTAAGCTACACGCTAGTCCTTTTTATTTTATTTTGCTTTACAGTCTTGCTTAGTTGCTGAGGCTGGCCTCAACTTGAGATCCTCCTACCTGAGCCTACCAAGTCTTCAAAATTACAGGTGTGCCCCAACCCTCTTTCTTCCTATCGTTTTTGGGGTACCAGGATTGAACTCAGGGGCATTTGACCACTGAGCCACATCCCCAGCCCTATTTTGTATTTTATTTAGAGACAGAGTCTCACTGAGTTGTTTAGCACCTCGCTTTTGCTAAGGCTAGTTTTAAACTCATGATCCTCCTGCCTCAGCCTCCTGAGCCTCTGGGATTACAGGTGTGTGCCATAGTGTCCCACTTGCCTCCTATCTTGATTTTTTACAAAACAAATGTAGTACTCAGGTTAAAATGCTAGCCATTAAAAAAGCAATAGCTAACTTCTCATTTTTCAGTGTATATTAACAAAAAACTGATCTTCCATTCTCTCTCTTTTAGTTTGCTTACTTCTTTAAACATTGTTACTTACTGCTTTTGAAAAATCCAGGCATCCTACCCCACGCTCGAAAGTTCCAAGTCCAATAATTTGCAGCGTAGATAGACTAACTGAATCCCACACTCTGACATGAGGTTGCAGGGGCTGCAAAAAACACAAAACAGCAAGACTAACTGGTGATGCAATATATACCACAAAGAACTGGTGTCACCTACAAAAAATAAAAGGGATGAACAGACGTCTAATAAGACAATAACTACCAGATTTAGACATTTCCCCAAAGAATCTTGAGTAGGTACTTTTCTCTCATACCAAATTATTTGACTATTTACTATGTTTCACATGTTCTTCATATGTCACATGTATTAAAACATTTCATATTCATAAAGTTAAAAACTATAGATATGATTATCAAATATTATTTAACAGATGGAGGAACTAATATACAGAGATTTAAATAACTTGACCCAAGTTATACAGCTACTAAAAGGTAAAATCAGAATTCTAATGCAGGTAAAATTTGTTCTGGATTATTTTGCCCCCCCCCCCCGCCTTTTCTTTTGAGAGACAGGATCTCACTGTATTTGCCCAAGTTAGTATAGAGACTTGTGAACTCAAGTGATCCTCCCACCTCACATTCCAGAGTAGCTGGGGATACAGGTATGTGCCAGTTGGATGCTTAGCTTTTAGCACTACCTTTATATCTGAGAAAATCATTGTCCAATAAATTGCTAAGCAAATAGTCCTCAAACAGAATATAGAATTGGAAGGGATCTTTCAAAACAACTCCATACAATCTCCCCCTACCCCACACTCCTTTAAAGAAATTGAACCAACAGAATGTCATGAATACAGTCAAACATGTTTATCAACCACCATCAATATTCACTACTGATCTTAAAAAGAAGAGATTTATTATATAATCCAATTTTAAAACATTACACAGTAACTGAAACTCTAAATGATATCAATTCTCCTAATACATAAAATCGAGAGGTCCCACTAACTAAGGATAACTGATGTACCTTTGGCAAATAAGGATTTTATAATAATTTCCCTATAGAACACTTTATTATTTAGAAAAACAAAATTAGCAGTTTGATTCTTTCTTTTTTTCCAAATGTTCTTAGTCTTAAAAGTTTTTTCCCTGCTTTTGCTAGAAATCCTTTAGTAGTTACATTCTGAAAACAAGTTGCAGTTTAAAAATTACAATCAATTCCATTCAAACAGCAATTATCACTAGATACAAAATGCATAAATCTGTACTGCTTACCCTTCCATCTTTATCCACTCCAGCTATCTGTCCAGTTGCGATCCTAATTTTGTCAGGATGAATAGCAAGGCTAGAAAAGTAGTATTAACAATAATTTTAAATACAAAAACCATGTAAAACAGCAGAAACACACTGTTATATCAATGTGTTTTTAGTTTTTTGTCATAAAAAACTCACTTTGTTCTATTTTATTTTCTTTAGGAAATTAAGTAAACATCAATTATCTGAAGATTTTTAAGTTTTCAGCTGTTTCTTTGTTAAGTTTAACAAATTAATAGAACATTAAATTCAAAGAAAATATTCACAACTGTGGCATGGTTAACAAACTAAATTGTTTTCATTTGTGCAAGTTCCTTTCTAGTCCATGTATAGAGGTATACATACTATATGGTTTTATTTAAAGATGTAATATTGTGTGGTATAATTCTAATCAAATAAAACAGAAGCTTTTTTTTTTTTGTTTCATTTTCCCACATAATCCTTATGCATTATTACTGACTCAGCAATTCTTTCATCTTTTGGATGATTTCTACTTTTCTACCAGGGGAAAAAGTAAACAACAGTCAACATCATAATGCCATCAACTGGGGCTGGGGTTGTGGCTCAGTGGTAGAGCACTTGCCTTGCACGCATGAAGTGCTGGGTTTGATCCTCAGTCCCACATAAAAATAAAATAAAGGTATTATGTTCATCTCCAACTGAAAAAATATTTAAAAATAATGCCATCATCTTTTTAATTAGTTCTAATGCTACACTTAGCACGCCAAATTTGGGGCAAAGAATTTTTAAATAAAAATGGAAAACAATGCTAAAATTATTCATGGTACACATACAATTGATCATCAAAAAAATTGGGGGGGCTGGGGTTGTGGCTCAGCAGTAGAGTACTCGCCTTGCATGTATGAGACCCTGGGTTTGATCCTTAGCACCACATAAAAATAAATAAGTGAAATAAAGATAGTGTGTCCAACTGTAACTAAAAAATAAATGTTAAAAAATTTTTTTAAATGTCTTCATGTCCAAGTCTACATTTTTTTGTATCTTGCCACAACAGGTAAGTGCTACTGAAAACACTATTTTTGTTTGTTACTTGGAATGTACTGCTAATTATTTTCTGGAATAATAGCCTCAATTCAAATTGTCATAGAGAGAAAAATGTTCTAAAAGTTCTATAACTTTCTTATATTAAGAACTATGTATTTTAAGGGGCTGGCAAGGTAGCTCAATGGTAAAGGACTTGCCTAGAAATATGAAAGGTCCTGGATTCAGTCCCCGGCACCCCAAAAAAAGTGTGCTTGAAAATGATAATAATTTGGTATAAATAGTATCTTATTTTCTTCGATTACTAAGTAGATTAGAGTTTATTGATGTTTCTTTTATTTTTCCCTGTGGTACTGGTGACTGAACCCAGCGACATTTTACAACCAAGCTATCTCAGCCCTTTTTATTGTAAGACAGAGTCTCGCTAAGCTGCCAAGACTGGCCTCAAACTTGCCATCTTCCTGACTCAGCCTCCCAAGTTGCTGGGAATAGAGGTGTGTGTCACCATGCCCAACTCAATGTTTAATTCCATTTCTTCTTATTAAAATAGTATACATCCTATAGTGAGATCAACTACATTAAAATCTAACACGTTGACATTTTGCCATATCTAACTTAAATCTCTCATATGAATTTTTAAAACTAACATTTCTGGTTTGGGAAATACATTTTTGCACGGTTCAAATATCAAAAGCTATAAAAAATACATTGAGAAAAGTCTCTTCCCCACCTGCCCTAACTGCTAAGATCTCATCTATCTGGTTCCTATCCCTATCCTCTGAAGCTTCTAAATGTAATACTATAACTTGTTTCTTTTTATTAGTAATTCTAAGAAAATTTTTTATACATGAAAAACATTTATTTTCCACCTCTTTTCTTACACAAATGGCAGAACACATGCACATTCTCCTGCTCTTTAAAAGTGTTCTTGGGAGTAGGGGTGGGGCCGTAGCTCAGTAGTAGAGTGCTTGCCTCACATGTGTGAGGCACTGGGCTTAATCCTCAGCATCACATAAAATAAATAAATAAAGATATCTACAACTAAAAAAAAATATTTTTTTAAAAAAAGTATACTTGGGAGTATATCTTAGGGATTTTTCCATATTATCATACAAAACACTTCCTCACTCTTTATAGCTTCACAGTACACAACAGTCTCACTAATCCCCAACTGAAAGGTTGTTTGTAATCTTTATGATCAAAATGTTGTAGTGATTTTGTACATATATTATTCTCCAAGTGTAAAAGGCAATAGTTTAATTTTCTCTATAAATTCAACTATCTACATAATATTGTTAACAGTCGTGTTAATTTTAGTTTAGCTATAATTGCCAGAATAGTATAAGCAAAGCTTTCACATGTCAGAAAATAATGCCTTGAGCAATAAATGAATTTAATTAGAGAAGCTAAATTTACCAAATTAAAAAATATGCCTATGTATTTAAAAAATGAGTTATATTTTTATAGTGTGAGACCTTATGAGATACTTATGATCCTTCCTCAGCCATGATTTTTTTTTTCCTAAAAAAGAAAAGCCTCAAATGTAAAATTTATCTATGCAGGATAAATTCTTAATAAACACTGAGTAACCAATAATAACTCTCAAAATTTATCCCACATGTATTTCCCACATGTATTTCATACTACAGAACTGAAGAAAAGGATTAAAGGGATGTGAGAAAGCAGAGTAGATTCTACCTGAGATTTACAGGGATGTATTTTATTGCTGCCAATACTATACCAACCATTTTGAAGGACTCAAAGTCCTTTTTTCTTTTAAACTTTATTCTACAGAATATTTATAATATCCTCACATTCTGAGTTTTCCACAAAAAAATCATTTTTAATACAACCCAACTTTAAAAACAAAACAAAAAAGGAGGACACAAAGAACAAAATTAACAAATATTAAATGATACTAACCATTTCACACAATCTGTATGACCCAGGTAGTGTCGTTGAGTTCTCTCCTCATAATTAAATAGTACTACCACTGATGCAATGAAGTAAACTATTTCCCCCGTAGGAAGAAGGTAAACATTAGCTCGACAGTCCTTTCCTCGATAACCGTATCTTAAAAGATAAGAGTCAAGGTTTTTAATAAATATAATATTCAAAGTGTTATTTTCTTCAAGGATACATAGGGAATTAGGAAGGTGTGATGAAAAGAGAACTGGAATAGATTTAGAAAACTCATATTTTGCCATTATCATTGTACAACCTGGGTCTTTTACTATGTTTAGTCTTAGTTTCCTCATTCACCAGAAAAATGTATATTTAGTTCCTAGTATGTACCATACAATTCTGAACAGAACAAACATGGGCTATGTCCCTGGAGCTTATTCTAGAAGATATACACAATCAGCAAATATATAATTACAAACATGGAAAGAAAAATAATAGTATGCCAGGAGAAACATAAACAAAGGACCTACTTTAGATGGAGAGAGACAAAGGAAGGAACAAAAGAAGGCTCACCTAGAAAAACAACATTAATGCTGAACCTAAAATGATAAATAAGGGATAGTCAGGCCCAGTTTCGTAGGTAGAACATTTGTTAAAAATAAGTTGTACCAGCCTGGTGTGGTGGTGGTTCAAAACCAGCCTCAGCAACTTAGCAAGACCCTAACTTAAAATAAAAATTTAAAAAGGCTGGAGATGTGACTCAGCAGTTAAGGACTCTGGGTTCAATCCCCAGTGCCAAACAAAAAGTTGTACCAAATTACAGAATTGGTGCATTTTCCCAAGCTGATTTCTGCCTAATGCAAGGAATTCAAAGTGTGTGGGAGGAAGGCAGAGAGTAGAGTTTACACTACTAACTCCTTTCTGCTTCACTAGGTTTCTTAAAACTTCTAAGAAAAGTGAGAATTTCCAGGTGAAATTAGAAAAGTTTTGTGTTAAATATCATTTTTTAAAAGTCTTGCACAGAATTTTGGAATTAGAATCAACTTTGTTAATTTGATCTCTTAAGAAAATGACCACATAATCATTTCACAGCTTACAAAATGCTTAATCAATGTTTTCTTATTAAATTCTGGCAATAGCCCTATGAGACAGGGTTATATCCTTTTTATAAGTGAAGAAAGTGAAGATGCATAGGAGATAAGTGGCATAGCCAAGACTCAAACGCTAGTCTTTCAATTCTAGTCCTGTACCTACTGTGATGTTTACAGAATACTGCTGCCCTTTTCTCTATTAATTCTGAAGGCTTAAAATTGTTAAGAGCAAAATATACAATATATGAAAGGATTAGGGTGTTTTCTTTTTAATTTCTGAAGTGATTGTTATGTTTATTATATTTACTTTTTTGCATAAAGAAAATTTTGATAGATTTATCAATTTTCCTTTAATTGGAGACAAAGCAAATAAATTTGTTATCATGTCAGGGAAGGATACACCCACTCCAGTTTCAGCTTCTCAGGAGGAAGTTCTGTTCTGATGTCGTCATAGTTGTCAACATCAGAAGGAATGAACATTGTAATCGGCCGACCTCGCATAAACATTTTAATATATTCTCCTTCTGTTGAAACACAAGACAAAAATGAAGTCATCATTGAGATCCTCAGGAAAAAAAATTAAGCCATACATATTTTCTTTATAATCATAGAAAAGTGGATCATTAAGGTGATACAATAAAAACAAAATGAAAATAGTTACTTCAAAGTTTTTATTTTCATGACATATAGTTGTTTTTGTTAAATATTGTATAGCATATAGAAAACAAAGTGATACTCTAAAGATCTAGTTCAAACCATTGGAGGAAAAATCATTGGCAACTTTTAATTGAGAATAACTATCTTCATAATTAAAATACAATTTATCTGCTTGAATGTACACATTTCTACAAGGCACCCAGGAAGGTTTAGGTAGAAAGATGCAAAAGAAAACAATTTGATGATGGAAGTTTCTCAAACTGTTGAAAAGAAGAGAAAAATTACTTGGACAGGCAATAATCATTTCACCATACTACTTGATCTATTTACTGAGCTTAATAACACATAAAAATCATATCCCACAAACTACAAAGCTTCTGCACAGCAAAGGAAAATAATCAGTAGAGTAAAAAGGCAATTTATGAAACAGGAAAAATATTTGCAAGCTATGTATTTACTAAGGGGTTAATCTCTAAAATATATAAGGGATGCCTACTATTTAACAGAAAAAGAAAACTTACTAACTGATTTAAAAATGGGTTAAGTATGGGCTAGGGTGAGGTACTGGGTTTGATTCTCAGCAGCACATATAGATATAGATGATAAAGATAGACAAAGGTCCATCAACAATTTATTTTTATTTTTTAATAAAAATAAACAGGTTAAATATTTGGATGTACATTTCTCCAAAGACATAAAAAAGGACCAACAGATTTATGAAAAATATTTGACACAGTAATTATCAGGGTAATACAAATCAAAGCCACAATGAGACATCACTTCACATCTGTCAGAATAGCTATTATATAAAGAAAAAGGCAAAAAAATAAGTGTTGATAAAGATGTGGAGAAATTAGAACCCTTACACACTTCTTGTAAGAATGCAAAATTGTATTGTCAATTCAGAAAATAAGATAGAAGTTCTTTAAAAAATTAAAATAGAACTACTATATCATCTAGCAATCCCACTACTGGGTATTTTCCAAAAGAATTAAAACTCGGGATCTTAAAGAGATAGTAACATTTTCATTTCATGTTCACAGTAGAGCAATTCATAACAGCCAAGATGTGGACAAAAACATCCACTGACAGATAAATGGATAGAGAAAATTCAATACATAAACATAATGGAATTCATTTAGTCTCTAAGAAGCAGGAAATTTTATAATATATAACAACATGGATGGCTCTTGAAGACATTTTGTTAAGAAAATAAGCCAGATACAAAAAGACACAGCATGATTCTACTCATATTATGCATCTAAATAGTAGAAATTTTAGAATCAGAAAGGAATGGTGGTTACCAGAGCCAAAGGAAAAGGAAAAGGGAAATGTGGAACTACTAATCAAAGGGTAATGTTTCAGCCAAGTGAGATGAATAAGAGCCATTATATACAATACTGTACCTGTAATCAATAATAATGTACTCTTAAAAATTGTTAAGAACATAGATCTCATGTTAAGTGGTTGGGTTTTTGTTTGTTTGTTTTGGTATTAGGGATTGAACCCAGGGATACATGCATCTCCAGCCATTTTATTTATTTATATATATTTTTTGAGACAGGGTCTTGCTAAATTGCTGGGGCTGGCCTGGAACTTGCAATCCTCCTGCCTCAGCCTCTCCAGTCACTAGGATCACAGGGGTAGCCACAGTGCCTGACTTAACATTAAGTGTTCTTAACATAATCAAAAACAAAACTATGATCTCAGAATATACCATGCGGATAGGAGTCAAACACCTTCATAAATCAGGATGAGGAAAAGGATTAAGAGTTAGGCTAAGCAGTGAGTAGAGCTAGAAAGAGGAAGGCAGACTTCTCTCACTTCACAATTGTGCCTTGCATCTAGAACATCTAGTTCAGTTATAATACACTAACATTGTCAAGACAGTGCTAGAAAACATCATTTTTTTTTTTATTTTTTATTGTTGGCTGTTCAAAACATTACATAGTTCTTGATATATCATATTTCACAATTTGATTCAAGTGGGCTACGAGCTCCCATTTTTACCCCATATACAGATTGCAGAATCACATCAGTTACACATCCATTGATTTACATATTGCCATACTAGTGTCTGTTGTATTCTGCTGTCTTTCCTATCCTCTACTATCCCCCCTCCCCTCCCCTCCCCTCCCCTCTTCTCTCTCTGCCCCCTTTACTGACATTCGTTTGTCCCCCTTGTATTATTTTTCCCCTTCCCCTCACTTCCTCTTGTATGTACTTTTGTATACCTCTGAGGGTCTCCTTCATCATTTTTAAATTTTTGGTGGTACTCAAGATTGAGCTCAGGACCTTTTTTAAACATGCTTGGCAGAAACTCCACCACTAATCTGCACCCCCAGGCCTAGAAACCATTTTCCTATTAGCAGCATAGGTTCTAAAACATCTTTTAATTACATAAACCAATAGATCTCCAATGTTTAGAAGATCTTCAATAGTCTAAAGCTAACGATGCTTTAAAAAAAACAAATCTAGAACCAAATCAGTATTTATAAATTGTATTTTACAAAAGGAAACAACACTTCACAAAACAAATGGGATTGTTTCTTATTCCTTAAAAAACAAACAACAACAAAACCCCACTCGTCCCTGTCCCTAGCAGGGATGATCTACATTACAGACAGGTTTAGTAAATGCTGATGGTGATTATAAAATGGCAACAAAACAATCTAAAAGGGAAAGAGAAACAAAGGGATTTGGTGTAAAGGCATAGGAAATGTCTAGCATTTGCCAATTTTCTGACATGAAAGAAAACAACAATGGACCAGACTGAAAATATGACCATCAACCAGAGGCAGATGCGATCTTAAGATCTCCAATAATGACCTGAGCTAACTAAGGAGAATTATACATAATCCAGTAATTCATAATTCAGTTGCTTATATAATGCAAACCATGAAAAAGAAGAAGATAAAATAAATTGCTAAATATCTGCAAGTATTTTTTTCAGAGTCAGGTCAAAAAGTTGTGTTTGGTATGGGTGAGAAGTTCAAGTTATTTTTATTATTATTACTCAGTGTGCTCAGTCTCACAGTTTGATCTGAGAACAGGCTAAGAACTCCCACCCACACTATGGGGTTTAACACCACATGATGTATGTCTTTATTACTTTTGAATCTAAGAGTGGGCTCTGCTTCCTGATGATTTTTTATCACAGCTGGACTTTAATGATAACTAAATGATTACCAGCTGTAGATCTCTCCCTTCTACAGTCATTCTAATCTCTATCTCCTTGTCCTTTTTAAGTTTATTCTTTTAAGGTATTAGGTATTGATTTGTCACATAACTTTCCTTCCAGTTTTTTTTAACACATTTTTTAAAAAACCAGTACACATTTTTTTAAAGGCAGACATCCTACCCTCTAAAATTTTTTCCCAGGATTCTTGATTAGAGGTGCACATGATCAACATTTAGTAGATGCTTCTATTGCCATTTAGAAGGCAATGTATGTTTAGCAAAGGGAAAAGGTTAGTAGTAGTATATACACAAATAGATCTTTTCTGCTAATACAGACAGCTTAGAATACTGTATTCATTGGTTTATTAACTGTCAAGTGGCAACACCGATTAAATGGGAAAGCAAAGGAGCTATACCAGTGCATGCCAATTTTTCTAATATGATATAAAAAAAGGGCAAATCATGTTAGGATAAAAATGCTTTTCTGGTCTATACATGTTAGAGACCAATAATATAATTTAAGCACTTTAAGCAATTCTTGGAACTGAGAGGGAAGCAATACATTATAGTAGAAAGAACATGAGCTTTGCAAAAGACTGACTGGGATTTGAATTCCAGCTTTACTCCCTTTCTGGCTGTGAAACTTTGGCCTCATATTCCTAATACATAAAATGGTAACACTAGGTATTGCTTAGAATTATGATCACATTGTAAGGCATAATGAGGTCTTGATAATTATTTATTACCCTCCCTTTGAGAAGGATTTGTGACCATTTTTAAAACTGTCTAGCAATTGCTTATGTGATTTATATACAATATTATTTCTTCATAAGTCTTAAGGTGATATTGTGGATAATAATGGACAAATAAGCCAGAATTCTGCTGATTCTATCAGACACACTTTAAAACAAGGGTTACATATTCAAATATCTGTAAAATCAGAAAGGAAATGCAAATGAGAAAAGTGGGAGAGTAAAAGATGACTGGGGTTGTGACCATCTCAGGGAGGCAGTGCCTAGTCAATTCCATGAGTGATATGGGTTCCACGTTACAAGATCTTTTCAATTTTCAAAAGAAACTGAAAATCTGTAATTTATTATGAAATCTCTTAATTTTAAATGTTTATGTCTTTGACCAAAAAAAAAAAAAAAAGGAAAGTGTGAAAATACATCTATTTGGCCTGCTGCACAAAGGCCACCAGTTTGTATAGCATGGTGATCTTAGTTAGTGATGGTATACGGTATTCTTGAAAAATGAGTGTGGACGTTAAGTGTTCTCCCCATAAGAGTGATAAATATGTGAAGTGATGCATTTATTAACTAACTATATTTAATCATTCTATAAAATATATATACTTCAGAATATATACAATAAATACATGCAATTTGTCAAAAAATAAATAGCATAAAAAATAAACAGAACTTAGTTTATGATACTAAGGTAAAAATTGGTTAAAGATTATTCAAGTTTGAAAAAGTAGTAATAGGCAACTTTTTTTTGGGGGGGGGGGGTGGTGGTGCTGGGGATTGAATCTAGGACCTTGTGCATGAGAGGCAAGCACTGTATCAACTGAGTTATATCCCCAGCCCAACCAATTTGAGAACCTTCAGGTTCTGCTTTTAAAAATAATGAGGACATGTGAGACTTTTCCTTTTCTTCTTCTTTATAATAATTATTTTTGGTACTAGGGATTGAACCCAGGGGTGCTTAATCACTGAGCCACATGCCAAGCTCTTTTTACATCTTTTTTTTTTTTTTTTTTAATTTTTGAAATAGGGCCTTGCTTTGTTGCTGAGGCTGGCTTTGAACTTGCAATCCTCTTCTTCAGTTGAGTCACAGGATTTATAGGCCTGTGCCATTGCATCTGGCAGACACTAAGTTTTTGTATGGAAAAAAATGTGGGCTGGGGATGCAGTTCAGTAGTAGAATACAAGGCCCTGGGCTTGATCCTGGAACATAAAAAATAATAAAAACGTAAAACATTATATTTGATATCTATTATAAGAATGAGCTCATCAGCTGTGCTCATTTTGATTACAAAATATTTCAGACTTACCTATTTTCCCAATAGGTGCCTACAGTCCCCAAAATTAGCACAGATTTTTTTTTTTTTTAAATCTGGGGATGTAACTTAGTAGACTGCTTACCAAACATGTATAAGGCCCTGGATATGACACCCAGATTCACAAAAACCAAAACAAAAAACCTCAACATTTTTGTATCAGTAACTTATCAGTTAAATAGTATTATTCTAGAAACTGACTGCTACATCTAACAGCAAATAGTCCTAAGGGAAAATTTATTCAAATTTTAAGATCTTGTGCTCCAAGGACTTTATCTTAGCTCCAAGTAGAAGAGAACCCAGAACTAGGAAGATTAATGAAAAAGGGTTCAGGCTTCAAAGTACAAATAAAAATCCAGGTAAGAACCTCCTTAGTGACATAATTTGTCCTACTCTCCACACCTAACCTCAGAGATTGTCCTGTGTACATTCCATTCCACTTCCTATTGTTTTCAATCATTGACTTCCTGCCTTATTCCTTAATGTTGATCAGTACATGAAGCCACATCACTTTTCTCTTATACTGCTATGCCTGAAGGGCAAGACCTTTTAGGTAGTTTTCTCTACTACCACTCACCTAAATGTACCAAATGTAAATAGGCTTCTTCCCAAATCAAAGCAGATGGCTTGGAACAAATCACAGTTGTCATTGTCAAAAAAGAGCTAAAGAGATTAATAAATCATATTTTTAAAAAATTGTCCAAAAGTGACAGATAATAGTATTAATAGCTAAAATATTAAGAAAATGTGTTGTGACTATGCCATGCAAAATGAATGTCAATCTTTTAAAATAGATCTATAACTTAAAGCAAGTGAAGAGCATCTATTCAAAAGATGACATCTTACTTTATCATTTAAATGCAAGGTTTTAAAAATGCCAGACTCTAAATAAAATATATTTGGGACTATGTACCAGGTATTGTGTTAAAACACTTTATTATCATCCTTAATTTTTACAATTAAGGTTTATTATTATCTCAATTATAGATGAGAAAACAAAAACATAGGGATGTAAACTAACCCATTCAGGGTTACTAGAGCTATGATGAAACCTGTCTCTGGATTTCAAAATCCACATTTAAATACCTATATCATGTTGTCTGCTATACATCCCTACATGAAGAGTTAAGTTAAAACAAAAAAAAAGTTCAATTGTTCAAAACCAAGTTCATATTCTTTTGTACATACTATTTCTCCTCAAATGTTTCCTATTTCAGCAGATGTCACTTAACTAGTTGTTCACGCTAGTCTTCATAGATTCCTCTGTTCCTCACCTCTCATTCCCTACCTATCCATAAACCATCTTGAATCCATCCACTTCTTTCTATAGGATCTGCCCAAACTCAGTCAGTTTTGAATTATATAAAAGATGGAAGAAACAAAGTTCTCCTTGCAGATACTGTTGAATGATTAAAGTCTATTCTCCAGATAATATACAGTGATTAGAGTAGCAAAGGAGTAGACTCAAATTCCAAAATTAAGTCTCAATGCAGGCAACATTGGGATATTATCATTTTCAAAGATCTGAGCCAATCTTTTTGAGGTAAAGTTCTTGTAACAGAACTTAACTTATTTTTCTATATCCTTTCCCAACTTTTCATTCCATCCTTCTCCCCAGGTACTGGCTAAAACTGTGCTAAGGGATGTTTCTAAGGCAAAATCTCTACCTTTCAAATACATTACCTTGTTTACCTGATTTTGAAAATTGTGACATCAACACAAATCACTCTTATGTATTAATCATAAGTTCTTTTTCCTTCAAAAGAACATACTAAAACGTCAGGTAGCCTATCCTTATTAACTCCACAATGATTTTTAAAAATATGAGGTTTTAGCAAACCACTTAATAATAACTGCACCTATTTATAGTTATAGTGTTTTCTATTTTTGAAGTACTTTCACATATATTTCATCCTTTAGCAGTCATATAAATTAAGTTTTATAGTTATTATTCTAAGAGTAGAAAACTACTTAAGAGATACTGTCATTTGGCCTAGGTCAAAAAACTATTATACAGAAGAGCCAGGACCAAACAATAAACACAGCAACTGTCCATTTACTGTCATTTCAACTATACATCACATCCTCTATTTAAAAAAGAAAAAAGAAGTTTCGATATATAATATAGTAAGAATTGTCTTTGTAAATAAAATCTCATTTTTCCTTAAAGGATCTCAACCCTTTGCCTAATCTATTCTGTACTGGTATGGAGGGAGAAAGTTAAGACCTAACTAAAGAGAATAAAGCCATGAAAATTCAACCTCATTTGGGGCTGGGGTTGTGGCTCAGCGGTAGAGTGCTCACCTAGCACACGTGAGGCACTGGGTTCGATCCTCAGCACCACATAAAAATGAAATAAAGGTATTATGTCCACCTACAACTTAAAAAAAAAACTCAACCTCATTTATGATTTCAGATAAATGATCCAAAGAAGATAACATATATTTTTTTCTTATTAGGACTAAAGAGAGTAAAAATCCACAGAAATCAAGTAAAATCTCTAACAAAAATTTGTCTACACTTAAGCTGAGAAAATAAAGATAACTATGATACATAGAAATGAGCTGCAAAAAGCATGCACAGAAAAGACATGCTTTCATTTAGAACAGCATGCTTCAATTAAATTTGCAGGCAATCTAAGGAGAATGTAAAACTTATACATAAAACTTACCTACTTTGCAATTAAATTAAATACGTATTTACAGAATGTCTGCTTACCTTGTTTGGTTAGAACAAGCCAACAACAGCAAGTAGCCAGAAATTACAATCAATATAAAAGAAAAACTTAAGAGGAAATGGTTTGCTAGACTCATTATATTTTCAGTCTTAGCATCAAGAAATGAGTGATTATTTGCAACGAAATTGGCAAGACAGAAAATTGAGTTAAAATTTATCAATCTTTTAAATGGCTTTTCTAAGTGTAACTTTTTTTAAGGGAGAAAACATTTTATACTTCTTTGTCTCATAAAAATAAGAGGGATTTTAAAAAAGTAGCCGGATTCTCTAGTTCAAATTAGCATGATATTTCCTTTTTTAAGAGGGAAATCATATGAAAAGCCAAATAAGAGATCCAGGAAGAAATTAACTTAGAAGGCGACCAACTGCGTAGCTTATTCTTACCTTGGCTGTTTTTTTCACGGGTTGACATTTTTGCTGGTTGAAACAAAAATGACATATCTTACAATAAAAATTGAGCATTTTTAAATGACTACAATAATGTAACATGTCTCTGATTACTATGAATAAAGTAGACCAAATGAAAGTAAGACAACATTCTTATCATTTAGCAAAAATTAAGCTGATGTAGAAAAGCAAAAAATAAATTTACAGGATTTTTAATTTACCTTGATTGATGATGACATCTTTATGCCTAAAAAAGGAATTCAAAGAACACATTTATTTTATAAGTTTATACAGCTGACCATTAGAATCATCTGAAGAAATTGTACAACTCTGGGCCTAGCCCACAACCCAGATAAAGACCCAGAAGTGAAATTTAAGCATCAATATGCCTCACTGGTTTCAACTAATAACTGATCTCAACTACTAATATACATTGTTTTGTAAAACAATGAATGTCTCACAGATAGCTAAACACTGACAGAATAAAAAGAATTTAAGAAAAATATTCAAATCATATAGGAGATTTACTATTTGGGACATTAAGAAGGAAATAGCTTTTCTGAGAAGACTTAAAAAAATACACTGAAGAAAAAACTGATAAATTATAATACAAATTTTTAAAAATTTCAAATGACAAATATAAATGTATATGCAAACAAGAGTCACAGAATTATTAATATTTAGATGTAATGAAGAAAGAATACTTACTTGTCTGTATTTTTAATAACTTTTGATATCAGTTTTGATGTTGAAGCTGTTCTCAATAATTTATTACGACTATCATCTGAATTTTCCCATGAATTATGTGACTTTTCAGCTGTTGGTGTTCGTTTGATGCTAGAAGAAATATTAACTTCTTAGCCAAAAATTCTGAGTAGCAATGACATGTAACTGACAGTTTAAGTAGAACACAAAAGCAGTTATTAACATTTCATTAAAGCAATCCAGAAAAGAGAAGGAAGGATTAGTTGAAAGGCTCTGCCTAGATGAGTAAAGGAGTTAAACAAGGCAATTACCAAGTCTGTTTTGTAAATTTCAGTATTATTAAGAATATTCACTAGAAGAAATTCACTGATAGAAATAAATCTATACATTTTGCTGATAACAGAAAAAAATTGCTTAAATTTGAGTTATAATATAGTTACAAAAATTCTGTACATTTTCACAGTCACTGAATTGTAAGGCTGTAACTTTCATTTTTATGGAATTATGTCCTCAAGTAATTAAATTACATATGGTTCTAAAGACAGTTTCTAAATAAATTGTGAGACTAAAAGTGAAATTCTTGTTTATATCTTTAAAGACAATTTCACCTATGATCAGAAATAAACAAGATTCAATCAAAAAGTGGTATTATCAATGCTCATTTTCTATATTAACTGAATACTTTTTATTTGTAAATGACTTTTTGGCTGCATTGCTAACTATCCTAAAACTCATCCAGGCTTCAATACTTCTTGCAGTAGTATTTCCAAAGAGCAATTTAGAAGGGCAAGCACATTTCCAGGAGACCTCAAGAAGCTGAAAAAAAGACCGGGACAAAGAAGATATCAAATCATATGAGAACCTTAAAGAGATTCATTATATAAAGCCACCTTTAACCACAAACAATCCAAAGTTACATAACATTACTAAGTTATATCCAAGGAAAACTCCACAGACCAGGCAGAAAAATAACAAACCATTTAGACAGCCTAAGAATCTGCAAGAGGCACATAAAAAAAGCAAATGGTAATCGTGCATCAATCAAGTGAAGGGTACTTTGGTTTCCCAAATTTCCATTACAGATTTGAGACAAAATATTAAACTGGTCAAATAAAAATTATTATAAATCCTTTAGGAATAGTTATTTATTTTATTAAAATCCTATCCAGTTCCGGGAATGGTTTAATAGTTTCTACGATTTCTAAGCAGAAGTATGATGGTAAAATATAAACCTAATGATAAAACTTGAATCTGCACTTCTAAAACAGGCCAATTTAATTGGTCTCAGTTTTTTTATTACAAGGTAGATGTAGCAGTAAACTCCCAGCATGCAGGTTTAAATACCCAATTTAGGCTCACACATTGTTAGAATGTTGTCCCTTCTCCCCCTCTCATAATTTTAAAATACTAATTTTATGGACACAGAGAAGCCCTCAAGCAAGCCTTTAGCATAGAAAAGACCAGGTGAAATGAATTTGTTTCCCTATTCAAGCAAGAACTTATCCTCCCAAGACCCAAAACTAAACCTGAGAGGCAGCCACAATGAAGAGCCATTTATTGAGAAGGGCCCTTGCAAGTTGAAGGTTGTAATGATGCCAAAATGTGGTGCGGATAATTACATATGGCCATTCTATCCATGGCTATAAATTTATACATGACTATATTAAATTTAAAAGTATTCTATGTTATAAAAACATTGTTTTGGGTTTAAAATAGATTATTCATGCCTTCTTTTGCCAAATTGTTCATTAAAAATTTATTTCTTTTCCAGTTTTAACTAAGAAATTTTAACCTTAAATTTTTATTCCCCAATTTTCTAAAATACATATGATATCAAAAAATAAAGAAAAAAAGCCAGTGGGCTTTTCTCCTGAAATCCATGGATAGCTAAGTTTTTCCCAAGTCACAGAATTTAGGTATCTTTACAACCATTCCCTAGCTCTGTACTTGGGGACGGTTGAAACCTTTTGGTGGGAGTAGAATTCTTGCTTTCTGGAGTTTGTCTGTGTATTTGGAGAGGCTGTGAAGAGGACTGGGGAGAAGGTGATGCTCGAATTTGTGGACTTTGATCATTAGAATGAGATTCCTCTTTTTTTTCTCTCTGTCCTTGTGGTTTTTCTTTCTTTTTTTCTGTACCACTGTAAAATAAAGTATAACATGGAACAACACATATTTAAACAAATTAAAAAAAATCAAATGATAGAAAAGTGATTATTATATAATTCAAAACCCTAAATCATACACAACTAATACAACTTTTACTGCTTTCATTCAATATGGAAAACTATTTCTTTGAAAACTCTGGAAATTATTAAAAAGCTTCAGTAAAAATTTTATAAAAATTCTAAGGCAATATATCCTGTAAAGACTGCCCTTCTGGTCAGAAAGGACAGAAATTACCTCAAATGGATGTTGCCATCTAGGAAGCTGGGGGTGGAGGGCAATGAAAACCTATCCAAATGAGAGGATTAGTGACATTTTCCATTACCTGTGAAAACAAACTGATGTCTCAGGCACATTAAAAGCTCATGTTTATTCCCTAATTTCTTTGAATACTCCTGCTTCTGTCTATGGAGTTTTGTTTTATTTAGTTTTAGTGTTGGGGATTGAATCCATGACCTTGCACATGCTGCGCAAGTGCTCTATGGCAGAGATCCATTTTCAGACCCCTTCAATTCAGTTTTAATCTTAGCAAGAGTTCATTTTTTCCTCAAACCTGCTGATGTCAGTAGTTGTTATTTTAATTATGCAAGTTAATTAAATACAAAGAAAATCAACAAAACACACATAGAAAAGAGAATGACAAGTTCTATGAAAACTAACTTGAATGTTCTAGAAAGACTAAAAGTGAGTTACTAAAAAAACTGTTAAGCTGGAGTGAGAATTTTAAATATCACAGAAATAGAGATGGATTCTAACATATTGTTTTGCCAGATTTTTAAAATTTATTACTCTGCCTTTGTAAGTAAAACTAAGTGGCTGGGGTTGTGGCTCAGCAGTAGAGTGCTCACCTAGTGCGTGCGAGGCCCTGAGTTCGATCCTCAACACCATAAACAAACAAACAAACAAATAAACAAACAAATAAATAAATGTGTTGTGTCCGACTAAAACTAAAAAATAAATATAAAAAAATAAATAAATGAAACTAAAAATTATGAAAAGTTATTTTTGGTCATTATTTTATTTCACAATCAACAAGAAATTTAATCAGAGATGCATCCTTAGATGGGGTGGGAGGCCTGACCTTTTATTTAAATAAAAAAATAAGAAATGAATAATATGAATGTTAAAATATTTAAGGTATTTACATATAAATTCTTATAATTCCACACTTTGATTCTTTATTCATGAGTCACCTTCCATTCACAACCATACCAGATAGGAGTACTTATATCACACTCTTGGCAACATTACAAAACAGATGGAATCAAAACTCATATTTCATTATTGAAAAGGCAGAAAACTACCAACTACTTATAGGTCTAAAACAAAGGCTATTTTGTAATTTTACTATAAAGTACATAATCTATAAGGAAGTACATTCCAAAAATATTTTAATATACATAGTACACACAATTTAACTATCACATTATAGTAGTTTAAAATGTTATTTTTACAGTGACATTTCTTAATCTGATTCAGTTTTGATACCTTTTGGCTCCACAATGGCTACTATCTATTTCATGTTCAAATTTTTAAAAACCATATACTAAAAAATAAAAATTTACCTCAAAAACATCGGATTACCTTTCAAATTTAGAAGTTACTTTGTTCTTGGTTTTCTAACTAACCTAAATATGTGGGCCACTACTCTTCTGTGGGCCCAGTATAACAAAAAGAGATTTTCTTTCTGGGTGTTTTGGTACTAGGGATTATTTAAAAGCAAAATATAAAGTCCCTGTGATATAAAGTAACAAAATCAGCTGGTCTTAGGTTATCAAATTGTTCCTGTGCATAATACTGATCACTATATAGCTATAGTACAACAGGTACCTATGAAATGGGCTGAAAGCAAACTGTTATTAGCTACAATATGAATATTTATTTAAAAATTTCTACTACAAATTCTACTATGAATTTTTTCCTAAAATGGACAGGTAACAAATTTTAGCATCCTTTAAAGAGCAAAGTCTAGATGCTGTCATGATGACTTCAACAATTAAATTCTAGGAGGAAGTTTTTAAAGGACTTACGATCTTGTTATTTCTTTATGACTCCTTTAGCTACCTGTTTGGTTAAACATCTACAATTCCACACTATGAAAAATTCAGTCACTGGTATTAGTTTATTGAGGTAAACATCTCCTATCAAAATATTGTTACATATTATTCTATTATTTAAGGTTTTTCTTCATGCATTCTATGGTCTCTCCAAACTCTATATGGAATAATTTGCTAGAAATTTTAAAAAAGGGAAAAGTCCTATAAGCAATTTTATTGCAACAAAAGATTCAACTGATTGATGAAAAGAACATACAGAATTCAAATCTATAATATACTGAAAATGTTATATTGTAGCAATTCCATAGCCTTCCTGACCAGCATCCCCCAACATGCAGACACAGACAAAAATAGGCACACAACATGTTATTATAATATTTTGAATTAAACCTTAATTTTATAGTTATGGTTAAAGAAAAAAGTTATTAACTTCCCACTAATGCAGACATATATCAAAGATTCTATTTTCCCCTTAAAATGTTTTATTAAATATATCACTTGCTAAGGAAATTTCACTTCCAGAATTTCATTAAATACAGAGATATTTATCAATAAATTCTTCCTGAAAAAAATTAAAAAGAAACCAGGAAATTAAATTGTTCTCTTTCCTTAGGAAGAAACAAAAATTTCCTTACTAAAATTTGACAGATAATGATGAATATAAATTCAATGTGCATAGATTAGATGTCTCATTCACAATTGAAAAATTCAAAGGACATGCTCACTTGAGTTACAAACAGCTCTATTTCATATTTTTTTCAAAAAAAGACTTGTATCACACATAATTTTGCATTTTTTCCCTTTTTCCTTTATAAATAGGTACCTTTTAGCAGCAGATGAGAGAGTTTCTTTTCTTGCAATTGAAACAGAACTGGTGTGACTTGTTTTTCTGTTCGTACCACTTCCATTGGTTATACAGGACATGGAAATAGCTTCTCGAAGGCTTGGTTGGCCTAAAAAAACAAAACAAAATAAAAAACTCATATCAAACTTCAAAATATTACAAAGATCAAAATTTTAAAAATTAAGTCCATTAGTGTTTAGAACCAGTGAGCAGTCAGACTGCCTCACTTGTATATAGGACATCATTATTATCACAAGATTTTTTTTTTTTTTTTTGAGAGAGAGAGAGAGAGAAATTTTTTAATATTTATTTTTTAGTTTTCGGCGGACACAACATCTTTGTTTGTATGTGGTGCTGAGGATTGAACCCGGGCCGCACGCATGCCAGGGGAGCGCGCTACCGCTTGAGCCACATCCCCAGCCCACAAGATTTAATCCTATCAAAAAAGACCGATAGAGAGATGCTGAGTTGCTAAAAATGCAGTCTATTCCTCTTTCCTTTTGTGAGGCAATGCTGCTCATTTTCTTAGCAAAATGGTTTGCTTTCTAGGCATAGCAGCTTTAAAGCACATGATTCAAGGTTAGGTCTCAAATAAATCTCATATCATCAATCTTCAGAAATATATTTTAAATCCTAAAAATCATAATGTCAAATCTTAGAATGCTATTTCACATAAAAAGTCTAAATATATAAAGTAGTTTCTTTTCTTATAGAGAAGAATGAGTGAACCAAATGTATGGTGGGTAGATTGGTGTGATCAGGAGCAGTTTTATCACAAGATATGAAGTCATGTAGATTGATAATCAAAAGTATTACAATTTAGAAATAGAGAATACTTTTGATTTCTGAAGTCAGTTTTATCACATGCATTCATGTAAAATCTAACTTTTTGATTTGACCAATCTCATATTTGCTTTTCTTCACAAAAGCACACACACAAAATAAAACTTTTATATATAGGAACTAAAATACTTAACATTCTACAGTGCTCAATACATGGCAGTGTAACACTGCTGTTTTGACAATAAGCCACTGGGTTTTACTTGTATCATAATTATCATAATTACATCCTTAATATAGGCTCCTAGATCCTACCTCAAATTGAACGAATCAGTACAGGGAAAGGGGAAGACCTACGGCATTTACTTTTTGAAACTTCTCATGAGAAATCTCACACATAATAACCCTCAAACCCCAAATGCTAATAACACTGGTCATTAGATTTAATTTTAGCATGCTAAATAAGTGACTTCGGGTATCAATGGCTCCTCTCCTCTGCCATGGTAAAACACTAATAACATAAAAATTCCACTTTTACCATTTAATAAGGTATAATTTATTTAGTATATTCACAATGTTGTTCAACCATCACTACTATCAACTTCCAGAACATTTTCATCATTCCAAATAGAAACCCTGTACCCACTAAACATTTACCCATCATTCCTTTCTTTCTCCTTCAAGCCCCTGTCAGCTATTAACCCTTTCTGTTTCCACAGATCTGTCTAATTCTGGATAATTTCTATACATGGAATCATACAATATTTTGTGTTCACACATGTATCAGCATATATAAATACTGTACTCTTTTTATAACTCAATAATATCTCATTGTGGGGGCTGGGGATTTGGCTCAGTTGGTAGAGTGCTTGCCTCACAGGCTCTGAGTTCAATACCCAGCACCACCAAAATCATCATCATCATCATCATCATCTCATTGTATGGATATACCACATTTTGTTTATCCATTCCTCTGCTGATGATAATCTGGATCTTCTACCTTTTGACTATTGTTAATATTGCCACCATGAACACTGTGTACAAGATGTCATCTGAACTTTTTTTTTTCCCCCAATTCTTTTGAATATATGCCTAGGAGTGAAATTATTGGGTCATATGATTGTTCTATGTTTATTTTATTTTATTTTTGGTATTGGGGACTGAACCCCAGGGGTGTTTTACCTGTAAACAACACAAGTCCTTTTTATTTTTTGAGACAGTGTCTCACTAGGTTGCAATGGCTAACCTTGAACCTGTGATCTTCCTGCCTCAGTCACTCAAGCTGCTGAGATTTCAGACATATGCTACCACAATCAACAAATTACTTTATATTTAACTTAGTCACACAGTTGCTGTATCATTTTAAAATACTACCAGCAATGTATGAGGGTTCCAATTTCACCAAACCTTGCAGACATTTGCTATTTTCAATGTTTTAAAAAAACATACCACTTGAGGGAGTATCAAGTGTTATCTCATAACTTTTGGTTTTATGGATTCTATTGTTTGTCTATGCTCTACTTCATTTATTTTTGTTATAATTTTATTATTTCCACACACTTCTGTGATCTTGGGTTTTAGTTTTTTCTTCTTAGTTCCTTAAGATGTGATGTTGGTTTATTGATTTGAGATTTCTTCTTCTCTTCCTTTTTTTTTTTTTTAAATGCTGGGGATTAAACCCAAGGTCTTATACCTACTGAACTATACTCCCCGGCTTTCTTTTTTCTTTTTTTTTTTTGTAGGCATTTACTGTGATAAATTTTCCTCCTAGCACTACTTTGGCTATATCAACACTTTTTGAAATATGATTTTTCTTTTTATTACAGAAAAACCCATTAACCACTATAGAAATGTAGACATATGTACAAATGTATACATATATGCAAACTCACAGATATTACATATAGCTTGTAATTCACTTCCATTTCTCTTTCAATACCTCAAGTTTCATCTCAAAAGAGATTCATACTCTCATTAGGATAGGATAATAAACAAAACAACAAAAACACAGAAAAAAGTAAGTATTGGCAAGGATTTGGAGAAACTGGAAACCTATGCACTACTAGTAAGAATATAAAATGATACAGCCACTGTAGGACACAGGATGGTGGTTTTTCAAACAATTAAATATACAATAATCATATGGCCTGGCAATTCCACTTTGGGTGTATATCCAAGAGATTTGAAATCAGGGACTCAAGCAGATTTGTAGAGGAAATCTTATAGGACAAGTAAGAAATGGCCAGTTAAAATGTGGCTGATACAAGGATCCTATTGTAGCATGTGTAAAGGAAGAGAAAGAATGTAAGAGCAAAGCCGGTATGTATGTATGTATGTATGTGTGTGTGGCACTGGGTGGGCAGAGGTGGATGGAGAAGACCAAAACAAACAAACACACCAAAAAACCCCTTGATTATCATAACAGCATCATTCATAACAACTAAAAGGTACGAACAAATGTCCAAGGATGGATGAGTACATAATAAAATGTGCTATGTACATAACAATGGAATATTTTTAATCTTAAAAAGGAATAAAACTGTGCCAGGAATGGTGGTGCATTCTTGTAATCACAGGGAATTGGGGAAGCTAAGGCAGAAGGATAGCAAGTTTGAGGCCAGTCTCATCAAATTTAGCAAGACTCGTCTCAAAATAAAAAATAAAAAGGGATGGGGATATGGTCAGTTGTAAAGTGCCCCTAAGTTCAATCCCCAGTAAAAAAAAAAAAAAAAAAAAAAAAAGGAAAAAGAAAATTCTTAGTAAGACATCAGAAATCTTTTGCAATAGGCCCTACCTACCTAGGCTCACTTCTTGACACCCCTAATCTAACACCCTGTGCCTGTTTATTCTAAGCTCCTAAATGAAATACTTTAATTCTTCTACACTTTCATACTTGGATGGGCCTTCTTTCAAGCATATGCTTAGTCACCCCTACTTGCCTAAACTAACACATATTCATTATCCACCCACTCATTAAATATTTACTCAGGACTTACTGTGATCCTAGCCTTGCCTTTATAAAAGTGTCTGTACAAAGCAGCCACTGACATCACACAGTTCAAAATCTTCCAAGAGAAGCACATGAAAATGTGGTAAATACAGTAACAAAGTGATATATCAATGGGATATTGTGGAAGTACAAAGAAAGCACATATAATTTTGAAAGGATGATTAAGGACACAGAGCTCAAGCAAGGTTTCCTAGGGGAAATACAGAATGAAGTCTTAAAGGACAAGTAAGAAACAGCTAGTTGAAAGGTAGCTGATAAGATAGCAGGATCCTATTCTAGTATATGTAAAGAAAGAAAAAAATGTAAGAGCAAAGTGCAAAGCAGTGTGTGTGTATATATATGGGGCATTGGGTGGGCAGAGGTGGGTGGAGAAGACCAAAACAAACAAACAAAAAACTCTTTGATATGGCTAAACTATACAACAAGAGAGGTGTCTGAATAGGGAAGGCATGCCGGATTAGATCATAGAGACTTTGTATATAGATCCACTAAAGGGTTTTAAGTTGAAAAAAGACTTAGTTGGATTTGTGTTCCAGTGGGTATGTGAAGAGATTTCAGGGTAGTGGTCCAAAAATAAGGTTATGAGGACCTGAAATAAGAGCTGGTTAGCATGAATGAAAAGGAATAACAATTTTAAGAAATATGTAGAACTCAAAAGATGAGTTCAGTTTTTGGACATGAATTTTGAAGGACACAAGAGGACCAATCTAGTAAACAGATAATTCTTAAGCACAGCTATCTAGATCACAGGTATTGAGTAAATGGTACCAGTAAATAGCTATTAAGATCATGAAGATAAATGAGTGGCAATGTCACCTTTAACAAAGAACCTTCAATACCAGTTTGAGTTATGCATCTATCTAGGTGCTCCTATAGCATTCTTAATTTACCTTTATTAATATTAAATAATACAATTTTATAATTATTGACTTGTCTTCTTACTTTACCCGAATTTCTTTGGGGATAAAAATTTTTTTTTTTTTTTTTTTAGATCTCCAGTACCTAAAGCAGTGACTAGTATTCTGAAAAGATGAAAGGAAGATAAAACTTTCCATCAATTAAGTGGTACAGAGTAGTATTAATTACCAAGCACTTATTATTTGTTAGGTATTGTCCTAACTATTTTATAATTGTAATCTCCTTTAATATTCTTTATCACAAGATTAAAAAGGATTTATTATTATCACAGTTTTACTGATGAAGAAACTGAAGTTCAGAGAATTTAGCATGCTCAAGGTTATACTGTAGTAGCCAAAGAAATGAAAATTTAAGTCTAGGTACAATAACCAGGAAGAAGAGAGAATTCAGCCATCTGAGTTGTGGCAGAAAAACAAATAGGAATTTGTTCTGGTTTGGATCTAAAATGTTCCTTTAAGTTAAAGGCTTAGTCCCCAAGTCAGCAGTATTTTTGAGATGGAGCTTTTGGAAGATGACTGGATCATGAAGACTGTAATCTCATCCAATCTAATCAATTGATGAATTCATAATTTAATGAACTACTAGGAGAAATCTACAAGGTATGGCCTAGTTGGAGGAAGCAGGTCTTTGGCAGATGGAGGACATGTCCTTGAAGTCATTCTCATTCTCTCTCTCTCTCTCTCTCTCTCTCTCTCTCTCTCTCTCTTTCCTTTCCCTCCCCTCCCCATTTTTTTTCCTTGAATGCAAGACTCAAGCAAATGGGCTCTCTGACACTTTAGCCTGACAGTTCCTAAATATTAACTGATGAATTTCACAGTACTATAGACTCACAAAGCAAAGATTTACATATTATAAATCTCAAAATCTAAAATCCTTGTTACCCCCATACATAATATCTTTGTTCTTGCAAATTTTCCCATCTCTCCCTCTAAAGCAGTAATTTTCTTTTGTCACAATTTCCTACTTCTCTAATTTTCTTCTTCCTTCATTCAACTAGCTATTTATTGAGTCATTTAAAGGCTGGCTATGGTAGTAAGCAACTGTCCTTGTCTTTAAATAGTTTACAATCTAGTAGAAACAACATAAATAAATGCCAATAGAGATATACAAATAAAGTTTTAAAACAATTCTGAGACAAAAAATAGACAATTTATAGGAAATAATTAAAGAGGTCTCAAAGTTAGATGAAATTTTGATCAAAAGAAAGATAAAGATGATCCATGGAGAAAGAATTATAATGCTCAAAATCTTTTATATCAGATTCCTGATCACATGCTCAATGGCTTCAACTACATACCTCTTCTCGTTCACACTCTTCATTCTCAACCTCTTTGCCACCTTTATCTTATTTCATTCTTTGAGAAGACTAAAGACTAACATATACTCCATCAAATTTTATCTTCTCCATTTGGAACTATATACCCTTCTCATTTCCTCTTTTTTCACGTGAAGATGTTAGTCCTTTCAACTCCTTACTACGATTTTTTTTAAGTATATTTTGACTGAAAATGACAATGCAGGCATTTGACTCTCAGAGCAATGAAACCCTGTAAATGGTAATTACTACCTGGTCTGAGGCAATCTATACACAAAAGGCAACCTAGAAGTCTCTGAGGTAATCAGGACTCATTCCCTCATGCCCTATCAAAATTATCAGTTATTTTACCTGAATGGTTCCAGCAAGGAGATTTATACCTTCCCAATCTGAAAATTTTAATTTACTTAACAACCTTCACAGCAAAACCTAACAATCTCTACCTTCTCCCAAATGTTATTTGGGATAGGGGCCAAATAATACAGAACTGTCTTCACATTATCTCACCAGAAACTATATAATTGGGAACATTGCTTTTGGAGAATTGACCCCTATATTTTAAAACTAAGTTCTTTTATTTCTCCAGTGGCAATTACAATGCTTCTTATCTTTGATTTACCAACAGTTTCCGGATTTAAATTACTAGTTACTACCTTTAGATAGGTAAATATGACTCTTTTACCTCTGCAAAATTATGTACTAACAGCTTATCTTCACATAATGCCACTAGGTTGTAGTCTCAAATTACATTCATTTGTTCACCCCCAAAAGGTCCTAATGGGTTTCCCAGGCACCAGCTGTTGTATAATTTGTCTTCCTGGCAGTTAGAACTGCTAAAATGTTCCCTGGGCCTTCCTTTATGTTCCAAAGTACAGGTACATATTTTTTTTCTTTTGGCAAAAATTCAACTGCAACTGGTGCATATATTATGAACACATGCTGTCAAAAGGAAAGAATTCTCTGACAGAGAAGGTATATGAGAAATTTAAATGATAAACCACCTTAAAAGGTACTGGGAAAAATTTATATCTCAGTTAAGTGTCTGGCACAATATACTTTAGAAAAATATGAGGCTTAGTTTTTAATAGTTTTGGCACATGGAAAAAGATAAACTAAAAGAGAACTAAATATAATGAAGTGACTAGTTAGGTGTGTTTCTGATTTGGGCATTTACTGAATGGCAATATTACTATGATGTGATATAGAATATCATGAAGCCATTAAAACACAGACATCATTAACATTTAGTTTGATCCATACTTGAAGCCAAGTCATATTATCACCATTTAACAAAATTATTTAACAGTTGTCGTCAGCAGTGGGAAAGCTGACCTATCTTTCTAATCACAGCATCATAAAAGGGTTCCACTCGATCTACCTGTAGGGGTTTGTTTAGTCTGACTGCCAATATATATATATATATAATAATAGAAAATGTATACTTTATGATTATGATAATGATGATCACTGCTCTGTCGATGATTTATGTGAAAGTGAATAGTCAGCTAAGCGCAGTGGCACACACCTTTAATCCTAGCAACTCCTCAGGAGGCTGAAGCAGAAGGATTTCAAGTTTGAGGCCAGCCTCATGCTGTCTCAAAGAAAAAAATGAAAAAAAAAAAAAAAAAAAAAAAACTGGGAATGTAGCTCAGTGGTAAAGCACCCAGGGTTTAATCCCCAGTATCATCTTCCCCCTACCCCCCCCTCAAAAAAAAGAAAGTGAATACAGTCAGCCTTCCATACCTATGGGAGACTGGTTCCAGAAGCATGCCCATCCCCAAATCTACAAATGCTCAAGTCTCTTATATAAAATGGTGTGATATATGCATATAACCTATGCATATCCTTCCATATACTTTAACTGGGGGTGGTTGTAGTGGGGTACTAGGGATTGAACTCAGAGGCACTAGACCACTGAGCCACATCCCCAGTCCTATTTTGAATTTTATTTAGAGACAGAGTCTTGCTGAGTTACTTAGCACCTCACTCTTGCTCAGGATGGCTTTGAACTTGAAATCCTCCTGCCTCAGCCTCCCCAGAATGCCTGGGATTACAGGCATGCAACACTGCACCCAGTTCTTCCACATACTTTAAATCATCTCTACATTACTTAAAATACTCAATACAACATAAATGCTAGATAATAGGTGTCACACTGTATGGAATAATGACAACAAAAAAAGTCTATATGTGTTTAGCCAGGCATGGTTTTGTTCACCTGTGAAAAATTTTGATCTGTGTTTAACTGAATCCATAGATGTAGAACCCACAGAGAGAATTTTTAAGTATCTTCAGTCTTTTCTAACTTCACAAGGGATTAAAAAAAAAAAAAATCACATGAAATAAAATGGTTATGACTTTACTTTTGAAAGGGAAAAATATAAATCTTTACAAAGCATTTTAAATAAGTATTTTATAAAATTTTTCATTTATTTGAAAATACTTTGCTTGAAAGGTTTATACCAAATATTGTACCCTTAACATGTTAATCCTGTTTAATGTTAAAACAGTTGACCTATTTTTATGCTATACACAAATGGCAATAGTGAACAGTCACTTAATATTTTTTCCAAGTACTTCTATAGTATACCACATATAAACTCTAAGACAAAGAGCTGCCAATAATAAAATTTTAAATGGGGTATTTCTCTCAGTTTTTTTTTTTTTTTTTTAAGAGAGAGTGAGAGAGAGGGAGAGAGAGAAAGAATTTTAATACTTATTTTTTAGTATTTGGCGGACACAACATCTTTGTTTGTATGTGGTGCTGAGGATAAAACCCGGGCCGCACGCATGCCAGGCGAGCGCGTTACCGCTTGAGCCACATCCCCAGCCCCATTCTCTCAATGTTTTAATATCAATATTAGAAAACATATTAGGCAAATTTTCCACTAAAGGGAATGAATGATACTAGTGGACCCCATTTTATGTGAAATAAAATATATCACATTAGCATGTTTATAAGAATAGTAATCAAAGTAAAACATGAAGTAGAATTTTAGAATCAAATGAAAGAAATTCAACATATCTTTAATTAATAAGAATTAGGTTGATATTACATGAAAATTAAAAGTTCCAATGCTGCAGCTACAGGTGGTTCTGTGGCTCCTCCAGAAGTGAATAATTCACTACTGATAAGTCGTTACAAAGGAATTATGATTAAAGACAACTAGAAAAGGACTAGAAACAACAACTTGCAAAAAAGTTCCTAGGGAAAAGGAATTATAGGGCTGCGGTTGTAGCTCAGTGGTAGAGCGCTTGTCTCACATGTGTGAGACTTTGGGTTCAACCCCCAGCACCATGTAAAAATAAAAATGAAAATATTGTGTCCATCTACAACTAAAAACAATATTAGAAAAAAAAAGGAACTATAGCTATTTAACTGTATTCACATTTTTATGACACTGAGAATTAGGTCTAAGTAACTGAGGTATCATACAAAATGTTGTGTAGCTGTTAAATTTTTAAAAAGCAGTCTTTACATTTCCCTTAAATTTTTCAGAATTTTCGTTACTGAAGTACTTTAGTAAACAAAAAAATGAGTTAAAAATTCTTTAAATTTTCCTCAATTACAATGTACTGTTATTTCAGCATAACCAAAACATTTTAAGTGTTTTTAAAGACTAACAAAACTATTTTAAAACACTTTTTAAAAAAAAGTTGTATAAAAATTCTCAACATCACAAATTATCAGGAAAATGCAAATCAAAATCAGCAAAATAAACAAAACAGCAATGAGGTAACATCTCACCCATTTAGCATGGCTATTATATTAAAAAATAATAATATTAATAAATGCTGGCAAGGAGGCAAAAAAAGGGAAACTCTCAAAAACTGCAGGTGAAAATGCAGACATTAAGGAAAACAATATGGTGGGGTTCCTTAACAAAACTGCCGTACGATCCAGCAATCCCACCTACAAGTATATGTCCAAAGGAAATAAAATCCATATGTTGAAAAAACATCTACACTCACATGTTTACTGTAGTATCATTCACAACAGCTAAGATATGGAATAAACTTAGGGGTATATTGATAGATGAATGGTTAAAGAAAATGCAGTATGTGTCTGTGTATATACATACATGTACGTGTGTTTACACACACACACACACACAGGAATATTATTCAGGCATAAAACAAATGAAATACTTTCTTTTATAGCAACATGGATGGAACTGGGGAACATTATTTTAAAGTGAGATAAGCTAGACACAGAAAGATACTGCACATTCTTACATATATGTGGAAACTAAAATAATTGATCTCAAAGAAGAACAGGGTAGAATTTGGTTACCAGAACCTGGGAAGAATTTGGGGAGGGAGGAATAGTGTTAATGGTGCAGCTAGGTTGGCAGAATGATTTAATGCACCGGAGGATAACTTTGGTGAACAACAATTAATTGAATGTTTCAAAATAGCTACTAGACTCACAAATTAAAAGTAGCCTCCAATTTAATATTCTCTTCTAGCTACTATGATCAATCAAGTTTAAGAGTAGCTATATTTACTGCTCTAAATTCCACAATTCTCAATTGCAGCTTCCCAAAATACCAGAATTTGATTTTCAACCTTATTACTCCAATAAAATTTTACCTTGAAGATGTTTCTAATACTCTTACTATGAATGCCAAATCAAATGGTCACTTCTAAGACTTTATTTGACCCCTCTATAGCAGCTGGCAACATGAAACACTCTTGTTATGCTAAAATGTTGGAGCTTCTAAATGGAACTATGCTGGACTTTCATTTCATTTTATATCTTCTTTCTATTAGGCCAACTGTCATCCATGAGCTGAACAGGCCCAAATTCTTTTGGCTAGCCAAGACTAACATGTGCACCAGAACTGGAATTTAGTTATCAATATGTACATATTCATACACCATATTCATATACCGCAAACTCAATATTCAAAAACTGAATTCATAATCTTTCTTCCTCCTGATATCTGGTTAACTGTATCATCTTTTATCTAGCTGGAATTTAGAATGAGACTTTTCTCTAGGTTTATAATTTATACTGGCTTATTGCAGTAGGTAAGCCAATTCAAATCCTTCCTTTCCCATTGTTAAAATAAGGGCAATCATGCCACTCCCCATCTAGTCTACCTGGAAATCAGTAAAAGATGTGAATTATGTTTAAATGCTTGATCAATCTGAAAGAATTCAAAATTCTTTCTTGATGCTTAAAAAAAAAAAAAGTTACATGTGGTCAACCTCAGAGCAACAGGATGCTAGGAACTGTTTCTTTCAACCTTGAAGCTCATAGTATCTAGAAGTTAAAAATTCCATTGTATTGGGGTTGGTAATAAGTATCATAGCTTAAATTAAATTAATAATAAAATTATCAATGGACAGATGACCAAGAGAGATTAGAATAAAGCTATTTAAACTATAATCATTTAAAATCATGTTTCTGTAATAACAGGATTTTTTTAATATATATGAACATATGACATCTACTTGTTATGTTTAAGATAGAATGGGAGACATAAAAAGAAGATTTAGTTCTTGCCCTCAATAAATTGTTATCTAGTTGGAAGATACTAACTTCACGGTAACAGTATGCCATAAAAGCATATAAGTGCCATCAGTACTATTATACAAACATTTCCAAATTAAGAAGCATAAGATGCTAAGAGCAAGGCCCTGCTTCAAAATAAAAAATAAAAAGGGCTTGGTATGTGGCTCAGCGGTCAAGTGCCCCTGGGTTCAATCCCTGGTATCACCTCCCCCACCCCCGCCCCCCAAAAAAGTAAATAAAATAATAGACTTAAGTTGCAGAATTTCTTGGGAAAAAGAAACAAACTATAATCAGGTAATGCAACAGAAAAAAGACGTTTATATTCCCAATTAAATTTTCAAATAAAATGTTGCATAAAGCAAGACTCTCCCTACTTCACAACCCCCCTTACTTACCTTTACTCGGGACTGATTTTTTCACTGAGGCCACATGATCTTCAGAGATTGCAAGACGCCTCAAAACATCAGCGAGAGCTGCCTTTAGCACAGTGATTTCATCTTCTTGTTGTTGAACTCGTAATTCAAGAGCTGAGAGGCGATCTTGAACATCCGAAGTACTTGCAGCAGAAATACTATCATCTAAAAAATAAAATATTGAACATTTAAAAGATATTCTGCTTGAGAAAGAATCTCTTTCTTGTAAGAAAAACTATACCAAGGTAAGTTTGGCTTTTTTTGTTTGTTTGATAGTAGGAATTGAATCCAGGGACACTTTTAATGGTGAGCTACATTCTTAGTCCTTTTTATTTTGAGACAAGGACTTGCCAAGTTACTGAGAGTCTGCCTAAATTGCTATAGCTGGCCTTGAACTTGCAATCTCCTGTCTCAGCTTCCTGGGTTGCTGGGATCAGATGCATGCCACTGGGCCCAGCCCAAGGTAAATCTTTTTAAAAAGATGATAAAAATTAAAACAAGGACAACTCCAACATGTTTACACAGAATTACTATATAGATTAACATCTATAAAGATTTTCATAGTATTTTAACTAATTTAAAATAATAATAAAAGTTTTTAAATTTGTCAAATAATTAAAATGATGAAAATCTCCCCCAAGGTCAAGCCTCTTCCTCTTTTTATGTGGTACTGGGGATCAAAGCAGGGCCTCATGCATAAAAGGCAGGTACTCTACCACTGAGCTATAACCCTCACCCCAATTTTCCCCTATTTTTACACTATCCCCTTAGTTGGTTTTCTCACCAAAATGTTCTCTAAATGTGTCAAAATTTGAGTTAAGAAGGGGGGGTGACCTCCAATTCTATCATCATAACATTATGAAGCAGTAAACAATATTCATGTTGAAGATCATATATATCAACAAGCTTCCCAGACATATTTCCATGACAATCTGATACTGAAGGAAAGATGGGTTTTAAATTTCAACCACTCCATTCACAATATCTTCAAAAAAAATAAAATACTTGGGAATCAACCTAACAAAAGAGGTGAAAGACTTATACAATGAAAACTACAGAACCCTAAAGAGAGAAATAGAAGAAGATCTTAGAAGATGGAAAAATATACCCTGTTCATGGATAGGCAGAACTAACATCATCAAAATGGCGATATTACCAAAAGTTCTCTATAGGTTTAATGCAATGCCAATCAAAATCCCAACGGCATTTCTTGTAGAAATAGAGAAAGCAATCATGAAATTCATATGGAAAAATAAAAGACCCAGAATAGCAAAAACAATGCTAAGCAGGAAGTGTGAATCAGGTGGTATAGCGATACCAGACTTCAAACTATACTACAGAGCAATAGTAACAAAAACAGCATGGTACTGGTACCAAAACAGGCGGGTGGACCAATGGTACAGAATAGAGGACACAGAAACCAATCCACAAAACTACAACTACCTTATATTTGATAAAGGGGCTAAAAGCATGCAATGGAGGAAGGATAGCATCTTCAACAAATGGTGCTGGGAAAACTGGAAATCCATATGCAACAAAATGAAACTGAATCTCTTTCTCTCGCCATGCACAAAAGTTAATTCAAAATGGATCAAGGAGCTTGATATCAAATCAGAGACACGCCGTCTGATAGAAGAAAAAGTTGGCTACGATCTACATACTGTGGGGTCGGGCTCCAAATTCCTCAATAGGACACCCATAGCACAAAAGTTAATAACTAGAATCAACAAATGGGACTTACTCAAACTAAAAAGTTTTTTCTCAGCAAAAGATACAATAAGAGAGGTAAATAGAGAGCCTACATCCTGGGAACAAATCTTTACTCCTCACACTTCAGATAGAGCCCTAATATCCAGAGTATACAAAGAACTCAAAAAATTAGACAATAAGAGAACAAACAACCCAATCAACAAATGGGCCAAGGACCTGAACAGACACTTCTCAGAGGAGGACATACAGTCAATCAACAAGTACATGAAAAAATGCTCACCATCTCTAGCAGTCAGAGAAATGCAAATCAAAACCACCCTAAGATACCATCTCACTCCAGTTAGATTGGCAGCCATTATGAAGTCAAACAACAACAAGTGCTGGCGAGGATGTGGGGAAAAGGGTACACTTGTACATTGCTGGTGGGACTGCAAATTGGTGCAGCCAATTTGGAAAGCAGTATGGAGATTTCTTGGAAAGCTGGGAATGGAGCCACCATTTGACCCAGCTATTCCCCTTCTCGGTCTATTCCCTAAAGACCTAAAAAGAGCATGCTACAGGGACACTGCTACATCGATGTTCATAGCAGCACAATTCACAATAGCTAGACTGTGGAACCAACCTAGATGCCCTTCAACGGATGAATGGATAAAAAAAATGTGGCATTTATACACAATGGAGTATTACTCTGCATTAAAAAATGACAAAATCATAGAATTTACAGGGAAATGGATGGCATTAGAGCAGATTATGCTAAGTGAAGCTAGCCAATCCCTAAAAAACAAATGCCAAATGTCTTCTTTGATATAAGGAGAGTAACTAAGAACAGAGTAGGGTCGAAGAGCATGAGAAGAAGATTAACATTAAACAGGGATGAGAGGTGGGAGGGAAAGGGAGAGAGAAGGGAAAATGCATGGAAATGGAAGGAGACCCTCAGAGTTATACAAAAGTACATACAAGAGGAAGTGAGGGGAAGGGGAAAAATAATACAAGGGGGACAAACGAATGTCAGTAGAGGGGGCAGAGAGAGAAGAGGGGAGGGGAGGGGAGGGGAGGGGGGATAGTAGAGGATAGGAAAGGCAGCAGAATACAACAGACACGAGTATGGCAATATGTAAATCAATGGATGTGCAACTGATGTGATTCTGCAATCTGTATATGGGGTAAAAATGGGAGCTCATAACCCACTTGAATCAAATTGTGAAATATGATATACCAAGAACTATGTAATGTTTTGAACAGCCAACAATAAAAAATTAAAAAAAAAAATTTAATTCAGATGCCAAGTTCTGATTCTGTATTACAGTGACTTTGGCTCTCTGAGCCTCAATGTCTTCACCTTTAAATGGGATTGCTCTAATGAAGACATTTACATAGTACAAAAGGTATAATTTGAGAGCTTTGACTACATTCACTGTACAAGGCAGACAAAAATCTATGGCATGCTTAAGAAAAGAACGGGTAAGAACAATTCAGTCTCTCACCTTAGAATTTTTATATGTGATATCTTTCATTTCCATGGTAGTTAAGCTCAATTCTAGTTGATCCATACTGTTAGACCATGATCACTATTATTTCTTCCCAAAATGCTTTTCTATTTTCTGTCTAATAGGAAAAAAAGCAGACTTCCTCTTTTGTGAAGCAACATTTGGGGAGAATGGGGGTGTACAAGGGATTGAATCCAGGGTGCTTAACTACCAAGCCACATCCCAGCCCTTTTTAATATTTTATTTAGAGACAGGGTCTCGCTAAGTTGCTAAGTGCTGAGGCTGGCTTTGAACTTTTGATCCTCTTGCCTCAGCCTCCTAAGTTACAGCACTGCACCTGGCATGAGGCAACATTTTTTTTTCCTGGTTGTATATAAAGTATATTCACACCAATTTGTGTCTTCATTCATGTACTTTGGAGTTCATCACATTCCACCATCATTTCTAACCCCCTGCCCCCTCTCTTCCCCTCCAACCACTCTGTCCTATCTAGAGTTCATCTATTTCTCCCATGCTCCCTCTCCCTACCCCACTATGATTCAGTCTCCTTATTATCAGAGAAAACATATGGCATTTGGTTTTTGGGGATTGGCTAACTTTACTTAGCATTATCTTCTTCAGCTCCATCCATTTACCTGCAAATGCCATGGTTTTATTCTCTTTTATTGCTGAGTAACATTCTATTGTGTATATATGCCACATTTTTTTATTCATTCATCTACTGAAAGGCATCCAGGTTGGTTCCACAGTTTAGCCATTGTGAATTGTGCTATAGCAGCACAATTTTTAAGGTCCTATTTGGGTTGCCAACTTATGATGCCTCATACCCACTTCTACCACCCCATAAAAGAGGTTGAACAATATTAGATGGCCTTTTTAAGGTTATAATACTAAGTTTTAGTATCAATTCACTACTATCAATTTCAAATGGTTCAATCTAATATTACTAGTATTATTTTAGTATCAACTACTATCAATTTCAAATGGTTCAATCTAATATTACTGTAAGAGTAGTTATGAGATATTAAGACAAATGGAGACTTGCTAAATTTCCGAGAGAGAGAGAGAGGTGTAGCCCATTTTCCCTCTTGGTTCACTGAGAGGCTCACTGTAAGGATATAGCCCTAGGACTGCTGGTAGTAAAGAAACTTTTGACTACCCTGAATTCCAATTCTAGCCTCTGAAACCTTGGATCTATTTTCACAACCAGTCTAGTGGTCT
Organism: Marmota flaviventris; assembly: GCF_047511675.1. Classification (NCBI taxonomy): domain Eukaryota; kingdom Metazoa; phylum Chordata; class Mammalia; order Rodentia; family Sciuridae; genus Marmota; species Marmota flaviventris. The sequence goes on along the minus strand of NC_092511.1, from coordinate 33,560,972 downwards.
GGCACAATGGCGCGTGCCTCTAATGCAAGCAACTCAGGAGGCTGAGGCAGGAGAATTGCAAGTTCAAAGTCAGTCTCAGCAACTTAGTGACAGCCTAAACAACTTAGTGAGACCCTATCTCAAAATAAAAAAAGGACTGAAGATGTGGCTTGGTGGTTAAGCATCGCCGGGTTCAATCCCTGGTACACAGAGACACACACAGACACAGAAAGAACCAGTCTAGTACTCTTCCCAGCTAATTATGTAATCTAACAAATTGACTCTTTGCAAGCTATCACTCTTGTAAAAGTCAAAGGTCCCGATCAAGTCAGTAATCTATGTGAATATGCCTAAACTGTTCTCCATTTATGAAAGATGAGCTGTAATTTAATAAATACATAATCTGCTTAATTCTTTTGGGAAGCAGGGCATGGTGGTACAGCCTGTAATGCCAGGAACTCAGACGGCTGAGGTAGGAAAATTGAAAGTTCGAGTTCAGCCTAGGCAACTTAGCAAGACCCTGCCTCAAAATAAAAAAGGCTGGGGATCTAGCTCCATAGTAGAGCACCCTTGGGTTCAATCCCCAGTACCCAACCCTGAAATCTTTTGGGAAGCCAGAAGAGCCTAGTGTTAAGATTATCAGACTATAAAGTTAAGGTTATAATACTAAGTTTTAGTATCAACTTAATGTTTATCTTTGGCAAGTCACTTAAGTTTTATGGACTCTGATTTTATTTTCTTTTTAATGACTAAGGTTTTTATTTTGTGAAACATGAAAGGTGATTCCACTTGTAAAAATCCTACCCCAACTTGATAGACACTGTGGAAGGACCCAAGGAAATTTTTCAAAGACTATAATAAGCCACAAAGTTAACTATTAAAAATGTCCTGTGTTTGTATCATATCTTTCATATTTATTACCTCATCCCCTTCCTACACAGTCTATATTTTATATTTGAGGAAACAGCTCAAGAAATTAAGTAACTTGCCGAAGGTCACCAAACCAGTCTTACGTAAGACTCAAACACAAGTCTCTTGACTCCCAATTTAAATGCCCTTTATTTTATTTCTTGCCATGTTCTAATAATAATCACAAGAAGATTAAGTAAATGTAACTTTTTAACAAAGTCATAGAAGGAGTTTAAACTACTGAATGATATCAACATATTTTTATTTTAAAAAGGTCATTTGGCTGTGTTGTGTAAGAGTGGACTGGTACAGACTAAGAATAAATGCAAGAAGTCCAGACAGGGGGCTGCTGCAATAACCCATACAAAAGGTGATAGTTTCCTCAGTTAGGGTGAACAAATATGGACAAATATGTCTGCTACCTCAATATAAGTATTATTAGAATACCTCCCTCTTTCACTCACAAGTTGTCTAGTTCAGATGACCAATTAAAGGATTATTTTCACTAAAGCAAAAGCAATAGAAGTTAAAAGGAGCATAGAAGTATGTCTCTGCAATTTCTGATAGCTCTAAATCTCTGTAATTCCTTCCTGTCTAAATCTCAGTTCTTAACATTTTCAGGGGCATGAATCTGAGAATCTGTAAAAGCTTTGATAAAATAGTACATTTTGGTGTTTCAATGAATAAATCTGCTTGCTTTTTACTGGCTATAACTGGTTTACCCACATTTAATCTCCTCATGCTAATTAATTCTTACTGCCATATAGGTAGGGTTCCATTAAGTTACTATTCCATAGTGATGTTCTTACTGCCCTGCTGATTACTGCCACAAAATCAGAAATGGCCTAAAGTCCACAGAATACTATGCAACAATAAAAAAGTAGGTATATAAGCTAAAATTCTAAAAGATCTGTAAGACAATTTAAGTGAAATAAGCAAACTGCAAAGCAATATATACTGAATGACTTACTAAAACGAACACACATGCACTGAAAACACCTCTAAAAAAATAAATAAATAAAGCAGGCATGCCTCTAAGCCCACCTACCACAAAGACAGAAGCAGGAGGATCACAAGTTCCTGTCTAGCCCGGGCAACTTAAACTTAACAAGATCTTGTCTCAGAAATTAAAAGGGCTATAGATGTAACTCAGTGGTAGGGGCATCCCTAGACTTAATACCCTATACCATAAAATGGGGGGAAAAGTAAACAACAATTAAAAAAAAAAACCCAAACCTTCATATTTATATAGATATGCAATACACACAGAAAAAGCACATATTTCAAACTAGTAATTGGGTTACCTCTGATTTGGAAGATAAGATTAGAAGGGTGAGAATAAAATGAAAATTTTGCCTTTCGGCTTAAGTAACTCTAAATTATTCGAATTCCACAATACAAGGGTATCATGTGTTAATTATGCACTTCATTTAAGTTAAAAAGCACTGCCTCTAAACCTTGAGTTCTTTTTTTTTTCACCTTTTCTTTTCTTTTTTTTTTTTAAGAGAGAGTGAGAGAGATAGATAGAGAGAGAGAATTCCAATATTTATTTTTTAGTTATCGGCAGACACAACATCTTTGTTTGTATGTGGTGCTGAGGATGGAACCTGGGCCGCACGCATGCCAGGCAAGCGCGCTACCGCTTGAGCCACATCCCCAGCCCTAAACCTTGAGTTCTTAAGACAACTTTTCACTAGGCACAGTGAAAAAAGAACAATATAATAAAACAATTAACTTAAACTTGCATTCAGAGATTACTAAAGCTAGAACAAAAACTATTTTGAAGTCCAACAATCTTCTTCATCATTTTATAGACAAGCAAGTACACCAAGCTCTTTAGAAATTAGGTAAATTTACCATGGTCAAACAGCAAATTGAGGTTAGAACTTCTGCTGATGACTCTGTTCCATTGCTCCCTTTTCATTTTGAAAATTCCTCTTCCAATCTTAACGTACCACACTCTCATTCACGATAAACGTTTTAGGAATACATCTGTACAGTAAATAGAATATATCCTTTTATACTATTTTTTTTGGGGGGGGGGGCACTAGGAATTGAACCTAGGGCTCTTTATCACTGAGCTATATCCACCGTCTTTTGTTTTTCAATTTGAGACAAGGCTTACTAAATTACTTAGAGCTTCACTGAGTTGCTGAGGCTGGTCTCAAGCTTGCGATCCTCCTGTGTCAACCTCAGAAGTCACTTGAGATTACAGGCATACAGCCTGCACTCACTTATATTCCTTTTTCTTAATGTAAGTATATTCATTCCCTTTCCTTACTTCATGGCAGTCCCTTGTTTTGTTTTGCTCCTTCTCAAAATAGTTTCTAGATTCAGGGTTAAAATACAAACAACAAATGAATTCTCAAGAAAGGTAAAACTAATGAGAAAAGAAAAGAGGAGGAAGAGGAGAACTATGAATCTCTTACTCATCAGTCTATTTACTGGCTTAAGTAAATTTATTTTATTAGAGGCATAAACAAATTTATATGTAACTTGTAAACTTTAATATTCAATATTATCATTTTAAAAATCCAATGACAGCCATTCATTAACTGAATCATAGTTAACCTGTTTTCTGAATGGTCAAGAAATGTGTTACCTTTACAGAGATAAATACACTACATTTTATTCTAAGTATCTAGAAGGTGACAATACAATATTGTACTAGAATTTTGAATTTTAAGTAACTCTTAATTTTAAGTAACACCTTTTGAATTTTAAGTAACTCTTTCTAAAATGGAATGCTATACTTGCTTTTTTCCTAATAGAGGCATACAATTATAACCATTTCTTGATGATTCAGTCTCCATTTAGACTATTAATTACTACGCTGCAAGTACTGTGATAAAATGATGCCCTAGAGGCTATTACATGTCTAATTAAATAAGTGAATAACTGAATAGTTTCTAGTCTTTCTTTATACCTTTTCTCCTTATCGCTTTGCAGTTAGAATTAACTTGCCCATTTATAACAATGCTCCCTTCCAATTTAATTTCCTATATTATGGAATATTTGGTAACTAACCTTTATATGAAGAGAAAAAAACTCTCTGAAAGGAGGACCTTTCTATTTAAAAATTACATATGCATGTATACATGCACATGTATATATACACTTAATTTTATGTGAATGTATACATGCATGTATATGTGAGCATGCGCGTGCACACACACACATTAATTAAGTAGAAATGTCCTTCCCTTACAAATGAGCTTACTGAAATCTTGAGAATTAACCAAGATTGTGCAGTTAGTAAGATGGAGAGCTGGGATCTAACCCAAGTCTGTCAGATCTAAAATTCAGTTCTTTTTCATGCCAGACTGCATATTACATATTTTGAATATACAAAGACACTCAACTTATTTGGGGCTCATTTTGCCATAGTGTAACAAGGACTCTGGTCTCCTGACCAAGTATGGTTATTTCATCTCTTTATTTTCACTGATAAAATAATTTATCATTTACTTTTTGGCTCTTGGATAGATTTCAGATTGATACTGCTATTCCATTATCTTTAGTTAAATGAGGCATTCAAACATACAGGATAGGGTTTCTGGTTATGATTAAGATTGAGAATCCTCATTCCACTTCTTTCCCTAACTGCAACAAAATATTCTGAAAAGAATGCATAAAACAATTACTTGAGATCTTGAAGAACAAATATTAAGACATATTGAAAAGGGAAATCAAATTTTGAAGAATGACCCATGAGGCAATGAGTTCCCTTGCTTATACATATAGCTTATAAACTTTGAGAATTGTGTACAAAAAAAGCTCCTGATAAAACCCTTTTTTTCTCTGATCACCTTTAACTTTCCCAACCACACAAGTCCCAGCTGTGAAACTGCAACACATGGCAGCAGTGGCATGCCATGGAAGCATGAGGGACTCCCGTGTGTGCGCTCTCTCTCACTGCTTTACCTTGAGTGGACAGCAACACAAGGAAGGGGGAAAATCCCAATTTTCTAGGAAGATCGCAAGGAAAGGGGGTCCATGAGAGCTTGACTGGACGGAGGAGATTACAGAGAGGAAGGAATTAGAGAAAGGGATCCTAGGCTCATCCTCCCAGCTACACAAACACAGAAATAACTGGTATCAACACAGTAAAGATTTTTGAGAATTATGGACCAGTGGCCAGGTCCCAGACTGGTCTATGCACAGTGCACATGAAAAGCTGACAAGAACAGACCTGGAAAAGTTTTTAAAAACAAAATGACATTGGATCTAGAGTGCATAGAACACAGGTCAGGAACTGTAGTCTGAACAGAGCTGAGTGACTAATGAAACAAAAATTATTAACATTTGTCAGCAGAATTTAATAGGACCCAAAGTCTCACAGTATAATATTCAAAATGTCCAAAAATAATCCAAAATTAACTGACATTCAAAAAACCAGGAACACCTTAAAAAAAAAAAAAAAACCACTCAAGGAAAAAAAAAAATCAACCAACATGAAATGACAGATATTGGCATTATCAGAGTCTTTTAAAACAATTATCATAACCACGTTACACAAAGGAAGGGGGAACATTCTTGAAATAAACGGACTAAAAGTCACAGAAAAGAAATAAAAATTATTAAAAAAAACTCAAGTGGAAGTTTTATTTTTTATTACTTAGAGAATACTTTATTAGTTTCTGTAATCAAACAATAAGACCTTACATATTTGATACAGTGTAACTCCTATACAAATTAAGTTTAACATTTTTAAACCAATATGGCTATTAATTTCTGTATAATGCTGACTCAAGATGATAAACTGAGATACTTTTTCCAAAGTTGAAACCACAACTAAAACTTCAAATTCAAATACATATATGCCATGACACACAACTAAGTCATTCAGGGTCACTCCAGGTGAAATTTGGGTTGGCACACAAAGACAGAGAAAATACCTTTTTCTTGGGGTTCTTCAGCATTGGCTCCTCTGCTCCAGCTCCCACAAGGGAGGCAGAAAAAAAAGAGAGGAGGAGGATGTTCTGAAGCCCCTTTTTATTGAGGGGAAGACACTGAAGAAAGTTTCACCCCAAAGAAGGGGGTCAGGTTTCAGGGGGTTGAGTCTAACTCCATGATGTCTTATGGTCAGCAGATTGACTGACATCTTGGAAGGCCACACCTATCACAGAGGATCATAGGCAGAGTGAGCAAAACGGACACATAACACCACCAGCCCAAACAGAGAGGCAAAGTCAGTCCAGTCCACTCATGTACTCATGCTCATAATTCACACACACACAGCCCATAGCTGGCTTGCCATACATATATATGTATGTGTATATATATAAATAAATACATATATAAATTCATACACACACATACATACATATATAAATAAAATGTGTGTGTCAGGGAAAGAAAGACCACAATAGCAAGATCTGGCCTCAAAATAAAAAGGACTGGGGTCAATGTAGCTCAGTGGTAAAGTGCCCCTGGGCTCAATTCCTATTACAAAAAGAAAGAAAAGACACCCCCCCACACACCAAAAAAACAAAACAAAAAAACCCTGCAAAGTTCTTTTTATAATTTAAAAAGATATTCTAGAGTAATATCATTAAAAACAGCTCTGAAAAAGCACTATCACTACTACATATCATAAAGCAGGTACAAGAGATTTTACATTCACAGAGTTATGATACAGTTATGATACAGTACTGTCCTTCCTACATCTATACTGCTATAGAATATAATTTAAAAGAAATTATTTGCAGGGCACACTGACATATGCTTGTAATCTAAGCAACTCAGGAGGCTGAGACAAGAGGATCTCAAGTTCAAGGCCAGCCCCAGCAATCTGGCAAGTCCCTAAACAACTTAGTGAGACCTTGTGTCAAAATAAAAAAAATTTAAAAGGCTGGGGATGTAGCGCTGTGGTAAAGCATCCCTGGATTCAATCTCCAGTACCAATAACAACAACAACAAAAGGGCATTATTTGAAACTTGATTCTACTTTTCCAGCACAGGGCCCAAAGGTTAGCATGACACAGCTGTATGTGTGAACTATGAGCATTAATACATAAGTGGAGAATATTTCTTTTTGTTTGTAGCACAGTTCTAAGTACTTATTCTCTTCATGAATATCAACTAAAAACCATTCTTTAAAAGCCAGGAAAAACAAAACCACCGCTGAATTCATACAAAAGTGACCAAATGGTCAAATGGAAATTTCAGAACTGAAAAATAGCCAATTTTTAAAAACTACAGAGGGGCTCAATAACAATGAGAGAGAAAAAGAAAAGAACAGTGACCTTAAAGATAGGCTGACAGAAATTATTCAATTTCAACACAGAGGGTAAAAAAAAGACACAACCTCAGGCCTAACATTTGTGTCACCTGAGACCCAGAAGGAGAAGAGAAAAAGATTGATATGTGATAAATAATGGCTCAATTTCCCAAATTGTTAAATTAAAATTTACAAATTCATTTCAATTTAGTATATATTGAAACCCCTATTTCTACCACAAATATAAAATCCAAGTACAGTAGATTAAAGAACTAAAGACAAACATACAAATTTAAAATTTTTACAAAAGTTATGTTCATATCCTACAAGTAGAGAAGTCCCTAATCAAGATACAACAGATTTACCGTTAAAAGACTGATTTGACTACTTTAGAAGTCAGAATACATGCACACTAAAAGACATGAAAGAAAGAAGGAGGGAGGGAAGAAAGAAATCCATGAACAGGGAAAAGATAGTTGTACCACATATATTTGATAAGGGTTAGAATCACAAATAAAGAATCCCTACAAATCAATTAAGACAAACAATCCTACAAAAAAATTAGTAAAAGCCTTGAATAAACACTTCATTGAAAAAGAAACATAAATGGCCAATAGATAAACGAAACGAAACGAAGCTCAAAGCACCTAATTAATAATTTTGGAAAGAAACACTACAACCATATAAAATTGGCAAAGGAAAAAAATTTAAGTCTGACAATATCATGAGCTCCCAAAGATATGGAGTAATGTGAACTCTCATACATTACTGGTAAGAGGTCTCTTGTTTCAATAACTTTAGAAAAAAAAAACCTTAATGCTATCTAGTAATATTAAACATGCAAACATCCTATGATCAAGCAATTCTATGCTCAGGTGTATACACATAACCCTACAGCAGGAACAAGGAGACTTATTCTGTAAAGGGAGAGGTAGTAAATATTTTAAGCCTTGAAGACCACACAATCTCTGTAGCAACTACTCAGATGTGCCTTTTTTACACAGAAACTGCTACAGATAGGTTAATAAAAGAATATGCTATGTTCCATTAAAACTTCACTTATTTAAAAGGTATCCTGTCAAGCATAGTTTCCCAATTTCAGCTCTTGAGAAACTCTAGCACATATTCTAAGAGACATGTTCAAGAATATTCAAGCAAAAAAAAAATTTTTTTAACTTTTAAAAAAGAAAAGAAGGAACATTCAAGTAGCATAATTCATCATAGAAACACTGAAAACAACGTAAATAAATATCCATCAACTGTGAAACAGGTAAAGGAGTTGTAATATAAATAATGAAGAGAATACTATAGAGGGCTAAAAACAAACTATGGCTACATACACCATCATGTATGAATCTCAGGACCATATTGAGTGTAAAAAATTCAGGTGAACTTTAATAAATAAAAGTAAATAATTTATTATTTAGAATAAAACTATAAATAAACAATAGAATTATACACAAAATTTTATGACAATACGTATTTCTCCCCACCCCATCCCTTTTCCTGCTACTGGGGATTGAATCAAAAAGCACTACACTACTTTTCTTTTTAAATTTTTAATTTTCAGAGAGGGTCTTGCTCAGCAACAATAGTTATTTCAGATAGTGTAGGGCAAGTGAAAAGATAGAAAGGTGTCCACAAATAATGGTATATCTATAATTCAAACAAAGATCACATTATACTTTTGAGGAGAGTAAAAGAGTTGTGTGATGTTTCTCTTATGCAAAGGTGGATGGGGAATGTGGTAACTAGATGGCATGAGTGATTAACACTGGTTTTTAAGAACAACAGAATCATTTTTGCAAATTATATTCCAAAACAGACAAAAATCAAGTTGTACTTCCAAGGAATCCTAGGATTTTGTGACACAGAATCAACTAAACCAAATGGTCTTTAGGATACTTTTGTCTAGTAATATGAACCTAAGGTTAGTTGTTACTATGAAGAAAAACAAACAATAGTTCTTCATTTCAAAAAGATACATGAGATAAAACATCATTCTAAGAACAAATATTAAAAATTGTTTAAATGGTCTGATCTGTTCTCCCTAAAGTACTAGTTGAGACACTGGGCAGTTGTTATTGGATAGAATGGTAACAGGCGATTAGATTAGAATATTAGAGAAGTTGTATAAATGAAAAAACATGAGAAACCAGTAACAATAAAATGCACTGTTCATAATTTTAAAACTGGTACTGGCCTTCCCATAAAAAGGCAAGTGATCAAGTAAATGGTTACACTATGGAATACTAATATTTTTTAAAACACTACTCTTAAAAATGGGCTGGGGTTGTAGCTCAGTGGTGGAGTGCTTGCTTAGGACGGGTGAGGCCCTGGGTTCGATCTTCAGCACCACATAAAAACAAATAAACAACAAACAAATAAATAAAATAAAGGTTAAATTCTTGTAAGAAAAAAAAGGATGGCATATATTTATAATTATAAACAAGTAAGTTTAGCAGGAATGACAACATACTATGGAGAAAAAAGTTGCAGGACAACATTTATACTCCAGTGTTATCTGAGCAGAACTAGACAAACACACATACACAAATACATTGAAAGATTGGGAGCAAGCCTCTTGAGAATTTTCTATCAAAAAAGTCTTTATAAACAAATTTTTTTTCAAGTAAAAAAGCAACAAAGCAAAAATTAGGCTACAATATAAATCTATTTAATATACCTAAGTTTTTAATGCATGTTTGGTCAATTTAGAGATTTTTATGCATAGTGAATGAGAACATTTCTGTAAAAATATTATTATTAGGATAATAAAAAAGAATATTCTCAGGCTAATGAAAGGCACAAAAATTTAAAGATTGTTTCTCCCAAAAGAAAAAAGAAAAAAAGCCTACAACTGATTTGTCACATTAGTGAATTCAAGAAGGCATTTAGCAACTTAAACTTGTTATTGCTTTGTTATTGACTGAAATCAATCATCTTCAAATACTGCTGAGAAGATAGAAATATCAAAGAACTATATTAAAAAGTCAATGCACGGTGTATACTACAACTGCTAACATTTATTTATGGAAACAAACTGTAAGAAAATGTATTTATAAACTATAAACAATAGAACATATGGAAATAAATTTATACAGGAATTAATGACTTCTATTCATCTTGATAAACTACTTTCAAAGTAAAAATTTCTCTCAAAAGAGCTTTTACTAAATAAGGTATTTCTACTGTTGAAGCATTTTTCTTTAGTAAACAACAGTATGAATTATCTCCAGCTAGTAATATGATTATATGAAAATAAGACTAATTTCTGGCTTCAACAAAAACACAAATACTGTTGTAGACTCTTTATTTTTCTTTGTAAGGTATTCTTACTAAAAATTCATCTAGCATAAACTAGAAGAAAAATTGTTAAATAACAGAAAACAAACCAAAAAATCATATTGCTACTATTATTTTGAGCCATGACAACTAGGTCTTAAAAAAAAAAAAGAATTTACTTCATTTTGTCACCAGAATTCATTCATAATTAAAATGGTCTTTTTTCAAAGCCTCATTTTATCACAGAACTTAAAGAGTTATTCTGTAATTCTGTTTTTGATAAAGTTCTTTGGGTTAAACTTCACAGAAGCACAAATTGCCAATTCTGATTTACTATTTTTTAAGAGAAGTGCTTCTATATGACTTTCCATTATAAGTTAGTAGAGTAATTTTTCCTTTTAAGAATAGTATATAACAACCATCTTTCTGGAGGGGACAGAGTAAGTTGAGCAAAGTTCACTCTGCCCTCTTAATAGGTATGTAATTGTTTATAAAGTGAGTATTGTTTTAAGTACTCTATAAAAGAGTACAGGCAAATATTTATGCCATTACTGGCACTTAAAGGGGCAGAGGGAAGAAAGTGCTCTAGATTAGATTTTTGGGGGCGGGGGGTGGTGGGGAGGAGGACTGACCCAGGGGCAATTTACCACTGAGCTAAGTCCCCAGCCATTTCTGTTTTTTATTTTGAGGCAGGGTCTTGCTAAGTTGCTTAAGGCTTTGCTAAGGTACTGAGACTGGCCTTTCACCTTGTGATCCTCCTGCCTTAGCCTCCCCAGTCACTGGAATTATAGGCATGTACCATGGTCCCCGCACAGCTTCATTAGACTTGTTTTGTCATGAGTGGTAAAGTTTGTGAGGAGATCTGGAAAGAAGAGAAACATTACCAGTGCAGAAGTTGGTAAATGTGCAGGAACCACACACTGAAGCAAGACAAGGCAAACTGCCTTCCATTTTGGCCACCTATGTTATAAGCAATATAAACCAGTTCTGTTTCCTCCTGCTGCCTTCCCAGATAGTTTCAAAGGAAATCCCAACTCTCTAAATCTCACAACATACTTTACATTCTGAGGAAATCCTCTAAGTCCAGATGGCCTACCACAAAGCACTTCTTTGTTGGCACAAATAAAACTTCTTAAAACAGTGCTTCTCCTGTCCCTTTGGTCTCAAAAGAAAAGTTTAAAAGTTTTCTATTTCTTAAAAAAAAAAAAAAAATGATGGAGAGGGAGCAAACAGAGTACACAGGCAGAAGGTAGGACACAAACAAAAAACTTGGGTTGCTTTGGGAATGGATAAATCCCAGGTGGCAGAAACACATAATTTAATGAACTACAAGAATATTCACCACAATAATTTCATTGTCCTTGGGGTACTACACTTTTCTGATCTTTTTAACCAGTTAACAGTAAAGTACCATTGCTTCAAATACAAAACTCAAATTTTTTCTTCTGAAACTGCAACACAAAACAATTTCTATAAATAACAGAGTTTAAAGTCCCCAAAGTGAATATGTTTTTTTAAGTAAGAAATACAATGTGTGTGGAACTAGAAAGTCATAGTTCCTTTTTTTCTTTTGCACTTATTTTATTTATTTAGGTATCAGGGATTGAACCCAGGTGTGCTTAACCACTGAGCCACAGCCACAGCCACAGCCATTTTTGTTTTTTATTTTGAGACAGGTTCTCACTAAGTTGCTTACGGCCTTGCTAAATTACTGAGGCTGGCTTTGAACTTGCAATCCTCACACCTAAGCTTAAAGCTGCTGGGATTACAGCTGTATGCCATTGTGCTCTGACTTTTAGCTTTTGCTTTTATTTAAATTAAAATAAAATCTCATGATCTTTAAAGAAACTAAAAAATGATAACATTCGTCTTTAAAACCTAAATATTAAGACCATGATTGATTTATTATAATCATTTCACTAAAGAATATAATTAATAATGAAAGTCATATTTCTTAAAACTACTTTTCCAAATTATTTTAAAACATGACAACTGCAGTAGTATCAAGTAGCCTATAATAATAAACAATTCATAAATGGTTAGATATTCTGGTTTTAAACCATCGACCCAAGATTACAAACAATGTCAATGTATGGGGGAATTCAAATTATAAATATTTTTCAGTCTGTTTTACAAAACCATGTAAAGCTAGATGACAATAAATGAATGCAACATGTATTTATTCTTTTGTAGCCACTTCGAAAGTTAAAGAACAAATTTATAGAAATGTGTCAAAACAAAGCTATCAGATTTATTACTTCAATTTGTTGTTTTTAAGGTTTATATTTATACTTAAGAAAAACAAATCTAAGCCAACCAAAAGTAAACAAAAACAACGGATGCAACTTAATCAAATTGAATATAAAGAGCTGTGATCATAATGGTAGTGGTGGTGCACACCTGTAATCCCCACAACTCTGGAGGCTGGGGCAGGAATATCACAACTTTGAGGTCAGCCTAGGGTTTTGCAAGACCCTGTCTCAAAATTTTTAAAAAAGGAAGGGGGCGTTGCCTAGAGGTGTAGCTCATTGATAGAGAATCCCAGTGTTCAATCCAAAAAGTAATAGGTAAACAGATGAAAGAGAAATGGAGCAAAACAGTTCAGATTAATATTTTCAATAAGTTTTATGGAAAAATGGGAGTCATCAAAAGAGTGTTTTCACAAGTGAGACTAAGAAAGTACTCTTCTTTTAAGTAATACCTGACATAGATTCATCAAAGTATAGGAGTTACTTAAAAGATTAACAGAAGTTAAGTGGGCTATGCTTGAAATATTACAGACTAGGAAGAATTTAAACTCTTGCTATTGACTGGTGAGAACCTAAGAAGAATGCGTGTTAACACTTCAATCATCATATTTAAAACTACAGTTTCGTAATTCAGGTGTCCGCTACTCTTCTATAAACTAAACTGGCCCAATTACATGATTACTTACAGCATCCTAAGGTTATAAGAGCAGTTAACAAGTTTTGTAATAGTTCTTTCTACTCGGTACATAACAAAAAGACTTTTCTTACAAATCATGATACATTGGTGTTTTTCTCTACCACCTCCCATGTGTATAGAATACTACTAATTTGTAGATTATAATTTGGGCATTTCTTTCTTCTCAAATCAAAATCTGGTTTCAGACCAGAAAGTGTGTTTCCTAGTCTCAGCTTAGTTTCTACGCTTGAGAATCATCCTCTCTACTATTAAAATCAAATATCTCGTAGGGTGCAGTGGCACATGCTCATAATCCCAGTGGTTTAGGAGACTGAAGAAGAAAGACAGCAGATTCAAAGCCAGTCTCAGAACCTTGGTGAGGCCCTAAGCAATTTAGCAAGACCACGCCTCAAAATAAAAAATAAGGGACTGGGATTGTGGTTTAGTGGCAGAGTGCTAGCCTAATATGATGGAAATGGAATTAGGGTAAGAAATGTGCTAAACAGGGTTGATGGTGGTGAGGTTTTTGGAAAAGTTGTATATTTACAAGGTTTAGGGATGGAACCAAGATACAGTGATTGTACTAACATGAAAGGGCATACAACAGAGGTTTAGTGTAAGAAAAAACGTGAAGGGCTAAAATAGAAGACCAACAATGAGCCTTGGGGGGGAAAAACACTTTTATGTAAGAATGAAGGAAAGATGATGAAAGCAGGCACAGATGCAGTCAGTCTTCCATATCTGTAGGTTCTATGTCTTTGGATTCAAAGCAGACTGAAAATACTCAAGGACAAAACATTTGTATCTATACTAAACATATTCAAATTTTTTGTAGTAATTATTCCCTAAATGATAAAGTAAAACACCTATTACACTGCATTTACACTGTATTAAATATCCTAACTAATTTAGAGATGATTTAAAGTATATAGGAGAAAGTGAATAGATCATATGCAAATACTACACCATTTTACAAAAAGGACTTGAGCATATGAAGATTTTGATATCCTTGGGGGTTCCCATAACCAATCCTCCACATTTACTGAAGGATGAATGTATTTGTTTTCTACCTAAATTTTTATCTGTGAAGCAGGAGACAAGGTCACCTGCTAAGAGCTGGTTAAAGAGCTTAAGCTGAGTGATAAGTATGAAGCTGTCTATACCATCAGACTTATAATATTGCAAGACAGTTTAATTTGCTTCTAATAAAGTTATATTTATATTTAAAATTATATTTTATAATTTTATTTAAAATTCTTAGTTTATAAATCTCTCTAATCTTTTTTTTTAACTTTCCTATACACCTGGGAAAGTACCACACGGAGCAGAAGTCTGAATTTTGTGGTGGTATTTTAGAATCAGCAGCAAAGGCAGGCTAAAATAAGAGATGAGAAAGAAACCCACACTACCTTGATGATGATGCACAGGACTGGGAGCTGCTTTACAAGAACAGAACTGCCTGCATTGGAAGTTCAATAAAGCTGGGGTGGGGGTCCTTGATAAAGCAATTTTAGCCAATAATTATATGAAATAAAATAGGTAACTCCCTCCTACTTCCCTCCTCACTACCATGAGTATTTCTTCCTTTTTCAACTTCTTCTTTCTCTGAATATTCCCCTTTTTTTCACTTGTACCTACATTTTGAGGCAAGCAGGCAGGTAGGCAGCCTGTTTCCTGACCATCCTTTCCCCCCTTTTCTCCAGGTCTGCCAGAATGATAAAAATGAAGTATATTTTTGTTTATTGCTGTCAGTTTTAGATATATAGCCCAATCAAAAGAGGGGGTATTTTAGTACTACTGGGCCTCAACCTAGAACTTTACATATTAATTTGTTTCACTATTTTTCCTTTTCTTATTTTTATAAGTAAATGAGCTAAAATGCTCATATTACTCAATGAAGAAAAGCATATACTTCATTCCCCTTCCTACCTTCTCTGAAAAACTTATTACTCTTTACCTGTATTTCTCCCTAAATTTTCATTTTCATTCAGTCCTACCTATCAGTGAATGAGAGGTCTTTGGTAACAACAAAAACAAACAAGACAGAACAAAACAAAACAAAAGTATCTGTCTTGCTTTAAGAAAAACACTGTATTATGTAAATTCTCATTAACAAAAGTGTTCCTTTTGCATATGTAATATGCATATGTAATTAAAAGCACTGTGCTTCAGCAAAACCCTAAGAAAGTCTTCTTTCTTTCCTTCTCTTTCTATTCCTTTCCGAAATTTCCTACCTCCTTACTTAATGCCTTCCTTTCTAGTACCGGAGACTGAAGCCATGGACACTCTACCACTGAGCTACACCCCACAGTCCTTTTTATTTTTTATTTTGAAACCGGGCTCAATAAATTGCTGAGGCTGGCCACAAACATGTGATGCTCCAGTCTCAGCCTCTAGAATCATTGAGATCACACATATGCACCACCATGCCTGGCCCTGGGCAAGTTTCTTAATTTCTGGATGTCCCAGTTTCTCGACCTAATGAGGCTAAGAGTACCTAACATTTAAAGTTATTGAAAATTAAAGTAGGTAAACCACTAAAGAGCATGTAAAAATGCAGAGTAAAACCATGTAAATGTTAGTAATTACTAAAAATTTATCATTAAGACCGCCAAATAAAAACCAATTAAACACATTAAAATCATCTTTTTTAAAATATTTATTTATTTATTTATTTATGTATCTTTAATTTTAGGTGGATACATTAGTTTGTTTTTATGTGGTGCCAAGGATCGAACCCAGTGCCTCATGCATGCTAGGCGAGCACTCTACCACTGAGCCACCTCCCCTAAAATCACCTTAATTCAAGATAAATAAATTCTGCAGGGTCAGGCAACCTAATTATTCTAATATTTACCAAAACTTAGTTTCTGAAACATCAGCAGAAAGACATGCTTCATTATTTTACTAATTATTTATTCACTAAATTCCATTTTAGAACCAAAAAATTAAAAATGCACTAAACTGTGAATTAGCAGGGCAGATTCAAACAACAAAGATATATTATTTCATAATCATTTTTAACATTTGGTAAACTTATAATTATATGTCACTGCATTGTGAGGGTTTGGTTAAATAGTTTCCAACCCTAGAAGCAGACACCAGTGGAGAAAATGTAAACAAATAAATGCAATAAGCATAAGAGAAGAGTTGCCCTTTAGAACATGTACAGAAAATAGTGGGATCTATTTTAAAAAAAAAAAAAGGACCAATTTTAAGCCAGAGTGGTGCACACCTGTAATCTTGGCTACTGGTGAGCCTGAGGTAGAAGGATCAAAAATTCAAGGTCATCTTGGGAAATGTATTGAGACCTCTCAAAACAAATAAAAAGGCCGGGGATATACCTCAGTGGCTCTAGGTTAATCCTCAATATAGGGAGGGGGACACAAATTTTAACAGGAGAGGAAAATATATAAGTCTGGATTTTGGAACAAGTTATTTTGTTAAAAGGAAAATACTGATGAGAAAAAAATTTTAAGTGATCCCATTTGGAAAGCTTATTATGTAGCCCATAAAACGCCAGACAAAATATAGCTTCTAAATTACAAATAACATGAAAACTATATCCCAAATGATATGACTGAAGATATTAACATTGTATTTTAAATAAAAAATCTAAGTACATCTTTGGCCTACTAAAAAAAAGAGGGGGGGTACAAAGTGAGGAAGAGACCCAGAAGAAATGAAGAAACCAACCACAAACTCAATCAATAAAATAAGAGTATACATATTACAATAGGCAACACACTGCTGAGTTCTTGGATGATGAGCAAGTTTAGGGTCTTTGCAGGGGTGAAGTAGTAAGAAGAATGGCCTGAACAGGCCCTTTTTTTTTTTAGGGGGGGGGGGTTAGGTGGAGGGGTAGTACCAGGGATTGAATCAAGGGGTACTTAACCACTAAGCCACATCCCCACCCCTTTTTAATTTTGAGACAGGGTCTAATTTGCTTATAGCTTTGCTAAATTACGGAGGCTAGCTTTGAACTTGTGATCCTCCTGCTTCAGTCTCCTGAGCTGCTGGAACTGGAATTACAGGTACGTGCTACCACATCCAGCTCCAATTAATTTTGAAAGCAGGCAGAATATACTAATTCTTTAAATAAAAATAAATATGGGAAAGGACAGTTTTGTTTGTTTGTATTTTGGTACCGGGGACTGAACCCAGCCAGGGATGTTTTACCACTGAGATCCATCCCCAGTCCTTTTTATTTTTTATTTTGAGACAGGGTCTTATTAAGTTGCTGAGGTTTTACTAGACTGCTGGCCCCAAACCTGTGATCCTTCTGTTCAGCCTCCTGAAATGCTAGGATCATAGGCATATACCACTGTGCCTGGCTTTCCCCAACCCCATTTCTGGAACTGGGAACTGAACCTTGGGGTGCTTTACCAGAGTTACATTTCCAGTCCTTTTTATTTTCAGACAGGGTCTAACTTGCTCTGGGTTGCTTTATTGAATTTCATAAGTTCATGGAATACTGATAACAGAACCAAAATCTGTAGTTTTAAAAGAAGCAAATAGCTTTTTAATTTTCCTTTATTCTTTCATTTAAAGTTAATAAAAAGTTTTGACAAAAATTTTATATATGCTATACAGCATGACACTTTCATACATGTACACATTGTGGGATAGCTAAATCAGGCTACACATTTCTGATAAGAACATTTAAAACCTATGTTAGCAAGTCTCACATATACAATATACTGCTATTAACTATAGAAACCATCGTGTACAACATATATCCTGAAATTATTCCTCCTAACTGAAATCTTGAATCCTTTGAGCTGCATTCCCCAATCATCACCTCCAGAGCCCCACCTCCAAGCCCCTGGTAACCATTTTACTGTCTGTACAACATAACTTAAGATTCCACATATTAAATGAGATCCTGTAATATTCATCTTCATGCATCTGGTTTCATTCACTTAATAACATCCTCCAAGTTATACATGTTGTTGCAAATGACAGCATTTTTTTTAAAGGCAAGTAGTCTTCTACCACAAACATGCATAGGTAGATAAAAAGATATAACTATATATCTACAGATATCACACTTTCTTTATCCATTCATCTTTTGATGCACACTTAGGTTGATGCCATTTCTGGCTATTATGAATAATGCTTAAACAATCTCTCTTTGACTTACTGAATTCATATTCTCTGGATATATAACTCGGGGATTATTAGATTGCTTTCTGTAATGACTGTAAAAATTGTATTTTTATAGAAATGGACCCACTGCAGGTCAGGGGTTATATCTGAGAATTATGTGAGTATGTGCATCTTTACTTCAGAATTTAAGTGGATCTGAACAAAACATTGGCAAGAATTATCTTTCTAGAGCACAGCCAATGCAAGACCAAATTTAAAAAAACAAAACAAAACTGTCTTTCTAATCCACTTACAAATGTGCCTTAGAATAACTGTGTGGTGGAACAGAGATCCAATACATGTCTATATCATAAAGGTAAAATTAACATATAATTGCACAACTGAGCTCATTTACCATTTATATTAGATAGTGTTCAGGTTTAGATCTGGATCGTGAGGGTTCTAAATTCATCAGTGAATTAATCCATTGGTGGATTAATAAACTATGACCTTAGTAGGTTGTGGTGCAAATTTCAGGAAGCTTAGTTGAAGGAAGCAGGTCACTGGGCGTGTATCCAGGAAGGCAAGATTTATTACTAAATTTGAAGGTACTCTTATGCTGCAACACAGCAATCCTACTCTCAAAGATGGGCATGGGATGTGAATAGACATTTCCTCCAAAGAAGATATACAAATTGCTAATAAACATAGGAAAAGAAATGGAGAAATTGGAACCCTCCCATATTGTTGATGTGGATGTGAAACTGTGTATGTAGCTGTTGTATAAAACAGCTGGCAGTTCCTCAAAAAATTGAACACAGGCTTATCATATGATGCAGCAAATCTACTTCTAGATATATAATCGAAAGAAAGGAAGGAAGGAAGGAAGGAAGAAAGAGAGAGGGAGGGAGGGAGGGAGGGAGGGACTCAAACATACTTGTATAAGCCAATGTTCATAGCAGCATTGTACACAATATAAACACCGCTTCTGAGAAAAAACATAAGACTACTCAGAGATCTACAAAAGGATAGACTTCTATATCTTTATAAAACTTTTAGTAAAGTTTCCACAGTAAATTGTATTTTTTTGTAGTTGTAGATGGATTCTACATATTAAGATGATTTTATTTGTTTATTTTTATGTTGTACTGAGGATTGAACCCAGTGGCTCATACATGCTAGGCAAGCGCTCTGCCGCTGAGCTACAATCCCAGCCCAGTAAATCATATTTTTGAAATCATAATAGATCTATGGTAGGACATCAAAGTGATGTAAAAGATGGTTCTTACTCTGAGGAACCTTTTAACAATGCAAAAATCTTAAAGAAAGCATTAGCCAACCAAATGAAGTAATATGTCTAAAAAAGGTAACAAGTAACTTTTGATTAAGTTTAATTTATTACAACCAATGAAATCATTATATTAACAATAAATAAAATCATATTCACTTCAAGAGAAAGGACAAGCATCTAATATAATTTAACATCTATTCATAACAATAACCTTAAATAGCATAAGAGGAAAGAACATTCTTTATTTGAGGTAGGCATTATAGCAGATCATATTTTCTGTATTTCTCTAGCCAGAAACACACATCCAAAAACATAAAACATGTATGGGTGCCATTTCATATGCTGGTCTTACAATGCAACCGGCAGATACTCCTTTTACCAAAAAGTTGGGTCTATATTTCCTCCATTTCTATCTGGGCAGGGGGCTTGTGACTGTTGCAGACAAGAATATGAGAAAAAGTAATGCTTATATATGTGACTTCTGAGACTAGGTTATAAAAAGGATACAGCTTCTGTTAGGCTCTCTCTCTGAGACTGCTTGTTCTAAGGGAAACCAGTCACCATGCTGTAAGGAAGCCAACTCAGGAAGACTATACGGATGGACTCTGGTGGAGAAGAAGTTAAGAACCCCCACCAGGAGCCAGCATCAACAAGTAGACAGAGGAGTAAAAGAGCCTTCAGATGATTCCTTCCCATTGCCTGTCATCTTTCAGCCAAGGCCTCTGACAACACACAACACAGTCAAACCCTCCATGGTGTACAATATCTTAATCCCTAATTCACAGAATCCACGATCCATGATCACCATATATGGCTTCTTTATACCACTAAGTTTTAGAGTAATTTGTTATGCAACCATAATAACTGGAACAGGTACATACCAACATTAATGAAAAACTACAACAAATATCAAGTTGAAAGCTTTATGAGATACAGAAACAAAGAGGTTTACTCTTGTTAGAGTCTGTAAACAAGTCAAAATAACACCTGGCATTTTGCCAGGGGAATGTTAAAGTTCGTAAACAAGTCTGGATGGTGCCTGGCAAAATGCCAGAGGGAGTGGTTTGAAAAGTAACAAAAGCTAGCCATTAAGTGTGGAGATTCCTTATTGGTTGACTGATGTATCTAGTTTATGCTAATTAGATAAGCTGTGTGGAATGTATAAATACTGCTCCTGTCCTACAATAAACGGCTCCTACTCCTGCTGTATCAACGTACACAAGTTGTTCGTCACCCCCCGGTTATTTTGCTGCAGCCGGACTCCGGCATACTCTCACTTCTATTTTATACTAGCAGTCATACTCAGTTCAGTAACACCTGAGAAGTTTAGAAAAACTTAAGAATTAGGGGGAAGGTGGGAGTTCATAACCCACTTGAATCAAAGTGTGGAATATGATATGTCAAGAAATTTGTAATGTTTTGAACAACCCACAATAAAAAATTAAAAAAAAAAAAAGAATTAGGGGGGAAAAAAACCTGTCATTATTCACAGACAATGTAATTATTTATATAAAAATTCCCCAAATGTAAAGAATTTATTAGAATTAACAAGTGGGTTTAAAGTTTGATGGCTACAGATCAATTACAAAAATCAATTAATATTTCCATGTACTACTTACAAAATAATACACCTAAGAATAAAAATAATAAAGATGCTAAAAACCTCTATGAGTAAAACTATAAAATACTATTGGGAGAAATTAAAGACAAATAATTAGAGAAATACACAAAGCTCATGAATTGAAAACTTAATGAAAGATGCCCCTTTTACCCAAACTCATCTGGACATTTAATATAAAATGGGGGGAAAAAATCAGTGTGTTTGTGTACATGTACATGTGCATGCACACATGCATGAAATTTGGTAAGATGATTCAGAAATTTACACAGAAAAGCAAATAGTCAAAAGTAACTAAAATCTTAAAGAAATGGGAAAAGATAGAAGTACTTGCTTTACCAAATATCAAGACTTATTATGAAACCAGTTATTTAGGTAAGGATATACAAAGGAATACAAAAGAATTAAAAAATAAACAGACATCTACACATCAAAAGTGACACTTTAGCATGTTTAGCATGTACAGGAGTTCTAGCCTTAACACCAAAACCAAAACAAAAGTGGTACTTTAGACATCTTTGGGGAAAGAGAGTCATGTCAATAAATAATGTTGGGTACAGTGGATTTTTGTACGGGAGAAAAATTAAATTTGATTCTCACTGCATGTAAAAAAATCAATTGCTGGTGGACTGTAGCTATAAATGTGAATGACAAAACAATAAAACTTTTAGAACTTACTTAAACAAGACATGAAAATAACTACTAGGATGAGGTTGTGGCTCAGCAGTAGAGCACTTGCCTAGCACGTGCAAGGCTCTGGGTGTGATCCTCAGCACCACATAAAAATAAATAAATAAAATAAAGGTTTGTGTCCAACTACAACTAAAAAATAAATATTTTTTTTAAAAAGAAAGAAAATAATTACTGATAAAGGTAAGACTGACAGCTGGGTCAATCTTTTGTTTTTCTTTTTCTTTTATAATATTTCTTTTAGTTGTAGATGAACACAATACCTTTATTTTGTTTATTTATTTTTATTTGGTGAGGATGGAACCCAGGGCCTCACAAGTGCAAGGCAAGTGCTCTACCACTGAGCCTGAGCCCCAGCCCCTGGGGCAATCTTAATACTGAGAATGTCTATTCATAAAAAGGTACCATTAGGAGAGTAAAAAAGGCAAGCCAGAGTAGGGTAAAGTAATTGGGACATATAACTGACAAAGGCTCATTTCCTAATATGCAAAGAATACCCCAAATTGAGCAGATCATGGTGGTGCACCCTGTAATCCCAGCTACTCGGAAGACTGAAGCAGGAAGATCGAAAATTCAAGGTCAGCATCAGCAATTTAGTGATACCCTGTCTCAGAATAAAATAAAAATAAAGAGCTAAAAACAGCTCAGTAGTAGAGTGCTTGTCTAGTATGCACAAGGTCCTAGGTTCAATTCCCAGTACTCACCTCCCAACAGCAACAAAGCCCTAAAATTAATTAGCAAAAGACAATTTAATAGAAAAATATGCAAAACTTTAATAAGAACTTTACAAGTAAAGAGGATATCCAAATAACCAATAAAAACATAAAAATGGACTTAATCTTTTCAAGAAAATATACCTAAAACCACATGATACTACTACATGCTTAACAGATTGCTAAAAATTAATAAGACTAATAATTTCTAGTGTTGATGAAGATGCAGAACAGGGACTCTCAAACCTGCTAGTGAGACTATATTCCAATCAATAAGAAAAACTATTTTTCATTATATCTATTAAAATGGAAATAGATATGATGAAGAAATTATAGTCCTATGATTATACCCACGAGAAATGTGTACAGATATGTACCAATATAAACATAAAGAAACCAGAGCAGCATTATCTATAATAGACTGAAAACAAACCAAATACCCACTAGTATTAGTGTGGAAAAATAAACTGTGGTCTATTCATGTAACTGGATACCATTCAGCAAAGATACTGAATTAACTGCAATTGCACAAAATATAGATGAATCTCACAAATAACGCTGAGCAAGTAACTCAGACATAAAAGACTATATTTTGTGACCCCAGTTATGCAAAGTTTTGTTGTTGTTTTTTTTTAAGGCAAAACTATACTATGTTGTCACAAATGAAGACAGTAATTATTTTTGGAGATGTGGGGGAAGGGGTACTAACTGGGAGAATAACAAAGGCACAGTGTGTTCGGTATGTTCTGAACCTGGATCGTGGTTACATGTTATTTTTATATGGCAATTAAAAATGTTTTTACAATGTTCAGCCTACACACTCAATATGTGTATTTTTATACTTGCACTAGTATGCTAATGTTAAAAATTTTATAAAACAGAGAAACAGAAATTTGAAAAGTATGGAATAACAAATGAGACTTAAATGTCTTGCTAATAGCAATAGCTTCAGTTTCACTAAAAAAAAGTAAATTTAAAAGCCATCTCTGTTGACTAAGTGGAATAAAAATATAAGGCAAAGACTGGGTATGAGAGATGAGACTAGAATCAGAACTATAGGCAAGAGGCCATTAGAACTGTGCAGGTCAGGAAGTGGCTTCATTAAGGCAGCAGCAGCAACATAAAGGAGCAAATGTATTACTTACCTAGACAGGGGCGTGTGTGCCTGTATGTGTGTGCGTGTGTTACTCAAACTGCAAATTTTATCTGTTTACCCTTCTCCTCTCCTCCAATGCAATGAACGTGGTCTTGAGAGTGAGGTGGGTATCATAATTTGTTGGTAGTACAGGAAAAAAAAATATTTGAATTTTTACGTTTACTTTTTAAACTGGAAGCCAGTGATAAAAATCAAATGGGCAGCTTTAACCATTACCTCCCCATTATTTCTACCAGCTTTCCGTATGGATCCAAAAAGTAACAAACTTCTTCCCCCAATGGCTAAGTATATATCTGATATGGATCAGTTATGTTTTAGGCATGCAGTATAGATGAATACAACTGCTTTGGAGAACTTGTTATTTTGAATGATCTATAACATAGACTAAACATGAAAAGAAATGCTTATTATTCAAAAGCTACTTCAAAACCTATTTTTTCAAGACATCCCCAACCCTCACCCAAACTGCCACTCTTAAATCCTTTCTATTTAGAAATTATGGCTAGAAGGGGTTTTAAATGTTCCTGCACCACAACAAAACACAAAAACCTCAAACACATACACAAACCTTTTGATTTCTTAATCTATTTCCTTATCAAAGAGGCTCTTTCTTATTTGATGTTGTGATATAATTCATCAATTAAAGTTCTAAAACAAAACTTAAATTGACCTGTTCCTATCTATGTTCATTATGGGTTCTTTATGGCTAAGACGCAAGTATGAAAATGATGTAACAGTCAAATATGTTTCAATTAAGTCTGGGTGAATATACTAACAGTTAACCATGTTCGTTACACCTATAATAAAAGTTTTTGCTGACTTTGAAAAAATAAAAGGATAAGCTACTACTATACTTCTCACTGAAACTCAAAATTAGAATTCTTTTATGGTCAATGTAAAACACATATCAATGTAAAGGAGTACCCACGTACTCCTAGTATGAAATTTTTTTGTGCCGTTTGGACAGGAACAAAGTATGAAAGGCGAAAAACTGAAGTAAATACAATGAAGCAAATTTATTTTCTTCTCCTCTATCCTTATATTCCCTTCAGATAGACTCAAGAAGATCCATATACGCGATAAATTCAAATAATAATTCTCAACCTGGATGTTTCACAGTCCACTTTGTAAAGGATAATGCAATCTTCAAGGACCACCCAGATCTGATTTAGATCCATAAATTAATTCAGGACCAATCTAACATTCTAGGGATTTTCCAAAAGTGAGATGATCACAGTTCAGATCAAATTCTCCACATCTTTCCTCAAATAAATCTACATGTTCAAAAGTAATATCAAATTGAGATAATTTTTCCAGTGAGAAGTTTCGGATTTAAAATTTTTGGAGCCTGGTGCATCAGCGCATACCTGTCATCCCAGCAGACTGGGAGGCTGAATTCAAAGCTGGTCTCAGCAAAAGCCAGGCACTAAGCAACTCAGTGAGACCCTGTCTCTTAAATAAAATACAAAATACGGCTGGGGATGTGGCTCAGTGGTTGAGTGCCCCTGAGTTCTATCCCTGGTACCCCTCCCAGAAAAATTTTGTTGTTGTTGGATCTGATACTTGGACATATGTTCGAAACACAGTCCCAGCAATCAACCAATGTACTTCAAATTATCTAAGTGCTTATTAAGATAATCAAACTACATACACACAAACATGACCAAACAGTCCAGGAGCATATCTTAAGAACCCCAGAGAGTACCTTTTTCATGAGCAGAAAGCTCTGTTTAGGTTTGTATCATGTAAATAACTTAATGCAAGCACAGCAAAGGCTAGAAGACAAAGATTGACGGTTTCAGTATCTAAAATAACTAAATGAAAAATAGTAACCCTCTGTTTCTACAGAAGGACAAACAGTAAGAAATGTACTGACTCTATAACACGAAAAATGTAGATTAGATAAGACTGTTTTTAAAGGTAAAGGGAGAATAAGTCTTGAAAATTAAGAATTGCTTTTTCAGCTTGCCTTGCAGGTCCTAGGTTCAATTCCCAGTGCCACACACACAAAAAAAGATAGATAGATAAATACACAAATGAATAAAAGATTGCTTTCACTGAAAAATTTGTTTTAATAAAACAAAAAACTGTCTTTTTTTTTGGTACCAGGGATTGAACCCAGAGACATTTGACCACTGAGCCACATCCCCAGCCCTTTCTTCTTCTTCTTCTTCTTTTTTTTTTTGAGACAGGGTCTCACTAAGTTGCTTCGGACCTTGCTAAATTGCTGACGTTAGCCTTTCACTTGTGATCCTCCTGCCTCAGCCTCCCAAATCACGGGGATTACAGGCATGTGCCACTGCACCCAGCAAGACTGAATTGTCTTGATGGGTTAAGTGTGACTCAATATAGGGCTCAAATCATCTTCTATATGACTATTTCCCAAAGATTACAGAATTCAATTTATTTGAAAAACCCTCTTTAATTAATTATGTTTAAGCTAGGAAAAAAAATTCAAACTACCACTTATGTAAGTGTACATTACCAAGTGACAGTGAATTGGATGCACCTTTATGGGGTTCAAACAGAAATTTCACAACAAATAGTACTCTAGCTCTTGTACTTGATAACCCAAAGTTTCTATTATGTTTAAATTTGCAGGTAAACTTTAAATAGGAAATTGACTCAGCCCAACTATGAGTAACAACTGTCAGAATACTGGTAAAATGAAATTTTACATAACCAAAGTGCTTCATCACAACTGAAAATACAATTTTTAATAAGTTACTTATTTGCTTCTGATGCAGTTTCAAAAGTCAACCAAGAATGAATCTGATCTTTATTCCTTCCAACTACTTTGCTTCTCTTCCATCAGCTTCAATTCTACTTGAGGTTGTGAATCAGAGGAATAAGAAGTCTGCATATAACCAACTGTAGATATTAACAATGTTATTTCATTTGATTCAATGCTTTTACATTGGAAAGCAATTTAATTGTCCCATAGTAGCAAAGTTAAATATGGAGGCCTAGCCATTCAACGAAATATTAAGCACTCACTGATTATCAGGCTACAGTAATCTAAAAACTTCACATATTTTAGAAAGATTTAAAATTTATACACACACTAGTCATAGCTATAAAAGATATGAAATAGAAAAAGAACAAAGAACATGATAATGAGAATAGTTGGGCTTATGCTAGGACTGTGCATGATTACAATTAAGAAACAAATGGATTTCTTTTTTACTCCAAAGATCTTAGTGAAATTATTACACTATTACTAATAAATGCTGGAGAGAATGTGGAGAAAAAGCCACACTTTTACATTGTTGATGGGACTGTAAACTAATACAACCACTATGGAAATTAGTATGGAGGCCCCTCAAAAGACTAGGCATGGAACAACCATATGACCCAGCTATAACCACTCCTCAGTATTTATCCTGAAGTCATCATACTATAGAGATGCATACCCATGTTTATAGCCACACAATTCACAATAACCAAACTGTGAAAACAGCCAAGGTGTCCATCAACAGATAAACGGACAAAGAAAATGTGGTGTACGTACACAATAAAGTTTTATTCAGTCATAAAGAAAAATGAAATTATGTCATTTACAGCAAAATGGATAGAACCATTATGTTTAGTGAAATAAGCCAAACTCAGAAAGTCCAGGTCAGATGTTCTCTCACATGTGGAAGCTAGAGAAGAAAAAGGAAAAGAAAGGTCGGGGAGAGTGATAGGGATCTCATGAAAATCAAAGGGAGATCAGTAGAGGAAAGGGACCAAGGGGTGGGAGGGAGGCAGTGCTGGGGAATGATATTGGCCAAACTGGAATTGTAATATTGTGTATTGTGTACATGTATGAATATGTAATAACAAATCCCATCAGTATGCACAACTAAAATGTACCCATAAAAAACTGTGGAAACAAATACTACCATTTTCAGGATTCTTTATTACCACTCTGTATTGCAACATCAACTAGGGAAAAACTTTATATAAGATAATGTAACTATAAATTGAATATAACAGTCTAAATATGGAACTTTTATTAGTCAATTAATTATCTATTAGGAAAGTAAAGGTGAACTGGCATTTAATCTTATGTCAGACTCATAGAGAAGTTATTGATTTTTCAACTTCAACATTACCTACCAGAACTGAGCTATATCAGACAGTGAGAACAAAAGGGTCCTAAAACAGCCAAAATGAAAACCATAAAATATTAATGGATGAAAAGCATTTATTTTCAAGAACGTTCTTCTGGCCTTCACAAGTTGCCTCTTAACCAAATTTATTAGAACTGTGTCCAAGTCAAAGCAATTTGATTTTCCAACTCACAGCAAATAAAAAGTAACAAATTAAAAAGTAGTCAGGTAAAGGTACTAAGGCAAGCAAGAAACTGACAACTTCTCAGTATGAAAATAGTATTTTAGAAGACACAAGAAGTGAAAGAGCTTAGATCCAATATCATTCAGTGCACAGGCAAACAATCCTAAGTCATTTCAATCACTCTTGGGGTATTACAGTCTTTAGATTTCTTATGCGAAATTAGTTGTATATGGTTTTCTTATATTATTTTATGTTGGAGGTTGCCCATGTATAAATTTTATTAGCTTACATTTATTATACAGAATAGTGGGTTTCACTGTATCATATCTGTACATACATTTTAACATATTGATCATTTCTACCCCATATAAATTTAATTACATATAAACTTTTTGGTTGTGTTTAAAAATTACTAATGTAGGGCTGGGGATGTGGCTCAAGCGGTAGCGCGCTTGCCTGGCATGCGTGCAGCCTGGGTTCGATCCTCAGCACCACGTACAAACAAAGATGTTGTGTCTGCCAAAAACTGAAAAATAAATATTAAAAAAAAAATTCTCTCTCTCTCTCAAAAAAAATACTAATGTAAAAATTACAAATGATAACAGAGATTAAACATAATAATTTTATTTTAGAATGTAATCAATAATCCTACTGACATTTTCCCATATTTTTGTAGAACTATACTAAAAATAATAATAAATATATTAATGGGTAGTGAACACTTGTAGTATGCATTTTAATTTCATCTCACAAATCTATAAATATTAAATAGAACCATATTAAGTTGCCAAAATGCAACTGTTTTTGACCTACAGAAAAATATTTAACTTATCAGCAATTGCAGATGTAGAAATTAAGAGAGTAAGCCTCAAATAATATAACCAATAAATGGTAGGGTCAGAATTTGAACCTGGCTCTATCTTGGTTATTATGCTATTCAAACTTATTAATGACTATTATGATTCCCAGTGAGGATATAAATTTTATTATTTATCAAATTAATATAGGTGATCAACTAAAGACACATCATTGCTTACACAGTATACTTGACAAAAATGCATATAAAAATCTAATCGCAATGAAACATCAGACAAACCCAAACTGATCCTACAAAATAAATGGGTAATAACTATAGGCAGGCAGGCTGGGGATGTGGCTCTAGCGGTAGCGCGCTCACCAGGCATGCGTGCAGCCTGGGTTCGATCCTCAGCACCACATACAAACAAAGATGTCGTGTCCACCAAAAACTAAAAAATAAATATTAAAATTCTCTCTCTCTCTTAAAAAAAAAAAGTTAAAAAAAAAATAACTACAGGCAGGTGGGGCATGGCTAGAGAAAGGAGGCTTCTGGGGGCATGTCCTTGGAAATTATGTCATTAGTCCCCCAGCCAGCCTCTCCTTTCTCTCTGCTTCCTGGGCACAATATCCTGAACTGCTTTCAGGAGTTGGCTGAGCACAGACTGAAACCTCTGAACCATGAGCCCAAAATAAACTTTTCCTCCTCTAAGTTATTCTTGTTAGGTATTTTGGGCACAGTGATAAAAAGCTAACCAACACAGTGGTGCTCAATTTATTTGTTAGTTATAATTACATATTTGTTGCTAGATTTTGATGATATAATGCCCAGTTAGCATGGAGCCAACCAAAACATTCGGAATATTCACAAGGTTAACAAAATCTTTAGAAATCTAACTCTATTGATAGAAATTAGAATACAAATATTCTTCACTTAAAAGGACTTAAGATGGGCATGATGGCACACACCAATAATCCCAGCTACTTGGGAGGGTGAGATCGGAGGATTGCTTCAGGAACAGCCTGGGCAACAAAGCAAGAACTTGTCTCCCCAAAAAATAAATAAATAAAAGGATTTAAAAGCCCTATTTCATTGTCATGTTGCTATTGCAATCTGCTTTGTTTATCAGGGTCATTCCTAGGAGAATACAGTAGGCAATCCATGGAGAATGCAGGAAGGTGACAAAGACCTGAAATAAACCAGGCTGTGTGTGGACCCTCATTTCCTACTGATTTTCCCTACTCTTCTCGGCAAGATACTGGAAATGTCAGTCCTTTGCTTTATGTGTTATTTTCTCCCACCAAAGATGCAATAAAAAACTTAATGCTAACACTATCATATGTGTCTTCAGAAACTCTAAAAACCACCAAAAACATATGAAACATTCCTTTAAGATATGAATTTAGAGGGCTGGGGTTGTGTCTCAGCCACAGAGCACTCACCTAGCATGTGAGGGGCCCAAAGTTCAATCCTTAGCACCACATAAAAATAAATAAAATAAAGGTATTGTGTCCAACTACACTAAAAAATAAGTATTAAAAAAAGATATGAATTTAGAATTGTTATAATGTTTAGAGCCAATCTGTATTCTCTATAAAAAAAAAATATGAATTTGAATTAGTGCCAGTTTCAGACAGTTCTGAAACTATCTCTTCAACTACAAAAAGAGTTCAAGAAAAGATTGCTTTTGATTGCAATGACTAGTAAATAAGAACTCAATAATCATTTGCTGAATCAATTAACTAGTCCCAAAAGACATAAATTAACATTTACCCATACAAACATAGACCCTGTCTCTAAATAAACTACAAAATAGGGCTGGGAACGTGGCTTAGTGGTTAAGCAACCCTGGGTTCAATCCCTGGTACAAAAAACAAACAAACAAACAAAAAAACTTTACACTTCTTTCCAGCTTTCAATTTCATTACCACCATCCCATATTTATGTGTCACCATCCCAGAATGTGTCCTCACTTCCTCTTTCAAAGAGAAAATAGCAAACTTCAGGCAGAAATACCCCTCCTCAAATTAGCATCCTTACCTCTTTTTTTTTTCAACCAACTCATCAAAAAGGGTGTGTCTCTGCAGTAAACACTAAATCTTTATCCAGTGCTCTGTACTGCATCCCCTGCTGCTACCTATAGAGACCTTATCCTACATGCCCTCACTCTCACTTTTGACCTATCCACTGGCCCTTTGCATTCCAGAAATAAATATATTTATACCTCTACTATGAAAAGTTTTGTAAATTTTTTTTCATGTAAATTTTAAGTCAGAGTCTATGTCCCAAAAGAAACTCTGGCACGAGTAAGCTACAATTTGTTCTGATATTTATTTTTCCATTCACTACCAACCCTATATAGGAAACTGCTCTCTACAATTCCTCTAAAGTCACCAGTACTCTGTTAACCTAAGTTAATCCTCACAAGAACCCTATGAACTAGAAAACCCTATGAATAAAGAAAATATCCCATCTAGGTTTAGTCTTGTTCTCATTTTACAAATGAAGCACAGAAAGATTAAATAATTTGCCTAAGTCAGAAACTAGTAATTGCAGAAGCCAGAATATGTATATCCAGGCATTGTGATTTTAGACCTCAGATTCTTAGCCACTATCCTATGCACCCAAATTTGCTTTTTAAGATGAAACAATCACTTCTAAAATATTTCCTAGATATTTTAAATTATTTATTGTATAGATTTACAATTTACATTCCCTGAAGACTACTGTTTTGATTTACTGATAAAAGATTTTCATATTAAAAAAAAATCTATTATTTAGTAAATGTCTTAAAATATGCCTTTGCAAAACACAATTCTAATCATCTGCTGACAACAAATGACTTGTGACTTTTATTGCCTGTATTTATTTATACCTTTGGGGTTCTTTTTCTTTACCAGTATCAACCTTTCTACTAATAAGTGAAAAAGAAAAAAAAAAAAAAACTATTTCCTTAAGACAATGTTTACTTAGATTTCTGAAGCATGGCTGCTTTTCACTTTCATATAGCTCTTATACTGTAATTATTCTATGGTCTATAAAAACAATGTACATAAATAAGTTAAATTGACTTTTTCAAAGTAGGGAGGCACTAATCTCACATTATAAAGATAAAGAATGGGACTTCCCTTCTCTTTCCCACAGCAGGAGAAGCAAGGAAGAAAGAGAGATGGTTACTCTGATATTAAACTCTTTCAGCCCCTCTCTCTCTCTCTTCCACAAACTAATGCCTTCTCCTAGCAAGAGAGTTAATTAATTTGATATGTTATGGTTCAAACTATTCCTTGTACCTCATTTTTAAGAAGAAGGAATGAAATGACCACACAGAAAACAGGGGTATCTTTCCCTTTCTTGCCAAGGCTCTTTGTTAGGCTGATAACCAGCTGCAGAAGGCAGGACTGTAATATTCCCAAAGCTGCCTGATTACGTGTATTAAGGTAGGCATGGCATATGGAATTCTCCACATAGTCAAGTTCCACAGTCTGGATTTGTTGGTTTGTCTTTAGATTCATGTTGTGTTCTCAAATTCTATTATCAGAAAACTCAGTTTTTATAAAGAGATGGAGGTATTTGCCTTATGATGAGTCCATTATTTGTTAAAACCTAGAGAGAGGACTAAATGATTAGCACCCCTAACTATGATATTTACTAGCACCCCTAACTATGATATTTACTATGTCAGCACATGATGATTATAGTACTACACTGAATTAGCACATTTTAAGTGTGAAACACTCTTTCGTAAGTCTTTGTAATCCTATTCTTAGGATATGGCTCAGTTGGTTGAGTGCTTGCCTACCATGCACAAGTCCCTGGGTTCAATCCCAGCATCACCCCCCCCCAAAAAAAAAAAGAAAGAAAAGAACATGTAAATTCACTTATTAATGATAAAATGATTATTAAGGTTCAAAGAATATTTGCCCAAGTTTCTAAAACTAGTAAATTTTACAAGCAAGTTTCAATCTCAAATCTTTAAGATTCCAAAATTCTCAATTTACAATACTTGACTTGATGAAAAGAAAATATCCCACCTAGGTTTAGTCTAAGTATGGAGTAAGACCAAATTTAAACAATCATCAAAGATAAATTTGTCTGACATGAAAAAGGAATAACTAATCTTATAACATTTGGTTAATGAAGTACTAGGTTCTACAGAGAAATCAGTTATTGAAAATAATTAACTTTAATAACACTTGGTAGAATAAAGATTGGAGGGAAAAAAATCTCCACTAACCTAATGTTCCATTTCCGTCCAGGCTTCCTGTAGTAAATACGTTTATGTTGCAATAGAGCTCCCTGAAAAATGAGTCATCTTGAACCAAACATAATCTAATGATTAACCAAAAGCTGGCACAAATCCTAACAGAGTAATATAATTAAAATTTAGCCTCATAAGAGAGAACTCATGTTTAATGCTGGTATCTCAGAAATGTTAAGCCAAAGATTGGGTTTATGTAAGGTGTTTATACACAGCACAAACGCAGAACTATATTTTAAATTTTCCTATGTCTTATGTTATTATATTTATTTTCACATTTCCACAAAATCTAACAACATGTGGATTTTATGTCAGTTCTACATTTCCTATTCCATATGAAATTCTGGAAAATTATTTCCTAATATGTTAATTAGAATTAATATACTTTTGTTTATTTCATAATGAAATAACAACTGAGCATACTAGACTGGGCACTATTATTATGAATACTATATCCTAAAAATTTTTAAATTACTGTCTTTCACACAAAATTATATTATTGATTATCACATAGAACATGTATTCTAATCTTGACCTAGGAGCATAATGGAGTTATTCTATACCCATTTCTTTCAACTGATATAAAGCGGTTTTAAGATAAATACATTTCATGGCCACAAAACCAAGCCAAGTTACCTGGGTCCTAAAGAATCATGATCCCATACTCTGACATCAAAAGCAGTTTCTGTAACCAGTGAAGTAGCTAACCATGTAACTACTTGGAAAGAATAATTTTAAAATGCAATTCAAAATTAATTAGAAATAAAGCAAGGTCTTTAACAAACAGTATTACCAGTTATTGTTCGTTATGGAAAAAAATGAACCTTGATCCTTATCACACACCACATACAGAAATTAATATAAAGCAGAACACTGACCTGAAAGTGAAAGTTCTACTAGCCCTAAGAAACAAATAGTAAATCAGACTTCTTCATCAGTAAGAAAAAAATCCCTATTCCACCAAAACATATCATTAAGGGCTGGAGATATATCAAGAAAAGGGAGGGAGAGGACAGAGAAGGAAAAGGAGAGGAAAGTAGAAGGAAAGGAGGAGAGGGGAGGAGAAATCATTACCACTAAGAAAATAAGAGCCAAAGTAGTAGTGGTACATTTCTGTAATCCCAGCAACTCTGTGAGATCCTGCATCAAAAATAAAGAGGGCTGGGGGAATAAAGCACCCCTGAGCTTGATCCCCAGTACCGCGAGAAAGAAAACAACTAGACAAGAGACAACATGGAGGAAAAAAACAGCATATATAGCTGTCACAGAATTTGTATTCTCAGTACCTAAATTCAATAAATCAACAAAAAAATAAATAATCCAGTGAGAAAATGTGAAGTTAAAAATAAAGAAAACAGTTTTAAAATGTGTTTTTCAAATCTTGTTTAAAAGGACTTGACTTACTTCACTACATATTGCAAGTTAAATTCCAGTTTTAAGTAGACCAGTAACACTAAAGCTTATGACTATCTTTTTGTATATATTTATGTGTGTTGTAAGAATAATGAATTACAAATATGATTTAAAATGAAAAAAATGTGGATCATGGTAAAAATGGAAATTCTATAATCATCTGACAATTATGTTAATGCATTTAAAAATAAGAATACATATAATGACTCAACAAATAACAAAAATGAAAACTTTAATAAAACAAAATGTATCAACAATGCTCCTTTAAGAAATCTCAGAAATGGAAACAAAACAAAAATAACAGAAATGAATGAAAAGAAGCCAAAACTTGGGCTGAGGTTGTGGCTCAGCGGTAGAGCGCTCGCCTAGTAGATGCGAGGCCCTAGGTTCGATCCTCAGCATCACATAAAAATAAATAAATAAAGATATTGTGTCCAACTGAAAAATAAATATTAAAAAAAAAAAGAAGCCAAAACTTAAAAAAAAATTATTTTAGTTCTCATTATAGCATTAGATTGGGTTTGGCCCTAAGAAATAAAACTGCAACAGCAATTTCTTTCCTAAGAAATTTTTCCAGTCTAAACAATTACATAGCAGACATAATCATAAATGCCTTTCTTCTTTTTATTCTTCGCTCCAAAATCTTTTATTAATTTTCCTTCAGTAGAATAAATTGAATGCATATTATATAGTATTCACTATGAAGCACACCATGCTGTAACTATACACCAATGCTTGCTTAAATGTAGTCAACTAGCCAAACATGTCAATTGTCTCTAAGTTCATACCCTACCCACATCAGAACCTGCAAAGTGGTGTTATAATTGTTGAGTATTACCTATTATCTCTTCAGATTAGTAAAATCCTGAATACTTTTTAAGATGCACCAAGAATCTCTGGATTTCCAGAAAAGGACAACAGAAAACTGGAAATGATGATAGTAGAATCAACTATTCTTATAACTAAAACAAACAACTGCTTTATTTCTCATAGGCTTTCTGAGTTTTTGAACTCTAGTGGAAACCAGTTATTCTGGCAAAATACAATCATATTTAATGCCTGAGGTTTTCAAATAATCCTCACGTATTTTTCATCTACCTTATGCTGCTATGAAATGACAGAAGATCAAGATCTTTGCTATAAAAACACTCTAGTATTCGAGGGTTTGGGCTTGTCAGAATATGGACTTTTAAAGAGAGTAAAATTTCAATCAAAGAATCAGACCCATACTTTTGGGGAAATGGCACTCAAAACTAGGGATCTAAAAAATTCAATTTGAGGGCTGTGATTATAGTTCAGTGGTAGAGCGCTTGCCTACAATGTGTGAGTAACTGGGTCTGATCCTCAGCACCACATTTAAAAGAAAATAAAGGTATAGTGTCCATGTACAATTTAAAATTTTTTTTTAATTCAATTTGATACGGTAATAAAACATTCAAGTGGCAAAGAATCCTAGAATGAGGAAAAGAGTGTTATAATCACAAATAAGTCAATGAAGAACATACAAAATTAAATCAATAAATTAAACAATGATTGGCAATAGATACAATTTGGAACTAGGGAACAACTCAAAATTCCCCCAGGTGGACACATTTGTGCTACCCCTGCCAATTTCATTTGAGAACCTACTCATTCTCTCAGCTTAGTGTTCCAAACATTGGTTCTAAATGAGAACATTTCCCTACCTGTCTTTTCAATACTATAATGATTAATACTATTGGATGAAAACTAAAATAAAGCCAATATATAAAAATAAATAAAGCCAATATGGAGAGTAATGGAGGTAAGATATAGTTCCAATGACTATCTTCAATAATGTACATAATGTATATTTTAAGTATGGATAAAAATTAAAAGCAATAAGAATGTAAAGTTACTTTGTAAACTCTAAACTTATCAGCAAAAATTCTTTTTGTATTAGGCCTATGAGCTAAGAATGTTTTTACGTTTTTAAATGTTTGAGGGAAAAGAATCAATAAAAGGGTATTTTGCAATATGTGAAAATTACATGAAGTTCAAGTGTCCATAAATGAAATTTTATTGGAACACAAGCACACTCATTTGTTTACATATTTCCTGACTGCTTTCATGTTAAAACAGAGTTAGGTAGCAGTCTTTACAGAAAATTTGTCAACCCCTACAAAAGACTAGGAAGATACACATGAAAACACTTAATATGACTGTGTAAGAAAGGTAGAATCATAAGTAATCTGATCTGATCCTGTCAACCTTCCCAACATCTAAGATGTGACATTACTTTATATGAAAACAAAACTTTAAATTAAACACCCCCTACCCAAGAACTGGGGATTGAACTCAGGGATACTCTCTAATACTGAGCCCCCCCCCCCCACCCTTTATTTTAGTACTGGGTATTGAGCCCAGGGGCACTTACTCCTAAACTACATCCCCAGCTTATTTTTTTTTTTATTCCTTTTTGAACAAGGGTCTAAGTTCCTTAGGGTCTAACTAAATTGTTTATAATGGCTTTGAATTTGTAATCCTCCTACCTCTGCCTCCTGAGTTGCTAGGATTACAGGCATGCACAACTGCGCCTGGGTCCCCAGCTCTTTTTTTTTTTTTTTAAATTTTGAGACAGGATCTAAGTTACCCAGGTTAGCCTCAAACTTGCAATTCTCCTGCCTTAGCCTCCTGAGTCAAAGGGATTATAGGTATGGGCCACTGCATTGGGCTAAATTTACAAAAAATTTTTTTAAATGTTCTATCAGATTCTGATTTCTCTCCCATCTATTGTGTAGTTCTTTCAATTCATCTAAATCTTCCCTACATCATCAATAAATAGCACCATAAAGTTGATTAGACTTTTTAAAAACTACCAGTCACCCATAATCAAATCCTTTTCTTTATCCTTTATATATATATATATATATGTATGTATCAAGCACATCCATAGGCCTGTCAAAATATATTCCAACTGGGCATGGTGATAAAGGCCTATGATTCCTGCAGGTTGGTAGGCTAAGACAGGAGGATTACAAATTCAAAGCCAGCCTCAGCAAGTTAGTGAGGCCCTACACTACTTGGTGAGTAAGTAAGATACAGTTCAATGATAGTATATAGGCTATATTTATACATATATATGAACATATAAATAACTTAAGGTCATAAGGAATAGGTTTGGTAATAGAAGACAATACAAATAAGTCATACACTTAAAACTTAAGTTCTATTATTCCTTTTTTCATTTTGATAAAAACATCTGTAATTCTTAAAAGCAATTTTTTTTCAAGAAATCTTTCCGCTTTCACATAGCAAATCTTTTTTTCCTTCATTTCCATTTAAAATGAAACTATGAATACCTATTTGGTTGTAAAACACTACTCCACACAGACCAAAGGAAAAAAAAAAAGCCCAATTTTGAATTCTTAATGTGGATGTGATGTTTGAGACCAGGAAAATAGACTAATTGTTCTCAGATAGTTCTACACTTTATGTAGAACAAAACCAGAGACTCCTACATGCTAGGCAAGCACTCTACCACTAAGCCACATTCCCAGTCCTTCTATACTTTAACTAAATAAAACTTAATGATTAAATTATCAAGAAATCACTCATTCTCCAATATTTAACAAAAGAAAACCATAGAAGAAAGAGAGAAAGGAAGGAAGGAAGGAAGGAAGGAAGGAAGGAAGGAAGGAAGGAAGAAGTATGTCATGGTGCAAAGTATTGGATTTTTGAACACATAGGCTTTATCATGCTAACTGTATAATCGCCAACAAAATTCTTAAATCTTATAGTTTCCTCATTTATAAAATATGAATATTAAACTAACTCCTAAGAATGTTAATGAATCAAGGGATATCATGTTCTTGAAAGCAATTTTAAAAGCAAACTCTAGAAATATAAATATTAAATATGCATAATGATCATTGAAATATATCATTTTCTGTCGGTCTACAAAATTTTAAAGTTAAATGTTTCTCAAATTTAAAAATTTTTAATTGAAATCTTTATAGCTCTAAAAATTAAGACAGTATAGTACTTGCTTAATAATAAAAACAGAAGTTAATGGAACAGAATACAGAGTCCATAACTATGAATACATATGTAGTCTACTACTGGCTTTTAACAAAGGTGCCAAGGCAATTCAGAAAGGCTAACAATCTTTTCAACCAAAGGTGCTAGAACAAAAGTGTATCCATGTACAAAAAATGAACCTTGACCTTTACCATATGCAAAAATTAACTATAAAGAGATCATAGACCTAAAATTAAGAGCTAAAGCTGTAATCCTCTACAACAAAATAATAGGAGAGAATCTTGTGAACATAGGTTAGGCAAAAATTTCTTAAATAGGACATTAAAAACTATGAATTATGAAAGAAAAAAATAGGTTGAACTTCCTCAAAAAAAATGATAAAATGAATTTCATAAAAACAGGAAACTTTCATTCTTTTAGAGACACTGTTAATTAATGGAAAAGCAAGTCACAGACTGGGAGAAAATACCTGCAAAACACATTTTTTGATAAATAACCTTTATTCAAAGCATATTCTTAAAACCCTCAAAACTTTTAATAAGACAACAAATTTGTTCAAATGAGCACCAGACAGTAAAATTCAAAGGGACAAAAAAAAGATTAGTGATTGTTGGGGGGGCATGTGTTATAATTAAAAGGGTCACGCAGCCTTATTCATAAAAGCCAAAACCAGGTCACAACTTAAATGTCCATCATCCCATAAGTGTATAAACTGCACTCTATTCATACAATGAACTATCACTCAGCAATAAAAAGGGACAAAAGACTGAAACACACAACATGGATAAACTCTAAAGAATTATGCAAGTAAAAAACAACAACAACAAAACGCCATAGGTTATAAGATTCCAGTCATATAAATTTGAGAAAATAAAAAAATATGTAATAGAAAAAAGATGGTAGTTGCCAGAAATTGGGGATGAAAGGAAGAGACTAACTACACAGAGGCATGAGGAAAAATGTTAGGGCAATGGATACATGCTAGATCTTGATTGAGGTAGTAGATATGAATTTTTTGAAGAAGTAATGTATTCTTAAAATTGGCATATTTCATTGTAGGTAAAGCACAGCTCAATAAAGCTGATTTTAAA
The DNA here is from genome assembly GCF_047511675.1 of Marmota flaviventris. Classification (NCBI taxonomy): domain Eukaryota; kingdom Metazoa; phylum Chordata; class Mammalia; order Rodentia; family Sciuridae; genus Marmota; species Marmota flaviventris. The sequence continues at coordinate 33,521,260 of NC_092511.1, read as the reverse complement.
ATTTTCAAAGTCAAAACTACACTGCAGTGCTACCCTTGGTCACTAAAACCAAAATATTTAGATAAAGATATTTTAAAATAAACGACTGAGAATCTGCTATTAAGAATGTATTTTATTTGATAACAAAAATGCCAGACAAATTCCCAAAGCAACAGAATACACCCAGTTTTAAATAAGTCCAACAAAGTTTGACAAAAATAGCTCATTACCTTATCCAGGGTTACACAAAATGTCAGTGAGGAGAGGTAGGAACAGCTTAATAAGCAGGGGAAGAAAATTATTCTCAAACTCTTGCTCTTAAAAAAACAAAACACCTGCTTTCTCAAACAAGTCTCAGGAATGTGTCTTCCTCTTGTCCGCTTTTTTTTTTCCCCCAAATTCCCTAATTTCCCCTAGGGTACATGGCAAGTCTATCAAAGCATTAAAAATGTTTACCTTAAATGTAAAGAATTTTTTTTGAAATGTAAGCAAAGGAGTTCCAGAAAGTCAACTAGTCATCCATTCTGGACCTAATTAATTAGCCCTTGTCTGGCCTTCGTCTCTCATCACCATACTGAATTATTAGGATTTCCTCAGCAGTTCTCTGAAGACTCAGTGCTATATCAACAAAGTATAGTTAACATTAAATCCCAGCTCTACCATAAAATTTATTTAAAACAAGAGTGGGAAAATTTTTCCTACGAAGAACCAGATTAATAAAGATTTCAGGCAATTCAATCTGTCCCAAATATTTAACTCACTGTCATGTGAAAGCAGCTATAAACAATCTCTAAATAAATGAGTGTGACCATGTTCTAATAAAATGTCATTTATGGATACTAAAATCTGAATTTCATCAAGTTTCATGTGTCACAAAACGTCACTTTTTATTTCTTTCAACCATTTCAAGAATGTATAATACAACACAAGACCTTGCAAGAACAGACCACATTTGGCCTGCTGAGTAGCTGGCTGACCCCTGATCTGAAGTCGGTCATCGTATCTCTTCAACTCAGTGTCTTTGTTGATAAAAGAAAAAAAAAATGTTAATACATGAATTAAGGAAACAGTGTATTACTGCACAAGGAAAAGAAAACACGATTACATGAAAATTAAAAAGTTAACAGAATTATATCAATGCATTGATATTATGGTTTTTCTCATTGGTTAAAATGGTATGCACTAACCATAAGAGCAGTGACACTTAAAAAGCAGTATATTTAGGGGCTGGGGTTGTGGCTCAGTGGTAGAGTACTCGCCTAGCACATGCGAGGCCCTGGGTTCAATCCTCAGCACCATATAAAAATAAATAATAAAAATAAATAAAATAAAGGTATTGTGTCCAACTATAACTAAAAAATAAATAGATAAATATTTAAAAAACGGTATGGTAGGTCAATAAAAATTCAACCAAATGTAATAAGAGATATTCCTGTTCTTAATAAATTTATTGACTAATTGAAGGGAGAAGATATATAAACATAAGATAGCTAAGTAACAATATAAGACTGTTTATGACTGAACAATATAGGACAAATATATGCTTGGTCTCTGAGTAAAACCAAATGAGCTACAGAAAGGTAAGGGTGTCCCCCTGTGAATTGGAGTGGTCAAACGAAGAGGGGGTATTTAAACTGATTCTTGGTAAATAGCAATCAGTAAAAGAATTGGAGGATACTAAATTTTTTTAAAAATGCTGTTAAGAAGAAATGAGATAGCAAGGACTGAAGCAAGAAAAGTGATATTGAGGGAATTACACTATCAAAGTAGCAGGGGCAGGACAATTCAAGAGACCAAGCTAAAAGTCTGATCTCATAAAAACTTGAAATGAGGGAAAGTTATAAACTGAGGAGTCACAATAAACATGAATGGTAGAAAGAATAATCTGGTGACTATATGCAAGTTAAATGAAAATAGTTGAGATCAAATGCTCAGAAATTAGACATTAAAATATTGCCTAAAGTAGGTCAAAACACTGAAAATTACATGCATGATTTTCAAACCACTGGCACTCTTTCATGGTTTCTGTAACATAATCATATCCCCAAAGGTCTCATCCAAAAAACATCTAACATTATTTTACAGGTGCGTCTATTAACAACTCTTTACAGCACAGCAAATAGCCCAAACTGCTTTTAAATACCAAAGTAGGTGTTAAAGTCCGGAAAGAAAAAGGGCCAGAAGGTGAAAGAGGTGACCTCATCCTGGTCACACAACCCACTGTTTGCCTCTAACATCACCACCACCCACAAACAGCTGTTTAAAGATCTCCACAGCATCCCAAGAATTCTCCTTAGTAATTAGATAGGGGTTCTGAATTCAGATTGATAAACAATGACCTATTGAAATTAACCTGAAAATAAGTAGGATTTTATTAAAATATGGCCAGATTCTTCCAGAAGAAAATAAAACATTCAAACTAAAAGGAAATACATATCCAAGCATATAAAAGTAGAATAATAAACAATACCTTAAATATGAATTAAAAACTAAGAAAGTGAGAATGGAAGCCTAACAAAGTATTTAAATATTCCAAAATCCTATCATAAAATTAGATCCTAAGATGTATGACAGTAAAGTAGCCCAACACAGTTGTCATCTGTTTTTAAAAATATATTTGATGATGATGAGTTGTGGTCACACTGTGCTATCCAGGCTGGTCTCGAACTGGGCTCAAGCAATCCTAAATAGCAGGAACTATAGGTATGACCACTGGGCGCAGCAGCTGTCCTATTTTAATTACTTATTTTGCATTCCCAAGATTACTTAACTATAAGCTTGTCTGACAAAACCAAACCCTACACAGGCTATATCACCAATATCCTAAGAAAAGAGAAAAATGTATTTATTGATAGTGCAGGCATCAATACTTACATGAGTCACTGACCTAAAGGCAAATAATCTAAAGAAAATTGTTCCATCTCCCTTCATTATAAGCTTCATGAAAGCAAGGATGTTTGTTTTGTTCACTGATACATCCCCAATATGAAAACAATGCCTGCCATGTAGGATTTGCTGAATAAATATTTGTTAAATTATTAGATTTTCTATCTAGGAACTATCTAGTTAATTTTAGCCACCAAAAAGCTATCAATAGATATTACAGGTTGAATACCCAAAATGCTTGAGACCAGAGAAGCATTTCTGATTTGGGAGTTTTTCTCATTTAGGAATATTTATATAGACTTTACCAACTGAACATCCTTAATCCAAAAATCTAAAATACTCCAAAATCCAAAACTTTGCGCTCTGTAAACTAAAAAGTTTCGGATTGTGGAACACACTGGATTTTTAGATGCTGTACTATAATCTCACCCTGCTCCCTCCCCCCACAAAAAATGGTTATAACAATAGTTTCAGTTTTACTCAATCTATTTAACAGTTACCCTGGTGGGTGCTCTTTTTTTTAACTGAAATTATGTTGTTGTGGAGGGTGGGGATATAGCACAGTGGTAGAGAGGGCTTGCCTTTGTTTGAGGCTTTGGGTTCAATTCCCAGCACATCAAAAAAAGAAATGAAATTGGTCCTTAGGAAATTATTGTAGTTAATTTATGTAAAATGTCTGACATAGTTCCTAAAATCATAGCTTAATAAATAGTATAGCCCTTGCTTTGTTTCCCCTTTTCAATAAGTTATCCATATAAATAAAATTTCTTAAAATGTGGTCCACAAATTATGATTATTGATGATTATCTCCTAAAGCAAATATACCACAGATCACAAGACTCAAAACTTAACTGAGGGCTGGGGATGTGGCTCAAGCAGTAGCGCGCTCACCTGGCACGCGTGGGGCTCTGGGTTCGATCCTCAGCACCACATAAAAATAAAGATGTTGTGTCCACCAAAAACTAAAAAATAAATATTAAAAAATTCTCTCTCTCAAAAAAAAAAACAACTGAGAAAAAACAAATATAAAAAACAGCCTCTTATAAACAGGTAACAGAGGATCAAAGCCATCAAGTTCATCACCTTAAATTAGAATGATATCAGAAAGGCAAGGCTGATGATGGCCCTTCTACAGGTTAAAAACTGCAATGGATTTTAAGCTTTGTTTTCTTGGGATGCACATTATGTAGTCATCCAAATCTTTCTTGGAGTGCCAGGGGTTAGTTTCTCAATCATTCCATAAATTTCATCTGGTTTATAACTGGTGGAACAAACTTAAAAAATAAAGACTCTAGTAGCTACTTTTGAAGTTAAAAAACAAAAAACAAAACAAAAAACTGCAACGGAAGTGAACTCTATAGCTAGTTTGTCACTTCCTCAGGTGTTCAGGAATGGAGGGATGGGAAGTAAATGTTCCTCTAAACTACTTCCAACAGCTAAGAGGAACATTGTGACCTGACCTCTATTTTTCTGCTTCAACTCCAAACAAGAACATGAGTTTAAAGAAAAGCTCAATGTCAGAGGTCTAAGGTAAACATCCATGTTCCCAAAGTTTTTTTAAAAAAAATTCTTACCAACACAATTCTTACTACTCTATATTTTTAAAGTCTACATTACAAACCCATAAGGACTTTGTTTATAGCTGGAAAAGTATTGAGCACATACCAAGCATTCAACAAATATTTCCTAAATAAATATTCCCTGAATTCCCCACAGAACTACAAGCCTCATGAGAGCAGGGATTTTGAGTGTCTCATTCACTAACTTTCCACTGTGCTTGCACAGATGTGATCCACAGAAGCTAATAAAAACTTACCTTGTGAATGAAAATATTTAAGATCAGGAATCTCAAAAAAGTAAGGTATATATCACTCAAACTCATAATCTTAGCTCTATTACAGAAGCCTTAATAAACCAAGGTAAGGAGTTGGACAATGTACAAGTTTCAGTGTGCATATAATCATAAAACCCCATTCACAAACTTGATTCTCAAAAAATAAAAAGGAAAACGTTCATTGTCTTTCAGGTCATACCTCTTTATTCTAAAACTTTGTTTTCTCAATAAAGCAAATCCACATTAGATCCTAAAAATTGAGAAAGCATTGCTTGTGCCACAAACATTATCTACATCAATCATAACTAGAGAGGATTAAAGAAATAAGAGTAATGCCAAGAGGTACTAAAAGCAGTCAAAAGCTATGCCAACTAAACCAAAACAGGATGTCCTTATCAAAATAAAACAAAAACTCCCACTCACTCATCAATTACGACACTCTCCTAGAACAAATGTCTCAAAGAAAAATGCAAAGAAATTTTGTCATTTGCTCTGACATTCACTTAAAGATATGCAGATTGTGACTTAAAGATTAGCAAAAGACGGTCATTTCAAAATCAGTATGTAGAAGTAAAAAATGATTAAAGAAAAATGTCTGATATTAATACTACTGAATAGCTGTTTTAAAATAGAAAATAATCTCAACTTTTAGAAAGTCATCATCAATTTTGGAATAGCAGAAAAAGTGCATTCTCTGTTTTGGTGGTGGTGTTGGGAATCAAACCCAGGGTAATGCTCTATCACTGAAGCTATATCCCCAAGCCTGAGAAAATGTTTAAAAGGGGGGAAAAATGCTTTCTTATGGAATATGGCAAACATAATTCAGGATAGTTTGACTCTCTAATAAACACCTTGCTGATAAAGTGATTTATCTGATAATCTTAAAAATATGGATAGCAAAAATGATCCAAATTTTTTTTTAAATGTGTGTATATTTACACACACCATCAAGTTTGTGAACTAAAAGCTCATGCATCTTATTAAGGACCTCACTCAGAAGTCAATTAATATGTAAGAAAATGGATACAATTTGAGAGTATTATGTTGAACAAAATAAACCAGGTTCAAAAAGTCAAGGGTCACATGTTTTCTCTCATACGTGGAAAATAGAGACAATAAAGGAAAAAAAGGCAGGAGAGGGAATCTCATGAAAATAGAAGATCAACAGAGCAGAGGAAGAGGATTGGGGGGAAGGTTTACTGGGGAATTAAACTGACCAAATTATATTATACAAATATACAACAAAGCCCACTATTATATAGAATCATAATGTACCAATAAAAATTTGAAGTCAATTATTTTATTCTGAAGAACATGTGGTATTCTGTTACTCATATTATAAATATCTATGGACTGAGGCTGTAGCTCAGTGGTAAAGTGTTTGCCAGGCATGTGTGGAAGCATTGGGTTCAATCCTCAGCACCACATAAAAATGAATAAAGATACTGTGTGTTCACCTACAACTAAATAAATATTTTAAATAAATAAATAATAAAAATAATATCTGCAATATTTATTAAGTATGAACCTGCAATTTAAATAGTCACTGGCCATGATTTTGGGTTCAGAATGACCTTTATGTAAATCAAACAAGCTTTGTTAAGTGGTTTCCCAGCCTATAGGAGGTTTAAAATAGGAAATTAGAAAGGTGGTGGTGGGGGGGAGTTGGACTAGAAACACTAACTGAAAAGAAGCAATGAATAACCATAGAGCATTGAATACCACTTTTATGCTGAAAGAGACAACTTCTTGAAGAAATAAACAATTGCAGCATTAGAGCAGGAAATGCTAAAAGATAAATTTTGGAACTTTTTTCATATCAGAAAGCAAAGAAGACTGGGGCTGCGGTTGTGGCTCAGCAGTAGAGCACTCACCTAGCACCCTGGGTTTGATTCTCATCACCACATAAAAATAAATAAGTAAAATAAAGGTATTGTGTCCAACTACAACTACAACTAATTTTAAAAAAAAGAAAGAAAGAAACGAAGACCACTAAGGTCAGAATTCAGGAGCCAATTTGAAGATGCTCCAAAAGGCCAAAATTAGGAAAATCTGAGCATCAAAAATAACAATAAGTATGGCAGGCTAATATATAGTAAATATAGAAAAATCCTTGAGTTTTAATTTAAAGGATTTACAGAAGGCAAAGAAATTTATACAATAACACCAAAGGATATATATAATCAGCACTAGGTTAACTGTATAGAACAAAAAGATACAGTTTCCTTACTGTGCAAAGGGAAAAAGAAAAGGGACAGGGAATACACAAATAAGAGGTTTAAAAGATATAGCAGAACCAGGTGTGGTGGCACACACCTGTAATCTCAGTTATTCAGGAAGCAAGAGGAATGCAAATTTCAGGCCAGCTTGGGAAATTGAGTGAGATCCTGTCTCAAAACAAAAAATAAAAAACTCTGGGGATGTAGCTCAGGTGTAGGTATGTCACTGGGTTCAATCTCCCATACCACCAAAAAAAAAAAAAAAGAAAGAGACAGACACACACACACACACACACTAACTGACCCAGCATGAAAGTTCACATTTGTAATCCCAGATACTTGAGAGGTTGAGGCAAAAGGATTACAAATTAGAGACCTTAGTGAAACTCTGTCTCAAAGAAATAAAATTTTTAAAAAGGGCTGGGCACAGTGGTACATACCTGTAATCCCAGCAGCTCAGGAAGCTTAGGCAGAAGGATTACAAATTCAAGGCCAACTCCAGCAACTTAACCAAGCCCTAAATTACTTAATGAGACCCTGTCTTAAAATAAAAAATAGGACTAGGGATGTAGCTCAGTGGTACAGCACTTTCCCAGCATGCAGGAATCTTTCAGTTCAAGCCCTAATAATCAGAGGAAAAAAAGGGAGAGAAACACAGCAATCAAAAGCAATGTATGGATCTTATATAAATTCTGTTTTAAACACACCACTGTAAACTGAGACTTAAGAGATAATCACAGAAATCTGACTGAATATTTGTCATCAGGAAATTACTATCAAATTTTAGGCCTGATAGTAAAAAAAAAAAGAAAAACTCAATTGAAATTTTAAAACAAAGTAAGCAAAAAGAAGAAAGAATAAAGACACTGACCCTAAGTGACAAGGAAGATTATTAAACTGTCTAGTTATAATTTAACTGTCTTAGAATCATTTGTATATGGAGTGTATAGCCCCCACATAAACAGTTCTTGAAAGGAGCATTGTATTACAGCAAGAATAATGTCTAATGCTCATAATTAACCACTATCAGTCATCAGAAATAACTTAAATTGTATTCTACACACAAAACTTAAGATGACCAGACGTCCAAATAACAGAATACAATGCACTGAAGTTTATATTCATACTTGCTAAAGAAAGATAGTCACAATACTTTTAAGTGGAAAACCATGGGTACTTTTGTTGCTTAAATATATTTTCACACACATCTAACCATACCTTGCTCAAAGATAATTGTTGACTGCTTATAAATATAGAAACAAGATAGTAAGAAATATGATCCTGAATGATGCCTTCCCATCAACAGTAGATACCTTCATCATGGTATAAAATACTATGCAGTTACAAAATTGTTAAAATAGAGAACCATAAAATATTTTTGCTAATTCAAAATAACAATTCACCTGCACCTTATTTAAAATTATATGAAATATATATGCATATTGATATGGGCTGAATTGTATCCCACCAAAATTCATATATTGAAGTCCTAATCCATAGTATTTCAGAATATGACTGTATTTGGAGATAAGACCTTTTAAAAAGGTAATTAGTTAAAACAAGGTCATATGGGTGGGTCCTAATTCAACATGATTAGTGTCCTTCAAAGAGGAGGTAATTTGAATATATACAAAGACATCAGGGATGTGCTTCCACAGAAAAAAAAGACCATGTGAGACTGGCTATCTGCAAGCTAGGGAGAGAGACTTCCAAAGAAAGAAATCTGTCTACACCTTGATTTTGGATCTCTATCTTCCAGAACTGTGAGAAAATTAATTTCTGTTGTTTGAGTCACCCCGTCTATTATAACTTAGTATGATAGCTCTAGCAAACACTTGTAAATAAGATTTAGAAAATAATACAAAGTGAAATGCTTGTGTTATCTGAAATGTTTTATCAACTTTTTTAATTAAAAAAATTGCCTAGTTCCTACACACACACACACACACACACACACACAGTGCAGTCCCAAAGCCATTAAGTGGGGCTGGGCAAGACAGGTGTATAAAGAGGTCATTCTGGCAAAAGAGCAGCCTAGCATGAAGTGCTAAAGCCCAGCACAGGGTGTCAACACCCAAGTTGATGAGAAAAGAACAAGGCATATGATGCTATAGCCCAAGAGGCACAAGGACTTCTGCACAAAACAAGGGAGCAGCCCAGCACAAGGAGTCAAAACCTGAGCAAGAAAAGAAACAGGAGGAAGAAGATTGATTACATGCTTGGGGGGGTGCAGGGGAGATCATCACATAAATAAATATGTTACACATAATGAAAGCCAGGGTTGCAGAGGTATTTACAAATAATGGGGCTATAGCTCAGCAGCAGAGCGCATTTCTAGCACAAGCAAGGACTTAGGTTCAATCCCCAGAACCTCAAAAATAAATAGAGAAAACTAAAATGAACCCTGTGCTGCTGTAACAATAAATGAAGAAATGAATACATCTATTTACCTCTACCCACATATGCACATACTTATATTCCCTAGTTTTGACTACTGTGAAAGAACTCTGATAGCAATAAACAGAACTAGTACATAGAAGCCTGAATTTTAACTGTCATTCTCCACTAAAAGAATGAGAGCTCCTTCAGAAAATGGCTTATTTCAGGATGGAGCAGGGAGAATATTAAGATAAACTTGAATCGTCTTAGCATCAGAAAGCAAGAAAATCCTCAGAGTTTTAAACAGAAGCTAGCTTGAAGGGGTACCTGCTGGTCAAAATGGGGCCAATCTGAACATCAAAACAAAACAAAAATTAAAAATGGAATACCAGAATCCATAGACATAAATAAATCAAGCTGGGCACAATGGCACATGCCTATAATCCCAGAGACTAGGGATGCTGAGGCAGGATGATAATAAGTTCCAGACAAACCTCAGCAATTTAATAAGATCCTGTCTCAAAATAAAAAAATAAAAAGTTAGGGATGTGGTAAAGCATCCCTGAGCTCAAGCCCAATCACCCCCACACAAAAGCCAAGTCATACATAAATCAATAAATTGAAGGTCTGATGAGAAACAGAATATTTACATAGTTTAAAAACAAAAACCTCCTACAAAATACTTACGAACTATAAAGTTAAAAAAAAAAAAAAAAAGAAAAGTAATTTTTATAGTGGAAAGGCCTGGCAGAGACCCATCTTAATCAAATGATCAAAATAGACTTTATGAGTAATTAAAGAAATAAAAATTGTGTGTCACCTGAAAGCAATGTCACAAATACAGCTTCAATTCTGTGGAGTTTCTGCCAAGATGCGTAACTTGAATCTAATCAGGAAGAAACATCAAATACAGGACACTCTACAAAACAACAGGTCTGTAATATTGTCAAGGTCATGAAATAGACAGAAAGACTCAGAAACTGTTTCAGATTGAAGGAGACTAAAGAGACATGAAAACTAAATACTAGGGGCTGGGGTAATAGCTCATGGAAGGCACTGGGTTCAATCCTCAGCACCACATAAAAACAAATAAATAAAAGAAAGATATTGTGTCCAACTACAACTAAAAAAATTTTTTATTTAATTTAAAAAAACTAAATAGTACATGTAATTTTGAACTGAACCTTTTGTTTTAAAAAGAGGAGAGATACCATATTAAAACAATGAAATTGGAATGGATCTGAGGACTTGGTAGACAGTAGCAATGTATCACTATTTTCCATTTTTGTTGGTTGTAGAATGGTTATGTAGGAGAATGGCCTTGTTTATAGAAAATAAACACTAAAATGTTGGGGAGTGACAGAGCATCAATTCAGCAACATTAATTCTGACTGTCAAGAATGCAAAGACAGGCATCCTAACTACCTCTCCAGCATAAGCAAACCTATGTCTACAGAAACCAAGTCATGCAATAAAGTAAATGAAACAAGATGACTATAAGTTAGGGACTGAGGCCCTCAGAGCATCCACTTAGTGGGTATGGGGACCATCTGGAATGTAAGCCCAGAGTGGCAAGATCATTTCATTTTTAAATAATTATCAAAAACACAGATTTTTCGTGAAATTTCCCAATTTTTAAAGTACTCAAAAGGGCCAAACAAAACAAGTCTGTCAGCTAAGTTTGAACCACAGCTGCCTCTGGCCCAGAGACATGTTTCTCAAACTGAGGCCTAGGGATAAAAGGAAGCCACATGATATATACATGGAACATATTCTTGGAGTCAGTTTCATCCCAAGGTTTTGTGCTAGAATTTTCTGAGAGATGGGATAGTTTCATATTTTAAAATGTTATACTATGGAGTATAGTGCAAAGGTCATATAGTTTTTAAAACTTTGTATTTGAAAATAATGTCAAGCTTACAGAATAGCCAGGAGAACAAGTAGAGCACAAAAAACATACTATATATAGCTTTTGCCAAATTCACCTACTGTTAACATTGTCTCATTTGCTTTGAATGCACCCTCTATATATATATATAGATACACATATGTACAAAACACATATGTTTTCCTGAACATTTGAAATTAAGTTACATACATCATGTCCCTTTCTCCCTAACAGCTTTAGTAGAAATAGTCTTATATCATTCCAGATTTGATATCAATTTCAGTAAATTAAACGATACAATACTTTAATCTACATATTCCAATTTTGCAAAATGGTCCAATAATATCCTTTATTGTATTTTTACCTCTAATTCACAATACAGTCTACAATCAGATATTGCATTTAGTTGTCATGTCTTTTTAGCCTACTTTGATTTGAAACTTTTCCAGTTTTTGTCTTTATATTAAAAAAAAAAAATACTGCTCCCCAATCTTTTTAAAAAAATTAAATGCTATCACTTGGAGTTCAAAGTTTCCCCATGATTATGTTAGACTATGCATCCATATCTGGAAAACAAGGGATATGTCCTTTTCACACCATCACATCCAGAGGCATGCAATGTCACTGGTGATATTTATTTTGATCATGAATTCAAGGTGCTGTCTGATTTCATCACTGTGTGTTTACTATTTCCCCCCTTGCAGGTAATAAGCAAAAAGTGGGGAGAAATTTAAGACCATGCAGATATCCTGCTCCACACCAAATACCTTCCTAGACTTAGCACCTGCTGACAATTTCTATCTACACCAATGCTTATTACACTGAGTTTTCTGGAATTACACAGATTTTAGAACTATACACATATTTCACTGCTAGTGATATTAACTATATTCTAATCACTATATTCAGATTCTTAAAACTTTTCAGACAGAGCACACAACTTATTTATCTTCTTCAGTTTGCTCATTCACACTTCAATATATGGGTCAACCTTCCTACTCACTCCCTCAAAGACAGAGATCAGCAACTAAAAATGTTTCTTTCATTAGATAGCCACATAAAGAAATGACTTTTATAAGGTGAACATATATAACTGAAATTTAAAAGTTTCATAAAACTTAATCAAGTGAAACAGATATTTTATATTCCATGTTTCTTCTTCTTTATCCTCAATTCTTTTTTCCTTTTTAATCAACCCGGGATTGAACCCAGGGGCGCTTAACCACTGAGCTACATCCCCAGATATTTTTTATATATTTTATGTAGAGACAAGAGTTCCACTGAGTTGCTTAGGGTCTCGCTCAGTTGCTGAGGCTAGCTTTGAACTCAAGATCCTCTTGCCTCAGCTTCCTGAGCTGCTAGGACTACAGGTACGGCCACTGCATCCAGCTCATTCTTTTTAATGTTAGTCTTGACCACTAATAAACTGATTTCAAAATCCATTAAGTTGTGTACGTTACTTGCATTTGAAAACACTACCCTAGAACCTGAGCACAGAATTCTTAATCAGATTCCCAACAAAGTTGGGGACATTTTCACTCATTTTAGGTGAAATAAGACGACAAAAAAGAAACTTAATAAGTTTAAATACTAAATATTTAAAGTAACTTTAAAATCTTTATTCTGAGATTGCATTATAATTTTCTGGTCTTCAAATGTCATTTCCATTATAAAATAATGTGTGAAAGAGAAGGCTGTTCAGTTACCAGCTATAAACTCACTAGTCCCCTAGTTTTTTTTTTACTGGATCGTGAAATCTCCACCACATGATCTCAGAAACATATGGGTTTCAACCATAGACAGGTTAATAACTTGGAAAATTATCAGGGAAATAAGAGTTATAATAAATTTCAGATTTGTAACAATTACTTCTACATTACAGCCATTAAAAAAAAAAAGTATTCTGTGATAGTGCTCTAGGACTTCTATGAAACGTTCAAATGGTGAATACTTAGAGATAGAAAGAAAGGAAAATACATAAGAGTTTCTTTCAGAAAGGAAATAATATTTCAGTTGGATCTTGAAGGGTAGTTAGTAGTCACTGGGATGAAAGCATAAACATGAGATGGGCCAACCAAATTTGGAAAACAAGATATAAGTCATTTAGGCCAGAAGCTTTAAGGAAAAAAAAAAAAAATTAGCAGAAGACTGGGGTTGTGGCTCAGTGGTACAGCACTTGCCTAGCATGTGTGAGGTCCTGGGTTCAATCCTCAGCATCACATATAAATAAATAAAATAAAGGTATTGTGTTTACAACTAAAAAAAAAAAAAAACATAGCAGAGAACTTGGAGAATGAGGCTTAGGTGTTTGAATTAATTTAGTCACTAGGCAATGAAGTGTGATCTGAGAGGATGAATGGCACAATCTAAGCACAGCTTTAGAAAAATTAAGGGCCCTGTAAAAAAATAAATAAGACAGGTGGAGATTCTTGAGGCTATCCAATAATGCATGCACAGAATAATAAGTATTTGACTATGATAGTGGAAAAAGAAAATAATGGATGAGAAAAGGTGGTAAGAATTGACAAGTGCTGGGAATATAGCTCAGCTGGTGGAGTGCTTGCCTCATATGCATAAGGCCCTAGGTTCAATCCCCAGTACCACACACATACAAAAAAAGAATTGGGCAAGTCTTAGAAGAGATTTTAATGTGGTAGGTAAAGATGGAAAGGAATCAAACATGGTTCGGAGATTTCAAGACTTGGTGATATAGTATTTTGTGTAAAATATAAGCAATACAACAATATACAACTTCAATGTGACATTTGTAAAACGGGCAAGCACCTAACATGTTCTCCATAACTTCAAAATCCACTGCTATCAGATATCTAAACACTCAACAACCAAGGAACCAGTTTGAATTTTAAGTTTTTCCTTTTACAAAATGACTAACATTTTTAAAAGCAGAAAAGCTTTATCAACAGAATAACTCTTAAAAAAAAAAACAACCTAATTACTGGGGCTGGGATTGTGGCTCAGCAGTAGAGTGCTCGCCTAGCACATGCGGGGCCCTGGGTTCGATCCTCAGCACCACATAAAAATAAATAAAAGGATTGTGTCTAGCTACAACTAAAAAATTAAAAAAAAAACAAAAACAAAAAACCTAATTACTTAAGAGCGAACCATTTTCTAAGGAAAAGAATCAGATTTAGAAGAGGAGTTCAAATTCAGATGTATTAGATAGGCTTCATGTACCACACTGGGTTATGCAGAGTTACTAAAAGAATAGGGAAAAGAATGTTGTAATCCATCAGAAAATACTGAGTTCAAATTTTTTAAAAAATGGTTAAGATCCGATGAAAAATCAGAAGGCAAAATTAGATCCATAGTATGATTTTAATATTAAAAATCTAGGCATAGGACAAGACTAACAGCAAGTACATTAATATATTAACATCAGTTACATACAAATAGGCCAGAAAAATGATCATTTATCTTTCTATTCTTCATCTTTTTGGGGAGGGGTATTGTTTTCGTTATTTAAAAATAACATGGGATTTAGTGGTTAAATGGTTGCCTAGCATGCACAATGCCCTGAGTTCAATTTTCAGTAATGCAAAAATAAAATAAAAAATGAACATGGATACAAATCCCAAAAATTAGTCCTCCTTCCAAAAAAAAAAAAAAAAGGCCAGGCATGGTGGCACACTCCTGCAATTCCAGTGAGTCAGGAGGCTAAGAAAGGAGGACCATAAGTTTGAGGACACCCTGGGTAACTTAGCAAGACCTTGTCTCAAAAATAAAAAAGGACTGAGGATTTGGCTCAGTTGTAGAGCTCCCCAAGATTCCACCCCCAGTAGCATTAAAAAAAAAATTGGATTCACACATACATACATACAAACACACACACACAGAGTCTGAATCTATTTTATCTATAAAAGAATAATTTGCTTCCTAAGTCAGAATGTAGAATAAATGGAAAATAAAAACTCTTCGTAAACTATGACACAATATGCAAAATTAAGGCATTAAAATAGTCTTAGACAGCTAAAACTATAAAGGAAGAGATAATATAGAAACATAGAAATATACAACAAGCCAGGCGTGGTGGTGCACACCTATAATCCCAGCAGCTCAGGAGGCTGAGAGGAGAATCTCAAGTTCAAAGCCAGCCTCAGCAACAGCGAGGTGCTAAGCATCTAAATAAAATACAAAATAGGGTTGGGGATGTGGCTCAGTGGTTGAGTGTCCCAAATTCAATCCCTGGTACATGGCCCCCACCCCCAAAAGAAATATACAACAGACTTAAGAAACTTACACTGAGATAATAATTGTTGAAGGAGACTATTTCCTTTAAAAAGACTTATGATTCATCTATATTTAAATCAAAATGTTTTTCTCAACTTTCTTATGAACAAATATTGAAGTTTTACATGTTATAGAAATGAATCCATAAATAGAGTGCTTTTTCTATGTTATCCTAAACATAAGACAGAAAAAGACCTAGTAATATTCTCTGGAATTGGGACTACCAAATAGAGTATTCCACTGCTTTTAAAAGCCAGGCTCTGAAGAGATAAAACTAGTTATCTCCAAATTTTCTCTCTCAGAAATTACTTGCTTGATACATAGTATAGCATTCTAAACAATTCTTCCCTTTACCCTCATTTCTGGTACTTTACTTATGCTTAAAAAACCCTAATACCTGCTCAAAACCAGGCAGTAAATTCCTTAAGGACAGGAAGCATTTATTTTACTTATTCTTTCATGAGGGACAACCAAGTTCAGTGCTGGTCCATATACAGTATTTTTTGGTTGTTGGTTGTTGTTTTGAGATGGGGTGGCACTATGTTGCCCAGGTTGGCCTCAAATTCTCAATCCTCACCTTTCAGCCCCCTGGGATTAGAGGCATGCAACGCCTTGCACAGCTCCAGATAGAGTGTTAATCCACATACATGTTGAAAAACATTCTAGCTAACTCATGTTACAGATGTTGTACTAACACTTCAGAATTACTATTCATGCCATGTTATGTAACTTAATGCTACACTGAGCTCTTTAAGGCAACCAATAACCTATCGAAAGTTGTTTTTTTTTTTTTTTTGCGAGCGGGGTGGGGCTGGGGGGGAGATACTGGGGGCTGAACTCAGGGCCCTCAACCACTGAGCCACATCCCTAGCCCTATTTTGTATTTTATTTAGAGACAGGGTCTCACTGTGTTGCTTAGTGCCTCACCCTTGCTGCGGCTGGCTTTGGGCTGGCTTTGAATTCGTGATCCTCCTGACTCAGCCTCAGGAGCCACTGGGATTACAGGAATGTGCCACTGCGCCCAGCCCAAACAATCTTATTATAAGAGAAATATTTCATATGAATACTTAAAGAATGCTTTAGAGTAGATTAATATTTTAAAAAATCAGCCATCCCAATAGTACCCGTCAGTAGTCCCAGCTATTGGAGAGGCTGAAGCAGGGGATGACCAGCCTGGGCAAAACAATGAGACTCTGTTTCCAAAAAGGGGGGGAAAAGAGGGTGGGGAAATAAAAGTTAAGAATTTTAAAATTATGCTTGGCATGATGGCGCAAGCCTATAATCTCAGCGACTCAGGAGGCTGAGGCAGGAGGATCGAAAGTTTGAGACTAGGCTCAACAACTTAGCAAGGCCCCGAGCAACTTAATAAGACTCTGTCTCAAAATAAAAAAATAAAAGGGCTGGGCCATGTGGCTCAGTGGTAAAGCACCCCTGGGTTCAATCCTCAAAATATTTTTTAAAATAATTTAAAAATTAAAAATCACATACTACATTGTTCCTTTAAGAAGGCTAGATTAGTAATGACAAATTATACTTCTAATATTGCAATATTTAAAAAACCACTTTCTTAAAACTGTTCCTAAATTGAAACACAATGCTGTTATTTGTTCATCTTTATACTCTGCACCCAAAATGTTGTTTCTTATCGATACCAATCCTATGGTTTTGTTTATTACAATTTTTCTTCGGGAAAAAAAAAAGGTTTTAATTTTGTTTTGTTTTTAACTTTTGAAGGCAGAAAAAATTAAAGCTGACATAGTTAAATTTATACTTTCTCTAAGTGCAAACACTAATTTCCAAGCTAATTCCAAGTCTTAATTAAAACCTTTATTACGAATGAGATGCTAAAAAGACCAAGTATGAAATAAACCCAACTTCTGCCTTTTGAAAAATCAATAATAAAAGCTGTATTGATAGTTTCCACTTTGCACATAGACCTGAAATTTAAAATGTATACTATGTAGACGTGTGTGTGTGTGTGTGTGTGTTGTCATTTGTAAACAACGCATCAATATAATTTTGGGTAAATTTTAAAATAATTGTTTCTAAGATGGGTATGGTAGTGCACACTTGTAATCCCAGTGACTTGGGAGGCTGAGGCAGGAGGATCGCAAGTTTGAGGCCTGTCTCAAAATAGTTAGACGCTGTCTCAAAATAAAAAAATAAGAAGGCATAGGGAGCATCCCAGTGGCAGAGTGCCCAGTGTTCAATCCCCGGTACTGCAACAGTACTAGTAGTAGCTGTAGTACTAGTAGTAATTGTTGTTTCCAAAGTACTTCCTTTTTTAATTACCCTAACTCATGTACCAAAAGATAGTGTATCTAAGGAAAATTACAGAGTATAAACACCTGTTAACCACACTGCCTGAAAGTCATCAGCTGTTCAGATTAAAAGCATCCTTTGCAGCAGGGTGCACACCTTTACTCCCAGCAGTTTGGGAGGCTGAGGTAAGAAGATGAAGAGTTCAAAGTCAGCCTCAGTAACTTAGGGAGGTTCTAAGCAACTTAGCAAGAAGACCCTTTTTATACAGTATTTAACTTCAATGTAACATTTATAAAATGGCCAATCACCAAATATTTTTGTTTTCAAAACTCACTACATAGTTTTAATCACCATCAGATACACATATCTGTTTGCCTTTTCACTCATCAAACAAGCACACCGTTTGAATTTTAAGTGTCTCTGCTTTACAAGATGATCAGCATAGGAGTCACTTAAATAATCAGCTTTCCTGAATCATTCTGTTTATAAAGCACTCAACTGTTCTGCTTATAAAAATGTAGTTTTCTCACAATTTTTCAAGAACCCTCTAGTAGTATGTAAAAGGGACACACACATTAATAAATTGAAAGCATAATAAATGCTTTCCATACTTGCTACCCCAGAAGAACTTCACATTTTGAGTTCTTCTTTAGTTAAAAAAAAAAAAAAAGTTTTAAACATCTCTTAAAGCACAAGTGCTTGCCTTTATATTAATGGCTCTCTTGATGATAAAATAAAGATCAATGTAACTCTAAGCTCCAGGCTAATGAACTGCAGGGAACAGAAACAAGCAATTTGGCAAGAGTTGAGCAAAGAGCTCTGTTTAAAGGCTACCAGTAAAATATACCAGCACCACCCCTCCCCCACTCCCAACCCTTTAAGGTTTCAATTAAGATGGGGCCTAGTTTTACTCTTAGGAGGACAAAAAGAGAAAGCAGAGCTCCTGCTGAGAAGTATCTTCATCAGGAGCAGCTCTAGAAATACTGCCAGGAACCATTTCCTTCCCTCTCTGCTGACATAGGTTCCTCTCTTTAGAAACAGGCATTATCTCCCCTGTTCCTGATCAACACCATTATCTAAAGAAAGGAAGTCTCATCACATACTACCCGAAAGATAGCATGGAATGAATTATTCTTCTTCATCATCATCATCATCATTATCATCCAACATTAGTATGGGCTATAATGCTCTATAACAATGGGATTTATTTTCACCTGTCAGTCCCTCCTGGATTAGTTAAGAAGGGATAAACTAACTTAATAAGGCATATACACTACTTCAAAATATATCTAAGTGCTCTAATTGGTAAGAAAGACTTTCAAAACGCTCACTGAAGAAGCTCTCCAGAATTCTTCAAAATCAACAGAGGTGAAGTACAAATAAGTAGAGATCTCATAATGAGTACAAACTGAGGAGCCAAACCATACAGAGATTACCACAGGCCCAAAACAGCCTTCAAAAGATACCTAATATTAGCCCTAGTATTATGATCACATCCTTAGTGGACATATAGGACAAACAAGTCTTTCAGTTCAATATGAACTAATTAATAAACTCAGCCACGAGGCTGAAAAAGAACCAGTGAAAAGTTGATCTCTCTCTAACAGGAGCCCAAGAATGGAACAACTTCATAGGTAAGGAATTGTAAGACATCAAAGGTTAGAAGGGACAACAGGTGCTTTTAGGAAGGAAAAACTAGCACTTAGTTGCCTCCTCTATTTTAGGACTTCCACTCTCAAAACAACCTTATAACAATGCTTTTTTTCCTTCCTATGATAGGGCAAAAATTATGGGTCTTACTATGTAATAACTACATTGCTCTTTTACTTATTTACTTTAGATTCTTAAAATCCATCTAATCCCAACCTGTGTGGACAGATTAAAGTATGGCCTGTTGCCAGACTGTTCACTGATCTATGAACATTAACCAACTAAGGATTTATTATCAAGAAATGCAAAAGAAAGTCATCTGAGTACATGCTACCTCTATGTACAATACTCAAAATACAAATCCAGCAGCAGGTATCACATAACTGCAATATCAGCCAAAGTAGAAACTGTTTCTCTCACCACCATTAACAGTTGAACTCAATCTTTACAGTAACCAGATTCCAATGGCCTCAAAGAATAGTAATTCCAGACACAGGTATGGGGCACTGAGTATCAGCCTGGAATTCTGATTCCCCTAGCCAGTTACAACATTACTACCTTTAATCGGGTGAAAGGGAACACTGAAAAGATACTGCAACCTACTTAATAACTCCTTCCCTTTCTCCATTCCACAAAGACAACATATTCCAAAAATGGAGAATCCTTTCTTTCCCGACAGAGGCCCCCTTTCCTATGGATTCATTGGGCAGGATTACTTCTCCCCAGCATGAATATAGAGCCAAGAAACACTTCTGCTTTCACTCTTAAAGAGGGTCCCCCAACACAAATGCACCTCTTCCTTTCTTGTATTAAGCAATGATGCTTCAGTGCTCGAGGTCTCTCTACCACTGACTGCAAAATATGCAGAGAAGTGGAGACAGTGAAAGGAAGTTGTCACTTACTAAGGGACACTTAAAAGAAGCCTCCAAATTTGAAATGAAGACTGGGGGGTACCCACTTCCAGAAGCGGAATTGGGGGCGGGGGGGTCTCTACCATAAAAGGGAGCCTCTGCGTGGGGAAGGGCAGTCTCCATCCTGAAAGAGTGCGCGGTATGTGGAAAGGAGGAATGTTGCACCCTGAAGAGGGGTCTGGATTTTCAGAAGGGGTGTCCCACGGTTGTTGGGGGGAGCAGTGAAAGCATGATGGGTGTACCAGCTATTGGGGCCTCTGTGAAGGGAAAGGGTTCCCACTTTTGGAGAAGGGCCCTGTATTGAAGGGGGCTCTGGGAAGAAAGGAGGGTCTGGCTCGTAGGAGGGCTGGGCATGGGGGAGGGGCTCTCCGTCCGCCAGAGTCCGAGGAGGGGCGGCAGCCTCGAGGGGAACATGTGCAGTGGAACTGCTGCCTCCCCGAGGGGCAGGGCGGAGAGCAGGGCCTGGGCTGTGCGTGGAAGGAACAAGGTTCCCACCCTTCGCAGAAGAGGCAAGACTCCCCAGCCGTACTCACCCAGGCTGCCGGCGAAACCGTCCATCTTGCGGGGAAAGCGCCGGGCTCCGGGCTCAGCGGGGCGGGCACTTCATTCAGCGAACCAACAGACTGGCCGCCGCTGAGCCTGACCCACTCGCTCTCCAAGTCGACCGGCGCGGCTCCCGGCCCCCGCTTCCGTCGTCCGTCCGTCCGTCCGCCCTGGGCCAGTCAGTCACGGCCACCCGGGCCACTTCCCCAGTCAGGTTGAGAGCCGCGCCGCTCCGCCGCCTGCCCGGCCTCCCTCTCAGGCAGCAGCCTAGAGCGCGGAGCCCCGCCCCCGCGCCCGCGCGCAGCGGTAGCTCCGCCCCCGCGCACGCCGTCACGCTTCCGACTCCGCCTCCCACGTGACGGTAAGGAGGCGAGGTCTTGCCAGCCCCGCCCCTCACCTTGCCCGGCCTCCGCGTCCCTCAGGCTCGCCCTCGGCGTGTGGTTGCGCTTGCGTGTTGGGCCTGCGAAGGGACTAGGACCTACGTCTTGAAGCTGGATCCTTGAGAGATTGGGGTGGTAAAGGTTAGCCTCCGGCCTAGGAAACTCAGGTGCATCGAGAGACTCTCGCCCTCACAGTTGTTGGGGAGTCCGGGGACTCAAGTCTGGTGTCCTTCTGACAGGGGGGTGTGTCCTACAAAGACGCTAAAAAGGCAGCAAAGTGAGAGGAAGAATCCCTCCTTCCTTCGTTCCCCTCTTTCCTAGTCCAGTGAGGGATAAATGGGGGCGAGGCGTCCTGACCAGCCCCAGGCCACTACTGCCACAGCTGCAGGTCCCTGCACAGATCAGAAGCAAAGAATGTCAGTGCTGGATGGGACCCAAGTTTCATCTTGCCCAACCTCTTCTTATGAGGAAGGACACCGAGCCTTAGAAAGAATGCGACTGCCCGAGGTCGTGGAGCCTTGTGGAAGTAAAGCTTAGAACCCAGGCTTCCTTACTCCCCCTGGTGTTCTTTCTACCAAGGGTGCAAAGCGAATCTTTTATGGTAGATCATAAGAGTGATTGTCTATGATCAATATGGCTTATTTCAAATGAAGTAAGCCTGAGTTCTAAGCTCAATTCCATCTGACTCACGGGGCAAGTGTCAAATCACCTAATTTATTTAGGCCTCACTTTATTCATTTGCAAATTCGAGGGTGAACTTGTACCCAAAACACATAAGCATGCCATGCATTCATCTTCCTCCTTATGCCCTTAACCCTATTGCCCTTCCTTCCAGAGACCTTCCCTTAATTTGTGAAAACCCTTTTGTGACTTGGTGCGCAAATTAGAGTAATAAAGTGGAGAACTTTAAGATGCTCAGGAACTAAATAGGTTATGCAATAATAAAGAGCTGAGTTAGAATAAGAAAGTAATTTTATGTTGTTTATTTGTTTTTTTGCTACAGGGGTTGAACCCAGGGACACTTTACCACTGAGCCACACCACCAGCCACCACCCCACTTTTTGAGATTAGGGTCTTGCTAAATTGCTTAGGGCCTTGCTAAATTGCTGAGGCTTGAACCTGCAATCCTCCTGCCTTAGCCTCCTGAGCCACTGGGATTATAGGCATGTGCAACCACACCCAACTAAGAGAGTCATTTTAGAGAAAGCTGCAGGAGAGGACAGGCTGAAGTGGGGAGATGAGAAATGTGAGGCAGCAAATATCAAGATGAGAGGGACTTAAAAGAATTAAAAAGATGAAAGAATTGTTAAACATTTTTTGCAGTATACTTCTCCCCTTTTGTTCCTCTTCAGAAATTCTCCCAAAACCACACATAGTGGCACATACCTGTAATCCAGGAGTGAGGAGCCGGAAGTGGGAGAACTAAAAATTGGAGGCCAGCCTCAGCAATTTAGCAGGATGCTGTCTCAAAAAAGTAAAAAGGGCTGGTGATACAACTCAGTAGTTTAAAAAAAAAAAATCTTCCCTAAAGATCCAAATGACTCAAATTGTACTGTTATATTGTACACATGCACAAATATGTAACAAGAAATTCCACCATCATGTACAACTATAAACTTATTGGGACCTCAGGCACTTCATATGCTTTACCCCTTTTCAACATCACAGCAAATATATGAGATCAATGCTATAAAAAATATGGAAGAAAAAATCAAATGACTGCATTTCTTATCAGACCTGGGTTTCTTCTGAATACCGTACTATGTACAGACTGGTGGTAAGGCAGCCAAGATTAATTCAAACTCGAGACTGAGGGGTTTCTAAAGTTTCCTCCTTCAAAATTAAATGATTTACCAAAAGGTTCCCTGCAATGGGCATTTTCATATCTGCAAGTTTCTATTAAACCTAACCCCTTAATCTTTGAAGTCTCAATTCTAACAGCTGTTCTTCTTTGTCTGAATATGACATTTTCCATGTTAAGTCTATTAAAAGAGCAAGAACTTTGCATTGGTATATTGCTATACATAGATAAATATGTCTATTTTTAATTCAAAGAAAGATCCATATTTTGTGGGGCTTGAAGCTTTTATTATTTGTAGGGATGGGGGAAGAAAATAAACGCAAAAATTACAAATGCAAAATTAGTTTAAATGAAGTATTTATTTAGACTGAGAAAATAAATCACATCATATTACACATTTTAAGAAGCATCTAAGTGCTATAAATATTACAAAATCAAGAAATATAAGGGGGGCTGAGGTTGTAGCTCAGTGGTAGAGCACATATGTGCCTAGCACATGTGAGGCACTGGCTTTGATCCTCAACACCACATAAAAATAAATACATAAAGCTATCGTGTCTACCTACGACTAAAAAAAATTAAAAAGAAATTTAAGAGTGTAACTCAGTAATTGAACATGTGACTAGCATGTAACTCAATAATTGAACATGTGACTAGCATGTACATATATGTACATATGTATGAATATATATTTATATTATATATCATTTAATTAGCTTCCCAACACACCTCCAATATTTTTTCCGTAAGTTTTTTCTGTATATTGTTCGTCTCTTCATATGACAATGTTTTTCTTAAATTGGTTAAACTTATTGGGATCTCACACACTTCATATGCTTTATTCCTTTTCAACATCACAGCAAATATATGAGATCAATGCTATAAATATGACACTGGTGGATATTTTGGAAGTATTGGGGATTAAACTCAGGGGTGCTCTACCACTGAGCAAATGTCCCTTTTATTTTTATTTTTATTTTATTTTATTTTTTGGTATGGAGGATTGAACCCAGGGGCACTTAACCACTGAGCCACATCCTCAGCTCTTTTTTTTTGTATATTATTTAGAGACAGGATCTCGCTGAGTTGCTTAGGGCCTCACTGAGTTGCTGATGTTGGCTTTGAACTCAAGATTCTCCTGTCTCAGCCTCACCAAGCCACTGGGATTACAGGTGTGCACCACTGCGCCCAGCCTTTATTTTTAATTTTGAGAAAGGGTCTTGCTAAGTTTCCCAGTTGACCTCAAACTTTTGATTCCTCTGCATCAATCTTCTAGGAAGCTGGGATTAATGATATTTGTTTTTAAAAAATAAGTTTTTAATTGAAACTGTAGGAAGACTGTTTTTCCTTTACCATGGTAGATCAAATTTGGTTTTTATTATTGATGTTGAGATACATAAAAAACGACTTCACACATACAGAGCAGTCTATTTTTAATATTGTCAAAGGCATTCTGAGTTCCATTTAATAAGAGAAGAATTAAAATGTATGGTGCCGGGCTGAGGTTGTAGCTTAGTGGTAGAGTACTTGCTAGCACACGTGAGGCACTAGGTTTGATCCTCAGCACCACATAAAAAATATAAAAAAATAAAGTTATTGTATCCGTCTACAACTAAAAATATTTTTTAAAAAATGTATAGTGCGCTGGGCACAGTGGCACAGTCCTGTAATCCCAGCGGCTAGGGAGGCTGAGGCAGAAGGATTCCAAGTTCAAAGCCAGCCTCAGCAATGGCAAGGCACTAAGTAACTCAGTAAGACCCTGTTTCTAAATAAAATACAAAATAGGGCTGGGATGTGGCTCAGTGGTTAAATGCCCCTGAGTTCAATCCCCAATACCAAAAAAAAAAAAAAAAAAAGGTATGGTGCATTTAAAATTAATACACTGAATTATATCTGTTTTGGCTTGACATAAATGAGAACCAAATTCTCTGCTTACAATGTACATGTCAGTTGATTTGGAAGGCTTTTCCCCTAGACTAGCTTCTGGCTCTGTACATTGCAATCCTTCTTTTTTCCACACTACTCACATACTTCCAGTGCCAGCCATGTGTTCACATTACATTATATCCTCTAACCCTGCACCTCAGTGATGAGATGCTAGCTAGGTGAGTCAGTACAGTGGATCATAGGAGTGTTCCTGCAATCTACTGCTAAACAAAGACAGCCAGCAACAATATGGTCCATGTAAATATATCTCACTAATCTTGAAATTAAATGTATTTCCAATCCAACTTTCCTTTAGCAGATATTTAAAATGTCCAGTCACTCCAATACCACCTAATATAAAGGGAAATTTGGCAAAGAGGAGATCGTAGTGGAAGGATACAGTTTCCTCGAAGTGACTTCATATATAGAGAACACCTGGAGTCAGGTGTGGCAGTGCATACCTGTAATTAATCGTAGCAATTCAGGAGGATTAGGCAGGAGGATCACAAATTCGAGGACAATCTCAACAACTTAGCAAAACCCTCAACAATTTAGCAAGAACCTGTTTCAAAATTTAAAATAAAAGGGATTGGGGGTGTAGCTCAGTGGTAGAGTGCCCCTGGGTTCAATTCCTAGTATCTAATAATAGTAATACGTGAAGTGTGGGGGAGGGGAAGGATCTTTGTTGCTGTTTTATCCAACTATTTATTTTTTAGTTGTAGGTGGACACACAATATCTTTATTTCTTTTTTTGTATGTGGTATTGAGGATCAAACTCGTGCCTACGGGTGCCAGGTGAGCCCTATACCACTGAGCCACAACCCTAGCCCAGGATCTTTGTTTTTATATAAAATGTTTAACATAAGCAGTATATGAGAGTTCCAAAATCTATAAAAAGCTAACTGACCATGTTTTTTTAGCTTCTAAGCATTAAGAATACCTAAGAATAACTTGAAAATTAATGCAAAAGAGAAAAAAAAAGTTTGGGAAGATAAACCCCAAGGATTAAAAGGTAGTTATGTTTGGAAAATAAAATTAAGCAGAAAAATGAAAAGAAGAGAGATACAGGTGATTTCACTTTTATATTATTTTAATCATATAAATGTGAAAAATTTTAAACCATTAAAAATGCAAAAGCAGGCCAGAAATTGTGACACAAGGCCTATAATCCCAGTGACTTGGGAGGCTGAATCATGAAGATTGCAAGTTCCAGGCCAGCCTTGGCAACTCAGCAAGACCCTCTCTAGAAATAAAAAAAGTGAAAAGAACAGGGGATGGGGCTGGGGCTGGGGCTGGGGCTCAGCAATAGAGCACTCGCTTAGCATGTGTGAGGCTCTGGGTTCGATTCTCAGCACCACATAAAAATAAATAAATACAATAAAAGTATTGTATCCAACTACAACTAAAATATATATATATATATATATATATATATATATATATATATATATATATATATTGGGGGGTGGATAAAGTGGACAAGTGTGTGTGTGTGTGTGTGTGTATATATATACACACACACACACACACACACACACACATATATATATATATACACACACACACACACACACACTAAAAAAAAAGGACTGGGGATGTAGCTCAGTGGTAAAGTGCTCCAGAACTGGAAAGAAAAAAAAAAACAAACAATACACGTAATGCTTCTAAATTCACACTCTCACCCACAAACTGTATCTGCAGAGACTGGTTTAAAATATCATACTTATTAAATAACTGTTTTACCAATCTTGGCACGATTGTTATCTCTCACCTAAGACTTTCCAGACTTCTTACTTCAGCAAAGAATCAATTAGTATTGCTGTGAATTCTTGGTGAGAGTGTATGAGACTGAAATCTACCCTGTGAGATCACCAGCCATGCCTCATTTAGGGAATCTGATGCAGGGATGCACAAGAGAGTGAATACCAACCAAGGTTAATTTGAGGACCTCTAGCATTGTCATCTATGCTTAGCAGAAAGAAGAGAACTGGCTGGACTATGGAGCTAAATTCTCCTTGTCCTGACCCAAAATTTATGCCATGAAGGGTTTAGACTTGTCAAGATTACAGAACCAACTTTAAAATGTCTTTTTAATGTGTTCAAGTTTCACTACATTTACTAGATGTTGGGCAAGCCTTAGAGATAATAGCTAATAATTTTCATGTGTTCATCATAAAGATATACTTTATCCCCATGAGGAATTCATAGCAGACTCTTACAAAAATGAAATTCTGCAAGGAAATCCTTTTTAATAACAATGTTAGAGTGGAAAGCAGCCAATCAGGGAAATTTAATTCTCAAAATTAATAACACAGGAAGTTCTCTGCTTGCAAATAAAATATTTTCAAAAGGTCATTTGTAAGTCAGCTATTTGAAATTGGGAACAATACTATACATGATAGTTAGATTGCCACTTAGCCCCCCAAAACATGTAGCATACTGATCCTAACCTGCCTGTGTTAAAACCACAGTGATGACAAGCTTTCTTAAGGTTCAAACCAGACAGGTCTGAAATTGAATATTGTTCATTATAAGAATCTGTGGGTTGATGTTGCAACCTAAACACAACTTATAACACCATTTCAACTTTCAAAGTGATTACTTACAAATATCCTAAAGAGGGAGATTTTATTATCCCCACATTGCAGACCTGGAGAATAAGCCTAAAGAATATATAACTAAAAAATGGAAAAATCAGGGTTTGAATCCACAGCAGACTGTACCTGAAGGTCAAGCTCTTTTCAGGGCACCAGTTAGCCTTTGGGTCTCAGTGAGGTTCTACTGTGGAAATCCTTAAATGCCAGGCTCATGTTTCTATCAAGGATGCAGTTTTATCAACAAAAGCATCAAAAAAAGATCAAAGTGTTGCTTTAGGTAGATTAATCTTTGGGTGGATAAAGTGGACAAGGTACTAGATGTGGGAATTTCAATTAAGAGATGGTCACGGCAGTTTGGCAGTTACAGAGAGATCCAAGAAGAAAATATTGTGAAGGGAAACAACAAATGAACAATAAACAGAACCTTAGCAGACCTGAGTGACTGATTACCTCCATCACTGAGAAAGACGAAGGGGTCCAAGAGGTTGTCCAGGTTCAGCTCCTGCTGATGAAGACATTGATGGTAACATTAAATGATAATGGGAAGCTAAAGAAATGAGGTAAATGGAGAAAAATACATAGAGTGACAGCAGGAAGCTGAAGGGAATCAGATGTCATTTTTAGTGCCTGGGGCCATTAGATAGTCCAAACTAGATCATTTAATCTGGGGTTGGGGGATGACACCAAAACTAGCAGTCAGTGGCCAAGCTACAAAGGGGTTAAGAAACTCAAGAGCAGCAGCAATCGTGTGTGTGGCTGTAGGGGACAGTAAGAATGGGAACAGCAAGCTCTATGGCAGCATCCTCATTAGCTTTCTCCTACCGGTGAACTGGGTCATGCTCTCAGTGCTCTCGACTGCTTAGGTTTTGCCAGTTTTTCATTCCTGGTCCTCTGGTCTTCCTGCTGACTGTATGGGCCATTCAATATCCTCCTGGTAAATTGTTAAACCAAGATGCAAAGAAAAGACCACTGACTCCAATTTGAAATCAAAATAAAGCAAGCTGGTAATTCCGACCAGCCAGGACTGTCTCTCCTGAAATCCGTGGGTTAGAGGACAGTCCCCCAACTCTCTAGGAGCATGGTTTTATAGCACAGAAAGTTGCAAAAGGGAGGTGTCTTGAGAACTTACACATAACAGAATTTTGACAAGAATAATACAAAGGCAGATAGTAGGTTAATGATCTAAATGGTCCAACATTTCAAGTTAGGGAATAAATTTAGATCCAACACCAGAATTTGTGAGGTGCCCTTAAGGTTTCAGAGAGGGTTGTTATCTGGAAAGGGAAAGCCAGGCATGGGTGAGTTCAAGGCACAGGCAGGCATTCCAAGCAAGTTTAGAAATCGCAGTAATTTATAGTAAAACAGAAATTAACTCCTCATGTCTTTGTGAAGAGATGGCTCCCAATCTTAAGATGGAATTAGTCTGGGTTCATCAGAATCCCTTTTCTGCTCGAGTTAGCCAGGGTGGGTTTATGTTTTTTGCGGTTGAGAATGCAGGAGTGCAAATGTCACTTGTTTCAAACAGATCGTGCTTGACGTCATAAACCAGATACCCTAACAGAAACCTCCAGCACACAGTTTGAAATGTGGGATTAGAGTTTAGGAGAGGGTTGGATCTGGGAATATAGATTTAGGAGACTTTTAGAAGAGCCCATGATTAAGTTCTAAGAAATCATGTAGGGAAAATGTTTGAGAAAGTGGAAACAAGAAGAATGTAGAACCTGGGGGGGCCACCAATATTTAGGAGGCAAGAGAATTAATCAGGAAAGAAGCAATAACAGGAATAGGAGACAAATTGTGCTAGTGCCATATTGCATAACCAAAAGGAGCCAAGGGTTTAAAAAATGATGGGAGTTAAATGCAATTAAGTACTATCAAGTCCAAGGAGAATGAAGACTGAGAAAAGGGGGGTACTAGACTTAGTAAGATGACTGGTCTTTAGAGCTACTTTACCATGGGGTAAAGACTGAAAGAGTGGTGTGAATGTGGAAAGAGAAAATATGGATTATAATTTAAAGAATTTGGAAAGATAATGTCTGTTTTGTTCTCTGCTGCATTCCCAGATCTAAAAAAGCACCCGTCACATGGCAGGTGCTCAAAAATATTTGCTGTTTAAATGGATAAGGAAGAGCAGAAGCAGAAAATTGACTTAAGCTGAAATATAGTAAAGGGGCATGTTTTTAGGATTGAGGGTACCTGAGTATGCTTCCAAACAAGGGATACCAAGTTCTCTCTTCTACATAAGCAAGAAAATGGGATTTCCTCGAATCTTCACTAGTTGTCTCTATATGGCTTCTTCTTCACCCATATGCTATCTCATTACTCCCCCATTCCGCTTATTGGTACTATAAGCTAATGTGATCACCATCCTCTAGATAACAATTTCTTATTTTTATTTATGTCTTACTCTCCTCTAAAAATTCTTTTCTTCTACTAATTTATGTCCCACACTGAAATAAGTAAAATAATCCTCATCCATACTTATTTTGTCCCATACTTCAGTGAACTAATGTGGATGATTTGATAAAACAAAGTCTGATTAGCTAGAAGCCTAATTTAAGGTACATAATTAGATGATATCTCAATTGCACGTTTTTGGAAAATTAACTGTCTATGATCTTTTGCAACACTAAATTTTAAATTCAATAACTAAATAATCAAATATAGTATCAAAATACTGTAAAAGTTGGGTGTGGTGGCACATGTTGTAATTCCAGCTATTTGGGAGAATGTTTGAGGCCAATTCAGCCAGATCCTGTCTCAAAAATACATCAGTAAATAAAAAGGGCTGGAGAGAAAAACTCAGTATTAGAGTACCCCTCGTTCAAATCCCCCATACCAGAAAACAAAATGAAACAACATCAAAAAAAACATTGAAAAAAGTCTTATAAATACATAAAGTTAAAAATGCCTCTGGTTTAAATAGTTATAACCAAACATTTCTTTTTTATCTTTCTATGAGTGTCAGAAGTCTTTGGGCAAAGAACACACCTTTAAAAATCAATTATAACTAGAAACATAAGAAGTCATAAGTGGTTTTCAAGAGCAATGGAACACTTGGACTGTGATAATAAGATTAAAGAACTGGAGGTTCCCACCCTTAGTTTATGGTCTTTCATGGATGTAATTAAAGTATATAAAGTCTTTTCAATGGATTTAAGGAGCAGTTTCCTTTTGCCGGCAGACTTAGTGAGGCAATCTTCTAGTGCCCGTCATATGTTCATCAGAGCAATCAGCTATAACGTCAGGGTTCTTATGGGCATAACCGTATTAATTTGCCTTTAAGCAATCTGTAATTCTTAGGGAAAAAAAGGAGAAATATAAAATGAAAATATTATTTTTGATCAGGTTATTTGTTTTAATTTTTAAATTTTTAGTTGTAGATGAACACAATGCCTTTATTTATTTTTATGTGGTGCTGAGGATCGAACCCAGTGCCTTACACATGCTAGGCAAGCATTCTACCACTGAGCTACCACCCCAGCCCCATCATTTTAATTTCTTCAAAAAACAATATATGTACAAACAGAATGAAAGTGTGTGTGTGTGTGTGTGTGTATGTGTATGTGTATGTGTCTCCAAATAAATAATCAATAAACTTTTTGTATCACCCTCTTCCTAGTTTAAACTTTGTTTGGCCCATCCTGACTGTTTGATCAACATGTGAATAGTCTATAATAGCAGAGAATTTCCAATTGCATTACACGATGATGGTCATCATCAAAGTCCTCCCAGTCAGGAGAGTGATTTTTCATTCTTAGTTACCTGGGGGACTTGAATGGTCAATTTCAAATAAGGGGTCCCTTCAATTTAAACCATGATGGTTCAAGTATTGGGAGGATCTATGAATTGAATATTATCCAATAAAATAAAATGTATAGGAGATTTTCTTAGAATTGGAACCTGCATTGGCTGGGGATGTAGCTTTGTGGTAGAGTACTTGGCTAGCCTGCATGAGACCCTGGGATCAATCCCAAGCACCACAAAATAAACAAACAACAACAATAACAAAAAGCAACATTTGAAACCTTCATTCTAAAATGGCAGAATTTTTGAATCAGCCTAGGAGATAAGAAGTCTAGGTATAGATTGTCCAAGGTAAAGACGGGCTGTCCTCAACCAACAGACATTCACTTTTCCTATAGAAGAGCCCAGGATCCTCCCAGAGCCAAAGTTGTGAGAAAAGGAACTTCCTGTCGGAGAGTTGCTGGTTTCATTCATCCAGAATTCTGAATAAAACCAGACTCTTGGCAGGTGTGTGGGGGGGTGGCAGGTGCTGGGGTTATGGCTCAGTGCCAAAGGGTTCAATCCTTAGCACCACATAAAAATAAATAAATAAAATAAAAAGGTATCGTGTCCAACTACAATTAAATAATAAATAAAAAACAAACAAAAAACCAGGCTGTTCAACATGGCCACACCATAGGTTAAGAAATGTAGGCATGCAAAGGAACAGACATTTCCCAAAAGCAGAAATACAAACTGCCAATAATTGTGTCTAAGAACAAGAATATTTAAAAAGTAGTACATCTACACAAAAGCCTGTACATGGATGCTTATAGCAGCTTTGTTCATGATTGCCTAAACTTGGCAGCAATTGAGATGTCCTTCAGCAGATGAATGGATAAATAAAGCATGGTACATCCAGACAAAGGAATGACTGACTATTCAGTGCTAAAAAGGAAATGAGCTATCAAACCATGAAGATATATGGACTAACTTTAAATGCATATTAATGTAAAAGAAGTCAGTTTTTTTTTTCTTTATGGTACTGGAGTTAAACTCAGGTACACTCCACCACTAAGCTACTTTCTCAGCTCTTTTTAAATTTTTAATTATGAGACAGGGTCTGGAAAAGTTGCCCAAGCTGGGCTTGAACTTGCAATCCTCCTGCATCAGCCTCCTGAGTAGCTGGGATTACAGGTATGAGCCATCATGCCCACCCAAAGAAGCTAATCTTAATAGGTATATATTTTATAATTGCATCTATATGTACTCTGAAAAGGCAAAATTATGGTGACAGTAAAAGATCAGTGGTTGTCAGAGGTTAATGAGGATAATGAGGATGGAGGGATGAGTAGACAGCACAGAAGATTTTTAGGGTAGTGAAAATATTCTATATGATAGTATAATGGTGAATACACAGCATTACATATAGACCTATAGAATGTACAACACCATTGCAGACTACCCTAATGTAAATTCTGGGCTTTGGGTAATATTGGCACACTGATATAGGTTCATTGATTGTAACACATGTACCACTCTGGGCTGGGTTATTGATAATGGAGGAGGATATACAAATGGGGTGCAGGAGACATGAGATATCTCTGTTCCTTCTCAAAAAAAAAAATGGCGGTGGGGGGAGCAATAATGGGGATTGAACCCAGGACTGCTCTACCACTGAGCTACATCCCTAGTTCTTTTTGTTTTTATACTGTGAGATAAGGTCTTGCAAAGTTGTTAAGGCTGGATTTGCACTTGCAATCCTCCTGCCTCAGCCTCCCAAATTGCTAACATTATAGGGGTGGGCTACCATGCTAGCTACTCTTCTCAATTTTTCTGTGAATCTAAAAAAAAAAATTATTTAAAAAATACTCTCAAAAAATTTTAAAGAGAAATTTTTAAAAAGTAATGCACATTAAAATGAGTAGATATTTCTTGATGGAAATTAAATTAGAAAAAATATTTTTTAAAAACTAGTATAGGGCTGAAGCTGTGGCTCAGTAGTAGCCCAGCCTGGCATATATGAGGCACTGGGTTAGAGTCTCAGCACCATGTAAAAACAAATAAAATAAGAGATCAACAACAACAACAAAAAAATTTAAAAAAAAATCAGTGTAAATGAGGAGGCAGGTAAACAGGACTCTCTTAAACAGATAATAGGTTTGTGAAATGGTTAACATTTTAGAGGGCAAGTTAGTACTATTTATCAAAACCCCTAAAATATGACTGCCTTTAACTCAGCAATTTCAGAGTATAAAAAGTATAAAAAGACTTGCCTGCCAGAAAGTCTCAGAATATTATTTTTAATGGTGTAAAACAACAAATTATGTTATATCCACAGGTTAGAGTACTATGCAGCTATTAATATTGTGCATATTGTTTTTTTTTAAATTTTTTATTATTGGTTGTTCAAAATAATATTGTGCATATTGTAAGTAAATGTTTAATAATGTAAAAAATGTTGATATTTTAATGAGTGAAAAAGGAGATTTCACTCATTAAAAATATTTCAAAAATACTTCTATTATGTGATCTCAGGATTTCAAAAGAGATGATTATGTATCTATAGATATACTACAAGAGAGTAAAAAAATCTACTAAAATGTTTATAATGGTTATTTTGGGGTTCTAGGATGATGGATGATTATTATTTTTACTCTTTTATTTTTTTTCCTACTTTGATAATGCACACTTATTACTTTGGTACTCAGGAAGAGTGTTGTTAAAAAACAAGTAAAAGGGGCCAGGTATGGTGGCACATGCTTATAATCCCAGCTACTAGGGAGGCTAAGGCAGGAGTATTGAAAGTTTGAGGCCAGCCTGGGCAACTTGGAGAGACCCTGTTCTAAAATCAAAAACAAACAAAAAAGGACTGGGGATGTAGCCCAGTAGTAGAGCACTCCTGGGTTCAATCCTCAGTACTGCAAAAACAAACAATAAGAAGAAAAAAAATATATATATATACACACACACACACATACACACACACAATCTGGTAGTAGATGTATGTATAAGGTATAAACACATATATATGTGTTTATACCTTATACACAGGCAGTATGTGTATATATGTGTATATACCTTATACAGTATGTGTATATATATGTATATACCTTACTTTCAATATATATATATATATATATATATATATATATATATATATATATATATAGCATTGGTCTAGGTTCTTTTGTGATTTAATTATACACAGGAGACACAACTAAACTTCTTGCCCCATTTTCTTAACTGCTCAGTGGAGGATTTGTCATACCGTGTGCTTAAGCTTCAAAGCAGAGGTCTGATGAGAGTCACTTCCCATAAATTCATGAAGTCAGAGAAAATCTGCTTCCTCTAAAAGATGTTAATTGAACAGCCTGCATAGATGGTTTCATTGACTCACACTTCCCCCGTTTGGGAGCAGGGTCAACAATAGGGTAAATGTTTCAGCATGGACTGTGCCCTACATGTTTCTGCCTGCTTAGAGCACCAGGGAGTCTGAGCTGCTCCTGGTTATCTGAACTGAGGGACCCACTTAAGGGAGAGCCAGGACACTGGTGTGAGAGTGAGCATAGCCCGGAAACCCTCATGTTCTAGTGCATATTATTAGAGTCTGTTTGGTCCTCTAAATGGTCATGCTGCCCTCATATTTCCCCTTTGATACTCCCCATAAAGACATCTATTCTTTATAAGGTAAAAACAAGTGGTTAGAATATTGGTTCTGGGTTCCTGTTTCACTGCCATTTAACATAAGGTCAAGGTCACTGTGAATGTTTTGCAAGCCCCAGCAGGATACTACTCACTTGAGAGAGTTGGAGAGAAAGTTTCCCCTCAATCAGGCAGCTAAAGGATGGATTCTTTCCCCTTACTTTCAATGTAGAAAGGATAAGATTAAGCTCCCTCTGAGGGTAGCAAGAGAGTTCCCCTTATAAGGAATATTGGCATTTCTGTACAGCCAGAATTGCTAAAGAAACACTATTATGCCACTAAATAAAAGCAGTTTTTTTTTTTCCACATAGAAATAGACTTTTTTTCTTCCTTCCTTCTTTCTTTTTTTTTTTTTTTTTTTTTGTTTGAGATGGAGTCTTGGGGTTGTACCTCGTTGTCTAAATGCTCTTGAACTCCTGGACTCAGTGATCCTCCCGCCTCAGCCTCTCAAATAGTTAGGGCTACAGGTTCATACCACCACACAAGGTGAGGCATATTTTCCTGGTGAAACTCTTCAGTAATTTAAATAACCACCATACCCAATCTATCACATCCAGCCTCTAAATGAGCACAACTCATTTCCCTAAAATACAAGTAATCCCATGAAGATAAGGAGAAATATATACTTGGATAATCCCAGGGTAGACCCTTTTAAAGTGAACAGTTCAATGGCTTTTAGCACACTCAGAGTTGTACATCCCACTAACTCTGGAACAATATCAATCTCCCTTTCACCCATCCCAATTAAATCTGGACCCATTAGTGGTCATTTCCATTGTCCTATCTGCCCAGTCTCTGTCAACCACTAATGTTTCTATGGATTTGGCTATTTTGGGCATTTCATATAATTGGAATCAATCATATCATATGTGGTCTTTTGTGTCTATATTCTTTCACTTAAGTTTCAAATTTTAATAATTTTATAGTAGTATCAGAACTTAATTTCTTTGTACAACCAAATAATATTCCATAGAATGGATATGCCACATTCTATTCATCCAATCATCAGTTTAGGTACTTTTGAGTTATTTCTGCTTTTTTACCACATATGAATAATGCTAGGAACATTAGTGTACAAATTCTTATGTGCACATATGTTTTCATGGGAGTGAAATTGCTATGTCATCTGGTAACATTTCTATGATTAACAATTTGAGGAACTGTCTGGTATTAGTTTTTAAGAGTCCTGGCTGCTTCTGAGCCACTTCAGAATTTGCCACATAAACATGTGAACATCTATTTCTTCTAATCAACTTGAGTTGGTTTCAGTAACATTACTTGAAGTGTCGTAAGCCCTAACAAAGTCATTTACTTTTATTACTTCTGGTTTAGCATTTCCTGATTCCTCAGTGCACTTTATTTTGGCTCCATTTTTGCCCATCTATTGGATAATACTTTAGTTTAACTTGGATTGCAAGTATTGGTCACTCATTCCAGTTAGTTCAAGTATAAGGCTGTTAAGAAAAATACAAGATAAGACACTAAAAGCAAGAACAGGAATCATAATGGGCTGGCTTTGGAGAAACTAGTACTAAAAGCTAGTTCTCAATTTGAGGTAACTGTACAGATTTCACCAATTAGAAATTCATAGGTCTTCACTCTATTTCATTCTTCTTCTTTTTTTTTTTTTTGGTACTAGGGATTGAACCCAGGGGTGTTTGACCACTGAGCCACATCCCCAGCCCTTTTTTATATTTTATTTAGAGACCAGGTCTCCCTAAGTTGCTTAGGACCTTGCTAAGTTTCTGAGACTGGCTTTGAGCTTGCACCTCCTGCCTCAGCCTCATGAGTTGCTGGGATTACATGTATTTCCTTATTAATACAGTTTATAAATTACATGTATTTCCTTATGAATACAGTTCATACTCCTTTTTGCGTACCATCTGGTAACTTCTCTCTGTACTTTCGTGCATCCTCTATGAGAGTGACTGAGTGGCACGGTGAATTTTTTAATACCTAGCTACAGGTAACAGAGGTGCCCACCTCTGGTTCAAACAGCCATGAGATCAGAGACCTGGATCCCGTGGCACAAAACCTGACCGCCAGGTCTATTTCTTAATCAGGGATCAAAAGTTATAAATATTTCTGTTGTGATATTGGGACAGGAGGGCATAGTGACTGGATTTTTTAAATGATTGATATTTTAATAAAAATGAATCACCTCTTTTGCAGTCAACTTCTGTTTTTGGTCTTAGCGATTCTACTTCGATACAGTTTCCTGTTTTCAATGTGCAGCTTTATGCACTATGATCAAGAGTAAACCATGTTTTTTGTCCCATCCCAACCCAACCCACTCATCACTCAACTACCTCCTTGTGAGAGGAGCTGGAATAAAGACAATTTGTCCTCTTGGAAGGTGCAAATAGTGAAGGCCCCCTTCCCTGCTCCTATCATGGCCTCCCCGTATTCCCGCTCCACTCCCACCACATTTCCTAAAATATAAAAGATGAGGGCCACAGTAAAGGCTCACAGAGTACAGCAAAGTCCACCATTTCCAGGTCAACTTTCAACATGTCACACTGGAACAGAACAGGAAGTTCCTTGAGCCAAAAGTCAGGCATCAGGATGGGTGGAAGACTGGCCTTAAGTACTTTCTTTCTATAAGAATATAACCAAGAGATAAAAGTTAATTTATAAAGGGTAAAATGCAGGTTTTAGGGTATGTATACATTTTTTTTCTCCATTAACAAAGCAAAGAAAAAAAAAAAGGAAAAAGTTTCATAAAAGTCCTCCATTTGGAATGATATCCTGATTTCTAAAGCAACTAGACCCATAGTTTGCCCTACTTTTATTTTTTGTTCCTTCAATTTTTTATTTATGTGCTTCCCTGTGGCTAATGTCAAGTGTACATTTGCCAGATTGTCTGGACACACTCCAAAAGAAATATCTCACTCATATCTTTTAAAAAAAAAAAAGGCATTTAGTACACATGTCTAAAAGCTAAAGTAGCTTGAGGGTAGGGATGGGAACAGTGATAGAGAACAGAGAAGGGAGAGTTTCATATTTTACTAGCAAACTTTTGAACAGACTTTCTGAACCTTAGCATTTTAGGAATTTGAGTTGGCTGAGTCGGTTGGGAAAGACTCATACACAGCAGGAATCAGGAAAAGGGAAGATTATTTGCATGAGTTTTGTACTACTTAATTGGAAATGCATTGTTCCATAAACCAGGCACAACACAAACATTTTTGTTTATTTTAAGGCCTTCTGCTGCCCTGCAATGTGAGTTTGCTTAGCAAGCCAGCATGGCACAGAGACGGAACTGAGAGCCCAGACTCTGAAGACAAACCCTGGGATCATCACCGAAGAGCTTTCTCAAGGTTGGCTGGCTATTGTCAGGAACAGTCCTTACTCAGGCTTGCTCATGGTAGTTTGAGTCAAGTTGATTTAGCATTCATTCTGCCCTTCAGATTACTTGTATATTTCTAAATATATTCCAAAGAGGCTGAATTCCCATCTACAACCTGGGTGTAAAATGTGATAGGACGAGGCTTTGGGTTTTAGGGAAATGAAAGCTGCAAATTTTAGGATGAGAAGAGAGGTACAGGGTGTGGTTGTTGAGAGTGTGGACTCAGGGGCCAGACTCCCTTGGTTGCATGTCCTGCCCTCTCCTTCCTAGCCCTGGGCCAAGTCAGCTGATGGCTCAATGCCTTGGTTTCCTATCTGTAAAGATAGGGATTAAATAGCCCCCAAGTTGGTATTGTTATTATAAGTATTGAGTTAAATTTGTAAGGTCATTAAGACATTATCTGACATGTAGTAAATGATACATGTATTTGTTAAATAAATAAAGCAAAATATAAGGCTTTAGAACCCTATATCTTCAGATGAGAAAGGACAAGAATGCTAGAAACAACCCATACTGGAGTATAGCTAAATAAACTACAAGGTTATTGTATTCCGAAGAACAATGTAGCCACTTCTAAAATGAGACATCTGTATATATATATTACTGTGGAATAATCCCTGAAGTATACTATTAACAGAGAGCATGTCCCAGTATAGTTAGTATATGTTGGAATAATTATGAGAACTAACATTTACTGAGCATTTTCTGTGTTGGGTAGTATTTTAAGAGTTTATATATATATATATATATTTAGATGAGTTGATATATATAAACTCTTTAACGAAGAAAAGAAAATAAACTTCCTTATATTATATATATGTGTGTGTGTGTGTATATATATATATATATATATATATATATATATATATATAGTTAGATGAGTTGATATATATATATATACACACACACACACATATATATTTATAATATAAGGAAGTTTATTTTCTTTTCTTCGTTAAAGAAATTAATGAAAAAACTGAGACTCAGAGCGATTAGGTAACTTGTTTGAGATCACACAGCTAGTGGAAGATAAACTGGGACTTGAACTCAGTCTTATTCCAGGGTCCATTTATTAATAACTGTGATAAGCTACTCTCCCACTGGTATAATTCCAGTTGTGTATAAACAAGGCTATATACATAGAGAAAACATATCAAATAAGATCTGGAAATGCAGACTCAAACCATAGACCTCTAAAGAGGAGAGTGAGAGTGGGGTCAGGTGATGACAGATGTTTAAGATGAACAGAGACTTTTACTTTTTATGATACATATGTGTATATTTTGGTTTATTTAGCATAATACAAATATTATTCAATGTTACTTTGGGAATTAAAAATAATTGTAAAATAAATGAATTTGTTTTACTTAAATAGTTATGAAAGACTTGATGCCAGGCAGTGTTCCTTAGTGTTTTACAGATATTAAATAACTTAATCTTCTTTCAAATCTGCATTTTGCAATTGAGGAAACTGAGGTACTCATCACATATGGTTGGTAAGAAGCAAGACTGGGATTTGAACTCAGAGCCCAGCTGTAAATCCCATGCTTATAATCACTATGCTGTGCACGTACTCACATAAGAGCCAAGCTCTGAACAAATGGTGGCCACACAGTTTTAAATGCCCCACCAGGGTATAGGGACACCTGTCAGTCTGGTGGTCAATTTCTGGAATTGCAGAAAGATGGCCATGATTTCCATCTCCTCTAGTTACTAGTTGTGTGATCTGGGGCTACTTATTTAACAATTTTATCTGAGGATCCTCATTCTCAACTGTAACAAATGAAAATAGTAATAGTCACTATCTCATAAAGGTGTTGGAGGATTAAAAAATATTAGGAAGCAGAAAATGTTTGGCACAGAACCTGCAACACAGCAAGAAATAAACGAATGTTAATTATTGCTCTTGTTATTAGTTTATTATCTAGGCATCCCCCTCACAACTTCCATTAACATTGAGGGTGGAGTTTTTTCTTCCATCTTAATTTGGGACACAAAGACCCAGATCTTTGGTCCAGCAATTCTACCGTAAAGAATATACCCTTTGCCAGATGTGGTGATAGATACCTGTAATCTCGGCCACTTGGGAGGTTCAGTCAGGAGGATTGCAAGTTTGAGTCTAGCCTCAGCAACTTAGCAAAATCCTGAATCAAAATTAAAAATAAATACATAAATAAAAAGAATTTACGCCTGGCACAGTAGCACATGCCTGTAATACAAGTGGCTCAGGAAGCTGAGGTAGGAAGATCACAAGTTCAAAGCCAGCCTCAGCAACTTAGCAAGGCCCTAAGTAACTCAGTGAGACCCTGTCTCTAAAAAAAAAAATATAAAAAAGGGCTGGGGATATAGCTTCGAGTTTAAGTGCCCCTGGGCCCAATCGCTGGTACCAAAACCAAAACAAAACAAAATTTACCCTTCAATGTACCTACAAAAACAAAACAGAACAAAACAAAAATTTACCCTTCAATGTACCTACTGTTCTCTGGCACCAGCATATTTGTATAAAAATGATCACTGAGATGTTGCTTGATCAAGCAATACATTGGAAACTACCTTAACATCCATAATTAGGAAACTAACTAGATACATTTTGATACATCTATGTAAGGAATGATATTTGAGAACCCAGAAAAGGTCTAACAAAGAACAGCATTATTCTCTGCTCAGATTCTGACCAAACTGTGAAATAAAGGAGTAGCAGATGAAGGACTCAACGTCTCTGATAAAGGCTATGTTGGATGTTGTGTGTGTGTTATCTCAAATTAAGTGGGAGTCAGATAGATAGGCTGTCTCCAACTGAAACCCAGAATTGGGCACACACTCCTGGTTCAGGGTTTTAGTTGGAGGAAGCCCATCTGTCTGGCGGAACGGAAGACCCACTTGATCTTGAGAAAAACATAGTCAAAATAGCATATTTAGGTTATTCTTCCAAACTCATTAATCAGATAAGTCACCCTCCACTCAGGAGGTGAATAAAGGGACAAAAGTGGCCAGGAGCAACATTAATTGAATGCTTTTCACTTGGAAGGCACATTCTTTTCTCACAAAAGACAACGAAGGCATGAAATGTAGGAGTGTATCTACAGTGCACACAGGAAAAGATCTCTCAAATGGCATTTGAGGAGAAAAAAGTGAGATGCAGAAGGATCGATTGCAATAAGAGCTCTTTCCAAGTAAAATTTTGTTAGAGGACATACACAAATACGTAGTAAAAAAGGATACACACACAAAAAAATAGTAATAGTGGTTATATTTTGGGAAGTGATTCAGGAGGAAAAGAGGGAGCTTTCATTTTTCCTTTTATACTTTTTTTTTTTTTTTTTACTGTTTTGATCTTTTCCCCATGTGTATGCAATACTTTTATTTCTAAAAATAGGGGTTATCTAGACTGAGGGATTAATGTTAATGACCACTACTGAGTTCTTCTTTATACTTCTCTGCAAAAGTAAGTTATAGTCAACGTTATTCAAAAAACAAGGCAGCATTTTAAAAAAAAAAAAAGCACCCTCTCTAGCCTTGGGAGCCCTAATGAGCTGTAATCATAGAGACGCCAGACTAGTCGAAATTGGAAGAAAGAGCTATAATCAACAGGAAAAGAACACTCTCCACAATTTGAAGTATCCCAGAAAAAGCAGCAGTAATGACAGCAGGGCTGGCTTCAGGAAAAGCAGAGACAGGAGCAGCTGTGGCAAGGCCTGCGGTGGATGGAATGGATGATAACGTGAAATGACATCAGAGAACATAAGCTGCTCTGCAGGACCCCAGGACCCTAAGGAAGGGAGAATGGAAGGGCCCGTAGGCGTAAAATCAACAGGAGGTGAATTTAGGAGTAAATATTCAAGTGATTATGACTCATAGCCTGAGGGTCCTCAAGACTTGAGTGGCCTTGAAGAAACCAGGTCATAGTTGGGTAACCAAGGCACCATACCATAGAAACACGTGGACATTCAAGCTACTTCCTGCAGCCCCAGGTAAGCAAAATGAGGTCAGTGTGATAGAGCCTGCAAGGAGGCAAGGTAGCTGCCTCCTTCTCCTGCCAGACTCTGGCAGGGAACGCCACTACTACGGCAAAGCATGCATGTGGCTTGATTCCTTTTCCTCACTCCTTTGTCACTAGATCAGACTCTGCAAGAGAATTCCAAAGAATTGCTTTTCATGGAGACGAAATATAGTAATCCACGGTGTAGTCTTGCCCCCAAGTCACTGAACAGATACTTTTAGACCCAAATTCCTTAAAACAACTTTGTTTTACTATAAATCTCACATTCCAACTAGTGTTTGAAGTGAGTGGCGCTGCCCACGTGAAGTCTTTTCTCACTGTTCTCTGGCAGTTGGTTTATGGCTCAGCAATGAAGATATTTCTTAAACTTCCTTTGGTTCTCACGAAAGGAAAGCAGCCATTAGATAAGAAAGCACACAGCTCCACTAGTTAAGAAGCCCCAGATGTCACTGCCTTGGGTCATTTTCTTTGTGTAAAGTAGTCAGAAACAATGAAAGTTCACGGGCAGAATCTTTCTCCTGCAGGAGGATGGGTGTGAGAATTAGTCAGCAGCTAGACTCGCTCAGACGTCCATGAGGTTGTAACTTAATCTTGACAACATAGTCTTTCCTGGAAGAGACTTGAGCAGCGATTTATCATTTTATAATTTGTGGTTTAAATTTGAGCCATAAACCAAGAAGCAGCTGTATTGGTTTGAGGCACTTTGGAGTCTTTTTCAAACCCCAGGAGGCAGGAAGACAGCTTCAAATTTGAGGCCCCAAACTCTTGGGGTTTAACGGAGAAAGCACAAAGGACGAGGTTTCTGCCCTGGCTTTCTTTACTTAGGAAATGTATGGAATGCACGCCTTTGTTTGTTTTAGACTTGGGGGAAAAGCAGATTTTGATAGCTGGAGCCTTGCGCGGGCCCCCTCCTATCTTGGGACAACGTATGTTCCAGGGGCCCCTGGGAAATGAGATGCTGGAAGCTGAGAGGGGGAAATGGGTGGAGAAAGGGGAAGCCAGGGGAAGGGAGGAGTGCCAGAGATAACTCTGCTGACTTCACAGTTTTCCACCGGGACCTGCCCTGCCCACCTCTGTTGACATCAAAGCTCTGAGCGCCTTTGCTTGCTTGTTCAGTCCACCCTGCCTGCCGCCCCTGGGAGAAGAACTGGCAATTAGCCCTCCAACAAAACTGAGAACAAAATTTTTGCAATAAAATTTTTGTTTAAAAAATATACATCTGTGCATGTATATATACATACACACACATAGATACACACACATATCTATACATATATGTTATATAGATACATACAATACATATTTGTTTCTATGAGGCAGCTCTGAGTACCCCCATGCTGGGGTTCAAGCATCTACCCAGGACAAAGGCAGCTTTTACAGAGATGTCTC
This sequence comes from Marmota flaviventris, assembly GCF_047511675.1. Taxonomy (NCBI): domain Eukaryota; kingdom Metazoa; phylum Chordata; class Mammalia; order Rodentia; family Sciuridae; genus Marmota; species Marmota flaviventris. The sequence goes on along the minus strand of NC_092511.1, from coordinate 33,477,588 downwards.
CAGAAACTTGGGCAGCTTTCCAAGGTGTCTCACGGGTTCTGCAGCAGTGTTGGCTGTCTGTGGGCTGATGGGTGTGGCTTTAGCAATCATGTTGGGGAGCCTGAATTTGGGAAGCCTTGGCTCCTCTCCCCAGAGCAATGCAGGCATCAATTTTTTGTTGCTGTTGTTGTTTGGTTTTTGTTTTTATGGTACTGGGGATTGAACCCAGGAGTGCTCTACCACTAAGCTTTACTTGCAATCCTTTTTTATTTTCTTTTTGAGACAGGGTCTCCCTAAGTTGCTGAGGCTGGCCTCATGTGTGCCACTATGCCCATATAGGCCATCAGATTTTTGCTAGCAGCTGAACAACAAAATCTGTTGTCATTCCATCTCTCTTCCCTGCTCTCTCTGATGGGATTTACTTGTTTTCATTCCCATCTCTCTTTTCTCTGGAGTCATCTGGCCTCTCTCCAGGGAGGAAGCAGAGGAAATAAGATGATCATCTCCGTTTGCTGTCATTTATGACCTTCAAATTTACTTGTCACTTGAAACTCTGGACCAAAAGAGTCACAGCACCCTCTCTGAATCAAAGCAGTTGCCATGGAGTCTACATATTAAAACCAAGTTGGACAGCACAGGTTTAAAATATATACATGTGTGTAATATTTCACAGACAGTATGAGAATTGTTATCCTGAACCATCTCCTACTGTTCAATGTGATTTTTTTTTTTTGAACCAGGGATTGAACTCAGGGGACTGTGACCACCGAACCACATCCTCAGCCCTATTTCATATTTTATTTAGAGACAGGGTCTCCCTGAGTTGCTTAGGATCTCGCTTTGCTGAGGCTGGCTTTGAACTTGCCATCTTCCTGCCTCAGCCTCCTGAGTTGCTGGGATTACTAGTGTGTGCCACCACGCCTGGCATCATCGTGAATTTTAAGATAAGCCCACGCTAGAAGTAGGTTACCTGGAAATCCAGCTCTAGTAGCAAAACTAAGCACTTAAAGCTGTTTAAAGTTTCTATAATCTGGGCTAAGAATATAGTTCTGTATTAGAGTGATTAGCATGCATGAGACCCTGGGTTTGATTCTCAGCACCAATGGAAAAAAAGTGAAAAAAGATGTTCTGAAGTTGTCTACTGAGTCAAAAGATACCAGCATTCTCTGCCTTTTAACTTAATCCCTGCTGGCCTTTCCTCCTGATTTGAGAAAGTTCCTAGGAGACTGTGGAATAGGCTCTTCTGGAATGTGGCCACATGGAGAGTTGTCTGTGCTTGCTCTGGCTGGGTCTGTACTTGGACTGAAGGGCATTTTTAAGAACACGTGATTCTTGTCTGTAAGGGAAATAATAGAAGTGTTACACTTTAGATAAGAAATCTGTGAGTGAGGTAGTTTAAACCCCACATGTAATAGTAGGGATTTTTAAATTGGGAGATGGGGGCTTAGAAAAGTTAGTTAAGAGACATGCCTAAAGTAAGGTTTCACCAGTTAATCCCACAAACAAGAATTCGCACCTGAGTCAGTTTGTGACAAATACATCCTTGAGGACCCAAAGCCTAATAAAAGTGTTATTCAGAACGGGGCGCTTAATACAAGCTATGAATGAACTGATGCTGTCATGGTAAGGTAGCTGAAACTCTCTCTACCCTTGGCTTCCTAAACTCAGAGTCTCCCCACCGACTGTCAACACCTTTGAAACAGATTCAACGTGCTTTTTGGAGAGCCATTTCAATTCAGCTTGCAGGCATTCTTGGAGGCCCCCTTCCAAAAAGAAATGCTGTCTGGTGTAGACCCAAGTCAGGCTCTGCCTGCCTGGGAGTGTTTTGTCTCTGCCTTGGACCATCTGACGGCTAAAGCTCCAGGCTCTTGCTCTTCAATCAACACCAGCAAATCTCTGCAGTGTTGGCTCAACTTGCAGGCCTTAATCTTTAGCTCTCACATAGTTGAGACAATTCTTTTTTTAAAAGAGACATTAAGGCTATATTAAGCTTCTCTTCCCTGAATTCTTTTTCTCAAATGCCCATCATCTTCTCTTTACTACTATTTATTTCATCCCTTGAATGACCTGATACTGGGGAAAGTAAGGGGAACTTGGTCTATGATACCATGAATCTGAATAATTGCTGTATTATTTTATAACCAAGTTACAGATCAAAAATTAAAAGATGAGGGGACTGTAGCTGGGGCTCAGCAGTAGCACACTTGCCTGGCATGTGTGAGGCACTGGGTTGGATTCTCAGCACTGCCTATACATAAATAAAATATCAACCACTAAAAAAAAAAAAAAAAAAAAAAAAAAAAATATATATATATATATATATAATTTTATATATACATATATAATTTAAAAAATTTATATATACACATATAATTTATATGTAATATATACATATATAATTTATACATAAAAATTTATATATACATATATAATTTTAAAAAATTATATAATTTCAAAAAATTATATAATTTCAAAAATTAAAAGATAATAGCTTATAGCCTTCTGTTCCAGTAATGGTGCATTCACCCCACCTAGCAAAGTAAAGCATCCGATGTTCAAGTTCAGTGTCCTCTTGGCTTGCTTCCTAGCTATGGTCAAATTCTCTGCATGCTCAGTCCTCCTTTTCTGGATTTTTTTTGTGGAATTGCCAGGAGGACAGAGGCATAAAGAATGCAGCAGTGAAAGAAAAAAGCATCTGCAAACAATTTACCAAAGCCAGTTGTAGATGGATAGAGTCAGGGTTCTTGGTTGTAAGCAACAGAAACCAACCTGACTGATCAAAAGAATCTGCTGAAATGCAGTTGGGCAACTCATAGAATCACTGGGAAGGTCAGAGAAATAGGAACCAGGATTTGAGGATCATGGCCAAGGCCACAGGCACAATCACAGCACAGAGAGTGTAAGATGAGGATACACTGTTGTTTTTGCCCAATGCTGAATCACAAGTGGCACTGCCACCATCTTCAACTTTGAACACTGAAAGCCACCATGAACACCGCTGCCCTGCAGCATCCCCCAGGAAGGATTCTCCATGGTCCGTGTTTATTGGTGCAAGTAATTAAGTAATTTCTGATTCTATTTGAAGCAGGTATACTTGTTGGGCAAGTCTTGGTTATGTCTTGATGCCCTATTTGCAAAGAAAATTTTAAAAGAGAGCATCTGGTCTTTGGGGCTTTTTTCCCTTTTCTTTTTTTCAGTGCTGGGGATCCAACCCAGGGTCTGTGCATGCGAGGCAAGCATTCCACCACTGAACTGCATCCCCAGCCCAGGTGCTATTTTTCCTTAGTGCAATCAAGATTCATAAAGTGGTAAATCTAAACATGGGAAGGGAGTTCAGATGCTGAAGAATCACAAATGACCCTGCCTAAACCCCCTTCCTCTAATCCCATGGGAGGGGAGGGCCTGCCAGAGAATTTTAAATGAGCCCAGTACACACAGTCCAGCCCTGAGCCCAGTACTCATTATTGACCTGAGAAGCAGTTTCCTTCTAGTTTAGCAAGGGCAGCATAACCAGGTTGACCTCTCCTTGGAGCAGAAGAGAAGCCTAATTCCTGCTTGTTTCCCTCTCTCCTACAGGGGACCCCTTCCCCAATGAGGAGAGACAGGGAGCAGCAGGGAGGCTCAGACAGCCTCTTCATGTAAATTCTGCATGTAAATAAATCCTGCCTGCTTCTGCCCAGCCGTCCTTTTCGTACTAGCAGGAAGGAAACTGAAGCTGATGCCATCTAAAAACAAAAGACCAGCGGGTAAGGGTGTAGCTCAGCCTTAGAGCACTTGCCTAGCATGCACAGGGCCCTGTGTTCAACGTCCAACACTCCAAAACAAAACAAAAAAAGAGCAAAGTCTACATCAGAGATTTGTACCTTTGGCTTTGATCTCTCATCCCAGACCTGCTGCTTGGACTTTTGATACAAATCTATGAATCCACGAGTATGACGTTTCATTAAAGTTTTAAGTTTTGTCACTGCTAGCCACCATGCACCAGGGCTGTTGCCTGAGATGCAGGTGGTGGGCAGGAAGAGGGGACAGAAGTGTTAATCAGCCACCCATAGTTCTTGGGCCTCAAAGCCCCAGGCCAGTTTCTTTTCACTGATATCATCTGAGGAGGGGATTTTTTTTTTAAAAAAATATCTGTGGTTAAATTTTTGTTTGTTTGTTTTACTCTCCTACCCACTCCCCATAAAGAAGTATTTTTTGTTTTTAAAGAGAGCCCCAAATAAAACCAAAACTGGAAATTCTTTTTTGAGTCATCTAATTGTTTGTTCCCCGTCTTTGGAAGACAGTCCAACTAACCTCAAGTGTAGCACTCTTATTAAAGGATGATCCACAGGGTCAGGCAGTCCCTCAAGTCATTCTCAGGATTCTGCCCTGGGGTGGGCCTGCGGTGACACTCTGTTTTCCTTTATCCCTTTCCTGGGGATGTGGCTGGGAATCGCCTTGGGCAGGGTGGATAATTCCCACTGTTTCTAGCTTGGGGAGAGAAGAATGGGGGTGGCAAGTAGAAAGTGCCTGTTCCCATTCTTTACAGTAACCCTCAGCACAAATATAGCTCCCACCCCATCCACTTTTTCCTTAAGGAGGTCAGAAACTCCTAGTGAAACTAGATGTGAGGTGGTGTGTACCTATAATCCCAGCTACTCAAGGTCCTGAAGCAGGAAGGTCACAAATTCCAGGCCAGCTCCCGCAATTTAGCAAGGCCCTAAGAAACCTGGTGAGATCCCGTCTCAATATAAGAAATTAAAAGGGCTAGGGATGTAGTTCAGTGGTAAAGCATCCCTGGGTTCAACCCCCCAGTACCCCCTCAAAAAAAGGGGAACCACACACAAAGCCTACACAAAAGCTGCAGGCAGTTTAAATTTTGGAGTGCCCCTTTATTAATAAGGTCACTAGAAACAGATGCTTTTAGAATATGTTAGCTTAGCTCATTATAAATTGGGCTTCCATTGGAACCAAGGTTCAAAACAATAGCTCTGACCCTCTTAGAGGGTCAACATAAGAAATAATTAGGAACCGGGCACCATGGCACCCCTTGTAGTCCCAGGGACTTGGGAGGCTGAGTCAGGAGGATTACAAGCTTAAGGCCAGCCTGGGCAATTTAGCAAGACCCTACCTCAAAATAAAAAATAAAAAGGCATGGAGATGTAGCTCAGTGGTAGAGTGCCCTCTGGGTTAAATTCTCCTGTATCAAAAAAATAAAATCAGGAAAAAGACAAACCTACTTTTTTTTTGGTATCTCCTGAAAACTCAACTGAAGATGTTGTCTGATATGTTTCTCAGAGTTTTGACTTTTAAGAGTTGATAAATTTCACTTAGATTGAGCACGAGGAAAAAGATTATAAACTCATGAGCTGATGATATAACTCCCTTTTTTAAACAGTTAAGAATGACATCACCACAAGTGTTTCCCGTTTTGATTTAACTGTCAGGAAGCCCAGACTTCAGTTTAGGATCTATATATAAAATTATCTCTGGTTCCTGGTCTTCTCCTTCCTCTCTACGGTTTCTTGTCTTCCTTTTCATCTTTCACTGTCTTACCTATTTGCACATTTCGGCTACAACAGAGTTTGTTTGTCTTTTAAGAAGAAAGCAGCGTAACAAGCAGCAAAGTCAACCAACAAATGAGAAACCTGACCAAGTTCATCCAGAACTTGATCTCACTCTCCTCATGTACCTTGCTTGCTTAGCTGGAGAGACTAAGCCATAGGCAAGTACACACGAAATGATTAGCAAAATCATGTCAGTGTTAAATGATAATGAAAACGAAAAGAAAATGATGTTTTAGGGATTGAGGAGACAGATCAGTCCAGATTAGAGCAGACAAGAAGGTTTTATGAAGGAAGTGGTGCTTACAGGCCACTTTGAAAACTTGGAGTTAGTTTCAGGGGTTCATTTCATTGAACCAATTATCTGGTTTGGTTTAGATCTTTGGAGGCTTTGGGACAAGAATTAGAAACTTTGTCTGGTTGGCTTTTTCATTGGGGATACATTTTTGAACCTCTCTGAGTAGCCAGTTCCTAGCTTTCTGGGGGAAGAACTAAGAGAGAATGATACACCAGTAAAATGGTGAAGTAGGTGTCATGGGCTGGCTGTTACTGACATTTTCAATGGGACAATCCTTCACCAGAACTATCCTACCTATTGTAGTATGTTCAGCATTATGTTTTCCATGTACCAAATCCTACATGATTTTCCCACAGCCCTCGGGATGGTGGTAGGAGTAGGTAAGAGGGCATAATACCCACAGGTGAAACCCACCATTCCTTCAACTGCCTGAGAATCTCCTCTCTATTCTGCCCCCCAAAACTAGAATTTCTAGATTGCTATGGTTTTAATGTATCCCCAAAGTTCACAAGTTAGAGACTTAATCCTCAGTGCAACCGGGTTGAGAACTGGGACCTTAAAGAGGTGATCAGGTCATGAGAGTGCTATTATCGTGGGAGTGGGATATCTTGGCTTCAACCTCTCTCTCTGCCTCGTCCGTCCTTCTGCCATATTATGATGTAGCAAGAAGGCCCTCATTAGATGCATACTCTCAATCTAGGGCTTTCCAGCTTCTGAAACTGCTAGACAAATAAACTTCTATTTTTGTTTATAAATTATCCAGTTTGTCTGTTCCATTATAGCAGCACAAAACAGACTAAGTTGCAGATTTAGTGAATAAAATACGGAACATTCAGTGAAATTTGAATTTCAGGCAACAATGATTTATTTATAGTATAAGTGTGTCCCCAATATTATATTATTTGTTGTTTCTCTGAAATGACAGTCTAACTAAGGGTCCTTATTTTATGTGGAAGCCCTACCCACACCCCTTCACCACCATAGACAAGTCTACCTCCCAGAAATTCCCACTGGTCATTGTTTTGTGCGTTTAGTCATTTCCTTCCTTGTATGTGTATTTCACCCCTCATATTCATCGTCTGTGCCTAGTCTCAGTGGGATAGTAAATACCTTTAACCAGATGAACAAATTCTTCTTAATATGTAGGCCAGTTATCCCATCCAGATAATATCTGATCTTAGCTGGACCTGGTGGAGCAGGCCTATACTCCCAGCAGCTCAGGGCTAGAGGATCTCAAGTTCAAGGCCAGCCTCAGCAACTTAGCAAGGCCCTAAGCAACTTAATGAGACCCTTCTTAATAATAAATAAATAAATAAATAAATAAATAGGGCTGGGAATGTAGCTTAGTGTCAAGCACCCCTGGATTTAATCCCTAGTACTAAAAATATAAAATTTTAAAAAATCTGATCTTACCCAGGTTAAAGTATATACCTATCCCCTGAACACCCTCACATTGAATGGTGGTGAGAAGAGAGAGGAGTAGATAAAAACTAAGAAAAAAAAATCTTAGTTGATACTCTAGGACTCTAGATCTCAATGATATTTAACTGGCTGTACAATGGAAGCTTGAAACACTACTCGTGGCTGGTCCTACCTGCAACACTCAGACTGAAGCCTCCTGGGCAAGGGGATTTTTAAGCCACACCCCCTTCTAGGGTGGTTCTAACATGCAACCATGTCCGAATTGCTGCTCTGCTTCCTGAGATAAGAGAGAGGAAGGAGAGGGCAAGACAGTAAAACAGAAGAAATGAGAAAGCATGAGACAGGATTTCAGGTGCTCTGCTTGGCATTGGTAATTGAAGGGGATTTGGAAGAATCAAGAGGCAAACACATTCCAACCAAGCAGAGAAAGGATGGTTCCAGAAAGTAATATACTCCGAATGTGTTCCCTTTTGAGCAAAACAGATGTGAAATGATACTTCTCAAGAACCCAGAGAGTAATTTATTTTGTGCCAGACACTGTCCTTAGAGATGCCCCAGCTTACCAAAAAAAAGTCTCCTAGAGAGTCCCATTTTTTTTTTTTTTTTATTACCCAGTGACTCTAACTAATGCCAGCAGCAGGTTCAGAGCCCAGGCTGCTCACACGCACAGCCTTGCTGGTGTTGGCTGAAGAGCAAGCTTCTGATGTCACTATGGGCACCTCTGTGAAAGAGTCTCCCCTTTCGGCCCCAAGCGGGCTGTGAGCCCAGGATGTCAGTCCAGTGTCATCAGCACATGCCTGCTTCGCTTCTGACAAGTAGGTCAGCATAGACACGGCTCCAGCCTCCACTGAAAGCTGCTTGCTGCTGGCAGGAAGCTGCTTCTGCAGAATTAAAAACCATCAGAGTTGATCAAAGGAAGTGCAGGGCAGGCTGGCAGGCGGGCCAGATCCTAATCTCTGCTTGCTGGCCTCACACATCACTGCACATGAGTCACCCCGCTGAGCTCAGCGGACATGCTGTTTGGATTAGGCTTTTACAGGCGAGCTTTGCCAAATTCCCCTTTACTGTCTCCCTGCAAAGAGCAGCTGAGAGGCAAGGGAGAACGATGGGGAAGTAAGTTGGATCTGATTGCCCAGGTGCTAGAAGGAGATAAGTGGCTCCCCAGGTTCCAAGGGAATGACTTCGATCCTAGTGTCCCCAGCCCATCTTCTCAGTTCAGCTCCAAGCACCTCTCAGGAGCAACAGAGCCACAACAGGCCCACACGTCTTCCTCTCTCACCAGCTCTCCAATTAAGATGTTCTATTATAGGCACGCATTTTGCCTGCACTCAACCATTCCCCTCTCAACCAGCAGGAATTCCTTTTCTCCAAAGCAGGCAACACTTCACCACTCAGGCATCTTGCCTCAGAAGCAGTGGAGTCCAGTGAAAAAGGGAGGGAAGTCAGAAAATAAAAATTCCTAAATTAAGAGCCAACCCGTAAAAGCAGGGCTTCCCTTAACGCCTGGCTGGTGTGACATCACCATGAATTACTCAATGAAAATGGTGTCAGAGCAGCAGCTTGATTATACATGGAAAATTTCCTTTCAGATACAGAACCCTGCAGAAAATAAGTGAAGGGTAGAAAAATCCTGCCTTGTACTTGGGTCTTTGGGAGCTTCCTTCAGAGGGGCTGATTTCTTTGGGCAGAAAGCAGGATGGGAATCTCTTCCATGCAGGGCCTGGGTACTTAGGAGCAGTAGTAGACATAACCCGTGGTTTGTTTTGCTTCCTTCTCTGGAAGCAATGGTAGGAACAGGATCAAAATCCTTTGTTTCTGATTCTGCCAAGTTTTGCTTCTGTGCATGGTAACTTGGGAAGAAGCAGCCCCCATTATTTTGTAAGCCAAGGATTCTTGGCTTGTAGTCTTTGCTGGGATTCTCTTTAGAGTATTTTAGACTGTCATTTATTAAAGGCATCTAAGTGGAGGTGGCAGTCCTTGACACTTTCAAAATAAATGTTGCCACTAGTCTCTACATTGCTCTTGACCATAAACCACAAATTTTGCAAACTTACCATGGCACGGCACTGATAAATAAATAAATACATACATACATACATACACACACACATATTTTCTTCATGGTTTTTCAGTTTTCTTCTCATCTGTTTATAGAAAACAGTCACAGTCAAAGAATTTGGTCATGAATCTGTCCTTTTTCTCCTTTAGCATTTTCACTTTAAATTGGAAATGGAGGCAGAAGACCATCATTGATGGCCTTCAAGTTACTAAAGCACTCTAAAGCAGTATGGCATAGTGGTTCGTGTGTGAGGGTCAGGCAAACCTGTTTGAGCCCTGGCTTTGCCACCTATTAGTGGTATGATCTTAAAGCAATTTTCTTAATCTCTCACAGCCACAATCTCTTCATCTGTAAAATGTGGATAATAATAGTCCCAACCTCATTGGTAAGGATTAAACGATTTAATGCAAATAAAATTTTTAGTAAAGTTCCTGGCACCTAGTAAACACATAAAAATGTATTATTATTTATATTACAATAATTACTCTGTAACCAACATTATATAGCTAATGATGGTAAACCTAATTGGAATCTACAGCCAACAATTCTTCCTTCTGAAATTCCTTAGTGCCCCAAGTTAAAGTTTGTTTACATCAAAGTAATCTGCTCTAGGTGCCTGTGGTTTATTGGAATTGCCTCCATTTCTTTCTTTTTCTTTTTTTGGTACTGGAGATTGAACCCAGGGGCACTTTACCACTGAGCAATATTCCCAGTCCTTTTTTTTTTTCTTCGAGACAGGGTCTTCTAAGTTACTGAGTCTCACTAATTTGCCCAGGCTGGCCTTGAACTTATGATCCTCCTGCCTCACTCTCTTGAGTCACTGGGATTAGAGGAGGCATGTACCGCCAAGTCTGTCTGCCTTCATTCTTTGTTTGGAAAAAAAAAAATCTGTGAAAGAGGAGGAAACAATTATTTATACGTGATTAAAATGAGGTACTATCAGGGTGCAGTGGCACACGCCTGTAATCCCAGCAATTTGAGAAGCTGAGACTAGCTTGAGTAATCAATTAAAAAAAAAAAAAATGCTGCGGCTGGGTGCAGTAGTGCACGCCTGTAATCCCAGTGGCTTGGGAGACAGAGGCAGGAGGACTGCAAGTTCAAAGCCAGCCTTAGCAACTTAGCAAGGCCCTAAGCAACTCAGTGAGACCCTGTCTCTAAATAAAATACAAAAAAGGACTGAGGATGTGGCTCAGTGGTTAAATGCCCCTGACTTCAAACCTCGGTACCAAAAAAAAAAAGAGGGCTAAGGAGGTATCTCAGCGATGAAGCACTTGTCTAGCACATGAGAGGCCTTGGATTCAATCTCCGCTGACACACACACAAAAGCACCCAGGTGTTCCTTTCTATAACTAGAAGAAAAATCTTGTAACCATAACTCTTGAGGCCTTACTATAAATAGGGGACAGGGAGTGTGGATTCATTTCCTAGTGGGGACTGTAGTGAAGGAGAAGCCCTAAGTAGAAATGTGAGGAGGCAGAGTATATTGAAAAAGCACATCCAAGCGCTAGGGATGTGGCTCCCTGGGAGAGTACTGGTCTGCATAAGGCCCTAGTTGACCCCCAGCTCTAGAAAAGAAAAAGAAAAAGCTCATCTACCCAGTTTCTACCAGTTCTCTGGGTAGCAAAGGTGATGACTATGAATGGAGGTCTTTGCTTTTATGAAAGCATAGTAGACAGCATTTCAGAGGTAGTCTCTGAACAGTCTACAGGTGAGAAAAGGTGACGGGCTACTCCACATAGCAAAAGTGAAGGCATATCTTTATTTAGTTGGATAGAATATGCTACCTTTAGCAAGACTCCCTCATCAATAATATTGAATATACTGCCTTTAGCAAGACTCCCTCATCAATAAGAAGACAATCAGGTGGAAACTGATTGTCTTCTTGTGTACAGTTCCTGTGTGTATACGTGTGTGTGTGTGTGTGTGTGTGGGAGGGGAGAGAGAGAGAGACAGAGAGAGAGAGAGAGAGAGAGAGAGAGAGAGATGTTACTCATAGAGATCATACAAAGAATGAAGAGGGGCACCTTGACCTCACACTGACAGAGGAATCCTGAAAAGAACAAGATCTGGAGAAATGAACTCCACCATAGATTATTCTGGGAATTAGATAACTATTCCTGAGTAACTTGGGCTGAGAAATGCATCATTGTGTGTTATCTGTATCTTACAGGTTATCTATTTGGGGAAGAGGAGCAAGGGTTGGATGAACCCTGTTGAATGCAGACATCACGAAGGTGGGTGTCATTAGAATGTAAGCACGTAAGAAGACATTTGTCTTCTGTGTTCACTGCTCTATTCCCAGCACCTAGAACAGTGTGGTTCTTCTTTGTATTAGTTTCCTATTACTGGTCACAAATTTAGTGGCCTAAAATATCACACATTTATTATATTCCTGGTCCAGAGATCCTAAGACCAAAAAATCAAAGTGCCATATCTGTGTGCCTTCTGGAGCTCACAGGGAAAAATGTGTCCTTGTCCTTTCAGCTTCCCAAGTCTGGCTGCATTCCTTGGCTCTTCTTTGCATCACTCTGACCTCTGCTCCCAGAAGATGACTCTTCTGATTCTGACTCTCCTGCCTTCCTCTTTCCCTTATAAGGATCCCTGTGTTTGCTTGGTGCTTACTGTATGCTAATCCAAGATAATCTCCCCATCTCAAGGTTCTTAACTTAATCACATCAGCAAAGTCCTTGTAAGGAAGCATATTCACAGGTTCCAGGCTGTAGATATTCTCGTAGATCATTATTCTGTCTACAACAGCCTTGAGGCCATCATCAGTGTCATATCAAGAGAAGACGACAGCCCTGAGTCATAGGCCAGGGTCCATAGTACAGGGAGCAGCAGCGCTAGCCAAGTGTGGAGTTTAAGAGCAGGTGAAAGAAGAACAGGCTGCAGCAGGGACTGGCTCTGGAGATGAGAAACTAATTGTCTTTCTGCAAATATACTGGAAGAAAGTGATGCTTGGTGGCCGAGGCAGAGGGTAGATTCTGCTGCTGTGAATACAGAAGTTGTCCAGGCAGCAGACACTCAGGTTACAGTTCTTTTCCAATGTTGGGGTCAAGAATTTGAGCCAATTTGTAAAGTGCAGTGCCTGTTTTACAGCAGGTGCACAATTCAATAAGAGTCATCTATTATTAATACCAGAGGGAGGGGTGGCCAGGGAGGACCCAGAGCCCCAGCTGCCTGGGGAGGCAGGTCCCACAGCTCTGACCCCAGGGGAACAGGAAGAAGTCATGCCAGAAAAGAATAAGGTATGAAGCAGGTGTGCAGAGGTAGAATTTCAAATGCTCTTTATCTTAACTCCTTCCCACACAAGCTAGGAGGAAGCATCTGGTCAGTTCTTTAATGAAACTTGGAACTCACTGCTGCAGTCAAGAAGGAAATATTTCTGTGGTTTTTCTGTGGAGGAAGAAAGTAATAAATCTTTCTGTTGTTGAAGGAACACCTTTCAGTGGGGTAGCTCTGAGAGGGATATATTATTCTTAAAGCGTACGTGCTTGAAAGTTTGCTAGCGTCAGGCAGTTGGGAAGAGTCACGTAGATCCTTCAGGGCAGAAACAAGGTCCAGGAACAAAGGACATGCTTCTGCGAGCTGGCGGTCAGAAGCTCTGCAGCATTCACGAGAACAGAGATTTAAGGAGAGACTCCTATCAGAACAGCTAGATTTTCAGAGTGAGTGTTGGTTCTGGAGAGTTCATCTGTATCTCACTTTGGGCTGTGGAGTCCCTCCTCTTCAAAGGAACTTTCTGTGATCACTGCCCACTTTGATCAGCCACATGTGGTAGAAGAAAAGGTCAAGATAATGTTCTGAAGAAGATCTTTCATTCCGCATGTGTGTGTTGAAAACTTGCTGTTCTAGTTGTGTATTGTCAAGGGGGTGAATCTAGCAGTGACCAAAACCAACAACCAAAAATGAGTGTAACTCAGGTTGTAAAAGGGGTACAGAGACAAACAAGGACTTGAGAGTGGCAGTGGATTGCTCTCTGATGCAGAGTGATCAGGGAAGCATCTCCTACTTGTTCAGAGATCTGAAAGAAGCAAAGTGGGCAGAGGAGTAAGTCATGTCAATATCTAAAGGGTGTTTGGGTGGGATGACTGTCTATCAAAGCATATGCAAACTGCTCTTTTTTTTTTTTTTTGCACTGAGGTTTGAATCCAGAGGCACTTAACCACAGAGCCACATCTCTACCCCTTTTTTTTGTATGTTATTTAGACACAGGGTCTCACTGAGTTTATTAGGACCTAAGTTGCTGAGGCTGGCTTTGAACTTGCGATCCTCCTGTCTCAGCCTCCTGAACCACTGGGTTACAGGCGTGCACCACTGCACCCAGCCAAATTGCTCATTTTACAGGTAGCCCTGTGTGCAGTGCTGCTCCAGTTTCAGCTTGTGTCCCTCACCCACGACTGTAGCTCCTGGCAGCTTCTTGTATAATGACACCTAATCGCTGGTATGCTCTTGTATAAAATGATGAGAAGACCCGGGAGGAGGGAAGTGACAAAAAAGCATAGTCTTTGAAGGAAAAATAGACATTGTGTTGTGACTCTCTAGAAGGCCTGACTACAGGTAGCAGCCCAAAGCCTGTGTGGGATCTTGGTGACTTGGGATGGGTTTATCAGCCTGTCCTTAAGGCAAAGCCTCATTCCAAACTATGTTCATGAAGTTCCCACTTTTACTGAAGTAAGTCACTAAGTCAAACCAATGTCACTGCTCTGCCTACTCTCCTGAGCATAGATAGTAGAGATTAAGTGCAGAGATGGCAGAGGAAGAGCACACACCAAACACACTGTGAATGCTTTTGTGTAAAGCAATAGTTCCCCTCTGCTCCATATACATACAAGTGGAACTAGTAGACGCCTAAACTGGATTTTTTTAAAGCTCTTCTGTTGAATGGTGTCAATTTTTAAGGCACATGAAGGCTGGCTGCTTCTATCTTGACAAAAGAACTTTGAATGATAGGTGTAAATTATTTTTTTTAAAAGTGATTTTCAGATGAGGAAGCAATGCCCTTTTGAAACACACTGCATATCCAAAGGGGATGGAGCAGTCAGGCTCTGACAGGCCTCTCGCTCCAAGCTCCCAAAGGATCCTGGGCTGCAGCTTACCCTGAATTGGCTGAGCACTTTTCCTCATGAGTAAAATGCATATAGTAATTTTCTTTGGGCCAGGTCGTTTCCTGCTTTATTTCTCCTGGGGAATTTATGAATTTCCAAAGTGTTTCTCTGCTGACAGACATTTCATAAAATAAAAGACATATAGAGTTTACATGGTTTATTGCACTAATACTAAATAATACATAGATATCAGTAGATATAAATAAATACTAGTGCCTACTGAGGTTATGTTAGAAAGGAAAGTCCTCATTAGTTAGAGATGCATGCTGAAGTATTTTTTTTTTTAAAGAGAGAGTGAGAGAGAGGTAGAGAGAGAGAGAGAGAATTTTAATATTTATTTTTTTTTTTTAGTATTTGGCGGACACAACATCTTTGTTTGTATGTGGTGCTGAGGATCGAACCCGGGCCGCACGCATGCCAGGCGAGCGCGCTACCGCTTGAGCCACATCCCCAGCCCCCATGCTGAAGTATTTATGAGTGAAATGATGTCGCATCTGGGATATGCTTTTAAAAATTCCAGTAAAAAAATGAATAGCATGCATAGTTGTGGGGGTGGGGGCGATAGATGAAAAACAAGATTGGCATTGGTAGAGACTGTCCAAGCTGGGTGGTTGGGTATCTGGGAGTTCATTATTTCATTCTTTCTCACTTTGTGTGTGTTTGAAGTTTTTCATGATACAAAGTTAAAAGAGAGAAAGAAATAATAATAATAATAAAAAGATATCAGTGTCTGATCTGCACTTGTCTGTTGTTACATAATGAAGAGGGATCCTAATGTGGGGAATTCGATGATGGGAGTTTTTGCAGGATGACTTCAACAAAGAGAAAAGTTTGATGGATTATTTCTGGAGAGTAGCACAGTCAAGGTTTCCAAGAAAAGTGATGTTGAAATGAGTAATGAAGATTCTCTGCTCAGTGAAGCAGCTCATAGGGCTCTTGACAGACATTCTGGGAAAACGTGGAAGGGGACGGTGTTTCCTCTGCACTTTAGCACTTGTGCAATGTAGGAAAGACCCACAAATACCTTGCACTTTCCCTCAATCCCTTGAGGACAGTAGTAGGATGGACTTGGACCTCACAACAAAGAATATAGCTCTTATGGTGGCAATTGCTGGTCAGTCCTGCATCCTGGCTCTCTGGATATGGTATTCTCAGAAGCCTCCACATCTTCTAGGGGGGATATCATTAAGGGAGAGGCATGCAGTGCCATCAGGCAGCTTGCAGCCAGTCTCCAGCATTGTCACTAAGCCCAGTCAGGAGGACTGGAATGCAACATGGGGAGTTCTCTCATCTAAGCCCTAGTCACCGGGCCTGTAGGGCGGGGTGGAAATTGGCTTCTGGGTGACCACACCCAGCTCCCTATCCACTCCGTCCAGAGACTAACTACATCCTCAACAGCTGCTGTCTGTGTTTGGCTTTCAACTTGGCTGCCTTGACCCAGCTCTCAGAGACCAGTTTACAGGAGACAACTGTGACACAGGCGTTCCAATCATATCTGACCTGAGCCCCCTTCCCACAGCCCTGCCTGCCACACACATCGTGCTCTTTAATGCATTTCTAAGACAACATTTATCTCAGGAAGTGGGTCTTTGGTTTGCTCCATGGTTTTGTTTTGGAATTTCTCAAGGCTTATTCTGCAAGCGTGTCATTTAAATTGTGGAAGGAAATGGCGAATTTTCTTAGTGGGCTTTAGTGGAATAAAGACTAAGATGATGTAGACCGATTAATCTTGCATACCCTGAATCATTCTGGGGTCTGAGAACAGAGAGTGAGTGCTGTGTTGGGAAGTATCTTAGCCATCCTGTGCTGTAAATAATTTTATAAATCAAGATATGACATGGGCTATGAACTTGATTGCCATTTCAAAGACTCAGTATCCCTTAAAATCATTCTAACTCTTTAACATGCTGATAGCACTCTTGGAACTTTCTACCACAGAAATAATTCTCAAGAAGAAGAGGAAAACATTTCTATATACTAGGCTTTTATAGCAGAATTGCTTATGATAGAGAAAACTGAAAACAAGCTAATTCAGAGCCACAGGGGAAGTGGTTAAATGGATGAAGGTATATTCACAGAAAACCATGAAGATCCAAAAAAAGATACATAGGGAGACTATGCAAGAATAAGGAAAAGTGTTTATTAAGTGATGTTAAACAAAAAAAGTGAAATGTAGTAATTATATGAACTTTGGTGGGGGAGGTTATGTATGGAAGTTTAGTGGATTAGACAAAGGGGGATAAAGGGAAAGGAGAGGGGATGGGAATAGGAAAGACAGAATGAATTGGACATAACTCTCCTGTGTTCATATATGAATACATGACCAGTGTAACCCCACATCATGGACAATCACAAGAATGGGAAGTTATACTGCATGCATGTATAATATGTCAAAATGCATTCTATTGTCACTATATCTAAAAAGAACAAATAAAAAAAATTCATGAACTTTATATTTCTTTAAACTATTTCCACATTTGATTGAAGATGAAGTAAATCTGGGGAAAGAGAAAGTGGTTTGGTAAGTAGCGGAAATGTGGGTGGTAATTTTCTTTTAAAATATTTTTAGTGTAGAGCTGGGGGTGTCACTCAGTGGTAGACTGCTTGCCTAGCACACACAAAGCCCTGGGGGTTCGATCCCCAACACCATGGGAAAAAGAAAAAAAAATTATGTTGTTGTAAATCTGTTTTCATAATAAATAAATCCTTAAAAAATACCAAACTCTAACTTTTTGTGGTTGTTTTTTTAATTTGGACAATAACTAAGAAAACATTAGAAACATAGAGAAAGTTAAGTAAACAACTATGAAGTCTTGAGATCAAATGTGACTTATCTATAATGAAGGGAGTTAGTTTTTCTGGGAGAAGATTTGTAATGTTGAATATTTATGAAAAGAAACAAACTCACAAGATTCATTAGTCTATATTGAAGCTGAGGATAGCTGAGTGAGAGAGAGGGAGGGAAGAAGAATGCCCAAGAGATACCTATTAACCTTTCTCTCTATCTTTTTGGAATGTGCCTTGTCTCTTAAACATGAATGATCCATTTTTTTTTAACCTATCCTTTCCCTGGAGGCACCTTAGCAACTCACCTGGAAGAATGATTCAAATCATTCTTGATTTTTAAAAATCATCTCTTGGCCAAATTAATTAATAATACAGTTCCAGTACTTGAAATCACAAAATCAAGACAAACTTTCCACACAGAAGATGCACCCATCCCAAGCTATTCTCATAATCTCCTGAACTTGTGGCACAGCTTAGGGTAAAATTGGGCTCCTGGCTGCCAGTGTCATGCATTAACGGAGTGAAGCAGGCTGGGCTGAGCATCTGTAGCCTGAGAAGGTTTTTTTTTTGGAGAAGAGCATGTATGTCAGGGTGAAACTCTAGATTATGGATGGACCATGAAAAAGACAGATTGATGAATACTATATGGTCAGCAGAACCCAGATACTTAGATCTTTCAAGAGGAAAAAGAAAAACCTTAGAATCATCTCCACTGTGCAGTCACTGCAGTAGGTCCAGTGAAAATCATAAGGGTTGGGTTAGATGTGGCTCCAGCACAGTGTATTAGAAAAACACAGATAGACTTCGAGTCAATAAATGCACTTCACAGAACGAAATATATATGATATATATAAAAAAGCAAAGCAATAAACTTTTGAGTTCAGAAACCTGGGTTTAAATACCCAGCTAGATCTAATCAGATGTGTGGTCCTGAATAATTGTCCAACACTCAATTTCATTCTCTGTTAAATGAAGAGTGACTAATGCCCACCTCAAAGGAAGTTTCTGGCATCTAATGGATTTAACTGCTCATTTCCTGAATCTGTTGAATACATAACATGTATCTTCTAAGGGAGCAGTTCACAACTATAGCTACATGTTGAAATCACTTCAGTAACTATAAGAAAGGATAATATTGATGCCTGGGTAATCCCCCCAGAGATCTTGAATTAATAAGTATGGTATGTGGTTTTGGCATAGGGATGTTAAGAACCATAAAGGAGAAATAAATAGATCAGCAATTCTGGTTAGAGATTTCTATACCTTTCTCTCAATAATTGATAGACCATGTAGACAGAAAATTAGCAAGGGTATAGAAGACATGAATGACACTATCAACTGATTTGACTGAATTGACATATTTGTTTATTTTTTAAAATCCGATTTATTTTGTCTCCCACCCAGTACTCTTTTAAAAAATACCTTTATTTTATTTATTTATTTTTATGTGTTGCTGAGGATCGAACCCAGGGCTTCGCAGGTGTGAAGCGAGCACTCTACCACTGAGCCACAACCCCAGCCCCTGAATTGGCATTTTTGAAACATTGCAAGCATCAACATCAGTGTATAAATTCTTTCCAAGTGCACATAGAAAACTTTTCCAAGATAGACTGACCATTTTCTAGGCCATAAAATAAACCTTAAGAAGTTAAAAAAGTTTCAAATGAGACAAAATGGGTTTTCTGATCATAGTGGAGTTAAACTAATTATGAATAACAGAAAATATCTGGGGAATATTAAATTATCTGGATACAAAATTATATAATTCAAAATAATCCATAATTCAAAGAAGACATCAGAAAGGAAATGAGGAAATTGTTGGAACTAAATGAACATGCTTGATACCAAAATTTGTGACACTCATCTAAAACATATTTGCAGAGAAATTTGTAGCACTAAACACTTTTATTAGAAAATAAGGAAGGTCTCAAATCAATGGCCTCAGATTCTACATTATACAACTAGAAAAAGAACAAATTAAGCCCAATCTAAGCAGAATGTAAATAAAGAGCAAAAAAGAAATCAATAAAATACAAAACAAAAACAATAGAGAAAAATCAATGAAACTAAAATGTGATTCTTTGAAAAGACCAATAAAATTGATAGGCTTTACCTGGACTGAAAAGGAAGACAACATCAAGAATGAGAGAAGTGACATCACTACAGATTCCACAGATATTGAAAGTACTATACGGGAAGCTGGGTGGGGTGGTTCATGCCTAGAATCCCAGTCTCTTTGGAGTCTGAGGCAGGAGGATTGCAAATTCCAGGCCAGTAGAGAATTTTAGTGAAACCCTACCTCAAAATTTTAAAAACCTGAAAAGGTTGGGGGGTAAGGGGGGTGGGGGGATGGGGCGACTGGTGATGTGGCTCAGTGGTAGAGAGCCTCTGGGTTCAATCCCCAGTATTGGAAAACTAAAAAAGAAAGAAGAAAATAAATAGCCCAAATGTTCTTCAATATCAATTGTGAAAAGACAAACTGCAATTCATCCATATAGTGGAATACCACTCATCAATAACAAGGACAAACCATAAAAGCATAAAACAACATAGATGAACCTCAGAACAATTCACTGAGTGAAAGAAGCTAAACACACCTCATTCAAAGAAAGAGTACATACAGTATGGCTCGATTTATATAAAATTCTACAAAATGCAAACTAATCTATAATGATGGGAAGCAGATCAGTGGTTGAAGGATTGGGGGAGATAGTACAAGAGGAAATTTTGAGGGTGATGAACTTGATTGTGATAATGTTTAATGGGCGTATAATATATATCAAAACTCAGTTGTATGCTTAAAGACATGTGGCTTATTGTATGTCAGTTATACCCAAGAAAACCATTTTTAAAAAATTCTATCCAGGTGATTCTAAAGTGCAGCTATGTTTGAGGATCACTGGAACACTCACACACAACTATCCCAGATCCATCAGTTTGAAGCCAACAGGTTGAGCTCCAGTTAACAGAGTTTTCTATTGTCTGGATTCCAGTCTTGTTACAAATAGGAAACTTACAGGATAACTACAGAATGAGCATACAAATCATCTGATAATTTCATTTTAGTAATTCCAGGGCATTCATTTTAAACCACAGGGAAGCACTAGATAAAAATTACTAATCTGAAATGAAATGCAGCAGGAGACTCAAGCCTTTAAGCTTCCAGAGCAATAAATCATCCACAGTGTAGAGCCAATTTTGGATCTGATAATTTGGTGAAATTATTCCTCCCATCCTTCATAGACTCAGCTTCTGTGCTACTCTTACTTGATTCCAGCTTGCTAGTTGAACCCACTCCATTTTTCTGCTGCTCCTTCCTTCCACCTAATCTGCAGGGCTTCCAAGAATAGGTACTTGAATGTATTGAAGAAGTTGCTAACTTTGTTATGTTATGCAAGACTTCCTTGAATAAGCATATTTCCCCTTTCCTCTCAATGGCTCAAACAGGACATTCTACAAAGGACCTGACAGAGGTTGCATGAGTTTAACCATTGTGTTCGATTTTGCTTGGAGGCAGGGGAATGATTTAGAATGGCATATTTTAACCTCTAATGTGCATATGAATCCCTTGGGGATCCTGTTAAAATGCAGTTTATGAGCCAGTAAGAGTTAGGTAGACCCAAGATTATACCAGCTTCTCTCTGGCAATGGGTCATGCCCATGCTGCTAGTTGAATTGCAAGGCAGATGACCATTCAAAGTCACTTCATCCCAGAGGCACTGTGGAGGAACAACAGCCCTAATGGAGAAGTCATTCAAGTCAAAAAGAGGAACTTGGTGTTAGCACTGCCCTCAGTTACCCTCTCCACAATAGAATCACCCTGCTTTATATAAATGTCTAGACATTTGGTAAGGGAAAGGATTCACTTGTTGGACATAGCTCAGAACATTAAAAAAAAAAAAAAAAATTGATGGGCCAGGCACTGTGGGGCATGCCTGTAATCCCAGAAATTTGGGAGGTCAAGGAAGGAGGATCTCAAGTTCAAAGACAGCCTCAGCAACTTAGACCCTAAGCAACTTAGCTAAAAATAAAAAGGGCAGGGGGATGTAGCTCAGTGGTAAAGCACCCCTGGGCTCAATCACCAGTACAAAAAAAAAAAAAAAAAAAGTCTGGATTTGTCTTAGTGTTTTTGGGGGAGGGAGTGTCCTGGGGATTGAGCTCAGGAGTGCTCTACCACTGAACTACATCCTCAACTCTACATATTTTGAGATAGGGTTTCCCTAAATTGCTGGGGCTGGCCTTGAACTTTTGATTCTCCTGTTTCAGTGTCCTAAATAGCTGGGATTAAAAACATGCTCCACCATGCCTGGCTTTTCTTACCTTTTTCTGGAAAGAATTAGTAATAGATTTTATTTATTTATTTTTTGTACTGGGGATGGAAACCAGGAGCGCTTTATACCTGAGTTATATACCTAGCCTCTCTCTCTCTCGCTTTCTTTTCTTTTTCTTTCTTTCTTTCTTTTTGAGACAAGTTCTCTCTAAATTGCTGAGGCTGGCTTTGAACTTGACATCCTCTTGCCTCGCCTTCCCAGTCTCTGGGATTACAGGTGTGCTTGAGCCACTCTGCTTAGCATTAGAATGTTTTTTTTTTGTAGATTATATTCAATTAACCCAATTTAAGCCACTTTATTACTGTTGAATTCACCCACCTCTGTGTGTGCTCACTTTATTTATTTTCAAAAGCTATGTGACATTGAGGTATGAAGCTCTCATGTTTAGTAAACTACTCAGCTGATGTTCTTCAGTTTTTATGACAAATGTGCTGACTTCTCTCCCAGATAGCAAGGGGATTAGAATGCATGTCCTGAATTTTCCTCTTTTTGAGGCAAAGATAGCACTGGGAACAGCAGCAGTTGATTTTAATGATTTAGAGTTACAGTAAAATCTGTTGGAACGAAATTGCAAGACAGTATTGAGGCATGGTCATGAATCTTCCTAGGGAAGCTGGCTGCAGTCTTTGGGCGGGTCTTTCTCACCCACTACTTACTTCCCCCTCTGCTTTGTAAATCAAAGTGCATGGGTTTTTTCCAAATCAAATACTTGAATTCTGGAAAGGAACAGAGTAGCTTAGTTTTGCTTAAAACTGTCACAGTTAAACAAGCACATTTCACATATATGTGAATTTGTAGCATTAAAAAGTGTCCTTGATGTGCTTATAAGGGCCCAGTCTATATTTTAATCAAAATATGGGTGATTTTCTATCTTAGATTACCTTGCTATTTAAATTAGTTCATCATGATTTTCAATAAAAATAACTGAGAAAAAGGCATCCATAAAGCTGAGCAAACCCATATTCAAAGCTGCATATTCTTTGTGCAGGATTCCTTATTAGTGATTAAAAGAGCAATTTTCTGTCTTTCAAGCCCCCTACCCTGTTTTTTTTTTTTCTTTTCAGAAGAATTTGAATCACCACTGGAATGAATGTGGTAACAAGAGCAGTTCTGTCAACAATATGTGACAGGAGGGAGGGGAGTATCGAAGTTGGGCTGTCTGGACTATGGTTTTGGATGGGATTTGGGATTTTTGTTATTGCCAGAAAACTGCAAGTTCAAAGAGAGTAGAAAAGCATATTGATTAGCTCTGGACTGGTCAAAGACTAGATTTATATCTGAATTTAACTAATGTTTTACACATGGTCCCCTTTGTGTTTAAAAGTTTTGCACCCCCAGTTATTTAAAGACGAAGCCAGCTGAAAGCTATTCCTCTTCTTGTCTTCTGCCTCCCAAATCATGGCCATTCGATGGATAGGTAGATATTAAATCTCTAGGAACAAAAGGGAACATGACGGGCCCAAATGACCCATGATCCCTAAAGTCCTTTTGGCGCCACAAGATCTTCTTATTTTTCTCCCCAAATCTCCTACTCCACAGGCCACATTTGCAGGGAGAGCAGGAGAACCAAGCCGACACTGGCCCTGGTGCTCATTCATATTTCTTTTGCTCAGTTTTTCAAAGGTATTTGGGTCTGCTGTTGCAAATTTCAATGCCATCAGTTATTTTCATTTAAAAAATTATGTCATTAATTTACTGTATACATTGTGTATTTTGCATGAACTATTTTATTTAATCCTCATAATACCCATAGATAGGTGAGGAACCTAAGGTTCAGGGAGGTTATGTAACATGCCCAAGTCCTCAAGGTCAGGATCCAAAATATAGGCATGCACAACAGAGCCTTATCTCAGACAAACGATAGACCACATGTATGATGGTAGTCCCCTAAGATTTCAATAAAGCTGAAAAATTCCTGTTACCTAGTGATGCTGTGGCCTTCATACCATCATATCACAGTGCATTCCTCACGTTTGTGGTGATGCTGGTGTGAACAAACCTACGGCACTGCCAGTTTTACAAAAGTGAAACACAAGGGGCTGGGGTTGTGGCTCAGTGGTAGAGCACTTGCCTAGCATTCATGAGGCACTGGATTTGACCCTGAACTACATAAAAAATAAACAAATAAGATAAAGGTATTGTGTCCATCTACAACTAAAAAAAAATATTTAAAAAAAAGTATAACACAAGGTGGGTGTGGTTGTGCATGTTTATAATCCCAGTGACTTGGAAGACTGAGGTAGGAGGATTACAAATTCAAAGCCAGCCTCAGCAAAAGTGAGGTGCTAAGCAACTCAGTGAGACCCTGTCTCTAAATAAAATACAAAAAAGGGTTGGGGATGTGGTTCAGTGGTTGAGTGCCCCTGGGTTCAATCTCCAGTACTGACCTCCCCGAAAAAGTGTGACACATACCCTAATGAGCATTATATAATACTTTTTTTTTTTAGAGAGAGAGAGAGAGAGAATTTTTTAATATTTATTTTTTAGTTTTCGGGGGACACAACATCTTTGTTTGTATATGGTGCTGAGGATCAAACCCGGCTGCACGCATGCCAGGCGAGCGTGCTACCACTTGAGCCACATCCCCCAGCCCAGCATTATATAATACTTATAATGATAATCAATGACTGTTACTGGTGCATATATTTACTTTATGATTATTTTGAAACGTAGCTTTTCTATGTGTTTTTTAAAAGTTTACTATAAAGTAGTAAGCTGTGCTTTGCCACTTAACATGTGGTGTTCTCTGAGTCTTGATTGCATCAAGAGGCCACGTTGAGTGATTGGCTTATACCACCTAGGTTTCTGTAAGTACACTATGATCGTTGTATATGATGAAATTGTCTAAAAATACATTTCTCAGGAAGCATCCCATCATTAAGGGATGACTGACTCTCCAGGCAATTTAGTCTCAGAGTGTGTGCTCTCAACCACCGCAGAATTGACTTTCCTTATCTATAGATTCTTTCAGGACTTGGGAACTAAAGGGAGTCTGGGAAAGGAATAAGAATATAGCTGTTTAATAAAGTTGCTCTAAAGCTTCTTAGTCATCCATTTATTCACTGGTAATCTTCTCCTACTCCTCCAGAATTCTACTTGCTTATTTTCTTTCCCTTCCTTCCTTCCTTCCTTCCTTCCTTCCTTCCTTCCTTTCTTTCTTTCTTTCATATTAGGGATTGAATTCAGGAGAACTTCATCACTGAGCTACATCCCCAGCCTTTTTTTTTGCCCTGTGGATTGAACCCAGGGCCTTGTGAGTGTGAGGAAAGCACTCTATCAACTGAGTGATATCCCCAGCCCACCTCCCATGCTTGTATTTTAAAACCTACTTTCTTGGTAATAAATAAATGGGTCCCAAGTTGGGTCAATGAAATGCTTTAACCTGGAGAGCTGAGCCTGGAAAGGAGAGATGGAGAACTACTTTCTGAAGGGGCTAGAACTGTAACAAGCAAATGTGACATGGACACTCAGGGAAGCCATTTTCTTTACAAAATTTGGGGGTGGGAGAGAAGAAGGGAGATTAGAGAAGAGAGGAAGCAACAGAGGGAAGGAAAAAGAGAACAGAGAAGCTGAGCCTGATGGGGGAATTTTTGTCAGATTTCCATGGTACCTGGATCTAGTCCTTTGTGAAGCATCCTTGTTCCCTTAAAAACGCTCCTTTTGCTTTAACTGCTTTAATTGATTTCTTTCTTACAGTAAAAATCCTGATTAATGCTCTTTTAAATTCCTCCAAGATCCAGGAACTCTAAGACTTCTTCTGTATCTTCCCAGAGTCCAACAGAAGATTCTACACTCAATCAACATTTTTACTCTCCACTCTCTGCTCCAGTTGCCACCCCCAGGCCCCAGTCTTGAGCTTTGATTCCAACATCTGATCATTTTCCCTGAATCTAGGCTCTGTTGTTTACTTTACATTCCACCATGAGGTCGGTCTTCTAAAGCTTGATTTTCCCTGCATATTGCTTTTCAGCTCAAAAATCTTCAGTGTCTTCCTAGTCCCTAATAGGGTCTCAAGGGACACAAGAGAGGTGTTCCATGGTTTAAAAAATATATATATATATGTTGTTAAAGACACTTGGGGAAATCTGATTTTCCCTTCTCAAAGTAGCCACATAATAAGTATACTAAAAAACTAAAGTTCTGGTTATAAATTATCCCCCATCCCGCCAAAAATCAAAAGCCAAACCCAGATTAAATTTGCTTGACTTAATGTTTCCTGTCTTGGTCTAACACCTACGGCACAAGGGGAAAAATCTATAGAACTAAGGTCAAACACCTTTATGGCCCTCTGCCATGTATCCCATATATGAGTTATCTGATTTGATTTTCGATTTCTCCCTCATTACCATTTTATGATGACTTCTATAATTGGAAAAAGGTCATTCCAAAGACAATGCCATTTTTCCTCAGCTTTTGCCTTCACATGAAATGCTTCAAACCAGGTCAGAGCCCAGAAACTCCTTTCTATTTTGGGTTATATATTACACTATTGTTGGCTATAGTCTTTCTTCCTTCCTCCCTCCCTCCCTCCTTCCTTCCTTCCTTTCTTCCTTCCTTCCTTCCTTTCTCTCTCTCTCTCTCTCTCTCTCTCTCTCTCTCTCTCTCTCCCTCTCTCTCTCTCTCCCCAGGGGTGCTCTACATCCCCAACCTCTATTATTTGTTACTTTGAGACAGGGTATTGCAAAGTTCCCCAGGCTATCCTTGAACTTGTGATCCTCTTGCCTCGACCTCCTGAGTCGCTGGGATTTCAGGCATTCCTAACTGTGCTCTGCATCAACTTTCTTTTCTGATTAGGCATTGGACTGACATGGGAATGTCCCCAGAATTTGCCGATAACCTAAGCACTGTCCAATGCAGGCATCTGCACTGAGTACAAAGAGCAGATCAAAATAGCCTCCGCCTTCTTTCTTTCCCAGACTTGTTCTAATTCCTCTCATTCCCTTCTCTCCATGTCACTCCCTTCTCCCCTAGAGAGAAAATGCTGATGAATGTAGATATCAGACCTCTTTCTGGGACCTAAAAAGAAGCATGGGGGAGAGGCAAGGGTCAAATACTGTCCACGCATGAGTTTGTACAGCTTCTCTGCCTAAGAGAGATTCCAGGCCAGCTGTTCTGCTGCTGTGCTGATCAGGGTTAACAGTCAGGAATTGCTGAGAGCTGGAAGGAGCCAGAGATGGGCCAGAAATCTTCGTGTTTGATACATAAAGGAGCCAGCTGTGGCACATGCCTGTAATCCCAGCGATTTGGGAGGCTGAGGCAGGAGCATCACAGGTTCAAAGCCAGCTCCAGCAACTTAGTGAATTCCTAAGCAACTTAGTGAAATCCTGCTTCAATAAAAAAAATATTTAAAAAGGGCTGGGGTTGTAGTTTAGTGATCAAGCACCCCTGCATTCAGTCCCCGCACCAAAAAACAAACAAACAAACAAAAACAAACAAATTCTGTTTCAAAAAAAAAAAAAAGGCAGGGGGTGGGGAGGCTGGGAATGTGGCTTAATGGCTAAGCACTCCTGAGTTTATAATTCCTAGTACACTCACACACACACACATACACACACACACACACAGCGGGGGTTGGCTTCATTGTGTGTATGTGTGTGTGTGTATTTGTGTGTGTGTGTGTGTGTGTGTTGGAGAGAGATATGGAGAGAAGATAGGGGGCATGGGCTGAAATTTGGGAAAGTGAGGAGGCTGGTGCCTGTAGATGCGACCTCCTGGTGCACCAGGTAAAGACACAGGGCAGTGGCCTATTCATTTAACCAGCCTCACATGTGACTGATGGCCACTGTCTTTGGCCATAGGTCTACCCCAATAGCAGGTAGCCCCTAGCAGTGTGGACCTTGGTTCTCCCTAGTGCTGTGCTGACCTTGGTGGGCTGTGGGCACAGTGTATGACACAGTATTAAGACATTGGTGGCTGCAGGACTGCCCCATCCCATTCCTCATCACTTGATTTATGCTGTGTGCAGAGGCTCCTTACATAACATTGGCATCTTTGGAGAAAGGATATATTGGCAGCTAGCCTGGAGGCTGCAATCCCTGTGGGAAAGAAAGGCATGGCCTGCAGAAGACCTCTGTTACAGTGGCCAGGCAGGCCCAACTGTTAACCCATCGGCATCCAATGATCACAGAATTCTGATGAAGTGGGCCTGCAGACCATCCCAAATATCAGATACTGTAGTATCCTCTACCGAAAAGCTACTTAGGGAAAGAGCAGGAGAGAAGAATTTCTTTTTCCAAGACCTCACCTGTGGGGCATTTCCACTTTTGCTTTTAGTGTCTTTCTGTGAACTGTGTAATTATTTTCCTTAGTGCTGGGAAGCATGAAAAGCAAGTGTCCATCATGGAAACTGGGTAAACCAGTGTCATTGACTCAGGCCTTTATTTACGCCCTGTTCAGTAAATAAAGTCACTATATTACCTACCACACGAGAGATCTTGATTTATCTACCATCTTTCTGTTTATCTCTCTCTCTCTCCATCTATCCATCCATCAGGTAATATAGGTATACAGCTCACTTTTTCATTTCAATTCGGTCTGACTTTGCTCATGAATCAGGTCTTCATAGTCAGCTCCAGTTTATCTTTCTAGTTCTATTCTGCCATTTGCGCTTGGCTTAGCCACTTCTGATGGCTGAGGAAATAACTCTCTTTCTCTCTCTCTGAATGCTTTTCATGCATAAAAAAAAGAAATCTTTTTGTCTTCCTGTCATGTGGCAGACACTGTTCTGGTCATAGAATGTATTTGTGAACAAACAGAATAAAGGCCCTTGCAGAGGAGAGGATAGACAACCAGCAATAAACACAAGTAATAAGTTGCATAGTATGCAATGCTATGGGGACCAAAAAAAAGTTATACAGTTAAGGGTGATCAGGAGTCAAGTATAAGGAAAAGGAAAGGGTAGATTGTTGAGGTGGGCCTCATTGAGAAGGTGAAATGTGAACATGGAAGGAATAAGAAAGTTCATTAAGTGTGTTCAGGTAGAGCAAGGACTCCAGTGTAAGAGCATACTATTATGTTGAGGTGAGAGTTTAGACTTGACTGTTAGATCTAGCACTATGGAGAGAGGCTGGAATGAGTGAGGAAGAGAGTGTCAGAAGAGAAAGATAGAAAGATGAGTGGTGGGTGGAGTGAACTAATAATGCAGGACTTTGTGACCATTGTAAAGAC
Source organism: Marmota flaviventris (assembly GCF_047511675.1). Taxonomy (NCBI): domain Eukaryota; kingdom Metazoa; phylum Chordata; class Mammalia; order Rodentia; family Sciuridae; genus Marmota; species Marmota flaviventris. Next base: position 33,448,894 of record NC_092511.1, on the reverse strand, counting down.
TCTGGATTTTTCACTGAGAGATATGAGTAGATAACAAAGAGTTATCCTGAGAGAAATGGGATGGGAATCCTCAAGGGTTCTATTGAAGAAGTGATGTGATCTGAGATGCATTTTAAAAGTATCACTGTGGCTGCTGTGTTGAAGGCAAGAATTTATAGAAGAAAGGAGACTGGATAGGAGGCTATAGCAATAACCTAGATGAGAGAGGATAGTGGTTTCAAGTAGATGGCAGCAATAAAGTGGCTGGAATTTTGGATGTATTTTGGAGGAAGTAGTAAATTCATGCCAGATCTGATATGTATGTGACAGGAATATAGGAGTCAAGGATGACTAAGATTTTAGGCTGAGCAACTGGAAGAAAAGATTTGCCAATGGTTGTTATGGAAAGACTGTGGGTAGATCAGTTTGGGGGGAGTGTATCAGGAATTCAGTTTTAGCTTGAGTCTGGAGATATGGAGCAATTAGATATTGGACATATGAGTCTTGAGTTCCTAAAAAAGTCTGGAGCTAGAGATATAAATGCAGATTTCCTGGGCATGTTGATGGTATTTAAAATCATGTATTTGTATGAGATCATCAAAAACGGTGGATGGTGGATAAAGAAGAGTAGTGGACTGAGGTCTGAGTCCTAACTACTTCAACATTTAGGGGTCAGAGAAAAGAGGAGAAACCAGGAAAAAAAATCAAGAAGATTGGGGGCAGTGAGGTGGGGCAAAACACAGAGAACAAGAAGTTCTAAAGTGAGTATCAGTGAAGAAACTCTATCAAGAAGGAAGAAGTGGTCAATCATATCAAATACTGTGAATCAGTAAGATGAGAGCTTAGACTTGGCCGTTGGATTTAGCAAGATGGAAGTCATGGTGACTTTGACAAGAACCATTTCTGTGAAGTAATGGGGATATAAGGCTGAGTGGAGTTGGTTTAAGAGAGAACTGGAGGAGAATTGGACGTAGCAAGTGTTAATGATTATTTGGAGGCGCTTGCTCTAAAGGCGAGCAAACAAATGGGGCAGTGGCTGCCAAAGGAAGTACAGTCATTAAAAGGCTTTGTTGTTTTTAAGATATGAAAAATAATAGCATGCTTGTGTGCTGGTGGAAATGACCCAGCAGAGAGCAACGATTTATTCTAAGAGTAAAAAGGGAAGAATTGCCAAAGAATGTCCTTGAGTAGGTGAGAGGGATCCTGTTGTGTGCACAAGTGGAGAACTTTGCTTTGATGGATGGGTAATAGGCAGAAGAGGGCAAAGTATCAAGAGGCCACTGTTGGTCAGGGGATAAACATGGTGGTGGGAATCTGTAGAGTTGTCTTCTGGTCTCTCCTGCTCTCCCAGTAGGGAAAAAACAAAGAATCCAATTATCATCTGAGAGTGAGAATGGGAAGATGTTGTTAAGGGTTTGAGAAAACAAAGTATGAAACTCTCTAGGAGCAAAAATGAGTGAACAGACCAGGGAAATATGGCTGCTGAGCAGCATTAAGGGTCTGCTTGAATTTCATCATCATGAATTTAAAATGAGATCAAGCAGCACGACTGTGCTTTTCTCTAGCTGAGCTCAGCTGGAGGCATGGATGTATGAAGTAGGCACAGAGTGGATGTGACTAAATCTGTCATCATGCCAGGTGGTTAGGACAAAGAAAAAGAGTTGAGGGTGTACACAGCAGCAATGTTTATATAATGACTGTCCAAAATTTATGGGAGGGGAGTAGGAACATCAAAAGGGTGGGTAATAGTGAGGGGTGATGGAATCAATAGATTGGAGGTTCTGATGGGGTCAAAGGATGGTTGGGATCAGGTGAGGAGGTAAAGTGGAAAGTTTGGAGGCTGTAGTCAGAATGGGATTCAAGAAAATGAGATTGTGAAGAGGTGGTTGTTGTAGGTGATCACAACTAAGAGCTGAGTGGAGGGAAGGTCACTGGAGGAGAGAGTTTGAGGGACTGGGAGAGTTGGATGTTGGAAGGGTCACCTACATTTATATTGAAATTACCAGATTAAGACTACTGGAAAGAGTGAGTGTGCACACCTGTGTCCTGTGTGAGTGAAACAGGACCTGAAATAATGGAAAAATTACTTTTGAGGCAGAAGACAGTATTTACTTGTATAATCTGATGACATGAAATTCAATGTGGGGCTCAAGGGTTTGCAGAGAAGTAGAGAGAGAATTCTAGAAGTCACAAAGAAGAATAAGAAGGACACCTATCTCACTTTCAGGTTTAATGACAGAGCTGTGAAAAAAAAAATGGTCCCTGCTTGAGGAGGTTGTGGGAAAAGTAGGGGAGGCCAGGTGTCCCCAGGAAAGATATGAAAAGATGCTCAGAGAATATGTTGAGGATCAAGGTGATTTTGCTAACCAGGGATTATGAGCTCCAGAGGGAAAGGAAAGGAGGGAGGATTGGGAAGAAAGGGAGAAGGGCACAAAGCAGGGGAAAAACAGAGGGTGCCTCATGAGGATTAGCAAGCTAAATATGAGGTGACCTGAACCAGGGTGATTTGGGACAGACACAACTTGGTGAGACTAGTAATTGTGGATTCAAGACAGATGATGGTGGTGAGGCTGTGAATGTTGGGATGAAGAGGGAGTTTTAGGGGCCCCTTTCTGCTCAACGATGATGGGGGAATGTTAAGGGAGGCTCTCTGAATAGAATTTGCCCCTAATCTCGCCTGGCAACTCCCTGCAGGGGCCTCTCTTTCACTGTCTTTTTCTCTAATTTTTCACTTTTTCCAGCAATTGTGACAATTCTGACCCTGCCATACTATCCACTGGTTTTAAAAGAGGTCAGATATGTTTTCCTCTCTCTGATTACTAAACTTCCTGTTTCTCTAAAAGTACTTCATCTCATCTACCCCACTCCCCACCCCCAGAGTACACATCTAGGGCTCTGTTGACACATTTGCCACATGGGCCACTGCCAAAAAAAGAGCCTTAATTAAATATTCAGAGCTGAAACCTTCCCAGGTATTTAAGGAAAGTTAATGTAGCCCCAAAGTCTGGCAGGAATATCCTTCTAAGGCCCTCCGCTATTCCCACATCTTTAATTCAAAACCTTTCCTCACTCTTCCCCTCTCTGCCTGCACAATAAACTTCTTTGGCAGGAAAAGCCTTCAAATTAGAGGAAGATGATTTTTGCTCCTGTGGTCCATGTTTCAGAAAACACAGCTGCTCATCACCTTTGTGAATGAGACCATGCTTCAATTCCTGGCTGTCCAGACCCCAGTGAAGCACTTGGACTTGATCTTTATTCAGCTCCTCTTCTGGGCTCAGTTCTGTCCTGGTTGCAAGCCAAACCCATTCCTTTGGGCTCGCTCATAGCCTGAGTCGGCAGCCTTGTAATCACCTCCAGGCTTTGCCTCTGTCCACTACCCAAGGCACTTGTAGAAGAGGGGCAGAAAAAGGGACACGGGATGCTAAGAAAAGGCTGGTGTTTGCTGGGTGAAATGAGAAGCTGAGCTCTTGGGAAGCGGGGGATATTCCTCTCACACACTCTAGTTTCATGACAGCCACCTGAACATCAATTTCTCATCTTGCGGTTTTCTAGAGCTCTAGAAATCCTCTCTGCTGTGCTTTGGTGTGGCCTGACCCCCTGTCTGGGGGAACCATGCTTTCTTTCCTTAACTCTCCTCAATTAATTTCCCTTCATCAGCTCCCGAGAAAAGATTATCTTATTGGTATGTGAATGGTGAAGATTCGAGAGTGAACTCCTTAGTGAATCTTTGGTTTTTAGTGATAGAGAAAGGGTGGGTCCCCCAGTGAGGTGGGAGAAAGAGGATGGACCGATGGGACTGTGAACTAAGAATACGTGTCACTGTGGACAGATCTGGAGGAGAGAAGCTAAAAATCTAGATATTTCTGTGCAATCTTCCAAATTAAAATTTCTGGTAATTGATTCAACTTTTAAAAAAACAGGAGGAGAGCCAGAGAAAATCATCTCTGGGTCCTCTGGGTCCATGGACCAAGGTGGGATATCATTGACTTGTATAAATTTAAGCACACATCTGGCTTTGTTAAGCACAATGATTCTTTTATGTTGACTTTTTAGCAAAAATACCATTTGAGCTGCCCCGTGGTGCTGAAAACACACTGGAAGGGCTGGTTTGGCGCTAACTCTGGCCTTGGCGACTTTCATCCAGTCCATTTGGAATCCTGCTTCTATGGGCAGTTTCTTTCATATACTGGGGCATCAGTTGCTTGGGTCCCTCAGGAAAGCCATCGAGTTCAATGAGGATGCATTGGCTCAGGTCTGCTAGAGGCAGATGAGGCGTGAAGAAGTTCTTCCTTACTGTGAAAGAGAGCTGAGGTGTGCAGGGGAGACATTGCCATCTCAGAGAGAACAGTTGAGTTTATTATCCTACAACACAGGATCAAACTATGACCTCTGGAATCAGTTCCCTGGCTCAAAATCTCTCCTTTACTAGCTGTGAATTCATTGGCAAGTTAATTAGTCTCTCTGACTTAAGTTTTTGAATCTTTAAAATGGGGAATTCATAAGTACCTTCTAAGTGGGATTTAATGAGATAGAGCTTGCACAGCGCCTCCTTAGCAGGGTCTAAAGAGTAAGCTCCCACACTGGAAAAGGAATGTGACTTTATTTTTAGAAGACTTACCCACTATGTTTTAAATGGGGATTACTTATCTAGTGAAAGCTTATTTTTACAGTCCCATTTGACCACTGGTGGTTCGGATCTGTTTCATTCATCTTTAGACCTGTTTTACTTCTTCTACCCTTTCCCCAAGCCATCACGTCTCTCTAAATACCCTAGAGGAAATTTTTGTGTTGGAGCCCCTTAGCCCCAGTCATGGGACCTTATTAACCCTTTAGGCTCAGTGAATTCTCTAAAGTCCCAGGCCCAGCAGAACCAGTTCATAAAATCCTACTAAGGTCCTGGAAAACAGCCTGCTGGCAGGGCAACTTTCTTTTCTGGTGGGGACTCTCCCCACTTTACATATATTTTCAGCTTCTTCCTTCCTCTGTTACTGTGCCTCCAGATTGATTTTTGTTTGTTTTCATCCCCTCCACTCAACAAAAATGCTACCTATAATTTAGAATGGTATTTAAAAGTTTGAAATCTGATTTAGGTTGTTGCCCTCCAACAAAAGGCAGCATCTCTCACCCATTTCGAATGATGCAGTCTGAATTTCTTTCCTTTTCTTTATTTGGTACTGAGGATTGAACCCAGGGGCGCTTTGTCATTGAGCTACATCCCCAGCCTTTTTTTTTTTTTTTTTTTTTTTTTTTAATTTTGATACAGGCTCTCGCTAAATTGCTTAGGCAGGTCTAGAGCTTTCTATCTTCCTGCCTCAGCCTCCCGACTTGCTGGGATTCTGAACAAACGTCATCGTGCCTGAGAGTTTGCATTTCTAAGAGACTACCTTCTAGGGTCCGTTCTTTGGAGGTCCTCTGAAAATACCAGGGGACAGAAAGGATGCAAGGGAAAGCGATTGGGGTTAGGGACCCAGGGTAGGATAGTGGGTCCAGAGTAGAAAATAAAAGCTCAGTTTGGGCTTTCTGGCACCCTCCGGAGAAGAAAGGGTAGCCCGCTAGTACAAATGAAGTCTGCTCCTCCCACCGCTGAGGACCGACTGGTTGTGCTTAGATGGCCGGAAGTGCTGGGCTCAGGGGCGCGCGTCTGGGGAGGGGCTGTCTGCGAGCTCAGCCACCTCATCGGATTAGGATATTTATAGCACCTGTGTTTCTGGACCTGTCCCCACCTGGATTTATGCTGCCTGTGACAGTAGTGTGTGTGGTGAATGAGGGGGCGCATCTCTTTGCAAGGGAATAGCTCTTGGCCTTGGGACTCTGCCGGATTAAAAGTTACAAAATCAAAACAAGAGGCTGTCTAGGGAAACACCCAGGCAGAGCAGCTCTTCCGTGCAGTGTCTGAGAAGCGGTCGGTGGTTAGGCCTAGTGAAACTCGGGGCTTTCCAACCCCACGCAGTGTCACATTGGCGGTGACCGTGGGCGTGGGTGAGGCAGGTGTGGGCGGCTGGAGAAGCAGATCCCACCCTCTATGTCGCCCTGGGCTCTGGCTCTCACAGTTGCCTCCACCCCTCCTCAGAAAGGTTCAAGGATGAAAAAATGTTCTTTCTCTCTGGGGATCTATATTTGGAAAGAGTTTCCATGAGAGCACTTGGTGGCCGATCCTCTTTTCAGACACAAAACTATAGAATCCACGTTTGCTGTCCGCACCTTCAATTTCCCCTAATCACTACCTGTCTGGCCGCTCTCAGACAGCAATACCATCATTTAAAAAAAAAAAAAAAAATCTAAATAACCACCCTTGGGTCCTGCAAGAACCTAGTGATTGAGAAGAGGGCAATGCTTAAAACCTACCAGGACTCCAGGGTCGGCCCTTCAGGCTAGTTGAGTGCACTTCCGTGGGCATGTCGCCCTGTAAAGAGGCCATCTACTGTGCCTACTTGCAAGAACCGCCCTGACTGCTCCACCTGCAAACCAGGCTGCAGAAGAGGCGGAGGGAGATCTTGTGTGGAAAGTAAAGGACAGTAGTGAGACCTTGAGAAACAAAAATGTCGCTAACATTTGTCCAGGATTTTCCTTTTCTATTTAACCTAGGTACAAATGAGGAAGGCATTTCTGCCAGGGTCACCATCTCATAGATGGAGAAACTGAGGCTTGGCAATTAGGTCTCAGGACATGCCCCGAGGTGACAGAGCAACTGCCTACTTCAGCTTCAAATTCGGATGCAGGGGACTCGCAAGAGCGATCTGGCCGCCACGTTCCTCGGCGGCGGCGGGAGAAGGGGCGCGATGGGGGGGGGGGGGCGATGAAACCGGAGACCGGGCACGCGGGGGAGGAGCGGCTCCCGGCGGGAACACACAGGCCCGGGGCTGCTGGAAAGGCCGGTTTGGTTGCCCGGGACGAGGAGGCTGCTGGCCGGGAATCCCGAGCAGCACCGCGAGGCTCGGGCAGCTGCCAGACGCGGCTGGGGACTGGCCCGCGCCGGCGGCCCCCACCCGGGGCCGTGCTGCGGTCGGGCAGCGAGCAGGCCACATACCGCGCGGCGCAGAGGAAATGGCTGGAATTCCTCCCGCGGCGCCGCGCTCGGGCTCAGGCGGGCGGGCGGGGCTCAGCCGGCCCCGCGGGGAGGGCGGGGGTCGCAGCGGAGAGCGCGACCCTGGTGGCCCCGCGCAGGCGAGGGCTGTCCTTACCAGTCTCCTGCACTGCCTCGGGGACATCTACCTTAGGAGCGCTCCCACCCCCCACGGCCAGCACCTGGTACTCCTGAGCCCGGTGGAACCTCGAGATGGGGACCTCGTGAATGGGCCCAGGCTCGGCTCGCGCAGAGACTCCTGGCCAGGCCCAGCCTCCTGCCCCCTACCGTCTCTGGCACTGGGCATCTGGGTCGGCCATCTCTGCACAGCAGTTCCCCAGTCCCTGCTGATGCTGGGTCAGGCCCATCTTCTGGGTAAATTCAAAGCTCATGAGGGTCCCAGTAGAGGAGGCACTGAGGATCTGGAATGTGCTCCTAGCAGTGGGGTCTCCATAGGTCCAAGCCATACCCTTTGGAAAGCCCCAGCCACTGACGTCCCCAAATGTTGCAGGCCTAGACCTTGGGACTTGCTGTGCTGATCTTTCTTTACTGTAGGCATTGAGAACAAGGCAGGGAGCTGGCTTGGCTTGGACCGGAGAGGCTGGCTCCTCAGGAGACCATTGTGAGTGCTGAGGGGTGCAGGGAGTGGAGACAGAGGAAGATGAGGCCTGAGATGAGTAGCAATCCTGGCTTGCATAAGGAGGTCTCAGACTGTGGTGTGGAGGCCTGAGAGAGGGATAGAAACCCTTCATGGAGTCAACTGAGCTTGAGAAACATCCCAGCAAAATAAGATTTGGGTTGGGGATTGGGAGAGAGGAAGGTAGATGGCGGACGATAGTTAGGGCTCATGATAACTTCTGCTAGGAGGCTGGTCCTTGCTTCTTGGAACAGGGCTAGTTGATCCTGCCTCAGCCTTCTGAGACACTAGAATTGCAGGCGTGCACCACCACACTTGGCCCTTCTATATTTTTTGCAGACCTACTGTCTAGCATGGTGGTTGTCCTACAGTAAAGACAATGATTGATTGTGTTACATGACAAGACAGGAGAAAGAGGAAGGAATTGGGCCAGTATAGTACAAATGGCAGCATAAAGAGGAAAAGCAAGACAGACGTGGATCCTCCCAGAAAGCTTAGTTTTGCTTCTTGAATACACAGAGAACCTGCTACCCACACCCTGCCATGTTGTCTCTCTTACTACATCAAGGGGGTCCCAGTTTATTACCTCCCTAAGACCAACTTGAACTTCACACCTTGATCCTAATCTTCATGCCAACCCCATTTTCATTCTCTCTTACTCTAGCTCTAGGTTCTGAGCATGGCTTAGTTGGTATGTACCTATTTCTGTAATCCACCCTTGCCCCATCTCCACTCCCAGTATTTTCCACACTGGACTATTTCATTTCTCAGAGTTTCACCAGGGTCCAATTCCACATCGAGGTGGTACAGTCTGGCCATTACAGGTGGAACTGGAGCTCACGAGGAAGTGCCTTGGCCCAAGGCTGAGAGCTGAAATGGGTGTAGCTGTGTCTGCTTATCCCCAGGCAGGACTGTTTCAAACTCAAAGTGGGACAAGGATGGAGTTTCCCACACTGACCTATATCACATAAGTCCAAGTTACCAGGCTGGGGATGTGGCTCAAGCGGTAGTGCGCTCGCCTGGCATGCGTGTGGCCCGGGTTCGATCCTCAGCACCACATACAAACAAAGATGTTGTGTCCGCTGATAACTAAAAAATAAATATTAAAATTCTCTCTCTCTCTCCCTCTCTCACTCTCTCTTAAAAAAAAAAATAAGTCCAAGTTACCAGCTTCAATTTCCATCCTCTCCAGGGGTTTCCAAGTATCCAGACATAGGTTGGAGAGGGACTCTCCTCTGAGTAAGTCCCTTCCAAGGTCCTGGGAGGAAATAGAAGGCCCCCAGCCAGACCTATCATAGTGCATTTCCTCCTTCTCAGACAGGCCTGGTGGATGCCATGGAACTGGGAAGGGTCAGGGTAGGATGTGTCATTTCCAGGGTGGCCCTTAGACACTCACCCATGAGGAGCAGGCCCTGTTGGCCTTGACAGACCTTTCATACTGATGTAGCCAGCCTGAAGTAACAGTAGTGATTCTGGGAATTTTGAATGTCAAAACTTCTACATTTTTTTTCATGAGAAAAAGGAACAGATTTTGGCATCTTTGCTCCAGAAACAGGAACTGACCAAGACAGTGACCTCCAATAATCACTCCCTCACCCAGTGTTCATAAGGGGGAAGTTTCCCTCAGCCTTTTTATATTTTTTCCCCAGGGATCTGTGGGCAGGAGCCAAGGTTTATGGGATGACAGGGGAAAGAAAGGAAGGAAAAGGGAGAAAGGGAGGAAAAGATGAGAGAGATTTTCTGAGTGGTCAGTCCTTAAGGACTGAGGAGGCCAGGAAACTGAGGAGGTAGATTTGAGGCCAAGAGGCATCTGGCACCTAAGCGGGTCTCAGTGTTTTCATCTTGTAATAGAAAGAGCATCAGTCTTTTGTACTCCTCAGGGATCACAGTTCTTTGTACCCGTGTCTCATAGCATTGAAGGACAGCCACACATACAGCAAACTTTGATATACTCCCTCCTCTGCATTTTTTGAGCATCTGCTACATATCAAACAGGTTGCTGGATACTAGATGAATAAGAAACAGATTTTTTTCCCTTGCAGGGCTTAGAGTTGAGTAGAAGGGATTGATGTTCAGATAATAAAGCATTAAGATAGTAAGCTAAGGATAACAATGCCAAGAGAGGACAGCGAGGCCACGTCAGATCGGGGTGGAGCACCAAAGGCCTTAGGAAAAGATGGGAATTAAAGTGGGCCTTGAAAAGCAGATGGTCATTTGCCAGGTGGAAATGGGGAGAGAGAACATTCCAGGGAGGAGTGGCCTTAGCTAAGTGCAGGAGGAGGGAAGTTGAGTACATCCAGGGAGCTGAGAGTGGGGGTCTAAGTGGGTAAGGAGGAGTGATGGGAGAAACAGCTGGAGCAGAGTCTGCTTTGCAGAGGGCCCTGAGTGCCCAGCTGAGGTATGTGGAATTCCTCAGAGGGCCCTGAGGGGGCCTTGACCAGCGAGGCATAATAGATCCCAGCTCTGCATGCTGCTGGCAGCTCAAAGGAATAAGGAGATGGGGAGGACGGGGGGACAAGGGGAAGCAGCCAGACCCATCCATTGTGACAACTGGACTGGATCATGAATGTGTCTTCTATTTCCAGTTCCTCCTAGCGTGCAGACGACCTGAGGCTGGTCCCTTTTATTAGGTTTTTGTTGGTCCAAGTTTTTTGCTGCAAAACTAACTGAGATTCAGTTTCCCCATGGGAGCAAAGGGAGTATTGAAGGTGACATCTATGTTCTTGTGAGCAGTAGTCACTGTGGGCAATCAGAGGCCTACTTCTTCTTGGAGAGGCTAATGAAGAGTCTTGCATTGGGGTGAGGAAGGTGGAGGGGAGGGATCCCAGGCTTGGACTCTGAATATCTGGAGACATTGGGGTAGATCAGCAGGGCTGATGGCAGAGAGAGACCTAAGTTGACCAGGGTAAGAGGGGTTGGGAAAGAAGTGCCAGAAGTCAGAGGTCCTCTGGGTCAGAAGGTCTTTGGGCAGACCCAGCTGGAATTTCCTCTGGCTCTGAGTCCAGGGGCACTTAAATACTGAACCACATCCCCAGCTCATTTTATTTTATTTTTTTATTTTGAGATGGTCTTGCTAAGTTGCTTAGGGCCTCTCTAAGTTGCTGAGTCTAGCTTTGAACTTGCGGGTCCTCCTGCCTCAGCCTCCTGAGTTGCTGGGATTATAGGTGTGCACCACCATGCCTGGATATCCAGATTTGTTCTTGCTGCAGCACTTAGTCTGAGGGGTAAGAAGGGGCACCCTCAGCCATGGGCAGAGAGCTGTCTCAGCTGTCATTTTAAAATAAGTTTTATTTCTCTACACAGGTTGTAAGCACCCAAACTGAAGAGATAGCATTTTCTGTAGGCCCTAGTACTGTCTAGGCACTAACTAAAGTTCAGTTGAAGAAAAGGGTCAGGGTCAGAGGCCCCCTATACAAGAGGGAAACCTTAGGGGTGACAGCAAAGACCAAGTTTATTGTTTTATCTCACCTTCCTCTTGACCCCTCTGTGACTTCTATGAGTGTGACTATGAAATCCACTTCCTGTGGGGTCTTTGCTGATGGGCAGCCTTCTCTACGCTTCTTTCTTCCTTTGGCTCTCTCTAGCTCCATTTCTCTCACTGGACCTTTTAGCATTTCATCAAATCTTCAATTTGTTAGATATTTTACTGAACATGGGAAGACAATGGTGAATAAGGCTTATGATTGAAGTAGATAAACACCCCCTACAAGGGCCTGGTTATCTAAGGCCTAATAGGATTTGAGATGCTACTTGACTGGAAGAAGGTAGAATTTTCCTTGCTAGTTATGATTTTGTGGTGCCATCTGCTGGCCACATGTAAATTATACATGTGGAATTTTGCATGAATGTATAAAAAGGCCAATTATTAAAACACAGGGAGATAACAGCTAAGTACACATAGTGAAACATATACATGTTCAGAAACAGACACACATATAAGAAACACGAACACACAATCACATGTAGATGTTCAGGATCTTGCCCTTTGTAATAGTACAATAAATATTTCCTAGTCTATCAAATAAAATCCAATTATTATTATTATTATTATTGGGTAATGGGAATTGAACCCAGGGGCATTTGACCACTGAACCACATCTCCAGCCCTACTTTGTATTTTATTTAGAGACAGGGTTTCACTGAGTTGCTTAGTGTCTTGCTTTTGCTGAGGCTGGCTTTGAACTCGGGATCCTCTTGCCTCAGCCTCCCCAGCTTCTGAGATTACAGGTTTGTGCCACTGCACCTGGCCTATTGATTCTTTAAAACCAAGCTCAAATGCCACCTTTTCCAGAAAGCTACCCCTCTATCTCTCTGGATAAGGTAAAACTTCCTCTGAACTTTCATGACTTGATGACACTTATTTTACTAATTTGCAATTTCAGGATGTGGGGACAGGTGTTTCCTCCCTCTTGGGTCTGTATGTTCCTTGAGGGTATGATCTGTGCTGGACTCAAGTTTGCATTATCCTGTAGGGCATGGCACGTCCTTGCACAAAGTGGGGGCTCAGTAAGTGTTTGTTGAGTTAGTGAATGGAGGCTGTAGTCAAGGACACAGAGGAGAAAGAAAACATGACATGCAAGCTACTTATGTATACGTCTCTGTCTTTGCAAAACAAATGATATATATTGACAAGAAAAAGCACAGAAACACATCTCTTCACCTGTAGCTGTGAGTAGACATGTCCCTTAAATTAAGTCCTTTATTATTTCTTCAGTCTTCATTTCAATTCAGTTTTCCTTTCACCGGCTGCAGCAGTATCCTTTTTACTGATCTCCATTTTTAGTTTTACTTTTTCCATTGACTCCAGGTTACACCTTCCTAAGACACCTTTTTGAGGATGTTATTCCCTAGTTCAAGAACTATAGCACTTCTTGCTGTCTTGCATGATGAAGTCTGGCTAAAGCTAAGCCCTTTCTTTTCTACTTTTTCTTTAGGGCAAGTAGTTACAGTTATAGCCAGTAAAAAGTAAGTGGCAGTAGTTTCTGCTGGTGTTTATCATTGCCTGACAAAAGATGCAATCGTGGCTGGTATCACCAGTTCTCCTTCTTTACTGCCTTGAGTATGATTGCAAAAGGAGCTCAGCAACCATTTTGCAATTATGAGGGAATGACCAAGATATTGCTCCTGATCTCACTGAGCAGCTTAACAAATGATATTACTTCTAGATTCCTTGTTTAAGTGAGAAAAATAAACCTCTTTGTTTAAGCCCCTACAAGTTACGTTTTTGTTACATGCATCTAACTGTTCTCCTAACTCATAATCTCAAATACTCCTCTGCTTGCTCTCTCTCTCTTTCTCTCTCTGTCTCTCTCTCTCTTTGGTGCTAGGGATCATACCCAGGGCCTTGTGCATGTAAGGCATTCACTCTACCAACTGAACTATAGCCGCAGCCCTGCCCCTCTGTTCTCAGTACTCAAAGGATAAAGTCAAATTTCCTTAACCTGGTGTTTGTATATCTGGCCCCACTCTACTCATCCAATTTTGTTTTCCAGTGTTCTCTTCTCACAGTCACGCCCTAGTCCATGCCTCCACTGTCTCTTGCCTACATAATCTTAGTAATTTCCCAACTCATTTCCTTGTTCCCAACACTGACCTTTAATCTATGCTTTTCACTGCAGCCAGAGAGGTCCTTTTAAAAATAAGCCATACTTAAATCTCTTTTGTGACTCTTTATTACCCTTTAACTCAAATCTAAACTCCTCAATGAAATCCACACTCTTACAAGGATCTACAAGGTCCATCTACAAGTGGTTCTCAATTTTGGCTGCACATTAGAGTCATCCAGAAATATTTTTAAAAAAATGATCAGAGGTTGAGCTTCACCCTAAGCATTCTGATTTAATTGGTCTGGGATGGGTCTGGGCACTGATAATTTAAACAAGTTCCTGGAGTAGATTCTAAAAGAGCCAGATTTGAGAAGCTTTGATTCACACCTTGCCTATTATTCCATTCTCACCAAGCACTAACCTGCCTATGACTCACTGCTTCAACAATGCTGATCTTCTTTCAGTTCTTCAAATGTGCCAATCTCTCTGCTGCCTCAGTACCTTTGAAGATGCTGTTCCTATTACTTGGAAGGTGCTTCCTTTTTCTGGTGCCTCATTTTTCAGGTTCAGTTTAAATGTGTCCTGTTCACACAGGCTTCCCTTAACCTTTCAATTTATAATTACCCCCTTGTCATTCTCTAATTCTTGTATTTTTTCTTGATATTGTTGACATTAAAATTGTGTTTGTCTTTTAAAATCTTTGTTTCTCATGCCAGACTGTAGACTTCAGAAGGACATGATGTGTGTGTGTGTACACACACACATACATATATGTAGGGTGTGTGTGTTGGGGAGTTCAAATCTTATGACCAGAGCCTAGAACATAATAGATTGCCAATCTTGAAGGAGTCTGTGAGTTTACCCTACTTGCAAGCTAACAAATCAGCTTGCTACTATTTCATGGATGTTGGCAGAAGACAAAAGATTCCTAGCTCAGAGACAAAGACTTTATTACACACAGCAATAGCAGTGGCCAGAGTATAAGCGTCTGTACTCATTACTTAATTTCCATTTCCCACTGGGGGAATGTGAAAAGGTCCAAATGACATGTGGACATGGAGTGAGCTGCATTATGGACAAGGAACCATGAACTTAGAGAATGAGAATTATTCACCATGGGCAGTTAGCCCATTTGACCTTCATCCTGGAAGCATTATCTTTAGAACTCTGGACAGTACACAAACCTGCCCTTTGTTCCACTGGGAGACACTATCTCTATCTTTCAAGGCTGTTTGTTATGTAAACGTCCTTGAAAAGATAGTCAGGAACAAACCAGTGCCTTGGCCTCTATGAGACTTGCAGAAATGGGAGCGATTCATGGAGAACCCTTTGCTCACCTGGGCTTTCTGCCTGGAGTCGCCTTACGGAACAATCAAAGGGAAGCAGGAACCCAGCACACTTGGAATCCTCACGTAGTGGAAGTGTTAGAGTTTGGAGGTGGCTGCAATTTGTGCACAGAACACTGGAGAAAAGGAAGTGAGGCAGAAAAGGAGCTCTTAGAAGCTTTCATGGGGTTCCCTTGATTTTGGCCAAATAGTGAAATGTGCATGTGTTGGGTAAGACTCCACTAAGGAGAAGGACAACTACTGGAAAAACAATTACCAGGAAACCGGAAGCCAGACAGCTTCCAGAGCTCACATTAATTTGAAGGATGTTCAAGTTCCAACGGGCCAGAGAGGAATGGAGAGACACAGTTGAATATGTAGAAATCTTAGTATTAGGATACCTTGGTCAGGGCAGGTGGCTACAACAAAGTATCAGGACTGGGTGGCTTATAAACAATCAAAATTCACTTGTCATGGTTCTAGAGGCTGAAGGTCTGAGATCAGGGTGCCAGCATGGCTGTGGTCTGTTAGGACCTTCTTCTGGGTTGCAACCTGCATTCTTCTTGTATAGTCACTGGGCAGAAAGAGGGCTGGAGAACTCTCCAGGGTCTATTTATAAGGGCACTGATCCCACTCACAAGGGCCCTACCCTCATGACCTTGTTACTTTCCAAATTCCCCACATTCTAGTACCATTGCATTGGGAGGTAGGATTTCAACACATGAATATTTTTGGGTCACAAACATTCAGTTCACTGCACTGGGTAAAACTGGTCTTACGAAAAGGTCCTCTACATCAGGGTTTCTCCACCTTGACACTGTTAGTATTAGTGTGGTGCGCATGTGTAGGTATTTGATGTGGAGGGCTGTTCTGGGCATTGAAGCAGCAACCTTGAACTCACCCATTAGATGCTAGTAGCACCTTCCTGGCTTGACAAACCAAAAATATCTCCAAACATTGCCAATATCCTTAGGGTGGGGGGAATGGGGCCAAAATCACTCCTGACTTAGAACCACTGCTCTAGATCCACCCTAAAAAGCATGGAAACAGCCTTGGAAGAAGCATTTAGCTTCTCTGAAGTAACTCAACTATCTGACCCTCTACCCTCAATATCAGCATTCTTCAAGAAAGACAAAATTCAGACATGTAATGATTTAACACTCCACCTGTATTTGGTGAGAAATTACTAAGCATGTTAAGAAGCAGGAAAACAACCTGTACCAGTAGAATATCAATTACAACAACCAGGTCTATAAATGTCTACTCCTGAATTAGTATAAACCTTTTTTAAAGAGCTATTATAAAGATGTTCAGGACTTAAGGGAGAACACAAACATAATGAGAAATATAGAATCTAAAAAAGAAAGTGTTATATTTTTTCTAGAACTAAAGTATACAATATCCAAAGTGAAATATTTATCAAATGGGCTCAATAGTACATTGATTGATGTTGCAGAAGAAAATATCTATAAACATGCACGCAAAAGATCCTATCCAAACTGAAACTCCCAACTCACTGACCTGTGGGATAATATTAGCAGTCTAACAAATGTGTAGAGTTCCAGAAAGAAACGAGAGTGAATGTGGCAGAAACATATCAGAAAAAAAAATCTTAAAAAATTTCAAATTTGACAGAAGCTATAAACTCAAATATCCAAGAAATCCCAAGCTATATAAACACAAAAAATACCACACCAAGGCATTATATAAAATTGCTAAAACCTAATGAAAAAGAGAAAAATAGTAAGAACAGGCAGAAAAAACAACTCCATTACTTATATAAAAAACAAAAACAAAGATAAAACACTAATGCTGGGCATAGTGGTACATGCTTGTAATCCCAGCAACTTGGGAGGCTGAGGCAGGGGAATTGAAAGTTCAAGGCCAGCCTCAACAATTTAGCAAGATTCTATCTCAAAATAAAAAATAAAAATGGCTGGCGATGTGGTTCAGTGGTAATGCACCCCTGGGTACAAAAAAAAAATTACATTTAAGACCTCCTATAAAGGAAGTCCAGGTCTTCCTAGTAAAATTTATCAATTTATCACACATCTAAAGAAGAAACAGTGCCAATGTGTCACAACCTTTTGCTGGACATAGAGGAAGAAACACTTCTAACTCTCATTTTATAAGGTTAAGGTTGGGTTGGCTGGGGCTGGGGTTGTGGCTCAGTGGTAGAGCGCTTGCCTAGCATTTGTGAGGCACTGGGTTCGATTCTCAGCATCACATATAAATAAATAAAGGTCCATCAACAACTAATAAAATATTTAAAAAAAAAAAGCTGGGTTGACAAATATTTCAGGCTTAAGCTGCTCCTTCTTCACCTTTATAAGCCTCACAATTGCAAATGCTCTTTTGGCTTGCAGGCCAAACACAAAGTGACCAAGGGCCAAATTTGTCCATGGTCATAGTTTGCCAGTCCCTGGAATAAAGCATTAGTAAGGTATATATGGATTTTGCTAAGGATCTTTGTAAGATAGCAGAGAAGGGGGTTATATCTCATATAGCAACAATGATCTAATAAATATTCCCATAAGTCATTTAATTTGCAAATATTTGGGGGATTGTCCAGGTATCTTTTTTGTTATCAATTTCTAGTTTAACTCCATTTTGGTAAGAACAAACTTCATATACTTTCAATTCTTTTCAGAGTGTTGAGGCTTGTTTCACATCTCAAAATGCAGTCCATCTTGGTGGATGCTTCATATGCACACATTCGATGGAATGTTCTATAAATTCAGTTAGGTCTGTCAGCGTGGTGGCTCATGCCTGTAAGCCCAGCAATTTGGGAGTTTGAAGCAGGAGGATCCCAAGTTCCAGGCCAGCCTCTGGGTTCAATCCTCAGTAACACACCCACACCCACACACATTGAACCCCCACACAAATTCAATTAGTTCAAGTTCATTGATAGTGATGTTAAGTCTTTTACATTCTTACTGTTTTTTTTCTATTTATTTTATAACTTAATTATAGTCTCCAACTATACTTGGGGATTTGTTTATTTTTCCTTTTAGTTCCATCAGTTGTTGTCTCACGTATAAGGAAGTTCTGTTATTAAGTGCTACAAATTTAGGATTTTTGTGTCTGCTTGGTGAATGGACCCTTTCTCACTAAGTAACATCCTTCTTTAACTTTAGTAATATTTCTTGTATTGAAGTCGGCTGTGCCTGATACTAAGCCACCATGCCAGGCTTATAGTTTATGTGATTAGTGTTTTCATGGTATGTTTTTTCCATCTTTTACTTTTAACCTATATATGTATATATTTATAGTTTTAAGTGAGTTTCTTTCTTTCTTTCTTTTTTTTTTTTTTTTTTTGGTACTGGGGGTTGAACTCAGGGGCACTTTGCCACTGAACTTCATCCTCAGTCTTTTTTTTAAATTTTATTTTAAAAATTTGAGGCAGGATCTTGTGAAGTTACCTAGACTGGCCTTGAACTTGCAATCCTCCTACCTCGGCCTCCCAAATTGCTGGGATTACAAGCATGCATTACTGTGTCTGGCTTAAAGTGGGTTTCTTGTAGACAGCATTGAATCCTTTGCTATTTTATTCAATGTGACAATCTCTCTTTCTTTTGAACTGATTGTTTAAACTGTTTAGATGGATCTAAATTTAAAGTCTTGCTAGTTGTGTTCTGTTCTACAGGTACTTGGTCATTTTCCCACTTTTTCTGCCTGCTTTTGGATTAATTGAGAATTTATTTATTTTTTGTCTTCACGTCTAGATTATTATTTAGGCCTTAAATTTGAGGGGAGTGGGGTGGACTCCAGGATGGAACCCAGGGGTGTTTAACCACTGAGCCCCAGCCCTTGTTACTTTTTGTTTTGAGACAAGTTCTCACTAAATTGCTTAGGGTCTCACTAAGTTGCTGAGGCTGGCTTTGAACTTGTGATCCTCCTGCCTCAGCTTCCTGAGCTGCTAGGATTACAGGCATGACCAATATTCCCCAAATTTTTTTATGTTACTCTAGGGTTTAACTCCTACATATTTAACTAACCACAACTTATTTCCAAATAATACCATTTTAGCCATGGCGTAAGCCCCTTATAACACTATAATGCCAATTTCTCCATTCTGACTTTTAGACTCTTGTCGTTCATTTTGCTGCCATAAACCTTACACTTTGCTACTATATCTGCTTTAGATAGTCAATGATCTTTGAGAATGACTGAAAATAAGAAAATAATCTTGTATTTTGGACTTTACTTTTTTTCTGGAAATTTAGATTTCTCTGTGTACATACCAATTTCTTCTGCTATCATAGTCCTTCTGTCTGGAGATTTCCCTTTAACATTTCATATCAGAGAAATCTACTGATATTTACTCTCTCCATTTTGTTTTTATAAAACATTTAAATATTTTTCCTTAATTTTTTAAAAAATATGCCACTATGTATAGAGTTCTGGGATGACCGTCTCCTTCCCATTTTCTTTCTTTTTTTTAATATTTATTTTTTACTTTTAGGTGGACACAATATCTTTATTTTATTTTTATGTGGTGCTGAGAATCGAACCCAGTGCCTCATGCATGCTAAGCGAGTGCGCTACCATTTGAGCCACATCCCCAGCCCCTCCTTCCCATTTTCTTCTTCTTTTTTTTGTGGTGCTGGAGATTGAATCCAAGGCCTTGTGCATACGAGGCAAGCACTCTCGCAAGAGAGCTATATCCCGAACCCTTTTCTTCCCAATATTAATTCATTCTCTTCTGGCTGAAGCTGTCTCTGATGAGACTGTAATCTGTTGTAGTTCTTATTTTTATTCCTTTGTATACAAAGCTATCTTCAAGATGTTCTCTTTATCTTTAGTTTCTAGAGGTTTGAACGGAAGCCCATCACAATTGGTGTGGACTAGGTCTATTCTTTTTTATGTTTCCTGGGATTCTCTGATATTCCTGGATCTATGATTTGATAAGTGCCCCTTCTCTGCCTGGAGGTGCCTGATTTCTATTGCACTATAACCTCAGGTCCCTGACAAATACAAGAAAAGTTAGGGATTTTTAAGTTGTTCATTTTTTTCTCTTGTTATTCATGTTGGAACGATGTTCTTTCCAGTATTGGGCAGGAGAGCCAATTCTCACAAAATTCTCAGCCATTACCTCTTCAAATATTACTTATTTCTTGTTCTTTCTCTCTTTTGGACAAGTATATTGAACTATTTGATATTGTCCCACAGCTCTTGGATGCTATATGTTCTTTTAAACCGTTCAGCCTGTTTTTCTTTGTGTTTCCATTTGGGTAGTTTCTATTAACCTATCTTCAAGTTCACTGGTTCTTCCCTTGGCCATGGCAAGTCTACTGACAGGCCTATTGTATACATTCTTCTCTTTCTTACTTCCAGCATTTGCATTTGGCTCTTTCTTATAGTTTCCATTTCTCTGCTGAAATTTTCCATGTGTTCATGCATATCACCCATCTTTTCCACTAGAGCATTTAACATAGTAATCATAGATTTTTAAATTTCTTGTCTGATAATTCCAACATCTGGGTCATCTCTGAATCTGTTGATTACTATCTCTTGAGATTAGGTCAGTTATTTCCTGTTTTGTTCTTGACTGTAATGTATATAATATACAATAACATATATTAAAAAATATATAATTAAAAATATAGCTATATATTTTTTAATTGAATGACAGTCATCCTATTGTAGAACAGTAGAGACTGAGGTAAATCATTCCTATGCCTTTAGTGGGCATATCTTTTCCACTGCTGTGTTTAGGGTGGGTACTGGGTATTTGAGAGGTTTTCCTCAATGTACCTGCTCCACCCTCAGCTTTCAGCCTTCCCTTTTGGCCTGGCCTTGGAGTGGGTCTATCCCCACCCCCCCTTCTCCACTGGTGGTAAACTTCCATTGTTCCTTCTGCTCCGTTGTCCTGGTCTAACCCAGTCTCAGGCAGGCCTGTGTCCCTGTGTCCCCACAGCTTGGGGATCCTGCCCCTCTCCCTGCTGCCAAAGACCTCTGGTGACCTGGTTGGTTTTCTGCCTTTATTCTAAGGTAGACAATTTTGTTTTGTTCTCTTTTCTTCTCTTCCCTAGTATAATGTTCTTATACCTGTGTCCTAGAAATGACAGGATCTGCTGTCTTTCCCCAGTGGCTCAAGGCTTTTGGCAATATGTTAAGCACTTTAATTGAATTCTTACCTGCTTGAGTGGTTGGTGCTTCACATTTTTTCCTTTCCCACTCTGTTGCAGGTGAGCCTGTACTTAGTGACCCTTCTCTGCCTGGAGGTGCCTGATTTCTATTGCACTATGACCTCAGGTCCCTGACAAATACAAGAAAAGTTAGGGATTTTGTAAGTTGTCCATTTTTTTTTCTCTTGTTATTCATGTTGGAACGATGCTCTTTCCAGTATTGGGCAGGAGAGCCAATTCTCACTAGACAGTTATACTCTCCTTTAAAATCTCTTTGCCTAATCAACACTATACTGAGATTTCATCTCACTTCAGTCAGAATGACAGCCTTCAAGAATAGGAACAATAATAAATGCTGGAGAGGATGTGGAGGAAAAGCAATACTTCTACACTGTTGGTGGGATTGTACATTAGTGCAACCACTATAGAAATCAATAAGAAGTTTCCTCAAAAGGCTGGAAATGAGCTCCCAACGGCTTGGGAGGCTGGGGCAGTAGGATCGAGGGTTCAAAGCCAGCTTCAGCAAGAGTAAGGTGAGAAGCAACTCAGTGAGACCCTGTCTCTAAATAAAATACAAAATAGGGCTGGGGATGTGGCTCAGTGGTCGAGAGTCCCTGAGTCCAATCCCCAGTGTTAAAAAAAAAAGGTAGGAATGGAACCACCACACGACCCAGCAATACCACTCCTTGGTATTTATCCTAAAGAATTAAAGCCAGTACACTGTAGTGATATATGCATGCCCATGTTTATAGCAGCACAATTCACAATAGCCAAACTATGGAACCAGCCAAGATGTCCCTAACAGATTAATGGATAAAAAAAAATTATGGTTATGTATACACAATGGAGTTTTATTCAGCCATAAAGAAGAATGAAATTATGTTAGTTGCAGGAAATAATATGTTAAGTGAGATAAGCCAAACTCAGAAAGGGTTATGTTTTCTCTTATATGTAGAAGCCAGAGATGAAAAAGGAAAATAAAGATGGGGGTGGGGAAAAGAAAAAAAAGGGATGGGGGTGGGTGGGAAGATCTCATGAAATTTAAAGGGAGATCAGTGGAATAGAGGAAAGGGACTGGGGGAGGGAGGAGGAGAGGGAAAGGGGAAATATTGGTGAATGGTATTTGCCAAATTATACTGTTAAATTATGTGTATGTATAAATATGGAAGAGGAAATCCTACCATTATGTACAAGTATAATGCATCAAAAAAAAAAATATGGAGCCAGGTATGGTGGTGCACTCCTGTAATCCCAGTGACTCAGGAGGCTGAGGCAGAATGGTTACAAAGTTCGAGGCCAGCCTCAGCAACTTAGTGAGGCCCTAAGCAATTAAGTGAGATCCTATCTCTAAATAGAAAAAAATAAAAATAAAAAGGACTGGGGATGTGACTCAGTGGTTAAGTGTACTTGGGTTCAATTTCCAGTACTCCCCCCCCCAAAAAAAAATACACACATGTATGCATGCATAGACAAAAAACACATATGGAAAAAACCAAAAACAAAACAAAACAAAACAAAACCCTTACTTGACAGACCTTGGCCTTTCTTCTTTTCTCCTGTGCTCCCACTATGGCTGCTCCTCCCCGTCCTTCCACCTTTTAGTCTCTGTCTCCCTTTCAATATCCTGAGCAATTGCACTTTGGCCTCCGATGTGCACATCCCCCCAATTAAACAAAAGTCTGTCTCTTCTCAATGTAGTCGGTTCCCTGTCTTTGTCACTTGAGCATCTGCTGTTATCCTCAGTGGTGTGACCCCCACCTCCCACTCCTCCACCCAAGCAGCTTCTCAGAGTGTCCTTCCAACTGTGTGCTCTCCCTGGCGTCACGGAGAGACACAATGTTTTCTCTGTGACACACAAGTGATGGAGTCCCTGCCGGGGGCCTGACCCCAGGGTGGGATCTGAAGCTTCCTTGCCTACAGTGCTCCAGCCAGGAATGTTTGATGGCTTTTCACTTTCTATTTCAGTCTTTAAAGTGCGTTCTCTGTCAACAGTGCTACTTTGTTCACTTAGAACAACATGTAAGATATAATCACTTACCTTTCTAGTTGTCTTATTAGAGAAGGACTGTGGAAATATGGGTATATTTCAACATGGCAGAGTTATTTCATTCATCTACCAGTTTTTCTTTCCTTTCTTCCTTTCTTTTTTTTCTGGTGCTGGTGATTGAACCCAGGGACTTGTGCGTAATAGACAAGAGCTCTACCATGCTGAACTCCATCCTCAGAGTCAGTTTTTCTTTCCTGTGGTCTATATTGCTTTATTTACTAGTATTGATAACTTAATTTTGGATTGTATATAGCTTATCTATTGGCAGTAAGGATCCCTTGGGGAAGCGGATTCTGTCCTCACAATTGTGGGTTCAAGGATGGACTGCGAGACTTCTGGGAGGAATAGTGAAGAAAAATCTGAGCAGATGGGAGGGCTGTGGGATGCCTCTCCTGGTGTTAACTGTTCCTTTTTGGGGAGCTCTTACCCAAGGGTAGGGAAGGGTCAGGTGCTGGGGCACTAGTCCAGGGATGCTCCAAAAGGACACTTTTTTTTTTTTTTTTTGGTAATAGGGATTGAACTCAGGGGCACTGGACCACCGAGCCACAACCCCAGCCCTATTTTGTATTTTATTTCAAGACAGGATCTCACTGAGTTGCTTAGTGACTCACTTTTGCTGAGACTGGCTTTGAATTTGTGATCCTCCTATCTCAGCCTCCCAAGCTGCCGGAATTACAGGCATGTGTCACCATGCCTGGCCAGAGGGACACTTTTAAGGTGGCATTACTGAATACTATTCTGTCCTTCAACTTTGCCCTGGGAGAATATTTTTCTTTAAATCATTGAAAAGAAGGGACTCTAGTAAAAATGAAATACTCAGGCTACCCTTAGGAAAATGAATGAGTAGCACTAAAAATGCTGGGGAGTGCCTCTTCCCACCTCAGTGAGAACTGCTGCAGCGTTGGCAGTAGTGCCAACCTGGGCCATACTGGTTGCCAGAGGATAGTGGTGTTCAGGGAACAGAAGGAAATCTTTAATTACTTGTGAGCTGCCTAGGACCCTGGCTGTCCACTGGAGGAGCAGAATTCTAATGAGGGACACTTAGAGAAGCTCCATTGTCCTTGGGGAACCGTACCTGGCTATGACAGCCTCAGCATGCTCATATATAATGGGTTAGGGACTTGACAGGGGGGCGACAAAGCAACTGCCATTCATTGGGATTTGCTTAGAGAAGATACTGTTTAACTCAGTTGACATGCTCCTATGAGATGGCTTTGGGGCATTGCCACTGTCCCTCATCCAATTTCAGTAGTGAAAATGGAAATATAAAGATATACCAAGCAAATACAAATCTTGTTAACTCAGTTTACAGAGCAGCTGTGTTTGGGTGAACCAGTCTTTCAAGGATATGCACATTGCTCTGTGAGGTGGCAAGGTGGATGCTGATGTCACTTAAGTTGACAGTAGATGACACAAGATGAGGAGCTCCAGGGTAAAAGTTGTACAAAGGGTCCATGCTGAAAGATGCTCCACTAGAAGGCAGGTTCCGCTAGACAGAGCTCTTGCCAAATTTGCTCACTGATGATTTTCCTGCTTGGCACACAGTAGGAGTACAAATATGTGTTGAATCAGTGAAGCTGGAATGACTCAAATTATAAAGAAACCGCTCCTTTTCTACCACAGGCAGAATTCAGTTTTCTCTGCTTTGTAACCTTGGTTTGAACATAGGACTTTTAAAAAGTCTGGGCCCATGCAAGGTACAGTGGCTCATACTGGTGATCTTAGCCACTCAGGAGGTGGAGGCAGGAGGATAATGAGTTCGAAAACATGCTGGGCAATTTAGCAAGACCCTGTCTCAAAATGCAAAATAAAAAGGGCTGGGGATGTAGCTCAGTGGTAGAGTGTCCCTGGGTTCACTCCCTAGTGTCAAAATAACAAGAACAACAAAAACACCTCCCCCCAAAAAAGAAAACAAACCTCTGGGCGCGGTGGTGATTTTGAACCAAGGGAAAGACAGAGGAGAGAGGAGAGGAAGAGGAGGCAGTTGGTACCTGCTGAGGAAGGTGCTCCTCTATCAGTGAGAGGGTCTTGAATTCAAAACATCCCTTCAGAGTCCTTCTCTGTGCAGTCAATCCAACTTCACAAAATATAGTGGAATCTTGGCTGTACATAATGGCCAGAGAGTCCTGATGACCCCCCCTCCCCTGAACTGTCATCCTATTTCTTAACATGTTTTGGTCAACCTCAAGTAAAAGTTCACATGATGAGCAATTTCTCATATGAAAACTTCGTTTGTGTACCTCTCTCCCTCAACTTGATTTGTTGCTTTCTGGGATGAAGGATTGGTTGGGTTCAAAGACGGGGAGAAGAGGGGCTGAGCCCAGATTGCAGCAGACAGGGTGAGTGCCCATGATGACCAGAGACCTGAGAGCTGATGGAGGGATCCAGGAAGGGGCAGTCCAGCCCAGAGCTGAGTAATTTCCATATTCTGGCCTCTTCTTGCTCCATTCCTGAGGCAGTGGAAAAGCTGGGGCTGATCTCTGTGTGGGTGAGGGTTGGGCTGCTTGCTGAAGGGTGGCTGATGCCCACTGGTCCCTTAGTGAAGGCTGCTAGAATGCAGCAGGATGGGCTCCCCTGCAGTATATATATATATATTTTTTCATTTGGCCAGCAGATGGCAATACCTCCCTTCAAACAGAATCAAAGTCACTGATCTGGGTAATACAAAATTGTGGCTTACTTATGTTGAGGACTTGGAGCTGCCCTATAGGATTTGGTTCTGGAATTGGGGACAGTTTGGTCACCTTGACTATCACGGAGTTAACCTGATTATAGATTCCATCTTCATTCATTTGTTCAATCAACAATCATCGAGAGCTTACTATGTCCAGCCTAGTCCTGGGCTGTGTTGGGGCAGGGATGTGATACAGCAATTAACAAGATCCCGCAAAAGTATTCCCAGCATGGTCTTACAACCTGGAAGGGAAACAGACATTAAGCAAAGAGTTTCAAAGCAATGGGTTCATTTCAATTGTGGTAAGATCTACAGATGATCAATATAAAGTGCTATGAGACCATATTAACAGGAAGAATTTGATCTTCTCTGGGGGATCAGGAAAGCTTGTCAATACATATCCTAACAACACCCATCCCTTCACATCCCCTGCTAAACCTGCCATCACACATGCCATTATATTTTTATTTTAACATTTGTGTGTGTGTGTGTGTGTGTGTGTGTGTGTTACTGGGATTAAACCTGGAAACACTTAACCACTGAGATAATCCCCAATGTGTTAATTTTTTTATTTGAGGCAGGATCTTGATTAATTGCTGAGGCTGGCCTTGAACTTGCAATCCTCCTGCCTCAGCCTCCCGAGTTGCTGGGATTACAGGCATGTGCCACTGAGCCCAGCCTATGTTTCTATTTATAGCTGATGGACTCTCCCTAAACATTCCATCATACTTCCCCTAAAGAATCCCATCACAGACTCTACTGCAGACCTTGATTATAGACCCCATTTCACTGCCCACTCCTCCCTCCCTTAACCATTAACAAATCCTTCAACCGTTCTTTCCCATCTCCTCCACGATGCTTGTGCAAATCCTACTGCTCACCTCTTCAGGGTATCTCATCAAACTCTCAAACAATGCTATTCTTACTCATCTTGTCATTCCTAATGCCTCCCGCTGACAGCTACCTGACAGCTCATATATTCTTGAAAATATTTGGCAAACCAATGACCAGATTATTCAATAGAGCCAGGGTCACAGTTCCCAGACTGA
This sequence comes from Marmota flaviventris, assembly GCF_047511675.1. Taxonomy (NCBI): domain Eukaryota; kingdom Metazoa; phylum Chordata; class Mammalia; order Rodentia; family Sciuridae; genus Marmota; species Marmota flaviventris. The sequence goes on along the minus strand of NC_092511.1, from coordinate 33,422,443 downwards.
AAAGGTTACCTTTCTTCCTTCAGCAAACAGCCAAGATGGAAGTGGCTTACCTTTGGATGCTCCCTTGCCCCCACCCAGCCCCATCATCCCAGACAGCTCCTCAGAAGGTAGGCGGTGCTTGAGCACAGGTCCTAGTCCTGGGGTTTGACTTGCTCTAAGTCATACCCATTCTGGGATCTGTGGTCACCCTTCTACCTCCTCCTTGGAATGTACCAGGCTCTTGATCATAGTCCTGCCAACCAGGCTCTTAGTCAAGTCATCAGTTTCCCCTTTTCTCCTCTGAAGGGCCAGGCATACCAGAAGAGAATGCCCTAGTGCTGGAAGAAATAGACCTAAGGGAATCATCTAGTTTGACATCCTCTGATTCTTCCTTTCCCTCTTGGTTCCCTACCCACTTCTATTCATCTAGCTTTTGTTTTGGGAATATATATGCACAGCCATCTTACTTAATAGGCAAGAGCTGGAAGGAAACATAAGACCCAGTCTAATTCCCTCATGTATTGAGTAGAGAAACTGAGGTCCAGAGAGCATATGTCATCTGCCCATGTGACACAACAGGTCAGAACAGAGATGGAGCTCCTAAGAGCACTCCATGTAGTGTTCCTCTAGAGGCCACCCTTTATGCAGTCTCTTTGTTCACATTAGCCAAGAAATGCTACTTCCATTAGGAAGGCACGTCCAATGCGAACCACTCCTGAGATTGCATTTCAAAGATTGATAGACATGGCTTTTGCATTATCTGCTGTTTCGGATTAGCTATGCTGCGGCTTCATTCTTTAGGGCTGATATTGGGGGTGAGAGGGATGGGGAGTGGGGGTTGGAGAGACAATTTTGAGTCCCTCTCCGAGGCCCCGAGCTCCAGCCTGTGAGATGGGGCTAGAGAAAGACAGGGCGATCCAGCCTATATTTTCCGTCCGTCAGGAGATTTCATTGTTTAAACAAACATTTCAGCGAAGCCATCCAGCTGGGCAGTGATTTATGGCTCTGGCTACAGTTTTTCCCCAACAAAGATAAACAATCCTGCAACTCTTGGGACTGGGACTCCTGGTTCTAATAACTTGGAGTTGGCGGGACCACGCCAGCCATCGCCTGGTCTGGGGTTTGGTTAGGATCTGTTCACACTGGTCCTGTGGCTGAGCCGCAAACCTTGGGGGACCATGTTGTGTTTGGAAGATGGAACTGTTGCCTCTGGGGCAGGGGAGAGTGGCTGGAAGGAGAGGAATAGCTCAGGGTTGGGGCTTCAAACCCACCTTCTCTTCTGGAAGGGCAGCGATATTTGGCATTCCTCCTGGCAGATATTGGGTATTTTTGGTTCTTCTGTTTTTTCTTTCTTTTGGTAACAGTACATCAGTTTCCTTCTCTGGAGCTGTGCCAGCTTGTCCACTGTGCCTGGTGTGATTGTAGACTCTCCTCTACCCTTGGCTCCCCTCATGGATGTGAGCTCAGGCCTACAGTAATACATTCTTGTGGTCATTGAATTTGACCAAGGTGTTTGGGGGCAACTAACCCAATGCAAAACAGCTAAGGGCAGCAAGACCTTTGCAGGGGCTGCTGAGAGAAAGGCTCATTCTCTTTCCCTTGGGACTTGAATAGGGAATGATGTGAGAGAATAATTGACCACTAGAGCTGTTACTGCCATCTTGCTTCCAAGGGAGAGAACTAATATACAGGAAGTGAGGCTGAGGACTAGAGAGAAAAACAAGCTCTTGGTGAAAACACTGGCATACCTGAATCTACCCCAGTACTCTTTTTATTTAAAGATTGGGTCTTTCTTTCTTTCTTTCTTTCTTTCTTTCTAAGAGAGAGAGAGAGAGAGAGAGAGAGAGAGAGAGAGAGAGAGAGAGAGAATTTTAATATTTTATTTTTTAGTTATTGGGTGACACAGCATCTTTGTTTGTATGTGGTGCTGAGGATCAAACCTGGGCCACACGCATGCCAGGCAAGTGTGCTACCGCTTGAGCCACATCCCAGCCCCAAGATTGGGTATTCTTTCACTTGTGACTGAGAAAGGGTAAACCCATAGCTGCTATCTGACACTGTGGGAGAGATCAACTAGGGCAGGCAGCTCCAGCCCCCATCTAGATTCCATGATTTAGCAAGAGAACAGCAACCGCCTCCTAGTCTCCAGCTGGCCAAATGAATCCATGTCATCTAGGCATAACTGTTGGTCTTAACTGTCATTGCTCTTGAGGGACTTCGGATGGAAGCAGGCATAGGTTGAATGTGGAGAGACCATTGAGGTGGTCTTGGGAGATACCTTGGACTCACTCACAGGACAGGCGGTGAGAACAGGCTTCTATTCATTCATACCTCAAGAAATGTGAGGTTTCTGAAGCATAGTTTAAAATTCAAGTGTCATAAAAGGAAAAGGCTGATATGTAAAAATAAAACATAAAATGCCTTAAATAAAGTGAAAAGACAAGGACAAGCGGGGGAAACATTTGCTGTACAAATGACAAAGGGTTGGTTTCCTAAATATATGAAGAGCTATAGTGAAGAAAGAAAAAAAGGACATCTGATTGAAAAATGGGCAAAGTGTGTGAGTAGACATTTCATAGGAAAAAAAATTACAAATGTAATTAAACATATGAAAAGATAATAATGATAATTAACATTTATGTGGAGCTTTATCTTTATTTTCATATTTAATTTTTATAATAACTCTGTGAGGAATGTTATCATTATGATGTCATTTTACAGATGAGAAATTAAATAAATTGGCCAAAGTCACTCAGCTAATAAGTGTTCGGGTTAGGATATGGACCTAGACAATCGGGGACCAGTTTGACTTCTCATCCACTTCTGTTTAACCTTACCTACATTACCTACTTTCGTTATTTTTATTTTTGAAGTACTGGGGAGTGAACCCAGGGGTGCTCCACCTTGGAGCCACATCCACAGTTCTTTATAGTTTTTATTTTGAGACAAAGTCTCACTAAGTTGCCCGGGTTGGCCTTGATTTTGCGGTTCTCCTACCTCAGCCTCCTGAATAGCTGGAATTATAGGCCTGGGCAACTGTGGTTGGCCTTGACCTACTTTAAAAGAAATTCAAATTAAAACTGCACCAACACATCATCCTTTATAAGTTAGATTAACAAAGATCCAAATGTTTGGTGGAAGGTTGGTAAAACTCTGGAGGAAAACAGTCCTCTCACATATTGCTGGTGGAAGTGTGAATTGGAACACTATTTTGGAGGACAATTTGACAATGTCATAAAAAATTTAAATACACATTTGCCTTGATCTAGAAATTCCATTTCTAGCATTTTTCTAAAAAATATAGTGGGAAGTAAACAGAGATTTTTTTTTTACAGTTTGTAACATCAAAAGTCTGGAAACCAGCACCGTATCCATCTATAGGGGCCTTGGTGTGTGGATTTAGGAGGACATTGCTGATGAGAAGAATGAGGCTGTTTGTATGTGTGTCCAGGAATAAGCTCTAAGATATGTCATTAAAAGGAAAAGGCAAGGAGTAGAATAGGGTATAGAGCATGTTCTACATGTGCATGTCCATCCATGCTGGCAAGGAGACAGTACCTGACTCTGGGGAAGAGAGCAGGATGCCAGGGGTAGGGGTGAGAGGAAGCAGGGTTTTCATTGCATATGCTTTGGTATTGTTGAAAAGTATTTAAAAAATATTTTCAAGTATCTCCTTTAAATTTTTTTTCAAAAATGTACAATAATGCAGTGCTAATTATGCTAATAATTATAGTGGAACAACCACCACAAAGTAATATGTGATTGTCATTATTCATCCAAGGTCCATCTTGTCATTCCATTTGTCCCACCCTGGGAAAGAGAAGCCAGTTGTGTTGTAGGGTGGTTCACAGTACTGAGGGGTTGAGGACCTGGGGCCTGGGGCTTCAGTCGGCTTTACGAGGGAAGAAGAATCCTACCAGTTGATCATTATTTATAATAGAAACACCCAGCCTCTTTTGCCTCTTCTAGAAAAAGGGAGGCGAAAGAGAAACTGAAAGGCCAGAGTGGCAGAAGCCCAGAAACCAAAGACAGTTCCTTCTGTTTTTGTGGTGGGAATCAAACCCAAGGTCTTGAGCATATAAACATGCCCCTTACTACTGAGCTATACCCCAGTCCCATTGTTATTATTATTATTGGTACTGAGGATTAAACCCATGAGTGTTTTACCACTGGGCTTCATCCCCAGGCCTTTTTATTTTTAATTTTGAGATAGGGGCTCACTAAGTTGCTTAAGGTCTTGCTAACCTGCTGAGGCTGGCCTTGAACTTGTGATGTTCCTGCCTCAGCCTCTCTAGTCACTGGGATTACAGGTGTGTGACACTATACCTGGCCCCAATGTTATTTTTAAAAGATGTTTTATATATTAGCATTTTCTTCCACCCTTTAATCAAGTATTTATTTATTTTTTATTATTATTTTAGTGCTAGGATTGAACCCAAGCCTCATAGATACAAAGTACACACTGTACACCAATCCCCTTTCTTTCCCTTAAAAACAACAACAACAACAACAACAAAAAAAAACAAACCCTAAAGTTCCTTTTGAAGCATTCTAATCTGTTTCAGGCAAACACAGGAAAAAAGATGGTGTCCATGCCGGGCTAGAGTGGTGTGGCCTGCTAGGGGAAGGAGTCGGGGAGCCCAGCAAGAGCTACTCTTTGTCACTCCTCAGGGATCTTGCTCTTGGTACTCTTCACCAGGTGTTGTTCTCTCTGAGGATCTCCAGGTGATGTGTGGAGGCTCTGAACGAACTCAAAGAAATTGGAACAGGATGGGAGACAGAGGGGAAGAGACTTTAGAATAGAACTTGGAAACTTAGGGTACACTAGAAAAAGGGAGACAAAAGAGAAACTGAAAGGCCAGAATGGCAGAATCCCAGAAACCAAAGATAGGATAAAAACAAGGTAGGAGAATTTGTTTTATAAATAACACGGCAAAGAATACCTTTGTGGATTTCTTGGTGCACTTGTCCAATTCTCTAGAAAAAGATTTTTGAAGTTGAATGGTTAGGTCAAGGTTATCCATATCTTATTTTTTTGAGACAGGGTCTTGCTATGTTGTATGGGCTTGCCTTGAACTCCAGGGCTCTAGGGATCTTCCTGCCTCACCCTCCTGAGTAGTGGAGACTCCAGATGTGCACCCAAACACATCATCAGCTTGCACTCCATTGAGATTTTATCAATCTCACCTGGCAGTGCAAGAGGTTCCCTCTTCTCCTACACGTTTGCTGGTTATTTTAGAAAGATTTTGAGGCAGAGGGATGGAAATTCGTGGGATCTAATATCTCACATTCTTATTCTTATTAAGAGGTGAGATTCTGCCAAAGTTCACATCAAGGGGCTACTTGGTAAGAATGAGCTCAAGGACAGTTGAGAAAATCAAAGTGACAGGGCTTGGGGCCACTACTGTAGGAACAGATGAGATCTGATGATGATTGGTCAAATTGTGATATCTTAGGTGTGGGTGGCACATGCTTGTAATGCCAGTGACTTGGGAGGCTGAGATAGGATTGCAAGTTTGAGGCTAGCCTGGGCAACTTAGTGAGACCCTGCCTCAAAATAAAAAATAAAAGGGTGGGGGTATAGCTTATGGGTAGAGCACCCCAGGTTCAATCCCCAGTACCACACACACACACACACACACACACACACACACAATTGCAGTGTTGTTAATTGCTTTGGTCTGTAGGACCACCTCCTTTTCTCTGCAGCACTTTTGGGGAGGGTGTGTGTTGGGGACTGAACTCAGGGGCACTTGGCCAGTGAGCCACATCCATACCTATTTTGTATTTTATTTAGAGACAGAGTCACTGAATTACTTAGGGCCTCGCTTTTGCTTAGGCTGGCTTTGAACTTGCAATCCTCCTGCCTCATCCTTCTGAGCCACTGGGATTACAGGCGTGCACCATCCTGGCTGCTCTGAGGCTTTTTAAATGAGGAATTCCACTTTTAGTTGAAGAAAAGAGAATGGGGTGGACGGTTCAATTTAACTCTAGGAACATTAATTTTCGTGCCTGTTATATGCCAATTACAAGGCATGTAAACATGGGTAAGAGCCTGTTCCTAAGGGGCTTCTGTCCAACAACAGGTATAGACCCACTAGTGATAATCATAGACCTACTAGTACTAATCACAGTACATAGAAGAGAGAGAAGAGGTTATAGATGTGATCTGAGGAAAGAGGAAGCACCAAAAGGCTAAGTCCAAGGCCAGGTCTTAAGGGTGGGTGGGAAGAACTTGTATGCCTATTTGCTCACCAAGTGAGGTAGGATATGAGAAGCCGTAAGTGGATGCCTGCCTGCCATCCAGCGAGGCTGTCTGTATTGGAACTAGGTCTATTTAACACTCATTCAGCTTCAGGGGGACCACTGGGGTTTGAGCTGCTTCACAGTAGATGTGTATGGGCTGATGATGGTGCTGGGGGCTGAAGGCCCAGTTTCTTTTTGTTGATGATTCAGGTGACCTGGACATTGTGGGACTGGGTAGGGGTAACTTGGATAGGATAAGGCAAAGTCCAGTCCCATGTTGCTGCTGTCAAAGGAGGAGCCACACGGGTGGGTCCACCAGGAAAGTCAGCCACTGCTGTCTTGGCTGGTGCCTGGAGTCTGGGTGCCAGTTGGGTCCCTCACCAAGGACCCTGGCTGCATATTTTCATCCCATCTCCATGAGCTCTTCATTTCAGGGCTGAGGCCTGAACCTACCGGTTTCTCTGCTCCTATCATTTTCCTTCCCTCTTGCCTCCCCTCATCATTTAAGTGGACTCCTCACTGTTTATTTTTAGGGATATGGAAGAAGGGTGGAAAGAAACCCTACTCTCTCTCAAGATGTTTCTTCTAAATATTTCAATCTTTTCCAGACATCAAAGCTCGTCTTTCCCTTTTTCTCCCTATCCCATCCCTCCCTGGAGGCAGAGAGCATCCAACAGTCTGGCGGCTGGAGAGGAGTTGGGGGTGGGGTGGGAAGACAGAAGGGAGGGAAGAAATGGGTCATTATCTCAAAAATGTTTTCTCTTGCATTTTAGTTGTTGGCTTTGAGATCACTGCCCACTTGGTAGCTGAGCATGTAACTTGCATGCAACATGGTAAATGAGAATTGCTTGGGGTCCTGTCTTGCAACTAGGATATCGAGTGTCATGCAGGTTAGGATCAGTCTCTGCAGATCAGCATGGCATGGATTCCTCTAAATCCTTCAGTTTCCCCAAGGAACAGGGGGCAGTTGGCAGCAGACTCAGGCTCAGAACTCCCTGCCCTATGGTTACACAGACCGACTTAGCACCTTGAGCCTCTGGTCGCTTGGTTTTCCCTGCACTGTCTGCCCACTTTGGGGGAGGGATGAATCTTGGGGGAGTTTGTGTTATAAAGAGTGGGACTAGGTGTTCAGGAGGATTGCAGGAATGGGATGTAATGTGAGCCTCTTTTTCAGGCTCCTCTTTGTTCAGGTGACATCTTGGGGTGTTCAATTTTGTTGGCTTTTGCAGTGCACCAACTTAGGTTCCTTCTCTTGGGGCTGCCCATGGCATGGGCTACACAGGTGGGCTGTAGGCAGGAGACAAGAGTGTGAGCAGCAACTGGGAGAGGAGTTCACAGGACACAAGAGGACCTCTGAGGCAAGGGGTGAGGAGTGAAAACAGAGTTGCCCAAATCTGCCAAGCAGAGAGGAGGCCCGATGAAAGTCACAGAGTCTGATAATCTTCCACCTTCAGAACTTTTCATTTGAAGCATGAAATTGAATCAGGTGTTTAAAGATCCTGGAGAAACAAACGAACAAATAGAAGAGCAGAGAAGGGAATCTGTGGGCAGGTGTGGCATCTGTATTGTTATTACAGTGAAGACAGATATTGAAACTGGCTTGAGATAGGGTTTGGAATTCTGCTATGTTGCCATGGGTAAACAGGCCCTGGGGGGAAAAATTGCTTTTCATTTCCTGAGATAGGAAGGGTAGGAACAGGGTGGGGGAGGAGGTGGTCATGAATCTCTGAAGACAGCAGTATCTGCATCCTCCTTAGCCAGGGAGATGTCAGGTTGTAACTAGATGGCAAATATTTCACCACAAAGAGAATCTGTCAGAGAGAGGGCACATCCTGGGTCAGGGGCCCCACGTGTCTGGTGCCGATGCTGTCAGGTCAGCCACCTGGCTTTCTTGAGTTCCTACTGTGTGCTCAGCTGGTACTATCCTGTCATAAATTCCAGGACATTCCCTTGTATTCTACATGAATACATCCTTGGAAAATGACCCAGTTATCTATTATACAGCTAACCACCACAAAACTTCATGACTTACCAATTAATTATCATTTTTTATGGTTTTGAGGGTTGATTGGGCTATGCCAGGTGGTTCTCACTAGGGATCTCTCCTCTGGTTGCACTCAGATGTCAGGTGGTCTGCAGTCATTTGCAGGCTTTGTTATAATTTAGATCTGAAATGTCCCTCAAGTGCTCATGTGTTGAAAGATTGGTCCCTAATGCAGCAACATTCAGAGGCTGGGCTTTTGGGAAGTGATAGGATCATCCTTGGATTAATACCTTGATGGATTCATGATTTAAATGGACTCTTGGGATGTAATGGAAGCTATAGGAGCTGGGCCCTACTTGGGGGGAGTGGGTCCTTGAGGGCATGCCTTTGGGGACCATATCTTGTCCCTAGTCCTTTCCTTTCTCTCTCTCTCTCTCTCTCTCTCTCTCTCTCTCTCTCTCTCTCTCTCTCTCTCTCTCTCTCTCTTTTTCTCTCTCTCTGCTTTCTGGCTTCCATGAGGTGAGTAGCTCTGCTCCAACACCCACTCCGCCATTGTTACCACTGTTGACTGGTGACGAGTCCTTGCTTCCCCAGTGTTGAAGAATAACACCAGGGAAGCACGCCGAGGCAAGGTCAGAGTGGAAAATTAGAAGTTTATTAAAGGACAGCAGAAAAGACTTCTCCCGGAGGAAGCAGGGGACCCAAGAGGTGGAATCCGTGGATGCAGTTGTTTCCCCTTTTTATAGTTCTTTCAGTGATGGAATGTAGGTGGGAAGGCCTGAGGGGTGGGACACAGGTGGGCCAAAGAAGTAAACTGGGTAGGAAGGACTTCATTAACATTTCTCTGGGATGGACTTTGGGCCTAGGGCTTTTCTGGGGACTTCATTAACATTCTGTGAGTTGTCCCTCGTTTCCCGGAATTCATTCTCAGCATGGCCTCCATTTTAGATCTTACTCGATATTAGACCTGATTTACCTAACTACACTGACTACCTAATTTTAAATCTGGCTTCATTCCCCCCTCTAATTTTGGGAACTCCTTACTGCTATAAGGAAAGGGGGTGAAGATCCTTCTGGCTTCTTCAGGCTGAAAAGGGACGATGTGGGGCAAGCAGTTTGGAGTCCCCTTTAAAAATCGGGTCTATCAAGTGATCCATGATAGAAGTCCAATTGAGAAGTAATAGGCTGGAGGGCCATTTGAGTGATGGGTGGTCTATAAGAGAAACAAGAATTCATTAGTATTGGAACCAGATTGATGCAGCAATAAATGCCACAGCACAGGAATATGCCAATGAGTATGATGACAAAGACAAAGACTAACAATGTTTTCCACCAGGAAGTACCAGAGAACCAGGAGCTAAGATATTGTTTCCATGACAAAGTTGGTGAGGACATGGCTTTTATCTGAGCATGTAAATCTTTAAGGATATTTGTCACATTGTCAGAATTGTCAGGGATGTAAACACAACATTTAACTTTAATTTTAAAACTTTATCTTAAACATCCAGCAAATCAATTTCAACAGCCTTATATTAAGAGTACTGGGCTTTAATGTCTATCTCTCTATCCTGTAGGTGATAACTCATTATCTTAAATTAACCCAGGTTGTGAGTTCTTAAAGCAGTACCTCTGCAAAACATTAACAGGCAATCTTTAGACCATTTATAAGAAAACTACAAATTAAAATTAACAAGAGTAAAAACATATTTAGTTCATGTAATAGCTACCTTGAATTTTGGCAGAGTTATACATTATAATCCCCTGTTTGAGATCCTAGTAATCGTGACAAAAACCAACTTTTGGACACAACTTTAAATGTACTGAAATCTGGCCTACTTCTTTCATAGTCACTTTCACATGTAGTGAGATGGGACATAGAGCCTTATCTCAGGTAAGGCGGGGTTCTTCATAAGTCTTAAGTACTATAGTTCTGAAGCTGATCTTTGCTTTTTAGACATCATTTTATAAAGTCTACATAGATTGTTGTTCAAGTTCACATGAATATTAGCTAACACAATATAATATCACACCTAAAACATGAATTAAAGAAAAGCTGAAAGCTTTTAACCTTTTGTAGAAAAGTAGCAAAGTACTTTTGTGTTTTGCAATAAAACCTTTACACAGGTTAGGCTCTCATTAACTTAAAAATACATTTAAATTGTATCTTAGTGTAAAAAGTAACATAGAACTACATATCTTATTGATAACAAGTTCAGTTATAGAACACAAATGATATAAATAAATCTCCAACATGTTTTTCTTTTAAGCCTAAAATTACCATACAACTTTAGAACACCAGCTTGATATAATGCTCTTTCTAAAGCTTCCACCTTACAGACTTGTATACCTGGAAGATATGAACACATTAATAGCATCACAATTACATTGATGTTTTTATATTAACCAAGTTTAGCTTTTTAAAGAAATAACATAGCACAATTCTCTAAAACAACAGTACTTGTTTAACCAGCTGTTTAAATGTGGTCTGAATTTGGGGAGGGGTGGAGAGATGGGGGAGGCAGCTCCATAGTCTTCTCTGGACAATTCCTCCCTCCTAGTCCATAGCCAGACTCCTGGCCTGTCCTCAAGGCACAGGGCATGCCTTCTTCCAGGGTAGGAAATGACCCAGCCCAGTCTCTAACTGGGGCACAAAGAAGCACCACCTGTTTATAGACAATGCCAGTTTCCTTCAGGGGTATCATTCTACTGTGATAAATATGCACATTAACTTTAATATTATTATTTTGGTACTGGGGTTTAGCCCAGAGGCACTCAACCACTGACCCACATTCCTATCTCCATATATATGTACATATTTTATTTTGAGACAGGGTCTCACTAAATTGTTTAGGGCCTTGCTAAGTTGCTGAGTTTGGCTTTGGACTCACAATCCTTCTGCCTCAGACTCCCAAGCAGCTGGGATTATAGGTGTGCCCCACCATGTCCAGTCACAACAGTCTTTTGATTGAACTCATTAACAGGACCTCTTTTCCATCAGAGGCAGCTAACCCATTTCCACCTTTGTGAGTCCAAGAGGACTCAGGAGGATGCTGCTTCCTGGGGAGCCAGTTTCAGTATTTCTCTAGAAAGAGACACTTGCAAATGGCCCATCTGAGGCCCAATGAGCCTTGGCTGGTGCTGGTCAGTTGTCTGCTTGCTTTTGGTTTGATTCCTTGATCTTCCAGTGTTGCCCTTCAAGGACTGTGTTCCCCAGGCTCCTTGACCTTTGGCTTCCAGGTGAGTTTAACCAGTGGGGGATGGGCAGGTACTGGTAGAGGACTAGACTAGAAGGTGGCAGGAGAGGGAAAGTCAGTGTATTCCTTTCTCTCGGCTTCCTATGGTATCTTTGGCAGAAGCTGGTTCTCTTCATGGCTCCAGCTCACATCACATGAGCCTTTCCGTGGTTGTGCTTTCCACTGGATGGTCCTGGCTTCTTGGCTTTCCCATCACTGTGTAACTTTTCTATTAAATTCCTTCTGTTGGTCCCACCCAAAATATATAAGAATTGTAGTTGCTCTGGAGCTGAGGATTGAACCCAGGGGTACTCAACCATTGAGCCACATCCCCAGTCCTTTTTTGTATTTTATTTAGAGACAGGGTCTTGCTAAGTTGTTTAGGGCTTTGCTAAGTTGCTGAGGCTGGCTTTAAATTTGTGATCCTCTTGTCTTCTGAGACACTGGGATTACAGGCGTGCTCCACCATGCCCAACTGCTTTGCGTTCGTGTCAGCACTTGGTATTGCTGATAATTTTTAGTTTATCCACTCTAATAGGTACATGTGATTTTAATTCACAAGTCTCTAATGCCCCAAGATATTGAACATCTTTTAAAATGTTTTTATTTGCTGTTCATATATCCTGTGTAAAAGTCCTGTAGAAAGATTTAAAAATATTTTCTCTCATTCTATTAACAGCATCTTTCACAGAGTAAAGGCCATTAATGTTAATGAAGGAAAATTAATAAATTCCCTCCTGTTGGAAAGGTCTAGACTGATGTTATGGGTCATTCTACCTTTTAGGTATCCAGGAAGCCCTGGAGATCAGGGGAGCTCTTGTGACACAGTTTTTCCAAGACTGGAGGCACAGTTCTAACCCAGAGTGGATTCCATAGTCTCAGCTACAGAGGAACCATGGGGTATTTATAGCAGCAATCATATCCTAGAGCATAGAGCAGACTGCAAAGGCAGCCTGGCCTGTTCCCACCAGGCCCATGTCACTAGCTCCTCAGACCAACTTACTAGGGAGGAAGAAGAGTTCAGGGGTGGAGGGTGGTGTGGCTGGTGTGCCCACAGGGTGGGGTGAGGGTGCACTAGTGACTGTTTAATCTTTTTTTTTTTTTAGCTGTAGATGGATACAATATCTTAATTTTATTTATTTATTTTTATGTGGTGCTGAGGCTCGAACCCAGGGCCTCACATGTGCTAGGCAAGCGCTCTGCCACTGAGCCACAACCCTGGCCCCCGACTATTTACTCTTACGGGGCCCTTTCATGTGGTGTCTACTTTCACTGCTCACACCCCAGTCAAAGGCTGTGATTAAGAGTGGGTGTGTGGTTTAGGGAATAGTATAAATGTGTGTGTGTGAGGCTTAGGGGCTAATAAGGATGTAGAAGATGTGGGGCTTATCAGCCTACACACATGAATATGGGTTAGTTTCCTCTGTGAGGATGTGGGTCTTGTGTGGATGAACTTATGCCAGGCCCCCAAGATTACTTGGTCTCCCAGACAAAATCTTCTGGAGTCAAGGGCATGACATGGGTCCAGAATGGAGTGGGTGTTAGCTGAGCCTAAGAATAGGACACGTAGGAGATGAATCCAGGACGGGGCTGTGGGGACCCTCACCCTCCTTCATTGGATGCCCACCTACCTCCACCTATGTTAACTACTATAGGCTGCTCCTTCCATTGGGGCACAGAGCAGAAGCTGGTGATATGTCACTTACCATGTGACCATCAGGGGGGCTTTTCAGGCTCTGCCAGACTGTACTCTTCATTTTGGAAAAGTTGATCCTTTAGTTCTTCTTCAGCAGCAAGTAGAAGGTGGAACAAAGAAAGAAGGCAAAGGGTAAGAATCAGGAACACTCGACAGAACTCTGTGTCTGTGTGTGTGTGTGTGTGTGTGTGTGAGAGAGAGAGAGAGAGAGAGAGAGAGAGAGAAGAAAGAGAGAGAGAGAGAGAGAGAGAGAGAGAGAGAGAGAGAGAGACTCACTCCATGTGATGGCCTCCTGCCAGAGAGAGAGAGCTATTGCTCACCCTCCTGCCCTCCTACCTCCTCCCAGGTCCCTCTCTGTTTGGGAGCACAGCCTGGTTTTGAGCTTTTGCTTTTTTGTCTCACCTTCCGGTCACCAAGAAGGAAAATGAAAAAGAGCAGATAAGTTTACCCTCCAGCTTCTCTCTCCTGCAGGCTCACTGTGGGGACAGTATAGTCTCACTGGCCCTGGTGACTGGGGCTGGGGTTAAGGCTGGGCCACATACTCAGTTCTCCTCTCCTCCCAGCTGGGTGCCTGTGTTCTGGTAATACCTCTGCTTCCATGAGCCCCCACCTCTGTCCTGGTCCTGGTAACCTTTCTAGTCTTTCTAGGTTTGAGGTTCTGCTTTGCTCTCTCTGATCACTGCCTGATGCCCAGATCCCCAGATCTAGCCTTCAGTTGCATTCTGGGATCTGAAGATAGATGTTCCTGCGGCTGCATGCCTGCTTGGATGTCAGAAAACCCCTCTGGAATTGCCCATTGCTGGGATCCACCTGCTGGCCAGAGATGCCCTGTTACCAAATGCTAGATGATCTGCTCCGCCCCTCCCCAGTGCTGACCGTCGCTGAGCTGCCACCTGTTGTCCGTTTCCACACCCTTGTACACTGCACTGTGCCTGTCACCCTGGATGGCTGCCCGGCAGCTGCAGAGGAGGCCGTCCTGCCAGCACCTTCCCCGGCTTGATGGGTGGTCTTGTCTGGCTCCTGGCCCTCCCAGCCTGCCTCATCTGTTGCACTTCCTGGGCCACATATGGTTGAATACAGAGCGGGGGTTACCCTGGAGGGGTTCATGGCACTCACCCCTAGAGAGATGGTCATATTCCCTCAGGACTATGAGGGAGGGCTAGGACCGGAATTCAATCATAAACTACCATAAAGCTAATGTTTACTAAGGACTTATGATGTGGCATGCTCAATGATTTACCAATATTACTTTATTTGTACTTCATAATTCCTCTCTAAGGTAAGTAGTATGATGTCTCCTTTTCACAGATGCAGAAACCAAGGATATCTAAGTGAATCTGTGTAGGTCCCCCTGCACCCAAGTTATGGAGCTAGGATTCAGATCTGGGGTGCTTGACTTCAGAGCTCAAACTCATAACCACTTGACCAAAGTAACTCCTCAGTGACCTCTGTTAAGGGGCCTGACAGCATTCTCTATTGTCTCCAATGCCTTCTTCCTGGTCTGAGAGAATCTGACTTTAGGAGAAGGCCATGGTCAAGGCTTTGGATAGTTCCTGCTTGCTTTAGAGAAGGCTGAAATAACTCACTTCAGGTCACATTCATGAGGGTTTCCCAGAGCCACACATCTCCTTGTCCTCCCCAGATGTACCCAGGCTCTTCTTCCCTTCTGTTCATTTCCTTGGGGTCCTTAAAAGTTTTCAGAGATAGTCCCCCAGTTAAACAGAGTGCGAAATGGGGCTTGTGTGTATGTATGACCGAATCATTCATTGATGAGTCTATCTTCTTGGGAGGCTCAGAGACTGTATGAATGGAAAAGAGAAAGGAAAAGGTACCTTGGGGGTGGCAGTAATCATGGAGGGGATGATGGAGGTTTTCTAGGAGTAAGCCATGGTGCAGATCACCTTGGCATGGCTCTTTCCCAGAGAAGCCCTGGGAGAAGAAGGGGAAGAGTGAGAGCTGGGTTGGGGGGCACTTCAGTTTCCAACGGAATGATTTTATACTATGGATCCATGATGATGGGAGAGAAATGGTTGGGATGGTGGTTGGATGGGGCTGGAGGCTGGCAAGACTGAGCCAGTTCACTGTTTCATATTGAATCTGTGCTTTGAGATTTCTGCATCTTGCTTATTATTGGAAAAACAAGTTCTTGAGAAAGGTATCAAGGAGAATCTTCTTTTCTCCTACCAGCTCTCAATCATTGTTGAGTTTGGGATAAATGGCTCAGAAATGAGAGGGACATGTATTTTAAAATTCTAAAAGAAATCCAGCATGTGGGCTGTACCCAACTTAGTCAGACTCATCTTAAGTCCGTAGTCGATACATGTAGCTCTGCCCCTGGGCCTCTCTCCTCTGCAAGGTTCCTCCTGGCTGGCCTCCGTAGGGCTGGGCTGGGTAGGGAGCTGTTGCTCATCCCTCTTCTTCCCATGTCCATTTTTGTTTGGGAGCATGGACTAGATAAGAGCTTCTTGTTTTCAGTCCTGCTTCTTGGGCATCAAGAAGGACAAGGAAAAAAGAGAAGATATTTTTAACCTTCAGGATATTAAAACCCAAGAGAGCAGAAGGGAGTAGGACAAGAGATGGAGGGACATCCTTGTCCAGCAGTGGAGACAGTGGTGGCATAAGGCAATGTGTGACCAAGTACTTTTCTTCATAAGATATGGATTGGAGATAATTGCCTACTGTGTCTTTGGATGGCTTTGGACCAGGGTGGAAGAACTGTGTTCACACTGGGCTCAGCCATATGCCTCGACCCTCCCTTGGCAGCAAAAATCTATTAGAGTTTGCAAGCTGTGAGTTGATCAGGAAACAGGGATATTGCTGTGAGTGGGTCAGGCTTTGTGGGGTTCCAAGGTTAGTCTTGGGGTCCTATCATGGATCCAAGTGCCCAAAGTGTCATTTTCTGATAGTTAAAGAATTTGAAGGGAGAATCTGCCTTTGGTCTTGTCAAGGAGGAAAGTCTTTCAAAGACCAAGGTGAGAAAGAGACTGTGTAGTGAGAGTCCCTATCCCAGTGCCATGAGGGCTGGTGGAGCCCAGGCATGACCTCAGTTACACACATGCACCCCACATGGTGGACCATGTGTGCTGCTGCCTGGGCTCTGCAGGATTGGAGGGCCTCCCTCCATGCGTGGAATAGTGTGGATCTGCTGACTTGGCAATACAGGATGGGGGCTGGGCCACATCTGGAGGGGAGGGGGAAGGAGCCCCCAGTGGCTGGGCTGTGGAGGAGCTTGCCAGCCCCGCAGCCCTGCAGCCCTGAGCTCCCCCTTTCCTCCCTCCCAACCACAAGAGCAGTGTAATTCTCCTCACGTTAAAAGTAAACATCTGGCAGCATCTGCAAGTGCCCAAAATAAACTAAGAACTAATAGGAGGCATTTGTGACCACAGTGGGTCCTGCATGAAGAAAGAAAGGGTGGTTCACTGTGTAGGAGCCAAAGGGGCTACTTGGCTCAATTCATTCGTTTATTGATTGATGATTAGTTAATTGACCAATGTACAAGCTCCTAGAATACCCTGCTGATGCAATTTGCCATGGCCCCAGGGCAGCAGGGACATTACATTGACTTTGTGGGGCCAGATAGTGTACCAGGAACTGAGAATGATGGTCCTTCCTGGGGTGTCAACGAGGATCAAATATCCAAGGACCCAAGAACAATGGGAAATCTGTGTGGCAAAGCCACCAGGATCACTGCGAGGAGAAGTGTTGTTTTATAGAAATGAAGGTTGTCTGGACTTCCTCATGAGAGATCAGAAGCAGATGCCAGCGTGGGAGCAGGTAGGATTCCTCAGTGGTCGTTGTGCAAAAGGTACTCCCAGGGACAAGAAGGGAGGGAGACCGAGAGAGCCGAGGCAGCAGAAGAGGGGGCCACTTCTTTTGTGTATGTGTGGGCTGGTGCTGGGATCAAACCCAGGGCCTTGAGTGTGCCAGACAAGCACTCTACCACTGAGCTACACTCCCAGCCTAAGGCAGTCACATCTACACATCAGTCTTCTGAAGCTGGTCACTGGGGCTGAGCAGGGCGACAGTGTTGGAAGACATGGTGATGAACACATTGAATGCTGAGGTCTGATTGACAACAATCTGGAAGCAGAGCCTGGGACTAGCTGGCACCATCTGACAACTGTAAAGGGGCTTAAGGATGAAATTGGGCATATTTGAACAGCATCAAATCCATTCCTCACAGCCACACTAAATGTAAGCGACAGACAGAGAAACAAATTAATACCAAAAATGTTGCCAGCTTTCATGTTCTGGCAGGACAAATGCTTCCAACTAAGGACAGATTCACAAGCCTTCACAATTCTGAGGGCTACCATGCTTCATCACTCTCATCAGGCAGGCTGCAGTGGTGCAGGGCTCGCTGCAAAGGAGGGAGCAGAGGAATACGGGCAAGGTTTTACTGCCTGGGTGCCGGGAAATCAGGCAGCCGGCTAGGACTTTAGAAATGGCCTTTGCCCTAGAGCCACAAACTGGCCGCCAGCTTGGTGAATTCAACTTGTAGGCATGTTCTGTTTGGTCCACAAATGTCCTTATTATTATTTTTTTTAATTTTGAATTTTTATTAGTAGCCCCAAATCTACAATGAGGAGAATCAGAAAAAGCTCCAATTCCCCTTCACTGAGCTCATGCTTGGGTTCCCCAGGTGGCCCCCGGAACTACTGATTCCTTCTGCTGCCCCATGAACTGAGGTCATGCCAGGTATCCACCAGCCCTCTTGGCACTGGGATAGGGACTCTTAATACAGAGTCCCTTTCTCACTTTGCTGTTTTTTATTTATTTATTTATTTATTTTAATGTTTTAGAGAATTAGCGGGAATAATTTTCTGGAAATCCAACTGAAATGAAGGTTATATAACAAAGTAAAGTTTGGTCCCACTTTAGGTAAAAAGATGGAATCACTCCTTTAATACATTGAAACTATGCTCTAAGTAAAACCATTTTTATTAACCAAACATCACAACGTGCATGAACATTTTTGAAAAATGAAGAAAAAATATGAATTAGTTTGTCATCCTTGCAGAAGTATCTGTTCTGCGTATTTCCGTCCAGTCTTTTCCACTTTCATTTTTACATGCTGTGATTTGCATCCTGCTTTTTGCATTTAACCCCACAATTCTACATTTTCTCATATTGTATGATCCTCATGTTTTGTGATTCTAAATAATGTTGCAAGGGACATCTATGCGTATTTTAATCTCTCCACATCTTGAATTATTTGCCCAGAATGTGTTTTCAGAAGCAGTGTGAGGGCTACGGAAAGACTTGAGCTTGAAAGAGTTAATCTGCAAGTTCCTAACCCAAAAGTGCCCTGTAGAAATCTCTTCATCTCAGCAAATTGTTGGAGAGGCTATAGGAAAAAAAAAAAAAAAAAAAAAAAAAGGCCATTTCAACATATGTGATAGGATTGTGGGTAATTAAAAAAAATCTTCAGCATGTGAAGTCCATTCCGGGAATAGCACTATCTTGAGACCCAAGTCAAATAGTACTAAATATGCTAAGCAGAGATCTATGTTTGAAGAAGAAACGTACTTGCTCTTAACAGCAAAATGCTGCATAGCTCTACAGTGGAGTCAGAAGACTCTACATAGCATCAAAGACCTGTTAAAAAAATACAGGAGGCCACTATACAAGACAAACTGTCTTCCTCAATTACAACAGCTCTGCGCCTTAAGTATAGTCGTCATTTCTTAGAATAATGGCTGCCTTTAAATTTTTTATTGATGGCAGAAAAAAATGACTAAACAAGACCAGAGCATTTAAAGGTAATTTATATCCTATATACAGCTTGGAGAGTGGTGTAAACAAGGTGGATGTCATAAAATGAAATCTGATACAGATAACCTCACTACTACCTTCTGCATAAGTTCAGATGAATTCAGGGCCTTAAATCTCCAAGCAGTGGAAAGCAAAGCCTACTGTCTATTTTATTTTTATTTTGCCTCCTGTCTCCTCACCAATCTCTTAGGGCCAATAAAGAAGATCAATATCATGGACGGGCAATACAAAACGAGGGCCTTTTCTGGAGATCTGTACCTTGGTACCTGGCGCCAAGCAACAGAAGGCACCAGGGGTCTCTGGGAATCTGGGAAATGGCCCACCATTTTTTTTTTTTTTTTTTTTCCTGTGCCGCCAGGCAAGCCGACAGAACCTCTAAGGGCAGGATTATGAAGCACTTGAGCCAACTCCGCCTCCGGTGGAAGGCAAGCAGCCTGTCTTGCTAAGAAGAAATCATGCCTCCCTAATCTACTAGAGCTCTTTGAAGGGTCAAATAAGTGTATGGATAAGGGGGTAACAGTAGACACAATCTATTTACACTCTCAAGAATCCTCGGAAAGCTCCACACCAAAGCCTGTTAAGGAGGCTGAGTCACCATGGGAATGGGGAGAATGTCTGGTGACAAATAGGGAACTGGCTTAGAGATAAGAAGCAAAGAGTGAGGATAAACAAGTCTTTCCCTGGAGGAAAAAATGTTCACAGCAGGGCTTCTGCTGCAGGCGTTGATGCTTCTGGACCACCAGGCTCACTGATCCTTACTGATTGGAGATATGACTGTCAAACCCTTTTGCCTTCATAAGTCATGGGTGGAAATCAGCCTCATGGCCATTTAGTCATAGCTTATATATTGCCTTGTTGAATTTGTCTATCTTTGTAACAACTCTAGTGACATTGTGAGCTCCTGATGGGCAGGGGGCACATCTGATATTTTAGAATTTCTTATACCAACTAGTATCCAAGATTTCTTAGAATAATGGCTGCCTTTAAATTTTTTTATTGATGGCAGGAAAAAAAAATGACTGAACAAGACCAGAGCATTTAAAGGTAATTTATATCCTATATATAGCCTGGAGAGTGGTGTCCTCTTACAGGTCTCCATCAGTGTTCTCATTCTAGGGCCTGGTAATGGCTGCCACCTCTTTCCTTGGTTAGAGACGGTGAGCCCCAGGGGGCAGCACTGTTCCACACGTTCCCCTTTGTGTGCAACATTTGTCACTACTCATTGTGCTGCTGGAACCCTGGATAAGAGAGAGTGTGGGGGTGTCTTGTCACTGCATTTCAGGAGAGACATTCAGGAGCTGGGATGAAGGCAGAGGTGGGCAGGTGAGTGGATACAGGTGCATGGGGCAGGAGAACAAGGGACCATGATCCAGAAGAAAGGTGGATAAAAGGGCTTTGAATGGAATAGGGTGGGAGAATGAATCCCCCCTCCCCAGCCCCAACACAGCTGCCAGGGAGTCTCTGGTGCGAGAGAGGTAATTTTAGGAAGGATGGTCCCCGTCCTTCACGTAGTTGCCCTGATATTACGCTCTCTCCATTTGGGTAGCAGGTAACAGTAGCAGTAGCTGTGTCACAGAGAGGTGAACAAGAAAAATAAAAGTCCTGCACAGTGGACCTCAAAGTGGTCTTTCAGGGTCAGGTTCTTTGGGGACACTCTCACGCTTAGGGAATAACCGCAAGCAAGGTGAATCTGGTCTCCTTCAATTGCCTGTGTGGCTTCTCATCAAAGGCAGGGTATGCGCCTTGGAATCCCTCCCGGGGCAGCGGGGCAGCGGGGCAGCGGCAGGTGTGAGTGATATCACTGATAGTGCACTGACACTGATCTTCAGGGGTGTTGGGTGGAGGGGAGGGAACACAGGCTTCTGGATGCAGTTGCCTAGGCTTGGATCTTGGCTCTTTGCCTCTCTGGACCACCACCCATCTCACAGTTGCCATGAGGACTGAATGAGAAAGTGTACATAGAGCAGCCAGGCCTGGCTGGTAGCCAGGAGCAGCAAAGCCCCCTTTTCTAGCAAATGGAGTGAGTCTCCTCCAAGTCTCCTTTCCTGGTAATAGGAGCAGAAGGCAACCAAGTCTTACAAGCTCCAGGCTCCAGAAGCCACGGAGTGAAAGCAAGAAGCCGTTGTCATGGATGGGGGACGGGTGGGCACATTATCCCGAGGTCTCCTAATCCCATTTTCTGCTTTCATGTTAATCCTCTTCCTCCTTCTGTCTGCTACACACTCAACTCCCAGGGCACTGACCCGGAGAACTGGGCCACACCTCCTCTTGTCAAAGGCAGTGCTCCCTATTGGTGGTGGGGAGTGGGGGTGGGGGACAGGCGGGGGTGGGGACAGTCGGGCTGTGCCTTGGTCCTCCCCAGCTGACTGGGCTGTTCTTCCAGGCCAGATCATGGATGAACATCGACCACTCAGCCCACTAATAATGACACAATGACACTGTCAGCCAGTATTGCTGAGAACTTACCAGTTGCTGACACTGGCTAAGACCTTTATGTACATAATTTCATCCAATTCCCATAATGCTCCTGTGAAGCAGATATGATCAATTAAGATTTGCAGATAAGGAAACAGAGGCTCAGGGAAGTTGTCACAGCCAGATAACACTGAGAAAAAAAGCAGAATTGTTCAGGATTCCTGCCCAGCTTGGCCGGGCTCCAGAGCCTCATGGGGAACCACTAGACAACACTGCCCCTCTGTGTCCCTTCCTCTTTCTCCAATTCTGGAAAGGACCTGTCTTTCCCACCAATGCCCCTGGCTTCTCTCCTTTGGCACGTGCCTCCTAAACCTTCCCTCAAGTGAATATGTTTCTCCCATTCATATACCTGGGCGTTACTGCATTTCAGTGGAGTTGAAACAGCATAGGCTTGTAGAGGAGGTGGAAGGGGTATGGTTCTGGCTTCCTCAGGAAAGGAAACAAGATGCATCTAGGAACTGGAAGGTCTTCTGGGATACAGGTGGCTGTGCATGTCAATGGTCATCTGTGGGGAGGAAAGATTTTCCCTCAGGCATGCACCCACTATCCTCTTTCTTTCTGGGAACTCCATCACTTCTCCACTTCCATTTGCAAATGTTGTTCTCTCAACTCTGCAGGACTGAGCCTGGCCATTTATGTCCTCAGAAAGAGGTTCTGAGGCAAGGCTCATTCTCAGGGAGAAGGTGTCCACCATGCCCAAGATTTATGGGCAAATCTTTTCTTTTTTCCTTTTTGTTTTTTTGTACTAGTACCAACCCAAGGATGCTTAACCACTAAGCCACATTGCTAGCCCTTTGTTAATTTTTATTTTGAGACAGAGTCTCACTAAGTTACTTAGGGCCTCTCTAAGTTGTTGAGGCTAGCTTTGAACTTGTGATCCTCCGGCCTCAGCTTCCCAAGCTGCTGGGATTACAGGAGTGCCCAGTGGGACAAATCTTTCTAAAAAGACTTTATGCGTTTTGGGCCTCCATTTTAGCTTGTCACATGTTCAAAGTAAAGAGAGGTCTCTCTAACTCAAGAGTCCTCTGACTGCAGTTTTGTCCTTTAGAGGTTTTGAATTAGGGCTGGGTTTATATGCTTACTAAATCATTCTGCACCTGTGATGTGGGATTCAGCTTTCTGGTCTGTGAAAATGGAATAATTGCACCTCCCTAAGGCCAGAGTGTGGCTCTCTGTGGGTGTTATTTCCCTCTGCCCCTCTCAGTGGGCCTGTGTACCTGTCATCTGGAAACCTCTCAATTTCTGGAAGCAGTGCTGGGCACATCTTTAACCTTTTCTTTTCCTACTGAATCATGTCGATCCTGGGCTCTATGGGTCTCCCTGCTGATCATGCCTAGGTCTTTGTGTTCCCCCTAGATTGAGATATCTCTCCTCAGGTTCTCATCAATTCCAGTACCTTCTCAGGCCCAGATCTGTGACGTGACCCCTCCTGCTCTCAGAGCCCCATAGGCTACGTGACAGTTGGAAAATAATGGAGGGTGATGCAAAATTCAATCCTGAATGACAGAGGGTGGGCCACCTGAGTTCAGCTGGGGATGGAAGTCTGGAGGCTGATGGAAGCCAAGGTCCTTCTCAGAGGCCTGAGGACTGAGGGTGGTGAGCTTGGGCAGGATTTGACTGGGGTAAGTCACGGTGTGAGATGCTGTGGCGACTCTGACTCTGCCCCTCTGCCCAGTTACAAGCCTGGACACCAGAAACTAGATACGGGGTTTGCGAACTGGGCATAGAGTTGGGGGGCACAGCAGTACCTGTGGTGAGGACTCCAGAGCTGATATTGGTTCCTCAATCACTTAGAACTAAAGGAACATGTTGTACCTGAGAAATAACACCCACCATCTCTGCTGAGGAGAAAGTGGGTTCTGAGTTAGAGTTTGGTTGTTTGTTTTAAAGCCCACAAAGGTTTGAATGACCCTCCAGGCTTGGCTGGAAGTCTAATTGTGCCAGAGCTGGTTGGTTCCTTCCTTCTTGAACTTGTGGTGGGGAGTGGTGATAATGGCAAGGTCCAACCCTGTGCAGAACAAAGTTGATTTGCCTGGAGGTTGTCACAAATTCTTTCCTGGGCTATTTATCCATCAGTTAACTGAGTTGGCTAACATCCCACCATGGGGACCTCACTCCTTTTGGGTAGGGCTCTGTGCATGAAAAATTGGGATGAGTTAAAATGAGAACCTCCGTGAGAGAAAGGGCATTCCCATGTATTTTGTCAGGACACTGAGGTGGAGGGCCACGGCAGGAGGTAGGTACCACGGAAGTAGGGTCTGGAGACATTTGGCATCTTTTGAGGAGATTTCACTCCTTAAAAGCCATCATGCCCCATGACACACACATACCCCACAACACACACACCAAAGACACAACGAAGGACCAGAAAATCACAGCCCAAGAAACTGTGCCTTAGAAGAATTTTTGCCACGAAACATCATTTTATTAACTGATATTTATATTTATATATATATTTATTTATTTTTACAAAAATAAACAATTTAATAAACAAGAAGTACAAAAGCTTCTGGATATGCAAACTCCAGGAGGGGGGAGCCCGGTGTGGCTGCTTGAGGCTTTCACTGAAAGCAAATGAGGCAGAAAGGTCCCAGTCCCACCCCCACCCCAGGTCCTGGCTCAAACTGCAACCTGCTCCTTCACCCTAGTCTTGGCTCATATTGATGTGTGCACCTCTGCCCCTGACCCCTGGGCTGGCCTGGGAGTGTGCCCTGTCGGTATAGGATCACCTACATCCTGGAGCATCCCCACCCACTGCCAAGTTTCCTCTCTGGAGCTAAGCTGAGAGAACACTCTGTGACCGATTGTCCCCACGCAGCCCCCGCCTGCCGTGGCATGTGCAGCAATGGTGGCAGTGGCGGCAGCAGCAGCTAGGGCTTTGGCTACATTCTCACACTAGGAACACAGTGATGGGGCTGCCCACGGAGCTGTTCCAGTTCAGACTGGCCTGAGCCTTGCTCACAGCCCTGAGCGCTGGAATAGCAGTCGCCCCCGCAACCATTGATTCCTGGTCTGGGAGCCAGCAGTCTCAGACTTAGCCTTGTCAACTCACATTTTAACATTTTGCATTATTGCACGTTTGTCCTGGTCACATCGGTCTGTCTGGGATGTCAGTCTTGTCTGCAGGGGTTACCAGGTGACATGCAGCCCTGCTAGTGCAAGTCACTTCCACCATAGGCAAGCCCAGCTGGAGAGGATCGTCAGTTGAGCCCTCAGACAGGTCAGCCAGGGGCCCTCACATATGTGGTCCTGTTGGGATCAGGGACCACTTGGTTCCATCCAGTCTTGAAAAAGACCAGCTTCCGACCTGGGGGGGTGAGATGTAAGAGGTCAGGCTGGTTCTTATCTTGGAGGCATGGCCACTCTCCTTGAAGTGCCTTGAAGACACTTATCTCTCCATTTTCTCAGCCTCCCCTCTGGTTTCTTATTCATTTATTTGCAGTGGGTATTAAGGGTATTAGGGCCTCACGCATGGTAGGCAAACACTCTACCACTGACCTACCTTCCCAGCACTCTTCATTTTTTAAAAAATTTTGATTTATAATTAATTTATAAATTAATTTTAATTTTTAGTCCTCCTGTCTCAGCCTCCCACATGGCTTTGAGTTCCCACATGTGCCAACATACCAGAACTGCCCATCAGATTTCTGAAGAGACCCCCTCACATGTGTCAACCTGCTCCAGAGAAGAACCACCACCTTCCTTGGAGTGTTCTCTCCCTCTTGCTCACCTGTCCAGGTGGTCTGGTTAGTGACCACAAAGGCATGGCACTGGGCATGGCTCTCACAGACATCCACAGCCTCTGCTAGGTTGAACACAGACAGGAGGCAGCTGCCGTGGTGGTAGGATGGCCAGCACCGGTAGTCCTCCTGGGGGATGGTGCTGTCTGGGATGCGCTGGTATTCTATGGGGTGGGGATGAAGCAAACATGAGACGTGGGCTGACCATTCAATGAAGACCAAGTGCAGGCTTGGTTTTGGAGAGATACACAGCTCTCAAATCTGAGGGCACAGAACTGGTTCAACAAGATAAGAGGACACAGATGTGGCCCAGACACACAGAGCTACTGGCTGTCCAACCTGGCTGCCGAGGCCAGGGCATTTTAGACATTTAGAGCAAAATTCTCAAACAGCAATAAGCATGTGAATCCCTGGGCAATCTTGTTAAAATGCAGCTTCTGATTCAGGAGGTGTGGGCAGGACCTAGAGTCTGCATTTCTAACCAGCTTCCTGTGTTGCTAGTGTGCAGGCCTCACTTGGCTGCAGAAGGTCAGAGCACCCCTCAGTTGAACTTTCTCCTGGCTTTGGGGACAGAGGTCAGGCAAACTCCTCAGACAGGCCTAGAGGAACAGTCAGGGAGTTCTGAGGTTAAGAGGCATGGGAATGGATGCAAACATGTCCATGGCTAGAGCAGGGAAGGGAGCTGAGATCTCCCCGGATGCAGAAAGAACTACAGAGGCTCTGAAAACACCTCCCAATCAGAAAGCAGCTCAGCCTCAGGTCTCTTGCTCACCCCATCTTTCCTGCTGCCCGGGAGCCCCAGTTCTGGACTGATCATCCAGAAGCTCTGGGCCTCTGGCCATCCCGCCCTCCGGCCTCCTTCTCCTGCCAGGGACTAGACCAAAGTCCAGGGCTGGCTGTGATTTATGGCCCCATAAACGGCGTCCTCAGGGACAGAGCCAGCCATTGTTCACCTCGTTAAACTTTATTTACAGGGCTAACGAGGGCTCCCCCACCCCTAAGACTGGCCAGAGCTCCTTGAATACAGAGGCTGCCCACCCCTTGCCCCCCTGCCAACCACAGCTAAACCCAAGGACTTCCGCAGGGGGACCACAGCCTGTAACCGGTGGCTAGAATTCTCCCAAGCCCTGGGAGAGAGCAAGCTTCTTGTCTGGTTTCAGTGTGGGGTCCCCCTCCACCTCCAGCTGTCCCCCTAGCCCTGGGAGTGCAGAGGAAGGAAAGAGAAGCAAACACATATTGTGTTCCAGCTGTGTAATAGGAACTGTGCTAATTACTTTTACACACCTCACCTGCCATCTAATCCCCATAAGAACTTTGTGAGGTGAGTAATACAGAACCCAATTCATAGATGAGGAAAGTGAAGGTCCAGGGCTAACGCACACAGTCAGTACCCAGGTGGGGGGCTTAAAGCTATTCAGAGGGCGGTGTTGGCACCCCTGCCCCTGCCCCAGTTCCAGGCAGAATGGCAGTATTCTTGCTCAGCATGAGACAGGACCTCAAAGTAAAGGCTCAACAGTCTGTCACTCCAACTGAGCCCTCAGGATGGCCTTGGAGACAAGGGTCCCCAGAGGAAGGGTGAGCCACTTAGCCCAATTGGGGGGTCACTTACCCTCCTACCTGCTCCTCACCTACCCACCCAGCACCCGGATCCCTGCTGGGCCACTCACCAGCACTACTGCTTGTGGTAGAGTTCTGCAGATACTGGCCACTCCGGTAGAGGTTCAGCACTGTCTCTAGCTGGGCCAGGGTCTCGTCCACTCCCCAGGTGAGCTCTCCTGCAGAATGCAGAGTGGCTATAACAGGGTGCCTGGGTTCCTACTTCTTTCCACAGTAGGCAGCCAGCCATGGCCCACCTCCCTCTAGGGCCTGGACCCTGTAGGTGGGCTTGGGAGGGTCTATGCCTCAGAATACTGCCCTAAGAGATAGTGAGTCCTGGATCCTATGCTGCCCTGTGTCATTCTTATTCCCCACTGGGGGAGGGGTGGGTGATAAGGCAGATGGGCCCTGAGTCTTACCTGTGGCATTGACAATGATGTCCAGCAGAGGCCGTAGTGAGGGCGGGGCACTGTGGGGCAGGAGGTATGTGAAGAAAAACCTGTGTAGAGAGAAACTAGGGGCTCAGGGCTCCAGCCTTTGGAGACACATCCTTCCTTTACCCCAAGCTGGGACAGAACCCAATGTGGCTGGGGAATCTGATCCCTTTGTGGCCTGGTGACTAGACATACCTTGAGTATATACCAGGGAGTCTACTCTTTGGGAAGAGGCCTGGGCACAGGTATGACCACATCTAACTTCAGACCCAAATGAGACCAGAGGTGTGTTTCCCCATTCTTCCCACCTTCCAGCCCACATCACCCCTGACTGAGCCCCAGCATCAGAGCAGTCCAGTCCAGGGGAGGCCAGGGTTGGGGCTTTAGCCATGAAGAACTCTGCAGAGGTCAGAAGCCATGGTAGGGGAAGGGGAAATGCCAGTTCTAGCCCCTGAGTCTGACATTATTTTTAGAAGCCTCCAGCTGCTACCCTCCAACCCAGATTCTCCTTGGACCTGTCTATTTTTAGTTCTTACCATCAGAAGCCTGAGCATTCCCTCTTGACTGGGCAGAGGCTTTCCCCGCCCCTGTGACTCCATTGGTCAGGGTGGAGCCTTCCTCCCTAGCTGGCCTTCTGGACCCCATGCTGGTTCTGGCTCTGGCTCCCTCCTTGACTTCCTTCCCTGGTGGGAACTCCTGAGTCGGGGTGGAGGGTACCTGTAGGCATTGTAGAGGTTCCGCTTCTCATTCATGCCATCACACCAGCCCTGGGCAGAGCAGGGCAGGGTGAAGTTCCTGGCTGGAAACTCCAATATGCAGTCAGCACTGCTTGCACATGGTGTCTCCTCCACACGGGCATCATCCAGGTCTGTCACCTTCAGCTCCCCGTCCACCAACACGAATTGCCGAGGGCGGAAGTCCAGCAGGGTGACTGAGCCCAGCGGAGAGTGGGCCAGGTGGTGGAGGAGGCGGCCAAGGCTGAGGCAGATCTGAAGGGCAGACACAGGCTGAATAGGGCCTGCTGGACCCTGGGCTCCTTCCTCTGAACTGAGCTTGGGGTTGGCCTTTCTCTTCTCTGGGCCCCAGGGACCTTCAAGGGGAGGCCAGTGATTTTATTAACCCTTGGCTAGCCTGACCCTGCAGGCAGGGGAGTCTAAGGATAAGGAATCTCTTCCCTAAAGCTGCATCTTGAGTATGTATGGGAGCAGAGGGAGGTCAGGATGACCTTAGTTGTTTATGGTACCAGGAAACTGGCCCTTTTATAGTGGCTATGTGTGTGTGCATACATGCGCCTGCACATGTCTGGAGGGATGAAGCAGTGAGAACTGACAATGTCGGAATCCTCTATGTCTTGCTTCTTAACCCTTTGGCCGATGGCTGAGTCAGCTTCCTTCCCTCTCTCTCCTTGGGCTGAGGAGGAGTCAAAGCTGCTCTGGAAGCCTGGCCTTCTAAGGGAGAATCATCCCAGCAAGAAACCCTGGGCAGAGCTCCACTCCCTGCTCACTCGGAATCGATCCTCCCAGGAAGTCTGCAGCAGCTGGATCATTTCCACAGGGGCGCCCAGCTCCGTGATGGTGGTCAGGGTATCTGGGATGTCCTCGCTGTCCTGGTAGCAGTAGCCATACAGCTGGGGAAAACCCAGGGCAGGTCATTAGGTCACAGGGTGGGGGAGGGACAGAGAAGGACTGGACTGTCAGATGCCCCCTCCCTCTGGCCTGAGGCCATCCCTAGGCCTTTGCTACAGCTCAGGCCAGAGGAGAATAGCAGCATTGCCTGGGAGGTCTGCCCCCTCTTCCTGCTGCTGGCAGTTCCTACTGACTGACTACACCAGCTTCTCACCTCTTGCCACTCAGGGTGATGGGCAGGTCTGGCCACCACATGTTAACCAGGTGCCAGGCACCATGCTAAATGCACTACATGCAGAATTCAATATATTATAAATAACCCTGAAGGGCACAGTGGGTACTGTTATTACTGTCTCCAATTTCAGGTGGGAAACCTACTCAGAGAGGTTAAGTTGCTTGCATAAGGTCACACTGCTAATAAACACAGGAGGTAGGATTCAATTATACCACTTGGATTCCACAAACTGCTTCTTTCCAAGAATACCATTTGCTAATACACAACCCAGCAAATGATTACCATCCTTTCTCCCCAACTCTAATCCTAGTCTGTTCCTTACCATTCCTACTTTCTTGCAGCTGCTTCTTCTTTTTTTTCTTTGTAGGGTTTTGTGGGAGAAAAAGCAAAGAGGCTCATCCCTGGGTGCTCTTGGCATACGCAGGTGGGTGACATGTGTCAAGGGGGTTGTAGTGAGGGATGGTTCTCAGGGAAGATCAATTTCTTGGGGGCATGGTTATAAGGAGCTGCCCACATCATATCATCTGGGGGAGAGGCTTGCTACCACCCAGCTGATCACGGGAAGCACAGCCTGACTTTGCCACTAACACCTACACCAGCGTCCACAGGGAGCCCTGCTTCTCTTAGCCTCTCCCAGCACACCCCACAGTAGTAGGGGCTCAGAATGGGCTCTCAACAACCAGCACCCTGTGGGGTACGGACACAAAAGCTGAGTTGTCCAGGCCAGACTAGGGAGAGGGGAGAGCTACGGTGGTAAGAGTCCGTGGCCTAATGTTCCTGCACATTGTCACTAGTCATGCCATCATTCACACCCTTCCCAGCCCCCTCTGTGCCCCCTTTCCTCCCCAGAGGTGCCCTTCCAGCTCCCCTTCCCCAGAGTCAGCTGCCCCAACTCTGCTGGAATCACAGAAGGTGCACCTCAGTGTTAGGCCATCAGATCACTTGGGTGGGGGGTGGGTTGGGATGGGGTATCAAGGGCAGTTCCAGGCATCCTCTTTTTCTCTCCCCTTTCACCCTCCCATCAGCCCAGGGAGGCTTCAGACCCTGGTGAGGTAGGGGGAAGGTAAGGGGAGCAGCTTTGGGGCCTGGTTCTCATTTTCTTGCCCAGAGTCTGAGCCTTTGTGGGAAACTTCTGAAGGTTATTAAACACCCGGAGGTCGTTAAATGCGCTGTTAACGAGGTATTAATCAACACCCCTCAGAAAAAAATAAAAAGACACCATTAACCCCCCCCAGGAAGCGTGAGGCTGAGCATTTCAGTCACATCTTTTGTTCTATTTGGGAGAAGAAATAATATACTCTAGCATGGCCAGAATCTGGGCCCAAGCAGGCTTAGGGTCCATCTGAAGCCTGAAGTTCCCAGGATGACAGAGTTGAGGGGGAGGTAGAGCCTTGTGCCCTCTGACCCTGGGCTGCAGAGGCATCTATCACATGAGGAAGCGTGTGTGAGAGATGGCGGGGGAGGGGGGCGAAGAGAGAGGAGAGAGGGCGTTTGTGTGTTGGGATGGGGAGGTGTCACACAGACAGAGAGAAAGATCCTGGAGTGCACATTGGGAGTTGCACAGCGGGCCCTTCTATTAGAGCTGACAGCACCAACTAAGGCTGCTGAGAGCTGCGGGCCTCGGGAGCCTGAGTGACTGGTTACGCTAGAAGCCTTCCCTCTGGTTTCTCCCCACTTCAGCAAACAAACGGGTTTGAAATTTTGAAATGATTGAAATGTATTAAAACAACACGGTTTCTGGTTCCTTCTGGTTCCCGGCACACCTCAACCAAAGCCCCTGGAGCAGGAAGACCCCCACCACAGACTTCCCTGGCTGCAGAGGTGGCATAGCTGAGGAAGCCAGAGGGACACTGGCCTGGGAGTTCAGGGGATAAGCAGGGCAGACCCAACCCAAAAACGCACTAGGGGACCCTACTTTTTACTTTTCCCTGGGGTCCTAGCTACCTTAGTAACTCTTGTGCCTAAGTTCAGCTGACTCCAGGCTCTGACCCTGTGAGAGTCACTCAGCCAACCCAGACAGGCCCAGCCTTGATGACGGAATGGGAGAAAACTGTCCAGTTGTAATTTGTTGTTGTTGTTGTTTTCCTCTGTGGCACCTTCAGCACCAGGGCCTGACATACACAGAGCGACCATTCTGTGGTTGGTGTTATGTGGGCCTAGCTGGAGGCTTGTCAGAAAGTTTGAAGAGGTCAGTGAGGGAGAAGTTCTCAGAGATGTAGGAAGACGGACCAAAAGCAAACCTGTCCTAAGAGAGGGGGGGTCTTAAGTCAATTAACTAACATTTAAAGTTCGGCTAAGTAATTCAAGACCTCTCCACCCTCTCAGAATCTGGCTGACACCCCAGGATTTCCAGAAAGTTCTCAAGAGCCCCCAGGAAGTGAAGAGAACAAGATCCTCCCAGTTAGAATGGCCACGTAACCAGTCACTCACTCCCTGGCGCTCTAGACAGAGTGTTAGCCAGGCAGCCAGGCATAACTGCACACAACTGTGGGCTCTGCCCGACATGTGACCAGTGCAGAGCCCAGGACCCCGTCACAGTGTCTGGTCAGGGTGGTGGTGTCCAGGGGGGAGACTGGGAGCTAGCAGGAATATAGGGAGCTTTCTTACCTATCCTATTTCAGGGCCGAGGGTCCCATTTCACAGGGAAAGAAGGGACTCTTGGTCTTTTGGTCAGTTCTACTGGGTGCAGAAAGGTGAATCTGAGTGGGTCAGGTGGTGGGAGTCATGGGTGACATTCACTGCTGTGGGGAGTGCATACATCCTATGTTCACTGGGCTAGAGCAGTTAGGGATTCCCCTCAGTCTGCTCAGACATGTGCAGCAGGAACAGTTTGTCTCATCCTAAGCACACTTAAGGACTGAGACCTGGGAGAGAGGAAGCAGGGTATGTTAGAGCATTGAGGGATTGTGCACTTACTTTAAGTTCTGCTTGAAGGAGATAAGGCGGGGGTCTCATCTCTCCTGCCTGTCCCCCAGTGAACAGAAGAGGCAGATTCTCACTGATTCTGAGCCTCTGGCCCTCAGTCTGTTCACTTGCCTAAGATCCTAAGGCTTCCCAGTGGTTCAAGTGGACCCACTTTAAGCCCCAGGGTTCAGGGTCACTTCTGGGAAAGGCTGTACATTTTCTGGTCAACTCCCTCACTCCCTTCCAGTGGTTTCTGGCTGAGTGTGTGGGACTCTATGGGAATCAAGCCTGCCACACAGTCTCTTTCCAGCCCTTCCCAACTCCATTGCAGTCCCACCCCATCTTTAAAGTCAGACAAATCACTGGGAGTTGAAAGAACTGGGGTTCATATTCCATCAATATGGGAGACTCTACCACGCATCTGGGAGCTGTCTCAGCCAGGGATGTTCGGTGTCTTGGCCTGGGATTATTTTGGCTTGAGGTGATATCCTGATGTTCAATACTCTAGCTCCAGCCAGACGCAGGGTCCTAAATTCGTAGCACTGCCCCATTCTTAGAGTTCCGGGGCTCTCTGTCCTGGCCCCTGTCGTTAAGGGATGTGTATAAGCTGAGAAACCCAGAAATCGCTGAGTAAAGAGAAGAGGCAGGGTGGTGCAATAGGAAGGGCCCGAGTGCTGGTTCTGTACCTAGCTTAACATGGGCACCATTGGTGCCCCATTTCTTTTTCTGTAAGACCAAGACGTTCTTTTCCAGCCTGAGTGACCAGGGCCTGGGCGCTCCAAGCCAGCCCCCTCACCCCCGCGCTCCACCCTCGTACCTGCAGCACGTTGGGGTGCCGCAGCCGCTCCAGCAGCACCATCTCCTTGAGCAGTTTGTGGGCCGCCAGCCGATAGCAGCCCCTCCGCGCCCCGAACTCGCGCACACAGCTGCCCAGATCGTGGCCGCTGAAGTCCACCGCTTTGAGCGCCACCGCGGCCCCGCCGGGCAGGCGGACGCGGTACACTGCCTTAGTGTAGCCTGAGCCCACGTACTGCGCGCCAGACACGTTGCGGAGCGCGGCGCAGCCCAGGCGCGGGCCCGGGCCGGGAGCCGGGGGCCAGCCCGGGGCGCCGTCGGGCACGGGCCGGGCCCGCGGGGGCCGGGGACGCTGCAGGCCCAGCCCGCCCGGAGCCAGGTCCATCAGGCGCCGCCTTTCGGGCCGGCCAGCCCCGGGCCCAGGACCCCCGCGGGAATAGCGCTGCACCTCCTCGTAGCGCGCCCGGATCTGCCGGGCCAGCTCTCCACGGCCCCCGCGACGTCCCGGGCCCGGGGCCGGCGAGGGCCCCGGGGACTGGCCTGGCCGCGGAGGCTCCGAGCCCGGTGCGAAGAGCACGTTGAGAACGGAGCCCAGCAGGAAGGAGGCGCAGAAACCCGCGGCCACGGCCGCCCGCCGGCGCCGCATCGCTCCCCTCCCCCCGGCCGGCCGGCCCCGCGCGGCTCCCCGGCCCCGGCCCCGGCCCCGGGCGGATCAGGCTCGCAGGCGGCTTCGCTCTGAGCCCCGGCGGCCCCCTGCCCAGCCCGCGCGCATGGCCCCGGCAGCCCCGACCCCGGCCCCTCGCAGGAGGCACATCGGCCTGACACTTGCCTCCCTCCCGCCCTGCCCCCGCCGCTTATAAGGCCCGGAGCCGCCCCCGCCCCCGCCCCTCCGCCTCCGCCTCCCGCTCCCGGCGCGAGCCCGTCTTCGGCACCGCCCCCTCCGGCCGCCCGGGCCGGCCTTCCCTGCTGACTGACAGCGGGACCTCCTCCCGCGGCCGTCCGGGCCTGGGAAGCGGCGCGGAGGCGGCTCCGGCCCTGCCCAGCCCGCGGCCCCCAGAGCTCAGGCCGGGAAGCGCGAGAGGGGGCGGTGGCGATCCCGCGGCTCGCTGGGGCTCCAGTCCAAAGCGAGGGAGGATAACGGGGCAGGGAGGCCGGATAACGGGACCGGGAGGCCGATGACGGAGCTGGCCCCGCAGAGTGGGTGGGGGAGGTAAAGGGGCGAGGCTGGCGAGTAACGGGTTCCAGAGGGGATGAGCAGCTGGGGCCCGGGAGCGGGGATCCCTGTGATCCCAGAGCTTCCTCCTCGGACCCGGTGATTCAGGGCGAGCTGGGCCAACCGAACGAGCTTGGGAACGCCTCTCGCGGGTGGGGCTGCCGGTGGGGGCTCCGTGTTCTGCCCTGGATTCTGGGTTAGGGTGAGGTGGAGGGCGGTTTGTGGAAGCAGGCATAGCCGGGTTGACACCTGCGCGCGCGCGTGGGAGGGAACTCTGGGCTCCGAGGAGTAATCCTGAGCTTTCTAAGATGCCCTGTTCTGCCAAGACTTTTTTGATTTCCTTGTCTCTGAATCCCCATACCTAGCCGGGGATGCATGGCTTATCCCTGAAATCCCAGGGGTCTGACGGGTCAGCAGCGGATCACGAACCACGTGCAAAAGAGTTCATTTGTGCCCACGTACGTCTGTGGGATGTATGCATCAATATGTCCGAAGGGGCCACTGTGTCCCAGGAAGGGAGTGTGTACCCTGTGTGAAGTTGGTGCTGACTCCACTAGAACTTCTGGTTCCTCCCCCTCCCTCCCTGATTGCATCATTAGTGCTAATTGAGGGGCTTTCACACGCCAGTGCATTAGCTGTTTGGAATAAGCTCCCTCCTCCGGGGAGAGATAAGCTGCTGCTTCCCCGCCCCCCCCCCCCCCCCCCAGTTCTCCATTTCCCCACCGCCCTGAAACTGTCCGCTTAGATCCTCTCACCTCCCTGGGCACCCTCCGGCCTCCCTCTGGGCAAGTTATTCTGCCCTCCCAGTAATGTCAGGGTTGGCTGGGAATGGATGGTTGGGGAGGAGAAAGATCCAAAGCCTCCTTTCTGAGGGGGTGTCCAAAAAGGGGAAATTTTCTCAGAAGAGATGGGCTTCCTATAGAAAGCAGGGTCTCTACTGAGAAAGGGAACACATATTTCTGTTCTTTTGAACATGGAAGGGCAGAGGAGAGGGTTCAGTTCTCTTGTCAGGCTATGATCCCACTAAGGTAGGCCATCCAACACTGATTCTTGGTTCTGTAAGATTTAGAGAGTGGGGGCCCCCCGGCTAACTTAGCCATCATGGAAAAGGCAGGGTGAGGGAAGCCATGATCCCTCTGAGAGCTTTGGTTTTGGTCTGGTCTGTTCCTGTTTAACTGCTCTGCCCTGTACTGGCCCATGGCTGCCTGGTGTTGGGGGAAGGCTCTGAGCAGATGCCCTCCCCAGCCCTCACACCAGATGTCCTTGGTCTAATTAACTGTGCTGGGAAAACCAACCTGGGTTTGTAAACAGAGCTACTGGCTAAAGTCAACAGGGAACAGCAGCAAACAGCAAACATTCCCCTCGCACTCTGTCTCAGTCCAATTCAGCCTCTGGGGGGAGAGGGGAAGCTGGGTGGATCAGAGGCCCACTGGCCCACAGCTGAGTCAGGGAAAGCTCATCTGCCTCTGTGGCCCCAATATGACTGTGATTTCCTTCTGGGTCTCCTCTATTGGGGAGGGGACTGGGAGGAGCAATTGCCATCCCAGGATAGACTCTGTCCCCCTTCTGGAAAATGCCCCGTGGATTTTTTACCCAGCCAAACATCTCAGTCCATGAGGTACCTTTGCCAGAGGAATATTCCTTGAAGAACTTTCTTTGGGGCCTGCTCTGCTTTCATGTCTTGGAGAAGCCTCTGAGGGTAGGGCTTGATATTGTGGGTCTACAGCTCCCTGTGGGTGACTATAACGTGAACATTGTTAAGTTCATTACACATCATGTAGGTATTATAATAACATGTTCTGAAATTAGATAATTATTCCTGAGATATTTCTGCCAAGCTTCAGTATTT
Organism: Marmota flaviventris; assembly: GCF_047511675.1. Taxonomy (NCBI): domain Eukaryota; kingdom Metazoa; phylum Chordata; class Mammalia; order Rodentia; family Sciuridae; genus Marmota; species Marmota flaviventris. The sequence goes on along the minus strand of NC_092511.1, from coordinate 33,386,664 downwards.
TTGTTATGGTTTGAAAGTTCAGTGCATTCAGGGCTGGAGAAATGCACAAATGTACACGTAACACACACATACACACACACATACACCCACCCACACACAACACATACACAGAAGCCCACCAAATGGGAGCCTCATAGGAACAAAGGAATTTCAGTTGTCTCCCTCTCCCACTCTCACCCACTCTCAGACACACAGACATACAATCTGAGATGGTCAAAAGGCTTTTGGCTTTTGAAATAAAAGGATTGAAGTTTCTGAGCAGATTACAGTTTCTGAATTGATAGTTTTTAATCAAATTTTGCTTATTTGCTTATTATATATTGTGCCACCCAGGGAGAGGAATTATTTCAAGTTGAGACACCAAACACTATGTTATGCTACTATAGGCCCCTGATCTATGTCTACTTCTCTGTCTAACACCAAGTAGGACCCATAGCCTGGGCCTCACAGGCTACAGTCCTCAGGCCAATGTCCTGCTTAAAATCCCTTGTGCTATCTTCAGATGGGAGTCATTCCCCCTTGTCCCCAAGCAAAGTGCTCTCCACAGCCCTCAGAGCAGTGTTGGTACTAGCAGGAGAAGGCTCAGTGCTTTGGACACTATGTTATCTGGCTCTCCAGCTCCCTGCCCCCATCCAAAACACTAACTTGATTATCAATGCTTGGGAGGGAGGCAGATGGCCCAGGCTGCATTTCTTTGGACAAGTCTCTGGGGTACCTTCTTTCTGCATGCTGTTGTCAGGATTGTAATACCAGCCTTCCATTAGTGTTCTTTATTATTGACTCTTTTCTTTCCAGTCCAGGTTTTGAACACCTCTTTTGGAGTGTCACTCTCCTGCTCAAAAACCTGGAGGATAAACTGAACTGGCCTCAGGCCTCCAGGAGCTGACCCCAACTCTTCCTATAGAAAGCCAGACTCTAGGGCTGGTGTGGTGCTGGCTCCTGACTTGCTGCTATCATCTGCCTAGTGCCTATCCTCTAGGTCCCTTCCTCCCAGTATCTCCTTCCTGAAATACCTTCTGCTAGGCTTTCCACTCTGTCTTTGCTAGCTGGTTCTTCAAGTTCTCCCAAAAGTGAGTTATACACAATACTTCTGCAATTGGGGTAACTGAGTCCCTGAGGCTCTGGAGGGTATGTTCTTGGGAATTCTGTGGCTTTATGTTCTTTTAAAGGAACCGTACAGAATGCATTTTTCAGGTCTTGGAAGACTTGTGTAAAGAGATTAAGAAGTGGAATCAGACACTTAATCTCAGCTCTGAGTTTCCTTGGGCAAGTTAGTTACACTCTCTTTGTGTAAGTTTCCTAATTAGGAAAACGGGTTAATAATAGTACCTACAACATAAAGTTGTTGAGAGAACGAAATGCCAAAACAAAGTGTCTGGCATAAGACAAGCGCTCAGTATGTGTAATCTACTGCTAGTATTAATAATATTAAACAAACAAACATCTGCGACAGCATGTTAGACAATTTGGTTGGCTGTAACTCTGCCTAAAGGCAGAAATGACTTTAAACACTTTCTACCCTGCTTCCCACTAGTGAAATCTCTCAGCCTCCTGGGGTTTATCGAGACCTGTAATTTTAACTTTTTCCCAAATCAGCAAACCAGCAATTGATCAGAAGAATTCTCACTGGTGGCTGCCCCTCCCCAGAGCTCCCAACTGAGAGGGTAGACCATGAATCTGGGTCTGGGCTCAGCCACCTGATGGCCACAATGCCCCAGAGCAGGTACAGGGCCTCAGCTCTGTCCTTTCTGGGGCAAGGTTCTGGGGGAGGGACTGATTCTAAAATGAAGGGGGATGGAGGGGTGGAGTCAGGCAGCCTGCTCCTCAGCCCCTGCCTCCTCCAGGTAGGAAGTGAAGCTGATGTTTTAAAATATAAAAAACAGATGATGAAGGTCAGGTTACCTATACACTGGAGAGCGTGAGCCCCAAGGCAGAGTCCCCAAGAAATTATCTGAGACGGTGTGTGTGGGGGGGTGGGCGGCAGAGAGAGAGAGAGCAGAGACAGACAAAAAAAATCCCCGCTGAATCCTGCGAAAGGGAGACAAAGAGAAAGTTGTGGCTCGGGAGAGATCCTTCTACCATCTCTGGAAAAAAGCTTAGTTCCCCTCCATGGGTGGGAACATGAGCTGACGGGGCTCAGAGACCCCATCAGGGATTGAGGCCCTCCCTGAACCCAGAAACCAAAAGGCTCCGTGAGCTCTCAGAGTTCCCATAGCTTGGCCTGGACTCTTGTTCCTCTGAACTCTTGATCCAGTGAGTCCTGCTTAAAGCATCCCTTCTTATGCTTGGCACTTGTCCTGCATCCTCTCTCCTGTCAGCCTTACCCATCTGTGGCACAGAAATGCTCTTGGAAGGTTCTCCTTCACTTGCTCTCCTGGATTTATGAGATGCGTGTCTCTTCTCTGTTTGCTTTGATTGGAAGAGTGGGTGGGCAGGCGTGGTGGTGGTGGTGATGACCCCAGAGGGGCAGAAGCCTATGGTGGTGGGGGTAGGTGAAGGTTGGGGGAGAGGTAACTGTGTAGGGGTATCTCACCAGAGAAGGTGTGAGGGGCATCCTTGGGATTGGGACCCTGCCCTAAATGGAAACTCCATCCTGAAAACTTTGGGAGGCCCCAGAAGAGAAACTGAAAGAGTGGAACCCCAGGGCCTGTTCCTTTTCCCCCTTGGGGCAGGTAGAGGGATGGGAAGTTGGCCATTAGAACAATTGGTGACAGACAGACTTCTGGCAGGGGCTGATGGAGCAGAGGCTTAGGAGAAAACACATCACCCCTCTGTTATCTAAACCTTCTCTCAGTGGATGGGGCAACTTCTCTAGGCTATGTTCAAGTAGGAAAAAGCAGTTCCTTTGAGCAGCATCAGGACTGCTTTTTGGGAAGCAGAGAAGAAAGGGAAGCTAGAAGGGGCTGCTGAGTTGGTGCACCAGGCTCTGGACCTCTCCTTCTTCCCTGGTCCCCCCAGGAGGCCACCTGGATCTAGGATCAGGAGGAAGAGTGATCCTCACAGTCAAGAAGGCCTTGGCTAGCCTCTCCTCTAGGAGCTTACATTGCAATTGGGAAAAATCACCCCAAACCATTAGGGCCTAAAGTGAAAGAGAATGTGGAAGGTCACTGTTGAGAGCCACAGCCGAGTCGGGATGCCGCCTGGCATTTTTGCCAGAAGGAGTGGTTGATAGGTGACTGGCCATATGGGCCACCAAATGCAGCAGTCTGGCTGGGCACAAATAATCGAGCTGCCACGAGGCCCTTACAGGAACACCACACACCAACCGGAACTCCCTCCACCGGAACTTCACCAACCAAGGCGAACTTTCCAGGAATCCCCGTGAGAGCTCAACCGGATCTCAATGGGAACTCCAAGAGAACTCAAAAGTAGCGGGTGCCCTATTCTGGAGCCGCCCTATTGCCGGACAGCAGGGGTCTATATACAACTGAATACACAGCCTGTTTCAATCTAGCATCATCCAGTCACAGCAATTATACACAGCTTAACTTAATTATCATCATCTTAATGGCTCACTGGCATCACCTCTCTACCACTCCTTCTGGCAAAAATGCCAGGTGTCATCCCGACTCGGCTGTGGCTCTCAACATATCCCCCCTTCTGTTTAATTAAACAACAAGCATGTGGCTTAGAGACCGTGCCTGTCTTAGGTTGTCCAATACTACAGGTCACAGGGTTAGGGGAGGGGGAGTGTGTGTGTACAGTGTATGGGGGTGGATAGGCAGGACAGATCTGGCCCATACCTGGAACCCTGGTGGAGAACTGTCCTGCCCAAGAGCTTCCTGTGCACCAGGAAGTGTGACCCCTTGACACATGCTGTGAAGTCAGTATGATTATACCCATTTTATAGGTGAAAGAATTGAGGCTCGTGAGATTCTGGAATCTGTTGAATGCTGCAACAATCCTAAGTGGCAGAGTAGATGATCATGAAATCAAGAAACAATGACTCTTGGGATGGGGATACAGCTTAGTTGGTAGAGTGATTGCCTCACATGCACAAGGCCCTAGGTTCAATCCCCAGCACCATGAAAAAAAAAAAAAAAAAAAAAGCAATGACTTGGATGGGGCTCTTTTCTCAGCTCTTTCTTAGTTTAGCGGGAGGGGGAAAAATTCAAGGCTAAGAGGAAAATCAGCACCAAGATGGGAGCCAAGTTGGAAGTTCATTAAGGTCATTTTTGCCTCTGGGCAACAAAGTTTGGTCATAAAGATTTATTATTTTATTGTTCTTATTAATACTAATGATAGAGCATACTTATTAAATGCCTTCCATTATCATTTAATCCACTTAACAACTGTAGGAGATAAATGCTATTATTATCTCCAATTTTCATGATGAGAAAATTGACATAAGAGAGATTAGGTAAGGTGCCCAAAGACAGCTATGAGGAGGCAGAGCCTGAACTTGGGCGTAGCTGCCTCTGACTACAGAGTCTGTGCTCTTCCCTATTCTGTCCAGTATTTTAGTTCATGGGCTGGACTAATTTCAGCTACAAAAGTCTCAGGGGCGGTCATTCCAAGCCTGACATTTCAATCTTGGTTAACAGATAAGTGTGTGATGATGTTGGAGCCTTTAAGGCTTACAGGTGGGCCCTCCTGGGGTGGGTGGTGGGGAGGGGTTGGGGGAAGAAAGGAAGATAGGGACAAGATACACATTGACTAGACCCCTCCCCTCTTTTACCCAACTGGGAAAACCATCGACTCAGCAGGAGAACTGAACTCCTAGAGGTGTTTTTCAGGGATCCCAGAAGGTCCTGTAATCATATCATCCTCCCCCTCCTTTCCCAGGGGGGATAGACTGAAGGTTTACAAAGGGTTCATGAGACTCTGGGAGTCTGTGTGGAATTAAAATAATTATTTGAAAAATTCCCAAAAAAGCAGGAAAAAGGAAGTCAAAATTATACAAAATCCCTCCATTAAAAGAGATTATCTATAGTAAGATGTGAGAGCCACCTTGCCTGCCCCTCCGGCCCCATCCTTGGGGTAACCCTCATGACCTGTGCAAGAGCATAAAGAATCCCTCGGATGCCTGGGCTCCCATCATCCCTTGCTCTGCCAGTTTTCCCTGGGTTCTGTCATTTCCGCTGGGCTTCAAGGTTAGACACCCCAGAGCCTCTTTGATGTTTCCAAACTCAAATCCAAGTCCTGTGCTTTTTAAAAACACCTCTTGGACTTGTTCCTTTTTCCCCTCACCGCCTCAGTCTAGGTTCTTCCTCCCACATCTGCTCTGTTGATTGGGTCTCTTCGGTGTTCTCCCACCTCAAAGCATGTATGGGCTCCAGATCCATCTGCCAAGAACACAGCTTCCAACACATCATTTTCCTGTTCAAAAATCTTTGATGATTCCCCATCATTTGGAGGATAATTTAGCCTGGCATTTCAAGTCAGTCTCAACGTACCTCTTGTGTTCTTATACACACGAATACTTCCTGACTCCTCCGTGCAGCCTGGCTGGTTGCTTCAGAAATGTTGGAACAAGCTCTGTTCTACCCCTGCCTGATGACACCCTTTCTTACCTCTTCTAAAGCCAGCCTCCCATCCCTAGTCCTGCCTCCCCAGCTAGGTTAACAGATAACCTATTGTAGAGACTAGACTTTTTAGTTTGTTTTATTTTTTTCTGTTCTTTTTTTTTCTTTTCTTTTCTCAATACTGGGGATTAAACCCAGGGGTTCTTCACCACTGAACTCCATCCCCAACCCTTCTATTTTTATTTTGTGACTGGGTCTCCTTAAGTTGCCTGGGTTAACCTCCAACTTGGGATCCTCCTGTCTCAGCCTCCTGAATAAATGAGATTACAAGTGTGTGCCACTATGGTGACTCTCTTTCTGCTTTAGTTGCTTGTCAAATTAAAAAATAATCTGAGCTGGGCATGGTGGTGCATACCTGTAATCTCTGACATTCAGGAGTCTGAGGCAGGAGGATTGTTGAGACCAACCTCAAGTTTGTTGGGCAAACTAATCGAGACCCTGTCTCAGAAAAAAAAAAAAGTCTAAAGACGTAGCTCGGTAGTAATAAATAAATAACAATCTGATTCAATTAAGTCTCCTTGTGTGTTCATTTTCCCCATCCCTCTCATTTCCTTCCCCTGACTCAACACTATTTATTGATCATCTACTTTACCCGATACCAAGCAAATAACCAGGAACGCAAAGATGAATGATGGAGGTATTTCCTGTGGCATTTCTTGAAATATTCTTGATGAAAGAGGACTCTGAGGTCTCTTCTCTGATGGCTCAACAGTTTGATAATGTTCCTTTCACAAGGAGCCCCAGGATCTTTGCATTTGCTCTTCCCCCTCCTGTAGATAACATCCGAGGCCTCAGGCATTTCTGTGGCTGGCTGCCTCTTAAATATTCAGTTTCAAAACTCACTTCATCAGACAGGCCTTCTCTGGCCACTGTCTGTCACATCACTGTTTTATGTCCTCAGAACACTTTGTTTTCTGAAATTATCTTGTTATATCCGTCACATTTTTTTACTTTTCTGTCATCAGTCTCCCTGTATCAAGAGCAGGAGAATAGGGTTCTTGGTTCATTACTGTGCACTTCAAGCTCCAAGCAGCTACCACATATGGTAGGATTTCAGCAATGGAAACATAACATTATAGACATCTTTACCAGCTCATCCAAACCCTTCCCCTCCTATGATTTGGGCACTGAACATCTAGTAATGCGCTCATCTTCTGATATTTTTGAGCGGCAACAGTTGCATGTCAGAGGCTTAAATAACCAAGTGTTTCCTCACTAGCAAGGAAAAAAAAAATCCTGTCCTGTCTTAACCAAATGCAGTCTTTTTATCCTGAGTCTGGCTTATTGCTTCCCGTAACTGTGACCTGCCCTTCTCCAAATTTACCTGCCTTGTGTCTCATTCCCTGAGGGCTTTACTTGGTGACTTTTAAGGTGACAATCAGTTAATCCAATAACAGAATCCTGCTAATGTGCTAACGGGAAAGGGTGGAAAAAAACCCTGGCTCCCGGCTCCCTCTATTCCGACTCAGGTAACATCTGTGCTTTTAGCAGGGCCCTTCTGGAGACAATTAAATCAGTGCTTTATTGAAACAATAAAATTAATAGAGGTCTCATGGAACTCAATGAAAGGTTTTTAAAAATTAACTTCATTGTTTTTTAATCTTCAAAACAAGCTTTGCAAGGCAAGGGGGCTAGGCAGGGCCAAATTTTCATTAAAGCAGGTTCCTGTCCTAAGGGTTGCGTTTGGGGGAGGAGGGGTACTGTGAACCAGGGGCTTGAGCTGATCTGCAGAAGGGCCACTGCTGCTCTTCTGGGGGGCCTGGCTTCAGCGGGCTCCCGCAGTAACAGGTCTGGTTCTGTCTCTAGGACTCTGACCTCATAGATTTACTAATCCCAGTCTTCATGGGATTTAGGCACCCTGGATTAGGTGTCCCATGAAAAGAAATGTCATGATGACATTTATCATGTTAAGTGATGAACATGGGGGTCTCTCTTTCTACTAAGAAGCAGTTGTCTGGTCTTCATCTGTCTGAACTCAGGTCCATCTTCCCCACTGTGTTGACCCCCAGCCCACTCCCCTGCCTGCTGCCCATTGTTACTTAGTCTCCCTAGGAGCCATTTTTGGCCTCAAGAAAGTTCTATGAAGTTATTTTGTCAAATCATAACCTGAGGCCAGAGATTTTTGGCAAATCTGTGGGTGGTTCTGCTGGTGGAGGACCGGGGGCAGGTGTAAGGTGAGGCCAGGGAATTTCCTTATAAAGGATTTGCCTGGCTTGGAGGGTGTGGGACCCTGGACAGGAAAACCCTCCTGGAAGATGTGGTTTTTCTGTCCAGACGGACGGAGCTGGCAGAAGACTGTCTTCAGGACTCCTCATTATTCCTATCAAGGTAGCACTTTGATTCAAACCATCTGTGGGCTTGTGAGGTTTGATTAGACTTGGCGTTTCCAGCCCCGGGCTCCCGACTTACGCCCTATGTGAGTGTGAGGAGTAAGACTGAGGGTGTGGTTGAAGTCTGAGGTTGGACCCTTTCTCTGAGCCCCAGACTCCTGAGCCCCCAGTGACTCAGGGCACTTGCTGCCCGGGCCCCTCCTCTTCCCTGGACTGCCAACAGGCACTGGCAGGGGTTCTGAGCTGGAGGTTAGAAGGCTTCTGCTCCCATTTCTACCCTAAACTAGCTGTGGGACATTGAGCAAATTGTTTGGCCTTCTTGGGTCTCAGTTTTTTTTATCTACAAAATGGGATAATGACACCTGCTGTGGTTATTTTGAGGATCAAATGAGGCACAGGTGTGAATCACTTTGAAGTGCATGAAAGAAAGATTGTACAAAGGTTGCTTTCATGAATGGTATTCTGGGCCTTGGAGAATAGGACCTTCCTACCCCGGAGTTGCTCTACCCCCAATACTGGGTTCAGGGTCTCTTTTGACTCTGGAAAGGACAGTGAAGATTTTGGGGACTTTAATTAACTCCTCTGGTCCCCCCACTCCCCCTGGAGGGCAACTTCCACTCCTTTCCCATTCTGCCACCCTCGTTGTCTCCCAGACTAGAGATCTTGGAGGCGTTTTGACTCTTCCCGCTCCTTTATCCCCTCATAGCTATTCTGTCAACATGTCTCGCTTCCTCCTTTGAAATTTAGCCCAGACTCACCTTATGTTCCTGGTCTCAGTGCCATCACCTGTCACCTTCGTCTGAGCCGTCATTATCTTAGCTTCTGTGGGAGCTCCCTGAAGTCTCTTTGCCTCATGTCTTCTGCCCTGGGGCTGCCAGCTGACTCTCCCCAAGGGCCACCTCTTATTGGGTCAGTCCCTCATTCTATAAGGCCCAGTGGTTCCCTCGGGGGTCTCATCAAGACCCTTCTCCCTGGATGCCTTCAAAGCGTGCTGTGCTTCAGTTCTACCTGTTCTTTAAACTGGATTTTCTCTAGTTCCTCTCATCCACTCGGTTTCCTCCTCAAAATCAGGCCCATTTTCTAATTGTTTTCCAAAGAAGCTCAGCCCGTTCCTACTTCTGGCCATTTATCCAGTGTGGTGTGGAAACACCCTCCCCCCAATCTCTCTGCTAGTTCTTTCTGGAATGCACCATTCAGCTCAAGTCCCTAGCCACGGTCCCCAGAATTTTCTAGGAGGTTTTGCCTTGGGGGGCTGTCTTTCACTTTAACTTAAATTTTTTTCTTTTTTATGTTGGGGGAGGGTGGAACCTAGGGCCTTGCACATGCTAGGCAAGTACTCCACTACTGATCTTTCTCCCCAGCCCTTTTCATTTATTTTTAAAAATTTGAGACCATGTCTGCTATATTGTCCAGGCTGATTTCCAACTTTCATTTCTCCTGCCTCAGCCTCCCAAATAGCTGGGATTGTGTACCACCATGTCCAGTTTATCCTAAATTTTTACTGCTTATGTTGACATGACTAATTTTGTATCAATTCGTTTTTATTTCTCACCCCTCTGCCCTACCTCTCTTCCCCAGATGATAAACATTTTGCAGACTGGGAGTGTCTTCTCTCTTCCCTAGAATGCCTAATCAAAGGCTGGGTGCCCAGTGAAGTCTTTGTTGGTTGGATGAACAAAGAGGTTTGGTTTGGTGCATGGAGGAGTGTGAAGATTCTCTATTCTAAACAGAGATTTCTGGCCCCCACCTCACCTCCCCCCACTGCACCCCTGCTCTTCACAATCTCCCCCCTGCTACGTCTTCATCCATCAGTAATAAAGCAGGAACAATAAGGGGTTTCTTTCTAATTAAAGGGAGCAGTTAGTGTTTCCACTTCAAAGCCCTGAGAGAGAAGACTTTTGTTCCTCAGGCCTGGGAGCTCTGGGAGCCCTGGTTGGGTTGGGAAGTGGAACTCCAGGCCTAGCCAAGCATTAAGCTCGTGAACCTGAGATCCCCCCATTTGCAGGCAGAGAAGCTCAAATTTAAAACAACAACATAATTTGGTAACTTCGGCTCTGATAAAACAGTTGGGGGAATTTCTTCTCTCCCAGCGTCTGAAGCCAATGTTATTACAGGTGTGTGCTTGTCTCTCCCACACCCTACCCGGCCCCTGTTGCCCCAACACACAGCACACACATGTGCCACATTGTGCAGTCTCACGAAAGTAGGACTCAGCACACATGCTTCACGCTTGGTGGGTCCAGCTCCTTGCCCCCATTCCCAGGGTGCTCCAGCCTGCCCTGTCCCACACACCACCCGATTACGCTCATACACATCTTCTGTGCTTTTCCAAATGGCCAGAAGCAAGGGACTCCACTTGAGAGCTATGCTTATGCTATTCAGCAGCAAGTCAGCTTGTTGGAGATGTGTTCTCTTCCTGTGATTTCCACTGGCTGCAGACTGATCCTTTAACCTGGGCCCAGACTGATTCCCACAATGATTGTAAACTGGCTCCTGTTTCTGACCACATTCAGAAAATCCAAGGTGGCTATCAACTGAGACCGCCATATGGTCAAGCCCCAAAGAGGCCACAGACTAGTGTCATGATTAGTGAACCAACACAGAGCATAGAATGTGTCTTTGGTCTAACAAGTCAACTCACACATTTGACCTATTGGTTATAAGAAAGATGAGAAAAGAGTTTGTGTGGGGCCCAGTTCCATTGCTAAAACTCTGTAGAACCCACATCATCCTTGTATTTATCTGTTTACCTGTCCGTCTGTCCATCCATATATCCATCCTATGTTAAGCACCTAGTCTTTGCTATGGGGTGATAAGCAAGGCTAAATATGGACAGACCCTCTGGAATGTCCCTTAAAGTTTCATATGTTCAGAGGTGGGACTTTTGGTAAGCAAATGGATCATGGAGGACTGTGACCTCATCAGTGGATTAATCCATTTATGGCTGAGTGGACTACCAGGACATGGGGCTTAACTGGAGGAAGTAGGTCACTGGGGGGTGTGTTCTGGGCAGGTCACTGGGGCATAGCCTTTCACCATGATGCTCTGGGTCATCTAGTCCCAGGGCAAAGGAGTCAGTCTACCATGAACAGAGACCTCTGAAACTGTGAGCCAAAATAAATCTTTCCTCCTTCTAGTTGTTCTTGCCAGGTAATTTGGTAACAGTGATGAAAAGCTGACTGACACAAACCCTGTCCTTAAACTTTGTGTTAGATTAATAGCATGGGCTTTGGCATTTTACCATTCTGTGTTCGAGTGCCCCTTTAAGTAAATCAAGGAAGATTTACTAGCTGGGTCACTGTGGACCCAATCACTTAATCTATCTGAGTCTCAACTTCCTTCAGGGGAAGGTGGGGATAATAATGGCCTCTGGGGTGCTAACAGGATTAAATGAAGTCATCTATCAAATGCTAACACAGGGCCTGGCACATAGAACATGCTCAATAAATAATAATGATTATTCACTTAGTTCTTATTTATTCTGCTGGAGATACAGAAATACACACCTAAAATCACAAAACAGCAAGAGAGGAACTGAACTGGTTACACGTAGCAGAAGAGGGAGGAACTGAGAAAGAGATTCTGGGAGGCAGTCTTGGGCAGAAGCTTGACCTATTTGGTTGGAGAGGGGGAAATAGCATGCATACTCCACTGAGGTCAAGAATGATGTTCCCCTGCCCACAGAGGACAGACAGCATGTTCTGAAGACCACAGAGAGGCGCTATCCCTATGACATACTTAGTGCACACACTAACTGATGAAGGTGAATCACATTCGAAGAATCTTGGACAGTCTATGATGCTGCTGGACGGAGCTTGTGGTGAAGCAATAGCGTGGTTAAGAAGTGGACAGCTGAGGCCGGCTAGCTCTGACCTTATCCTTTCAGTGACTTTTCCTTGCAGGTCCCTCCAGCCTCCTTCCTTTTGTTGCCTCGGTCTCCGTAAAGAGTGAAGGGACACTTGTCCTGCTTGCTTGCTTTCCTCCTCCCTGCTGACCCTCTGGTCTGAGCTCTCCTCTGGCTTGCCGGAGGGGCCTACACACGTGATCCTGGCAGCCTGGGGCATGGCCGGCCTGCTGCGGCCTTGCTTGCTCCCCTGATTATTTCTCCTTAATTGAGCGTAAAGAATGTGAGGAATGTGGAGTAGACCACAGGAAGAGGGCTGCTGCAGCCCCCTCCGGGATCCAGATTCTGGGCTCTGGGATGGGAGAACTGCAGATGGCCGGTGGAACCCCACATGGTGTGCGCCCCGACCCCCTACCTCCTCCGCACGATGGTGGGCCCACTTCTCTTGCCTTGATCTGCTCTATTCTCTGCTCTGGGATTTCCTTTTCCCTTCTTTCTGCCCCAAAGAATTTCATGTCTTTGTAAAATTGTCTGTGATCTCCTTCTTCCTGGGAGTCTGCCTTGATTTAAATCTACTGGACATGAATAATCCCTATAAATCTGTAATTCTTTTTTTTTTTTTAAAGAAAGAGTGAGTGTGAGAGAGAGAGAGAGAAATTTTTAGTGTTTATTTTTTAGTTTTCGGCGGACACAACATCTTTGTTTGTATGTGGTGCTGAGGATCGAACCCCGGGCCGCACGCATGCCAGGTGAGCGCGCTACCGCTTGAGCCACATCCCCAGCCCAAAATCTGTAATTCTAAAAACAATTTATTTTCCTTTGACGGAGGATGGGGAGCAATGTTTCTGGCTGCTCCTCAGCCTTGCTTGGCTGCTGGGACCCCTGAGCCTGGGCTGTGGGAAGGTGAGTCCAGTTCTGAGCTCAGGTGCTTACTTGTCAGGAAGGTGAGACTGTGAGGACCTGATAGCAGTGATGCATGGGCTCCTCTGCCACCCAGTGACCCTCAAGGTCCAGCCCTCTTGCACACCTGTCCCTGGAGGAGAAGGCACAGGTTGCTGATTAGACTTGGGTTCAGTCATGGTGCTGTCATCTGGTAGCTGGGTGATCTCATGCCACAGTCTGGCTGGGCACAAAATCACGAGCCACTCAAGCAGGAACAAACTTTATTTTTTGAAACTGCCGCCAATGCCCTCTCTGAGGCTGTTTCCTCATGTTGCATATACTGGTGGCATTTCTGCATTTGTAGGGCTTCAAGGTGAAATTAGATGTAAGAGAGTATGTGAAGCGTAGAGCAGGTGCTCAAGAAATGTTTGGCTTTTGGGAGAAAACTAGGGTGGGGGAAGGGTGTTAATTTTCCTAAAATAGGTTTTTGTTTCCTGTGGTAAATGCAGTAAGCTGTCCTTAGAAATCCCATAAAAGGGACAGGTTGACATGGAGAGTCCTAGTATTTCCACCCAAAGGCTGGTTGATCCCAGAGATTTCTGCATATGAACATGTCTGTGGGGCAGGCAGAAGAGAACTGCAGGCTGGGGGCCTTGGCCATCCCATCACTGTGGCTCCTCAGTGGATGACAGTGACAGCTGTCTTTCTCTAGTCTCCTCTCCTTAGGTCCTTCCAAAGGATGTAGCTGGTTCTGCAATGGGAGGGGTTCAGGCTATATTTAAAGAACTTCCTGCCCAGGGCAGACGTTCTATGTTGAGATAGCTAACCCTCCTGGAATAGCAAAGTGTGGGCTGGCCTCTGTGTTTTCACAAACAGGCTGGGGACAGGCCAAGCTCACCTACGGGTGGGGGCTGGGCAAGGTCATCCTGTATGACTTCTTCCCACTCTAGGCTCTGCCAACCTTCAGTCTCCTCTGCTCCCTGGCAAGACACTCCCTGGGAGAGCTCTGTCTGAAAGTGGCAAGACCGAGAATGCACTGATTATATTCCACAACTTCTGGAAAGTTCCTGCTGTTAGCAATTTGCAAACTTCTCCCGAGATGAAAATTGAAAACAAAGTGGGAAGTGAATGTGCCTGATGAGTGACAGTGTAGGCAGCTTTATCATTGAGGGTGTTTATGTGCAGGGGCTCCTGAGCAGGGTCGTGGGCCCCTTCATCTTTGTGGTGCCTGGAATGCTGGGTATTAGTGAGGCTTAGGACAGAGGCTGACCGGCCAGGCTGAAACTGACATGTCCCTCCCATCCCAGAGACAGAGATAGCTGTTGCTGCTCTCACTTCAGGGAAGGAGGTGCCCAAGGAGAAAGATCCCTGTGAAGCTGAGGTCACGATGGGCAACAGGAGTTGGAGGAGAGTATAGAATGAAGTGAAGAGGTTTGGGGTGCGTGATGGTGGAATATGCATTTGTAGGGATCTATTTTCCCAAGGAAAGAGCAGGCTGAGCATTTTTTGGTGAAGTTAGACACTAGATCTCTTTCTTCCCCAGAGCTGTGCCCCTCTTGGAGACCAGAAGCAGCTCTGTCTCTTCCTATGGCCCCATCTGGGTGTGCATTCCTGTTCACAGCCACAGCAGCCCTAGCAGCGGCCAGGGCTGAGCCACATCTGGGGCTCTGATGGCCACATCTACATCCGCCCCTCTCCAAGCTGATTATTTCTATTCTTTTATCTGCATCTGTCGAAATCTGGAGGGGGTCTGTGGATGGTGGGTCTTCAGCTCCAGGAGCTGTCAGTTTCTAGGGGAGGGCTGGGAGGACCAGACCCCCAACTCTCTGCAGTCACGGGTTCTTGGCTTCCAAGTTCCAGACAGAGACATCTGGGGGCCCATCCCATCTGAGCCCTCACATCTTCCTCCCCAGGCACTCTCCCCTTCCTGGTCCTACTCTGCGAATGCCATTTGCCCCTCCTTCTCCAGGAGATAATTATACTTATTGTCATTACTGACTCCAGGTGAGGGCTCCCATGTGACAAGTGGGGACAGCGGTGGAAGAACACTGAGGTTAGATGTGAGAGGGAGATGAATGTGGGAGGTGGGAGGAGGAAGAATGAGATGGGACTGGACACAGGTGGCTTCAGGAAGTCACTCCTAGGCTATGTTGGGGGTCTCCAGATGGGTTTGGGAAAGGCTCAGGGTAATATCAATATGCACCACTGAGGCTGAGGGGTGCAAGGCCAGGGTGTTCAGTGCTTCCAGTGCTAGGAGTTTCCAGAGGGGACTTCTGCTGACTTTTAAGCCACAGCACCCTTAGGCCATAGGCTGGGTCTCCCGCTTGGCCTCTGACCAGGCTTCTTTGTGGCCAGGGATACCTGGCTAGGTCAATTTTTAAAGATTGATGGAGAGTCGTAGGAGTGGGGTTGTGCTGGGCATTTCTTGATGTGGTCCTTTTGTTGGACAGATCCCTGGCCATGAAGTCCCTAACACAAAGCCTGACCTAGGAAGAAATAGAGGACTTCAGGGAGTAGGTGACTTTCCTCTTGTTGGGCCCAGACATGCTAATGTCTATGCATCTTTGCAGGCCAGTGTCCCCCTAGGTGAGATCCTCTAGGATGAGGGATATAGACCTCCTATTGGCTTCCCTTTACATCCTGGAGATGAAGAAATAGGTAGAGAGAAGAAATAGGAGAAATCCTGACCGGAACACTGTGTGAGTGTATGAACAAGCCCCTCTGTAGATGTTTGTGGGTTAAACCACTGTGTTAAGATTCCTGTTGTGATGGAGGTAGCCTCTCACCATGTTCTAGAAGGTTCTGGGACCTTATCATTTAGAATGCCTTTTTGCATAATCCCTGGGATGGATCAGAATAATATCTGGGCCCAGTTTGGGTTGGCTGATCAGAAAAAATACCCCCAAAGTGGTGGGGTCAGGGCTGAAGTTGTGGGGTTCTCAGTAATTTTGTGGACCTGGGGGTTAATCAGGCTTGGGGTCATTTTCCTGGATCCGATCCTTCCCACCTATGCTGTAATTGTGTCTCTCTGCTATATATTTCCAGGCTCCAAGGCCTCAGGGCCAACTCTCACTTGATCATTGAGCAGAGGCCCCATCTGGATCTCATCTGACAGGGCTTGGTTTGGCTTCTAGAGCCCCACAATGTTCCCCATGTAGATAGAAGATGTCCAGCTGAGACCTGACCCTCACTCTGCAGATACTGCGGGCGGGAGTGCATGCTTCCATTAGTCCTATCCGAGGCTGGGGGCATCTTACCAGAGTATCCGACCTTCTTTTTGAAAACTTGGTTTACTCATCTCTGAAATGGTGATTATAGTCATGCCTAACTCGTAGGTTGGCATGATATAACTCTGACAGAATACCAGAAAAGCCTATTTTGGTGCCCAATGCCTCATAACTACTCAATACATGTTAACTCTTCTCCTTGTTCTTCTTCCCTCTTCTTCTTCATCTTCTTTGTTATTGTCTCCTTTTCTTCCTCCTCTTCCTCCTTCTGTTGCTGTTAAGGATTGAGCCCAGGGTCTCCCATCTATTAGGCACATGTTTTACCACTGAGCTATATCTCCAGCACCCCACATTTTTAAAAAAATTTTTTTAGTTGTTCATAGACATAATACCTTTATTTTATTTATTTATTTTTATGTGGTGCTGAAGATCAAATTCGGTGCCTCACACGTGCTCGGTAAATGCTCTACCACTGAGCTACAACCCCAGTCTCTCTCCAGCCCTTTTTATTGTTTATTTTGAAACTGGGTCTGGCTAAATTGCTGAGGCTGGCCTTGAACTTGAAATCCTCCTGCTTTAACCTCCCAAGGCACTAGGATTACAGGAGTGCAATATTGCACCCAGCTAACTCTTCCATTTTTGTGAAATTTCTTTCCTCAACGACACCTGTATGTAGATCAGTTTTCCACCTTAGGTTGGTGTAAGAATCTGGAGCTGGTGCAGTAGTAAAGTTCAGAATTTGTTGCAGATAAAGGCATGGGGTCAAATTCAGCAATTTTGAAGAGTTAGGGTTGAGACTGGTTTGGGATTCCTGTGAGAGATGAGTGTTGGGATTGAGTTCAGGGTTAGAATGACATTTGGGATGGAAGTCACTGGGAGAGAATTTGGCTTAGGAAGAGAGTTGCCCTTCAGAAAGTCCCTTCTCTTAGGAATAGAACAACTACATCTTGGTAAATTCAAGCCTAAACTCAGGAGACACGTTGGGTTGCTCAAGGTCCAACTTCCTGAAGGGAAACCCTTGTCTGTCTGCCTAAGCCTGGAGCTTTTCTCAGGGTAATCCCCTCCACGCCAGCCCCCAACCATCAGGTCTTATTCTGGTGGAGAAAATGGTGTACTCTCGAGCAGGAGAGCAAGGCTTCAGGGAAGGTAGGGACCTCACTGGAGTTGCCTAGAGTGTTTGAATTCTGCTTTTCAGCTAATTCCACTCCTTCCATGTCTAACACATCATTCCTCCCACCATTTACACTCCATGTTCTCACTAGACTGGCCTCTGATTCCAGGACTTTGTGTCCCCAGCTCCCTTTGGGAGCAGCAGGAAGAAACCTTGGCCTGGCCGGGGTGTCCCCTCCAGGCCCCCTATCCTCCTTAAGTCTCTATCTCCTGGCAGAGGGTAGGACACAAAAGCCGGATCTCTCCTCCCTCTAGCCTCTCTCCCTCTCTCCCAGTTCCCTCCAGGGCTGGAGGAGGCCAAAGAAAACAAAGTGCTTCCCCAGCTAGCTCACTCTTTCTCCCTTACTTCCTGCTCTGGGAAGATGGTTTACTCCCTCCCCCCCATCCTGGCCTGGACCTGGCCTTGGTGTCGAGTTTCTTTAGAGCTCTCAGACTCAGAGGCCCTGCTTGCAGCTCAAACTAGACCCCTTTTTCATGTCTTTTCTCCCTGAACCTAAGAACCTGTACCTCGTCCTCTCTCCCTGCAGTTAACATTTTCTTCTTCAGGTGGTGAAAAACCCAACGAAAGGAAGGTTTTTCTTGGGAATGTGGGAAATGTAGGAGGTGGGATGAAGGAAAGGGTCTCTGTGCAATGCATAAGAAATCCTGTGGACATACGGACCTTTCAGGTCTGGTGAGCCAGTAAAAGAAATCTCCTGCTTGCAACAAAGGAGGACTGGCACCCTTGGAGATATGCAACATGGTGGCCCTGGATGATAAGTGGACCTGAAAAACCCTACTATAGCAGCACCAGGGGGCTGAGCATCCCCAAGTCTGTTGGTGGCCAACTCAAAAGACATGTCTGTCTTAGAAACCTTCTGATTTTAGATCTCTCTTGGATCCAATTCCGAGTCCAGCTACCCTCCCAAAACTCCCTAAGAAGATTCTCTTGTTTCTTGTTTCTGTCCTTGTTTCCTTTGCTCTGAGTAGAGCTTTGTTGAAGATTCCCTGAGCTCCTGAAGAGGTTATGGAGGCTCTGAAGGCCTGGATCTCTCCCTATTCCTGCTAAGAAAAGCAAGAGACCAGTCAGTAAAAACAGGAGAGGGAAGGACAATGTGGAGGGGCCCAAGAGAGACCTGCTCATGGAGATTAGGTTATCACTACCTTATCTTATGATCCCTCTCCTGCACCTGCAGGCCATTCCACAGGGACTGTAGAAAGATTGTTGAAGACTGAGGGTGTCACTTCCTTCAGGACTGGCCAGCAGGAGGCCTGGTTTACAGATTTACTACTCTGTGCTAGCTACCTTTGCATTAATGCTAAATTAGATCTCCCTTCTCCACCGCCCCCCCCCCACTTCCATTCTTCTTTCTTTCCCCATTCTTTTCTGCATTTAACACTTAAGAATCTACTCTGGCCCAATACTTTGCTGTGTACTAAGGATATTATAAGGGATAAGGTAAAGAAACAACCTGAAGTCTGGTCTTGGTGATGGAGGAGACAACCAGAAAATCTAATGCTGTATCCTAGATACCCATAGTAGAAGTTCATCCAGACATGGTGGAGCATAGGAGAGGTGAGTTAGCAAAGCTTCCAAGCTGAAGGGTCCAGAGCAGGTTTTCAGAAAAAGGGAAGACTTGAGCAATGACAACAAGGTGAGAAATATCACGTTTTATTGGGAACATCTTGTCCAGTTTTGAATTGAGGATTAACATGAGAACTGCAGAATAGATATTTTCTTTTGGAGAATGCCAGAAGGGCAAAGTGTGTTTGCTTCTATTAGAGCTCATGGAGGTAAGCCTTTTTTCCCTTTGCATGGCTCACTTTCCTCTTTCTCTCTGCGTCTCCGCCCCCATTTCTCTTCCAGATACTGGGGATCAAACCCAAGCCCACTCTACCACTGAGCCACATCCTCAGCTCTTTTTATTTTATTTTGAGACAGGGTCTTGCTAAGTTGCTGAGGCTGGCCTGGAACTTGCGATCCTACTGCTCAGCCTCTAGAGTAGCTGGGATGATGCGTGTGCGTCCCTACTGCTGGCTTTGCTTCTTCTTTTTTGAATCTTTACTCAGTTGCCCCTTTCCCAGTGATGTCTTCCCTGGCCACCCAATTTTAAACTGCAACCTATCTCTCCCTCCACAGCTCTACCCTTCATCCTTCAACTTACCTTATTTTTCTCCATAGCACTTATTGAATTTCATATATTTTATTTATTTTTGTTTTTTACCTTGAGAATGTAATCTCCATGAAGAAAAGTGTATATACATATTTTTGTCCATTTTATGCATTACTGTATCACTAGTTCCCTAGTTCTTGAAGAGCCTGGCACATAGTGGGGGCACAGTTTATCAAATTAGTACTTTGGCCATCTCTAAAATGGGCCAGGAGTGGTCCTGAGGAGCTGTAGCCAATGACACTCATATGCTACTTCACAGATTAGTGGCATTAGAATCACTTTAGGAATCTTCTTCCTCCTCCTTGTCCTCCTCCTCCTTGTCTTCCTCTTTTAATTTTGAGACAGGTTCTCACTATGTTGCCCAGGCTGACCTCGAACTTGTGATTCTCCTGCTTCATTTTCCCAAGTGGTTAGGGTGCTTATTAAATAGATTCTGGAATCTCTCTCAAAACCCAGTGAATAAAATCCCCACAGGTGGATGCTGTGTATTAGCAAGGGCACCTGGTGATTCCATGTGCAACAAACTTAGAAGCCACACCTCCACAATCTGGGAAACAGAATCTTCTGTATACAACCAAAAGCTTGGTCTTTGTCTCTACTGCCCATTTAATAAGGAGGACAAGGTTTTCAGAAAAAGGAAACAGAAGGTTCATTGCTTTGCTAGTAAAGGAGAAGTACAGGGGACTCCAGTCCCAGAGGCTGTGGTTCTGCCCATCAGGGAAAACAGAGGGTTTTTAAAGAAGCTCTTCAAAGGCTGCATTCCAGGTGTGCCCTGATGGAGGGTCCTAGGTGTGCTCTGATGGTGTGTTGAAATTTACTTGTTAGTTTGGGAGATGGTTGCTTCCTAGATCTTCTGGTGACATCTCCTTCCTGTGGTATGTTTCTGTTCAAGGACAGATAACTGGGCCTGGGATGGGAAAAGATAATCTTATTCCCCAACCCATGTTAGGGAGGGGGAGAGGGAGAAGAGGAAAAGAAAAACATGTCCCTTTTAAAATAAGCTGTGAGGGCTATTTTCAAAAGGTGAAGGTGAGAGATTGGAGAATGACAGGAAGGAGGGCCAAGAGACTAGTCAGGAAGGCATTGTTATCATCTGGCTCAGAACCAGGCTGGTTTGAACTAGCACTGAGGCATTGATGTGGATGGATTCAGAGGATGTTCAGGAACTCAAAGTTTGGAAAAGGGTTGTATACAGAAGGCAAAAGAGAGAAGGTATTAAGAATGACCACTAGCTCTCTATGCACGGATAGAGGTGCCATTATTCAGATGAGGATATCCTGCAGGAAGATCTAGTTTGGAGCATAGATTTTATCTTGGACATTTTTGAATGTAAGGAGCTTTTGGAAATCAAAGTGGAAATGTCAAGTCAATAGTTTTATGCTCAGGACAGATTTCCAAATCCAGTTATCCAAAAGCATGATGGCCAGAAAAGTAGTTGGCTTTCAGCTAAACAATAAAACTGAGATAAAAGAAGTCTGCAAGGAGCTATCAGCGTGGTTACCTGTTATGTAAAACACTATGCAAACATATATGGTTTCCATTGTGAGAGTAATGGAAGTAATGGAAACTAAAAGAAAGAAAGAAAGCTGGAACTATACAACTTATATTGCATGTGCTGCTTTTATTGAAAAATCTTGCTGACACAAATATGAAATGATGGGTTGTGACTCACAGGGAAGGTAATGTGATTTGTGCACATGGGCTCTGACCTTGGGTGCCTCAGCCAGAGCTCAGAGAGTGGTTCTAATTGAATCAACACCAAACTGGATCAGGATGGGGCGGAGATGCAATATCTAAGAGGACTGTGGGAAGACACTGCACTTTAAATGGGGGGGGGGGAACAAACAAACCCATAACAGGCCAACAGAGAAGAGGTGGTTCACATGGAAAAAGAGATTTATAAAAGCAAAATGGATGGGCCAAACTTCTCCAGCTTGATGCTGAGGAGGGGAATATAGGCTGTGGAATGCAAAAGTAGCCTGGTGATCAGACAGTGTTTATTGGTGTGAGGGATAAGGGATATTTCAATGATATTCCTGAGCTAAGCTCACAAACAGCCTTCTGGTGAATTCAACTGATTAATACTAGGGAATACTTTCTAAGCACTTAGAGAGCAATGGTAGAGAATATTGTGCTGAGTCCTCTACCATGTATTATCTCATTTATTTGTCACAATAATCAATGATATAGGTTACTATTATTGCCTGGATTTTGTAGATGATAGAATTGGCACAGAGAGGTTAATGAATTTATCCAAGGTCACATAAATAATAAATGAAAGAGCTGGGAATCAAACCCAGACAGCTGGGCTCTTGGGTTCCCTCTTTTAGACACTTCCTTGCACTTGCATATTCAGTTGGATATTTGGGCTGGGAACTTAAGTACTTTGACCCCTGGTAAGGGAGTGAGGGGTCAATCCCATGTTAATTGTACACATTAGAATACTCATTTCCATAACTGTGTCTGTGAATTTTGGTAGTCTGATCTGTTGCTGTGAGACTGTTAGAAGATCCAACTCTGTCCTGAAAGACATTGGCTGGACATGGGGATGTGGTCTCCTGGCCTAGTTGCTGCTCTCAGTGGCTAGTTCAGTGCCTAGTACATGAATAGTGCTCAGAAACTTTTTTTGGGGGGAAGATAACGAAGTGGAGGCATCATTGAGGGACTCTAAAAGCCTCTTGGGAAGAACCCATTAGTAGCCCCAACCAAAAAGATGACATTATTTTTCAATAATTTTTTAGCAAAATTTCAAAGTTAAGAGATTGTTGTCCCCCTCTGTTGATTGCAAACCCAGACTGCCTAAATACATGTTTGTTAACACAACTCCACACTTGTGTTTTTAAACATAGTTATGAAAGAAAAAAATACTAACTCCCAGATGTAAATGGAACCAAAAATGTGTACAAAGTGTAGGGCAAGGTTAGACCTTTCAATGCAATTCTTTTGTGGGGAAAAGTTTCCAAAAGACTACCCACACTACGTAAGTTTTCAAATGGAAGAAAAATAGATGTTTTGCAAATTCTAAGTCTTGAATAGCTTGCAACTGCCTGTAATTTGGAAGCAGTCTTTGGAGGCTATGTTTCTATATTGCCCTCTGGAATGATAACAAACTTATGGGAAGGAGCAGCTTTTCAGCTTGAGAATCTTTAAAATACCATCTGGTTGCTCAGATGATGTTGAAAGACAGGATGGAATGAATTAGACTCAAATTGGCAGGGCTATCTAATATTTTAATGTTATTATTTTTTAAACTTTTAAATTTTAAAATAATTGTAGAGTCACAAGAAGTTTCAGAAAAATATCCAGGGGTTCATGTGCTGTTCACCCAGTTTTTCCCAATGGTATAATCTTGGATATTATTATCAATAATTAGAGAAAATGAAACAGAAGCCTAGGCCCTTCTGTGGGTGGTAAGCTTGCAAGAAGACTTTTTAATTTACATCAAAAGATCACGTTAGTTTGAACAATGAAGGAACAATGTACTTTTGCCTAATATTCTAATTTGAAGAGTTAACATTTGGGAATTATATTTCTTTTCTTTAGAAAATGTAGACACTGGTCCGTAGTCACAGGTAAGGGAACACCAAGCCTCTCACCATGGCTTACAAAGACTGTGGAATGGGATCCCTGACCCGGGGTTCAGCCTCATCTCAACTCCTCATTGTCCTCTCCCTCTCCTCCTTCTCCTTTTTCTGCTCCATCTGCATGTTCCAGATTCTTTCTCAAATCCTATTCCATCTATTTGGGATACTTTCCTCCATTCTAAGCTTGGCTGGCTCTGTTTAGCCTCCTTATTTCATCTTTCATTTATTTATTTATTTTTGTATCAGGGATTGAAACCAGGGGGGCTCAACCACTGAGCCCCATCCCCAGCCCTTTTTCATATTTTATTTTCACTAAGTTGCTTTAGGGCCTCACTAAGTTGCTGAGGCTGGCTTTGAACTCATGATCCTCCTGCCTCAGCCTCCTGAGCCTCTGGGATCATAGGCTAGCCCCACCATGCTGGGCTCCTAATTTCATCTTAAATGTCATCTGCCAGGACCCTCCTAGCAATGTTCTCTAAAAATTCTTTCCATCATCATCTATTGTTGTACCTTCGTTGTTTTCTTCATAGAACTTATTACAATTTGTCAAACTTGTGATCATCCTTATTGCTTATTTTCTTGTTTATTGTCTTTCAGCACTACTGGATTGTTGATTCAACGTATCACAAATATTTATTGTGTGGATGGTTGGATGGTTGGATAGTTCAGTGATAAATAAATTGACATAGTTATTTTCTATAATTGACTTGTTTTTTTAATCTTCTTGTGGAAGGATTTGAAGTACTTACTGGGATTAAGTGGCTGTATTGAGATCTCATCAACATTATCTTTCACTTAAATATTAATTTATAAATGCAATCTTCCTCTTCCTTCTGTTATTCTTGTTCATACTTATTATAGACTGAACATGTATGATAGGCTGGGCTCTGGGCTCAGGGGCTTCTCACATATTTCAACTTATTTAATCCACACAAAACCCTGGGAGGTAGTCATCGTCATCCCCATTTTGTGGTTAAGAAAACTGGGCACAGAGAAGTGCAGTGACCTGAACATAGATAATCCAGCTAGTAATGTCCACCATCTTTTCTGCTTCCTTCCATAAAAAAAGTTTTTCATAGAAGTATCTCTAATAAAATTTATGACCATTGTTTTCAGTGCATCTTTTTGGCAATTAAAAAATGTCAGCCTTAGTAGTGAAAAGTTAAAAAAAAAAATAGCAGTGACTATTAAAGCTTTAGTGATATTTTGGTGTCAAATGAGACCTCAGGCATTTTCAGTACTTTAATGTTAAGTACTATCCTTATGGCAACAGAGAAATTCATGGGAGGAAACTTACTAATTTACCAAGGTTATGTATGTTGCTTATCCTTGCTTCCTCCTCTCCTGACTTCAATATAACACAGGACAATTGTTTTAGCCATTTAAGTCACATTTGGGTCTCCCCCCCACCAAAAAAAAGACAGGCATTTACCAGGTGAAAGGGTCTTCCTACCTGTTCTGTGTGAGGGACGTTTTATGCAAACCTCTTTTTGTTCTGCTTTCTCATAAAGTAATTTGCAAATATGAAAGTTCCAACATTTACTTGAAACTGTAACTGATTTTAAGAGAAGATTCAGTGGGATACTGCTGCAGTCAGAATCTTGGTGTCCCCCACCCAATTCATATGCTGAATTCCTAACCCCCAAGTAAGAATGGTGGGAGGTGGGCCTTTGGGAGATGATTAGGCCGTAGAGGCAGAGCTCTCAGGAATGGGATTCATCCCCTTGTAAAAGGGACCCCAGTAAGTCGTCATGCCCCTTTCACCCCATAAGAACACAGTGAAGAGGCACGTTCTATGAACCAGAAAGTGGGCCATCACCAGATGCCAAATCTGCCAGTGTCTTCATCTAGAACTGTGAGGATTAAATTTCGGTTGTTTATAAACTACCCAGTTTGTGGTATTTTGTAACAGCAGCCCAAGCAGACCAAGACGGATGCCTTAAAACCCAAGTATTTGTTCAAAGTGCTTTTTTTTTTTTTGTACTAGGAATTGAACCCAGGGACACTTTACCACTGAGCTAAGTCCCCACCTTTTTTAAAAATTTTTTAATTTTGAGACAGGGTCTTCCCAGGTTGCTAAGGCTGGGCTTGAGTTTGTGATCCTCCTGCCTCAGCCTTCCAAGTTGCTGGGTTTGCAGGTGTGTGTCACTGGATTGGACTGGACTGGACTTGAAAGTGACTCTCCTCCTGCCTTTTTATTTGTTCTTTTTAGTCATACACAACATTAGGACTCATTTTGACATAATTATAAAAGCATGGAAATATAATTTTCTCTAATTCCATCCCCAGGACTTCCACTTTCCTCCCTTTCTCCCTTCCCCTGTTCTCTTCCCTCTACTGATTTTTCTGCTGTTGACTTTATTTTATATTTTTTTTTAGTTATCAATGGACCTTTATTATCTATATATTTATATGTGGCACTGAGAATCAAACCCAGTGCCTCACACATGCGAGGCAAGTGTTCTACCACTGAGCTACATCCTCAGGCCCTGCTATTGACTTTTTAAGGTCATATTTCTCTAGGTCTTCCACTAGAGGTAAAAATATCACACTGATTGATTATGATGCCTCAACTTCAGAGAAAAGAAATCTTTTTTTTTTTTTAAGTTTACTCTATCCTGGATTAATTCTAAAGCTTAGCCAATTCTAAGAAATCTATCTTATTTTTTCTTTTTCTTTTTTTTTTTTTAGAGAGAGAGAGAGAGAGAATTTTTTAATATTTATATTTTAGTTTTCAGTGGACACAACATCTTTGTTTGTATGTGGTGCTGAGGATCGAACCTGGGCCGCACGCATGCCAGGCGAGCGCGATACCGCATGAGCCACATCCCCAGCCCCGAGAGAAGAAATCTTTACCTTCCTGGTTTAAAAGTCCATCAGTAACAGAGCATAATATTGCTTTTAAAGAGTTTTTAGAGTCTGCCCTTTACCTACTCAAAATTTTTAAGACATTAAGAACCTGTAAGTATTGGGAGGCTACAGCAGGAGCCTAGCAAGTTCCAGGCCAGCCTCTGTAACATAGTGAAATAAAAAATTAGCCAGATGATTAGCCAGATGCAGTGGCGAATGCCTGTAATCCCAGTGACTAGGCAGGTGGAGGCAGGAGGATTTCAAGGTCAAAGCCAGCCTCAGCAATTTAGTGAGGTGCTAAGCAACTCAATGACCCTGTCTCTAATAAAATACAAAATAGGACTAGAGATGTGGCTTAGTGGTTGAGTGCACCCAAGTTCAATATCTGCCCTCCCCCCCCAAAAAAAACCCCAAACTGGAGTTGTAGCTCAGTGGTATAGGGTTCCTGGGTTCAATCCCCAATATCAGAAAATCAACTACCACCACCACCCTGTGATCAGAAATTACTCAAACACTCAGAATAGGTAATTTATAGCATATTCATACAAAGGAATACTATACAGCAATGTGAACAACATGGAAAAATCTAGATGATGCTCTGTCTGTAACATAATGTGAAATAAAAGGCCAGATACAAAAGAGTCCATATCTTTTGATTCGATTTATGCAAAGATCTAAAACAGATGAAACTATCAATGGTGTTGATTCACCCTTTGTGGTGAAGTGGGATAGTTATTGGAAGGGAGTAGGCAGAGGGCTTCAGGAACTCTGGGAATGTTCTGTTTTATAAATTTTTTAAAAAATTGTCGATGGACCTTTATTTTATTCATTTATTTATATGTGGTGCTGAGACTCGAACCCAGGGCGTCACACATGTGAGGCAAGTAAGTACTCTACCACTGAGCCACAACCCAGCCCACATTCTGTTTTTTTTTTTTTAATATTTATTTTCTAGTTTTCAGTGGTCACAGCATCTTTATTTTATTTTTACGTGGTGCTGAGGATTGAACCCAGCGCCCGCGCATGTCAGGCGAGCGCGCTACCTCTTGAGCCACATCCCCAGCTCACATTCTGTTTTTTTTTTTGAAGTTAGTTTACATGGGTATGTTTAGTTGTGAAAATTCATCAAGCTGCATATTTAATTTGGACACTTTCAGGATGTAAGTTATATTCCCCCCAAAATATTAGAAAGTAAGCCCATAAGTGCGGTGGGTTTATGGGAGAGACAGGGTTGCTGGCAGGCATCCCAGCATCCTTCACTCCAGACATGATGGCAACTTCTGCTCAGTCCTGTCTCAAACTGGGTGGCGGATGGTGGGGAGGAGGGGCGGGTTCCATGGAGACACTGGATGGTCTCTAATTATACTTATCCCTTTAGAAAAAGGATTTTTTTCCCCCAAAAGAGGGACTTTAAATGAAAGAACCTCTTTGATGTAATTTACTCTTGGAATCATGCTCACTGACAGATCCCTGCAGCCTGTGTGGATGGATAACCCCCCCACCCCCCCAGCTCCACACCACACCACCTGCCGGGGCAGGGCAGTGGTGCCCAGAAGGCTTGGCATATCACAGCTCTGATCCTCACCAGTCCTGAGACCTTGGAAGGGTCCTCTCTGAGCCTCAATCTCTGCCTCACAAGGTGACACTGGGAATAAAATGAGGCCTCCCCAGGGATTCCTGTCCACACCTAGGGCAGGCATTTGAGGAGTCGTGCCCCACTTCAGTTGTCTCCAATTTTCATCCTGCAGCGTGATTGATATTTTTATTTTACAAACGAGGAAATCAGATTGTTTGGAGCATGATGACACTGCCTCTGCCTGCCATGGCCACACTGCTGTGGTTCCAGGAACCCTGGGGGACAGCTGAGTGAGGTCTCTCCCGAATCCCTGATTGTTTCACTTCCCCCAGATCCTCCGGCTGCAGCTTCTGGAAGACAAACTTCTCTTCCACCCTCTTCCTGAAACTACAGTCTCCTTCCTTCCCTCTCTTTGTCACCTGAGTGCCAGATGCCAGAGATCTGTCAAACTGTGCCCTTCCCTGAGCCAGCCTTGACTTGCCCTCTGGACCAGCAAGGTTCAGCACAGGTGTGTGTGTTGGGGGGAGGTAGGGAAAGGTGGGGTGCTCCGCCCACACCAGGCCTTCAGATCTGTCACTGGCCCAGGGGGACCCCAAAAGACAGTACGGCAATGCTTTTGGGCAGGACCGACTAGGCAATTTGCAGGCTTCAGTGCAAAATAAAAATGCAGGGCTTTTTGTAAAGAACATTAAGAATTTTATGACCATGACAACAGAGTATTAAACCAAGCATGGGTTCTTTTGAGCTTAGGACCCTGGGCTTGCCCTGTTGAATCCCACTTTGTGATTCTGCTAAATGGGCCTGGACCCTGGTCCACACCCCAGGATTCAACTTATTCCATGCTCTGGTCTGTTGAAGGAATATGATTGTCAGTGAAGTTAGGGGCCTGAGTGTGCTCAGGAATTGATCGGAAAGACTGCGGTGGCCTGAGGACTTGTAGCCCTGCTGATCTAAGGCCCTGAGGTCAGGCTAACCTCAGAGGTGAGGCCTCTGTCATGTGGCCTCAGGCTCCAGGGCTATGGCCCAGCTACCGTGTCAGTTTGTGGCAGGGGCCTTGAGGGCTGGGGTGTTGGGGTGATAACAGGGAGATGAAGTGCCTAGGGGGCAGCTTGAAAGGTTAATGCAGGGCTGAGGAAGTCCTTGGAATCTGTTTTTTTGGAGAAAAGAGGGAGATATGATCTCCAGGTTAGAATGCTACAGGTCAGGCCTTCAGGCAGCTGGGGATAGTGCGTAAGACCTTTAGCCTGAATGGTCAGTGGCTTCCAGGGCTCTGGAAGGCATGTTCTGGTGTCTGCAGAAGGGATTTTGGGCCATGCCATCCCAGGAGCACCCCAGCTAGTGAAGAGGTATCTACTCTCTCTTCTTCAATAGGGACATCAGCATGCTGCTTGTTCAGGCAAAGCTCGGCTCCAGGCAGGAAAAACACAGGCTTTGGCATTAAGAGGGACCTGGGTCCTAATTCTGTCTCAGACACTTAGTAGCTATGTGACCTCAGACAATGTACTTAGCTACTAAATCTTGGTTTCCCATTTCTAAAAGGAAACAATCAAGGTACCTACCTCCTAAACTGGATGTAAGGATTAACAAAACATATAGCCAGAGTCCCTGCCATATAGTAACATTCAATAAAACAGCTGATGTGAAGAGGTGGCATGGTTCGCGGGGATGACCATCCTGTTCCAACATGTGGGTATGACAGAAAGAATCAGAGTCTGTGATGTAGAAGCTCCTGGCACAGACCCTGATGCCCAGGGGGCACACAGGTACCCTGTTGTTCACCCTCCCTCTGGCTGTCCTCTCCATTCTGCACAGCACCTGGGCCTCCCTGGAGCCCCACAGTCTTTCACGTTCCCCTGGACTGACAGCTCGGATCACCTGGCTCTCCGCCCAGCACACAGCCCCAAGCAGAAGGTCTTGAGCTTGAGTGGAGGCTGAGCCGTGCCCTGAGAGAGGCACTACGACCTGGAGACTCCAAGCAGACCCAGTGTGAGGGACAGTGGAGCTGGCTTATGCCCACTGACCCTGCCTTTGGGAAGACACCCAGCGTCTCTACCTGCTGCTCCTCCCAGGCCAGTGTAAACAACCATGTACCTTAGATCCCAAAAGGGGCTCTCAGATTTTCACTCCTTGTCCAACCCTTCAGATCCAAGTGGTCACCCTGTGGCCACACTCTTCCCTCCTTCCTTGTCTTCAATCCTAACTTTCCTTTCTTTACTCCTTTTAGTGTTTATTCCCCCTTCTCACTCTTTAAAAATTTTTTTTTCTTTTAGTTGTAGATGGACACAATACCTTTATTTTATTTGTTCATTTTTGATGTGGTGCTGAGGATTTACTGAGCCCCTTACCATGCCCCCAGATTATAAAACCCCGACTACCCTGCCCCCTCCCTTGCCTTCCCCCTTACTGGCCTGATGTGCCCTGTACGTCCACTCTCCCCACTGCCCCTCCTATGGCTCCCTCTTTGAGATCTCTACAGGACACCGCCCGTCATTCCATTCTGCAGCAGAAGCCCAGGCCAGAGGGAGCCCCGTGCTCTTGCCTCCGACTATGGGATGCCCCCGCAGCCCTCTTGTTTGCTCTCCTCCGTGGCTGTGGAGGCAGCAGGCTCCTGGGTCCCCCTGTTGTTTATGTAATCCTTCCCTGCAGTAACAAGGTGTTTACTGTTGCACAAACACATTTTGGTTTAACGGCTGACAGTAAAACTGTCTGATAAAGTTTGATTTAGCGAAAGAAAGCAAAATAAATCTGGGGGCACAGAGAGCCGTAGGGAGGAGAAACTCCTAGGGCTTTATAGAAGGGGCAAGAGAGCCAGGGCCCGGAGAGCCTTTCTTTCTGCCCCTCTTCTAAGGACACCTCCAAGAGCTCCTCTTCAGGAAGGATGCTGATGAGTTGGTGGGCTCCTGGGGCTGGCATTTCCTCGCCGTATCCGGCAGTCTGGTTGCCTCTTTTGCCCTGTGAACGGCCTCCCTCTCCTACAACATCCGGTGCAGTTTGTTCCTCCCTTAAGGAGCCTCCACTGATTGCTTCAGACCCAGATAAAAGGAGCAGTGCGGTGTGAAAGATCCCTGAACTAGGAGACCTGTGAGCGAGGTCTGGCTCTGGCATTTACCAGCAGCGTGGACCTAGGTGTGTGGTGTGGCCTTTAGGGTCACCAGTTCCCTGAGCTGGAAGAGGGCGTGAGTGGAGTAAAAGATACAAAACACCTGGTTGTTGTTATTTTTCTTCTTTTTAATATCTTTTTTTAAAAAGTTGGGTTTTTTTAGACATATATGACAGCAGAGTGTATTTTGACACAGCATACATAAATGGAGTATAACTTTCCGATCTGGTGGTTGTACATGATGTGGACTTATTCCTATTTGTGTATTCATATGTGAATATAGGAATGTTCATTCTACTGTCTGTCCCATCCCTGCCCACTCCTGGCTCTTCCCCTCCCCAATCTGGAGAACCTTCACTATTCCCTCCCTCTGGCCTATTGTGAGTCAACATCCACATATCAGAGAGAACATTTGGCCTTTGTTTTTTGGGGGGATTGGCTTATTTCACTTAGCATGATAGCCTCCAGTTCCATCCAAATGACATAATTTCACTCTTCTTTATGGCTGAGTAATAGTCCATTGTTTATATGCATCACATCTTCTTTATCCATTCATCTGTTGATTCCATAACTTAGCTATTGTAAATTTAGCTGCTATGAACATTGATGTAGCTACATCACTATAGTATGCTGATTTTAAGTTTTTTGGGTATATACTGAAGAGTCAGATAACTGGGTTAAATGGTGGTTCCTTTTCAAGTTTTCTGAGGAATGTCCATACTGCTTTCCATATTGGCTGCACCAATTTGCACTGCCACCAGCAATGTATGAGTGTACCTTTTCCCCCACATCCTCACCAACATTTATTGTTACTTGTATTCTTGATAATTGCCATTCTGACTGGAGATGAAATCTCATTGTAGTTTTAATTTGCATTTCTCTAAATGCATTTTTCAAAAATATTGAACATTTTCATATATTTGTTGAGCATTTGTATTTATTCTTCTGTGAAGTGTCTGTTCAGTTCCTTTGCTCATTTATTGATTAGGTTATTTGCTTTTTTTTTTAAACACCTGGTTAATAAAACCCCACCCACACATAAGATAGTCCTTCCTTGCCTCCCCTGAAGCCTCAGTAGGCAGGAAGGGCTTGTGTTCTCTAGTATAGTCCACTTGCAAAGCAGGGCAGGGTGACTGTGTATTCTCACAGGTGAATGGTGACTTAAGTCAGTTAAGTGGGCTGATCTTTCCTTTTCTACTCATTCCAGAGAACCGAAAAGCCCCCTCTTCAAAAAAAATATGAGCTCCTAAATCATCAGAGGGATGCAAATGAAAGAAATAATGAGACATCACTTTACAATGATTGGATGAGTTGGTAGGAATTAGAAAGCTGGATCATACCTGTTAACACCAGGTGCTCACAGGGATGTGATAGTATAAAATGCTCATGAACGAGCATGGTGGCACTTTCCTGTAATCCCAGCAACTTGGGAGGCTGAGGCAGGAGAATTTCAAGTTC
The DNA here is from genome assembly GCF_047511675.1 of Marmota flaviventris. Taxonomy (NCBI): domain Eukaryota; kingdom Metazoa; phylum Chordata; class Mammalia; order Rodentia; family Sciuridae; genus Marmota; species Marmota flaviventris. The sequence goes on along the minus strand of NC_092511.1, from coordinate 33,354,965 downwards.
AAGGCCAGCCTCAACAACTTAGTGAGACCCTGACTTGAAATAAAAAAATATAAAGGACTGGGGACTTAGCTCAGTGTAAAGAGCTCCTGGGTTCAATCCCTAGTGCCCAAAAGAAAACAGAAGTACTGTGTCTTCCCTGTTCCCCAGTTGTGTCAACCAGACAAATGCCCTCGCCTGTCTGAGCTTTGATTCCAATCTCTGTCCAAATGGAGATGATGCTGACAGTTCCTCTTTCCCAGATCCACTGTGAAGGTGAGAAGACACCATTGTCTTGAAGACACTTCATTAACTGGGAAGAGCCACATAATGCAATGGAGAAAGTGTAGGGAAAAGGATGTTGTAGGCTCAATCTGCAGTTTTCCCTTGGGCTAGCTGTGGGACTTCAAATACCATGGTGTTTACTAGTCTCAGCTTTTAAATTCTGTAAAATGAGGAACAATAATGACAACCTCGGAGTTGTCATGAGTATCAATGACAATGCATTGTTGACTGTAGGTGTTTAAAAGTTAATTATCCAGTGAATACTTGTTGAATCCTGCCGTGGTCTGAATAATTGTGTAGCCCCCGAAATTCATACACTGAAATCCTAACTCTCTAAGGTGACAATGTTAGGAAATAGGGCAGTTGGGGAGGTTATAGAGTGGATTCCTCATACCTGGAATTAGTGCCCTTATAAGAGAGGCCCCAGAGAGTGCCAAGCCCTGTCTATCAGCTAGAAAGTGACATTTATGAATAAAAAAGTGGGCCCTCATCAGATACTGAATTTATTGACACCTTGATCTTGGACTTCCCAGCCTTCAGAAGGGTGAGAAATAAATTTCTGTGGTTTATAAACCACCCAGTGTATGAAACTTTGTGATAGCAGCCTGCAAGTCCTAAGATAAATGCTTACATTGTGTCAGACAGGGGAGGAGAAAAGATTGAGGGAACTGTGAATTTCAGGTGGCAAAGAGAAGCCAAAGTAGGTGTATTAGTTATCTTTGGCTGAATAACAAATGACTCCCACATTTAGCAGTTAAAACAATAAAGGTTTATGGTCTCACCTGTTCCTGTGGGTTGGGAATTCAGGAACAGCATGGGTCTCTCAGAAGGCTGCCATCTAGGTGTTGTTCCTTGGGGCTAGGGACTTGACTTGGGGGGTGGGGGTCCTGCTTCTACGTTTATTCTAGTGGCTATTGGCAGGATTCCATTCCCCGCAGGCTACTGGCTGCCATGTGGACCTGTCGCAGCTCAGCTCAGCTTGTACAGCTTGTGGGCTTGTGCCGAGGCAGCTCACTTCCTCCAGAGCAAGACCTCATGCTCAGGAGGCAGCCAGTCTTGGTAACATAATCTTGGAAGTAACATCTCAACTCCTCTGCCTCATTCTGTTCATTAGAAACAAGTCACTAAATCCAGTTCTGGCTCAAGGGGGAGATCACCCAGTGGACACCACGGGACGGGGAGCCACCAGGTGATCAGTTGATTGTAATTTTCAATTGTGTCTATTTGCCAAAGACTAGAGATGAATGAGAAATTACTTGTTGAAGCCCAGAAGAGACATTTGGACTTTATTTTCCAAGTGTAATCCAACTGCACTTTCTAGAAGGACTAGTGAAGGACTAGGAACTAATTATGAATTTGTCTACGTGGGCCTAGATAACCTGGCTAATGAGGCAGACCTCTGGCTGTTCATTTTGGGGCTGTTTCAACTTTCAGAAAAAAAAAAAACGGCATTTGTTTCCATGTGTGCTAGACCATGCAAAGCAGTGTGCATATGTGCATGTGTGTGATTGTGTCTGTTTTTATTTTCTAGGGTCTCTGCCTCTTGGGTTCTGCTCTTCCCTGGGCCTACAGACCCCTGGGTTCACCTTTCCTCTGCTCCCCCCATGCACTTTGTCAGGAGGTCACGTGTGAGGAAACAAGCCCCACGTGGTTTTAATCATTTTGCTATAAAAGCCGAGCTGCTCTCAGCTTTGATCCAGGCTGAGCTGCAGGAGGAAGGGCTGGGGGCCGGGCTGGCCTGTCCATGGAGCTCTCTGCACACAGCTCCCACATCAGACGGCAGCCGTAAAATGGAGCACAGCTCATTAATTCTCCCTCTTAACCAGGGCACCTGACAAGAAGTGACTTTGAAAACCCGGGGAGGACGGATGGGCGGGCGGGTGGGCGGCTCTTGGTCTAGGCCAGGAACATCTGTTTCCAGGTCCCTGGCTGTTAAATTGACATCTTTTTATTTGAAAAAATTTCTTTTATTTCTCAACTTCCTGCAATTGGCAAGGTCTCTGGTGCCAGGGAATAGACTGTCATGGCTTTGTGGGCGATATGATCTGAGTGGCCTCACTGTCCTGCCTGAATTACAAGTGCCACCGTGGGCAGCGTGGCCCTCTGTCAATTATTAAACCTGTGTTTGTGCAGAGAACATCAAACCCCATAAAAAAGCAAAATGACCTTGAAATTAAAACCACTGTGGATGTCCGTGAGCCTCCATATGAGAAATATTAGTGTTTCAGAGCTACAAAATTCACTAGAAACCTAGCAATTGAGTTTCCTAACAAGAATGATCCAAACCTCTGCTGCCTGAAGCCTTCATCCTGGATGCTGAAATATGTATTGATGACCAGAGACCCAGGTTTGATCTTTAACCTTGAACTGGCAAAGGTCACTAGCAAAGGCTGATTTGGCCCTTTTCAAGTTGAGAGCCCAGGTTCTTAGGGTAGGAGACTGGAAGTGATTTGTGGAGGTTTCTATTTATCTCACTTTGTCTTGGGAGCCTCTGGATTGTCTTATGTTCCTGGCCTTCGGATTCACATGCTTTATCCCTCATCTTTCAGGATTTGCCATTGTTGGGTGGCTCATTGTCAGCAGGACAGAGAACAGTCAGTCAATCTTTGAAAAACAAGGACATATCTGAGCAAGATATGCAAGATCAGCAAGAAATAACTGAATCCGGCAATCCTCTGGTGTGCTCAAGCATGTGTGCATTTGCGTGGGACAAGAAGGCGTGAGTCCGAATGTTGGTGTATGTAGGTGAGTGTGTTGGTGCTGTGGTAGGCGTCTGTTTCTCAAGCATGTGCCTAGGAAGTGAGTGAATGAGTGTAAGAAATATCTTTATCAGAGCCTTCATTCCTTATTGGTAAGTAAAAAGAATAAAATAGTACTAAATTGGAGATTCTGTGAGATAGTTCATGTAGAGCAACCTCAAATGACCTTGCACAGGAACACCCCTTGTCACTTCTATCACTCCCACCTCTTCTCTCTCCACTCCCCCTTCTCTTTTTGGTACTGGAGATTGAATCCAGGGGCACTTAACAACTGAGCCACATCCCCAGCCATTTTTTTATATTTTATTTAGAGACAGAGTCTCTCTGAGTTGCTTAGGGCCTCACCAAGTTGCTGAGGCTGGCTTCGAACCCACGATCCTCCTACCTCGCCTCCCAAACCGCTGGGACCACCCCTTCTCTTAAATCCTGTCCTTCCATTATACCTTGATGGTCTTCCATTCTCCCCAGCTCTTTTGATCTCATGATCCACTTCTAGAAGTCAGTTACCCCAGCCTCTTTGCCAGTGCTGCTCTATACCATCTTTCCAGATCAGACAATTCAACCAGGGAGTCCCCAGATGGCTGAAATCAGTGCCATGTGACCCTGCCAATAAGGGTCACTTGATGGCAGAATCAGAGTATAGATATATATTCCTTGATTTCTCAGCAACTTAGGTGGAGAACTAGAGCAGGCGATTGACAGTAGGAAGGGAGCACTCAGATTGACCTCTCCCTTCTTTGGACTTGACTTGGAGTGAGGAAGGAAGTCCAGGGGCAGGTTGTCAGCTTACTACCAGCTTGGGGGCATCTAAGAAAGAAAGTCCATGTCCTGGTCACTTTGACTTTCCCATTTCAATTTGAATATATTAAAACGTAACATTCCAGCTGTGCAAATCCCCAGGCCATTGAAATAAAAGGTTTTTAACTTTAACTATTAAAGATTTAACTAGCCAATAAATCTAAGTATGTGGGGGGTTGTTACCAAACGTTTATTACATTGGTCTTGCTTTTAACTTAACAGCAAACGCCAAATATGGACTTCCATGAGAAAGACATTCCCTTATGGGCAAAACTGATGCCCGACCAAAAGCAAGGAAGGGATTTTGTCTCATTTCTTCTCAAATCTCTTTAGGAGTTGAAATGGCTGTATCAATTTTACAGACCAATTTGCTTGCTGCACAGAAGGCCTGTAACAGCCTCTAGTTGCCATGGTCAGAACAGGACTGATTAAATTCATCCAAAAGTCTACTTTTGGTTCCAGCATCTTGGCACCAACTTTTCCAGAACCAGATTTTATAAAAGAGCAAAGCGGGTATAGCTCTGGGTGAAGAAAATCACAAGATCTTTCTTTTTAGTATCTTCTGAATGAGTTGGGTAATCAGTGTTCTGGAACATACAGGTTAATTCGCAATTTTTTTTAACCTTGAAGGCAAACCATCTGCTCAGTAGTGAAATATGGCTTTTAATTTACACAAATGTAAAAGTATCATATTAACAATCATATTCACCATGGACTTAAAAAAATGAATAGAAGCCAGATAAATCTTGGCCATTAAAAAAAAAAAAACCCAAATCCCCCCAAAAACTTACATGTTGAGTTATACCAGCCAACATGGGGACAGAGTCACATTCCAGATGCGCTCTTTTCCTGCCCATTGACAGCTCTCCAACCCACTCCAGCAGTAAAAAAAAAAGTCCTGAATTGGATTTTTTTTTTTCATCTGGCTTAGACCCTTTTTTGCCTGCATGGCCTGCTGGGTGAGTCCTCTGGGTTTCTTTCTTACAGAGCAAACCAGCGAGCCCTGTATGTGGGAATTACACAATAAATCCTGGCTTTTGCTCAGGAAAGCTCCCTCTAGAGCATTTTTTCACATCTAAATAGGAGGTGAATAAAGTTGATAAGCAATTGTATTTTTTAAGTGAGTTTTTTTAAGCTCAAAGATTTTTAGCTCTCTTATACCTTATCCTCTGCTCCCTAAATTATAAACCAGAGTAGCATGAAATTGGTGAAGAAGTCACACAGCCAGTTCAAATTGCAAGGGACACTTGCATTTGTCTTTGTAATGACGACTGACACTCGCCTCTCTGGCTTTGTTCGCTCGCCTCTCTGGCTTTGTTCGAGGAAAGGCTGGTTCCCAACTTCTCTCTTTCTGCTCACGATCCTCATCTTCTTCCATTCCCCCCATTCCACCGCAGCTGCCTGGAAGGAAGCACGGATCTCAGGGACAACAAGTCTTCCCTGGAGGTCTTTAGCTGTGTCCTTTGACACAGGCTTGGCAGGGAAGGGCTAAACTTGTTGTGTTTTTTTTTTTTTTTTTTTTAAAAAGCTTCTTCAATGGATGGGGAGGTGGAAGTGCTGTAGAAACTGTTTTCAAACCAGAAAGAAATAGAGGGGAAGTTCTGGTTGATTTGTTTGGGATCTCTTTGGGAGGTAAATCCAGAAACTCTGAAGATCTGCTTTAAGCCTCTAAGTAGCAGAGATCATCAATGCATGTGGGAGGCACCAGGCATCTCCAGACACCCTTTCTCTCGGGGGTACTTCCAAATGGAGTTTGCTGTCCCTTTTGCTTCCTCTAATCGTCAAATTCCAGCCAACTGAGCTCAGGAGAGAGAGAGAGAAAGCAAGAGGGGGACTTCTCAACTGTTAGTAGAACGTTTGCTTCTGGAATGACATGTCACTTTGGAAGCAAATTTTTTTTAAATTTTTTTATTTTTAAATTTGTTTTACTTAGTTATACATGACAGTAGAATGCATTTTGACACATTGTATACAAGTGGAGCATAGCTTCTCCTTCCTCTGGCTGAACATGGTGCAGAGTCATACAGGTAGTATAATCATGCATGTTTATAAAGTAATAATGTCCATTTTATTCCACTGTCTTTCCCATCCCCACACCACTCTCCTCCCTTCACTCCCCTCTGCAAACTCAAAGTTCCTTCATTCTTCCCTACCCCCACCCCATTATGGATTAGTATCCACTTATCAGAGAAATAATTCAGCCTTTGGTTTTTGGGTTTGGCTATTTTGCTTTGTATGATATTCTCCAGCTCCATCCATTTACCTGCAAATGCCATAATTTTGTTCTCCTTTAAGGCTGAGTAATATTCATTGTATATATGTACCACATTTTCTTTATCCATTCATCTGTCAAAGAGCATCTAGTTTGGTTCCCTAGTTTAGCTATTTTGAATTGAGCTGCTATAAACATTGATTGGCTGTGTCACTGTAGTATGCTGATTTTAAGTCCTTTGGGTATAAACCAAGGAGTGGGAGAACTGGGTCAAATGTTGGCTTCATTCCAAGTTTTCTGAAGAATGTTCATGCTGCTTTCTAGAGTGCTTGCACCAATTTGCAGTGCCACCAGCAATGTACCTTTTCCCCCACATCCTCACCAACACTTATTGTTGCTTATAGTCTGGATAATTGTGACATTCTAACTAGAGTGAGATGAAATCATAGTAGTTTTGATTTGGATTTTTCCAATTGCTAGAGATGATGAATATTTTTTCATGTTTGTTGATTGATTGTATTTCTCCTGTGAAGTGTCTGTTCAGTTCCTTAGCCCATTTATTGATTGGGTTATTATTATTATTATTATTATTATTATTATTTTTGGTGTGCGTGTTAAGTTTTTTGAGTTCTTTATGTATCCTGCAGATTAGTGCTCTATTTGAGGTGCATGTAGTAAAGATTTTTCTCCCAGTTTGTAGGCTCTCTCTTCACATTATTGATTGTTTCCTTTGCTGAGAAGAAGCTTGTTAGATGGAATTCATCCCATTTATTGATTCTTGATTTTACTTCTTGCAGTTTAAGAGTCTTGTTAAGGAAGTCAGTTCCTAAGTTGATGTGGTGGAGATTTGGTCCAACTTTTCCTTCTATTGGGCACAAGGTCTTTGTTCTAGTGCCTAAGTCTTTGATCTACTTTGAGTTGATTTTTTGTGCAAGGTGAGTGATAGAAGTGTAATTTCATTTTGGAAGCAAAAATTTTATTTGAATACTTAGTATCTGTGTGATTTTACATGACAGTCCCCTTTTTGGCGGGGGGTTAGGGGTAATAATCTTCATGTTCTTGGGGGGAAGGTTAGAATACTTCCTCCCAGAAGATTACAGTGGCTTAGAAGATGTTCATGCATAGGCTGGGAGCATCTGCCTCCTGATGTGGCATGGCCTCAAACACTTTTCCTTGCTTCTTCTTTTCCTTTCATTTCTGACAATAGCCACTGAAAAAGATTGAAATGGGGTTTGTGAGATTTAAAGGCCACTTTCCCTGCTTGGAACTCCATTTACCCATCCATCCATTCATACATTAGCCCATTCATTCATTCAATAGATATCACTGGAAACTTTCTATATGTCTAACTCTCTGCCAGGTGTTTGGCTCAGCGCTATAGGCAGACCCAATGCCGGAGTAGACAGTTAAAGCACTCTGGAAAAAGAAAGTGACCCTTGATGTTATTCCTAGGGATTGTGGGACCCTCCTCCCTGTAGAAGAATTTTGTGCAGGTGAGAGATCAGATCAGTCGTGACTCCTAGAGCTTTCTCCCTAGGGGTCCTGATGGTGCGACTTGAGATCTCCTCACCATCCAGAACCTCCAGCTCCACGTCTGCTCCACATTTATCTTGCACTTCTAGAGAAGGCAGATGATGTTGGCTCTGCCTCCCAGGTAGATTCCTCACTCTCTGCTCCTACCAATTCTGCCCCTGCTCATAACCCCAGCGGTGGTGTGGAAACTGAGCCTTCCCATTGCCCTCTTGATTCCTCTGTGTCACCTTCTCCAGAACCCAACTATACCAGGAAATCCCTCCCTCCTGCATCTGCTCAATCTCTCCTCCCTACTAGGCTTTCTGAGGCTGGTCCCCAGCCCAGGGGCTTTCTCCTTCCAGGCTCAACATGGCCAAGCTGCACCCTTGGATCCCACGGAGGTGACAGACTATCTGCATCACTGGGAGTGTCCCCCTCCTGCCATGACACAGCCTCAAACACTTTTCCTCCATTCTTCTTTTTCCTTTTCCCTTCTGAAAATAACCATTGAGAAATGTTGAGATGGACTTTGTGAGATTTAAGGGGGTTTATTAGTTGTAAAAGCCTTGTTCCCTGTTTGGAGGGAGGGGAAACAGCCGCCTTCTTTTCACATTACGTCAATCCACAGGCGTCTGTAATTTACATTTTTTTTTTCAACTCAAATGTTCAGAAATAATGGAAAGGCTGCTTGAAAAAAACAGATGAAATAAAAACTAGGGGAAATGTGTATTATACAAAAACCAGACCTGTGAGCCTGAGCGAGACACATCGATGACCTGGGGAGCTGATTAATGAGGCAACCGAAGGGAGCCCAGGTGAGCCTGGATGGCCGCTTCCTTCACAGGCACCCATGCCCAGGTGCGGCATCTCATTTCCCACTCACGGCCTCACGGATGGTTTTCATTGAGAAAGTTTAGGACCATTGATGTTTCTGTCCTAAGAGAAAAGACTTCTGAGCCACGAAAGCTGAGCAGATGGGGGAATGTGGAGACCATCGGTTCCAGCCTCAGTTTCCCTAGGACCTCCCTAGATCCTATCTTTTCAAGTCCAGACTTGCCTGATTTAGTCTTTTAATTTTTCCTCCTCTCTTTCTCTTTCTCTGCAAAAAAATAAAAAAATAAAGAATAAATTTAGGGCTGGGGATGTGGCTCAAGTGGTAGCGCGTTTGCCTAGCATGCGTGAGGCACTGGGTTCGATTCTCAGTACCACATAAAAATAAAATGAAGATCTTGTGTCCACCTAAAACTAAAAAATAAATATAAAAAGAGAATAAATTTAAAAAAGGGAATGAAAGTCAGATGGTAAGACTACGGTTAGATGTATTACTTTTGTTTTCTGACAATCTTCTAATAGAATCACTTCATTGAAATCAATGAATTGGACCTGGTGATGCACACCTGTAATCCTAGATATTTGGGAAGCCGAGGCAGGAGGATTGAGAAAGTTCAAGGGCAGTTTTGGCAATACAGTGAGGCCCCATCTCAAAACAAAAACAAAGACAAGACCAAAATGCCCTGACTCCTAGTTACAAAATAAATAGCTGTTTGCAAAATAACCTTTATTCTATTTCTGCATAAGATTTTTTTTCTATGTATTATGTCGCTATGTGCTGTGTTATTTAGCATTCCTTTGGCCAATATTTTTAAAAGCATATCATAAGCCAAGGTTGGCATTGAATTTGGGGATCAAGGAGACCAAAACAGATATGATCTATGTTGCCTACTTTGACAGGGACAATAGATCAGAAAAAGCAGTCAGGGTAAGGTAACATGGTCTCTGGTAGCAGAAATGCCAGGTATTAAAGGCACCTGTGGGAGTGGAGGAGCAGGGATGAGGACTAGGAAAGACTCCTGGGGCCAACGGACTTTTGGTGCCTGGAAGAAGTAGGAAGAGGCTCTAGAGGGGATTCCAGGCAGCCCGTAGACTGTGCGCTTGGGCCGAGATGTCGAAGGCTATGTGAATGCGAGTTGTGTTACTGTGACTGGCAGAAGCTGGACCTGGAGGGGTGGTCAGGGCCCCAACCATACAGGCTCTTTCTTAGGAGCTTAGACTTAATTCTGCAGGCAGTGGGAGACCTCTGAAGGGCTTAAGCAGGGGGTTTGCATTCCTCTGAGTCACTTCCGTACAGTGATGGAGTTGGCTTTAGAAATCGTTTAATCCTGCTGTATCTTTTTTTAGATGATGAAGTTGAGAGCTAGAGAGGTAAATATAACTACTCCTCTTACTACCATTGTTACCAGTTGTATTGGTCTGTGTTGTTAATATAGAGAAATAATCAAAGCTGGATAACTTTATAAAGAAAAGAGGTTTAATTAGCTCAGGGGTCTGGTGACTCAAAGAGCCTACATCTGGTGATGCCCTTCTTGCCGGCAAAGCCCTGAGGTGTATCACATGGCAAGAGACAAGGAGCAGGTGTGTGTGTCCCTTCTGGTGTCTCTCTTCTTAGAAAGCTGCTAGTATTCAATCCTGGGAGATTTATCCTGATGACCTCATCAAATTTCATCCACCACCCGAAAGGCCCCACCTCCAAACTCCCAGTTGGATTAAGCTTCACCAATTTCCATTTGCAACAGCAGGGCTTAAACCCAGGCTTCCTACGACTGACCTGAGCCAGACAACCAGCTGCTGGATTACATATACTCCTGCCCAGCCTTTCTTGAAAGGTGTCCACATATCACCTCTTTTTCTGTTGACCCTGTCTCTGCTAATTCTGGGTACTCGATCAACGTAGCAGACACCTCCATCTATGTCACTTTTATATCCTATTCTTCATCTACATCCTTGGATATATTTTAGGAATATTTTGAAGAGCACAAGAACTCTGGCCCCAGAGAGCTGGAGGTGGGGAGGAGTTCTGAGCAGTGGGTTAAACAGCTGGTCCTATACCTATTGAGGCCAAGGACACCTGCTCAGGTGGCAGGGCTAGCTGCTTCCAGCCCATTTGTGACCTGGCCTGTCTCTCTTGAGGTCAGCAGTGCTCAGGGCCACAACCTCCCATGTTGGGCCACTGTAGGGCCAGCTGTCCATCCTGAGACTGTCACCTTCAGGTTCTGCGGGTGCCCAGCCACTTGTCATTCCTTCCCGGCCCATGACCTCCTGGCCTGGCCACATCTCAGCTAATTTCTGCAATTAGGGGGACTTGTTTTTAGAAGCCAAAACAGGAACTTTTCTGAATTAGCTTTTATGGTTCAGAGCCTTTAATTTGAGATTTAAAAAACATCATAGAGCACCAAAACCAAATAAACTGCAGCTAATGAAATTCACAGAAGTTCTCCGAGAGTGCTTCACTGCTGCTCCTGGATGATTTATTGACAGCTGGTTGTAAAAACAATCTTATTAAAGGTCATAATGTTGGGTAGAAAAAAAAAAGCCCTTTAATTTATAGCATAATTAGGCTTCCTCCAATAGCTCTGCTGCCAGGGCTGTCACTTAGGGCTCCGAGGAAGCACTTGGTGTTTTTCATTATATCACTGAGAAGGAGCTCCATGCTCCTACAGGGCCCACTCACTTGCTCTTTATGGCCCTTTTATTGCCGCTAAAATAGTCAAAACAGGGGGTTGATTAGAGTCCACTGATGCCTACTGATTATGGGAACACCTCTTGGAGGGGGAGGGAGAAAGTGTGAGAGGGGGCTCCCGACTTCAGGACGTGCCTCCGACAGGAAGGGACAGGCTGTGAAACGTGCCAGGGAAGTGTGACTAGCTTTCAGTCTCTTCCCCAGACACTTGTGGATTGAAGGCTAACCCCAGGCAGGCGGGGCTGGGGTGATAAAAGGAGTGTGGAAGGTGCTAATGCCTCAAGGAAGAGGACGATCCCAGGGCAGGATGTGTTTGCGAATAAGAACCTTAAAAATGCTAATGGGTCCCGAGGTGGAGAGCAAGCTCAAAGCCTGGTGGTGGGGGAAACCGCCCAAAGACTAGCAAGTCTGTCCTGAAGCCTTGCTGGAGGGAAGAGGGGACCAAGGATTGGTGGACTGTGGTGGGGGAGGGGGACGTGGGCAGATCCTGCCTTTCCTGGCTGAGTTGGTGTTGGAATGTGGTGTGGGCAGCACGGAAACTCCCACTTCCACAGGCATCTAGTGCTTATGCTGTGAAGGCACCTGGGAGGGTGGGGGTAGGGTCCCGCATCGCCAGCAGGGCATCTGGGATGACTGATGATGGCCCGACTTGACCAGATATCGTGGCAGGGAAAGTGGGGGAGGCTCTGAAGTTATGCTGGTGTTGGGTCTGACCCTGGGCATGGTCTGGAATTTTCTCAGCACAGAAAAACTGTGGTGACTGGGGCGCCCTGGATCTGACCCCACCTCTCCATGGTCACCCTCTACAGAGTGGCAGCCATTCTGTCATCCTCTTCCTCTCTTCCTCTTTTCTCTCCCTCCCCTCCCCTCCTCCTTTTGGAAGTAAGTGTGCAAAAGGTTTATTGAGGACTAATATTGTGAAAAGAGGAGAAAGAGGAAAATTGGTGGGGACAAGGGGAGGGGCCAAGACTGCCACGGAAATCTGACATTCTCCTGCCTCTCCCCACAAGGTCACAGGCTTCCTGTACTCACACTTGGGACAACCAGCAAAGATCAATGGGTGCTGTCGGATGTGTCTCCCTAGGGGGCGGATCTAGAGCTGAGCCAAGAACCTTGTCACAGAACCAGGCATTTTTCTGAGGGGTTCCCTTAGGTGTTCCCCACTCCAACTCCAGAGAGAGAGAGAGAGAGAGAGAGAGAGAGAGAGAGAGACACTTGCTTCTAGGGCAAAGTCCTAATCACCTGCTATGTGCCAGGTACAGTACCAGAAGATGGGCTTACAGAAATGAAGTTCTGGGGCTGAGGCAGAGGAAGGGACATTATATAATGAATCATATTGCATCATAGTAAATGCCACAGCTAGCTTTTCATAAAAGCTCAAGGAAAGTAACTGCCTAAGTGTGTGTTGTGACCTACATCTGCGTGTGTGACACTGCAGTGTCGGAGGGTGCGTGAGAGTGTGAGTGCATGCTGTGTGTGTGGGGGGGGGGGCGTGAGTTCACTCAAGTGTGTAGTCTGTGACTGTCTACATCAGTGTGATGTGTGCATATGAGTGTGTGGGTGGGAGAATCCCTGTGCATGACTGTGTAGGTTGTATGTGATGTCGTGGTTTGTGTGAGCACATGAGTGTGTGCTGTGGGACTGGCCTTTGGGACATTTGCCAAAGGTGTGAGCACCCTGAAGAAAGGATGTATCTGCTGAAGCCCAGGGCCCAACACAGACCTGGTACAGGAGAGGACCAAGAGCCCTCTGCCACCTCCCTCCCTCAGCATGCAGGAAGCAGAATCAGTATCAGACAAAGAAAGGGAGCAGAGTTTTCTTCTCCTCCTCCTCCTCCTCCTCCCCCTCTTCCTCCTCCTTCTTCTTCTTTTAAAGGGTTCTTCTGCATTTAGAGGGTAGAGAGGGATACATTCTTGAAATTATTAAATGCTGGTAATATCCTGCCCCTTTAAGTGACCCTGACTTAAGTCAAAGGTTGTAGTTTATTTTAATTAGCTTCCCCAAACTTTCAATACTTCCTAAACTTTCATTTTTTTTCCAATCTGAAAAATTAAAGATTATTCAAAAAGGAATATGATAGGGTCACTGGGAGGTGCATAAGATCACAATATGTTATATGTATTATGAAAATGTCACAAAGAAACCCATTATTTTGCACAACTAATATGTGCTAATGATTATAATAAAAACATCAGATGATATCTTTTAAATATGTACAAATCTTATGATTCAATTAAAAAAAAAAAAGGAATCTGAATTTTTCATCCAAACTCAGCCTGTGAGAATGTAAATTCCAGGAATGGGGGGCATCGGGACCCAGACTCTTGCCTCCCCCTCCTACCCCACCCCACTTTCCTGCCTGCTGTTTCTCCTTCTGGCCCTCAGTACTCCCCCTTCCCCATCGCCCTTGGGCTTTGTGTCTGGGTCTCTGTTATTTGTCTGTTTTCTTTGATTGACTGCCCCATTGTGGAGTCACATTTCCAGACTGACCTCCGCCTTCTCCAAGGAACACATCGCTGAGACTCACCTCAGGGCCTCATGCTCTGAGCTAGGCTTGGGAGACCCCCATTTAACCTTCTCACATTCAGCCCTGCGTGTACCCTGTGGGCCCTAAGCAGGGAATCGGAATCAGGCTTTCAGGCTTGGGAGGAGTAGAAGTCCAAGTTACACATGTTGGGTCTCTAAAAACCTAGCTTCTCCCTTTGGATTCTCTTATCTGTGACACAGCACCCCCTTCATAGAAGCTGGCAATTATTCATCAATTGCAAACTGCAGATAATCCCATTTCCTGATGACTTCCTGCAGACCAGGGAGTGGGGGAGAAGAGCTTCTTAAGAACTTCCATCCCAGCCTGCTATTAATAGAAGAAATTACTGAAATAGTTGGAGTCCTCAAGCAACAGGACTTCCAAGGTCTGCTTTCTTCCAAAGAGATTTCTGTGTATTAAGCCTTTTAATAACGGCAGTAGTCTTCTATGAGATTTTAAACCCAAAGGACAATTGTTCAAAGCACATTTCAAACTACTAATTGCAGACAGCTATGGGTCCAGTCCACCAGATTGTGAGGCAGTTGTGACTCTCTCCCCAAAGATCTTTCCTTTCCATGTTTCCTCTGCCCTAGGGCAAGGCTGGCGTTGGAGTTAAAGTTAGGGTCGAGAGCACAATCGGATTTACTGGAGTTGGGGTTGGGGTTTGGGTTATGTCAGTTATTTTATTTAGCATTAGTGTTGGGTAGTGAGGCCTGGGCTTGGATTCAGATTGTTGTGGGTGAGGGTGAGGTAAGATTTGGGTTTAGGTTGGATTAAGGTTCCTTACAGGGTTGGGGGTGGTACACGGTTGTTGCTGGTATTAGCATTAGGCCTGGGTCAGGGGCTTTGCTGGACTCTTGGGAGCTTGTTGCTGGGTAACCTCCACCTGAGGAGGCTATGCCACACCTCGATGCGCTCCCACTGAGCATGAGCTGTGGTCCTGCCGCACAGTCTGGAGCTGAATGAGATGAGGGTGATCTGTTTTCCTCTCAAGGATGTTGGAATTCAGATGTCACAAGTGAACTCCATAGCAATCTCCTGGGAAGCCTGGCAAGACCCAACCTTTGGGTGCATCTCTTCTGGCTCCCTGAAGAACAGGTGGCAGGTGAAGGCAACAGTGGGTCCAGATGTTGATCTGTCCTCCTGCATGGCAGGAAGTTGGGACAGGACTATGGAACTCCGGTCCTAGGCCAGGAGACAGGGAGTGGAGTCCTCAAGCAACAGTGGCCAGAAGCAAACCCTGCCTTCCTTGGTCAGACTGACTATTTGCTCCCATTTCAAGCACTTTAAAGAAAGCCCCGGGTGTAGCAAAACACGGATTCCAGTCCTCGTCCCCACAAGGAGACAGCAGGCAAACTTTCAGTGCCTTTCTAAGCTATTTCTGTGAAAGTGCATTAGCATTAGGCAGAACCAGAAAAAAGGCCCACATGCCCCAAACCCGCTGACCAGCCACTGCAGACATTGTCCTGGGACTGAATGCCATCCCCTTTCAGCCTGTGCTCTTGCCAAGCGCACCACACTCTGTATTCTAGTTTTATCAACATGGAGCTCCAACCTGGCGACCTAGTCACTTTGTGGTTGTGGCTCACCAGCCTGGAAGGCCCCACCCTGTATCCAGAGAGGTCTCATCTTCTAAGACGCAATCCCTGTGACATTGCCCTGCACTCATGGCTTATAGATTAAATGCAGGGATGGTGTACATATTCATATGCATATTCACCCACTAGGCCCTGAATCTTGCACAAGAGCTGGAAGAGAATGGATGCAAAATCAATGTTGGCTGAAAGAAAGAAGAGCAAGGAAAGAGCAGGCCCTCAGGCTGATGGAGCTAGCCCATTTTCTGAAAACTTAGGTCATTTTATGAAGCCACCCTTAGCTTCTTCAGACTGTAAAAGCTTCTGCATTTTTTTATTCGTTCCTTTTCCCTTACCTGTATTAAATTCAGTAAACTTAACAAGTAACCATGTCATGGGATTTGCAACACTGTCAATTATAGTATGACTGTGCCGTTGGAAGCTTAAAATACCTCTCATATCACTGACAAATAGAATGCATAGGCAAAGGGGGGAATCTTTCCTGTTTCCTCTAGCAGTTGCAATCTAGATTGTGTGGCTCCCACGTCCATGTTCTGACTGCTCTTTTCTATTGCTTCTTAAAATAGCTCTCACATTTAATTCTTCTATTTTCTTTCAGTTAATGTAATTTAAATCCTCATTTTTTTTTTTTTAGTTATAGTTATTTTTATGTGGGGCTGAGGATGGAACCCAGTGCCTCACACATGCTATGCGAGCAGAACCACAATCCCAGTCCCAAATCCTCAGGTTTTGCACTTCCTTTTCTAGTGGGTTCTGAATGGATTTTCTTATGCAAATTCTATTCCTCTTCATCCTTCCTAGACATCACAGCCAGGGAGATCTTTGTGAAAAGGTAAATGTAACTCCCAGGCACCCTTCCCATTGTAGTGGCTTATAGATGCCTGCAAATTCTCTTGACAGCTTCCCACTGGGGAGAGGGAGTCTAATCCCTTTTGCTTGATCTAAGTTGGTCTGAGTGACTTGCTTAGCCAATGGCATGCAGTGGAAGTCAGTGTCTGGAACTTGCAAACCAAGTTGCACATTACTGTGAGGTTTCTACCCAGGTCTTTTGAATCACTCTAATACAGAACGTCTGACTACCCTCATAACATGCTGGGGAAGCCCCTTCAAACACCAGGTCTGAGTTCAGCCTCCCAGCTATCAAAGCACCAGAAATGTAGTCAAAGACAGCTTGGACCCTCCAAACCAGACCATCTGCCAGCTGACACCACTGAGTGACCTTCCTGGATACCATGTGGAAGAAATGAATTGCCTAGCACATCTTCTCCTACATTACCAACCCACACATCTGGGGAGGAGGAGAATAGAATGGTTACTGTTAAAAGTTGCTGGATATTGGAATGGTTTGCTTATGCAGTGCTAGGTAATCAGAACTTCATTTTCTTTCTTCTTTTTAAACAAACATACAAATGATTGATACAGTCATAAAGGATATAGTCATGAGCAAAACATATTCAGCTTGGATCTCAAGGGCTCAGTGCATAAAGTGGCATTCAGCAATAATGCAAATAAATATATACTTTAAAGATTATAAATTGTCATCTGTGCTGTCAAAGTAAAGCAAAATGCTAAGAGAATGTTAATAGGAGAGTCAAAGTAGAGAAGTAATGTTTGAGCTGAGACTTAGGGATTTAGTTGGATCTAGGGATGGAGGAGGGGTGGGAGAAGGTTCTGGGCTAGGGAAGAGACAGTGTGAATGTCCCTAAGGTTGGAATTTGCTCCAAGCTCTGAGGCCCCTGTGGCTGAAGTGGAGTGGGGAGGGGAAGTGACCCTTGGGGTTTTGTGCCTGGCTGTAGAGCTCCACCTCACCTTGCACCCTTCTTCAAAGCTTTCAGTGAGGGGCTGCAGTTGTGGCTCAGTGGTAGAGTGCTTGCCTGTCATTATGAAGCATTGGGTTCAATTCTCAGCACCACGTAAAAATAAACAAATAAAATAAAGGTATAAAAAATAAGAAAAATTTTAAGTGGTACTGCATTCTAGGAAACAAAATTCTACATTTTAAGCAATATTCACCAGTTCCTCCAGGTTCTAACTCTAACTTATTGTTCTTGGATATTACCCCTCCTCCAATCCAGAATCCCCTTAATTTCATGCCCTGGCTAGTGCCCACTGCACCTATGTGTCTCTTCCATCTGGTGGGTTCAACGTTGTGTGGCTCCAACATCCATGTTCTCCAATGTCCCCCCTCCTAGGTTTACTTGGCTAATTGGTACCTTATTGTATAGACTCCATGCATGTCACATTCTTGGCAATCCCAGTCTGGCTGGGGGCCCATCCTCTGGGCTTTTGTAATCCCTTGCTTTCCTCTCTATAGTAGCACAAGTCACCGGGTTTTGTAATGGTGTCTTGTTTGTTTCGTTTCTGAACTCCAAATTCTTAAAGGAAGTAGTGTCTTTTATTCTCTTGGCTTCTTCATTTAGAAGACTTTTTATTTTCTTTTTGGTACTGGGTATTGAACCCAGGGGTGCTTTTCCATGGAGCTACATTCCCAGCTCTTTTTGCTTTTTATTTTGAGACAGAGTCTCACTAAGTTGATCAAGGTTGGCCTTGAACTTGTGATCCTTCTACATCAGCCTTGTAAGTAGCTGGGATTACAGGAGTACGCCATTGTGCCTGATTCCTTTAGAAGCTTTTGATCAAGTTTATCGATTGAAAGGCTGAAGATTCCAGATTGATACTGTATGCAAATTTAGTAAGCATCTTATTGATTTTCTTATCCTCATCATAGATAAAAAGTTTGACCAGAAGAAGGCAAGGGTGAATCTTGAAGCATCTTTGAATCAAATAACCTATAGCATTTCTTTCCTGTTATAAGCAATTTCACCAAGAGCTTGCAAAAATTCAGATAAACCACATCCACTCCCTCTCCTTAATCCAGCTGTATAGAGGGTCTATGAAAACGGTGAAATGAACTTGGCAGGACAGAGCAAGCTTGGCAACCCCACTCTGCTCCTGCAGTTCTTGGCCGTCCTTTCTAAAAACCCTGAATGGTTTTAAAAGGCATTCCATTGAAGGTCAAGTGCCTCCCATGGTTTTCGCAGATACTTAGTCTCTATTCTTCACTTTTCAAGGAGTGTTTGGGATTTCCAAATCCAAGCGGATTCCTTTTGGTTGGAGGGTATGCTCAGGATCTGTCAATCCCTTCTCAGGAGTGGGATAGTTGAACACAGAGTTACATCCTGCCCTCTAGATGAATTTGGGTTTTCTTTTTTTTTTAATTTATTTTTTAGTTTTTAGGTGGACACAATATCTTTATTTTACATTTATGTGGTGCTGAGAATCGAACCCAGTGCCTCACTCATGCTAGGTGTGCGCACTACCACTTGAGCCACATCCCCAGCCCCGAATTTGGGCTTTCTCCATGAGAAGAGAGAAAAGCATTTTGGAAAGAGCTAGCAATGGTTTATATTTAAAGAGAAGGTGATTATCATGGGAGTCAGGGAGAATTTGAGGAAAGTATGAACTTTAAAATGGGAACGAGAGACCTGTGTGTTTGTCCTGATGTTTCCACTACCTTGCTGTGTGACCTCAAAGGAATTTCCATTCCTCCTCTGTCCTCATTTTCACCAGCTGTTAGAAGAGGACATTAGAAGAGTCTAAGACTTAAAAAAAAAAGTTATTTTTTTCCCAATGGTTTTAACCATTTTAGGGGTCACAAACTTCTCTGAGAACTTAAAAATACTAAGGAAGCTTGTTTTGAAAATTTACACACACACACACACACACATTCACTTATTCACTCTTTTTTTAATATTTATTTTTTAGGTGTAGATGGACACAACACAATGCCTTTATTTTTATGTGGTGCTGAGAATCGAACCCGGGTCCCACCCATGCTAGGGGGGTGCTCTACCACTGAGCCACAATCCCAGCCCAAAACGTATTCACTCTTACTCAAAAGTCTGTCTCAGAATTTTTCCTGAAATTGATAGCCTATAGTTACCAGGATCTCCCTCTTCTGTTTGAAAAAGTCCTAGCCATTTTTGCTCAGCTATAGAATTCTATCATCTCTCTGGACCTTCACAATACATTAAAGTTACTGGCCCATTTCATCCCCAAGTTCCTGCGAGTGCCTGGTATGTAAAACATAAGCCAAGAGATTTGTGTTGACAGAAGCCTCAGACTTGAGGAAACTCTTCACATACTTTAGCTTCTAAACTGACTTCTGCATATTTATTATTTTTGGTTTGAAAATTTTGTCTAGAATATGGAAGCAAAATTGGATTTGACATACTCATCTGTCTTCTAGACCACTGATGTCACTCTTCTGTTCCCAAAATAGCCCCAGGAGTGGATCCACACCTTCCTTCTTCTTATGCTAAATATAATTAAGGGGGCCTTTTGTGTTCTCTTAAGATCTTCTTCTCATTGCAGTCTCTCTTGTGCTCTTGTCTTCCTGGAACTATTCCTATAGCTCAATATCACTTCCCTTTTAGAAACAGGGCCTGCTGTAACACATTCTGGTTGGCCATGGATTTTAGATCTCAGGGAAAGATGTGTTCCTCCTTGCTGGAGATGAACCCAGAGACAATATCACAAAGCCAAGGAGTTTAAGCTCTGAGTCCCCACTCTTATATCTCCTCCCGAGGACCCGGGGTAGGAATCCCTACTACATCCTCAGGGCGATATGTTTTGGTACATAGTTGAAGAAGTCTTTTAATCATAGTTGCTAAGACATCTGTCTCTTTCCACTCTGATTTCCTTACCTTCACCTCTTTCCTGTGTTGAGTGGTCTTGGAGAAGAGGAGAGGGTTTGCTGGGCTCCAGGTAAGGGGAAGTGAAGTTCACAATATCGTATCTGGCTTTTGTGAGATGTGTTTAAGAGACTTGCAGTCACTTTTGTATGTAGTTAGGTTATCACTGGCTGTCTGGGCTGGGAGGACTTCTGAGACCTTCTCTGCGTTGTCAGGCGTGGTGAGGTACATGGTGGGAGGGCATTTTACATTGGGAGTGTGTCTTATTGCAGCTCCATTTACCTACCAGACATTTGGAGAGTGGAGAAGCCTGGTTTGGAATATGTGGTATTACTTTCTTTCCTAGTGCTGCTGTGATAAGTGACTACAAACTG
This sequence comes from Marmota flaviventris, assembly GCF_047511675.1. Classification (NCBI taxonomy): domain Eukaryota; kingdom Metazoa; phylum Chordata; class Mammalia; order Rodentia; family Sciuridae; genus Marmota; species Marmota flaviventris. The sequence goes on along the minus strand of NC_092511.1, from coordinate 33,334,716 downwards.
GCTGGCTTAAAACAACTCAGATTCTAGAATCCAGAGTGTGAAACCAAGGTGTAAACAGGGCTGCTCTCACCCGCAAAGGCAGAGGGAAAAACCCTTCCTTGCCTCCTTAGGCTTCTGGTGGCACTGGGCGATCCTTGGCTTGTGGCTGAATAACTCCACTTTTCACCTCTGTCTTCATATTGCCTTCATATTGCCTCTGCATTCATGTCTGCTCTTCTGTTCCTTTTCCTATTTTTTTTAAAGTTATACTCTATGTATGTATACCTTTATTTTATTTATTTATTTTTATGTGGTGCTGAGGATTGAACCCAGTGCCTCACATGTGCTTGGAGAGTGCTCTACCACTGAGCCACAACACCAGCTCTCTTCTGTTTCTTATAAGAACAATTGTCATTGGATTTAGGGCTCATCTGAATAATCCTGGACTATCTCAATATCCTTAATTTGAATAAATCTGCAAAGACCCTTTTTCCAAATAAGGTTAAATTCAAAGGTTTGGGACTTAGGACATAGTCCTATATCATTTGGGAGCCCTCCAGTCAACAACACACTACAGCACCATAAGCTAGTCTAGGAATCCTTTTTTGGTCAGAAATTTAAAACTATAAGCAAGAATTTGGTTCTTATCAATGCTGAATCAAAATAGAAATTCCTTACCATGAGGAATATACTCAATTATAACTGCATCATATTTTTCCTTTTGATATTAAATATGATTTAGTCAGAATTCCTCTGTTCATGTGGCACAAATTGACAGTAATGCTATACATAACTTGATGCTTATGGTTCTCAGCTTATCACTGAGTCACATGAATAGTGTTAAATTTCTAGCTCATTGGACATGAAATACTGACATCAGTGAAACTGTGCAAAACTCATAATAAACTACTACAGTGAAAACATCAACAAACTGGCTAATGAATACTGCCATGCCAAAGAGTGTATAAGATGAACTAAAACTCAACTTTGAAATCTCTAGAGTTTATCCATGGAAGGACCTTGATAGTGACTTCCCCAAACATAATGACAATCCTCAAATTTACATGACATTACCAATTTCAAGTTGTGAAGCTGAAATAAAACGATCTGAACTATTAATAATAAAAAATAAATTCTGAGTTATTTTTCTATAGTCTCATGGAAGATGATAATGCAAAACTTTAACATCAGGGAAATTAATAAAAGAGCACACAGCAAAAGAAATGTTTTTCCTGAAAGTCTTCAGGTATATAGGGCAGTTAATTAAAAAAAAACAAAACAAAAAACAAACAAAAAAAATGCTGTTTTTCTGGGTTTTGAGATAATTGTGGTATTTATCAACTAAATTTTAAAAAAAATCAATGATTTTTAAAATTCTAAATACATGCATTAGGGCCTTCAGTACCTGAGGGTCCTGCATTTGTGGATTCAACCAACTGTGGATCAAAAATATTTGGGAAAACATTGCATCAGTACTGAACATGTACAGACTTTTTTTCCTTGTCATGATTCCCTAAATAATCCAGTATAACAACAATTTACATAGTATGTACCTTGTATTAGGTATTATAATTTATCTATAGATGATTAAAGTATATAGGAGGTTGTGCATAGGCTATATGCAAATTTTTTAATATTTATTTTTTAGTTGTAGGTGGACACACAATATCTTTATTTCATTTTTACATGGTGCTGAGGATCGAACCCAGTGCCTCACATGTTCTAGGCGAGTGCTCTACTGCTGAGCCACATCCCCAGACCAAATGGCAAATATTATATCATTTTATTTAAGGGACTTGAGTTCCTCAGAGTTTGGTATCTGTGGGTGTCCTGGAGCCAAACTCTGAAGGATCCTGAGGGAGCCCATATGCACTTCTGCATCTAATTTTGTATCCACACATTTGCATTTTTTTTTTTTCTGAGCTTCCTTCCCCACCCCACACAGTTCATACCAACACCAGGCCTAAGTCATGAAACCTGGATCACCACTGGCTTGAATCTCTCCTTTGTTTTCTTGATTCTGTTTTACTGCCTCTCTAAGTATCTTGCTCCATCAACTAGCCCATTTCTTTCTTGTATTCTCCATCTTGCCTTCTGCCCTGCTTCCTTTGACCACATCCACGTCAGGCTGCTCTCAGCCCAAGGACATTTCCATCCTTGGCACTTGTTCCTTTAGTAGCCGTTTTGCGTCCTTCTTCCTGCTGATAAAGTCATGTCCTCTGCTTTCTCACTCCATCCTGCCTCTATCCTATTAAAACAGCCCTTTTCAGGGTCATCTCCTTATTGATGGAAGAATTTGGAACAGTTTTGTCAGGTTGGGTGGTTTGATGGGTGCATACCAGCTCCCTCCAGTCTCTGTGTGTGGTCCAGGAGCCCTCTGCTCTCCCACACTCCATTGTTTCACAACATCAGATCCTAGTGCAGGGCCTGGCATACAGTAGGGGAGGGCAGGGAAGGGAATAAGAACCCAATGCCTACTATGCTCCAGTTCTTATGCTGGGCATTTCATACATTTTGTAATTAAGCTTCACTTAATTCTTACAGCGACTTGGGATATAGACATCATATCAAACCCTCTTTTTAACCATTGGAAAACAGAAGATTGAACCCATTGGGAAATAGAAGTTTAAGTAACCTGCTTAAGACTTCCCAATTAAAAGGTAAGAGAGCTGGGCTTGGACCCAAGGCCTTTCTATTTCTCTTTCATATCCATACTTTGTCTGCTAAGCTTTTCTGCTTACTCAGGAAGCAGGGACGTAGCCATCATTTCTCAAATAGAATTGAACCCAGAGCACCTTCTCACTGAGTTTGCTGATTCCCTAATTTCCTGCCTCTTCTTTTCCCCTACTTCCTGTTGCCTTCCAGGGCTTTTTATCCTTGAATTCATCCTCAGCCCTCTTCTCTTTAACTCTTTCTATCTACGTTGTCTAGTCACACAGCTTCAACTTCACATCCTTCACTTTGGAGGATGATTTCACATGTCAAATTGCTGGTGGGCATTTCTGGTGCAAGCCCCCCGTCTTGTTTCTGGAACTATTGACTAGCTCAACCCACCTGGGTGCTCTGCTAGATTTCAGCCTCAACATAACCCACAGTTTTCTTCTCTTCCTTCTAAACCCTCTTCTGAATCCTCATCTTCCTGGCCAGTCTTATATTAAACCCGACCAGTGCTCTTTTTAGTTCACTCGGTGAAAATATTGCCTACTTATTGTGTGTTTCACACTATGCTAGGCACCAGAAATCCACAAAGGGACAAGACTCTCTGTAGCCTTAGGAAGCAAGAGTCCAGTCAGTCTGTTGGTTCCAGTCTACTATGTGCCCTCCTTTGCCTTGTCACTGCTGTGTTCCTAGGGCAGGTCTTGATTGGTCCGTTCCTGGAAACTATGGCCCTAGCTCTTAGCGTGGTTTTATTATTTATCGCCTATGATCACCATGCAGTTTCCTCTGTCTCTATTCTTTAAAAGAAGCATAGCAAATACTTATATTTCACCCTCCATGATGAGAAATGCTGAACACATGTGTCTCTATTATGGTCCCTTGGGAACCTCTACTTCCTTAATGAGATTGAGACCTTGTTCTGCATCTACTTTTCACTTTTTGGCTGGGTTATTTCTTTTTCCATCTCATGTTGAGTCTGGTGAGCTCATATTTTAAAGGGTGACATTGAAATGTTTATTTACCCCAATTTGAGTATTTTTAAAAAGTACTAATTTGGGTGTGTGTGTGTACTGAATCAGAGTTTTGAGTTTGGGACTCTGGGGTCTGCATATTTTAAAGTTAGTTTAAGTATAAATGCTTTTAAAATACGTTAAAAATTCCTCAAACTTATTTGTAGTGAGTGAAATGCAAGTTATAACCATAGTGAAATGCTGCTTTTCTCATCTATCAAATTAAATGTGGATCAAAAAGTTGTAAAACACATTACATTTTTGGTAAGCTGTGGGGAAACTGGTACTCCTGTGGATTGTCGGTATTTCTGTAAATAAATGCAACCTCTAAAAAGAGCAACTTAGCAATATTTATCAGGGCAAACAAACAAACAAATGCAATAATAAAATAACATGCCCTTCGATCCGTCTGTCACTTCTACTTATAGAAATGCCCCTACTGCTATTTGTAAAATGCATAAAGGAGTATGTTACACAAGTATTTACTGCAGCATTATTTGTAATAGAAAAAGATGGAAAATCATTTACATACCTAACTACTAGCCATGCAGTGAAATATTAAAAAACCAATAGAAAGCAGACAGTTCTAGATGTTTGAATATGGATTGGCTTTCAAGTTACATGATTAAGTGTAAAAGGGGTGCTGTAGAAGAATGTGTTTAATTTCTTACGAAAAGTGTAAAAATGGATATTTATATGTATATGTTTGTGTGTGTGTGTGTATTTGTTGAAGAAACAGATTCAGCTACAGTGCCTGTCATATATATGGTTTGCTATATATTTTTCCTGTACTGTTAATCTTATATACATTTCTTTAAAGCTCCCAGTGATTCAGATTATCATTACGTATCTCACATGGGGTCACATGAACCCAAAGAGTTTGGACCCAAGCAGGGATTGCTCAGGGCTCCTTACTGATCCTTGATAGTCCTGCCCCTTCTGGAGAGTTGCTCAGCCTCCTTTCTCCAACTTTCTGCCTTGTCTTGGTCTCTGGCTCTTATACACCATTTGTCCTACAAGATTTCTGCTTTTTTCCTGGGACTCTTACTGCAAGCCACAAGCCAGACACCCCCTCTGAGGGTCTGCATGGGAGGAAGGGGCAGGCCCACGTGCTGCACCAGCCCCTCTGGCCCTCCCTGAGGTTGATCTATGGCTTGTCAGAGGTGTGGGTTCTTGCCACTTGCTGAACAGAAAGCGTCTTTGTTCTTGGGAGTGAAAATAACCCTAAGATAAATGTTGGGGCTGGAAGAGCCCAGGGAGTCTTTGACTCCCGCTACCCAGAGGCTCCTCTCTGGAGCAGAAGGTCTGGGGGGGTTGAAGAAGGCAGGAATGGGTTTCCCAAGGGAAGATCCTGACCATGAGTCCTTGGGGAATTGTGAGATGCGGCCCCTGGAAGGTGACGATGGGTTCTTTTTAGGTGCTACCCAGATTTTCACACCTGCTTAAAAGTTACTCCCGTAGTCAGTAACCTCTATAAACCCACAGAAACTTCCTATCTCCCATGGCTTACCGATGATGACATGACCAACCTGTGTGTCACCGCCCTTTACCCCTCCTTACTTGGGGCTGCCCCCTGACCCCCTATAATAACTAGCCTTTTGCTTCCCACCCCTCCTTTCTCCTTGCCCTATGGAGGAGCCTGCATTTCATTTCTCTGGCTCTTGTTGAGAAAGGGCGGGACCTAGCTCTGCACCTGGCTGCTACAACCCCCATAAAGTTCAGGGTATGACTCTTCCAATGGACCACAACCTCCCCCTTCCTCAATCTGGCCCAGGCAGGACTGAATTGGATGGTGCTGGAGCTGCCAGGAGAGGCAACAGGAGTGGGGAGATTGTTTCAGGCTGCTAGCAGTTTCAAAGGAAAGCCGTAGAGATTTCAGGCTGCTTGTTTTTTAACCTCTTTCTTAAGGTTGGAGGGAAGGTATTTATTTAACACAGGAATGTTGGAAGCAGCCTGACACCTTCCAAGAACCCTACAGGGAAGGAAACCCACGAAGGTCAAGGGTGAGAATAGCAACAGAATTCTCTTGGATGGTCAGGGCTATCAACCCCTCTATTCAAATCCCAATCTTGGCTCAGAAAAGAACTTGGAGGCCTCAGAAACCAGAGCTGCAGAAAGGACTTTAGAGAAATCCTCCCAGACCTCAGCCCAGTGCCTCCTGACAAGCAAGGCTTCACTGAGGGAGGGGCCGGGGGTGGAGGTGTCTCAAGGGGAGAGAGAGGGAAATGGAGGGAGCTAACATGACAACAGAACTTTGGAGGCCTGCAGTACACCATCCGTCCAAAGCTCCCATTTTCTGGATGAGGACACAGAGGCATGGAGAGGCCCAGAACCTTGTCTCCAACATGGGGACAAGCAACCCCTCTGCTAGTCACTATGCTCTCTTCTTGCGGACACCTTCTTGGGCCTAGTGGAGTGGCAGGTTGTAGGACAGATGCTGGGACTGACTGACTCTGAGGATAGAGAGCACAAGGTGACAGAGGGACCCTCGCAGGCACCCTCTTTCTTTGCATAGTGGGGGCTGGTTTCTCAGTTTCCTATACCATTGACCCCTAAATGTGAAGTGTGACAACTGCATAAATGTAAGATTAGGAATATTTTATCCCCAATCTCTGCCCTAACATTTTTACCAGCTTTTCTTCTTTTTGTTTCTACAAGTCTGGGTTGGATGAGGCTTAGGATGAATCATGCTTCTGGGTTTGTGTGAAGGGATAGAAGAGAAATAGGGGGTAGGAGTGAGAACAACCATTTATTGGCTCTTTGTATGCCAGACCCTATGGTGGTCGCTGAACCTATACAATCTTATTTAAGACTCACAATAGCTCCTTAGAGTTGATATTATTGTTTCCATCTTCTAGTTGAGGAAACTAAGTCTTCCTGAGGTTCATTGACTGGCCCAAGAATCAAGGTGAGAGGCATTGGATTGTGATGGGAAGACATTCTAGAATGATCCTGGATTGAACTTTTCGAGAATGATCCACTACGCTCCCATCACAACTGTATGCCCCTCACCTTCTCCAGCCCCACCACCCAGGATAGTATCCCTGTCCCCGCCCCAAGTCCTCTCACTTTCACTGAGGCTGACATCACACTCACATTTTCCAAAACTTCCCCCAGTTGCTCACGGTCTTCTTAGCTCCAGCTGTCATCTGGAATGACACATCCCAGACTCTGCCCCCACTCCCCGTCATTCCCTCCTGCCTCACCCCTGTACACAGGGCTTTAGCTCTGGTTCTTGGCTGGTCTCATCTTCCAGCTCAGCTTGAAATGAGCAATGAAGCCACAAAGTAGGATCTAGCCCGCCTTGTGAGGAGGGATGCGTGTTTTTTGAAGTGCTGATCCATAGATGGGATTGGAAGGTATGCTGTATAGTGAGAAATGCCTGGGAGCTTGAAAGACCTGGGTTCAAATTCTGCCATCCATAAGGGCTATGCAAGAACACAGCCAGTCACGTGGCCTCCCCACCCTCAATGTTATCCCCTGTATATTTTCCAGAATAGTCCACAGCATTATTTCCAGTCCCATATACTCTTCCAGACCTTCACCTGTCTCAACAAATAGCACATGGCTTTTGCTCCTCTGTTCTCTCTTTTTCTTTGTCCTTGTTGTTCAATTAGAACCTGTCTATGACACCATGACACAGCCCAGGCCACATAGTCTGAGCATGAATAGATTCTAGCTGAGAGTCCCAACAAAGATCTCAGATATGACCAGCATCAATGACCAGAAACAGGAGAGGCTTTAGAAGATTCTGGTCTTTGGTCCTCAAGCTGGCCCAGCTAGTGCTGAGTGGAGCAGAGGGGAAGGTCTTTTGCACTCTAATTGCAGATTTGTGAGGAAATCAAATGTTGGGTTTTGGAGTGAATTGTGATAGGATTCTAGGTGTTTGGAATAGTTTCATTATAATAATATTTGACTTATAAAAATAATACTTGATTTATGATTGTTGTGAATCTTATCCTTGGGGCAGTGCCTTAGGGAGCACTCTAAGGCATTATATGTCCACACAACACAATGTCATTATCATTGCTGTAAAAACACTTCAATCAATATCCCAAGACATCACTGTGTGTGTGTCTAAACGTGGCTAGAGTTGAGTTGCTTTACTCATAGTATTTGATTTAACCCTTTCAACTTTCCCATGAATCATAACCACAGAGTGGTTATGGAAAGAGAGGAAAGTAAGTTAGCCATTCCATGCATCCTGGGGGTGAGGGCTTGGTAGGAAGGTGACTGTTTTTTTGTACCAGGCTTGAACCCAGGGGCCCCTAACCACTGAGCCATATCCCCAGACCCTTTACAATTTTTTTTTTTTTAATTTTGAGACAGGATCTTGCTAAGTTGCTGAGGTGGATTTGAACTTGTAACTTGAACTTGCTCCTCCTGCCTCAGCCTCCAGAGCCACTAGAATTATAGGCACACACCAATGTGCCCGGCTAGAAAGGTGACTTTTGTCCTGCAACTATAAAGGCAAGCGGGTGTAGCAGAGGGTCTATGGAAGGCCAGTATTTAGTGTGTCTGGGAACAGGCAGCAGCCCTGAGTGCACAGGGGTCTGAGGCAGAGGTGGAAGAGTTGAGGTAGGTGGGGAGTCAGGCGAGAGTCTCCTGGCCAGGCTTAGAGATGAGGCTTTACTTTGCCAATGCCTAGGATCCAAGGTACAGATGCTTGACATGAGAGTTGCTTTAGTTTTGCAGAAGGAAAGCCCAGGATGTCTAACTGGGGAGCAAAGGGCTCAGAGGGGAGGTTGGTGCTTCAAAGAGATACTTTTGCCTACTTACTCCCTCTGGGAATTTCAGTTAAACTAGGTCATCAGAATCCACCACCAGACCCAGAAATGCCACTTCTGATCAACGATCGGCTACTGGAGAATCCCCCCAGGAGGCCAAAGGCCTGAGTCTCCACAACCAGCTTCCTAGCTTGTGCATCTGGCCTGGGGGAAAAGTCACCACAGGAGCCTTGGGCAGGCTCTGTGTGTACAGAGAACAGCTGCTTTGGTTTAAATATTAATAATGCAAAATGAAATGTGTGGGGTGCCCAGCACACCAGAGCCCCGCCAGTGTGCGTTGATCTAATGTCCTCTGCACTTGGGTTTGGAAAAATGTGGTCAGTGAATTTAATATACTTTTGGCAAAGGGAAGATGACAGTTAACTTCTTGCCTGAGCCTCACTGGAGTGGATTTTTCTCCCTGGAAAGCAGTGGAGGGAGAGTGGTTTCTCCCAGTCCGGCTGCAGGCCTGCTGCCCGAATTCTGTCATAGCCCCTCTGCTCTGCCCACCTTGACATTCACAAGGGGGGGGTCCCAGGGTCCAGAGAGCATCCCACAGAGGGGGAATTGGAGAAGTAGTTAGACTTGTTCCAGATCCAGCAGTGTCTAGGGGAGGCAGAAACCCTAGTTCCTGCTGGCTGGAGCTTCCCCCCTCCAGGACATTGGCTCCCCATTTCATGTCCCCTTCAGGGAACCCCAGCTCCTTGCTTTGCATCAGTGGAGTTCTTGGGGAGAAGGAGGGTACCGTTGGGCCCGAGGTTGGACAACTGATCCAAGGTCTCCAAGGCCCTGATATTGGCCCCTAAGTGCTTCACCCCCTCAATCCCACCACATTTTTGAATTCTGGGGAGGTTTTGACTTGGCTGCTATGAAGAACCGCCTTCACCTCCTTTTCCAGCCATGACGGGAGGCTCTAAAGGCCTGTTCCCCTTTTTCCAACCCCCAGGCCCGGCAGTCTCTCTCCCCAAGTGTCACAGTCTCAATTGGCTTCTTGAAAAGTTAATAAATGCTTGGTGACATCACAGCCCCCAAGCTGGGAAGCAAGAGAGCATCGGAGGCCAGAGGAGGTTTTGGAGGAGTCAGAGTCTCCGGGTTTGCCAAACAAAGGCGCCCTGTGCTAGCGTGGTCGCAGCAGTGCTGCTGCTGCCACCACAGAACTGGAATGAAACCGGCCAGGGTTTCCCCAAAGTCTATCTCTGGTTTTACACAACCCAATAATGTTCCCAGTCACAGGCGCGAGCAAGTCATCCCACAGGGAGAGCCAGGCAGCCCCTGCTAGTGGCCCGGCTGTGGCCCACTCTGGGGGGCCTCCCAGGCTGAGGGGGGAAAACAGTCACCTTAAAGCCCCTCTGAGAGTGAAGAGTGGACACCAGGCTGCAGAGAAGGACACCCTCCTCCTGCCTGGGGGAGGGTGGGAGGTGGGAGTTCTGGGGCTCCAGCTGTGCCCCCGCTTCAGCTCCCCCCAGGCCTCCCCCGCTTGGCCTCCAGCCCTTGGGGAAGCTGAGAGAAAGTCTCGCCTGTTCTGGATCCCGCAGGCAGGATCGGCCACAGTGATCCCCTTCATGTGTCACCGCTGGCTGTAAGTGCTGTGTTTGGTTTGGCAAAACGGCTATTTAAATAGCAGTGAAATGTGTCACTGGAAAAAAATTAGCTCATGTTTCCTTTGCCATTTCTTCATGATTTCCATTAAAAGTGTAACTATGGGTAATAAATTAACAAGATCTGTAAAAGCGACCATAGGAAACCATGGATCCAGAATTCCTATAAACTTCTAACCCATGGAGCTAAAAAGCAAGGCTACTTGGGGGAAGGGGGATCGGATCACCCATACTTCAGCTTTCTTTGTGTCTGATTCCTACCCTTCCTCCCCACCCCCAATGTGAAAGGAAGCCCTCTGCTGCTTTCAGGGGTTGCTGTGGGCATCAGGTTAGGAATTCTTCACATGGAAAACCCAAAGACTTGGAGCATCGCTTGGTGCTTCCTGTTTCATAGAAAAGCAAGGAAAACCTCCTCCCCCCAACCTCCCTATCAACATAGAATCCATTTCTCCTAAGGAGTGCCCCACGCACCTGGTCCTAACCTCAGCTCAGCCCTTGAAGTCTGAACTGTCTGTGGAAATCAGGCCCTTTCCCATGGGTGCTGGATGTCCGACTCCAGCTTACTTTCACAGATAGGAACACTGAGGTCCAAGGAAAACATTTGCCTTGAGTATCAAATCCAGTAATCAGTGGACAGTGGGAAGGCAGGGTGAAGGGGGACCAACGGATCCCCAGCTGCTGCCATTCCTGCTCTCCACCCTCTGCCCCTGCACTGCCCCCCCTTGCTTGTCCAAGCTGGGTTGGAGCAAAGGAAAGGATCACTGGAGAATGCTGTGAGTCTTTCTGGAGATAGCAGTTGAAAAATCTGCTCCCTGGGAAGGCAGCCCTGAGGAATGTATTTGGAGACAGATAAGGACTATGGGGGAGTGTACTGCAGCGCCTCACCCAAGCAACAGGGCAGCAGGGGACAGGAGTGGGAGTGTGTTAATGCTGCACCAGTGAGGAAGAGGAGAGGACCAGGAAAGTGGGGTCAGTGTTATACTCAGGGCTGGTGGAGCCGGGCAGAGGATTGGAAGACTGTGTTTAGTGCTACATTCAGAAGCTGGGGAAGTTGAGGGCAGGATTGGGGAGTGTGTTCAGTGTTCCACACAGGGCTAGGGAACTAGGAGAGAGACTAGGGGAGTGTGTTCAGTGTCACACAGGGCTGGGGTACTGGGAATGTGTTTAGTGTTACACCTAAGGAAGGTTGGGGCAGGATTAGAGAATGTGTCTGGCATCCAGGGCTTGAGGAGTGGAGGAGAGATCTGAGGGAGTGTGTTTAGTGTCACACACAGGGTTAGGGGAGGGGGGGAAAGGACTGGGAGATGTGTTGACTGTTGCAGAGAAGGCTGGGAAGTGTTGTGTGTCACAGCCTGGGGCAGCGGGGATGGTGTTTATCCTTACACTCAGGGGCTGGAGAAGTGTGTTAGTGGGACACAGTCTAAGTGGACTTGCTGGAAGGGTGAAGGGAAGGAGAGTGGCAACTAATGAATCTCTTTTTGCCTCTGGTCTCTGCAGCTCCTGTCACCTTTACTCCTCATGGTCCCCTATCCCGTTCATGAATATCTCAATCGCCTTTATTAGTCAGATGTGATGCACCCCTTTACCTCCTATTGGATACAAGTTGGGGCAGGAAAGGGAATTTGGTGCTGTTTTCTGTGCCCCAGTTTGTTTTCTGTCCCTAGAGTCCAATCCCCCTTGTGTATTAGACCCTGGGGCTCAGCAGGAGGTTTGATCAGGCCACTTCTTGTTTGTTTCCTTGGGACAGTCCCTTCTTTAGAAGCAGTGGTGTGGAATGTGGAGGCCTTTGACACCAAGGAATTAAAGAAGGATTTGGCAGCAACTCTGCCTCCACTGATTTGCATGGACATCTCCCCTCCTACCCCCCCACTTGCCCGTAACTCCCAAATCTGTATCTTGTCCACACAAATGCCATCTCCCATGGTCAGTTTCACCAGCACCTTGTTTCCAGGCGTCTCTGGCTCCTTTGGTTCGTTCCCCTCTGTGAGACCTCAACAAGGCAATGGTGTGCAGCCCTCCTGAGCCCCCTTTGGAGTCTTGGACCCCAAGGTTAAGTACTCTGCCAAGGGACTTGCTGTAATGAAGGGAGAAACATCTGCTTATTTTGTTTACCTTTCATCCAGATGTTTGGGTGCCATAGAGATCCAGTCGGTGGGTCTTCTGAATGCTCTAGCTGGAAGCTTCCCTCTGCTTGCAGCGAGGAGGCACAAGGGAGGAACTTTGAAGGAGAAGGAAGTGAGGCTGTGGGTGGTGGATGCCTGGGAATGGGACGGGGTGGCGGGGGAGGCAGAAGGTAAGACAAGGAACTGGGGGAGGATGGCAGTTGTGGCAACAACTGGAACAAGATCCCTTATAAACATTAGATCTGTTTATAAAGCCACCAGTGTAGGCAAGCACTTGCCAAATCTTGATTTTGAAGAATTGTCCTTTAGAGTGCTTCACACCATTTCCCAGAGGCCAAGGAAAGGCCTACTGTGTGCTCTGGGGCCCCTCCTGTACCCCAACACACTGTTCTCTGCACCTTCTGGTCCATGGCTGAGAAGGTCAATTAACCACGCCGGGCAGTGAGCATAAATCACCATGCCCCCCCCCCCCTTTCCTGGGCTCAGGGCTGGAAAGTATCAGAACTGTGCAAATACTTGGGATGTTTCTCTTTATTAGTGATAAAATATTGGACGTCAGCGTGCGCCGTTTCATGCCCTGCCTCCGACAGTTGGAGCAGTAATTGTGATGAATAGGGGCCAGGGGCAGGGCTGCAGGCATTTAAGAAGGCTCTGCGGATTGAAAATATTAGGATTGATTAAAGGTCAAATACTTTATAAATTTATCAGTGCTGGATACATTCTCCAGAGGTGGGGACTACCCTTCCAGGCAGCTGAAACAGACTCTATGGTTGAATGCCCTTCAACCTCCTCCCCTCACACCCCAGCCCCGTTGGGTCTCACCTATAAATCTGATTACTGTTGTCCCTTAGCAGAGGGACAACTTCTGCTTCCTGGAGTCCCCAGGGGTGTCAAAATCCACAGGTGCTCAAGTCCCTTAATTAAAATGGCATACTATTTGCATATAGCCTACGCATATCTTCTCACATACTTTAAATAGTCTCTAGATTATGTATAAACTAAATGCTATCATATAATATAGATTATGAAATGCTAATTATAGATTTTAAATGCTACAATAAAATATAGATCATTTATAACATAAAGGCTATGTAATAGTTGCATACTGTATTGTTTAGGGAGTAAAGACAAGAAAAAATCTGTACATGTTCAGTACAGACACATTTTTTTCCCAAATATTTTTAATCTATGGTTGGTTGAATCCACGTATGCAGAACCCACAGATACGCTCAGACTGTAAGCGAGCAGACGTTTTCCTATAATTTGTGTGCCCTTTGCTTCTCCTGCCAGAAGATGAGTTCAGCACAGACGTTTGTGGGTAGGAATCTGCCCGCTTTTCACTGGAGAAAGGGAAACTTCCCTGGGATGGGATGAGTAGGGATGAAATCAGTCTAGGCTTTTAGGGCTGCTCTGACATCAGGCAGACTCTCCAAGGGACACATTATCAGGAATTGCAGCCACCCATCCAAGGAGCTCCCAGGGCAAAAAGGAGAGTGTCCATGGATTCTGTCCTGCCCAGGCTGAGGAGGGTCTGATCTCCCGCTATTGGATAAAGAGCCTTTGTAACTCTTTGACTTCCAGAAAGCTCAGAGTGAAACTTGACATTCAGTCATAGCAACAGACTTCACCTGCTCTCTCAGGATGAGGTCCGTTTATTAAAGAAATAGGTATTGAGGTGGGAGCCATTCTGGGATGCCGGAGATGAAGCAGGGAATAAAACAGATGAAAAAAATCCAGGGAACTTACATTCAAGGGAGGGCAGAGAAAATAAATATAAGAACTTCCAAACTATTTAGGCATTAAGTGGTAATGAGTGCTAAGGAGAAAATAAAGCAGCAGAAGAAAGGGAGTAGAGAGGACAGTGGGAAGAATTGGGCATTTTGGAGATGCTCAAGGAGCACATCGTGGGAAACCTGGGGCAGATGAGGGAGTGAGCCTGCAGGTATTGGAAGGGAGGGGGTTTATCTGCAAACTGGCTATTTGCACTAGCACCTGAACATTTTAGTATTGGCTGTCCACATCCTTTTTGGAATTAGGTGTGATATAAATAAAAAGTATATAACAAATGAATAAGGTAGAATAGAACCTGTTCAGAAAAGGAGACTGCCAAAATCTTAGACCAATGGCTTTCATTGGAATCACTTGGGATTTTATTTTGAAAATATAAATTGCTGCCCCCCACTGCCCCCCCCCCCCCATTATCACATCCCCTATTCAAATGCCTCCCATTTGAATAGGGGATGTGATAATCCGCCATTATAGCAAGTTCCCAGGTGCTGCAGCTGCTCTGCGGCTAATCCAGAGACCACATTTTGACAGCTACTGCCCTAAACCAACAGTGCAAGCTGTGGTTATTAAGAGAGGCTTCCTGGAGGAGGTAAACTTGGAGAAAAGTTTGAGAATAGGCATAAATAGCACTTTTTTTTTTTTCATCTCAACCTTTAAAAATAAGGAACAGTAAAAATTAATCAGCCAGTGGATATAGACCAAAGGCCAAATAACATGTTGGTGGAGGAATGGCTCAGTGGGTTGAAGGTAAAGCTGACACTCCTCCCTTCTGCAAGCATCCTGGGCTGGGGCAGAGAAGCAAAGAGCTATGGGAAAGTCAGGTCAGGTGGTGCATGCCTATAATCCCAGTGGCTCAGGAGATTGAGGCAGAAGGATAGAAAGTTCAAGGCCAGCCTCAGCAATTTAGCAAGACCCTAAGCGACTTAGTGAGATCCTGTCTTAAAGTAAGAAATAAAAAGGGCTGGGGATGTGGCTCAGTGGCAAAACTCTCTGGGTTCAATACCCTATACAAAAAAGTAAAAAGGTGCTGGGGTTGTGGCTCAGCAGTAGAGCATTTGCCTAGCATGTGCAAAGTCCTGGGTTTGATCCTCAGCACCACATAAAAATAAATAAAATAAAGGTATTGTGCCCAACTACAACTGAAAGATAAATATTAAAAAAAAAAAAAGAGCCAGGGGAAAGAGGAAGAACATTTGCACCTGGGTAGGTGTTGGCCAGCTTAAGACTTGAGAACTAGGAAGGCGGGGATGGGGAATTAGAGGGGTTCCTCCTCCTAGGCTATGTCAAGTCTCTGGAGGGTGGGGGACACATGCAATTCTCAAGGTAGATTTTCTCAAAATGTATTCCCCATAACACTCCTGCTAAAGGATGTTCATAGATGTCACCAAAAAAGGATTCTTTTGTTGAACATCTTTGAGTACACTGGAAAATTTCTTTACTTGAAGAATTTCTCAGTGCTTTTAATATGCAAACGTGCATTGTGAATCTCTTCAAAGGAGGATCTAGTATTTGGTGTTTCTTAAACTCTTCCTTTTCTTCTTCTTCTTCTTTCTTTCTTTCTTTCTTTTTCTGTGCTGGGATTGAACTCAGGGGCACTCTATCACTGAATTACATCCCTATCCCTTTAATTTTATTTTGAGACAGGGTCTCACCAAGTTGCCCAGGTTGGCCTCCAACTTGCAATCTTCCTGAGTCAGCCTCCCAAGAAGCTGAGATTACAGGCATGCACTACTTCACCTGACTTCAAACACTTTTGACCACAGAATCTCATTTACTTTCTCATGGAGAATCTTATAAGGCTGGTGCATAGTGGAATACTCTTTAAGGACTAAGTGGTTTCCTTCAACCCTCACTCACTGGTAAAATGATGAAATCTTCACTCAGCTAAGAAGCTGGAGGTCAGCTTCAACAGACATACAATCAGTGCTTTGTTCTCTTGAAGACTGCTAGATTGGGTTAGAAGGACCTCTGGATCTGCTCATGTTCAATGCCCATCCTTAGGTCTCCATGGGTCTTTGAGGAGAAAGCCTGGTATTCTGGGCTCTTGCACCTTCTGTGTTTGGCTTGGGCAGGGCTAGAAGACACTATGGCTCCCACTGGTATCAAGCACACTGCCACTGCACAAAATGTGCAGAAGCTCATGTTGTGCTGGCTGGCAGAATAGGTCCAACAGGGCGCAGGTCCACACTGACTCATTTGTATGGCTCCTGCCTATAAGTGAGGTCTGCAGAGCTGAGAAGGGGAGGGGCTGGGACCAGCTGTGTCTGGAGAACAGCAGCCCTGATATTTATGACTATGATGGTCCTTCTCTAGTGGACCCGCTCTGGAACATAAATAAACTTAATAGATTTCAAATAATTGTGACAACTGAGTTTAAACCCCAGACTGTGGTCCAGGGCAATGGATGTCTCTCTCCCTAGAAAGCACCGTGCAGTCAACCTGACTCCACCGAACTGATGCTCATTCTTGAGTATAGCAGTACCAGTGACTTGGTGGGTCTTTGGTCAAAAAGATGGGAGGGGTGGCCTTGGGAGTTAACCAAAGGAAGGAGTTGTGTTCTTGCAGAATGTTCTGGGCTGAGGTGTGTCACATCTTGTCAAGCCCCCAGCCTGGTGGGGCAGATTTCCCATCCTGTTACTTCTCTCTGGGGAAGAATGAGCCTGTCTTCTCCCCATTCCCAGCAATTCCCAGAAGCTGTTGCTGAGACATGTAGAATTATAACTTTGGTTCAAGGCATAAGCATATTTGGCACACTTTCTTTGTGTTAAGACATTATTTCTTGTAGGAAAGAAAGGCACTTATTTCTCATGCAGAGCAAATGGGATGAGGGGCCGTAATGTACAGTTATAAAAAAAAAGCAAGAGAGATAACAGATGAGATTCATTTCTGCTGAGCAGAGACGGGACTTTCCAGGGGAGGGAGAGACCTAAACAAAGGCACAGAGATGAGGAAGTAGCAGGAATGTGCAGGAATGGTGTGGTCGAGGGGCGAGGGATCAGGGAAAATGTGTTGGAGCTAGAACTTGGAGAGTTTTTCCTTCTATACTAAGGGATTTGGATTTTTATCAAATAAGCACTGGGAAGTCAGTTTTCATTTTAATTTTTTAAAAGTAAATGCCGGGCACGGTGGCCTGTAATCCCAGAGGCTTCGGAGGCTGAGACAGGAGGATCGCGAGTTCAAAGCCAGCCTCAGCAAAAGCAAGGTGCTAAGCAACTCAGTGAGACCCTGTCTCTAAATAAAATACAAAATAGGGCTGGGGGTGTGGCTCAGTGGCTGAGTGCCTCTGGGTTCAATCCCTGGTACCCCCCAAAATAAATAAATAAAAATAAATAAATAAAAGTAATATATGCACAGAGTGAAGTCTTCAACATATACAACCCCAATCTCCAGTCACCTAGTTCCCTTCCCAGAAGCATTTGCTGTAACCAATTTCTTGTGAATTCTTACAGACTGCCCATGGCTCATGTCTTTGCAATCATACATGTAACTATATCTCCCCAGTAGGTCTTCAACATAAATATTGACATGATATATACATTGCCCTATACCTTGCTCATACTTAACTATAGACCTCAGATTTTTTTTTTTTTTTTTTTTGATACTGAGGATTGAACACAGGGGAGATTTACTACTGATCTACACAGGGGAGATTTACTACTGATCTACACCATGAGCCCTTTTTATTTTTTATTTCCAGACTGGCCTCCAACTGGAAACTTTCCTGGGATTATGGATATCTGCCACCATGCCTGGCTACATCTCAGATGATTTTTTTTTTTTTTTTTTTGTAGTGCTGGGGGATTGAACCCAGGGCTTTGTGCATGCTAGGCAAGCACTCTACCAATGGAGCCATATCCCCAGCCCCCATCTCAGAGATTTTTAAGTGAAGCTCATCGTGTTCCATAGTCTGACTTTGCTGATGGACATTCGGCATGTCCAGTCTTTTACTACTTCACATAATGAAATGGTGAATATCCTTGTATTTAAGTCATCTTGTGCACATATCTATAAATACAGGGACAAAGAAGGGGTTCAAATCAAACTTGCTTGGTTAAAGGGTATCCACATGTTGGATATTGGTAAATCTCACATGGAAGAATTCACTGCAGAGGGTTCTGGGTCAGGCTTATTTTAGGAAGTTTCTTTTGGAGGTGATGGGATGACGGGCAGGAGGGGAAGAGATGAATTTGAAGGGTGTTAAGATTAAACAGGGCAAGATATGATGAGGGCTGGAACAGAGCCCTTGTTGAGGAAGTGAAGGACAAAGTAGAAGAGGCAAGAATAACTGATTCAATGTGTCTACCTCAGAGAGAAATCAAAGACAGAGCTTCAGAGCCCCACAATGGGGATGGGTTAACCATGAGAGAGAATATGTAGCTTTAATCAGATTCTTTAAAAGTGGGAATGTGTCTGCTTAGTTAGAAAAGCAGAAAGCCCAAAAGAGAGCAGGAAGTAGTCTGAATACTCAGAAACAAAAAAAGAGGGGCTGGGGATGTAGCTGAGTGGTAGAGCACTTGCCGAGCATACCCAAGACTCTGAGTTGGATGCCCAGCATTTCAAACCAAAGCAAATGAATAACGACAAGAAAAACTTAGAGGGTCTTTCTGATGTCCTATAGGTGGGTTGATCAGACCCGGTGTAGTCACAAAGAAAGAGGTTAAGAGTATGTGTTTGGGGTCTTCAAGTTTGGAAATAGTTTTTGAGTTGTGTTAGTTCAGCTTTTCACTGGAACCAAGAGTCATCGAATTTCAGCAGCTTAACACAATAGAAGATGATTTCTAAACTCACCTCACTGTCCTAAGCAGGTTGACAAAAAGGGGGTTCTGCTCAAAGCAGCGACTGCTGAAAGTCTTAGATGTTTTTCCATACCCAGGTACTTCTCCTCTTTGAGGTCCTCAGAATCCGCTCCATGCTATTATTGAATAGGAAAAGAGAGGACTGTGGATGAGCATGATTTGTGGACCCGAACTGGAAATAACATTTATTACTTCCATCCACTTTCTACTGACCAGAATTGAGTCACTGTTGGATGCAGCAAGGGAAATTGTCTTGCTGTATGCCCCAGAGGAAAAGGGAAACGCCTGATGAACAACTCGAAGAACTCTGCCTCCAAACCTGTGTCTTCCTGGCAAGTTATTTACCAGCTCAGGGTCTCAGTTCTCACATCTGTAAAATGGGTATCATTACCACATTGGTGTGATTTTTGTGAGGATTAGATGAGACCACGTATGTCATCTGCTTAACCTGGCATCTGTGGATGAATACACTGTAGTGAACACCTGTGCAAGTTCACAGTGTGCGCTCTCTGGCTGTGACCCTATGAGAGCAATTATGGTGGCTTTCCCTGTTCTCTGCTGGCTCTAAGTCTACGCAGACAGAGGAAAGCTCTGTTTGTTTATGACTGACCTGGATCATTCCGGCCCCAAAGTAGATTTCTTTTCTTGAAATAAATCATTTGGTTTGGCTAACTCCACAGATAAAATTCATGAGATTATTTCCAAATCTCACTCTGCTGGGTCCATGTAGACACAGCCGCAGCCTCTGCCAGACAGCTCTGCTCACCGCATATGCAGGCCGAGAAGGATTCCTGTTCATTCTTTCATGTTATTCCCACACTTCAGAAGTCTGGAGGGAAGCTGGATGTTTGCTGTTCTGGGATCATTTGAAGGCGGGCATGCAAAGAGTTCCGAGTCACTTTTAAGTCTGCCCGTAGGAAATCTTTCTTGGCAACCAGACAACTAGAATTAGTTATTAAAGGCATGTCAAATGAATAAAGACACCTCTGTGAGGAAAACCGCAAGAGCAGTTACTTTTTCTAATATGAATGGGAGGCTAATATCAAATCACCTTTAATTTTCCACTGTTTCGATGGGAGGTCAAATCTAATAATACAGATACAAGGGAAAACCATTTCTGTTTTCATCTATCACAGTCCATATGCTCACTGCAGATGTGTGTCTTAAAACCAGGGTCTGGAATTTAAATGAGTACCTGTACACGACAAGGCTGTTTCCTCCAGGAACCTTCTACTGGATGCCAAGCCCGTGTTGCCCTCACAGGCTGTGAGCTCCTGATCCATGAAACACAATAAAGCCTGGTCTTGTTGATAAGCCACAGCCCGCAGAGCCCAGGCCACAGCATTTGCTGGAAGGATGACCATGCAGACCCAGCCTTCTTGTTCCATAGACCAGGGGAGAAAAGGGATGTGCAGGTGTTGTGAAGGCACCAACCTGCTTTCCAGATTTGAGTCCCTAGAGACCCAGGGAACTCTCTTTTCCACATATCTTATAGCTATGGTCATTGTGGATAGATTTTCAAACAGAGGGAGCTGGTGAAAACCAAGAAGTGCTGTACAGTGGTTAGGAAGTTCCAGAGTTGGGCACACTGCCCCAGTGCTGCTGTTTTGTTGTTAATGGGCACTGCGCTGGATTTCTCTGGCCTTAACATTCCTCATCTATAGAATGGTGATAACACATTCTCACATGATTCTTGTGAGGATTAAAGAGCTGATTTTTTTCCTCTTATTTTTCAATGCTGGGGATTGAACCCAGGGTCTCACACACGCTACACTAGTGTTCTACCACTGAGATATATCCCCAACCCAAAATGAGCTAATTCTTATAAGACAGCCTTAGAAGAAATGTTTAGCTTGAGTAAGCTCTTGAATGTTGGCAATCCTTGCTAGTGATATCTATAATAACATAATTGTCCAATGGAGAAAGAGATTCATGAGAGATGGATTTTATGCGTGGGTGAGTCACACAAGCTATAGAGTTTTCATATGGAAGGGGATTTGATTGGTTCAGAGAAATGAATTGGGCTCTGTAAGACATAGCCACTTTGGAAGCTGTCCTCTTGAGTAGATACAACTTGAGTCTTCGTGGTCAAATGGTGAAGTTGCTTCTACACAGGAGTCCTCCTAGATAGACAAATCCATCTTCTGGAAGCAGAGGTGTGCATGGAGGATCAAAAATATAGACAGCATTTGTTTTCCTTGACTCAAGCTGCTAGAACAGAATACCATAGACTTTGTGGCTTAAACAACATTGATTTCTCACAATTCTGGAAGTTGGGAAGTCCAAGACCAAGGTGCTGACAGATTCAGTGTCTGATGAAGGTCCTGGTTTGCCATCTTCTCAATGTATCCTCACATGCCTATAGTCTTTTCTTTTTGTAAGAATGCTAATCCCATTAGGGAACTCCATACTTATGATCGTATCTAAATCTGATTACCCCTCAACAGCTCTACCTTCTAATACCACCTCATTGGGGGTTAAGATTTCAACCTACAACTTTTGGAGAGAAACCAAGCAAGCAATTCATCGAACCATTTAACTGATCAAACTCACTCCAGCTTCCTGTTATTGAGACCCCTGGGGGAGTGGGGGGCCCTGTGGGACAGGGCCCCTCTCAAGGCTTGTATTTTGTTTGTTTAAAAGGCTTTAGTGCCATTTCTTAAACTACTGTTAAGGGCTGAGGGTCATTTTGCAGCATTTGTCCCCAGATCCAGGTGTAAGTCAACCTTGCGGCCTTCATGGCCATGGTCCTCAATTTCAGGTGACCATTTCTTCTTCCTAATAGCTCAGGACAGGGCATGGCTCTCCTTCTTCCTTTCCATCGTCATCAGCATGCATCTTCCTGGGTTCTTTGACCCACACCATGCAGCTGCTCTGGGGTTTTGGGTTCATTGTGACATTGGCCATGCATCATGGTGTCTTGGTTTATAGGTATAAGTTGAGGGATGAGCAAGAAACCTAGAATACTCTCTGGCAACGATTAGCAATCAGGACAACCAGCCATGGAATCCCAAAGAGCTTTTAACTCTTTCTGCCTTTCTAACCTCCATATTTGATAGTTTTAGATGTAATCAGTGTTTAATTAACTGACCGCTCAACAATGTTGTGGCCTAAATTATGTGCATCATTTTCTTGATCAGGACTTCAGGGTACAAATTAAACAAGAAGTAATTTTTTTTTTTTTGCTTGTTTGTATTCCTTTTTTTTTTAAATTTTTTTTTTTTTTAGCTTTAGGTGGACACAATATCTTTATTCTATTTGTATGTGGTGCTGAGAATCGAACCCAGTGCCTCATGCATGCTAGGTGAGCACACTACCACTTGAGCCACATCCCCAACCCCTTGTTTGTATTCCTTTCTGGCTTCAGGACCTATTCTCAGGTGACTAATTTATCTAAGTAGAACCTAAATGAAGATAGAAAAGGAAAACTTCCCTCAGATACGTGGATGTGGCCATCCATTTGAATGTTTGCCTTTGTGAATCAAAGCAAGCAGTCAGTTGGACTTTTCTTCCCAACTACTTGTTCTTCTCTAGAAACACAGCCTAAGGCCTTTGACAGAGGAGGAAGCCTATGTGTGAACAAGTGCTGGTGACACAGAAAATGCAATAGCAGAAGTGTCTGGGGACTGCTCTGTGCCAGGTGCGTTATTCCATTGACTCCTTGTCACAACCCAAGGGGGCAAGTGATATGATTAATTTTATTACTTATGAGGAAACTGAGGTTAAAAAATAAGAGAGTTTGTCCAAGCACCAGACCATGTACGAGCAAGACCTGTGACTCCAGGCTGGTCCGTCTGTCTCCAAAGACTCAACTCTTTTCACTTTGAGAAGGGAAGTGGGAGGAAAGAGAGAAAACACACGGGTCTTAAAAATTTTGGAAAAAAATATGTCATGAAGTCTGAGCCCCGTGTTAAATGCACCCTTAACTTGCACGCACACGTTGAGGTCTGGAAGTTGGCTCTCCTGCCAGCCCAGTCCCCTTCTTTCTTTCCTTCTTTTTCTTGCTTGCTGGAGGCTGACCTGCTGTGACTGTCCAGATGCTGGAGTTTGTATCATGTCCATCTGAAACTGGGCTCTTACAGTGGCGATGGAGAGGCCAGGATCCCGCTTGGGGGACTCTGTCTGGATAGAACAGACCTCAGTCCCTGTCCTGAGCTGGGTCACCTGTGGAAGGATGACCAGGGCCCAGGGGTGCAGCAGGGCAGGAGGGGCTGCTTTGCTGCCAGCAGCTTCGGTTCTGAGGCCACACCACTTCTATCCTCTCTTCAACAGCTTGCTCCCGGTGAGTGGCAGTCTGGACTCCCAGCTACAGGTGATTCCCCCTCACTGTTCAAGCAGGGCTCTGCATGAGTCACCCAGATGTAGCTAATGACAATGTGGATTCCGTGGTGATCACAGGCGAACCCATGGGAGAAAAGTCTCCTTCTTCTCCTTCTGGCCACACCCCTCTTCCCAGGACAGCTCCCTGTCACTCAGGAGGAGCATCCCTGGTCTTGGGACCCTCTGCAGAACCTCCCCGCCTGAGCACTCCTGAGCGAAGAGCCAAGCCAGGGTAAGCCTGTGCATATGAGGCCTCAATTTCAGATTAGATTCACAAATTTAATTTCCTATTCCTTAATTTAATTCTGCATTTTAGTTTTGTTTTTATTATTTACATGGGTTCCCGTTAATGATTCCAAATTGCTGCTGCCCTCTAGCAGTATTTTGTCTTAGGTTGACTTCTTGAAAACCGATCGGTGTTGGAGTTTATTCCGCACTGGGTTTAGTTATTTTCTGAAACGAAACACAATTAAATTAGAATAATGAACATGCTCTTTAGAGGATTAATTCATAATAAGCAGGCCATGTGCTACAGCTCACAGAAGAAAAGGCATGAGGATCGAAAGCTGTTTTTTCTGCCTAAATATGAAAAGTACATTCTGCAGAGCAGAACAAATCAGCTAATGACATCCAGAACGCGGGCCAGCCCCAGAGCGGCACGGAGCTGGCATCTCAAGTTAGCGCAATCCCCGCCCTCACTTCTGCCTACCTTCCCTCCCTGAGAAGACTGGCAGCCGGCAATTTTTCTGGCTTCTTTCTCCTCAGTACAGCTGACATGGGCACTGTGGGCTTCCTAAATTCAACCTTGCGGAGCTCCGAACTCACAAGCTTCATCCTCAGAGCTCCCTGCAGCCCATCATTCCTTCCTTCCTTCATCCCGGGAATGATTCCTAGGTCCTGTTAGGTACCAGCATCCAGGCAGATACATCAGGGAAGAAAGCACGAGACCCTGCTCTCCTGGAGACTGCATTCTAGCAGGCAGAGACAGACTGAAACACTAGAATAAATAAATGACACAGCACACTAGCAGGGGGATGAGCACTAGGGAGCAAGGGCAGTCAGAGGGGTGTGTGTGTGTGTGAACGTGTGCGATTTGTAATTAAATATGATGGAGCAGGGTAGGCTCATGGGGAAGATGTCCATTGAGCACAGACTTGAAGGAGAGAAAGTGAATCACTTTTAAGAACAAGACAGGGTAAGAGTATCCCAGAGGAAAGGACTCCAGCAAGAGTTCTCATAGGAAGAAAAAGAGGGTGTGGGGGACAAGGGGACCAGGTCAAGCAGGCCTCAGCTTCTGCTCTGAGTGAATGGTAGTCTCGGTGGGATTTTTTTTTTAATATTTATTTTTTAGTTATAGGTGTACACAATATCTTTATTTTATTTTTATGTGGTGCTGAGGATCCAACCCAGTGCCTCACGCATGCCAGGCGAACACACTAGGCAAGTGCTTTACCTTTGAACCACAACCCCAGCCCTCGGTGGGATTTTAAGGGACCTCTGGCTACTGGCTGAGAATAAACTTTAGGGGAGGAGGAGGGGTAGGGTGGATGGAATCTGGGAAAATTGTCAGGAGGCTAAGAGCTTAGGCTCCCAAACTACAGCCCCATATTCCCTCATACCATGTCCGCTGGACCTCCCAGGCCCAGTGGCTTGGAGCCTCCTTGGTTCCCTACCTTCCAGAGGAACCAGAGACCATAATTCTCTGTGTGGCCTCAGAGACCCCTCCACAGCCCCTTCCCACCCCTCCCACTGACCCATGGACCGGAAATCTGGATCTTGCAATGGGAAGGGGCTTGCAGGTAGGGGACAGCTCTGCACTGTCCCTTTGGTTGATTCAGGCCTCTCAGAAGGAGACATCCTCTCAGCCAGGTATCTGACCAGGTGCATGAGAAGGCTCCTGCTGTGCAGCTGCCACAGGGACAGGACAGATCAAAGCAGGAGCAGACCAACATCTGTGGCAACCATGGCAAGGAAGGGGTACAAACCGAATGAATAAGTAAGCAGATGAATGATTGCTGGGTGAGAGGGATGAATGATTAATGAATAAATGAATGATTGATGAATAAACGAACGTACAGCCTGCAGCCAGCTCCTCCTCTCTGCTTTTTGGTATATTTTATCTTGGGAACCAAGAAATCAAGATCCTCCCATGACCCTCACCTCCGGAATTTCCCTCTGTACCTCTGTAGTTGGGATCACCCCCATCTGACCCTGGAGGTGGAGGAAGCTTTGGCTTAGAAGCAAGTGTTTGCATTGCACAGGGTTTGCTGGAGAAGGGAGCAACAAAAGGGTCCTGGGGCAGCATGTAGGTTCTGAGGGAGGAGAGCTCCCAGGATCTGGGAGAAGAAAAGGGTATGAGGGGAAGAGAAGAAGAGGAAAGATTTGGTTTTTACTTTCTTTTCTTTCTTTTTTTTTTTTGCCGGGGGCGGGGGGGGGGGGGATATTGTGAGTTGGACCTGGGAGTTCTTTACAACTGAGCTACATCCCCAGTCCTTTCTGTTTTTTGTTTTGAGACAGGATCTTGCTAAGTTGCTGAGGCTGGCCTTGAGCTTGTGATCCTCCTGCCTTAGTCACCTGGGATTGTAGGGGTACATCACGGCACCCAGACTACATTTTACTTTCTTAGTCCTGCACTGGTCATTCAGCAGATGCTAGGCCTCCAGGCCTGATAGGATAGACAGTCCACCACAAGTCAGCATTTGAATGTGTTATCCCCAAAAGCAGGAAGATTTTATTGACGGTGATTGCAAGAAACTTCTTTGATGGGGTGGGTTGAGGATGACTCCAGCTCAAGGCCAGGCAACCCCTCCTTTGTATTATCACCATGCTGATACTGGATGTGTCCTAATTTTCAGCAGCGTGTCTTTCAGTGTGGCCAGATTCTGATGCCTCTCAGGGGAGAAGCACCCTACTAGGTGAGGGTTTGAGGAAGCAGTATCTGGAGGCCCTGAGGTTTGTTCAGAGCTGTGCTCAATTTTGGAGGAGAATATTGCATTGGGATTCCCATGGAATCTAGGCTGTGGGTTTGAAGTCAAAAGACCATTCAGAAGAGTATGTATGCACATTCTACTTGAACAGACAATTGTTATCAAAATGGCTTCTACTTATGGAGAGTTTACTAAGGGCTAGATGTTGGGCTAAGAGTTGTGTATGCTTTATGTCATTTCCTTCTCTCATCAGCCCTAGGATGTAGGTATTTTAACCCTCATTTTATAGATAAAACAGAGGCACAGAAGGTTATGTAACTTGCTGGTGAGTGGTGGAACCAGAATTGAACCCAGGTGGATTGTGGCCACTTGGAGTTGGAATCTAAAGGAGCTTCTCCTGGAAGCCTCTTCTAACAACTTCCCTGATCTTTTTCCCTTATAACATGGTGGTTCTTAACCCTTTGGTGGGGGAGCTGTAGACCCCTTTGAGCGAGTGATAAATGAGCAGAGCCTTTTCCTAGAAAATGCACATTTTGTACCAGTGCGTTCCCTAGGCAGTCTCAGGGGTCCATAGGCCCTCCTGTGTTCTGTTTGAGGCATTCACTTTCTGCAGTAACCGTTTTCCTTTCTCATCACCCAAGGGCACAGGGCAACCCTCAGGGCCTCAGACATCACCCTGATGGGGAATGGAATCAGACAGGGCAGGTTAATCAATGAAAGCAAGGCCTGCTCCTTCCATAATTGCATTCCTGCCTTTTCATCCTAACAGCCAGCACTTAGGATAATTGCATTCCAATAAGGCTCCCAGGTCTGGGGCCTCTGGGGCCAGCCCTGGAACCTGTTGACATGCCATCTGCTTCCAGAGGGATTCTGGAGACCAAGACGGCCTTTTAAAATTCTTCTTTGTTGTCTTTGCTACAAGAGAGACAAAGGACCCTGTCACAGATCTTGTCCAAAATCCTACTACCTTCACCACCCACATCAGCCCTGGAGCCAAGCCTCAGTCCTGGGCTGTCTATCTGAAGTCACAACAGCAGTACCTGTTATTCCAAGTGGCTGACCTCTGGAAATAGTTGGCTTTGGAGCAGGGTAGCTGCTATAGGGCTTGGCAGGGCAGAACCAGCTCAGGGGCAAAGACTGAAAGGCTTGGGAACAGTCTGGGATGGGTATTGTGCTGTCTCCAAACACCATCAGCTTCATTCATTTATCCATAAGATTTATTGGAACCTCCCCCAAAGGGCTCCCACTCTCTGCAAAGAAAACCCACCATGCAAGGAAGTAGGGAATCCCCCACAAGAAACAGGGGTTTTCATGAATCCAGAGAGTCATATTTCCAGAAATATAACTTCCTCTCAAGAAAGCTCATGCGTTCTCCAGGCACAGTGAAGTCTGCACAATTAACAGAAAAAGTGCAGGGTTCACGGTGATTTGAGTTTCACTGTTTCCCAAATAGAGATGGTTCCTCTGCTCACCCCCACCCAAGGAATGAGGTATAAAATGGAGAGGTCTGGTGTTTGTTATATGACTTGCAGATGCCCCCTCCCCCACCACAACCCTGGACGCTTCTCTTCTCTAAGGAAAAGTTTCCTCTGGGACTCTTTGACCTCTTGGGATTGAGCCCCAAGGGTCCCTCTGCAAACCTGTCTCCCTGAATCCCCAGGGCTGAGGGTTGGTTCACTCATCCCTGTTGAAGTCCTTGCCTGGAGGAAATGGATTGTTTCAGAATGGGATCTTTCTGGCTGCAAGAGGGAGAAGGGATGGAGATCATCCTGCAAAGCATGAAGAATATGGTTGGGTGGTTAATCCCCCCTCCAAGAAGATGATCCCTGCGGGTGATCTGTGGTTTAGCAGAAAGAGTATCGATTTTCAGGAAGGCAGCCGGGCGTTTGAATCCTGGCTCTGTCAATCACGGTTGCTGTTGGCCAAGTCATTTCACTTCCCTGAATCTCAGTTTTCTCCAGTGGGGCAGTGGGGGTTGGGGGTCGGGATAAGATGTACTTTACAAGATTAAAACTGAAGAGAGAACGTGAGTGGCATTTGATGAGTGGTTTCTGTCCTTTTCCTGCAGGAAGACACTGATTTCTAGAGCACTTGGCAGACATCAGAAGGTACTTTTGGTTGTTCTTTGTCAGTGCTCTCCAGTCCTGCACCCCCACCCCATCCATTCGTTCGTCCTTTTCCTGACCTCTCCTTCTTCCTACAGCAGATAGCCTAAGCTCCACAGCTTCCCACTTTCCCCAGCAGAGTTTGCTCTCACTAACAGGTTTGGTGTCCCTCCTAGTGTTCCTAGCAGTGGACAGCGCAGCCTAAGACTTGAGAACACCCAAGGACAGGTCAATTTGTCATCCCTGCCTCCTTTGGTTTAATACCAGAATCCTTCATCCAAGCAACACTGCTAGTGCCATGGATGCTGAGATCACAGAATTTTTTTCTGGACTGGACTGCAAATGGGCATCGGCTTCCTGGGGGTGGTCTGAAGCCAGTGGGGCTGTGTGATGTGCACACCCTACTACCCAAGGAAGGTGTGCTCACTCCCTCACTTTGCTCCCACCACCATTGTCAAGTTCACCCCTGCCATCTCACCTCCATCATTGCCAACTGGCACCTCCAGTTAGGACTTTCTGAGCCTTAGGGAGCTAACAGCCTAAGATACAGCAACCAGGCACTCAAAGAGCACTCCCAAACTCACCATTTCTTGGTATGTTCTGCATGATTAGAGGTTAGGTATTTTAAATGGAATCTTGAAGTTGGCAGGTGGTGGGTGGTTGGGTGGAGGAAGAGGGTACAAGAGGAGGGAGAGGAGAAGGAAGGGGTCAGAACAGGCGATAGGAGATTAGGGATTTAATTAAACTGCCTGTTTGGGTAAGGGCTTTAAGGTGCAAAGCCGATTTGCTTGATAATGGCAGTTTATCTGAATTCCATTCTAAAGAAGGAAGCTTTCTTTTACACTTAATTACTGTGGCTAGTAAGCCTGGTTTCTCCTTAATGCCCTCCCACCCCAGGCTATGCAAGGCTGCTTGCCTCTCAGCTTCAACCACGCTGATTATCTCTGGGGATGGACCCCTAGTCATCTGTCCTTGAAGGAGGTCTGATCGTGCCACAGGCAATACCCAGGTAGCCCCAGCCAGAGCAGCAGAGAATGGCCCTATACTTAGGCTACTGATACTGGGCCTGGGTCTTCCATTTCCGAACCCACAAACACCAAACAGGACCAACATTCACCTAGTTGGTTCCTGCTGCTAAGCAGCAGCCCTGGAGGAGCACTGGTGTGGTGATTAAGGAAGCTTGGGAGGGTCGGACCAGAGGGGACACTCCCTGGATGACTTGTAGCGTGGCCTGAGCATGGAGGGACTGCGTCTTTGGTGGTGGTAGCGACTGTTTGTTTTTTTTTTTTTTTTTCAGAAGAACATCACTCAGTGACGCATCAGGACAAACAGAGGTTAATGGAAAGGTTGGTGTTGGGGAGACAGAGCCCCGACAGAGGGGAAGCTTCATGGAGATGGGCCTCAGCATTTGGAGACTCCAGCTTATAATGGCAGGGCAGGGAAGGGTTAAAGGGTTTGGGAACTCCTGTTTCCAATCACTTGTCAGCTAGCTTTGCTCTCAGCCTTATCAGCAGGGATAGGGCCGTGCAGGGAGAGGCTGAGAGCTTTGGTTTCCAAGCTCTTCCCAGACTTGAAACTCTCAGCCTTCTCATTACCTTCTAAGGGCTCCCCAGCTCAGTCTGGGGGGAGGGTCAGGGTAGGGGCTGGGAACCCAAACACATTTAATGGAGTGGACTGCAAGTTACTAAATTGAGCCCTGGGGTGGTGGTGGAGCTGTAGAATCTCAGCAGGAAACCTTCAGTCAAACTGCCCCTCCTCCTCTCCCCAACTCAACAGAAAGCCAGGTTAGTGCAAACCTTGGCTTTGCTGTTATTTAACTCACCGTTGACTAACACCCTTCAGTGACTTTCTCTTTATAATTATTGTTAGAATCAGAGATTTCCATGATGTATTTGTGCAGTTTCTTTGGGAACTCAAGTAAAGGGCCTTGCATTTTGGATGAAATTCATTCACCTTGGTAGCTCTGACCCATGCTAGCCCTTTGAGAGGCGGGAGATTCTCAGTTCTGCTGGCTCCTGTGATTACTAAGCTACCCAGTTTCAGTCATCAGGGAATTTGATAAACCTGTTTTCTGTATCTCCATTCAAGTTATTGGTTTAAAAGATGTTGTCTAGAAGAGGGGTGAGGGCAGAGCCATTGGTCATGCTGATACAGATTATGTTCTAGAACTTAACAACCTGTGGTTAGTTTGGGTGTAGTTACTATACCAACTGCTGAGCCCCCATTTTGTACTTCTCTAATTTGCAATCCACCAATGCATCCAGAAGGCTATCTGGAGGAAAGGCAGGCAAGTTTCTGAAATTCAACACACTTGCTTCCCTGAATCTCCCTGATTTGGCATTCTAGCAATTCTGCTAAAGAAGGAAGTCAGAGTCTCACATGAGTGAGATTCTGCAGTAGACAAGAGATAAGTTATGGAAGTCAATGTAAATATCATCACTTATAATTTTGCCAGGAAGAAGAGAGGTATGTGTCAGACTTGCCAGGGAGCTGGGTCTGTAAAAGAGAACTGTCCTCACTAGATGAGTAGTGAGGACCTACAGAGTATTTGAGTGCATCAAGAGAGAGAACTGGGGCCCTAGTTTGTGGAAGAGGTAGGTGGCTGTCTAGTGATTTGGGCGGTCCTGTTACTACAAGAGTAGATATTGGGCTAGAACTAAGGTTTTCTCTTTGCAAATGAACCACTAGTCCCCAATTCTTCCAGGTCAAGAAATTCCAGACAGTTCTGACGGCCCAGACGGTTTGATGCCTCTGCGCTTCTGCCAATGCTGTTCCCTGTGGAATCCCTCTCCCTGCTGGCCCCCTGGTGAACATCTGTCTCTTCTCCATTTTCACTGCAAGTTTTACATCCTCTAACAATTCATCTCTAATTCCTCTTCACTTCCAGATCCAGACTTTCCAGGTAGAGTTCACTACTTCTCCCACTGTGACCTGTTCCTTGTATAGACAACTACATTTGCACTCGAACCACTTTATTATGTAGAGGTTAAGGACACAGGCTTAGAAGTTTGATAGGCTTAGTTTTTAGCTCTGACTGTGCCTCTCTAAATCCCAGTTTCCTCATCTATAATATTGGGACAATAATAAAAACCCAAATAGGACTGACAAAAGGATTTAACAGGAAAGGGGCATGCATTCATTATTTATTGCCGCATAGCAAAGTACCCCCAAATGCAGTCGGGGTACCAACAATAAAC
Source organism: Marmota flaviventris (assembly GCF_047511675.1). Lineage (NCBI taxonomy): Eukaryota > Metazoa > Chordata > Mammalia > Rodentia > Sciuridae > Marmota > Marmota flaviventris. The sequence continues at coordinate 33,303,449 of NC_092511.1, read as the reverse complement.
AGTGTCCCCACAGTTTCTGTGAATCAGAAATTTGAGTGTCTAGCTCCGAGTGGTTTGAGTTGGGTCATTCCCACAGTGGAGCAGTCACGGTGGTAGCTAGGGCTAGAGTCTTCTGGAGGCCTGACTGAGGCTGGAGGCTGTGTTTCCAAGGTGGCCCAGTCATGTGGCTGTAGGCAGCAGCTTTCAGTTCCTCCCCATGGGACCGGACTTGAGTGTCTTTATTACATGGCAGCGGATTCCCATAGAGTAAGTGATCCAAGAGAAAGCAAGGTGGAAGCTGCGATGTCATTTATATCTGAGCCTCGGAAGTCACACACAGTCATTTTCACAAATCCTATTAGTTACACATGTCAGCCCTCGTCAGTGTAGAAGGGACTACACAAGCATAGGAATACCAGGAGGTGAGGATCACTGGGAACCCTCTTAGAGGCTGGCTACCACAAGTTCCTAGGCTAAAGTTTAACAAAAGTGTATTATAAAGGCTCAAGAAGCAGTCTTTGCTATCATTATTAATTCATACATGAGTATTCCTTATTAGAAAATAAACCCCCATAGGTCAGAAATGATGTCTTGGGGCTGTTTGTATTCTAAGTGCCTGCGGTATATGCGGTATATGCAGGTCCACGCTAAATGTTGAACACAAGAATGGAGCCTTGTTAGTCTGGTGGCAGGCTCAGAGTGAATGGGGAAGGAACTCACACAGAGATGTTAAGTAGGATTCTGCAACTCAGCCATGTTACTGGAAATACCCACTGTATAAAATCAAATCCTGACAGTTTCTCACTTTTTTTTTTTCCTTTGGTGGTGCTGGGGATGGAACCCAGGGCCTTGTGCATAGGAGGCAAACACTCTAGTAACTGAACTATATCCCCAGCCCCAGTATTAAGGATGTTGGATACCAAAGCGGCAAGCAGGGCAGAGGTATGTCTTATGATTCTCTTTGGAAAAGAGGCTCCGAGTGGCATTTTGGTAGGGAACAATAGTCCCAACTCTGTGATCAAGAGAGTGACTCCACTGCTCTTTAATTCCCTGGGCCAAGGTAGACATGGAAGCCTCTTGATATTTTTGTTATATTCAAATCCCTGTGTTGATGGCTCTTTTCTAGAAGAATTTCTCCTTCTAGAAGACTCCGATGCGCATTTTCTTAGTGTTCATGCAAAGGTGCACAGAGTTTCATGTCAGAGTTCTGCCCAGCTACTGTGGCCCTCTAAGAAGACTGGGGTGTGAGTCTGCAAGGTAACTGATAGCCTGGGCAATATTGAGTTTCTAGCTGTCTAGCTCAGACTGGAACTTTGCTCCTACCCCTCGGGGCTTGAAAGTTCACCAATTGTCCTTTTCCCTCAGACAGAGCCCTCTGTGCTTATTGGTGCTGTGCTCCTGTGCCCCACTTCCCAACATGTCGTACTCCCTTGAGGCTGCCCCTTCAGGAGCCACACAAAGAGCCTGGAGGGGCAGGTGTCCTCTCAGAGATTTCCCATGTAGATCAATTTCCCACTTGCCAGAGGTCTCATTTCTCCCCGGTTCCTTGAAATCCTAAACAAGTGACTTTAATTGTCTTTTTCCTTCCTTAAAGCTAGAGGGACTGGGGTGAGACAGGGAAAAATCTCCTGTTGGAGTGGAGGGAGCTTTGTTGCACTGAACATTATTTTGCCTCTGGATAATAAAAAGAAGATTGTGGCATGCAAATTATGGATGGGAGCCAGACAATATTTAAATTATATCTAAATCAAACCAGGTCACCAAGAGGGATTCTGAAAGGAAATTAAAAATGCTTATTGATTAAAATAAAAAAATTCCATAATTGAGCCTCTTGCAAACAATATTACATATCGGGGGCCATTGTAATCCAAGGCAACTGAACTCTGGACTGACCTTTTTGAAGGAACTTCTTTTATGGTATCTACTTCACCTTCCATTAGGATTTAACCAGAAGAGAACATTCTTAATAGAGATAGCATTGAGATATATGGCCAGTGGGAGAGTTGGGAACTTATGCATGAGTTTTTTTTTTTTTTTTCTTTTGGTAGTGAGAACTGAACTAAGGGGTGCTCTACCACTGAGCTACATGCCCAGCCCTATTTATTTTTTATTTTGAGATAGGGTCTTGCTAAGTTGCTGAGGCTGGACTTGAACTTGTGGTCTTCCTGCATTAGTCTCTAAAATCATTGGGATTACAAATGTGTGCCACCCTGCGGATGCTGGGCAGCATGAGTTCTTTGAGTGTGAGATCAAGGTGACAGAGCTGGGCAAATGTGACTATTGATTTTCAAATCCCCCTTCCACATAGCTGTGGAGAGAATTGTGTCATTCCTGTTAGAAAACCCAGCCAAAGTGTTCCCTTGGAGACGGAAACACAAAATAAGTTTTTAAGAAACATTTTTTGGGGGGAGGTGTCAAAAGAATGTTAACAAGATAGTTGATTAAGTTATACAACAAAGTTAAAAATAAATACTTACGACCAGTTGAAATATTTAAAAAGATGCCAACAGAAAATATGGAGCTCTCAGAAGGGAACCAGGGAATGGGGCAGGAAAGACACAATGAAAGGATGGCATGGGAATCAAATTGAGGAAACGGGACTTTTAACCAATGTTTATTAGAAAAACAACAATCATTGATTAAAACAAACAGATTGTGGTTCTAGGAAAGAGGAAACAGAATGGTCAGCTTAGGAAAGGCTGTGTAATTTGGATAACTGGGTTTTATCCATAGTATCCCTCATTTACTCTGCAGTTAAGATCATTGTTTTCAGTTACTTTCATCAAGTAAATAATAAATTTATTGAACACATGCTGTACACCAAGCTCTGTGTTAAGTGTTGGGGATAAAACACCTATGTATCTTTATAGAGACATAAAATGTGGTCCCAGTTTTACATAAATGCTTAGGCTATCCTCAAAGCAATAAGGCATAATTACAGCTAAAATTCATTGAGTACTGATTACGTATTGAACACTTTCTAAGCACCATAATCCCTTAAGACAGCAGACATATGTTTTGGTCACATTTGTATCTCTGTTGCTTAGGACATAGAGATTCAATAAATATATTTAAAGAATCCTTGTTGAGAGCCACAGCCGAGTCGGGATGGCACCTAGCATTTTGCCAGAAGGAGTGGTTGAGAGGTGACACCAGGGAGCCATTAAGATGATGATAATTAAGTTAAGCTGTGTATAACTGCTGTGACTGGATGATGCTGGATTGAAACAGGCTGTGTATTCAGTTGTATATAGACCCCTGCTGTCCGGCAATAGGGTGGCTCCTGCTGCCTTGGGCGCCCACCTGCTACTTTGGAGTTCTCGAAGAGTTCCCCGTTGAGTGGAGCCCAGTGGAGGGTGAGAGAGTTCCCGGGGAGTGTGCGTGGAGTGCTGGTGGAGTTGGGGCAATAAAGGAGTTCCTGTTTGAACCTACAAGTGCCTCGTGGTGGCTCGGTTATTTTGTGCCCAGCCAGACTGCGGCAAATCCTTACAACTCTGAGTGGGTACAATTGCTCACCTTATTTCACAGATGAGGAGACTGAGGTCCAAAGAGGTGAAGCTCTTGCTCATCTTCAAAGTTAGGAAGTGATGGGATAATGAACCCAGGAAGTCCTGTAAAGTATTGGAGTAACCAAAATGAAAGGTGGGAAGTGTGTTTTCTAAAAAACTGCTATGGAAGAGAGGAGAGGGAAGAGGAGGCTCACTGAAGGGGATAGCATTTTGATTGGGTCTTAAAATGTGGGTGAGATTTCCACAGATGGGTGCAAGGGACTGTGTCTTCACGATGGAGGGACATCATGAGCTGGCACTCAGAATTGGAAAAATGAAAGGTGTATTTGGAGAGTTTTGCAACTGCAGTTTGCTGGGTTGGGTTGGAAGCTGTGAGGAGCAGGGCTTCTCACACTGTCAGGTGCACAGGAGTACCAGGGGCTCTTGCTAAACTGCCCTTTCTGATTCAGCAGATTCTCTAGGCAGCCCCTGGTGAGGCCAAGGCTGCTGATCTTGGACCACACCATGAGTAGTTGGCTCTAGCAGGCCTTGCTTTCCTGGCTCAGAGGAATGGATTTTCCTTGGTTAGCCCAGGACTTCATGGATGGATTTTAAGCAGGGAAATAAGACTTCAAAGGCAGGTTGGTAGTAGTAGAGTAAGATGCTCTGCAGCAAACCCGGGCTTTGGTTCCTTAAGCTGCTAACTTGTAACCCTCAAAATTCAGAATCTCAATTGAGTCAGGGTCCAGGCAGGGAAACAGAAACCCCAGAGAAAATTAACAGATGATTTAGCCCTGGACCTCCGAATATCACTTTCTCACCAGACCCGCCTAAAAATTCTTCTTTCCTTTCTCTAGGACTGCCTGGAGCAACATCTGTTCTTATCCTCTAGTGGTTAGAAGAGGAGCTAAAATGTGGGCTTGACCTTGCACTAATCTTGTAGGCTTGCCCAGGCTGGGCCCTGTCACCCAGCATACTCAGAGCTACTCACGGAATGAAAAATGCTGCTAATATCAGTCTGCTAAAAACATCATCAGGAAATTAAATCTGTGGCTTTAAAAAAATCCCACACTGATTTTCTGGCACTGGTGTGTCTCCCAACTGGGATCTCTCCTTCTGCCTGGGGGCCTCCTTCCAGCCTCCTCCCTCCTCTCTGGGCTCTCCCCTCTGCAGCCTCCCTGCCTCTCCTCCCTCCTTTCCTTAGTACCCTGCAGGGCCTGCTGGCTTTCTTCTCCCTGGGCTCCTCCCTGTGGCTTTAGGCTTCCCTTCCTGTCTCCGGGCTTCCAGCTTTTCCACAGCTCCACGGAAGCATCTGTCTGTCTCTATTTCACTTCCCATCAGGGAATCCTAAATGCTGAATAGGCCCTTCAGACTAGGCCCTGAAGGGGACTTGGCTAGGGGAGTGGGGGTGGGGGCGCTGGGGACCTGGCAAGGCCATACAGAAGCCCATTGATAGGCAGCCCCTCAACACACACAACCCAGTCCAGCCTCCATGGCTCCGGGTGGAGAGAGGCGTCCCTTGAGGCTGTGGCCAACATCCTGGCCACCATGAATGACCTCAGTGTCTCTGGCTGCATGGGGGACGTTCGCCCTGTGGCCTCCAAATCCTTCAAGCCCATCGGCCTCACCATCGGTGTGAATATATTCGTCTTGAAAATAATGGTCGGGACATCTCCATCAGTGGTGCTGATTTCATTAATTGGAAGAATTAGCTCTTTGTGGCCAATGGTGGAATACGGAGCCAAGACACACGGAACACTTTTCCCCAGTGACCCAGAGACCCTTGGACGAACTCCTGGGTGCCATGAAAATGGATCGTTTTGCAGAAAGAATACCGTTGGATGTTTATTTAACATCACTCCTCATCCCCCCCCCCCCAAAAAAAAAAAAAAAGGCCTTCAGATCATGCTCACATCTGGCTGCTTTTCTTCCCTCACTTTTACATACAAAGCCAGGCAGGGCAGGGAGGAAAACGTCATCAGGCTGAAAACATTCAACAGCAAAGTGTAAATTAAATGTGTGGAGAGGCTAGGGGAGGAGGAGCCTTGGGTGGGGGTGGGGTGGGGTGGGCAGAGAAGTAGGGACACTATCTTCACCCCATTGTGTATGGGCAGAGCTAGTTCTGCATCCTACATCTGCCATTAGGATCTCTGTGACCTTGGGTAGATATCGAACACTTGGAGCCTCAGTTTCTTCACTGTTGTGTTGGGAAATACACATTCAGGGGCTGGTGGAGGATTAAAGGGGATGATGTACATAGAGCTTATGGCACTGCTGGACTACTGATGGCCACTGTTATTGTTGTTGCTGGATCAAAACCAGATCAGAATCTCAACTGTTCCCATACCTTAGAGACTTACCATTACTAGCCTCATTTAGGGAGACAGATGGGCAAAAATATGTCCAATGGAGGGAGACAGATGGACAAGAAATGATGATCAAGGGATTGGATGGAATGACAACCCAATGGGGCAATGGGCAGATGGAGCATCTCATGGGGAAAGCGGATTTATGACAACAGAGCCTGTGGGTCCTGTGGGAGGGACAGATGGATGAGGGTCCAACAGGCAAGATAGAGAGATGACAGGCCAAAGTGGAAGACAGATGGACAGCAATTTTGTAGTGGGGTGGGAGAATGGGACTGGGCAACCCTATGATGGGGGAGAACAGATGGACAGCACGTTGATACTGGAGCTTGGGCTTCCTGTTTAGTCTCTATTCCTCAGGCCTGGACATCCCTGAATGCGTAAGAACCCCAGGGGCTCTGTGGTTATGAGAGAGAGAGAGAGAGAGAGAGAGAGAGAGAGAGAGAGAGAGAGAGAGAGGTATCACGATTCTGATTCGTGGCCTGAGAGACACTAGGCACCAGGATCAGACTGGCCTCTGTTCCTCCCCACTCCCATGGCCCCTCCCTGGGTGGCCCTGCAGATAAAGGCTCAGCCTTGATGAAGAGAAAGAGGAAGAGGAGGAGGAGAAGGAGGAGGAGAGAGAAAGCTGTTATTTGAAAGAAAGGGGGGGAAAACTGGCTAAAAGTTTTATTTATTTAAAATAAAGGTTCAGTTATGCTTGACTGTAAACACACAGCCCATCCCTCCCTCCTTGGCTCTTCTTGTGGCAGAGGGCTCGGACCACACAGCAAGTTGGGGGCCGGAGGCAGAGAGAAGGCCAGTGTGGGCCGTAGGGAGGGGTAGGACTAGGCTGTCCCAGGTGTGGGGAGGGGAGAGTGGCCTGGAACTCACTGACCTGCTGTGCACAGCTGGGCTGGGCTGGTGCTCAACCGCTGGTCCCTGGCTCCCAGCCCTTCAGCACACAAACCCGCAATAGACCATGCAGCTCCAACTCCACATGCAGCACACACATGCCCGCAGCCCAGAGATGGCACAGGCAGGGGAACAGATGCTCACGGGCATGCAGGCCTGCCTCTCAGCTCTGTCTCTGTTTATCTCTTTGGCAGATAGCACAGTAGGGTCCTAGAGGAGCTGGGCAAAGCTCCAGCTGTGAGTCACCTCTTCTATTTGAAGTAGAAATCTTTACCTGCCTCTTTCAGGTTCCACCTGACTTCCTTCATGTATTTTGGTGACTGAACCATTTGGGTGGCCAGTAAGATCCTCCAAGCTCCCTGGAGAAGGGAGACGGTGTGGATGGAGAAGAAATTGGAGCGTAGATAGTTGGAGGACCCTGCCTTGCAAATCCTTTGTGAAAAACGTAGCCCTGCGCTGCGTTGGTGGCCCAGCTAGCCAGGGAAGGGCTGTGGTATGCAGGGTCAGGAGGGAATAGGCAGGAAACGATTGTGATAAGAGGCTTCCCTCTGGCCTACTCCCCTTGTTTCCAGACTGGGCTTCAGGATAAGGGCCAGGAGCTGGGCCTGGACATCAGGGACCTTCTGAGGAGGCTGCTGCCAGGTCAGCCTTTGGGACTGCAGCAGGAAGGGCTGCAATTGCAGGGGCCCCTGGGACCTGATGGGCAATACCTGGGAATTGAAATGGCCCTGGGAGCCCAGCCAGGGCTACCTTCCTTTGTAGGGTAACTTTGGGTTCAGGAATTTCAATCAGACTTCATAAAGCAAAATCAATTTCTTAAAAAAAAATACCCCTCCCCTCAACTTGTGAATCCACATTGCTGAGAGGGTAGAGCAGGTTACAACTACAGCCTGGCCCCAGGGAATTTTGTGCTTTGGATGGATCCCAGTCGGAGTACAAATGGAAAAGGGAGTAATGTACACGAAGACCAAGTGGACACCCTGAGAAAGAAGGGATCAAACCCCAAAGGGTCAGCTGCCGGAGGAGATCAACTGAGTCCTCAGGAATGTGTGTCTTGCAGTCATTTGCAAAGCCTGGTGCTCCTTGGGCTCCGGCTGTCTCCTCTTTGCTCAAGGCCCAGTGACTCCACCATCTGTGGTTGACTTGGATAGCTCACAAAAGAACTGGAAGTGCTGCAGAGGAAAACCCCATGGGCGGTGAGGTCGCGGGGCCCCTCACTATTGTACCAGGGCCCCTTCTGAAGGATTAGCAGCTTCTATTTGTCCCTGGGGGCTGCACTGTAAATGCCTGTGTAATGCTAATTTGTGGTTGGCAGGAGATTGATTGGGAAGGAGCTGAATAATGGCAAGACAAGGCTGAGCTCTCTCCTACTTCTGGAGTGGTTGGTGTGTGTGTGTGTGTGTGTGTGTGTGTGTGTGTGTGTGTGTATGAGTGGGAGTGTGTCTTCTTGGAAGAAAGTAGCAATAAGACCCCAGAAAGGGTGATTATAAGAGAAGATGAAGTCCGGATGGGAAGATTTTTGAAAGAGGCAAGAGTAGAGAGATGGTGGTGCTGGACGCCAGGAGTTTTTGACCCAATGATGATGGAAAAGAAATGGAGTCAGGTGAGTAAACAGGTAGGCAAGGCTTTTTTTTTTTTTTTTAATGACAGTGGAATGCATTACAAATCTTATTACACATATAGAGCACAATTTTTCATATCTCTGGTTGTGGAAGAGACACCACTCCTGCAAGAAGATGTCAGGCTGGCTCTCTCAATGGAAGAAGGGAGCTTATTTTTATTGGTCGCTTGCAGAGGTGGCAATGCCAGTTGGCACTTCACAAAAGCACTTTGCCCTGTCTATGCTGAAAATAAGTTACTGCAGCTGTTCAAAAGAACAGCTAAAGGCACCCTGACCTCAGCAAAGCGAAGCCGACACTGGCTGAGGGTGGCACACACCAAGCCTCCTGGCATCTTCCTATTGAGCCAAGGCTTGGAAGTGCATGTGCTCTTTGTCCCACAGTGGTCCCCGTCTCAGTCTATGGAGTCTGGGATCACAAATTTGGAGAGTTTTTTCTTTTTCTTTTTCTTTCTTTTTCCTGACAGGAGTAACATGCTACTTACTGTTTTTACCATATTCTATTCATCAGATCCAAGTCCTAGGTCCAGCCCACACATAAGGGGAAGGGATTCTACTTGGGAGGTAAGAATCATTGAGAGCTGTATCAGAAGCTGCCTATGACATGAAGAAAGATTCCAGCAAAAGTGCCTGGTACATACTAAGCGCTCAAGAAAAAGATATTTTTGTTATTTGGACAATGACTTGTCTAGGATGTGTGCTAGGTTTTCCCAACATGGCCTGGGTGGTCTCTGATGTCCCAGCTTCAATTCTATGGGTATTGCTGGTTTTTCTGGGAAGGTGTTTCCCTCTGGCACCCTGAGGTTTGTGACCAGCTCTCTGGGTGCAGGCTTGCAGATAGAGGGTCGATGCTAACTCACACTCACACAATCTTCCTCAAGTCCTCTTCACAAACGTGTGGTCTTGCATCGTGGTCAATGTACAGATATTTTAATTTCCTGCTCACCTGCTCTGTGGAGGATCTGATTTCTTCTTGCTTTTATTTTTCTCTCCAGCAGTCTGTGGACAGGTACTTCTGTCTGACCATCTGGTAGCCATTCACCTTTATGGCGGCTTGAGAAAGGAATTAATTTCACTTGTTTCTTTAGCAATATCTGCCTCTTTTGACAGCAAGTTACCTTTATCACCTCTTAAAACTCTTACTATGTTGGTCCTTCTGGTCCCTTGGGGACTCTTTAGATCCCCTAACTTGGTGCAACTGCATCTCCTCTGGCTCAGTGTTCCCTTTCTCTTTGCTCTACCCTTTAAACATCCTACATACTTCTGAGTCTGCCGTTGCCTTCCCCATCCGCTGTCTGTGGAGAGTGATGGATTTGGCCCCCGTAGACCAACTGGAGTGTAATCAGAAAACAATCAACTGAAAGAGAAAATGTGACCCCTGCCCTGATCCTGCCCTTCTGAGGACTTCTTGAAGCCTTCAGTTTAATTCTGGTGGGTAATTTGGGGAGGGGCAGGGTATGGGAAGCTAGAAAAAATTCCTGGGTAAGAATGAGGTGCGTGGGAGCCTCTTCATTCTGCTCTGGCTTTGTATCCCAAGTGTCCCAAAGGCCTACTGTTTCCTCTAAGAAATCATGGATTGGTATGGCAATTAGCAGATGGGACATCAAAGGACTCTGTTGAGGAGCCTGAGCATAGCCCACCATGCCGGGTTGTGTTTTGCTATGGGGAGTGTTAGAATTCTCTCTGGCCATAGAATCCAAACACTTTTGATGAATGCAATGATATACTTTCTCTGAAAATGGTGTTGCATGGAGTGGGTCAGAATGATGGCAAGGACTGTCTTCTAGAATCTTAAAACTCCTTTCCACACCGTCCATGTGCTAGTTTCTAGTTGATATGGTCACCATTTCTAGGGCAGAGTAGTTTATATAGTCTGTCGTGTGGATCCCAGCCTCTTCACTTACTAGCTGTGTGTCTTTAGCTAGCTTCTCAAAGTCTCGGTTTTCTTATCTGTAAAATGGGCATGTGCTGGTTTTTATTCTCATAAGGTGTCTATGAGAATTACATAAAGTAATAAATATAATACTATACTTGGCATAGAATACCTGGTTCCTCAAAGTCTATTAGATTTATTTATTATCTCCGCCCCCAGGGCTTTCCAGCAGCTGAAGCCTCAGTTTTGGGAGCTTACCATCTCTGCTATACATCCTATGGAGACATCCCTTTCTTCCCCCTCCCTTGACTGTTGAGCTGTTAGAGTTTGCAGCCAAGGACACTGCACATCAATCTCTCTCCTGGACACTCTGTCCCTGGGACTTTGGCTCCTCTCCCTGCAACTCTGTCCCAGGCTCCTCTGCAAAGCGTGAGTCAGTCTCCAAGTCCTGTCAGCTGATCTCTGTGGTGTGTCTGCTTGGGGCTTCGGGACACTCGGGCTGGGAGGTCTTGCTCCTTATCATGGGTGACCCTGCTGTGAACCTTTCTGAGGCAGTGGGGAGAAGTGTAAAACATTCAGACAAGTTGTTATTTGTCATCCCTCTCGCCCACCCCTAAAATATTAACGGAATTTCACTCACTCTCTAAAACACAGAATTCGGTCAAAACCCTTTTTGTCTGTAGACACAGAGTGAACATTTAATTTGGCTCTGGAGCTGTGCTGAAAAACGGCTCCAGTGGCCAGATGGGGTGTCTGTGGTGGGTCGGCTCTCCCTGGGCGAGGAGGTGTGACACAGGGAGGAGTCGGTGTGGCCTGAGGCTCTGTGGTGATCCTAGGCTGTGTCCACAGCTGCCCCAGGCTGGAAGAATCCTCAGCTCCTGCAGGACACCCTGGCAAAGCAGTGCCCACAAAACAGCTGGTTGTCTTTCTCATGTGGAAACTGGCTCAGTGGTTTCTGTGGTAATAGGACTCCCCCACTCTGTCTCTGATGAGCTCCATTGAGAAGCTTTCTGGCTGGGGTGTCAAAGCCTGGGATAGGGAACCTTTTCAGAGAGGTTGAGTTATCTACATCCTTTATCCATAGGGAACTGGGCTTTGTAAACCCAAATCATTTGTAAGATATAAAGAGTGAAGCTGTAAGCTGGGGTGTTAGGGTGTTAGAGAGGTTGGCTGAGCTAGGAAAGAAGGAATGCTGAGTCAGTCGATGCAGGCAGATTTTGATGAGTGTTGTGAATTACCGGTTTGGCACGGGGACATGGATTGGCTTTGTACCAAATCATTGGTGTGTGTGTGTGGGGGGGTGGTTGGGAGAAAGGCTGGCACCAGCAGAGACCCCGACAGGCAGGCTTAGATAGACTGACAGTATCTGTGAGCTTCCTCTCAGACCCTGGAGGGCTTGTGGAGAATCCAAAGTCTTCCTCAGGAGGTAGAATTGATTAGCCAACCCCTAAAGGAGGAGGAAGGTCATTCTTCTGTCTCAATTACTAATGCCCTGTCCACTGGGAGGGATAAAGCATATTTCTCAGATAAGAAAACAGAAGTGAGGAATCTAGAGGGTAGGAAAATTGGAATGAAGATATTTTTCCTTTCTGATTATTCTAGAAAGACAGAAATGACTAGATGGTGGATGACAGTTGCCCTTTTGTATGGAGACTCAATGTAGAAGGAAGAGAAAGAGCTGGCAAGTTCTGCAAGCTAATTATACTTGGAGCTGAAACTTATATTTGGAAGCTGACAAAAGACCATTATCTTGCCTTTACCTGGGTTATTTCCCTACTTATTTATGAATTTATAACATAAGGGAGAACAGTTACTAGATCTCTGCAATTATTAATGGAATGATACTAGAAGATACTAGAAGAGCCTGCTGACTTCTTCATGATTTAAGCCGGTGGGTTTGATTCCTGATTTTCATAATCTGTACCTGGAGGTTTGTATGGGAGAGAATTATTGGGGTAGGCAAGAAACATGGTACCCATAAACCGTGAGGGCACCCCAGAGATCATGACAAGAACTTTCTTCTGACAGCTGGGGACAGCTTTCTGTGGGTGAGTGGAGACATAATCCCTTTTATCCTGGCTTTGGTTTGCTTGACTACCTCTTTAGCAGTGTTTTTCATGGCTGCAACAGGTGTCAGACTGCAGACAGGGGCTGAGAGCTGGCCAAGGTCCTTTGTCATTTGTGACCTATATGGCTGGACTATGAAGTCTTATTCTCAATAGACGTCCATTGCCATGGGGATGGGAGATAAGATATTGTGTTCATTTCTGACAAAAGTCTAGGAACCAGTTGGGAAGAGCAGACTCTTCTTATGGATCTCTGTTCCCTCCTGCAAAATAAGTAGCTATCATGGAAGATGCTGGGGGCAGGGGTAGATACCAGGAGGGATGAAGATGTCCAAGGGGTTCATTGCTGCCTTGGAAAATGGTACCATACATTTGCAAATCACATGCAGTCCAAAGAGAAGAAACAGCTGGATTCTTTTCATCGCCTAGCTTGCCTATTATCTCCAGCTAATACACCATACTGAGAGTGCAGAAACCTGGAAGTGTACCATAGTGGGGTGCAGCACTGGATTTGAGACTGCCCCTGGTTAGTTGTGGCACTGAAGAAGTTGCTTGGTTTTTTGGTTCTGTTGGTCTTGTCTTCTGTTGGTGGGATAGGGAGAGTGGAGTGGACAGGAATTGGGTGGCCTCTCTTGTGTGACTCACTGGCCACAGCCTGACCATGTCTCACATACACAGCAGAGATGGGGCTTGCTTTCAGCAGTGGTGCGCTCTGCCCCCCTTCCTCGCTCTCCAGCAGGTCATTGTGCTGACTCGACTCATACAAACCCCCATCTGGACGCAGTCCAAACACCAGATGTGCCCCCGATTAGTGTCGGTCTGGGGAATGTTTCCATGACTGAAAGGTCAGTGTCGGCTGGAAGTGCCCAGAGTGGGTGTCTACCCCCCACTCCATGTCAGCTGCAAGACTGGAACCTTCCATTATCTCACTGGCCAAAGAGCTGAGCTGGGGCAGGATGGGGGCTGCTGGGGATGGGGGTTGCAAATTCAAGAGGGCCTTGTTTTACTCCCTTCCCTCTTTGCTCTCAGGCTGAATGACAAGAGTGTGATTTTCCACTTGGAAGAGACTCCAGGGGTGTGCAAAGAGGGAAGCCCTGCTGGTGTGTAACTGAAAACACTTAGTTCCCTTTTAGATTTGCCATGTGCTCATGTCTCTTCTGATTTTCTTACAGGGGCTGTCACCTTCACTATGAAAGGAGAAACGGACGATAATATTGTGATGGGCTGGGTTGCCATGTTTTACCCTATTTACAGGTCATTTTAAGTATTGCTTCTACACTTTAGATAAGGCTTTCATGTTTAATTTCATGCATGTAGGGCTGGGTGAGGCTTTCCTCTAGGTAGCAATGAAAATTAAATACAATTGAGTTTGATGTGTATCTTATTGATTCCAGACCCAATTCAGTAGACTGTGACACTTTAGCGACCTGCAAATTCTACACATTAGAGTTCATATTTTATACAAATTCTGTATAAGCGAGATGTGGACTTGCATTTCCACCAGCAGTATCCAACTTCCAGAGGCCCTGTCAGAAGATGAAAGCTACTAATGAAGACACATCACAGGTGGTATTTATGGTCACCCCTTAGGGGAAAAAAGATTCATGAATAATTTCATGGAAATTAGAACAAAAAACCGAGCCATAATTTCCTCAATTCCAGGTTCTCCTTTGGGTTCTCTGCAGGCCACATCTTGTTCCGTGTGTCACCACAACTCCATTTCAAAGGGATGAGGCAGGAGTGGGGAGAGGTCGTATGTTAACTGGCTTGGGAACTGCTAGGTAATGAAGAGGGTTCAATGCCTTTGATTGATGGCACCCTGTTGAGCAGAGTTTCTGTACTTTGTGTGTGACTGTTGGTGACGTTTGCTTTTCTGTGGCTCATGGCTCCTCTGATAGTCCTGTCATTAGAGAAGACCCTTGAGCAAGGGAAACAGTTGGTGATCAGATCAAGGCAGGATGGGCAGGTTTGGACCAGTCTGAGTAACTTCACCATCATCTCTCTTCTGCAACTGGGCTGTGAATTAGAGACTTCACTTAGCCCAAAATGGGAAAAATGAAATTTTTTACAAGTGGGCATGGCCTTTTGAGGCAGGGGGTGGGGGGGAAGTGTCTTCTGCCAGCTGGGGCAGGGAATAGAGGTAAGTCAGAAAGGCTTGGGGGAAATGGTATTCCCCACTGAGGGTCTCAAGGCCACTTGTAAAATGACTCCTAGGTGTTAGTCTGCAGCCAAGGTTCCCAGCCTTGGCTGCACTTTGGAATCTCCTGGGGAGACATCCAGGTCCCATCTCACACCAATTACTTCAGAATCTCTGGAGGGGTGGGGTTCGGGGTCCCCAGGCTGAGGTAGATTTAAAGGCTCCCTGGGGTAATTCCAATGGACAGCCAGGCTTGAGACCCAGTGATCTTGGACCTTACTAATCATAAGTGTTGTCTGGGGGCAGTGGCACCAGTATGGCCTGGGACTTTAGGCATGCCCAGCCCCAGACCTACTGAGTCAACCTCAGCATTTTAGCAAGATCCATGGGAGATTCAAAGTTTATTAAAGTGTGAGAAGCTATGCTTCTCAAACTTTGCTTCACATTATAATCATCTGGAGAGCTTTTAAAAACAAAAACTCCCAATGCCCAGGCCATACCTCATACGGATTAAATCAGAATTTCTGAGGGTGGGATGCAAGCATCAGTAGTTTTTTATAGGTTTTTCAGGTGATTCCAATGTGCATGGGTTCTCAGCCATGGCTACATATTAGAATCAACTGGGGACCTTTTAAATATCCTGATACCTGAGCCCTACCCTTAGAAATTCCAATTTAATTGGTCTAGGATAGGCAGCAAAAAAAATTCCTAGGTGATTTGAATGTGCAGCCAGCTAGAGCCTCTGTTCCAGAATGTTGGTCTAGCTTCGTTGAAGGGAAAATTGGCTTAAGAAAACTTCCTACAAGTCAATGGATCAAGAACAGTTGAAGGAAATAAACATACCTAGTATCAGGACTTTGATATCTGATCTCCTTACATATGATTACTACTATACTTTTATATTTTTATATGAATTCAAATATTCATATGCTCTTTTAGTTTTCTAATAAAGTTCCTTTTGAAAAATTTAACCTCAGTACAGCTGACTTAAGGGACAAAAGCAGTGGTATAACACTTAGTTCACTCACAGGAACTCAGAGCAGTTAAGCGGTGAGGTGGGATGGAGGCAAGTTGAAGGTAGAGAGCTTGGGAAGCTGGACTGAGGTGAGAAAAATAGGAAGGGAGAAGACAGTGAGCTGATTGCAACTTCTTGTCCCTTTACCCTGTAATACTCTCACCATTTCCAACATAACTGTGGAGTCAAGAAGTTCTATAGTAGGATTGTCGGATTTAGCAAATAAAATCACAAAGTGCCCATTTAAACTTGGATTTTAGATAAACAATGAATAATTTTTTAGTATAAGCATGGACTATGAAATATTTGGGACATATTTAAATTTTTTTTTTTTTTTTAGTTGTAGATGGACACAGTACCTTTATTTTATTTTTATGTGGTGTTCAGGATCGAACCCAGTGCCTTCCACATGTAAGGCGAGCACTCTACCACTGAGCTACAATCCCAGCCCTTGGGACATATTTATATTAGAAAATCTGAAATTCTATTTTAACTGTTTGTCTTATATTTTATCTTCTATAGGCAATTCTAAATTCTCGTTGTTGGAAATATCTTCCCTCTGCATGGGGCTTTCTCCAGGCTTTGAGTTGGCTCTTGCCAACTGAGGTGAGGTCCATGTGCGTTTGTTGGAACCCTGTCCTCAAGAGATCCACCATCCTGTCTTCCACAGAGGCTCCTCCAGTCCTCCAGTGTGTGTGTGTGTGTATGAGACTCTGCCTATGGACTCTGTCCTTGAACTTCACTTCTTCCAGGTTCTCTTGCAGTCCTTGGTGTTGAGGTATTTCCAGGGAGCTCCTCAGAAGTAACCTCTTCTCTGGCTGTTGCTTGCCTGGTGCAGGCTGTGTGGACCCAAGAGAAAGGGAGCTTGATGGTCTCAGGGGTGACAGTGTTGAGCAGATGGTGACTCAGAAATATATAGCAAGGGAGGGGGAAAGGCAAGCTCAGCTCACCAATTGCAGCCATAGCGTCTCCCTGAAGTGGCTGTTCCATGTCTGAGATCACATGTCTGGCTTTCAGCAGAGGCTGCTTCATTGAAACATGGTCAGAGTCAAAAGCACAGTTTCCTATTCCATTCTGCTCAGAAGAGCTTATCCTGGCTGGCTCAGAGTGGGGAGGAGCTTGCAGGAGGAGTAAAGGGAGGCTGAGAGTGGGAAGAGACAGCTGCCAGCCAGAGAAGCACAGATACAGCTGGAGAGATGTCCAAGATGAGATCTATCTATCTATCTATCTATCTATCTATCTATCTATCTATCTATCTATCTATCAGGGATACCCTGCTGGTTACATGGCTAGGGATATGCAGGGAGAAGGAAGGGTAGCTGGGATTATCTTTCCAGCCTGCCTTTAAAAAGACCCAAGCTGATGCTGGCTTGTTCTCTGGGTAGGATCTTTAAGTCAATGAGCCTCACAAGAAGTCCAGGAGGGTGAGCAAGGTTGGAGCACTGGCTGGTCAGGCTCCAAGGCTATGACTCCTTTTCTCTGGTGCTGTGGAGGCTGAGTGTCCCTGTACGTGGCTCCTCCAGTATCAGACTCTGCAGGCACTGATGGGGCTTGGAGAGCAGCACCTTCTTGGAAGAATCTTGTGTGAACTACCTCTTGTTGGAAATCTCCCTTTTCCCTCTGACATCACCATCTTTCTAGAGTAATAAATCACTGCAGTTTAAAAGAAGGTTGCAGACTTGGCTTTGTGGTTTTTTTTCTGGGATTCTGGGCTTGGGAAAGCCAGGCTCTTCTGTCTCCTTTTCTGTGTCCTGTCCTCTCTTGTCCCATTCCTGATGGGCTGCAGTGTGGAATGTCTTTCCAGAACATCTACCCCAGGTACCCTAAAAGTGAAACGGGGGAAGATTTTCAAAAGAAACATCAATATCTCATGGCTAAATAAAATGATGAATGGGCTTTTGCCTCCCTGACATCTTAGTTGAGGGCAACAGCAGCCAGAGGCTCTGGAAAAGTTTGGAAGAAAAACCAGGCAAAGGGAAGGGACAGCTTCAGAACAAGGAAACCTCCTAAGCTCTCCCTTGCAGGGACTTGAGTCCAACAGCCTCATTCAGATTGTGCTGAGGCAGGGGCAGCTGAGGAACTATACTGACTGGTCAGTAGAGCAGGCCAGGCCTGTCTGGCTCTCTGGGGTTTGACCAGTGTCTGGCCATGAGCTCCAAGTCTGTACTTTAGGACCAGGCTGCTCCTTCCTGAAGGAGGAGTTGGACTGGCCCTCCAAGCTTGCAGCCCACTCTGGAATCTGATCTAGGAATAGCCTGTTGGGGAAGTGACATGGATCGTGTGTAACTGTCACATAGGCAATGTATCAGGTCCTGGCAACTGTGGAATGTGGACTTCGGTGGCCTCTGGGGCCAGGGTCACTGTAACCCAGCTCCAGGAAAGAACTGTTTACTTCATAGAATTCCCCCAGGCTGGCACACAGAGCCTGGTTGGGAGATGGCCTGATGTGGACCTCACTGCCCAGATCCTGGCTGCCTCTTTTCTGTCCACCTCTGACCAGACCCAGGCCTGACCTGACAGCCCTGAATCTCTGCCTGGTAGAGCTGTCAGTGTGTCTAGTGCCTGGGAGAAACTCCCTGGCAAATCTGTCTGGGGTGGTGATGTGCATTTTTTTTTTTTTTTTTGCCGTGGAGCTGGGGGTCTGAACACCTGGCCAGTGTTGGTGGAGGGGACCGGGGGCAAGCTCAGGAGTGAGGCATGGCTGGGATGGCTGGAAAAGAAGGCAGCCAGCTCCTGGAAAGGCCCCACTCTTCATCCTTTCCTGGCCTCTCTATTCCTTACTGGCATTTCTCATGTTCTGGGATAAGGTCTAAATTGGGCACTTGGATGAGACATTCCCTGGGAGCTGCCAACCTTCTGGGTCCAGGGTGGTCACAGGACTGGCTGGCTCCACATGTCCTCCTCTGGGTTTGGCACTTGCCCTAATCCCCATGGTGTCTGATGCCAGTACCTGCTGCCTGCTAAAGTCCTCTTTTACTGTGCCCGTTTCCAGCACGATTTGGAGCTGCCAAGGTGAGTGTGTGTGTGTGTGTGTGTGTGTGTGTGTGTCTACACATCCTCCTTGGATATTTAACTAAATATTGTTGGCCCCAAGTGAGGCACAAATTCCACAGTCCTTTCCAGCCTTGGACTTGTGATTGGAGAAAGTGCCTGAGTACAATTTGTTAGACGTGTATAATTCTCCCCACCCTTAAGGCCCTGGAGCATGTGTCTTCTCCCTTGGGAAGTCCTTCATTGGGACTCAGGCCTGTGTCTCCCACCCTCTCTGGGCTACTAGGACAGAATGTGCCTTGTGCAGCCAGCTCTGAGCTCTTCTGCTTTTGTGCCATTTTTGAAAGATTCATCTTGTTACCTCACAGAGGGCAAGAACCCATGTTTAAGAATCGGCCAGACACTGGTTCGAAGCCTGATTCTTGCTTACAAGCTGATAGTTAATTCTCTAAGACTCAGTTTCCTCGCTGTGCCTCCCTCTCAGGGAGGATTCATGAGCTCACACACAGGAAGCCCATGGCACGGGGCAGGCACTTCATGCATCTCAATTCCTGTTCTCTGCTTGTCTCTCCTCACCGTAGCTGGAACAGGGCCGGGCTTGTGGTCAGCACCCAGAAAAGTAGTGGTGACTGATTAATGATTATGGAGCCTGCAATTATTGGGAAGAAGTCCCTAAACAGGGAAATAGCTCTAAGCAAACCCATTAATTAGGGGCCTGTTTGCAGTTCTTTTGTGAGGGCTTGTCATGTGTTAGCTCAAGGAGGTCTTTGTAGCCCCAGCCCCCACCTCCCCCCAGAGGTCATTCTGGGAAAATAATGACCAGGGAGAGGCTCAGGCCTGAGGTGTGCAATTCCCACCTACTTGTGACCTTCACGCCCATCCTCCCTCCCACCCCCAGGACTGGTCCAATAAACAAGTTAACAGGTGACAAACACAGCCCTAATAAAGAAGGCCACTGGCTTTAGGATAGCAGTCAGCCTGAGCTAATGGACTTTTACCAGGGAGGAGAAACTCCCGAGGCTCCGACTGCTGACCTGGAGTGACCTCTCAGGCCAGGGGAGGCCCAGGCTAGCTCCCAGCTACCTCTCTCTCCGTCTTTTCTTTCTTTAACCTTCCGAGTACATTTAAATAAAGGAGGAGGAGGAAGAATACCAAAATAAAATAAAACATTAAAAAATCATGTTATAATTTATGTGTTTATATTTGTCAGGTTAACAAACTTAAACCCTAAATGTAATAGGATTTGGTATTTCATGAAATTATAATTATATGAATGGTGTTCTGCAAGCAGGTGCTAGAGAAACTACTGGGATAACATTTGAAGTGGCATGGTAGATGTCCATTTCTCGTTGGTTAGCCCTCATCCCACTCCATGGGAATGGTTCCATGGGGCAGTTCCGAGCTCTAGCTCTGGCCTCTGCTGGTTGCTGAGATCCTCTTAGGGACACCTAGAGATGACCTCATGCACAAGAGGTGGGTCTGGCTTCCTTCTAAGGCTTATGGCTTATGGCTCTTGTCAGGAGGGCATCCCTGCTGGCCTCTGGCTCTAGCATCTGAGAGTCGTGGATGCCGAGTAAATTCTTTAAAATACTTGGTGGTGTAGGCATAGCCAATCCGCTTTCATTCACTTATCTCATGACTTCTGTTTTCCCAGTTAGTTGGGACTCACTTTCCCTCTTTTTCATCCTTAGCACATAAGTGCTTCAAATACATGCTGACATAAACGGTGTTAAATCTTCTCAAGCACCCTGAGCCAGGCTCCTTCTCCTGGAGCTGTCCTTCCTCCATTTCAGAGCATCACACATTGTGCTGTGATTACATTGGTTCTCTTGCCTTTGTCCTGAACAGGTTATGAGCATCTATGAGCATCTTTGTGTGACTGGCACAAAGAAAACTGCCCCAAATCTATAACTGAAGAGTGGCTCAGAGACTGAGTTCGCCCTGTCCAGGCTGCCAGAGACAGGCTCCCTCCCAACCCCAGTGTGCTTGGAAGCTACATTTCTTGATGAGTGTTTTCCTGTTTTACGAATCTCTGTCGCTAGAAACCGATGTTCTTTTTTTCCGGGTATCAGGGCACATCTGGTTGTTGGTACATGTTGCTTAGTTAGAAAGTCTTAAAACAGCATGAAATTGTTAGCACGTTGCTCGGGCCTGCCAAGCTGTTCTTGAAACTCAGGCTTTGGTGGATTTAGTTTTCTGTTTGTTTTCTGTTTTCATGCAGTTTAGAAAATTGGTCTGTGACAACCTTGGGGGAAATAAGCCTGTTTTGAGCTCCGCCAAGAAGAGGCAAGCCTGCAGATGAGGGCTGAGGGAGGAGGGAGAAAGAGCTCAGATTGGAGGGGCTCTGGATTCCTTGCTTGCCTAGCCTTTCCTTGTGTTTTTGATTGACACTCAGGCTAATTTGATGTGTGTGGAGAAGGATTGCCCAAAGGAGGCGGGGTGAGCTGGGGAGAGGGTGGTCTCTGTATGGGTCCTCACAGGGAGACCAGCAGGGACCAGTACAACACCTTTGAGTTCCAGAGGAGGCAGTCATTCTTTCTCCAAATAAATGCATGGTGGTGGGGGATGTGAAGGAAGACACCCCTTCCTCTTACATTTGATTCCTCTGCTATCTTTGAGTGTGGGCAGTGCCAGAAATCAACTTTCCCCACATGGCCCCAATATGCCATCTCCCCTCCCTGTTCTCGGTAGCTCTTGTCTCTTGGCAGATTTCCTTTCTGGAAATAATCTCATATGGGGAAAGTCTGGGCTGATCTGTTTCACTTTGGGTGGTAGTTGCTTTCCTTGCTGGGTATGTGGGGCTGGCCAATGCTGCTTCTGGGCAGTGGAACTGGGCATGGAGAAGGACTGGTTGGAAAGTTTTCCGTTACCTCCAGACGGGACTCAGTTTGACTTGACTCCTGGCAGTACAGACAGCACTCAGACATTACTTTCTGGTCAAAATGTCAACAGCAGCATCCTTCCTCCCCCTTTCTGGAAACACTAGGGCTTATCTTTGGTGCTCTCTGTTCCATCTCTGACGGCTATTTAAAAATCTTTCCTTTCATGTTTTTCCACAAAAGGATGATCTACATTTTCGCCTTAAATCTGTCCTCAGATGATGGTTGTCAGCTGTGCTCTGTTCTGCATCTTTATGAGCAATTCTGAAGTTTCTACTCTGGCCCTTAGTGTCCCAAATGGGACCTCACAGCTCATCCTTGAGGACTCCTAGGTTGGGCCTTCTGCCTCCTTAACACCCCCCTGCCACCACAGGGGTTGAGATAACTGCACCCCTAAACATCGAAATTCTTGAAAGGAATGCTTTTTTATTTGATGTCTACACTGTGCCCCACATTGAACATGTGACTTAGATTTGCCTACACAGTATAGGCCACTAAGTGACCTCCTCACAAGGAGACATCCAAATGCCTGTTTGTCTAATATCAAAGACCCTCCTCAGTCCTCCACACTAGGGGTCCATGAGCTCAGGAAGATCAAAGATGAGAGGGCTTTGATTCTGAATTTTGGTCACCCCACCCCTGATCTAGTACTTCTCTCTCACATTCTTGGTCTTTTATGCCCCATTCTAAGCCCACAGGAGTGCCCTGTCAGCATCTAAATCAAGGCAGAACTCCCTTTGCCACCACCTTTAGTTTTAGTTAAATATATGAAATGGGTCTTTTATTTTCAATGTGGGAAATGAAGATAATTAAAAAGGAATTTAAAAAAAAGCATTGAAAGAGTTTATAAATTTCAAATTTGAACGTTTGGCAAGGCTTAAAGGCATGAAATGGTGTCATATTCTAATCTAGCCAAATCTCAGGGATCCTTGCCCATTCTTAGGAAATCGTCTTTTCTTTCTCCCATCTCTGCCTCTTCCTCTCCTGAAAGGGTTTAGGGCAAGTCCCTCTCACATAACCTACAATGGGGTTCTGGGGGAATCCATGGATATGCTTCTGGAGCCTGTGAATTTTCAGAAATTGAATGAAAAATCTATTGAATTTTCATATTACTTTCTGCTGGGGAGTGGATTTAATAAGATTCACAGAGATGTCGGAGACTTCAAACAGTCCAAGAAGCACTGGAGGGGAACAGGGAACTTCCAAGTAAGAATTTTATTTTAAAGCCAAGTGCTAGGACAAGTTTCAGTTTGACTAAATGAGCTTGTTTGCTTTTTCCTCCAAAATTAATTTTTTAATGTGTGACACCATTAAAATATTTCCATTTTAATTTTACCAAAAATTGTTTTTCCACTACTGGGGCTTGAACCCAGGGCTGCTCTACTACTGAGGTACATCCCAGCCCTTTTTATTTTGAGATAGGATCTCCCTAAATTGCCCAGGCTAGCCTTGAGCTTGGGATCTTCCTGCCCCATCCTCTCAATTAGCTTGATCACAGGCATGCACTACTGTGCTTAATACTGAAATGATTCCACCTGAATCAATTCAACGTAGTGTAAATGATACAGGAAAAGTTAATTAGTTTATCAGTTTTTTCCCCCCCTTCCCACAACAGAAGATCTTAGCAAGTGTTTCAGCCGTGGGAAGTTTCTACAGTAGCTATGATGTGGAGTGACAGAGGGAAGAGAAACAAAGGCTGAGGGACATTTTTACTGAGTGTGTTCAGATGTCTCTGTGAGGCAAAAATGTCCCTGGGGTCAAAACATCCTGCTTCAGTGTCTCTACCTGGAGAAATCAGGTAGGAGGAAGGAAGCCCCTGACAGAGCAGAGCAGAGTAGTTGCCATCTGTGGCCTGTTGTGGCTCACTGGGCAGGACAGAGTTAATAGGAAAGTGCAGACATCAGCGACTTAGAAAGACCCCTGTGAGCAGTCCTGTTCTTCTCATCACCACGTGTGACTCATCATGAAGTCATCCTGTCTGTCAGATCTTGTGGCTTCCCTCCATCACTGAGTGACTTAGAACACTAGCTTTCACAGCGGGGCAGGTGGCTCCTAGCTGGGGTGGAAGGGACCCTTGGAGCCATTGCCTAGCTTTAGAAACATCTGTGTTACTTAAACCTCATGGGCCCCATGTATTTATCTGAATAACTATTAGGAGGATGGGGGGGAGGGCCTGGGGGAGATGGATGGTGTGCTGGAAAGTACATAGGATTTGGAATCAATCAGCCAGGTTCAAATCCAACCCCAGCTATGCCACCTTTGCTAAAAGACACATTTAAACTCTGGGGGGGCAGGAGGGGTGGTGTGTTTGGGCTCTTGAGTTAGGGACATTTCCTCTCTCTGTTTTCCATCCCTTCCAAAGATTACTCTATTTTCTCATGTAGCACTTATGGCAAGACAGACCTCATAGAAAGGGGCCAGGGACCACCAATCTAGGTGTTAAGCCTGGTTGTTCTGGGTTCATGCTTGGTCTAACCCATGAGGGTTGGGCTGAAGGCTTCAATGGAATTCAGTTTTTTAAGCTCAGTATTGGTGGTTTTAGAAAGCATCCTTTAAAAGATCAGTGATGTTTGATTACTTGCTAATTACCTGCACATCTTGCTAATGCAGATGTGATGGCTTGAGCTATATAGCAGTCACCTTAGCACAGGAGGGTACGGGACCTCCTTTAGCCATGGCAGAGTTATAAGCTAGATCCAGAGGATGGAGGAAATGCCAGATAGCCTTGGATCATCAGTTTCTAGCATTCTTTGAATTCAGAAAGAAAGAAACTTCTGTCTTGTTCAAGTCACTGTTATACTGGGCTTTCCTGTCACATCAGATCTAACCCTAACTAACCCAGGGGTCACACATTTGGATTCTGGAGTCATATAATCTGGATTGAAATGCCACATCTTTCATTTTATAGACCTTAATTTGGGCAAATCTGATAATCTCTGTAAGCCTTCAGGTTTCCTGATTGGGAAGTGGAGGTCACTATTGTACTTACATATTTGTAATGTATATTAACATGATATAATGGATATGAAGTACATGGTGCATGTTCAGTACTCAATAAATATTTGTTGCTATGTTGTTGTTATTATCACCATCCTCCTCCTCTTGCAGCATCTATCACCTTGGAGGACCACCTAGGAGCAGCTATGGCGGAATAGGAGTCATATGTTCTGGAGCCCAGATCCTCTGTCTCTCAATATCTCTCCAAAAGAGAATTAGCTCATAAATTTAGGGAAGTCTCTCACCTTCCCTTTACACATCTAAAATGGAGCTAATAATACCTCGAAGGCTTATTGGGAAGATTAAGTGAGAAAGGACCTGCAAGCAGCCAATAGGATGCACAGAGTGTAATTCCACAAACACTGGTTCCATTTCTTTGTCCTACTGGTAGGTGCTTTCACACCTTGGAGATGAATGTGGGTGTCTCCCTAGCCTTACGTTATCCGTTTTCTTCTAGCCCGGGTAAATTGCAAGTTGACGCAGGCAGCTTGGTGGCTGCAGTTAGATAACCCTTGGTAGAGGGCCAGAGGCCTTACCTGGGCAGAGTTGTGCAACCCAACTAGGAAGATCAGGCCTGCAGGCCAGATGGCGGTGGTGGCAGGATGTCACCAGGGTCAAGGCTTTAGGGCAGAGGTTTTGAGGAGTGGAAGGAAAACAGGCATAGTTTAACAGCAGTGTTGGGGACCTTAGCGAGAGGGGGTAGGGAAGCAAGGACTCTCTTCTCCTCTCCTCAAGAGAAACTATTTTCTTTGTGCCAGATCTAACTTTAGAATTTATCAGGGGAGAGGCAACATCTAAAGAGTAGTAGAACTATAACATGCCCATCTTTCTTCCTCCCTCCCTCCCTCCCTCCCTCCCTTCCTTCCTTCCTTCTTTTCCTTCCTTCTTTCCTCCCTCCATTTCTTCCTTTTCTTTTCTTTTCTCTCCTCCCTCCCCTGCCCTTCCATACTGGAGATTGAACCCCGAGGCTCTCTACCACTGGGTACATCCCCAGTCTCTCTCTCTTTTTTTGGACACAGGGTCTCTGTAGGTTGCTCAGGCTGACTTAGAACTTGCCATCTTCCTGCCTCAGCCTCCTGAGTCCGGGCTTACAGGCATGGGCCACTACAATCAGCTTATAATGTCATTTTAAAGAGCTGTTTTAGGCCTTTAACTAAATGAGATGATTTATGTTAAGTGTGTGGCACATAGTGTAGTAGTAGCCTTTCTTCGATCCATCCTCCATCCACACCAGCTGGTCCTCACCTTGTGAGTGTACTGTTCTTGGGTACCATCTTCAGGGGCCTGGGCCAGGGCCTTCAAATAGCCCTATGGGACTGGATGGTTTCATGCCAGGTGAGCACAAGCTGTTGTAGGAAGTTGTGAGACACCAAGGCATGGTGAGGATGGCACCTGGGAGTGCTACACCAGCAGCCTAAGCTTCTCTCCTCTGTGCATCATCTGGATGCCTCCCACTGGCCATCATCCTTTCTGCACAGCGTGGGCGATGGACAGAAAAGAGGCCTTTTCTCTACTCCCTCCTCCATCATCTCTTGAGCAAAAACAAAGTCCTTTTGGATTGACATCCACTTCTTTTAAAACTTTTTAATTGAATAAGAAGTTTAAATTACATAAAGGTATAGAATAAACAGCAGTATTTCACTGTTAGGTGAATAAATGTTAAACCCTGGACATTTGGCCCAGATTTTATTTTTCATTAAAAGAAAAAGCCGGACTGGGGATGTGGCTCAAGCGGTAGCGCACTCGCCTGGCATGTGTGCGGCCCGGGTTCGATCCTCAGCACCACATACAAACAAAGATGTTGTGTCCGCCGAAAATTAAAAAATAAATATTAGAAAATTCTCTCTCTCTCTCTCTCTCACACATACACACACACACACTCTCTCTCTTTAAAAAAATAAAAATAAAAAAAATAAAAATAAAAGAAAAAGCCACTACTGATAATGCTGAAATCTTCTATGAATGACTTTCTAATGTCACATGGAGGCAATCTCACAATTTTCATGTGTTTTTTTATACTTATTCCATGAACGTGTATCCTATTGAGATCGTGTTATTTCTTCCTCTGCTTTTAGAAGTTATTCATAGTATTTCTGCTCTTTTGGAAGTTTCTTTTCTTTCTTTCTTTTTTTAAACATCTGTATTCCTAAACACCTTCCCCTGAAGATATACACCTTCTCCTAAAGATGCAGGATTCAAAATGCTTTAGCTTTGTCCCATTTTTCCTGCTACCATGGTCTAGGATTTCCTTGAACCAGTTTTATCCCCCATTTGTCATCATTATTATTATTAGAATCTAGATTTACCAAAGTGTGTGTGTGTGTGTGTGTGTTTGTGTGTATGAATCTATACTGTACCTCTCTCTCTCTCTCTCTGTATGTGTGTGTATGTGTGTGTGTGTGTGTGTGTGTGTAGGTACATATGTGTGTATATATATATATATATATATATATATATATATATATATATATATACATACACACAATTGCTTCTTGCATTCCTATTTCTCTCTTTGTTTTTCTGCAGGAATCTTTTAGTAATTATTTCAATGAAAAGCTGTGTTTTGTTAACTTGTAATCTTCTTCTGAAAATATCTTCATCCCTAGTCTTAGATGTGGGTCAGCTGACTTTCTCTAGAGTAACTTCTTTCTTCCCAGCACTTCTAAGATATTATTCTCTCATTTTTTTTGGCAGCTATTGCTACCAGTAAGAACACTGATATCAATCTGATACACAGTTCTTTGAAGATAATCTCTTTCTCTTCTCCAGTATCTCTAAAAATATAATCATTTTCTTTGATATTCTGTGGTTTCACAATCTGTGTTTAAGTATGTATTGGTTTTACTTTTCTATGGACTTTTTCAATCCAAGGCTCACAAGTTTTTCTCAAATCTGGATAATCCGTAACCATCTTTCTTCTAAATATTCCCTTTCACCCCTACTCTTGCTGGCCTCTCTTTCTGCACACCTATTGATATTGGTATTGATTTTGTTATTATCAATATGGATCAACACCTATTGATTCAGGACCATTGAAACATATCCTCCAAGTTTCTCAGTTTCTTTTTCATATTTTAAAAATGTCCCTATTAACCATGTATTGCATTCTGGATGATTTCCTAAGATCTTTTTCAAGTTGCCATTTTTTTTTTTAGCCAAATTATTGAGGATTTAGGGGAAAAATTATTTTGGATGATTGTTTTTCTTTTTAGCACTTTATTTTAGTTCTTTTGCGAGTCAAATCTTCTAGCATTCTATGCTTGCTATCCAGGCAACATGCTTCTAGTTTTAAGGCAGGAAAGGTATACTCAAATTCCTTTTCAGATTTTCCATTACTGGAGACTCCTTGGGAGTGAATTCCCCCATTTGTAACACTTGCTGACGTTGCTGGTATCATCTCCTTATGTGCTCGGTGACTTTCGTCTCATCCTCAGCAGGAATCATCTCATGCAGAGTCCTGGGCATTTTCTAGGACATGGGGACAGCCTGCTGGGCTTGTTTCTGAACTTGGAATTTTCTTTTCTAAACCAGTTTCTCTTCAAGCTATTGGCTGAGTCCTTCGATTCTCAGGAAGGAGTATAAGAATTTGGGTTTTATACTAACATTTGTAGAACAAGTGCTCCAATTTCTTTCATGAACTCTTCTTGTTGGCTACCTGTACCTTGAGGTAGAGCTTCTCTGTTATCATCTTGAGCATGGGGAGGGTTTTTCTGATGGAATTGTCCTTTATGAATGATTGCTGCCTAGTTTCAGCTCCCAGTGGTGAACAGAAACTGTGGCTTTGACTTTTGTCTTTGTAGTCATATACTAGTCAGCTTTCTGTCTCTGTGACAAAATATTAAAGAAAATCAAGTTAAGGGAGGAGAAGATTTATTTTGACTCATGGTTTCAGTCCATGGTTGATTGGCTGCATGGCTTTGGGCCTGAGGTGAGGGAGAACATCATGGTGGTGGAAGAGCATGGCCCGTGTCAGCCTGGAAGGAGAGAGAGAGAAAGTGAAGGAGGACGAGGAGGAGGAAGAGGAAAAAAAGGAGAAAGAAGAAAGAAGAGGAGGAGGAACCATTGCCAGAGACAAGATATAGTCTCCAAGAGCATGCTTCCAAGGACCCATTCCTTCAACGAGGCCCCACTTCCTACAGTTTCTACCACCTCTGTGTAGTTCACTTAGCTATGTATCCATATAATGGATTAGCCCGTTGATGGGGTCAGAGTGCTTGTGATCAAATTACTTTGCAAAAAGCTCCACTTCTGAACATTGCTGCACTGGGGACAAAGCCTTCAACACACAAGCCTTGTGGGGACATTGCAGATCCAAACCATACTATTAAGGCTGCCCTAAAGCAGTGCTTCTTGCATTTCAGTATGAGCATAATTCATCTGGGGAACATGTTAAAATGAAGTTTGTGATTCAGTAGTTCTGGGTGTGGCCTGAGATTCTGCATTTTTTTTTTTTTGGTACTATGGATTGATTGAACTCAGGGGTACTTAACCACTGAAAAACATCCCCAGCTTTTTAATTGTTTTTTTTTTTTTAATTTTGAGATAAGTTCTCACTAAGTTGCTTAGGGTTTCACTAAGTTGCTGATGCTGGCTTTGAACTTGCAATCATCCTGCCTCAACCTCCTGAGCTGTTGGGATTACAGGTGTGGGCCACCATACCGGGCCAAGATTCTGCATTTCTAACAAAGTCTCAGGAGCTCCACCCACCCATCCACCCAGCGATGCTGATGCAGGTCCTGTGTATGGAGCAGCCAGGGGCTCTACTTCCCACTCTCTGTTCAATATTTTGTTTTTGTTTGTTTATTCTGCGGTATTGGGGATTGAACCCAGGGCCTTGTGCATGCAAGGCAAGCACTCTACCAACTGAGCTATATCCCCAACCCAATACTTTGTTTTTGACAGCTGAAAATTTCCCTCTCTTGAGGATCCCTAGAACCTTACACTCTGAATCCCATCTCTTCTCAGTTCCATCGAAACCCCATTTACCCATTATTTGAATTAGGACAAAGAATGTGTGAATTATAGAAAAGCCCAAAATAACAGAGGCTTAAACAAAGAGTCACAGAGAAGGGTTCATTCAGAGTTAGGAAGGCTAGGGTCTGTGTTTCTTACGTTTCACTGCTTTGTCATTCTTGGTGTGTCACCTCATGGTTTAAAACGAGTACAAGAGCTCCAAATATCACATTCATGTTCTGATCAGTAGAAAGTACCCTGGAGGTTGCAAATGTTCCACTCCCATCTCACTGGCTGAACTTAGTCACATGTTGGCTTCTGGTTGCAAGAGTCTGGGAAATGCAGTATTTATTCTGGAAGGCCGGATGGATGCCTGCTAAAACCTGGGGCTTCTATTGCTAAGGAAGAAGGGAAATGATACACAGCCGCATGCTATAATCAGAATGCGGTTTTCTAGAATGTTAAGGTATTCATGTTAGCCTTGGATCTAGAAGATGGTAGCGTGGTGCAAACCAGCAACCAAGGAACACACACACACACACACACATTCCAAGACGATATTATGCCCTCTGATTAGTCTAATCCTTGCACAGAAGGAAAGCAGATTCTTGACTACTTAGTGATGTGCATAAATGCCAGCATTTTCCCCTAAAGTCTTGAGAGAAATTTGCCAGAAACAGCCAGGCAAGATAAAAGAAAAGAGAGGAATGAAGAGACCCTGGGTAGCAAGAGCAGTGGAAAATGAGTCAGTGGCAGACCTTGTGTGAGTTGAGAGCAAAGCCAGGCTGTGAAGATGGAGAGACCCAGCAGCCACACAGGTCAGGCAGGAGCTGCTAAAGATCCAGACATTCTCCTGCGTGTGTGCCTGGGTGTGTGCACCTGGGCAGGGCAGACCTAGATGTGAGAGGAGTGAGGTGGGAACCAGAGGGAGACCTGCTGTAACTGGACTGTGTCAGTCCAGTCACATTCTAGGACCTCTGAGTCCCAGAGTGGGTTAAAGAGAAGCTGGTCAGTATAAGGCAGAGGTCTAAGGGTGGGCAAAGAAGGTCATTTTCACAAATAGACACCTACATCAACTTTTATGCTTAGTACCCAACACAAAAATGGCCTATTATGAACCTCCCCAGACCACAGTAAATGTTATACTTGGTAACATTATATAATGCATATTAACTGCTCAGAGAAATTTTGTAGTAAGTAACAAAACAACAACTGGTGTTGCCATGTATAAATATGTGTGTACACACACACACACACATACACACACACACCTTTACCTATGAAATACTTTTTTCACAGAAGACCTATTAACTGCCTTTGGTCCTGGTGTTTCTCAGAGCACCTTCTGGGAAAGCCATGCCACAGATGGATAAACCAATTGCCTGGAAGAAGGATTACTATGTTTAGCATTAAATTCAGACAGAAGTAGCCCTGACAGCACTAAATAAAGAGAACGCTATGTGATGTAGTGACAATGTCTTCAACGACCTTAGTCCAAATATAATGATGCAGTTCATGGGACTGTTTCTTGTAATGACATTTTAAAAAATGCTGATGGCATCACACCAAAAACAGTTTAGCAAAAGTAATCCTGCTGGGGCCGGTGTGATGCACTCCAGGTATCTGTGTTTTAGCTGCTCTGGCGGCATCCAGGGATTGGTGTTAGAAAATCTGGAAGAGTGGGTGAACTGCTTATCCTTCAAGCAATCTTCTCTGAATAGTGTTATTTCTCAGCGGGGCTCTTATATAAATATTTAGTAGTAGGACATTCAAACTGTACTCCCTAGATGGCTTGAAGGCAGTGTTCTATGTTATCTTTTGAGGACCTATTCATGTACCTTCACTGAGTAGCTAGCAGGAGCCCTCCATCACTGTCCACCAGCAACACCAGGACTCTCTTCTGAAGTTGCCTTGAGTCTGTTCCAGTGTGTCAATGAATATGCAAACCAGCCCCTCACCCCCCCACCCAAGTCAACTTCATTCAACATGGCTGAGGTAATGCCCGTGGCTAAGAATGTTTAAGATTGGTATAGCCAGACCCTTGCCATGGCCAAATAAAATCTTGGCAACACCCCTGAGAAAGCCTGGCTTTGAGCAATGCTACTGTCAGGACCCCATCCAAGACAAACTCTATGTTAGTGCCAAGGTAACTGAATGAAGTCACTTGTACTGGGTCATTATTCATAAGTCAGTTAAAATGTGGAATGCCTATCAGAGATAATATATTGAGTTTTAGGACAGTTGACTTGTGGGCTTGCTTTCTGGAAATAATTGGCTAGCATGGCAAATTTATTTTCAGGTCACATCTAATTTGCGATAATAAAATGTCATCTCTCTATAAAAGAATGTCTGTCATTTTGCTCTGCATGGGGAGTTGGGATTGACATCCAGGATGTCTGAAAGATCATTAGGAAACAAGCTAGAAAACAGCTAGGGAGAAAAAATTGAGAACACATCTTTAAAATACTTGTCTGGATGCTTTTTACAGTCGAAAGCCAAATCCCACTGATGTGGACCATCTTTTGGAGCTGCTTCTAGACTGGTATCAACAGCCCACGTTCTAAGGAGAAGCCAAAGTCAGGGTCCATGTCGGGTCATTTGATATGCTCCTGGGTTCAAGTGTTATGGTAGAATGGGATGGAGTAGCTGTATGTAAAGCCTGAATGCTCCCTGACATGTAAGAATTTGATATTTTGCTGAAACAGAAATTTTATTTGCTGACGGTGCAAAGCTGGAGTGGAGAAGGAAACCCCTTACCAATGGCCTCAAGTGTTTGTCTTTCATCATGGAAATGCGAAGAATCCTGTCTCTTTCTCTCTCTCTCTCTCTCTATCTCTCTCTCTCTGTAGGTGTGTGTGTCTGTGTGTGTGTGTGTGTGTGTGTGTGTGTGTGTATGAGAGAGAGAGAGAGAGAGAGATCCATCTTCTCCCAAAGCTGATTCCTGGTGCTAGTGAAAGAACTGAAGAAGTTTAAGAAAAGGGACATTTTATGTTCTACACACACACACACACACACACACACAGTATTTTAGTATGTGATAAATATGGTATTGCCAATAAAAGGGGAAAAGGATAGATTACTCAATAAATGAGATTGGGTTTATTGAAAATTTAGGAAAAAAGTTGGCTCCCCCTTTTTCTTTCTGTAAAAATTCATTCCAGATGGAATAAAGAGTCAAATTTAAAAAGCAACTTCAAAATATTTGAAGAAAATACAGCTGAATATTTTATTAATCTTGGAAGTAGCAAAGAAAGCCACAAAGAAAACATTTGTTATATTTGACTACATAAAAATAAAAAACTTCTGTACAAAACAAAAGGCAACAATGAACAAAACCCCAAGACAAATGAGAGCCTGGGAGAGGATTGGTAACATACAGTAACAGACACAGGATTGATAACTACAAAATAGAGTTTCTAGAAGCTAACATCTAGGCAACAAATAACCAAATGGAAAAAATATGCCCAGAAGAGAAAAGACAAATAATTAGATGGAAAAACACACAGAAAACAGAACCAGATCATTGGTAGAAGAAATAGATAACTTGATTGGTAACCAAGGGAACTAAAAGTTAATGAGATTTTTCTATTATCAGATTGATGAAAGTTTGGGAAGGCTTAAAATATCTTATGGGGTGGGGAATAATCTTGGTAGTGCATAAACTGACTCTGTCATTCAGTCCCCAATAAAAACATATCCCCAGAGTGTTAAAAATTGGACAAGACAGTGAGATACAATAGTTGTGAAATTACAAGGTTAAATCATCACTGGCAGAATGTTTAAAGGAGAAAGGATTCTTGACATGCCTCATCCACCTTGAGAATATGAAATGGGCGAAGCAGAGGAGAGGGAGACTAGATCAGGAAAGAGACTTCTCTGGTGAGAGCTGTCGCACTGCTGTGACTCCCTCCCATGGTGTGTGTGTGTATGCGTGGTGTGGGATGGGGAGGTAAAAGATACATGTGGCAGATAGAGAGGCCAGCCTGCCCTCCCTTGCCTCCACAGGCTTCTAGCCTGAAGCAAACTGGAGCAGGAGCAGGGTGGAGGACATGCTGTTAAATCAAATTAGAAAGTTTAATTATTGCACAGAAATGGCATTCAAGGCACCACATTGGGACTGTTGTTTGTCACTTCAAGTGACTTAGTGTGTCAACCACACAAGGCAGAAGTGAAAAGTTGTGGACCTGCCAGAGCTTTTAGTCAGCAGTAGAGAAAGAGTAGCCACGTGGAACCGATTTAAAGGGATAATGGGAGACCAACAAAATAAAAAAGCCCACAAAAAGACAAAAAACTATGCTTAGACTACATCAGAAGTCATGCGTGATCAATATACTGGTTACATATAATTGCTCATTAAGCAAGAGGCAAAATGGAGAGTCCCTGGGAAGGGAGGGGGTGTATGGTGCAGGGCTTCACAGTAGATGACTGTGGCTTTTCTTGTAAATGTGATCCTGGAGCAAGCCAGGAGTCTGTCCAGGCCTGGCTGAATTTGTGAATTTGGAGATTCACCAAGACCCCCTGGTGTGCCCCTTGCAGATGCCAAGGGTTTACTATGGTATATTTTGGAAGGTTTTCCACTTTAAAATATCCAATTAAAATGATGCCTTGGCACCTAAAGGATTAGTCTCCATTTGTCCAGAAAATGAAGCTGTCTTGTTGGAATTTATAGTATAGTGTTTTGAGGTTTTGCTAACCCATCATAGTCCCTGGAGATGCATGCATGCTTCTGAGGGTATGGAGAAGGCTTGTAGAAGACCTGCTGACCCTGCTTCTCAGCAGAACTTCTCTTCCTCTTTCAAAATTCAGCTCAATTTTACTTTGTGATGCTTCTCCCCTTCCCAAGGCCAGGCTGATTACCTCTTCCTAGATGAACTATCTAACACCTGCTAAAGTATTTGTATTGTACAATTCATATATATATATATAGTTTGCTTATCTGCCTCTCCTGGAAGATCTTCAGCTTTCTGAAGTTAAGAATATTGTATTTCATCATTTTTAAAAAATCTTTACTATTTTTATGTGCTGCTGAGGATCGAACTCAGTGTTTCACATGTGCGAGGCAAGCGCTCTGCCACTGAGCCTCAGCCCCAGCCCCTGTATTTCATCATTTTTAACACACATTTTTATATTTCTGAAATTAGGATTGCTTTTGATGTCAAGCCATCACATAATTAGCAATATATTTTCTCAGTGTTACATACTTTTTATTTTAGAGGTACATATAATATGTCTCTGTTATGGTTTGGATGTGAGTGTCCCCCAAAGCTCACATGTAAGACAATGCAAGAAGATTTAGAGGAGTATAACCTTAACCTAATTAGTGAATTAATCCCTGATGGAATTAACTGAATGGTAACTGGAGGCAGATGGGATGTGGCTGGAGGAAGTTGTTAACTGGGAAGCGTGGCTATGAGGAATATATATTGTATCTGAAGAGCAGAGTCTCTCTCTCTCTCTCTCTCCCTCTCCCTCTCCCTCTCTCTCTCTCCCTCTCTCCCTCTCTCCCCCTCCCTCTCTCCCTCTCCCTCTCTCCCCTCCCCCTCTCCCTCTCCCTCTCTCCCCCTCCCCCTTCCCCTCTCCCTCCCTCCCTCTCCCTCTCTCCCTCTCTCTCCCTCTCCCTCTCTCTCTCCCCCTCTGTCTCTCTCTCCTCCTCTCCCTCCCCTTCTCCCCCCTCCTCCCTCCCCCTCCCCCTCTCCCCTACCCCCTATTCCCCTATCCCCTCCCTCCCTCCCCCTCTCTTCGTCTCCCTCTCCCTCTCCCTCCCCTCCCCCTCTCCCTCCCCCCTCCCTCCCCCTCCCCCTCTCCCCTACCCCCCTATCCCCTCCCTCCCTCCCCCTCTCTTCGTCTCCCTCTCCCTCTCCCTCCCCTCCCCCTCTCCCTCCCCCTCTCCCCCTCTCCCTCCCCCTCTCCCCCTCTCCCTCCCCCTCTCCCCCTCTCTCCCTCCCCCTCCCCCTCTCTCCCTCTCCCTCTCTCTCCCTCTCCCTCTCCCCCTCTATCCCTCTCCCCCTCTATCCCTTTCCCTCTCCCCCCTCCCTCTTCCCCTCCTCCTCCCTCCCTCCCTCCTTCTCTCTCTTTCTCTCCTTTCTGATCATCATGTGAACTGCTTACCTCTGCCATTCTTTTCTGCCATGATGTTCTGCCTCACCTTGAGCCCTGAGGAATGGAGTTGGCCTTCTATGGACTAAGACCTCTGAAACACTGAGTCCTTAAATAAACTTTTCCTCCTCTACAGTTGTTCTGGTTGGGTCTTTAAGTCCTAGCAGCGAACAAAATCTCACTAAAACAGTCTCACAATTGATAGCGACTTAGAATTAGTAAAAATGCAACATATTTAATTCACCCATTGTATTCCTATTCACCTGTACATGACCAGGTATGCAGCAGGTACTCAACAATGAAATGAACAGATTTTATGGAAGTGTGTTTTACCAGTAGGCATCACTTATCTAACTCTGGAAAAGGAGAGCAAGGCAATAGGTAGTAGTCTTTTGGAACTGTAAGCAAATTCCTGAATGGTGGGGGGAATGTATTAGTGGGGATGGCCTCAGCTGCTGTAACAACTAGATCCCTAAACTGCATTAACGGCATTAATGGTTCAAACTCAAGTTCATTCCTTGCCAATGTTAGCTGTCCAGAGCAGGTGCCCTTCTTTGATGGTGGCATCATCCTCAGTGTGATGTTTCTGGGATATAGGCTCCTACACTGAGTCCATCATCCCCTAGGACCACAATCCAGGCCGAGGGTATAGAGTGTGGAGAAGGCAGGCCCGTTTTGAAGTCTTGTTTGGTAATGACTTGTATTGCTTCTACTCATGTTCCACTGGTGCTAGGAAGTATAATCCTTGACTGGATGTCCATTTTCCAGTTACAACCCTGAATGATGGAGAAGGGAGCATATATCTGAGTGAGCTCCTGGCTCGCTTTATATTAGGGAGCCACTGGGCTCTTGCATATGACAGGTAGAGTTGTCTGCTTCTTATTGCAAGTTCAATTTTAGCTTCAGTTGACTTCAGTGGTAAATGAGGCAAAACTCCAACTCTGACCAGTTTTAGTAAAAATGGAAATATTCTGGTTAGGTAGAGCTGAGCCTAGGAATGCAACTAATGTCAGTCCTCTTTCTCCTGTCTGTTTTTCCTGTGCTGCTCTTGATTCACAAGCAGTGACTCTCCAAAGAAAAAGATGACTTACTGGGTCCTTTCAGCCCAGGATCTCAGAAGGAAAGGGTTAGCTCTTTCTCACAGAACCTCATTAATCTCCCCACAAAGTACTCTGCATGTCTCTAACCAGGTCATGTGACCACTCTGGGGCTGATGGCTGTGTCTGAGGATGAGGGGAGTACTCTGAAGGGAGAGCTGGACAGCCCAGACAGTCTAGATGAACGAATTCCCTGGAATGAATGGAGGAGGGGCGCTTCCTAAGAGGAAGGAATGAAGAAGGACAAGGGTGAAAGTTGTCCCATGTTTGCAGCCACCACTACAGCTTTCTCTCCAGTCTCTCTCCATCGTGTGTCCTGTTCTGCAGTCACCTGAACTTGATGCCATTCTCCAGTTATCCCAGATCCCTTCACAGTTCCATGCTGGTCCATCTTTCTGGAATGGTCTTTCCATACCTTTTCCTTGTTTACCCACCAATTCCAGCTCATCATTATCTCCTTTGGGAAGCTTTCCTCAACCCTGATTCCCACCACCTAAAGGGGATTTACATTCAAATTGACTGAGCCATGAGGCCATAGCTGAGGCTCAAATAAAAGCAGGCTCTGTGGTTCTGCCACATTAGCAGCATGGTGTCTGAGGGCGCATCTGGGCTGGCCTTGGAGGTGTAAAGTGCCATCTGTCCAAAACAAAACACGAGTGCTGGGGAACTCCTCATCCCCATCAAGCAGGGACTGCATGGGGGGAGAGGGCTGCGAGGAGTTGGCTGCCCACAAAGCTCCAATTAGCCCCCAAATTATCTCCTGCGTCACGTGTGCAAGGATTTCTAACCAAAATTTGCTGGAAAATGGATTCTCAATGCTTCTGTCTATTTACCTAATACTTAACCCAAGGATAACAACACACATACAAATTTAAAATAAAACACATGTTGGTTTTTTTTTTAAATAAAAATTTGAAACAGATGGTCTCTTTTAAGACAAATATTTATTCCCCTGACATTTTTTTTCACTTACATGTTTATATTTTTAAATATAGGCTTTATGCAGAGACCTTAGCGATGTCACGATAATAAAATCCATGTTGTTCATAATTGTCTATTTCCTAGAAATGCGGGGCTGGGAGCAACCTCAAGAAGCTATCCCTGGCATCCCCTCCTCCAGGCAGGCCGACGTGCGACCGACCAGCTGAGACCAACTGGTGTTTATTCTGTTTATCTTGGAGCCTTTTGAGGAAAGAGGCTGTAAACTCTTTCTTACTGACTCATGGACTCTCCACCGAGTTGCGGATCCCTGGGCTGGGTGAAGAGTTCCTGGATCGGGCAGAGTTCAGGGCAAAGTTACCCAGGGTGTTTTCTTTCCCAGTGTCTCCCTTGTTACCTTCTTATTACTCCTTGGCCAGGGTTTGCAATGCAGCCACTCTGGCTTTGTTACTGTGTCCTGTTGTGACCCGTTTCCACCCTTTATAGCAACCTCCTATAGGCTTAGCTCTCATCTTGGTGGGGGCCATCAATTTTTCTTCCCCCTAAGGTAGGTGAGTATTCAAAGGAAGAATCAACAGGAGTATGAGATGTTAGGCAGGAAAAGATGGATACTTGTCATTGACAAGAAGGAGCTAATCTTTAGTCTGAGGGAACTTTCCTTTGTGAGAGGTAAAGTGACCTTTTCTGTATTTTTGTATTAGTTAGCTTTTGCTGTGCAACAAATCACCCTTAAAATGTACTGACTCAAAAATAACAAAATATTATTTTGTGCTATTTTACTGTGGGTAGGGTGGGCAGATTGCCCAGTCTGGACTGGCTTGGCTGGGGTTGAATGGTCTAAAAAGCTCACATTCCTGTCTGGTGTTTGGTCCTATGTCAGCTGGAGTGACAGAGAACACTCAGCCACGTGTTTCTCAGCGTGCAGCAGGCTAGCATGTGTTTGTTCTCAGGATGGCAGTTGCAAGGTTCTCGAGAGTATCAAAAGGGAGCAAGTCCTAATGTGTAAGTACTTTTCAAATCTCTGTGTTATGGTAGTCATTGTCCCATTAGCCAAAGCAAGTCACAGGGCTAGCACAGAGTCAGAGAAGAAGGGATAGCAGGAGGCCATCTTTGTAATCTTCTTGAAGACAGAAGGGGGATGTCCCCGTCTTGGTTCCTATGAAATCTACATGGCCTGATAAGTTTCTCAGAGAAAGAAAAGCTTACATTTCCTCATTCCAGTTGAGGATAAGATTCAGTGACATTCTTCTGTGCTACTCTTCCATGCAACATCCTTGAGGACAAAGACTTGTATATCTCCGACTTTCTGCATAGTGCTGAGCAATTAGCAGATGCTCAAATAGTTTCAAATGAAAGAATGAATGAATGAAAGAATGAATGAATGAAAAATTGTCTTCCTAAAAAACAGAGATATGCTAACTTGATTTGAGTTCACCTTAACTCTCTTTATTTGCTTAATAACTAAATACATATGAAATAACTGACCTTAAACCATCCTAGGTAGGGAGTAGTTTGAAAACAGGTCAAATCAAGTCCCCGTCTTGCTTAAATGTCTTCAAAGGCTCTTTCTGTTAGTCTTATAATAAAATCCAGGCTCCTTATTGTGACTTACAAACTCAACATGATCTGGTCTCTGCGCTTCCTGTTCCATCTCCCTATTTCTCTTGGCCCCTCTTACTTACTACATAATGGTCTTCTGTCTATTCTCAGAACACATACATATGTCACATTAAAGCTTCCCTGCTCTCACTTGGAACTTTTCTACTCGAAATGCCACCCTTTCTGGCTCTGTTCTTCACAAGGCTGGCTTCTTCTTTTCATTCAGACTTCAGTTTAAATGTCATTGTCAACCCTGAAAGAGACCAGTCAAGCCTGATCACCTACACTAAGGTAGCAACTCAGGGATTCTTTACCTTCACATCATTTCCACCTTCTACAAAGCTCTTGATTCTCCCTATTGTTGTCTCTGCTTATTTATTTATTTATTTTTAAAGAGAGAGAGAGAGAATTTTTTTTAATATTTATTTTTTAGTTTTCGGCAGACACAACATCTTTATTTGTATGTGGTGCTGAGGATCGAACCCGGGCTGCACGCATGCCAGGCGAGTGCGCTACCACTTGAGCCACATCCCCAGCCCTTATTTATTTATTTTTGTTCACAGTCTGCCCACGTCTCCCACTAGAATTTTATTAGTTCTAGGACAGTACCTCATATGTCCTGTTTACTATTATCCATCCAGCATCTAGAACATTCCTTGGCACACATGTATGTGCTCAAGAAACATTGGAGGTAATAGAAAACGGTTGCCTACTCTTTTTTATCTTAATTTCTTCTTTCTCCTTGATTTCATGGGTAAACAAAGAAGCTCCTCCACTAAATTACTTCGGGGCAATTGAATCGGATTCCTTCTCTATAATATTTCCCCAAACATAAGCACTTGCTACCTGATATAGAAACACGTGAAAGACCTGCTAGAGGGTCTCCATTTGCATGGGTTGCTTGAAAAAAAGAAACAAAACCAAAACTTTAGACTTGGAAAGTTAAGATCACACAGCAACTATTCTGTGATTTCCTTTTTTGGCCACAACATTTATAATGTGATTTTTTTTTCCTTAAAAATATTTTAAAAGTTAAAAAAACAGTCAAATCAAATGATACCAAAGGACTTATAATGAAAAGCAATGATTTCTTGTCCTTCCTGCCCTGCTCCCCCGTCTCCCATTCTGCTGCTGAGAGACATTGCTTTTATCTGTTCCTGTTTTTCAGTTCTAAATAATATGCTTATGCCATTCCTCTTTGATTTATCAACTTCAGGCACGATCTTCTGCCTTCTGGTTCTGATAGATGAGGATCCAGCTCTTGATAGCTCTCTTTCATGTTGCAGACTTTCCTCAGTGTCTGGTGAGCCTTGGTTGTCTGTTGGTGGGTGAGAATGAGGAACTGGAAAGTCAGTGGGAGCTCTGGTTTATGGCTGGTCACTGGGAAGCTTTGGTTAGGGTGAGTGGGTACTGGGTACTGGGGTTGAAACACCAGGATGTGGGGACCTTCCTTACTCTGGCCACTACCAATGACCCTTGCTGCTCCTCTTCTCCCTGACAGTGACAGTTCTCTATTTCCATTCTCCCCTCCTTCTCCTTTGTTTCTCTCTCCTCTGCTCTTTTCTTTCACTGTTGCCCAGGGCCTGGTGCAGAGGCTGCAACTGCTTCTGCCAGCTGAGGTCAGGGAAGTGGTAAAGTGCCTCTGACCAATCTGTGTACAGAGTTTGAATTACTCTCCCACTTCTCATTTCCACCACCCACCTTGTCTGCTGACACTGAGTTGAACCCTCTCCCAGGTATGACCAGGTGGGGCTGCTACAGCCCCTTCTAGAAGGTTCTAGGTGGTCAGGACTCCTATTCTGCCACCTAGTTTTCTTTGTTGACTAATTCTGTTCTATTGGTTTTAAATTTTCCAGAAATGGACTGACATTTTACCTCTGCTGAAGGACTCCTCCCATTTTTTTCTTATTAAGGAGTTTTATATTTTTTAAAAATTAAATTTGAAGATTTCTCATGAAGGAGAGAAAGTGAAGGCTCATCTGCCATGGGACAATCTTGACTCTTCTTTCACTTAAAATCATTCTATGCTGCTCAATTTGTATTTTCATCATTTTTCTTAAAAAGATATTTATTTTGTAGATGTTTGCTCTGATAAAGTCATGATATCCTTAGTCCACCTACAATAAGATATATTTTTCTCCATTTGTTCCCATGCTGCTGTCTTGTAGGCCCAGCCCAAGCAGTTGGTCCTAAGGTCTCCTCCTTCCTTTGCAAATTCTTGCTTATTTTCACATGCTGATTTGCCCACTTGATGCCATCAGCAAGTTCTCTGAGAACCTTTGATCAGGGCAGCAAACTGGGTTTCTTTCATCAAGTCAGAGGCTCCCTGATGGTGGGGTCCACCTCCCTGTCAAACCAGGGACCCCTAAGGCTGTGAATGAGGACTGCTTATAAAAGGGACTGCCTCCTTCATCAGATTGGAGGCAACCTACCTACTCCTCCATCTCTCCTTGGACCAGGAGGATTTTATAGACATATGTAACATCTGTATACATTTGCAAGTACAAATAATGGTGAACATGGGGTTGGAGATGAGACAGTCCAAGGAAACAAGATGAGACAAGCCTGAGGAAAAATAACTGTGGTGTCCAGGCTGATTGGGTCTTAGCTGGCTGTCATTCTCTCTGTTTTGTTAATTTGTTCTAATTAGTTATACATAATAGAAGAATGCATTTCGATTCATTGTACACAAATGAAGCACAACATTTCATTTCTCAGATGTACGTGATGTAGAGTCGAACTACATGTGCAGTCATACATGTACCTAGGGTAATGATATTCATCTCATTCCACCACCTTTCCTACCCCATGACCCCCCTCCTTTTCCTTCCCTCCCCTTTGCCAATCAAAGTTCCTCCATTCTTTCCATGCCCTCCTTCCCCCATTATGGGTCAGCATCCACTTATCAGAGAGAAGATTTGGCTTTTGTTTTTTTTGGGATTGACTTACTTCACTTGGCATGATATTCTCCAACTCCAACCATTTACCTGCAAGTGCCATAATTTTATTCTCTTTTAATGCGGAGTAATATTTCATTGTGTGTATGTACCACAGTTTCTTTATCCATTCATCTGTTGAAGGGCATCTAGGTTGGTTCCAGTTTAGCTATTGTGAATTGAGTTCTATGAACATTGATGTTTGTGGCTGTTTCACTATAGTATGCCAATTTTAATCCTTTGGGTATAGAACGAGGAGTGGGATACCTGGATCAAATGGTGATTCCTTTTCTAAGGAATCTCCATACAGCTTTCATAGTGGTTGTACCAATTTGCAGTGTCACCAGCAATGTATGAGTGTACCTTTTTCTCCACTTCCTTACCAACACTTATTATTGCTT
The DNA here is from genome assembly GCF_047511675.1 of Marmota flaviventris. NCBI lineage: Eukaryota > Metazoa > Chordata > Mammalia > Rodentia > Sciuridae > Marmota > Marmota flaviventris. The sequence continues at coordinate 33,261,125 of NC_092511.1, read as the reverse complement.
GTATTTTTGATAATTGCCATTCTGACTAGAGTGAGATGAAATCTTAGAGTAGTTCTGATTTGCATTTTTCTAATTACTAGAGAAGTTGAACATTTTTTTCATATATTTGTTGATTGATTGTATATCTTCTTCTGAGAAGTGACTGTTCAGTTCTTTAGCCCATTTACTGATTGGGTTATTTATTTTTTGGTGTTAAGTTTTTTATATATCCTGGAGATTAGTGCTGTCTCTGATGTGCATGTAGTAAAGATGTTCTCCCACTCTGTGGGCACTCTTTTCACATTATTGATTGTTTCCTTTGCTGAGAAGAAGTTTTGTAGTTTGAATCTATCCCATTTATTAATTCTTGATTTTATTTATTATACTTTAGGAGTCCAGTTAAGGAAGTCAGGACCTAATCTGACATGATGAAGATTTGGGCCTACTTCTTCTTCTATTAGGTGCAGGGTCTCTGGTCTAATTCCTAGGTCCTTGATCCATTTTGTGTTGAACTTTGTGCATGGTGAGAGATAGTGATTTGATTTCATTTTGCTGCATATGAATTTCCAGTTTTCCCAGCACCATTTCTTGAAGAGGTTATCTTTTTTGCCAATGTATGTGTTCGGCACCTTTGTCTAGTATTAATGTGGGTTGGTCTCTGTGTCTTCTATTCTGTACCATTGGTCTACATGTCTATTTTGGTGCCAATACCATGGCTCTGTATATAGTTTAAGGTCTGGTATTGTGATGCCTCCTGCTTCACTCTTTTGCTAAGGATTGCTTTGTCTATTCTGGATCTCTTATTTTTCCAAATGAATTTTATGATCACTTATTTTATTTCTACAAGAAATGTTGTTGAGATTTCAACTGGAATTGTATTAAATCTGTATAATGCTTTTAGTAGTATGGCCATTTTGACAATATTAATTCTTCCTATCCAAGAACATGGGAGATCTTTCCATTTTCTTAAGTCTTATTATTATTTCTTTAGCTGGCTATCACTCTTAACCTCAGAGGTACTCTCTCTTGAACTCTACTAAGGCTTTCCTGACTTGAGGAGCCTGGCTGTTACCTTTCTCCAACAGCTCTGGCTTCCCTTCAAGAGGGCCTCTACAGTTGGGTGATGGTGCCTGTCTGTAGTCCCAGCATTTTGGGAAGCTGAGGCAAGAGGATTGTGAGTTCAAAGCCAGCCTCAGCACCTTAGTGAGACCCTAAGCAACTTAATGAGACCCTGCTTCAAAACAAAATATAAAAAGAGGTGAAGATGCGGCTCAGTGTTAAACACCCTTGGGTTTGATCCCCAGTACTGGAAAAAAAAAAGAGGGCTTCTATAAGTCAGGTGTGGTGGCACATACCTGTAATCCCAGGATTGGGTGGCTGAGGCAAGAGGATCTCAGGTTCAAAGTCAGCCTCAGAAATTTAGTAAGGCCATGAGCAACTGAGACCCTATCTCAAAATAAAAAACAGACTAGGATGTGACTTAATGGTTAAATCCCGTGGGTTTACTCTCTGGTATCAAAAAAAAAAAAAAAAAAAAAAGAGGGCCTCTATAGGCGAATGAACCAACCAGAGACCTTCTCTGATCACACGAAAGAAATCTGTTGCCCTTACAACAATAATAATAACTAGAGGACCAGAAAAACGGAAGTGCTAGTCTTACTGGGCTCAAGAAAGGCCCATATATTTGAGTCATTTTTTTCCCATCCCTTCAGTGCATTACCAAAGTCTAATTTGAATGAAATCCAACTGCACTGGAAGCTGTAAGTAAAAACTCAGGTATGGGTATGTGACACTATGAATAATTACATGGCTATGGGTAAGGAAAGGATGGAGTCAGGACTGATCAATAATTCAAAAGGGAAAACTCAAATTAGCAAATTAACTAAGGTAGTTATATCACAAATATAGGATGACATGTAACCATTATAATTTCTTTTTGTGAAATACTTTTATGAGAGACCTATACAACTTTCTGTGTAGTATAATTGCATTTTAATTAAAAATATCTGATAAGCAGATGCTCCTCTACTTGCATTGGGGCTATGACTTGATAAACCCATCATAAGTCGAAAATGCATTTAATCCACCTGCTTACTGAGCCTTGCAGCTTAGCAACACAGCACATGGCACAGGAGGGTTGTCTCCCTTCATGATGCTTCCTTAACTGGGAGCTATGTCTTGCTGTTGCTGCCCAGTCCTGTGAGAGGATGGTACTGCATATCCCCAGCCTGGAAAAAGATTAAAATTCAAAATTTTAAGTACAGTTTCTACTAAATAATATTATTCTTGCACCATCACAAAAATAAAAAATATAGTAAGTTGAATTATTATAAGTCAGGGACCATTTTTCTCTATTCTATAAGTTCATTTTTTTGGGGGGGGAGGGAATAAGCACCCTCATTTGATAAGATAAACAATCCTTTTTTTTATATTTTATTTAAAAATATTTTTTTATATTTTGGTACCAGGGATTGAACTCAAGGGCACTCGACCACTGAGCCACATCCCCAGAACTTTTCATATTTTATTTAGAAACAGGGCGTCACTGAGTTGCTTAGCGCCTCACTGTTGCTGAGGCTGGCTTTGAACTTGTGATCCTCCTGCTTCAGCCTCCCGAGCTGCTGGGATTACAGATGTGAGCCACTGCGCCGGGCTCAGTCCTTTTTTTTTTTTTTTTTTAAATATTTTTTAAGCTGTAGATGGACACAATACCTTTATTTTATTTGTTTATTATAATTATTTTTTTAATGTGGTGTTGGGGATTGAACCCAGTGCCTCATGCATGCTAGGCAAGTGTTCTACCACTGAGCCACAACTCCAGCCCCAGATAAGCAGTCTTTATATTCTGGATTTTCTGTTTTCATCATTAAGTGAGCATTATTATTTTTCAATGATTTCTTTTCCCCCAGAAAATAGCATATAGAGGGGCTGGAGTTGTAGCTTAGTGGAAGAGTGCTTGCCTAGCATGTGTGAGGCACTGGGTTCAATTCTTAGCACCACATATAATTAATAAAATAAAGGTCCATCAACAACCAAAAAATATTTAAAAAAAAAAGAAAATAGCATGTAGTATATACAAAGTATTTACCAGAGCTTGCACACTCTGATTCTTACAGAATTCAGAAAGGCAATGAAAAAGAGTAAAGTGGACTTGATATAAGAAAAATCAACTACCAGAAATGTAATCAAGCATTCTTTCATTTCTACTTGACCGTGGCTTAAGCACATATAACATAAACACGTAAGATATTGGAGATTACATATTAAGTTTGAAACTGAAAAACCTAACATTTGGAAAAATAGAAATATGTAATTATTAATTTTTTTTCTTTCATACCTCGTTACTTCTTTGCTTTAGAACCGAAATGTGACACTTTTTCTTTGGCCTCAACATGTCAATGTTGAGTCTTGCATTTCATATTGCGAAGTGCTGTATAGAATTCAACCTTGAATCTTTTAACTGAAAGCAATAGTTTTATTTAGTTTCATAATGGAAAACAGCTGTTCATGGCTGAACATGGATAGAATCTTTGTGCGATGGTTTTTATATTTAGGGTAACCACTCCTGAGATATTTGTAGAATTCTGGCATTCTAACATTGCAAATTTTAGTTTTTAGGACTAAATTGTAGTCCAAACATTCCATTTATGGCACAAGGTTAATTGAGAAAGACAAATTTTAAAAGTTCCGTGTATGTACAATATTAATTGAGAAAGGTGAATTTTCATAAAATTATAATCTTTTTTGGAAATCTGTCTTTAACTCCACAATTTGTGGAAAACAGTTGAAGTAACCTCTTTCATTTCTGAAGATTGATTTCAGCATAGGAAAGTGGGCCAGATTATTCTTCACTAAATGAGTTTCCCTAGGATAAAATTCCACTAAGAATGAACAAACTGAAGAGCCCACTCGAATACTTGTGAAGATTTTTATAGAGAAGCACCCAAAAGTGTTGGATGGCTTGTGATATTTATTGAAAAAGTTAATCTGTGATCCAATATTTGCTGGTTGGGTGAGTATTTTTGTTGGCTGATATGAACATGCTACTAATTTTTCCACTGTTCTCCCCATCCCACAAACAAGAGACCCCAACATTACTATCTTTCATTTATTAGATCAGATGAATGTCACCACTATTGCTTATCTAATTCATCAAATAAAGCATTGAAATCTATTCTTTGACCATTGGGAGTGTCTCCAGAGGCCCATAATATGTTCTATTTTAACTTTTTTAGCACTTCTTGGTGAATTATTTAGTTTACATGATTGTGTGAAATCTGCCACCTTGGATTTAAGTTTCATAACAAGGTCAGTGTTAATGCTGACCATCTCAGGAGCTCTGTTTCATAGCCAAGCTTACTAATCTTGACCTGTCTGTTTTAAATTTTTCAAGACTTCTCAACACACAAAGCTAAGTCATTTCCTGAAATTGTGCCTCTGATGGACACCATGCCCCAAAGTTCTCCAATCGCATTGAAGTCTCTTTGGAACCATAAATAAATATAACTGACTGGGTGGTATTATTTAAACGGGGCTCTCTATAAGCTTCACTAGGAAATGCCACAAATGATTTAACTTTTTCACACAACCTGTCCTGTAAGTTCTCAGCCATGTCGTCATCTCGTTGAGCAACACCGTTTCTGTTTAGTCTTCCATTTGAAAATACTTGTTTTTGTTCAAGGCAGGAATTTCTGTCCTTAGTAGATATTCTTTTATAAACTCACCATTCATAAGAGGTTGTAATGCCTGACTGATATTTTCACCTTCTCCATAACTTCATTTCACAATTGCATCACTTGTTTTATTTGCATTGAAAAAGAAAACATATTGAAACATCAGTCCTTTTTTTTTTTTTAGGTCATTAAGTTTCCATATACCAGTCATGGCCTCTTTGGTTAGACTGTTTTGATAGATATACATTTCATTTGCATGTCAAACTTGGAAGATTGTTTTTAACTGATACACATAAGAATAGATATTTTCCAAATTTCTTTGCCAACATGCAGACACAACAGCCCTCTTTGTTGCTTCTTGGTTCTCTCTCTCTCTCTGTATGTATGTATGTGTATATATATATATATATATGCAATATATATACACACATATATAGTTTATAACTTCAAAATGCATGCACATGTGCACATACATACGCATAAGTTTACTTGCTTCTTAAATCTATTAAAGATAAACATAGTTCAGGATGATGATTGATAAGTACTGACCCTCAGACTCAGTGATGGGTAGAGAATAGGTTTTGTAGGGTGTGTAGCAATATGGAAAATTGCTCAGTTCTAGTGAACTTATTCCCTGGTGAAATGTGATTCCATTCCAGAAATTCTAAATTTCTAAAACTTTTTTATAATGTATATATAAAAATGTGGTTTTATTTCAAGGATATGGCTTGATGAATTTTCATAAATAGAACCTGGTGGAATAGCCTGCAGCTAGGTCAAGGAACAGAACAATATCAGGATTCATAGGGCCCCCTCACACTCCCTTCCAGTTGGATCTTTTACTTTTTAAGATAAGAGCATGTGAATTCCTATGTGAACTGTTCAATTCATCTTAAATTTTGTCAAGTAATTCAAAACACTGAAAACCAAACCACTGTGGGTCAAACCCATCAGAATGGGCCCAGAGGACTCCAGTTGAAACTTTGGGTGTCCATGCTTTTCTCAGTGTCTGGCAGCTCACACCACGCTTCCCCTCTGGAGGGGTGGGCTCAGCTTTGTGCTTCATGATCCCAAACATGGTTGATTGGTGTCTTTCTTTGGGATTTAGGAAGCAGGAAGGACACTGGAATACTCTTCAGCCAGTGATGGTGTTGAAGGTGGTGCTGCTGTGGCCCCAGGACTGGAGTGGACCCTATTCTACCTTGTCAGTGACAGCAAGAAAGCTGGTGTCTACAGAGAAAAATGGAGCAGATGTGCAGAGGAGGACAGATCTAACACACAGTGAGAGGGACTGAGAGAGTCGGAGAAGCTACCCACTTTTGCAATTTCCAGTCCTTGGTTTCAGACCCTCCTGAGACCAGTGTACACTAGAGACTGTGGAGCTAAATTAGGCTGTTAATACTTCTCAAAGAATTCAGGAGAAGCAATCAGGTGTGTTAACCATTGGTGAGAGCCAATGACTGGCCCTCAAGTGGGCAGGGGTCTCTCTGTGAAAGGAGTCTGTCCACTTAGAGCTAACCCCTAAGCCAGTGAGCTGGAGTAAGGGGTAAGCAGAAGATGGAAGTTCGCTCAGGTGAGCTCATAGCAGGGTTCTTATTTAAGGAATGATAGAGATTGAATGATTATTCTTAATTCTTCACTCTCTCCCTGTAATAGAATTACATGTTCATGCCTTTTGCCATATAGCTTTGCACATATCCTACTAGAATATGTGAAAAAAATATTCCCATCTCTTCAATGGTGGACGTGGTCAGTTGACTTGCTTTGGATAATGAAATACAGATGAACTTGACAATGAGGTGAGGTGAGGTCTTCAGAGTCATGGAAAGTTGCCACTGGCTACCAACCTCCCTTTTTTTGATGGTACTAGAGTTTGAAGCTCTACCACTGAGCTACATCCTCAATCCTTTTTATTTATTTATTTTTTAAATTTGAGACAGTATTCTCTCAGTTGCCCAGGCTGGCCTCAAATTTGCTATCCTCCTGCCTCAGCCTCTTGTGTTGCTGGGATTACTGGTATGTGCCACTGCACCCAGCTCCACTAGTCTTTTCTTGTATCCTTCCATCCATAATGAGAAGATTCTGCCCCAGGAAGTTGAGGGTCCCAGAAATATATGAAACTGATCTGTACTTGACCCAGTGCTTGATTCAGAGCCTCTCAACCCAACCCACAGATTGTAAATGGGAAAAATAAAGATTATTTTTTTTTAAATAAGCCACTAAGACTATGGGATTGTTTATTACTTGGTAATGGCTGACTAATACAGAGAAGAACTGAATCCTAGGAAAAATGTACAATAGAAGCCAAGGAGCCTGGTAGTACCCAAATGGGCCCAGCCTGGAGAAGGGGAGGGGAGAGTCAGACTCAGAGGCAACATGAGTAGTCATGTGGATTCTTAGAGGTCATCCCAGAGGGCACCAGACCCATGTATGATTGGAAGAGGGAAATGAGAGTGGTCTGGGGGAAATACCTGTCACCTCATTGATCATCTGGCTTGAAGGGAAAATCAGGAGGAACACAGGAGCCAAGCAGCTGTAACTGAGCTGGTGACATTATTCTAAGCCATTGTGTCAGCTTGGGCTTCATACACTCCCCAGGTTGGTCAGCACTGACCCAGAAACTGGGCACAATGGTGGATCTTGTTGTGAAGGACCTGGGAAGGCATGAGCAGAAAAACAAATCGGAGAATATACAATCTCAGCTCCCAAATGCTTCCAGGTGTCTCTGTGCACGGGTGTGCGTGTGACGGTTTATCTCTTATAATAAATCTGTTGGTTGCTGTCTACCTTCTTGCTGTGTTCATTTACAGCTCAACCCAGGGTGGGTTTGAGGCTGGGAGACCGATACCCTTTGTGACCCTTTCACTCAGTTTCTGCAAACCTGCAGCCTTGAACGAAGCCTGCAGAACCACAGACCCCATAGAACAGCTAGCAGAGCAGGGCATAATGTGGTGGTCAGTGGCTTGTGTTGCCACAGTGGGGGATGCTGGGCAGGAGCACAGACAGAGGGTGTTTCTGATTTTCTATCTTGAAATTCCTTCCCTCAGGGGCTTCCAAGCTCAGGAAGCTCTTGTCATCTCCTAATTGAGGCAGATGAGGATGCGCGTTCTGTTGGGAGGCATTTCCACTTAATCAAGGCCAGCCATATCCATGCTCTAGGATTAGGCAGAGAGCTGCAGGTCTGCACAGTTGCTCAGGCAGCCTGTTTTCTGTCTTCGCTACCTTGTTATCTGGCCCTTCTCTGAATTCCTGTAGCTTTTCCAGGACTTAAACAATGAGATTAACAGCTATCATTGTTTGAATGCCTACCATATGCTAGGCTCTCATGTGAATCTTTTACAAATATTATTGATAACAACAACAGCAAAGATAACTAATATTTATTAAGCATTTACTATGTGCCAGGCACTGTGCCAAACTCAGCCCATATATTAACTCATTGAGAATCCTGACAATAAGGCAACGTGGGCCTCATTATTTTTACATACAAGTAATAAATGGTGGAGTTAGGATTTGGATGTAGATTGGTCTGAGTCCAGGGCCTCTGCTGTTTTAATTTGTGATGTGCTCTTGCTTGGTCTTGCTCTCTAGTCAGGCCAGGGCACTGTTAGCTGAGATAAGCTGGGGCAGACACAAAGGGCTAGGACATGAAATTAGAGCAGGAGGGTGAACAAAGTGTGATGATCCTCCCCAAGAAGTTTAGTAAGCAGGTGGGAGCCCTGGCCCATGCCTGTAACCCCAGCAGCTTGGGAGACTGAAGCGGGAGGATTGTGAGTTCAAAGCCAGCTTCAGCAAAAGTGAGGCACTAAGCAACTCAGTGAGACCCTGTCTCTAAATAAAATGCAAAATAGAGCTGGGGATGTGGCTCAGTGGAAAAGTGTCCCTGAGTTCAATCTCTGGTAACTAACTAAATAAATGAAGAAATCCAGTAAGTTGTTAATAATAGGAACAGGATAGGATCCAACAGGAAGCACAGGGAGGCTTTGAAAGATGAGATGAGCAGAGAAATGGAAGGTCCCCGAAGTCCTCAGATGTCCTGACAGGCAATGGGGCTGTGCAGGGTGCAGGAAGCTTGACAGCAGGGGGCAGACCCTGGGTATTGGACAGGGGTTCAAGGGCAGAACAGCAGATGCTGGAGCAAATAGAGCTGGCGGGGCACAATTCACAGTTCTGGCTCTGCCCTTTCCAACTTACCTCCTGAGTTTCAGTTTCTTTATCTGTGAGATGGGAATGATAATATTCCCTTCTTCAAAGGTAGAAATGATAACCAAGATAAAAATGAAGCACCCTCTGTGATTCTCAGTGTTGAGGAAACGTCTGATGGGCAGATTGCTATACTTTGAAGACACTGTCTCAGGCACAGGGACTAGGTTATTACCACAGGAAGCCAAATAAAGAGTCCAAGGGGCAGCATCCTAAAATTCCTTCTGAGATCAGTATTTGTTAGAAACTGAAGGTGATTAAATGACATCAGTCTCATACAGAAGGGTGGCTAAAGCAGGGGGGACAAGCAGGTACTGCTATTTTTATGGATAAGTTTTAGAATTCTGACTTTGTACAGCCGAAAGTCTCATTCAGGGCTTTGACTTCCAGTCTGATGCCTTTTCAATGACATGGTGCTGCTGGCAAATAAGTACTTGACAAAATATGTATCACCATGTCAATGGCACATGCACTATAGTAATTTTAAAACATTTTTGCAAATTCTTTGACATTCCTCTCATTAAAGGGTAGCATTGATTACTCTCCTCTTGAACATGGACCACCCTTGTTCCTCATGTAGAGAATGCTGTAAAAGTGGTCTTCTAAGATGGTTAGAAAGGGTGAGACAGCTGCTGCCCACCTCCCTCTCTCAGGATGCTTGCCCTTGGAACGAATCACCATGTTAGGAGGGAGCTCAGGCTACTAGAGGAGCCACATGAAGTTTTGAACTAACAGCCCCAGCTAAGGTCCCAACTGACAGGGTCACTTGCCAGACAAATGAATGAATGAGAGAGACCAGATGATTTGGTTCTAGCATTCAAGCTGCTCCAGCTGACATCAACTGGCGTAGGGATGAGCTGTCCCCAGCAAGCCCTGCCTAAACTGATGTTTCTGAGAAAAATAAATGCTGTTGTTTTAAGCTTTTAAGTTGTGAGATGGTTTGTTATGCAGCAAGAAACAAATGGAACATGCGCATCCATGGCTGGCTGAGCACAAAACAGAAGCAGCCGGCATAGTTTTAAGAGCTTGTGTTCTGAAATCAGACACTCACTTCTCAAATTTTGGCTCTATTGGCAAGTGTCATAGCTCTTGAGACTGTTTTGTCCTCTGGAAGATGGTGATAATAGCCATATTAAACTTATGGGTGTTGCATTAATTTGCTTGAGAGTCAGCAAAATACCACAGGCTGGGTAGCTTAAACAACAGAAATTCGTTCATTATGGAGACTGAAATGTTATGTCACACGACTAAACTGATCAGGCTCACTCCAAATGAATTTGGGGACTAAATAAAGACACAGACACAGAAAGTACCTTTTCTTTGGGTTCAGTGATGGCTCCTCAGCCGCAGCTCCCACAAGGTGGGCAAGACAGGCTCAAGAAAGAGAAGAAGGAGCACGTGCTGAACCCTTTTATTGGGGAGAAGCCATTCAAATGAATCAAGGGGTCAGGTTTCAGAGAGTTGAGTCTAGCCTTCTGATATCTTGCTGTCAGCAGGTTGACTGACATCTAGGAAGGCCACGGCCATCTCGTGCTAGGTGGGGATCATAGGCAGAACAAGAGAAAAGAAGCTTACATTGCCCGCCCAAACAGAGAGGCAACGTTGGTGTAGGTTCAGTCCACCCTGTGCGCTCAGTGCTCACAGTTCACACACACACAGCCCACGGCTGGCTGGCCACACCTCCACATTCTCATTGTTCAAGGCTGAGGGGCATGCGGTTCCTATGCTACAGCTCCCAACACTGAAAGTCCAAGTCCAAAATGGAGATGTCAAGTCAAGATCAGTGTTTTTTTTTCCTTCCCAGGACTCTTTCCTTGGCTTGCAGATGGCCTCCTCCTTGCTGTGGGTCTCTTCTCTCCGTATATATGTCTGTTTCCATATTTCCTCTTCTTATAAGGACACCAGCCATACTGGATCAGGACCTCATTCTAACCTCATCATATTTTTAAAGAGCTTATCTTCAAATACAATCACATTTCAGGAGTATTGAGAGTTTAGGACTTTAATGTGAATTTTGGAAGGAACATAATGTAGACTGTAATTGCTATTATATGAGGATTAAATAAGGTAAAAAAATATACATAATAGGTTAGTGGTAAACCCAAGGTAAGTGTTTAATAAAGAAACACTTATTTTATATATGTAATAGGACACCTATATGGTTATACCTGGCACATAGAAAAAAGAGTCAACACTACCCTGTAGGTCCTAGTGGGAATCCTGTCTTTGTCTCATTTGGATGATAAGAGAAGGCCAGTCCTCTACTAAGCATAGTATGTCTCTCTGTTATCCAGCCTGGCCCTCAGCTTTGCGATGGTGGCAAGAGAGAGGCTGAGAAGTCCCCTCTGAAGGGAGGAAACAGCTTTATTTCCTGACTCTCCAGAGACATCTGCTTGAATTGTGGGGCCCCGGGAAGCGCACTCCTCAAGCCTGGGAGAAGGGATCCCAGGTGAGGGCAGGCCATAGTGGTGTGGAAGCCAGAAGCTGCTGTCTGACGTGGCCTGGGTGTTCCAGAACTGACCCTTGGAGTGCTCCCGCTGGAGGCAATTTGGAAAAGGTATTGGAGAGAGAAAAGTCCGGATTCAGAAAACCTTTCTGCCAAGTCCTTTGTTTTCCTAATGTTGCCGCAGTGTCTGGAGCTGAATTTTTAAAATGGCATTTTCCTGGAAAGGAATTTTTGGTCTTTTTTGGAAATGTCTCATGTAAAACAAGATCACCAGTGAGCTGTGGGGTCTGATCTCCTGGGGGCAACCCTGGGAAACGGCAGGTTGGGGAGGGACTCTTGGGGGTGAGAAAAGGAACAAAAACAGAGTTGGATGGAGAGCAAGACGTGACGAAGGGGCCAACGTTCCCAAGTTAGAAATAGACTCAGGGCTCAGATTCATTCCAAGGAGGTCAGGCATCATGGTGGGGAGGAGGGAGGGAAGGGGTCCTGGCATGAATCTGTGGGAATGTCCCAAGAGCCCTTGGCGTAGCGCTCACAGTCTCCATCCATCCCAGAAATGGATCTGCTCCTGGGTCTGCCATTTCCTTCCCTCCCTGGTCTTGTATGTGAGAGGGCGGAACCACACAGCAGGGGCCACGTCTCCACCATCAGATTGAATTTTCTTTCTAAAGAGAGGAGTTATGCACATTCCTTCTAGAAGCTCCAAGAAGGCTGAGTTGTGTCTTCCCATCCAACTGGAGGGTTCTCAAGGGTGGAGACCATGTCCCTCCTCTATCTAAGGATCCCTAGAGCTGGAGACTTCGAACCCTTCCTCCCCTGTTTTGCTGAAACAGAGAAGGGCCTGGTTTATAGGTCTGTCTGACCCAGTGACCGGCTCCCCTCTGCTCCCACTCTTGCCTCTCCTCCCTTGTAAACATCACAGGCAAGACGTGCTGACCAAAAGTCCTGCTACAGGCTGCTTTGTCACCACCTCCCTCCAGGCCTGGGGCCAGAGCAGTGACTGTGGCCAAGTGGAATTGCTGGGGCAGGAAGGATCTTGGAAGTGCTCTGTGGAGTTGGCTTCTATCCTCTGGGCTTTGCTGTTACTCTTCTGTCTTGGCCTCTCTTTCCCAGCCTCTGATCTCCTGGGTCTGCGGTGACTCTGGGACTCCAAATGGGGTAAGAGTCAAAAGCAGGAGAATGGGCATCTGAATCCAAGCCACTTGAGAAATGATTTTATCCATGTTCTTGTCTGTATTGTGCCAGGCTGTGCTTTAGGCATGGGGTACATGGTGTTGAACAGGACAGATGTGGGGCTAACTGTCTGATATGCTGATATTTGGACAATCGTCTCATTAAGTGATTGTATAAATTCTGCTTTAAGCCTTCATGCTTTTGGAACTTTCCCTCCCTCCTAAGGCAACCTGTATAAATTTTGGAAAGGTTTGAAAATCAAAGAAGTTCCTCTGTTGATTGAATCAACATTGTTCCCCTCTGTCGCTTCCATTCATGGTCACAACCTGTTTTCAGACCTACCCAGGACAAGTTCTTTCTCTTTCTCCTGAAAATCTCTATGATAACAGATGTTGCGGTTTGGATGCGAAATGTCTCCCCAAAAACTCATGTATTAAAAGCACGGTTCCCCAATAAAGCAAGGTTCAGAGGTGACATTTTTAGGTAATGATTAAATTGCTTTCTATTATGTTGGCTAGTTTATCATTTTCTCTTACTGTTTTAAAAGTCACATGCATTTGTAATTTCTTTTAATCCTTTCATTTTTAAACATGCTGTGAATGTTACCAGTTTTGAACTGTTTTGATTCATAACACTTCTGACATCAAATGGGTGGGTTTCCCCTACACTAATAGCCATGTCCAACTCTCTGGACACTAACTGGTGTTCCAGGCTTAAGGGCTCAGTCTCAGAAGATGGCCCTCACTGCTGATCCAGTCACAGTACTGGGTGCCTAATGGACCCAACACTTCAGTCTTACTTGGTTACAAAGTTGAGATTTCCACCATCCCAATAATTTGCTGAAATAACTCACAGAAAATGGGAAGTCGTGTAATTTTCTATGACTTTTTTATGTGAAGGAAACACAAGTGGTCAGATGAAGAGTTACATAGGGTGGCACCTGGCAGGGTTCCAAGCCAGAGCTTCTGTCCCTGTGAGGTTGCTGTGTGCCACCTCTCTGCATGTGGATGTGCTTGGCAACTCTGAAACTCTCTGGACCCCTTTGTTTATGGATTTTACAGAAGTTCCATTATATAAGGAGGTTTAAGTCATTGGCTGTGGGTAATAGAAATCAAGCCTTGGCCCCTCTCCCTGGAGGCTGGGGGTGTGTGAAGCTGAAAGTACCACCTCTCTAACCACACTTTGGTCTTTCAGGAGACCTGACATCCTAAAGCTATCCAGAGGCCCCCAGCCACTGGGTCATCTTGTTAACATACATGACATTCACCACTCGGGAGATTCCAAGGGTTTTAGGAGCTGTGTGCCAGGAACCAAGGACAAAGATCAAACATTTTTTTTTTATTATATCATACTGTGCAATTTAGGATTACACTTGGCTGAACATAATAGAAAACAACAGATTAAACATCTAGGGGGTTATTTTGGAGCAAGAAGGCTAGAGTTAAGTAGTCAAAGCACATCAAGTACAGGTTATTTTAGCCTCCTTTTCTTTCATACTTAGTGTGTGACTTTGTCCTCTGTTCACGGTCACAAGTTGCCCCTGCTCCTCCAAGCATTTTGTCCTTATTCTGGGTAGGAAGATGAGAAAAGGGAGATGGGTAAGGGACATAGCACACTTCCCAGAAGCCCACGAGTAGGCTTTTGTTTGTCTCTTACCGGCTGGAACCACAGCATATTGCTACGTCCGTGGGAAGGGAGCTTGGGAAGGAAGTAATTTTACCTGAGCACATTGCTCACCTGCGGAAAATCAAGGTTCTACTATAAGAAAGGAGCGAAAGAACATATTATGTTAGCCACTACAAGTATTTATAATTCATGCATACTACTGTAAGAATTTTACAATTATTCAGCCTCTTAGAATGCTCTTATTCTAACCACTCCCTTAAGTTTCATGTTTCTTTCTGGATTTATCTATTTCTTTACTGTCCTTTGATTCTTCCAATCCATTTCTTCCTCTCAGCTCAGTTTTCTTCTGTGAGTGATGTATTCTCTTTTTTTTTCTGAAGATGTGATGCCCCTACTCTGGAGTGACAGTTGAGCTTGGCTTGGTATTTTACAATGACAGTAGGGTGGGTTCCTTCAGCCCAAGAAATCACCCTCTTGGCCACCATAGTAATGCCAAGTCTCCTGTTTGTGTTTTTCCTTTGGTGATCTCTCTTTCCTTCCTGGTGATTTTTCTCAGTGAATGATGTTTTATAGTTTCTACAATGAGCCTAGATGTAATTTTCTACTTGTCTTGCTCAGGTAGTGCTGTGAAGAAATTTTTAAAGATGTAATTAACATTTAAATTAATAGAGTTTACTTAAGTAGATTACCGTCCATGATGCGGATGGGCCTCATCCAGTCAGTTGAAGGCCTCAGTAAACAAAGATGGAATTTTGCCTCCAGACCGACTTTGGACTTGAGTGGTAACCTCAGCTCTTCCCTGGGTCCCCAGCTTACTGGTCTGTCCTAAAGATTTTGAACTTGCCAGACCTCACGATAATTACATGAGCTAATTTTTAAAAGTGTCTCCTTCTTTCCCCACACACATCCTGTTGATTGTATTTCCCTGGAGTTCCCTGACCAATACAACAGGTAAACAATGGAAATTTGTAGAACACACTTGTGTTTGGTACTGATTTGAGGTTTTGTTTCTCAGGGGTGATTTTGTTTTCATCTGCAACTCTGGAAAGAGACAAGTATCACTGGGGATCCCTGGGTCCACAAGTGGAGCTCATAAATTGTTTCATAATTTGAAGCAACTGTCTGTCCTCCCAGGGTCTCCAGATTCTCTTTAGGGTCCCCAAACTCCATCTTTAGCTCTTATGTGGACACCAACACTCCAGCCACTAGCCATATATATTTGGTAAATATCTTCTTGGACCATTAAAGCTTCAACCCAAGGTTCCCACTCTAACTAGAAGTTTCTTCTTTTTATTTCTTGCATACAAAGGTTCTATTTTTATAAGCTCAACTATATCTGTAAAATTATATATATATATATATATAATGTATACATGCATATATATGTATATATCTCTATATATTAACCAGTAATTTTATGGGTTTGCGGAGGGAGTAGAAGTTCATGTTAGCTCAGACTGTTTTATTTCTGGAAACTTAGAACAGAATAGCCCTTCATGTTGGTTGAAGACATGTCTTAAGTGTTTGTTCCTTACTAAGCCTTCTCAGTTGACCCTCACACAATAAGGTGCCTCATCCATTCTACTTCTCTTCTGCCAGTTTGTTCATGTCCTTCTTACAGAGCAGGACTCCAGCCAGAGCTGGGTTCTCTGCTATGGCTACACCAGGGTCAGAGGCCATTGTCAATTCATGGTCTGGATCTTTATCCCTTGCAAAGATTTGAGGTCCCAGGTTTTAAGCTAAAATCTCACTGTATTGCTAAAGACTATGCTTCCCTAAACCTATAGGGCATGGGGAGGGGGAAAGAACTGTTAAGAGAGGCTTGGAGGGTGTCAAAGCAGGGCAGTGGAGGGGAGTTCAGGCACCTGAGTTGTGGCCCTACTTGTGCAGTCTTGCAGTGACATTCAGCAGCCCTTTCTCAGGATCAGGGACTTAGCGCAAAAAGCTGCAGGAGTCTGCCCCAGTGTTTTCTTAATTATTTAGGCTATTATTTGCTTTTGATCTACTCCCCCCCGCATCCCCACCCCAGCTTAGAATTTTCTTTTGTTTAGGCTGTTCCGTAAGTACCTCAACTCCATGAGAAAACTTGCCAATTTTCTGTTTGGTATTCTGCTGTGATAAGCTTGGATTTTATAACTTCAGGTCTTTTGTAGAAAGGTGGGAGCAGGGACCTGTAGTCTAATGGAGATAGTTGCTAAGTGATCATTTGTGTAGCGTAGATCAGGAGTCACAGGAGTTATCGCCTCCAAAAGGGAGGGGAAGGGAGAGATCAGGTAGAAAAATACCTGCCATGTGACCTTTTCCAAATCCTTAATCTCTCTGAGCCTTGATTTCTCTATCTGTGGAGAGGAAGTGCCTGACTTTGATGCACACCCCTGCCACAAAAAGATCTGAGCTTTGATTCTTCTGAAAGTTGGTACTATGGGGTCATGCTCTTGGGATTAGGTTGCATCTCTTTCTTACTTTGTAGCTTTAGGTCTCAGAGTGGCTTTTCAAAATTCTTGAAGTAAAAATAATTGCAAAACTTTTATATGGTGATCACGACTGGCCCAGCACTGTTCAAAGCACCTTCTAAGACTGTCTCACTTAATCTTCACAATACCCCCATGAGCTAGTTATTATCTTCATGTTGGGGCTAGGAAAACAAAGACAGAGAGAAGTTAAGTACCTGCCCAGGATCATCAGGGCTAGAGTCAAATGTGGGCTGTTCTGACTCTAGAGGCAGGACTCTTATTAGCCCCTAGACTCAAGCACTCAGAGGCAGGGAGCTTGGGGGTTCAGAAAAGCCAGGGAGATACTTTCAAAGAGAAAAAAACCAGAGGGAAGAGGGCACACAATGGGGATATGACTCAGTCTTGGTGGGAAGATTTCCCAGAAAATATGTACTAAGCTGAGATCGGGGATGAGAAGCCTTAACTAGAGAAAAAAGATGAAAGGAACTTGGCAAGCAGAGGGATCTGGAGATCCCAAGGAAACAGTGAGAACCAGAGGGTGTCTGTGCACTTGGAGTTCAGAAGGTGACGGGGAGTAGGGTCTAGTAAGGCTGGGGAGGTGGTCAGGGTCCTGCCTCTGAAGGCTCTTTGTGTCTCTGTCTCAGGATCTCTCAGCCTTAGCATTGTTGACATTTGGGGCTGAAGAAGTCTTTGTTGCGGGTCTGTCCTGTGCATTGTAGGATGTTTAGCAGCAACCCTGGCTTCCACACCCTAGCTACAAAAGTACCCATGTTCTGAGCTGTGACAACCAAAAATGTCTCCAGACATTAGCACATGCACCCCTGGGGACAAAATTGCCCCCTGATTGTGTATTCCTGAGCAAGATATGTCACTGTTTTGGCATCTATTCTTATTATCCAGATGGACACTGAGTTATGGCGTCACTTTCTAGACGTGAGTATTGGCTTAGGGCTCCTCTGACCAGGTCACAACCAGACCTGACAAGGCAGGTACAGCTTCCCTGATTCCTTCCTTGGCAACGGCCATGCTCAGATGGAGTTATCACCATCCAAGTGGAAGAAGATCAGAGAAGTACATCAGGGTCAGAGCAGAAGCAGAGGTGTTCCTCCCTCCCAGTGTTTCAATACAACACGAGAATTTCCCAGCTTGCCCCGTCCTCTTCCCAAAAACACAAGCGTCAATGCACAGTGCTCAACAAAGCATTTAGTTTTACAGAGTAAATGACCTTAAATCAGAAAGAACAGAAATGAGATTCTTGGCATTAATGGGAATAATAAGCTGACTGCTCTGAAGGTCTTAAATACTGATCCTTTATTTATGGGAATTTGTACTTTTCAAACTCAGTATCAAGCTTTTCTTAATTTTTTTGTTAAGTGTTTTCTGCTGCTGCCAAATGGCCCAGGAAATATGAAAAAGAGTTGTATTACCTAGCACATTTCTTTATCACCTGTAAAATGAAGTTCTAGATGCTCTGCCTGCTCTTTTTATTATATGGTGGGAAGATTATGTCAATACTATAATCTGGTCTATTGAGGAATCTTGGAAAGGTGACTTTATCTGGGCCCTTTGTCTTCTTGTTTGTTGTAGAAATTCTGAGTTCCTTTGCCCTCAACCTGTAAGTCTTTCAAAGGAGAACACCATTTGACTAAAAAAACATATCATAGTTCCAGAAAGCTCATCCACAAAGCAAACTGTGCAATAGCTTTTTTCACATTTAGTGGCCTGTTCCCCTAATTTCCTGTACCTCTGACCTGCTATTGCCCATGAACCCTTGTAGAAAGCTGGGATCCTGGGCTGGGAGCCACCCCTAGAAAGAACCCTGATCAGAAAAGCCACCTTGTCTCCTAGCTGTGAGCTCATTGAGGGCTGCCTGTGGCTCTGAGAGCCAGAGCTCTTTGTCCAGGTCATAATTAACATCGAAGTGTCCAACTCTCCTGTTAAATGATTCTCTGTTTCACATCAGAAAAGGCTGCAGAGTGGTCAACCAAAATTTAGAGTTTGAACTTAAGAAAAAAACGCAGAGGTATCATCCACAACTGCAAAAATAGTATTTATTGAGAAGCTTCTAGTAAGTCAGCCCTATGCTTTATCTACTTTAATTATTACATGTCCTCTGTGAGGTAAATACTATTGTCGTATTCATTTCACAAAAAGGAAAATTGGGCCTAGGGAAATTTAATAGTTTTCTCAAGGTCATGCAACTTCTAAATGGTAGAGCTTGGGAACCTAAAGCCCAAGTGCTACCTCCTGTCCTCTACATTTGCTGCCTCTTGGTACTTTTAGAGACTATGGAGAAATTTAGAGGGGTTTCTTGGTGTTCCCAGAGAAATCTATCTTTGGGGCACATAGAAATCTTGAGAAGACCACATCGTAAGTATTTCTGAAAGAGTTGATCTAATGCACGTCTTTTGAGCTGTGCTGGGATGGGCACATTCTAAACTCTCTATTTAAAACATACTGTTATTCAGCCAGGCACAGGGGCCCACACCTGTTATCCCAGTGACTTGGAAGGCTGAGGCGAGTTTGAGACCAACCTGGACAACTTAGCAAGACCCTATCTGAAAATAAAATACAAAGGCCTGGGGTGCAGCTCAGTGATAGAGCACTGTGCCAAGCCCTGGGATCAATCCCTAGGAACCTCCCCCTAATTTTTTTTAAAGCTTCATAGCTGTAAATATCAGTTTCATTCATCAAGTTTTTCATTGTCTTTGTAAATGCTATGTATAAAGACCATATGGATCCTTCCCCTTTGGCACTATGGTAAACGAAGGTGGTGTCTCTGGGCTTCAGTTTCCTTATTTTTCAATGAGGAATTTGGGCAGCTTGATTGCTAGTCTCTCTTGCTTTAAGGCTTGGTTGTCACACATGTGTGCACACGTGAAGCCCAGTTAAAGGCCTGGTATCCTAGTCGTGAAGCATCCGTCATGTTCCGCTGACTCCCATTATGTGGAATTTGGTTTCCAGGTGGTTAATTACGATACTTGAGATTTGCAACCCCAGTCATCTAAACAGCTGGCCTCCTTGCATAGTTCCCACCCCTCACTCCCCTGGAGCTCTAACCAGTGACCATTGTGGTAAGCCACATTATCTTGCCTGTTCTAGGGGGTACTCCTGCTATCCCTGGGAGAGCATTTGAGCAAGATTTCCACTCTACAGGCTGAAGAAGGAGTCACATCCATCCCTGCCTTCCTGACCAAGGCTGAAATGGGCTACAGGTAGACCTGCTCCTAGAGGTCTATTCTAAGGCATGAATTTCTGTAGGACAAACTTGCTATGGTGAAGGTGGAGAATACCAGAAAGAAGGGAAGCTGGAAGGATGACTCATCTGGGTCAGCCCCAGGGGCCTCAGGAGATGTCCTGCCTCCTCTGAGGTCTGTTGGAACTGATCTCACATGCAGCGAAAGAAGGATTCAGGGGAGGAAGGGTGGATCTAGGTGGGTGAGTTCACATATATGAGAGAAGTGGGTAGTGGGAACTTAGGTTAGTTATTGTCCCAATAATACTGAGGCTTAGAAACAAAAGGGAGAGGAAAAATTAGAATGATTTAATATTGACAAAAGTCAAAATTATGGCATCCTGGTGGGAGGTAAAGTTTGATAGACTATATTATAAAGATGGGGAAATGTTATTGTGTGGTGTAGAGCAGGGGTCGGTTAGCAAAGTTCATCCCATGGGCCAGAAATGTTTCTGTAACATAACTTACTGTTATACCTGCTCATTCATTTATGTATTTCCCGTGGCTGCTTTTGTGCTTCTATGGCAGTGTTGAGTTGCAGCAGAGACCCTGTGGCATCCAAAACCTAGGATATTTACTATCTGGTCCTTTAGAAGTTTGCTGGTCCTTGAGGTAAGAGGAAAGAATTCATTGTTCCAAGTCCTGGATCTACACTTGCTTATCTAATCTGCCTTCCCGAGTCTTCATTTCTCATCTGTGAAATGGGAATCAATTACCTCTGCCAACTAACCACCAAACTCATGGAGGACTTACGATACTGAATACCTTAACGGATATCGAAATGTAAAGAGTTAAACAAAGACTACCTATTATTAGGGCTCTTTCATAAGCATATGGTAAAAGGGAGAAGACAATGAAAGTTGTTTTTTCTCAATAAAGGTCAAGAGGAATTAAATAATAGATGATTGCTAAAAAGTACATTGATTTGTGTCAGCTAATGTATACTTTTGAGACAAGCTAAGCTGAATTATTAAAATTAAAGGGAAAGAAATAACAGTCATAGCTGTCTTGAGAGAGATTGGAGACTGTCAAGTGTGAGGTCCAACGGTGTGTTGGGGCAGCCAGAGGGGATTCAGGTATTGGCTGAGCCACTCAGGAGTGACAGGGGGCTGAGGGGAGGATTGGGGAGACAAATCCAGGAAGCGTTGCATGGGATATGTTTATACAGTTATTCATTGTTTATCTGAAATGCAATCTAGCTGGGCATCCTGTATTTTCCTTTGCTAAATCTGGCAACCCTCCCCTAACCCAGAATGGATTTGTTAGGGTGGCCAGTAACAGAGCCGTGCCCCCGATCACAACAGTGTGTCCAGATTCTAGGTCCAGAAACTGAATCTTAAGCAGAGACAAATTAGGATAGAAGGCAGAAGGAGGGGATCATCGGATGGCAGGGTCCTAGGAAGATCTTCAGAGCCACCTTGTTCTGTCTTTTCAGGGCCCATGGATCCACTTTTCTTTGAATCCTGCAGACTGTGCTTTTCACTTCTAATCTGTCCCTTTCTGTTCCTTAAACTAGTCAAGTTAGTTTCGGATGCTTCTCTTCTCGTCAAAGAGTCCTCACTCATGTATATCCACACACCCCAAAGCATATTTGATAAACTGCTGTGAGGACCAGTGCTAAGTGGACAGAGTGAAGGGAAGGCCAAGTAGTGAAGGCCTTTTTGAAAGAGTCCCCAGACCTAGGCAGAAAGGAGGAGAAGAGGGCACGCTGGGCGTGGAATCTGGTGCTTTTTACATCTGCTACAACAGAAAGTAACAGGAGCCACTAAAGAAAGGCTCTTGAGTGGGAGAAGGACTTGATGACAATGACATTGCATTTACAAGTTATTTCTAATGCTAGCTTTTAAGTGCTCTGGTAGGGAAGCTGACTGGGGGGTGGGTGCTGCTTTCATGGCCCAAGTACAGGCTGGGAGTCTGGACTAGGAGAAGCTGACACAGTGAGTTCACGGGCATAATCGGTGCAGAGGAGATTGCTGGAGTCAGTGCCTTTCTGGTCACAGGGAGTGTCCAAGTGAGAGAGCTCCAACTGGGTCATGAACAGCAGTAACTCAGCCCAGGGAAGGGGTGCTGCCAACACACGGGCCTCCCAGGGCTCACGGCTGCAGGGCAAGACCATGAGGGGTGCAGCAGGAAAGGAACAACCCATTATTCTGGCTGGCGCTGTGTCTCCCCCGCGGGGGAGGGATGTGGTGAGAGTGGAGACTGCAGCAGAAAGTGACAGGGATGATTAAAGGGATGGAAAATCAGGCCCATGAAGAAAGGTTAAAGGGATTGCAGCTATTTAGCCTGGAGAAGAGGGGTGGCATGTAATAGCTCCCTTCATGCCCATGCAGGGTTGTTAATAGACACGCGCTAGGCAGCTGCCCTGCATATCCGCATATCCGGGGAAGACAGCACCCCCCAACTGGCTGGGCACCTCGAAGGGCGGGAGAGGCAGGCTCCGGAGGCAGGCAGAGGCATAATTATAAAGGCTCTTTTGTGGTCTCTGAAGGCCCCTCTCCCCTCCTCTTTGTTTTCTGCATCTGTCATTATGCCCTGCAAACCACAGCCAGGCCTCTTGACAGTCCCAATATCTGCTTTCCTGCACACTTGGAAGGTAATGTGGCTATAAAATTGACAAGTTAGATAAATGCCAGTACAAAGGGTGACTGTGTCTGGCTGCTCCGAGCCTTCTGACTGGTCTCAAACCCGACCCGAATAACTCGTCCCCGCTCTACACTTCCCGTCAGCCTCGGCCTCCTCTATCCCATCTGGGCTCCTGATTGACTCCCCAGGAGTTCACATTTGCTCTCCTCCCTGTCTCATTTGTCACTCTGGCAACTTGTGACGTTTTTAAAGTTTCTCCCCAGGTCAAATATGTTTCATTTCACTTTTCTTTTCCAATGGAAAACGCTCCTTCCTTGTTGCCAGGGCCATCTCTGGTTCTCTTGGCCGAGCTGCCATGACCCGTACTCAGGCCAAAAAGCCACAGTCTATCCTGGAGAAGGCCCAGAGGAACTGACCTGGACCTCCTCAGATCCTTGCTGGGGTCACTGAGGGCCTCCTTCTGTGGTGGCTGAATTTCCTGATCTTCAGCTGCTGGAGGAGGCAGGTTATGAGCCACACAGTCAGACACTTCAGCAAGAGGAGAGAAAGGTTCAGAGCTAAAATATTTTGGTTTTAGTCCTGTGGTTAATGAAGGGCAGATGTCAGTGAGCTTCACCTGGTGCTGGCATAGTCCTCTGGGTAGGTGAGCAGAACCCAGAGGCCAAATCCCCACCAAGAAGTCCTGTCAGGAACCAGGAGCTCAGCCCTCCCCACCTGGCTTTATTACCATGTCAGAGATCACATGGGCCATTGACAGACTCGTCCCGGGTAGACCTAGGTATCCATGTGTCTGGGACCCGGGGCCAGGCAGAGGCTGCTCAACCCAGGATTCAGGGACAAGCTGAGCAAGACCCTAAACAAGGGTCATGCTCTGTCCCCTTTTCCCTGTGGCTAGGGGGCTGTCCAGAGGGCAGGTCTGGCTTGTGTTCACCCTGTGACTCTGCAGTGCACAGCGCACGGATGGACACCCAGCAGTAGATGAGCCCTGGGGCAGTTGGGACTATGACCTCAGGAGCAGCGGAAATGCTTGATGTTCTCCAGCCGTTACTGCTCCCTCCTTCCAAGGTGTTTGTGAACACTGAACAGCACAGCCACACAAGTCCTTGCCTCGCACGCTCTTTCTGGAGAGGACACGCATGCGCCCTAACCATCACTCTAAAAATTGACTCTCAACATGACTTATCCGATGGAATTGATGGAGCAAAGGAAGGGACCATGAAAAGGCTGGAATTCTGGGATCTGGACATTTCTCATTTTATGCAGCTCTGCGTTCTCAGCTCGTGATCTCTGCGCCCCTGACCATGGCCAGCCTGGGACAGAACAGCTGGCCTGGACCTGGATTTTACCTTTGTTGGTTGCTGCCTTTCTTGGTGGCTTATCTTCCTCTCCTCCTCCTCCTCCTCCTCCTCCTCCTCCTCCTCCTCCTCCTCCTCCCATGCAAGAGAGCACAGGAGCCCTTGGATCTGCAAAGAGGCGGGCCCATCTCTCTGCTCCATTCCACTGGAAAACTCAGAACAATTCCTATTATTTTCGGTTCCCAGACCTTGAATGTGTCAGGCTTCAGGTTCACTTCCTACATCTCTCCCCGTCGCCCGGATCTGCAAGTAATTTAACCTTGTTTTCATAGAGCGCAAAGACGTTCAGCTTGTTTACACTGGAGACAAATTTTCCTCAATTGACGCAATCCTATTGATTAAATAATGACTTTCTTCCTCATTTAAAGGTAATTTCAGTTGGTTTCATGACATGGAGGAAGAAGCTGAAAGCCTTTTCTGTCTTGTGTATGAAGGGCAGACTCTGAGGGCCGCCTCTCAGAACTCTGAGCAGGGCTTTCTCACCTGTTCTAGAACCTCCACAGGCAGGCGGCGGAAGGAGGCAGTGCCTGGACTCTGAGGATGTTGGCTGAACACGATCAGATCATGATTGGGGGAATTAAAGGGTGGCACTGGCTCTGGAATGAATGTCAAGGCTAGGGCTGAGTAGACGCTGCTTTGTTTTAAAAATGCACTTGATTTGCTTTCAAGATTATTAATATCTATTTAAAATGGATATGTACATGCACAGTTTTTCAAGGTCACGTCACATGATAGATAGGATGTGTCATTTGAGCCAAGGACTTAAAATCAAAGGGAAAGGAAGTGGTGTGTCAGGAAGAACTGCAGAGAACAGCACATGTGGAAGAGGCTCCGAGGTGGGGGATGAACAGAGTTGGGAGCACTGGGGAAGCGCCTACTTTTGTCTGGGCCTCGTTTCCCCTCGTTGGTAAAACAGGGACAACTGGATCAGATAATTTCTTAGGCACTCTCTCCCTTCAGTGTTCTCTGATACAATGAAATCTGGAAATTAAAAAAAAAAGCAAAACTGTTTCATTCCAAATCCTTCTGCTGTGTATTCTGATAAGGAAAGAGTAGAGGATGACATTTAGGAGGAGGAGCCCTCTCTTCCATCGCCTGTTAGTGAGGTATCTGCAGTGCTGTTTGAAACTAGGTACCACTGTGTTCTAGGTGGGAAGGTATATTATGCAATGGTTTTTTAAAAAAACTTCCTAGGGACTAGGGGTAGAGCTTAGTGGTAGAACACTTGACTAGTATGTGTGAGGCTCTGGGTCCGATCCCCAAAGTTTTAAGTACTCAGTGCTTGCTGAGCACCTAATACATGCTGGGTCCCAAACCAGGAGCTCCCACATATATGATTTTCTTTTTTTGATTCCTACAACAGGCTTCTGAGAGGGGACTGTGCTCCCATTTGCCAGATGAAGAAACTGAGGCTCCAAAGGGCTTCATGTTGTTTGAAGTGTTACCACTAGAGAGCAGCGGAATCAGTCCAGTCTCCTCTCTGCTTTCATCACAGGCCCCTACGTTGGGCTGGGCAGTGGCATGGGCTGCAATTCTTGCTCAGCCCCTCACTAGCTGTGTGGCTTGAACAAACTACCTGACCTCTCTGAGTTTCAGTTTCTTTACCTGTGACCGGTTGACTTACCTTTGTCAGTTGTCATGAAATGCAAAACAGTATCATATGAAGGTGCCTAAAAACACTGCCTGGCATGGTACAGGTCTGTGTCCATTGCTTTCCTCCTTATCAACAAGATGCTTTGGTTTCGTGAAGTTGACAGATTAATCGGTTTTACTGGGTTGGGATCCTCAGGGCCCAGTGGAGAGCAGGGCATGGAGCAGACAATAAATATTTGTTCAATGAACAGATACGCAGTGCTTGTATCTACAGATGCCAACCATCTGGATACTTCAGAGTGATTGATTATTGACTTTTCATCTGAATGCTGGATGTCATCTTGGAATATATACAGCCAGAGTCATCTGAAATGACAGGAACACAGTCACATCTCACTGATGCAGATTCATTGGGGGAAAACGTGTAAATCAGTGAGAATCTGCAGGTGATTTATTCTTTTTATATAACTCTGGCTATGTCCCTGAGGTTATTTATTTACCCTCCCCTCCCATCCATCTATCCATCCATCTGTTCAGTCATTCACTGGTAGCCTAGAGGTGGTCTCAGGGGCTCTTTTAACAAAAGATTATCTGCACCAGAGCCATTATTTGTAGATAAATAGAGCTTCTGAACTGCTTATAGGAGCTCCCAAACTGTTTGTTCTCCAGTATGTTTGACCTTCTTCCAGAACCCTAAGGATGTCCTTCCTGTACACCCCTGAGGAAGGATCCCTGTGCTAATTTACAGCAATGTTCTTATCTGCAAGGGAGTGGGAGACCCAGGGCCTTGGTCCACTCCTCTGAATGTGTGACCAGGATGAGCTGCCACAGGAGCCTGGACCCTGAGTTGGGGAATGTGGGAACAATCTACTGGACCTATAGGAATAAACATCCTAGGGTAAGGCTGGACCACTGTTTGAACTCAAAAGATTAGTGGAAAGTATCCATTTTTATTTTTTTAAGAATGATCTGGGAGGGGCTGGGATTGTGACTCAGTGGTAGAGCGCTCACTTAGTACAAGCAAAGCCCTGGGTTAGATCCTCAGCACCACATAAAAACAAATAAATAAAATAAAGATAAAAAAAAAAAAGAATAATCTGAGGTTGGCTGGGCACCGTGGCACATTCCTATAATCCCAGCTACTTTGGAGGCTGAGGCAAGAGGATCCCAAGTTCAAAGCCAGCCTTAGCAAAAAGAGGTGCTAAGCAACTCAGTGAGATCCTGTCTTTTAAATAAAATGCAAAATAGGGCTAGGGATGTGGCTCAGTGGTGGAGTGCCTATACATTCAATCCCTGGTACCCCACTCCTCAAAAGAAAAGAAAAGACTGATCTAAG
This sequence comes from Marmota flaviventris, assembly GCF_047511675.1. NCBI lineage: Eukaryota > Metazoa > Chordata > Mammalia > Rodentia > Sciuridae > Marmota > Marmota flaviventris. Next base: position 33,234,467 of record NC_092511.1, on the reverse strand, counting down.
GATACTGAGATGTACATGATTATTTATCCCTACACTAAAATGACTGCAGGATCTATGTCTTTAGGACCCCTGTTTGTATGGTGTTTGCCACCCTGCGTTTTACAGCCACCCATCACTTTTCCAGCCCCCAGTATGCCTGTCACTAGCAGTTCAAGCCTTCCTGCTGATATGCGGTCTGCTTCTAGTATTCCATGGGCAAAAACCAAACCAACCAAACAAATAAATAAAAAAACAACTCAAAAAAGGTAAGTTGTTAGGGCTGTTTGTGAAACAAGAATTTTAAAAATTGGAATGAGTCTGAGGGATCCTTTGGTGAGCTCCTGGCATGAACTTTGGAATCTGGACTTTGTGATTCTGGACTTCGTGAGGTCTACACTGGCTGTTTGGGACCAGTGTTCCCTGTTTTTGGTGATAAGCTGGAGCAGTATTCGGGATATGAGAGGTGACTGTGCATGCACATGCCTTATCATGGCATCCTAATGACAGCCATCTGGGGAAGGGATGCGCTTTATTTCTCCAGGTGAGAAAAACCGAGGAAGAAACAAAGGGTCAGCCATGGTTCTCCTCAGGCTTGGCCCTCGGGGTCATGCTCAATGAACTGGTGTGTTGGTGTGTTTATCTGAAAGCAGAATGCACTGGCTTATTCACAGTTTTGAAGTTTATTTATTTATTTATTTGCAGTACTGGGGATTGAATCCAGAGAGAGGCACTTTAACACTGGACTACTTCGGCCCTTTTTACTTTTTATTTTGAGACAGGGTCTTGCTAAGTTGCCCAGGCTGTCCTTGAACTTGTGATTCTTCTGCCTCAACCTCCTGAGTCGCTGGGTGGACAGGTATGTACCACTGCGCCAGGTTTGAAACTGATTTCTATGTTTTGTCCAGAGCTGCTTCTTTCTTTCTGGAAAATGCTGGTGTCAGAGAAGGAGCACTCAATTAGACCTCAGCAGTCAGGAGCTGCAGAGTTAGACCTCGCTCTCGGAGAGGTTCTTTTTTTTTTTTTTTTTTTTTTTAAGAGAGAGAGAGAGAGAGAGAGAGAGAGAGAGAGAGAGGGAATTTTAATATTTATTTTTTAGTTTTCGGCAGACACAACATCTTTGTTTGTATGTGGTGCTGAGGATCGAACCTGGGCCGCACGCATGCCAGGCGAGCGCACTACCGCCTGAGCCACATCCCCAGCCCACGGAGAGGTTCTTAAACTTTTGGAACTCTGTGAAACGCAGGGCTTCTGTTAAACCTGACGTCTGCTAGGATCCTGCTAACAACACCTTCTGTTCCTTTGACTGTCTGTGAGCTCCGAAGGGCTGACCATCTTCAGGACTGGCCTGGTGGCAGGGCAGGTGATGGTCTTTGCACAGTTTCTTCAGCACCACGGTCACAAGACTGGCTTTTGCGAGTGACCTTCCACGCCCTTCCTTGGCATGTGCCTGGCATCTGGGAAGACCTGCAGTGGGTGGGACCTGACCTTAGCTCTTCTGGTCTGTGTGTCAGTCCCCTTGGATGCCCCTCTGCCTTTGCCATTACCCACCTTCGAGCCTCCGCATTGGAGTCACTGGGCAGGCCTGTCCCATTCCGGAGCCAGTTCTGGCCAAGGCAGGAAATAGATGTGGAGCCTCAGCCGGAGACTGGAGGGAGGAGGGGCTGGAGTTAGGTCTCATGTTTTCAATCAGCAGCGAATCGTGCCTCGGTGAAACCTCAGAGGCCATGGTGGCAACACCACTCAAAGCTGATATTAAGTTGTGTTCCTCAGATGTGGGATCCAGAGGCTCAGGCACGACTCACAGGCTCCTGGGTGCCTTCCCCCTGTTCTCCAGTCTCTTTTGCTTAGCTTCAAATGACTACTGGGTGTGTCAGATGCACCCTGACTTCCAGAATTTCCTATTTGCCCCCATCCCCCAATGGTGGCTGCAGCAGTTCCCAAATCCATTATCTGACTACAGACTTGTCTGGTATCCCAGACCCTGTTCCCCTTCCTTAAGCCTCCATTCAAGATTGGGGGCCTCTGGGACTCTGCAGTCTTCCCCTGGACTGCTGGGTGGAGTCCTGCTGAAGGTGGGCAGCTCAGGGCTTTACGCCATGCGGGGTTTTTCACGGAGGTGGGAGGGGCTGGACCTTCCACAGTCACCTGCAGAAACTATGACTGAGGTTGCCTTGCACAGCTCAGCACCCTCATGGGAGTGGCTGCCCAAACACACAGTTTGAACATTCTTGGTTCCTTAAGCCTGCCTCTTTCACGCCCCTCGAAAAGCAAGAGCAGACCAATACATGTCTTTGGAAAGAATCTCTGAGTTGGTGGTAGATCCATTCCATGATGTGAGCAGGACTCAGAAGGCACAGGTCTCTCTAAAATCCTCTCAGGAGACATCGATTGATCTGAACTGTAACTAAAACCTGCTAAGTCCTAGTCTTGGAGACAGCGATATGGGAGAAGTTATAGTGATAGGGGTTTTGTTGTCTGAGCAGCAGAACTGAAAATGGAGAAGCCAAGGCGGGTATAGAATTTGTCAGGGTGTCTGTGCACGGGCGAGAAGGCACTGATCCTAGACAACAGGTGCTGAGCCTCAGACATGGGGAGACCAGGGTTTGCTGAGAATGGCCCAAGGAACACACAAACCCCAGTCTCAGATTGGAGGCCTTTAAGAGCAAGTCCAAGCCACTGCTCGCTCTAGGGTGTCCCTCTGTGAACCCTGGAACTCAGGCTTATCTTTTCAAGTTGCTGTTTGACAAGAAGAGCCAGGGACAGCAGTTCCCTCCTGAATACACTGGGAGCCAGAGCTTTGGGGTATGGGAAAAGAACTCTGCTGTCATCCTGGCCTCTGCCTTAGCCAGCACCGTGTGCAACCTGCAACAGAGAAGTCTTCCTGTCTCCACCTCTATGGTGCCAGGTCTCATATGTTGGGAGCAGAATTTGGGGGACAAATTGAGGACCCCAAGCCCAAAGCCTAAACAAGACCAGGTTATTGTGACTAATATGAGCTGTAGACAGCTGGGTGCAGGGCAGTCAGGACATGGAACTGTGTCCACATTCTACTATAACCAGTGCCTCCATCATTCCTGTGGCTGCCGTGTGTTGCCACTGTCAGGAAAAGGTTCACAGGGGTGAGAATCTCTAAAACTCTTTGGTACTATTAGCAGAGAACAAAGAAGGGATATCTCAAAGTCTTAAGGAAGAGTCTGGGGTTCAGGAAGTGGTGGGAACCGCACCCTCTTCGCCAGCAACTCACAAGACTGCTGATGGCGCAGCAGCGCCCCCTGGTGGCACCCACATCTGTGATTTCCTCCACCGCCCAGCTTCCATGGCTTTCCCAGTTCTCTTCTCCCCTGAACTGCCACTCCAGTTGCCCAGAATTTTTTCCTTATACCCCTGTTCTCTATCTATCCCTCCCCTCCTTTTTTTTTCCTGGCAGAACTCAGCTTTTGTCTTTTGGAGCATCACTGGCAAAACATCCTGTAAGGAGAAAAGAGACTGATAAAGTACCAATAAGGTGTTAACAGCCACTAGAGCATAACCATCAGCACTGCGCAGGGTTCTACCGGCCAGAGCAATGTATTCCTTTCAAAGTACAATTTGTCCCTCAAATTTCCTCTATTCCACTTCCAGCCTCAACAGCTACAGATGCCTGTTTTGAGCCAGTGTCTATTTTGGGGGTAGACCATGTGCCTTGTTTTTCTCCCAGGTCAAAAGCCTTCACATTCATGGCTGGGACAGGAGAGGAATGGTTATAGTAGAATGTGGACACAGTTCCATGTCCTGCCTGCCCTGCACCCAGCTGACCACAACTCATATTAGTCACAATAACTTCGCCTTGTTTAGGCTTTGGGCATGGGGTCCTCAAGCTTGGCCACCTCATTTCATACAGTAGATAAGAAATAGCTACTCAAGTGGGCTTCCTTCAGTCTTTCTCAGCCTTGGCCTCCTAATGTCATGGTTTCTTGTCACTTGCCATCCAGCTGTAGGGATGGTGAGGGATGTGGGTGGGAGGGAAGCAGCCCCCACACTTAGGAGGTCCAGTATGGGAGTCCCCCTACTATTCCAAATAGGCCTCAGGGACGGGTTAAAGTCAATACTTTAAAGTCAGAAGTATTTATTTTTCTAAAAGACAAAAAAGTTAAAATGTCCAAATAAAGACGAAGCTTAAACTCAAGCAGAAAAGCTCTGGGCCTGAGCTCCAGTCCTGATAAGTAGGCACTCACTTCCTGCCCCAGACCTTCGTTCCCCCACTCTGTGGGGGCTGGGATGCCCAGTGAAGGGTCTCCTCTGCTCTGGAGTTCCGTAGCTCTGCTTCTCTGGTGGTTGCATGGCGGGCTGGCGAGGATACAGCTGCGAGAATGCAGCTTTGATCGGTGCAAACTGGGTCCTGTCACCTAGTACCAGCTACTCATGCAGATCCTAGGCCTTTATTTTTGCTGGCGTAATATTTTTCTAGTGTTTATTTTGAAAGGTTCTGCATCTGTGGTGACCGTCTCCCATTTGGAAAATTAACTGCTTACAGATGTTGGTGTGGTGCAGCATTCTCCCAGGCGATGGAACCGCTGGGGTTTGGATATCATTTCAAAAGGAAGAGGAGGGAAGAAAACTGCCCGTCGCTGATGTAGGTGGCAAAACATCTTGACCTTCTATAAAACACCCAAATGTGATTTGCATTTAGAAATTGATGGGTGGAGAATGACATAAGGTTTGAGAGCCCACGTGTTAAAAAGCCTGAATTGAAATGGTCATTTGTGGGATGTCTGTGGCCATTTGTGGGATGTTTGTAGAGGGCGGGTGCTGGCTGTCCAGCTGGGATGAGCTGACTCTGAGCACTATGCACAGACCTTAGAGCTGAGCCCTCACTTGCACCCCGCGTCCTGGCCGTACAGCCACATGGTCAGGCCTTGCCAGTCCAGGAAGACATTTCCTTTGGGGTCCAGGGGAGAGTTTTGGTAAGTGGTGATGCAGCCTAGTACAGAAACCCACAGATCCTTCTGACCCCTGGAGTCCCAGGATAATCACTGCTCTTTACTGTCCGCCATCTTGCCCTCCCACACTTCCTGCTTCTGCTTCTTGGTTTCTGCCTCCCCAGGAGCTCGCTTTTGGCCTCCTTGAGGCCTCTATCCCCAGACCTCACCCCAGCTCCTCTTGCCCATGCACAACCAAAGGACTAAAAACACACTTGGTGGGACCCAAGGAACCTCACACAGAGCTCCTCTCTGTTTTCTTATTCCCTGGCTACCACAACCCCAGCTCCTTAGCAGCCCCCAAGCCCAGGCCCAACAGGAAGGAGGAGGCATGACCTCCTCTTTGCAAGGTGCTTATGGCATATGCACAGGTGTGTGTGGCACATGTGCTTGTATCATGTGCACATACATGTATGGGTGCTTGTGGTGTGAGGAGCAGAAAGGAACAGCTCCTTTGCCCAGCTGGTGCTGTCCCCTGGGCCAGACCTCTTTCTTACCTGGTTCTGGGACAGCTTCCTCTCTGCTACCTGTCCACGTCCCTCTCTCAGTTGAATGACTTCTTTGGTCTCCCTTTCTTCCCTCCAGCAGACAGATTCCTGTGACTTTTCCCTAGGAGAGTGACTGAGGAGAAAAGAAAGTTTGAGCAGTAGAGAACCTCAGAGGCCATCTGGAGTTGCACCTCTGTGAATATGAGAAGTCTTCGGCCCATGCTGTGTGGTCATGTGACCAGCTCCATGGTGGTAGATTTAAACATTGCATGAATATTATTTTGTATCTTTGGAAAGACTTTGTTTATGAAAGAAGCACTCAAAAAGGGCCTGGGGAAGCCGGGCATGGTAATCCAGTGGCCTATAATCCCAGTGGCCTGGGAGACTGAGACAGGAGGATTGGGAGTTCAAAACCAGCCTCAGCAACTTAATGAGGCCCTAAGCAACTCAGTGAGACCCTGTCTCTAAATAAAATACAAAAAGGGAGTGAGGACGTGGCTCAGTGGTTAAGTGCCTCTGGGTACAATCCCCAGTACAAAAAAGGGTGGTGGGGGGGACATGTTCTGTACTATTCTAGGGCTGCTGGATTGGCTTTAGAATGTGAGGATTTAGAAGACGAAACTCAAAGTAGATAAAATTTTTTTGTTTTTAAAGAAAGGTTATCATCAGAAAGTTATGTCACTTGTTCAAAATCCTGGGGAATCAAATATGGGAGGAATGAATTGAGTGAAAGGTAAATTCATAAGAAGGGATAGAATTTTCTCTTGGAACATGGTAACTATTTTAAGAAACTGTACACCAGAACACCAGTTGGGTAAGAAACGTTGGATAAGGAGTACTCTTTCGTTCCTTTTGGCTGTGCTGGGGTTTGTACCCAGGGCCTTATATACCCTAGGCAAGTGCTTTATCACTGAGCTACATCCCTAGCCCAGAGTTGAACTCTTAAATAAGGAGAGATGAGCCAGATGAGGTGGTGCATACCTGTAATCCCAGTGGTTCAAGAGGCTGAGGCAGGAGAATTGTGAGTTCAAAGCCAGCCTCAGCCAAAGTGAGGTGCTAAGCAACTCAGTGAGACCCTGTCTCTAAATAAAGTACAAAATAGGGCTGGGGATGTGTCTCAGTAGTGGAGTGCCCCTGTGATCTGATATGTTAATGTGATATGATATGTGATAAAGATATGTTCTCAGTGGCTTCAGAGTAGGTCTGGAGAAAATAAGAGCCAATCAAACCTGGTACTCCCACTCACCCCGCCCCCCCACACAAAAAAATAGGAGAGAAGTGATGAATTCCTTTTGAAAGAAAGAATGTGAAAAAAAAGCAAGCATGTCTATCATTTGGAGGAGCTATGTATAACACCAAGTGGGAGAAACATAGAGAAGGGGAAAAAGAAAATCAGAGAAAGGTCACTGATGGATAATAAGACCTTGTGAATTAGGGTTCTTTTGTGTAATTGAACAAAGCTGGAGAAAAAGTTGTTAGAAGAATGCTTTTGGCTGTACAGCATTTGCATATTAGCATATTAGAGAACAAGTCTTTACTTCATGTCCCTTCATCATAAAATAAACAGAAGATCCCCTTATAGCTCTAAGTCCAGGACAAAGACAAAGATATTAGCCATTGCTTTCTGAGGGATCACACAGAGAGAATCTTCTCACTGTGCCGTCACCTTTCTGCATTAAAGTGGGAGCTTTGGTTGTGGATTCATAACCTCTGTAGGGCAAACTGGTCAGACCACAGTCCAGTATTTAATGCTCCTGGTGTTTCTCTAAGATACTAGACCTGGCTAGGGCTCAAGGTTTACACAAATGTGTGACTTCGCTTTCTTCTGGCCACCATTTGTTTTCTAGTTTATTTGTCCTTGGTCCATATGATGCCAAGCAATTGGTTTGACTGGTTTTTGTTTCACTAAATGGATGAGACTGACCTCTTTGGTGTCCTGGGGAGACAGACCCCAGACTGGGGCACATGGCTCACAGAGGGAACCAGGCTCCTTTTTCTTGAAGACCAGTTTGAGTGTGACTGTCTGTTTGAGGTATTTTGATATTGCAGACCTGTAAAGATATGTTCTCCGTGGCTTCAGAGTAGGTCTGGAGAAAATAAGAGTCAATCAAACCAAAACTAGACTAGAGGCACTAGAAACTGGGATTTAGGAACAGACCCCAGAAGGCATGTAGCTCTGAAGCAGAACACTCAGGTGCTGTGGGGTCTTAGAGGGCGCTGATATGATCCAGGCCAACCCCAGGGTCATGGGCAACTGTAGGCAGAGCAGGATCTGTGAGAGAAACCAGGTCCCAGGCAGGCTGAGAGGATGGCAGTCTGGGCCTGCTCCAGTGCCTGTCAATAGGGGACAACAGACATCCGTAGGTCACATTGGAAAAGGGCTGCCAGTTAACTTAGGTTCCTACGTGTCCAAATGTGGCGTTCTGTTTGCATGGCATGTTTAGCTACCCCATGTTAGTGGCTACCCCACCAACCCTGAGTCCAACTGCTGACAGGTGCTTGATGCTGAATTTTATAGTTACTACAGTTCTAACTAAGACAAGTTGGCCCAATCCATTTGCTAGTTATAAATGATTTTACTTTATTGTGTTGATTTAAGACCATTTCCTTTGTTCTCTTTTCCTAGTAAATTGGTTTGGAAAATTATCTGTGATAAATATCATGTCCTAAATCTAAAGAAAGAGGTGTAATATTTTTAATAGTGTAACATGAAATTGTTCCCAAACATCTAACCGAATGTTGAACAAACACTAAAGCAAATAGCTATGGTGTGCTTACAAAGTACCAGGGGCTTTAAGTATGTCCTTGTTTATCTGACCCACAACAATGCTATGAATCATTTTATAGAGAAGAAAATTGAGCTATAGAAGAGACAAATAACCTAACTTCAAGAGCCAGATAAGTAACCTGTCTTTTAAGAGTCAGAACTGGAATGCCAACCCGGGCAGCAGGACACCAATGTTCTAGTTCTTAACCACTCTGCTATTCTGTTTCCTGCTACTAAAATAACCACAAAAATGACAACAAAACATGGGCTTCAAGAGGTGTCAAATTGTCAGCCTGTCTGTGTGTATTGCTTGGTCTGGTTCTATGAGGCAGAAATGCCCCAGCAGAATCTTGGTGCAGTGACACCATCTGGAACGATGTTAATATTCTTCAGGCGAAGTGTGCAGGATGGAGAGACTCAAGCAGAGGACAGTGGTGGTCTCAAGTGGACCCATAGCCACTCCCAAAGAGGGTGTCCTGAAGAATGCTGTGTCAGGGTGAGGAAGGGTGAGAACCTTTTCTGGGACAAGAAAAGTACCTTTCTCATTAGGAAGTGCCTTTCTCATCTAGGAGGCAGGGCCAGAGATCTGGGTAGGAGGGCTCTAGAGGGCCCCCCATGAGTGTCACTAACATGAAGAGGATGTCACTCCGGTATGTCTCTTAGCAATGGTAAATGTGACCTGCAACTCCAAACTTTCACTTTCTAATATTATTCAGGCAGTAGCAAAGTCTTCTCCCTTGGTCCCCAGTGGGACCTTGATGACGTTAATGAGAGGTAGCCGGGTTCTGATGTGAGGAAGGCTTGTGAGCCATGTAGACACAAGTATCAGGGAAGGATACTGATTTGAAGCACAGGGCCTATGTCGGTGGTGGCAGAAGCACTTAGGAAGAGGAAAATAAAAACAAAGCACAAAACAAAACCCGACTGAACTTATGCAAACATTCATTTCAGCATAAATGTTATAAGTTGTTTTTTGGGGTGTGTGTGTGTGTGGGGGGTGGTTACCAGGGATTGAACTCAGGGACACTCAACCACTGAGCTACATCCCCAGCCCTGTTTTGTATTTTGTTTAGAGATTCTTACCAAATATTTTCCAGGAGTGTTAAGCACCCATTTTCTTGGTGCTTTCTAAATTCCGATTCCTGGTGCCAGAGACACTCAGGAATCAGCACAATATTCACTATGATTGCATCTAGTGGCTGAGGAACATTTGCAATCCTAAACAACTGATGTCACTCTTACATTTGTGTACATGTACATCTAAATACAATTTGTGTGGCAAAGCACCCATTCTTTACATTAGTGGGTGACCAGATAGGCTCTGGATGCTAGGGTTGAAATGCTTTGTTGCAATTTAAACACAAAGGATGCTTTATTTTTGTGAAAATGTTAAATGTGGTCAGATTGATTTTCAGAAAATTAATGTCTCTATTACTTAAAGTTTATACTCACTATCATTCACATTCCTCTTTTAATTTGAATGGATAATTTTGAATATTAAAAATAGTGTTAAAGTTAATAGAGATGTGAAAATGATTTTTTTCCCATTTTTGATGAAATATATTCAAAGTATGTAAATTTGGAATAGAATTACATTTCATGTTAACCTTTTTTATTGTTGAGGGTAGATACAAGTTGAGATTGTAAAATAGGAAAGTGAACCTCAGAAGCTGAAAAGAAACAGAAACTCATCCGTGAGAGAAATAATAAAACTGGAGAATAACAGAAGTGAGTAGGCTTCTTTTGGACCATCCCACAAAAAAGTTTTATTCAGGACTTTGCAAATTATTTACTCAATGAAGATTTAATTAATGATCAAAGCAATGAGAGTGTAAAAGGGAATGATTTCTATCAAATTCATAACTCAGAAACCACAGAGGCAACTGATGCCTGCCTGGGAGACAAGAAAATTCCATTCCTGAAATTACCCAATGGGAGAAGAAAGCGAAAGGAAAACCTGGGGTCTTTGCTGTGCTTGTTGGAGATGGATTCTGGAACATGGCTCTGTTTGTCTTTCTTGCAGCAGGACAGTGTTTCCTTAAAACACAGTCTCGTCCAAATAAATGATTGCAATTCTTGGATAAACGTGGCAAAACGTTTAATATTTCATTTTACACCAGAATGCCTTCAGTTGGAGAAAGAAATTGTAGAAAGCAGTTTTTTTAAGTTCAAAGGTAAAAGTTTTTGTAAATTCTGTATTAATTGTCACCCATTTTGAAGACCAGCTTTAACTGGAGCAGGTATTTATGGCCAGAAGGGAAATTCACTTGTTCACAGAAAAGCACACAAAATTGTTTGACAGGAAAAAAGGTGAAGGGTGAATAAGCAGGAAACAGCTAATAGAATTCATCAAATGCAAATGAACACTAATTAAAAAAAATTGGCATAATTTTTTTTTTTTTTTTTTTTTTGGTACTAGGGATTGAACATAGGGGTGTGAAACAACTAAGCAACATCCCCAGCCTGTTTTTTTTTTTTTAACATTTATTTTTTAGTTGTAACTGGACACAATACCTTCATTTCACTTATTTACTTTTATGTGATGCTGAGGATCGAACCCAGGGTCTTACATGTGCGAGGCGAGTACTCTACCGCTGAGCCACAATCCACTGGGATTACAGGCATGGCCACTGCACCCTGCAGAATATTGGCATAATATTCTTAAAATAAAAATGCTACTTTGCCAAACAGAATGATGCTTTTCAGTAGTAATAGGCTCTTTATAGAAAAACAATGAATAGCTTCCTGAGTTTTGAATAAATGATTTAAAAATTTGCTGCTAAAATGATCAATCCTGAAAGAGATTAAAATGTGATTTTTATAGAGGATGGAGAACTAAAAAGAGATTATTAAATCCATGGATAATAAAATCACAAAATATATTACATTTAATACAGTAATAACTCCTCAGTTCAACTAGATTGTAGCAGAATCAAATGATGTAGAATAATTCACCTTTATAATATCCAATGCTAAACTACTAGAAGAAGAAAATAGGAATTTGGAATTAATAAATATTTTATTGGTTTTATACCTGTCTTGAAAATACAGCTTTTGTTTCAACTTAAGCTATGGTTTTAAAATTTGCCATTTTGATTTAAAAGATTGTTGAGGTGAGTTCATAATAATGAGGCTCATGATTGTTAAAAAGATATATGATCCAGAACTTTGGCTGGAAATAGGCCTTCTTTGAACTGTTGTTTGAATGTTAACCAGGAAGTGCAGAGCTTCAGCTGTGCGGATAGCAATGGCATTCCTTGCAAAAGTTCAGAGATGATCATTGTTCCCCCATATCTCTCTAAAGGCGGAGCTTCTTGATGAAACACATTCCACATCTGACCTCCGGAACACTCTGGGTACAAACAAGGGGAATTCCAATGAAAATACCGTTAAAGCAATTAAATTTAATTAGACAAGATATGCAAGACATTAGCAAAGAAAAACAATAGAAGATCCTCAAATAGAGAGCAAATCTTGGGCTTTGGCAGAAAATGAAATTAATTTTGCATTTTGAACTGTTTCTAAAACTAATATGAATTAAGTTTTACAAAAATAAAAGCCAAGACAGTGAAGTGCTTTGTTTGGCTTGTTAAGAGATTCTAAAAATATTTCTAAAAATGTCAAGAAAAATTGTTAGTCCAAGCAGGAAAAAGCTACGTGGTAAATATGCCGCAAAAGTTAAATTCTAGTATAATACATGGAAAATTGAACAAGGAAACAAGGACATTTGCATTAAAGGAGAAGGTTTATATTTGTACCTTCTGGAAACTGGTTTCCATAGACCATCTGCTGGCTATTCTAGATTAAGGAGTCATCTATATTGAAAAGAAATAAACAAACATGAACATATTGCTCTATTTGGTTTTCTTTACTGTAACCCCAGTCAGAGAAACCTAAAAGAAGAATCTATGTATCCATCTAGATATTGTGTTGAGAAGCTAACATTTTCTATACAAGTGATAGTAACCTTTACAATAAAATTAAAATGTGTTTTAGTGAAAACATGAATTTATCATTATATGTCCCCATTACAGTGTTCAAGGTTTGTTTGTAAAATTACGTCATTTCCAATCTAATTATTACTTTAAGGGTTTTATTGATAATTCCAATGCCTATTGGCTTAGCAGAGTCTTTCTGTAAACTGAAATTACTGAATCTGGCTTGACTGAAAAATTTTGATTATAGCAACATAATGAGTGATTTTCTAAAATAAGGGACAATAAATATAAATTTTATAGAACAAATCTATAATAATGCATTAATGATGGTATGCCTTTATTGTACTATCCACCTAAGACATGCAAACAGACCCGTGTCATCAATCAGTGGTCTTATTTTACCAACGTTTAGTCATTAAAAAAAACTCACAATGCTTTGCACATATTTTCCATCTTGATGTTACAAAAATTAGATTTGTCAAGTAAGGAGGAAAGGACAAACTATATTTGACAGTTTAAACTTAATTTATAACTTTTAAATATTTAGGCATATGGTATCTTGGGTGGGCTTGAATCCTGGGCTGACTTCCAGGTGGATGGGCATATAGCTTGGAGGAAAAGGTTTGGAGCTCACACCTGGAGGGAAGATTAGGGAATGAATTTGAGGTTGAACTGAGAATTCTTCCCTGTGTAAAGGCAGAGCAAACCCAAAGCTCTTTTCTGCTAAGGCGGCTGCTCTCAGCCTTGGTGGCCCATTAGAAACACTCAGGGGGCTGGTAGTTTTCAGAATGCTGATGCGAAGGCCCTACTCTCTAGAGCTTTTGATTTAGTGGTCTAGTCTGAGGCTTGGACATTAGCATTTCCAAAAAGCTCTCCAGGTGATTCTAAATGAGCAGCCAGCATGAGAATAGCTGTCAGTAGCTGAGCTTGCAAATGACATCCTGACTGGGTGGAAAGCTCTGCAGCCAGGTCACACTATGGCCAGATTTTGGTTGCGTTATGTCAGGCCTGGGTGAAGGGAAGCTTGGCAGGATTGAAACAAGAGGTTGCCATTAATAGAGAAACAACAAAAGGACCTCAGGTTCATTAGTTCAACTGACATTTAATGCACTTTTACAATGTTTCCGGAATTGAGGATACAGAAAGGAATAAAACACTAATTCCAAAAATGGGGAACAGATGTATAAACAAAATCAAGAAAGTATTACACATATTATGGTCAAAGTGTCTACAGGGTACAGCGGAGCATGATTCCACGGGGGAAGGAAGGATAAATGGGGACCTAGGTTGCATTGTGAAAGATGGGGTGTTCAGGAGGCTTTGGGGTTGAGGACCAGGAGGTTAGAGGAAGACTTCTTGAACTGGACAGGTAGATCCGAAGGGCAGGGAACACCTTGGGAACAGACATAGTACGGGTAGTCAGGAATGTGGGAGGCTGTGCTAGGACCATCAGTTTCTTATCCCTAACCTCTTTTTTTTTGGTACAAGGGATTGAACTCAGGACACTCTACCACTGAGCCACATCCCCAGCCCTATTTTATATTCTCATTTAGAGACAGGGTCTCACTGAATTGCTTAGTGCCTTGTTGTTGCTGAGGTTGGCTTTAAACTCGTGATCCTCCTGCCTCAGCCTTCTGAGCTGGGATTACAGGCGTGTGTCACTGCGTTCAGCCTGAACCTTTTTTTAACAGGCCCCAGAGCAGTATCTTAGAGATGTTTGAACTGGGTTCATTGGAGGACTTTCCAGAAGATTTGGTGACGTGGAAGCAGTCTGTTTCTAGAATGTTAACTTTTTTTTAAAAAAAAAAAATGTTTAATTTTTGGTTGAAGTTGGACACAATACCTTTATTTTATTTACTTTTATGTGGTGCTGAGGATCGAACCCAGGACCTCGCACGTGCTAGGTGAGCGCTCTACCACTGAGCCACAACCCCAGCTCCTCGATCCTTAACTTCTGTATGTATTCTTCTGAAAATCTCCCTGCTGAAGAGCAGACAGTTGAACTATCCTCTCAACAGCCTCAAACTCTTTCTCCTCTCCCACAGTCACGGTCCAGACTTGCCACAGGTGAATGGTACTTCTCACTTTTTGGAATCTTCTTGCTCCCCAGGGTGTAAACACAGTGGCACCAAACTAAAGAATTATTTGAAATAGTTCCAGGGACCTCCTTTGCTGATTCATCAAAAACCAAAATCCACTTTCTGGTTCTAGAGCTCCCAAACATCTCCCTAATAGGAAATCCTACTTAGAGTTAATATGCCACCCCTCTACCCCTGTAGAAGAAGTGATATACAAGTATCAAAACAACTAGATGGTGATCTTCTCTGGCCAAGCAAGTCTTTCCATGTGTTTCATCACCTGAAATCAGGGCAGAGAAGTTAAATCTCCAAGGTGTCAGTTCTGCTCTGCTAGAAGATGAGCTTCTCTCTGACTTCCATTATAGGTTCAATAGGGGAAAATTCAGCAAACCACTGATAGAATAAGTGACACCTAGTTAGGTTAAATTATAAAGGATGTCACCACAAAGCTCCTTTTACCTTTTAGTTGTCATATTATTACATCTACATCATCAAAAAATTCTACCAGATGTTACAATTGCTGATTTCAACATTTATACTTATTATAAAGAACTTTAGAAAAAGTGTCTTCCATGGTGCATTACATCCCTTATCCAAATGCTTTGGACCAGAAGTGTTTTGGATTTTAGAATATTTGCATATATACAATGAGACATCTTGGGGATGGACCCAAGTCTAAACACAAAATTCACCTGGGTTTCATATACACCTTATACACAAAGCCTGGAGGTTATTTTATACAGTATTTTAGTGCGCTCATGTTTTAACTGTGGCCAGTTACACAAAGTCAGTTATGGAATTTTCCATGGTGGCAACCTTTTGGCACGCAAAGAAGTTTCAGATTTTGGAGCATTTTGGATTTCAGATGGTTCAACCTGTTCTCTGTTGAACCTCACTGTAACCCAGGGTTTTTGTTAGGTGACCCTGGAGCTATCATTCCCAGGGTAAGAACAGGAAAATAATGTCCAGACCAGAGAAATAAAGAGTTTTATCCCAGTCCCCTGTTAGTGGGTGCTAAAACTGGGATTTTTACCCAGCTTTTTTGAAGTCAGATTTCTAAATCCAGTATTCTTTTCAACACACCATGTCACTCCCCTGGTAGCAGGCCTGTGATTTTGCTTTAGAAGCAACACAGAAGAGATGCACATTATTCTACTGTGTATTAAGGAGAGAGATCCAGAGCATCCCCAAGGGTACTCCATAAGAAGTGACAGCCATGAAGATAAGGGATCTGCTGGAAGAACCAAAGTAACTTCCTAGAAAGTGAATCTTGCTTGGGCAGGGGACTCCCACGCCCAAATTGGAAAACACCTACATGCCTTCAGCCCTGTGCTGTGTCAGGCACTGCCCTTACGCTACCACTTGGTGGTAGGGAGTGCAAACAAGAGAGGGTCACAGGGAAGAGTCTTTCACTTCCAACAGCAGCTGTTCATCAAAGGGCCTCAGTATGCAAACTGGTCTGACTTAATTTTTCTGGGTCATTCTAGGAAATGAAAGACCTGACTTGGCAGTAGGAAGGGGGAGGAGGGGCCTGTGGATGAACTCCTCACGGGGGTCTCAGAGGCCTTGGAGATCTGCAGGATGACCATTGCAATGAATGTCCCACATATTTGGGGATACTTTCTATTTCCAGTATTTTGGCTGAGACATATAAGAAAGCAGCAGATGTAGCACATGATCCAAATGTGAATCCCTGATCCATCCCTTATTTTACTGTGATCTTAGACAGCTAAGCAATCTCTCAAGGCTGTATTGCCTCATCTGTAAAATGGGGACAATAGTACTCACCCTGAAGGACTTGCTGTGGCACTTGGTAGGGCACCCTCATCTTGGGTTTTCCTAGGCTGGTCACTGCTTGATGATTAGGACTTGGCATGGTCAGTGACTAGCACAGTATGTGACTTACAGCAAGTGCTGCTCAACACATGGCTGCTGATGACAAGTGACCAAAGGGAAGCACTAGGTGTCAATAGCTGGAGTCAAACAGACCTGAGGCCAAGCCCTAACAACTTAGTAATTGTGCAAGTTAATTGACTTCCTCTCCTCATTTTCCTTATCTGTAGAGTGGGGATAATTGAAAGTATGTCTCATAAGTTGCAGTGCAGATGAAACAAGGAGATCCACAGTTAGTGAATGCTGGAGAAATCACAGCTGTGATGACTGTAGGTTGGCAGGAGGGAAAAGGTACCTGCACCTGCTGGAGTCAGGCAGCCTGCACCAGTTCCTGACCTCACGAATCACCAGCCCTCTGGTCTCGGACAACCTTTCTGGGCCTCATATTCTTAACTGTCACACAGAGATATTAATGGTCAATTGCATCAGGAGTATTGTAGCCTTCAGATGAGGGGACACATGGGAAAGTTTAACATCCATGAACCACTAATTAAATATAAAGAATTATGCCCTGATCCCTGTTGTTTCAAATGCCTCAGTAGGGGTTCCTTGTGGATCCACTTCCTTTCTTGGCAGGAAAGTTTCTTTTCATGAGTATCTGCTGCCCTCTGGTGGGAGATATTGCCTCATTGCAAATAATTTTTCTGGAAAAGATCAAGCATCTTGGCTTTGAGGGTTGGAGGCCCTAGCATACCTGGGAATGTGGGCTATGGGTAGCTGCTTTTGGCCTCTGTCCTCTAGGGCAGTGGTTCTCAAAGTGTGGTCCTTGAGCAGCAGCAGCAGGTGTTTGTTAGAAGTATAAACTCTGGGGCCCTGTCCCAGATATACTGGATCAAAAGCTCTCCAGGCCCATGTGCACTGAAGTCTGAAACCCATGTTCTAGGAACTCTAGGATTTGAGGTTTGGAAGGGTGGGGCCAGAGAAGAGAGAGGAGGGGAGGTGACTTTGAGGCAAGTAACCACATAGCTGGGTGGGGCACAGTGACCCACACTTATAATCCTAGTGGCTCAGGAGGCTGAGGCAGGGGGATTGCAAGTTTAAAGCCTGACTCAGCAACATAGCAAGACTCTGTCTCGAAATGAAAAAGGGCTGGGGATGTGGCTCAGTGTTTTAGTACCCCTGGGTTCAATCCCTAATAAAAAAAAAAAAAGTTAACACTGCTGAAAATTTTGAAGAATGGTGAAATGAATTCATACTTATCTTTTTCTAGATTTACTAGTTGTTATCATTTTGCACCATTTCCTGCTCTCTCTCTACATTTCTTTTATGCTGAACCATTTGAAAGAAAGCAGTGGGAATCCTAACACTTTGTTCTCAAATATTTAGCCGTCTTTTTTTTCAGGGGGGTGGGGGGCAGGACTGGGGATTGAACTAGGGGCACTTTACCACTGCACTTCATCCCTAATTCTTTTTATTTTCTTGTTTAATTTTGAGACAAGTTCTCATTAAATCATACAGGCTGGCCTTGAACTTGCTATCCTCCTGCCTCAGCTTCCCAGGCCACTAGGATTACAAGCGTGGGCCACCATATTCAGTTTTAACAGTCATTTTACATAGTCACACGTCATCATCACCACTAGTAAGAATAGCAATTAATAATATCTGGTCTACATTTTATATTCAAATACCTCCATAACATTTTATATATTTGCGTGTGTCTGAGCTGTAATCAAGGTATTTGGTCATTTTTATGTCCCAATGTCATTTGATCTAAAGCAGCCCAGCATCCTTGACTTTTTAAAAATAATACTGACTTTCTTGAAGAGTCCAGACCAGTTGTACTGTGGAGTGTCCCTCCATGGATTTTGTCAGGTTGCTTTTCTCACAATGGGATTCAGTTCAGATATTTTTGGCAAGAGTGCTTCTTTGATGATATTGTGTTGCTTATTGTTTCATATCAGGAGGCTCTAAAGTCAGGGCATATCACTGCCTCTTAATGTAGCTTATGTGACTGAGTCACCTGATTGAGATGCATGATCTTGGTCTACATCTGGAGTTTCACTGGGGTATGTTCAGCCATTTCCTTATTTTAAACTTTCCCCAGGATTCTGCTGTGTGTGTGTGACTGGGTTGAAACCCAGGGCTGTGTAGCCTTCCTGTAGCTCTCATGGATCTACATTGTAAAGCCCCCATACCCAAGCAACAGCAACCACAGCGGTGCTACCAAGCCCCTCTGCCTCTGCAGCCCTCCCCTCCCACTGCCTGCAGCCCAGCCTTCTCCCACCCAGTGAAATTATGAAGGGCGACTCACTTCAGCCCCTTCACCCCTGAGACCCAGACCTGGGGCTGAGCTGGATCCTCACCTCACCATGGTGCCAGGGCTGACTGGTGGTGTCAGGGCAGGTGTCAAGAGCCTGGAGGGAACTCCTGGGGGTGGAAGGAGAACTGATGAAACCTACCGACACCTGTGGTAAGACAGGTGCTAATGTAATCTGAATGGCTGGGAGTGACATTTCTGAAAAGATCAAACTAACTTTGAAAATAGGAATTTGAAGGTAATCAATATTCCCCTCCATATAGTGATAGATCTGTTGGTGACAATGCCTACATCCCAGCATTTGTGTGTGTGTGTGCTGTCCCTGTCATTCACACATGCCACCTCTACACACTGAGTTGATGGCATGTATTGATTTGTAATCTGTGCTTCAGTGGAGAAGTTAATAAAAGTTTAAGTACCTACAGACATGCTGGTGTCAGCATGGATGGAAAAGAAGAAAGAGGAATCATAATTTTGGCCTTTTTTTGAACCAGTGACTATGAATAAGGTATAAATAGTTAAGGGGCTGGAGAAGGTGGTCAGAAGGCCTGGGAATTTGACCAAAGTAAGGAGGCAACAGAACAGCTATTCAGGGGCATTCGTTCTCATGGATCCTGGGAAAGAGCCTCAGTAAAGAAGAGCTGAGAGGAGCCCGGCACAGTGGCACATACTTATAGTTCCAGTGACTTAGGAAGCTTGAGGCAGGAGGATCACAGTTCAAGGACAGTCTGGCAACTTGGAGAGGGCTGGGGGTGTAGCTTAATGGTAGAGTGCTCCTGGTTCCGTCTCTGTAACATAGGAAGGGATGTAACATAGGAACGAAGGATGGAAACATAGGAAGCTGTGGAAATGTCCCAAATTAGCAAGCTTGACCGTGGATGTCTAGGACTAAGGTTCAAGCTGATCGGCTAAGAGTCAAAATATGGAGGCAGTAGCCATTGCTCTAGGCTATGTCAGCCAGGATGATGGCAACTGTGCTCAGTTCTGCCTAGTCCTCCTGAGCTGGGAGCAATAAATGCTCATGCAGCCAGGCCAGCTGGCTGGCTGGAGGCACACTGGCCTAAGCAAGGAGCAGGGGTAATTGTGAAGGAGAGATTGGGCAGGAGGAAGAAGACCTGGTCCCTTGTACCATCTCTGTAGATCTTTCCTCCTACATTTGTCCCCTCCTGCCTCACATCTCAGACTGCCTCCATAGAACTTCAAACATGCAGGGTATCCCTAGGAAATGTCACAGCCCAACAAGAATCTTTGGAATACATCACCTTGTTATGTATGCCCATATATGTACAGCATATAGGTAAAACATGAACAATGCTTTAGGACTCTGTCTTGGCAGGTCTAATCCCTGCCCTGTTGGTGATTAGCTGTGTACTTGCTTTGGGCCACTTGCTTCACCTCTCTGGACTATAGTTGTCTTCTTTGAAGAAGAGTGAAGTGAGGTGATTCCAAAGATGAGAGAAAATTAGAGCTGGAAAAAAAGTTAAACGCATCTGCTATTCCCTTATTTTACAGATGCACAGTCAGAGATTAGAGGACACTCAGAAGTCAAGTCATGCACTCCTTCCTTAGGCCCGTGGGGGCACTGAGGTCCAGATAGGAAAAGGTACTGACTTATCCTGGGGCACTTTTATCCATGGCTTCTAACCCAGGGAGCCCGATAATCTCCTCAGATCTCTGTTTTGTTTCTGTTTTTTTTTTCCCTTTTCCAACTTTTAAAAAGCAACCTGGAGAAGAAGACCATGGGGTAGGGGTGGGGGTGATGGGGGATGAACATAGAACAAGTGAGGACCCATCAGGTGAGCAAGTCAGCAGTGGTCACCTTGTGTGGAATGGCAGGAGGCCGGAGACTGTGAGAGGGTGTGGACATGCTGTCTGCTTCCTGCCTCTGTCTGTCTTTCCTAGGAGACTACATGAGAGAAACTGAGCATGTATGTCGGGTCATGGAGGCGTATGTGGCACCAAGGAGTGTACCTTTGAGTTTGTACAAATGGCTGATGTTGTTATGTTTCAAATTGCTTGAGGTTGCAGTTCCAAACTGTCATGAGAGTTTTGTAAACTCTTCTAAAGAACTGATCTACATTTTATGTGTTTGAATCACCCAGCTCAAACTCAGGCTTAATCTATAATTTCCCAGAGAGGTTCCACAGAGTTTTAGTATATTTCATGGAGTTGCGGGGGAAAATGTTTGAAAAACACCAGGTTGACCAAGGCAAGCAGATTTTTTTTTCTTTTTAACTAAGTGTAAGTTTTAATAATTTCCAAGCTTGGCAAGTATGAAGATGAGGATGTGGTGTGCAGCATACCCCAGATGGCTGGATCCTGGGACCTTTTCCTGGTGGCTTGGCATCTCAGGGAGCTGGAGCTATGAAACACCCTGTTTAAGCCCTGAGTAATTTTTTAGTCATAAAAATAACTTTGAAGTTTTAGAAAATATTTATCTATGCAATCAA
The DNA here is from genome assembly GCF_047511675.1 of Marmota flaviventris. Classification (NCBI taxonomy): domain Eukaryota; kingdom Metazoa; phylum Chordata; class Mammalia; order Rodentia; family Sciuridae; genus Marmota; species Marmota flaviventris. The sequence goes on along the minus strand of NC_092511.1, from coordinate 33,213,659 downwards.
TTTTATGAGACATGAAACAAAGACTATACTTAAAGTAAATTTAAAAAGAAAGATTCAGTTTGGTGATTTTTTCTATGATTCATAACGTCTGCAGTGAGAGCGTAGGATTTGCTCCTCCCACTTTTCATTCTTTGAACTTGGCAGGTATATGCTTGATGTCTATTATTTTTTGATTTGGAAATTTAACACATGTTCACTCATTCAGTCTTGTACCTTGGACTTTAGAGTTCTCTGACTGAGGGTCTGTTTTTAACAAATTCTGTTTCCTTTGTTTAAAAAGTATTTTACATCACTTTACTCTTGAAGGACAGTTTTGTTTGGTGTTAAATCTGGGTGGATAGTTGTTATCTCCAAAGTTCAGGTTCTTCATCTATTAGAAGTGGAGAGTATCTTTAGTGTCTTCATTAGGAGGTTGTTGGGGGAACCACATGGCATAAGCTTTCAGGGAACTAATGGCAGGTGCTGTGACTTTCATCTTCTCAAAGCCTCCTGCCCCATAAGACCTTGAAGTTTGGGTAAGATGATATATGCTCTCTCAGAACAATTTCTTCCCCAGAAGGCTCTACCACTTATCGGCCTTGTTTTCCTTTATTGATTATTATCCTTGCAGGGAGCCTCACTAGATATCTTTCCCTAAATGCCCCTTGCTGTCTGTGGCAATGTAACATTAAAGATAGACTGCAAATCTTTTAGGCACTGTGTGTATTACTGTGCTTTCTACCTAAAAAGCAATGATTACCTCTCCCTCCCCACCCCCAAGAACTAATTTTTTTTCTTCAGGGCAAAAATCACCTTCTTTGAGAATGCATGTCCTAGTAGCATTAGAAAACTGGAACCTTTTTAAACTGAGTGTTCCCTAAATGTTAAAGAATCAGGCTTTGAACTTGGGTGGGCCTTGAATTGAATCCCTGCTGTCACTGACTAGCTGTGTTATGTTAGGCAACCTACTTAAGCTTTCCAAGCCTGTTTTAGAATACAGTGACAATAATTAAATGATCATTTAGTATAGGGCCTAGATATAGTAAGTATTCAATAACTATTTGTTATTAATAAACATTTCCAAGAGTCTGTATTCCTTATTTTAATTTTTTATTGTAAAATGTAAACATATTTAGATATAAAAAAATGTCATTTCTTTTTGTACCCCACTTCCAGATCCTATTCTGCACACTGTAAGGCACACCCCAGAGGAGAATAGGCCCATGGGGTACCTGGCCCAGTGGCCCAGTGAGGAGCAGCACTCCCTACAGGACCCAAGGGGACCCCTGGGGCCTGGCAGCCACGCAGAGGCCACCACCAGGATCCAGCTACCTCGGAACACATGTTGGCACCTCCTGCCCCACAAAGGCCTGAAAGAAGCTCCCCGATGAAGTATACCTTCCTTTAAGCCAGTGGTTCTCCAACTCTGTTCTTTGGCCGTACTGGCAACCCTTGAAGGTTTATAAGCGCTGCAAACATTTGGAGTCTGCCCAGAATCTACTGAATCTGCTGGGGTGGAGCTCAATCACTGTGTTTTAACAAGCCTCCCAGGTGGCTCTGAGGCATTGCAAACTTGGGAACCACTGCTCCAGGAGGAGGGTCCCCTCTCACAACAGCATGTGGAGGCAGGATTGCTCAAGGGTTTGCTAAGACAGGGGCCAGCTGGAGTCCCTCCATGGCGGAACCTGGGTTGGAGGTTTGGAAGCTTTGGACGGAAGTCAGCTGTGAACACTTGTCCACTCCTCAGAGGCCTCTAAAATGGCTGGACTAAGTTCAAAGGCAGCCACTATTGAGAATTCAGCTTGGACCTTGAACACGACCACCAAAGAAAATGTACAGTCTGCATGCTGAAGATCTTTCTCTACAGAATGTTATGTTTTCTTTTTGCACGAAAACCAATGTGTGGTTCAGATACAGTATGTTGTATGTTTTGGCCCCAAACGTTTCAAGAGTTATTGCCATTTACCGGAGCTGGGGACCTATGCTGGGTTCACAAAAATCTGACTACTACAATAACTCAAGAAAACAGTGAAGAAAGCACACAGAAGTACCTTTTCAAAATTTGGGGACAGCTCTGTGACCTTAGGGGTCTGTGGAAAGAGAGAGAGACACTGGAATTCTTTATTCGAATATAGGGGAAACACAAGGGGAGGTTCCATGGAACATTCTATCCATAAAAGGGCAAAGGGTAGGGTTACAACAAACAGGTGGGTGTAATTCAACCCACATTGGGTGACACCCACTCCCAGAGCTGTACCTTTCTTATCCGAGCAGAGGTAAAGTCCACTTGCATTGCAATGGGTGCAATACCAGTTCAGTACCTCTTTACTCAGGACTTAAAGGTGTGTGCATAGCTCCTGCTCAGGGCAGCCCCAGACAAAGAGTCCAAGGCTAATTTTGTGCTGGTAAGCCTAACCCAGTCACAATAATGTTTTAATCTATGAATGTGTCTTTCTAAGTTAAGATAGTTGAGCCAATAGTAGTATACATGACTGCCGTCCTCAGTGAAAGTCACCTCATTCCCAGGAAGCAGGACTGAGAGAGGGGGAAGGAAACTGGGGATGGGCCTCTCTTTATTCTGCCTCCCAGGAAGTCCCCTATAACACTCTCTTACATCTCACTGGCCAGAAAACTAGCACTAACTACTCTGGGAAACACAGTCTTATTCCAAAAAGGCAAAGATCCCTGCTAAGTTTGACTCTGGTGTGGCTGCTGTCCCTTGTTCTGTCGGGTCTTAGCAGAACATTTTCAACACTATTCAGTTTGGTGTCCTGACCTCATGTGGGTTTTATGTCATTGACAATGGATGTATGCCTTTTGGCTAATTGTCCAAAATACTGAGTGGGCTAAAGATGTGCCTAGAAATTGTGTGATGAGATGTTAGCTCATCTTTTTCCTTTTTTAGAGAATCCTCAGTTGGAGCAGAGAAAAGGATATGGAGTGAATTTTTTTGGGGGGTCTGTATAGAAAGGGTTTGAAATTAAGTCAAGAAATTGTCATCTTTCTTATTGGATTGTGTCTCTGATCTGCTGATGTCCACCTCCATTCTCTCATGCTGCTTCTATAATAGAATACCACAGAGTGAGTCATTTATATATAAACAACACTTCATTGCACTCACGGTTCTGGAGGCTGAGAAGTCTAGAGCATGGCCCTGGCCTCTGGGGAGGGCCTCTGTGCTGCATCACAGCATGGCAGAAGAGCAAGTGAGAATGAATGAGATGGAGAGGAACTCAACTGAACCCATCCTTTTTATCAAGAGCCCACTCCCATGATAATTAGCTCACTCCTGAGACAATGGCATTGACCCATCCATGAGGTATCTTTCTTTTCTTTTTCCCATATTTTTTTTACTGCTGCATTGTAGATATACATATTGATGACATTCATTGTTACATATTTGTACAGGTCATCAATACAACAATATAATTTGGCCAGTATCATTCCCCACTATTTCCTCTTTACCTTCCCTCCTCCCTCTCCCTGATCCCTTTCTTCTACTCTACAGATCTCTCTTCAATTTTTTTGAGGTCCCTGCCCCCACTTCTTTCCCTTTTTCCTCCCTAGCTTCCACATGAGAGAAAACATATGACCCTTGACTTTCAGAGTTTGGCTATTTCACTTAACATAATGTTCTCAAGTTCCATCTGTTTTCCTGAAAATGACATAAATTCATTCTTCTTTATGACTGAATAAAATTTCACTATGCATATATGCCACATTCTCTTTAAGGTCCCACCTCTTAAAACTGTCCCAGTGGCAATTAAATTTCAACATGCGTTTAGAGGGAACATTCAACCCATACACTCTCCTGTCTCTTCCTCATTTTGCCGAAAGTAGTACTGTCCACAGACCCACCATGGCCAGTCTCATCCCTTCTCCTAGGTTTTTCTGAGGATCTGAGGTTCTGTGTGTTTCTGCAAGTTCCTGCAGGATGAAATCACCACTTCCCAGCAATTCAACTCCAGAGTCTGTGTCCTGAACCAAGAGGCTTCAGCTCTAGGAGACACTTGTGGGCATAAGGAGTAGTGGTGGAGGAGTGGGCCTAGGAAGGTCTGGGCCATGAAGGTCACCAAGGGAAGAGAAAGAGTCACACAAGCTTCACCTTATCAGGAAAACGTTTGGCTGTTATTATAGTTTGGCTCTGGAATGTCCCTGAAAGCCTCATGTGTGGAAGGCTTGGTCCCTAGATGGTGGTGCTACTGGGGTGACGTGATGGAAACCTTAGGAGGAGGGGGCCATGTTGGAAGAAGTAGGTCACTGTCAAGTGCCTGGTTAGGGGGAGCTGTTTTTAAGTCACAAAACCATGCATTTGAAATGTAGTAATTTTAACCATCTAACTTATCTCCTTTTATCCTTAGTCTTCCAATCATAGTGCCTGTAGTATACTAGGTAATACAGTCATAGCTATAACCCTTCCCTTTGAGCTCCCCAATTATAAATCAATCACGTAGGTTGTAACCCTAAACTCCTCCTATCAGAGTAAGGCACAGTGCTGCATTAGGGATAAAAACCTGGGCAGACTCCTGCCTAGTGTGTTTGCTTGCCAGATTGTTTTTGATAGCACACCCTTCTGCAGAAGTAAAGTTTGCTTTGCTCAGTAGCTTTTGAGCACACTTCTGATTTATAAATGCCCAATATTTCTAACAACTGGGAATGTACCTTTGTAGGGTATATTTTGTCCTTGGACCCTTCTTCTTGTTCTCTTTCTGCTTCCAGCTGCCATGAGGTGAGCAGCTCTGCTCCATCATCTTCCCCCACCATGATACTCTGCCTCGCTACAGCCAAAAAAAGTGGTGGAGGCAGCCAACTATGGATTGGAACCTCTGAAATTGTAAACCAAAATAAACCTTTGCTCTGTTAAGTTCTTTCCTCAGGTGTTTTGTCACAATAACAGAAAGCTGACTAACACAGCTATATGATATGAGACTTTTAAACTCCAGAGACGGCCTTAGCTCTGAGCAAAGTCCTGGGATGGTTTGAGATCTCTTTGGACCACAAGGGCCTTTGCTGACATTGAGATAGGAGTGCACATCTTTAGTTAGTCTTTATGGGAAAATTTCCCCTTCTTTTGGGATATGGATGCTCAGATCACAGTATATCCCTGAGCACAGAGAAAGTCCTACCTTTGTATTGGGCATTGATATGTGTTTTGGAAAGTGAAGGCATGGAGAGAGGGGGGGAGGGGCTGGCCCTTTCTCAATTCCAGAAGGAGCTACTGTCTCTGCAGTTTTCAAGCTGGCGTGAGCTTTTCTCCTGCACATGACATCCCAGCCCTGGCACAGGATCCTGCTCCTTATTCTGACAGCTTTGCCTTTGCTCATGGTGTTTGCTTGCTTTCCCCTCAATTTTGGTATCTGGGATTCTCATTCTTCTTGTCTCCTAGTTCTATTCACAAATGCAGAAATGGAGGCTCAGAGAGGGGAAGCAAGTTACTTGGCTACACTTTAGAATAGAATCTTTTAAAGTCCCCAGAGTGAAAGTGTGTGCACACAGTATCCTAGAACACTATCCATCTTCTGGATGAGCCAGATCCCTTAGGAGTGCTTTCCCCAGGATTTCTTGAGTGCTTTAATAGCATAAGGGTGCATCTGATAATGGGACAGTGTGTTGCTTTTTCCAAATAAGTTCTAAGGGAGCAAAGTCTGTGAAGGGCTGGGATGGTGGAAGATACGAGGGCAGAGATGCAGAGAAAACCCTAGCTTTGGGGGCTGAGAGAGCAACCCTGACTACAGTTCCATTGAGGAGTAAGGTCATCATCCATCATTGGCCTTTGGGTGAACATCCTCTTGCCACCTAGGGAGGAGGGATTTGGCTTGTGGGAACCTTGGGCTTTGCCTTGGGAGAAACAAGAAAAAACTCTTTACCACAAAGATTTAATTTTCTGGTGACTCAAATTTTTTGGGGGAGAGGCTATTTAGAGTCTAAGCAATCAAAGCCTTGAGCCTTGAGGGGGATGCAATAGAATATGCTTTGAAAAATAGAATGCATAACAATAAGAGAAAGGTTAAATAAACTCAGGCATGAAAGACTGTGCAGTGGTTAAAAAAAGTAGATATATAGTAAGATCTTTGAGATGTTCTGGTGAGTGAAGAAAACAAGAGGAATAAATTAAAAAAATTCAATCCTGTTTATATAAAAACAAAAATCCAACTTTCTTCCAAATGCATGTGGTGAAACTGTACCCAAAAGGTCAGAAAGATGCCATACTCAACTGGTGATGCCAACCAGGCCATGCACTTTATTCTGTTAAAGTTTCAAGAGATAATGTAAAAAAAAAACAACAAAAAAAACCCACTTGGTTTGAAAATCTAGGATCTGAATCCATCTCTTACTTGGGCCTTGGGTCTGCTGGTGGCTAGATTGCCTGTGGTGACTGGCTCAGTCCTAATGAAGAGCAATGGGACTGACATTGAAATTGAACTTGAAGGAGCCAAGTCCCAGCTCACCATGGACACTTTAGGCTTCCAGCAAACTAGTAAGTGCTCCAAGTCTCACAGAGTACTGTGAGTATTAAACAAGAAAACCTATGAATGTGTTTTGCAAAAGTTAAAATGGGAGAGAAATGTAGAGATATTAAAGTATAATTTGCTGTTACATTCTTGCCTTATCTCTTAAAGTGAAAGTGGGCTAAGGGAGAAAGGACACTGGAAGCTTATTATAGGACAGCCAATGTCCTAAGCATGTCTCATGCATTGCATACCTGCAACCACATCCTATAAAGTAGATACCACTATGATAATCTCCATCTCACTGTTGAGAAGCTGAAAGTTTTGGTAATTTCCCATAGTCATTCAGCTGGCAGGCTGAAGTGGTAACTTGAACCCAGACCCTCTACTCAAGCATGCTGTTCTCAATTGTGAAAACATGTTGTAGCACCCTGACACACATTCACAGCTATTGGTCAGTCTGTCTACCTATCCCCATGACATATGGTCTTTTATATGGCTATATAATACACGTGTTATATATTTACCATCCCCTTCTTGCAGCAGTTCTGAGAAGGCTGAGATTTAAACCTCCAAGAACGAATAGGTGAAGTTGATTCTAAACACTATCAAGTACTTAGATACTAGTATGGGCACTGGAATAACAGTGGCTCACATTTTCTGAACATTTGCTGCATGGAAGCCACTCTTTTAAGTGCTTTACATGTATTAATTTAACGCACACAACTTTATGCAGAAGGTACTATTTATTCTACAGCTGGAAATAAGTGTCCCACATGAGAGTTTAAATAACTTGCCCAACACAAAGATGTTTATAATAAGGTATCTACTCTTATTCCAACGCTGTAAATGCTATTGTATAAATTACAAAGTTCTAAGGGTGTTCAAGGAGGGTCAATCCCTGTAGGGGCAGACGTGACATTTTGTGTGGGATCCTGAAGGGTGAAGGTGCATGTCAAGGCCTGGGAAGCAGGAGGGAGGACCCAGTCTCAAGATCTGAGTGGGAACGGGGTCCCATTCCGACTACAGCACAAAACAAAAAACCGCGGGTGGCGGGGCGCAGTCCCAGGCCCGGGCCTTTTCACATCCCCAATCAGCGGAACGAGACAAGCTGGAAGGCACTCGGTGTCCTCCGGGGATTTCCCCCTCTTGGACCACGTGACGGCTCAGCGGCCGACTGCGCTCCTGATAGGCTGAGAGGGCAGAGCATTGATTGGTGGAAAACAAACATCTGAGGGGGCTGTTGGGATTGGTTGCCGCCTTCTCCATTTGGGAGGATGGAGCGGAGGCTCCTCGCCTACGGAAATACTTGGGTAAAAATGTCTGGACTCCACTCTTCCTTTGGAGGCCTCCCGTCAAGTATATAACCCTTTACATCTTTGGATACCAGACGTCACTTAAGAGACTATTAACTAGTCATGGTCCCCGGCCATTGCTGTGGAGAACGCGCGGCCTCAGCAAAGTTCCTGATTGGCTGCTGCGGGCTAGGGGCGGAGCTGGAGGCCCCCCCACCCACCCCGCGCTGCCTTGGGTGGGGAAGAAGCCCTGCTTCCCCGCCGTCCTCACCATCTCAGGTCCGAAGGCGCCCCCGTGTGGTCTGTAGGGGTAACCCTTTGTGGTATGGCCTTGCAGAGTGTGGGTTTGGCTTGCCTGGCTCCTGAAAAGGAAAACCTTAAACCTTTTAACCCAAATGGGAAGAAATGCCTAGACTCGAATAGGAGTAAGTCGTGCTGGATAGGAGCGCAGACTCTGGGGCCAAACTGCCTGTGGTTAGAACTAGCTTCACACTCAGTTTCCTTTCCTGGGCCTCATCTGTAAAATGGGTGAAATAATAATACCTTGGAGTGTTGCTATAAGGCTTCAGTGGATTAATTGTGCTTAAGGATGACCCAGTGCCAGGCACATAATAGGTGCTAGTAAATGGTAACTCATGGAGATCCGTCACTGGTTAAGAATGAGCATTCTGGAGTTGGAAAGAACAGCCTCTCTGTGTCAGTTTCTTCATCTGTGAATGAGACTAACGACAGTAATCCCTTCACGGAATTGTGGTTTAATTGAGATAATTCTAGTAAAATAGCCAATATATAGCAATTAATAAAGGTTGGCTCCTGTTATTATCATCACTTAACTATTGTAATGACTATTTCTCTTCTTCTTCCCTCTGACAAGGAATCACTTCAGCCCAATTTGGTCCCTTTGAAAGAGGAATAATAATTTACTTGGCTTGGAGTTAGAGTCTGTAGATCTGTGACTTTCACATGTGTGAAGATAGGACTAGGAAACTCTTCCCAACCCAGATTTGTCCCAATTTACATCACTCTTTAAGGCACTGTCTCTAGAAGCCCCAGTTGGTCCTCAACAAAAACACAACAATCTAATTGTTAACTTTTTGTTGCAGAACTAGTTATCAGAAGATATTAGTTGACTCTAGTGTTGAACAGTATTCTAAGGGCAGGGTATAGAGAATGACGTATTCTGATGGGGTATGAAAACTGTGTCAGGGGTTTGAAAGTAAAAGACCAACATCCGTGTATCCTGTAGGGTGATGGAGGATGGTTTTGAGGCATGGGGAAGGGGTTGGCTGATTGGTGAGAGCAGGTCAGCGTGGAATCCTTGTGACTCATGGGCAGGGCACCAGAATGAAACTCTCAAGAGACTCACATTCTGGCTAAAACTTACTCTGGTTGTTGACTGTGGACAAGCCACATATTTTCTGAGAACTGTTTTTTTTTTTTTTGGGGGGGGGCACATAATAAGCACTCTGTAACTATTAGTTATTGTTATTATCTTTATTATTAATTCATTCTCAAAAGTACATTGTGAGGATCATGGAAAAACTGTCAGGTTAGGGTTTTAACATTTCAAGAGCATGGATGGCTGAGATAGCAAAATGAACAGTGGGACTTTGTCAGGGGTAACTCAACTGCCCCCTCCCCATTCTAGTTATTATGTACTTTTCTGTCCCAAATTAAAATTTTTTTTCCATCAGAGCAAGTCACCTAAGTGAGCCAGTTATTATTTAACTATTGTAATTAGGCCAATTTAAAAGACCTTCAGAGTTCTTGGATCCTCCTTCCTCTACTGTGACCACTTTTCATCTGCCCCACACATTTTTCTTTTGGCCTATAAGAGAGGAGTCTAGTTAGAGGTTAGGTCCTGCATACAGCTACCTCTTGTCAATCTCAGAATTCTGTGGGTTTTCTTAGAGTGAGTTACTTAGTAATGAGGAGCCCAGAGTTTGAGGGTGGTACTGATATGTGTGGGTATAGTGGGGTCAGTGGCATTGTAGTGGGCAGTCTCCACAATGAATCATTCAACTAGTTTTGGTGTGATTACTATATTCTAATTACTCTGGTGGGGGTATGATTTTCCTATTTTTGAGATTTATGTAAAGTTATTTCTCAGTTTAAAAATGGGAAAAAGGCAGACCTATTAGTAGGAAAATCAGGGGGTTTTATGTTGAATCTGATCTTTTACTGTGTAATCTCAGACTAGTTTCTTATTTTCAGACCTTTATTCTTTACAAAACAGGGATAACTGCAATATTACTGAAATAGTAAAAAAGAATGGGCTCTCCATAAATGCAATAATATGGATGAATTTCAAAATAACCATGGGTAGAAGGTATCAAATAAAAAGGGATACAGTGCATGATTCTGTTTATATAAAATTCTAGAAAATGCAGGTAAAGCTGTGTCAGAAAGAAGATCAGTGGTTGTCTGAGGATAAACAACTGGAGAGGATGGAGTGGATTACAAAGGGGCATGAGGAAACTGTTGGAGGTGATGGATATTTAACAAAATGGTACTAACATCTGGTAGACATTATCTTAGCATCAGACAGTAGCATCTCCTGAAAAAATTATTTAAAATGCTTATGTAGATTTTGATCCAGTAGTTCTGGGATGGGCCAGAAATCTGCATTGTAATTCGCTTGTCCCATTGGTTTTAATGTAGGTGGTCTGTTGATGGTACTTTGAGAAGCACTAATCTAAAACATTTTGGGACCTTGGACAGCTCCAGATGACCTTGTACCAGGCATTTTCAGCACCTAGGACAGCACCCAAATTCTCAAACTCCATATACTGTGGGGAAATTTATTCCAATTCTCAATGGGGCTTGCCCATTTTCCCAAAGAATAACAATAACAACAACAAACAGTGTCTCTAACGACTATATATTTGAAAACAAACTCTAGTTCCTGATGCCAAGTAAGGAGAAGGCATACAGGTATACCTCATATAAGAAAATATTCTAAACCCAAAGTGCTTGATGTGGAAACTCTGAGGAGGTATATAAAATCTTCAGAGGATTTGAAACTCTCCTGAAATGGTATGTAAAATTGTGAGGAAGTTTATGTACATATATTTTAGTGGATGGGGAAATTAAAATTAATATTTTCTCCATTTGAGAAATTTCTGGATCAATGAATTTATGTACTTTTATGTACAATTTATGCACTTCAATAGATCACTTAACATTTGGTCGAGTGACCAGAGAATTTTATTTAAATTCTTTGTTATTCAAGCACCTAATAAGTATCTGTATCACTTCAACTATGACAACATTAGTACAGAGAAGCAAATACTCTCTGACGGTGTCCAACTTTGATGTCAAGCCATAATTTGAAGAACTCCCAAATGTTATGATAAAAATCCATTAAAGTTGGTACAGAATTGGATATATCTAATTTTGGCACACATGGAAACTATGTTGCTAAAAGCAGTGGTTAACATGAGAAATAAGGTAATTTGGATGATGAAGGACTTTTCTTCATATGTAATTTAATCTTTAAATATTTTTATCCTTGATAACTTTACCAGTAGACAAATCGGTGATCATGGAGTGTTGAGTTAGATAGCATTTGCTGCAGGTCAAACAATTTTTTTTTATATAGGGAAGTGATCATTAACAATATTTCAGTTAAAATACATTCCCAAATAATCGCATTTAATAGCAAGTAAGCCATTCCCCCATTCATCATCTGTGACCTGCCTGATGGTAAGCTATAGTTTGATTTAATATGCATAATACATTTGGGAAGAGATGTATGTAGTTGATTCGAATTAACTGTCCTGAAAGGTGATGTTCTTTGACTATGGAGAAGCCTCTCTTGAGTTGGTTCAATAAGACCTGAGTTATTCCAGGTTAGGGAAGAGAAAGCAGGGTTGTGAATCTGCCCATTAGCTCCACAGGACACTAAGGATATGCAATGGGAGGCAGATCGTGTCCATAAGCCTGACATTTTTCTTTCTCTGAGGAATAGTGAGATAGAAATTATTGACTCAAGGCTCTAAGCAGCTCATCAAACCTTATGAACTATATGTTCTAATTTCAGAGTAAAGATAACCTAGGCAGTTGGTTTTCATGGCTTCTATGACACCAGCTTCTCAAATTGGATCCTCTCCGACTCCAATCTCATTGAATACTCCCTTTCAATCTCATTGCTGGTGCTATCTTGTTTGCTTGACCTTCCAGGCACCTGTCTATACTGTGTCCCTGGAGGATTTCATTTGCTCCCTTAGTATTCATACTATCTATATGCAGATGAGTCCCAAATGTAAATCCCTCCTCTTGACCTTCTCCTGAGCTGCAGGCTCATAAATCAAACTGCCTATTTGATGTCAAACTGCCTACCTGACTCCAATGCCTAATAAATGTAATGGGCCCCAAATGGAACTCTTTATTCTCTGCTTTTTCTTCTCCCTAACCTTTCTTCCCTCAGTCTCTTATTTGGAAAATGACGTAACCTTTTCCTAGTTTCTTATATGACAAAAACCTGGGAGCCTTTCCATTCTTTTTCTCAAATGTCACATGCAGTTTATCAGTTTTGTTTCCAAGCTATATCCTTAGAATGTTTGCTTCTTTCCATTACAGCTCTCACTTTCAGTATAAACAATCATCATCTGTCTTCTAGACTATTTAAAAGGTTTCTCCTCTGATCCTTCTCAGCTTCCATTTTTGTCCCACTCCCTTTCTTCCAACAGTGGCCATGATAATCATTAAATCAGATCACACCATCTCACCTTTCTTTCTGTGGCCTCGAAGGCCTCGCTGATCTCTGATTCATTTCCTCACCACACTCTCCTGCTTATTCGGCTGCAGCCCCACCAGCCTTCTTTCAGTGACATAAACTCACCAAGTTCATCCCTGCCTCAGAGTTTTGGGCTTGTTATTTATTCTGCCTGAAATTTTCATACCCAAGACTTTCACTCCTTCTCAACAATTCAGGTGTCAGCTCAAATATGTTCACAGAGAGATCGTATTCATGATAGAAATCACTCATCTCTTCTTCAGTCGCTGTCTCTAATGTCACTCTGCTTTATTTTCTGCTTAGTAACTATCACTTATTTGATATGATTTTATATGTGACATAATCAAATAAACAAAATAAATGGGGTATGTCCTTATTTTTGATAAAAATCCAAGTAAGCTAACAATTGCCATAAATGGTCTCAAATCTCAGTGGCATAACATAATAAAGTAGGTTTCTTGTACAAGTCCCAGTCCTGTATGCAGTGGGAGATTCTGGGGATGGGGGAGAGGGAGCGAGTGTCTGATCCATTGTGACTTTGTGCTCACTCTCATCTCTCCAGAATGGCTGAAGACTTGTGCTTTTGCTGCCACCATCATTGAGGTCCCTGCTGTGCCCTGTGCTTTGTTCACCAGGTTCATGCTAGTCATCCACATCCTTTTGTTCAAGGTGAGCTGCCTCTGCTGATCCACTGATGTCCTCAATGCCATATCTGTGTACCCTTATTGGGGTTGAGGAGAACATTCTGATGCTCTCCCAGTAATTCTGGGGTGAGAAGACTTAGGGGAGTTCCTGGAGGACAGCTATATAGGACTCTTTCTGTTTGAGGCTGCCAGCCTCATTCTGTTTTGCTGGGGGACATTTATGTGAGTTTGAGAGAAATTCTCTGCTTCTCAACCTATTTGGGGTTGAAAAGAACCTCTGTCAATACCTGGGGAAAGTTTCTTTTTAAAATTTTTATTGGTGCATTATGATTATACATAGGAGTGGTATTGATTGTTAATTATTTGTACATTATGTGTATATTTGCATATAGCATAAATTGGTTTATTTCGTTCCCTAGTACCTACCCTCTCCCTCCCCCACCCCATCCCCTTTCTCTACTCTCCTGATCTCATTTCTGTTTTCATGAGGTGACTTTCATTGTTTTCTCTTTAGCTTACACACATGAGAGAAAACACAAGACATTTGACTTTCTGAGTCTGGCTTATCTCACTTAGCATGATGTTCTCTAGTTCCCCCCATTTTCCTGCAAATGGAATAATTTTGTTTTTTTATGGGTGAGTAAAACTCCATTGTGCATACATACCACATTCTCTTTATCTGTTCTTCTGTTGACAGACACCTACTCTGGTTCCATAACATGGCTGTTGTAAATTGTGCTGCTGTTGACATGGGTGTGCACAAGTTGCTCTAGTATACTAACTTCAATTCTTCAGGATAAATGCTGAAGAATGGTACAGCTGGGTCATATGGTGGTTCCATTCTCACTTTTGAGAAACTTCCACAAAGGGGTCCATGGTTTTAGTGCAAGTGTTAGTGGAAGTTTTTTCCTGTGGTGATATGGGGTCCAAATTTCTTTCATTTTGTGGTTCTTCCATTAGGGTTTCAGAGTCTTTTGTTTCTACTGGTGGATGAAAAACAGGGTAGAAAATGCCCCAGTCAGGCCTAGGACTGGGATACGTCATGGCCCACAATCCAGTGTCCAGGAGGCTGTCATATGTCCCTACCCAGAAGCTAGGGAATATAGTCTCTGGCTGAGCATCTGTTTTCTCACGACTGGTCTAGCCTGGACCAGAGAGTGAATAATCAGTCTCTGCCACTGTTGAGGTGAGATGGGGACAGGAGGGTCCATCTTCTCATGCCTCCTGTGTCCTGTCTCTTTCCCTTTGACTCCTGTGTGAACCTCCTGCCCTGTTCTCTAGCTTTATAGATGTCTGGTGATCTGCCTTCATGGAAGGTTGCTCGTACTGAAGTCAATTAAAGATGGCTGTATTTCAACAGAAGAAAGCCTCTGTTTGATGTTTAAAAAAAAAGTTTAAACTCTGCATGTGGTGCAGGCCTGTAACCATAGCTACTTGGATTGCTGAGGCAAGAGGATGGTGAGTTTGTGGCCAGCCTGGGCAACTTAGTGAGACCCACCTTGGGGGAAAAAAAAGGCCCTAATTGGAGAACTTGCAGGCAGGTGCGGTATTTTGGGGAGAAGAAGCAGCATGTAGTCTCTAAAATTAAACTACATGAGGGAACTGATAGTACGTTTGAAAGTGTCTCTGAACAACCATAGGGCTTTTAAGTTAGGCCTGAGTTTCTTTATTGTTCTATCTAATTTGGAAATTTTCCATAAATGCAGATTATTAGGGGCTGAGTTGTGTCCCCCACCCCCTACAAATTCATATGTTGAAGCCCTAACTTCCAGTACTGCAGAATGATACTGTATTTGGAGATAAGATCTTTAAAGAGGAAGTGAAATTAAAATGAGGCCCATAGGGTGAGACCTATTCTAATCTGATTGGTGTCCTCATAAGAGGAGGGCATTTGGACTCGTGGGGCATACCAGCCATGCTGTGCACAGGGGCAAGCTGAGGGGAGAGATTTGGAATGGATCTTGCCTTACAGTCCTCAGAGGAAACCAATCCTGCCAGCACCTTGATCTTGGACTCTAGCCTTCCAAACTGAGATAAAATATATTTATGCTGGTTACATCACCTAGTCTATGGTAATTTGTGATGGCAGCCCTAGAAAACAAATACATAAGTTTTCCTATTCTGTACTGATCAAAGTTTTTAAGTATCAAAGGGAGTTATGAGAAGGGTTGGGAATGAGAGGCCTTGTAAAAGAATCACGGGGTCATTTAAGAGTTTAATGATGTGAACTGGGAGAGTGGCCCTGGTGAACTTGTATTGTTCTTTCTAAATCATTTCCTCTAAAAGGTGATCCAAATTAATTGGTGCTAGTCTGTATTTGTGTATTTGTATATATTTGTCTAGATATTTTTTGGACTGGTATATCATTAATTATATTGGGGAAATGGAAGAATCCTGAAATTTTTTTTTATCATATAGAAAATAAAAATTTGGTTTAAATATTAACCAAAATATTTTTTTCCTGACTATATAAAATACCAAACTGCCAAGACATACTTGGAGGATCATGCTGTAAGTTCTTATTTGAAAGGGGACATTGAGGCCAGCACAGTGAGTCTGGAGTCTTGAACTGCCTATCTGTTCTTTTTTCTTTCTTTTGCTAAGTAGGCAAACCCTCAAGTCTTAGTCCCCCTTACTTCTGAAACTTAGCAATTGCCAAAATACTTCTTGCCACCCAAAGTTGAGCTCAGGATGCTAAAGTGCCTTAGGGCATGTTAATACTGGGTTGGCAAAACATTTCTCCTTATTTGTAGACACCCTGGTGACTCTGGGTCTTTTTCCAGGAACAACATTAGAGAATTCAAACCCAATTACAAATCCCTTGTGGATGGACAGGCATCCACAGTCAGGCATCTGGCAGCCAGAGATAGGAAACAGAAGCAACATGGTCCTGTCAAGTTGCTTTCTACAGTGCCTTGTTACAATTCAATTCTCTTTATCTTAAGAAGCAGTTGTGAGTTGATTAATTTGAGATTTTTAGAAAGCCTGTCATACTTTTGGCAAAAAACAAAAAACGTGTTAACCATCTGGTTAAGTCAAAGGCATTGGCATAGATGAGGGAGCTCATGAAAAGAAAGGGGTCAGGGTGGTGCAGAATTAGCTCTGGGCTGGGACTCTATCATCAGATGCATGTTTTCTGGCTGTTTCTCTTGGCCTATCATCGTCTTTTATAGAAGAGTGCATCTTGGTGGGACTGACCAGGACTCTTGGTGAATAGAGTTAAGAGACCTTGCTAACCCCATGTACCTATCTGCAACCATTTATTTGCAAAGGGCCTTGGAAAAAGACTTTGCTCTTCCAAACATTTACACAGTTGTACTATCAGACATAGACATATCTGATGGACTGCACATGTGTGTGTGCGTGAGTGTGGGTATATGTGTGATGTCCTATCTAGGGAGGGTGACAGAGACTACTGGGGAAGAACTTAAAAGAAAGAAAGAAGGAGCTGGTCACAGAGAACTTGATTTTAAAATGAGACATGAGTGTCAGGCAGCGGAATGAGACAATGTGGCCCAGAATCTTGAATTCATCTGGATGCAGCCATCCTGGGAAAAAGGAATTTTGTTTGTGAATTTAAAGTTGTATCAACAAATACTTCCCTATCACAGCTGAATATGGAAGGGAAAGAATGTTATCCTCCTTTAGGAATACAGAGGTTGTCTTTATGGTGAAGGGTCAATTTTTAACTCCATGGCACCATTATGGGGTGGGGACCACGGCATTGGCCATGATCACAAATTTAGGTCATGAAAAAAATATGTATTTATTTATTTGTACATCATACATCCACAGCTTCCATGGGGTGGGGGGGTATGAACTTTGAACTTCATCCTAATTCTCATTGTCAGTACTTCTCTGAATCTAAAAAAGAGAAAAGGGAAATTGCATGGTAATGGAGGGAGATCCTCATTGTTATACAAAATTACATATAAGAGGTTGTGAGGGGAATGGGAAAATAAATAAGGAGAGAAATGAATTACAGTAGATGGGGTAGAGAGAGAAGATGGGAGGGGAGGGGAGGGGAGATAGTAGAGGATAGGAAAGGTAGCAGAATACAACAGTTACTAATAGGGCATTATGTAAAAATGTAGATATGTAACCGACGTGATTCTGCAATCTGTATTTGGGGTAAAATTGGGAGTTCAAAACCCACCTGAATCAAATGTATGAAATATGATATGTCAAGAGCTTTGTAATGTTTTGAACAACCAATAAAAAAAAAAGAAAAAAAAAAGAATTCAACAGAAATGTCATCACAGAGATAAGTAATTGTTTTTATTTACTAATCATTCACTATGAATTTATAAGATGGGTGTCAGTAAACTCAAGATGAAGAATCTGAAGAGAAGCCAATTTGTCAGGATGTCTCCAGGTATGTCTGATCCCAGAGCTTATGCCCATTCCATTATATGGCAACAAAATGGCAGGAGGCACTTTATTTTACTTATTTTCAAAAGCATTTAAATAATCAAGTAATTAGCAAATGGAAATTTGCATACATCATGTAGAACATGTTGTTTTTTAATCTGTATACTTGTGTAAAGTCCAAGCTAATTAACATACATATTACCTCATGGGCAGCATTTTTCAGTAATATAGGACATTGTTATTAACTAAAGTCACCATATTTTATGTTAGATCTCTTGAACTTATTCTGAAGTGGCATCCCCTTTCTCCACAGAAAAGCCCTCTTCACCATGGCTGATTTTAGGACTGTCAGCAAAAGAGTCTCTGCAAAAGAGTCTAATGTAGATTAAACTTCCTATTTTTATGTCGCCCTGTTTACTTGGCCACTGGCCGAGAAGATACCAGCACTCCAGGTGCTGGACACCCCCTTACTAGTTTTCACAAACGTATCCAGTATAGTACTTGAAGAAATGTGTAAACAAGGCCTCTGGCCTTGAGCTGGGCTTCATGTCTACATTTTTAAGATAAGCTACAGTTGAGCTCCATGGTAACAGCTGGCAGGGGGAGGAAAGAAAGGGGAGAAGAAGCTCTCCCCTTCTGAGGTGTTGTTCTTGAAGAGTTAACTTGCCCAGAACAGTAAAAGAAAAAGCTGCTTTTATGTGAACTTTTGCAGATTGTGATCTTCTGAGCCCCTCCCTTTATATGCTGGGTATAAAATTCTGAAACTCCCTGAACTCGGAGTTCAGGGGATTAATTACAGCAAAAGCTGTGCCCTCTGAACCTGGCTGCATCCAAATGAAACTGTTTCCTGCTATCTTTGGTGCCTTGCCTCATTTGTCCTTACAACAATTTCTTCTACATAACTAAAATTTTTTATCCTTTTATTAACATCTCCTTCCAACTTCTGGTAGCCATTATTCTTTTCTCAACTTCTATGAATTTAACTATTTTAGATCCATTTATAAGTGAGATCTGTGATATTTGTCTTTCTGTGCCTGACTTATTTCACTTAACATAATGCCCTCATTGTTCATCCAAATTGTCACGAATGTTAGAATATTCTTCTTTTCCAAGGGTGAATAGTGTTCCTTCTTCCTTCATTTCAATAGTATTTCATCTTTATCCATTCTTCTGTTGATGAGCACATAGATTGATTCCATATCTTGGGTATTATGAGGAATACTGCAATGAACATGGGAATGCAGATGTGTTTTTGACATACTTTTTCATTTCCTTTAGATATACACACAGAAGTGGGATTTCTGGATTGTATGGTAGTTCTATTTTCAATTCTTTGAGGAATCTCCATACCATTTTGCCCATTTTTTTCAATAGGGTTGTCTTCTTGCATGCACCCCACACTTACATACACACACATCGCCACCCTCTGCAGTGCTGATATCACCATTTCACAAGTTTCCCGTAAAGTGTAGAAGTTTTATTTCTCTTTATGCCCCATTTTCCTTCTGCATTTATGATGAAACTGTCTTAAATATTTCCTCTGCACCCATTGAGAACCACATCAAACAGTATTACAATTCCTGCTTCATCCACCAAACGTGATTCTCACATTTTGTAGGCTCTCTCTTCACGCTCTTAATTGTTTCCTTTGCTGTGCAGAAGCTTTTTAATTTGATGACATCCCACTTAACTGCTTTTTAAATTTTATTTCTTATGCTTTAGGAGTCTTGTTAAGGAATTTGTCTCCTGTGCCAACATCCTGGAGTGTTGGGCCTACATTTTCTTCTGGCAGTTGCTGAGTTTCTGGTCTAATCACTAGGTCTTTGATCCACTTTGAGTTGACTTTTGTGCAGGGTGAGAGATAGGGGTCACATTTTAATCTTCTAGTGGCATGGTGGTGCATGCCTGTTATCCCAGCAGCTCGGGAGGCTGAGGCAGGAGGATCACAAGTTCAAAATCAGACTCAGCAACTTAACAAGGACCTGAGCAACTTAGTGAAACCATCTCAAAATAAAAATAAAAGCTGGCTGAGGATATAACTCAGTGGTAAAGTGCCCCTGAGTTCAGTCTAAAAAAAAATGTTCTTCTACATACGGATTTCCAGTTTTCCAGAGCCATTTGTTAAAAAGGCTATCTTTTCTCCAATGTATGATTTTAGTACTTTTGTCTAGTTTTAGATAACTGTATTAAAGTGGGTTTGTCTCTTTGACTTTTAATCTATTCTTCTATTCTTTTAGGTTCCAGTATCATGCTGTTTTTGTTACTATAGTTCTACAGTATAATCTGAAGTCCAGTACTGGGATGCCTCCAGCTTTGGCTTTCTTGCTAAAAATTGCTTTGACTATTCTGAGTCTTTTATTTTTCCCAATGAATTTCAGCACTACTTTTCCTAGTTGTCTGAAGAATGTCATGATGGGGGTTGCATTAAATCTATATAGTGCTTTTGGTAGTATGACTATTTTGACCACATTAATTCTGCCTATCCAAGAATATGGGAGATCTTTTCATCTTCTAAGGTATTCTTTAATTTCTTTCTTTAGTGCTCTATAGTTTTCATTGTACAGGTCCTTCACTTCTTTTGTTAGCTTGAATCCCAAATATTTTATTTTTTTGAGGTTATTATGAATGGGATAGATCTCCTAATTTTTTCCCCAGCAGATTCATTATTGGAGTATAGGAATGCAGTTGATTTATGGGTGTTGATCTTGTTTTCTGCTACTTTGATGAATTCCTTTATCATCCCTGGAAGTCTTCTGGTGGAGTTTTTTTTGGGTCTTCTAAATATAGGATCATGTCTTCAGCAAACAGATAATTTGAGCACTTCCTTTCCTATTTGTATCCCTTTAATTTCCTTCTCTTGCCTACTTGCTCTGGATAGAGTTTCAAGGACTAATAGGAGTGAAAAGTACTTTTTTTGAAGTAGGACAGGGAGTAAATTTTCTCATGGTTCCTGAAATCATGACCTCAGAGGTCCTTCTTGAAGCTGGTCTGGCAGGTCATGCTGCGTGGGCACTGTTTTTTCAAAGCTGACATAATAGCAAACAGAGCACACTCTGTTATAAGGAAACAAAGGACATTGGTTAAATTATGCAGAGGTTGGAAATAGTGGTATATAGTGGTCACCATAAGGTCACATAAGCCAGAAAATGAAGCAGGGGGAACTGCCGAGTCCCAGGAGAACTACCATATAGTTTTGGATTTCTTGATATTTCACCCATTCTTTAATTTCTGTTAAAAGCTTATATTTATTTTGTGTTCTAAGTGCTGTGCTGGCATTATGGATGTCAAAGTAAGCAAGATGGGCCACTATGCTCAAGAGATAGATTAATGAGGAAAAGAGATAAGCAAACAACTCTGGAAAGGTGTAACAAGGGTCATAATAAGGAGAGACCAGGATGTTGGGGGAGTAGTTCAGGGGGCATACAATGTCATCAAGTAGAGGTGAGCAAGTGGCCTTAACTGAAGTCTGAAGGATGAGCAGGGATTGGCCACTTAAGGGAGAGTTGAAGAATAAGGATTCCAAAGAGCCAGTTCTAAGAACAAGAGATAATATGGTGCATTGAGAACTGAAAGATGTTTCCTGTGGAAAGTGGTAGTTGTGAGGTGTGGGATAGGACAGGGAGTGGGAGACTGGGCTGGAGAATGGGTGGGACTTCTGGTAAGGTTATACTTTATCTGAAAGGCAAAGAGAAATCATCGAAGGGTTTAAGCACAGAGCACAGTGTGGTGAGAGGCTCATTTAAAAAAAGTTACTCAGCATGATTGAAGGATAGATGGGCAGGGGACACAATCAGAGGCAGTAAGACCAGTTAGGGAGCGGTTTCAGATTTTCAGTTCATGGATGTTGGGGGTCTAGATTAAGGCAGGGTCAGTGGAGGTGAAGGTGGGGTGAAGGGCTCTAAGAAAGTGAAATAGACTTGGTGAAAAATTTAATGTGAATGTGAGGAAGGAGAAGGTTCGAGGGTAGCTGGTGTCTGAAAATGCTGTACATTGAGCTGCTTGGGAACAGGTTTGAGCAGAGGGGAGTGACCAGTTCCATTTGTTTTTGTTGAATCTGGAGCCCTCTGGGACAATAAATGGTAATAGAGTTGGTAACTGAAATATTGGAAGCAGGTGTAAAGCTACAGAGAAGGGAGATGCGCATCAACATTGGAGTGACAGGCAGAAGAGGAAGGTCCTGTGGCTACAGAGTAGGAGGGAAACTAGGGGGTCTGGGTGGTGGAGAGTGTTTCTGTGAGGGAGGGTTGAGTGACATAGAATGTGAGAGAGGGACTGAAGAGGATCCTGTGGAGCAGCACAGGGTGGACACTGGCATGTCTGGCAGGAGCAGAGTAGGTGCAGTGGTGCGTCAGACACCAGATTACATCTGGAAAGGAGAGGAAACTGAGGCAGGGAGACCATGCACACTCCCTCAAGAGCAGCAGGCCATATTCTGGAAAGGATACAGGGTGAAAGGAGCCTGCTTTTTCTTCTGGTGGGGAAGAACCAGTAGAGCAGAAAGTTTGAAGATGCAGGTCAGAGATGGTGAAATCAGTGAAATGAGGTGAAGCAGGTGAGACTCAGAACACCAAGGAGGGATGATCCCCAGCAGGAGGGGCCTTCATGCACCAAGTGTGAAGGGGAAAAGGTGGGCATAGATGTGCTTCCCACGTGTCTTCTGTTTTCTGTTTCTGTTTTCTTTTTCCTGCTTCCTGTGGGTTACTTGAGCAAGTTGGAGAATTCCATTTTGATTTTCTTAGTGTTTTGAGTATATCTCCTTGTAGGATGTTCCATCACATACCACATAAACCACACACACACACACCACAAACCACAAACCACATGCGCACACCACATACACCACTCACACACATACACCACACCACATATACATACCACTCACATACACAAGTCACCACACTCTACAGTGCTGATGTCACCATTTTACAAATTTCCAATGAAATGTAGAAGTTTTACTTCTCTTTATCTCCCCAATTTATTTCTGCACATGCCGAGAACCATATCAAACAGTATTATAATTCTTACTTCAACCACCTAACATGATTCAGAAAATTCAAGGGATTGGAAGCCTTGTTTACTTCTATATCCAATGCACTCCTTCTTCATTCTGATGTTTCCAGGAACTTCTTTAAGCACCTTCTTTCTGCTTGGAGAACTTCCTGTAGCTGTTCTTTTGGGGGTGGGTCTGGCAATGACATCTGATAGTAACTTTATTTATCTTTCATTTCTGAGCGATTTCTCTCTCTCTCTCTCTCTCTCTCTCTCTCTCTCTCTCTCTCTCTCTCGGCAACTCTAGAGATTGAACCCAGAGGCACCCTACCATTGAACTATATCCCCAGCCCTTTTTATTTTGCAACAGGGTCTTCTTAAGTTGTGGAGGCTGACAATGAATGTGTGATCCTCCTGCCTCAGCCTCCCATATAGCTGGGATTACAGGCATATGCCACAGTGTCCAGCCCTGAAGGCTATTTTTGTTCCATGTATTATCTTAGCTAATGTGTCCCTGCCATTAGCACTTGTAAAACATCACAACTTTTTCTTCTGACTTTCATGGTTTCTGATGGGAAATCCACTCTGACTCTGGCTAGTGTTCCCTTATTAGTGGGGAGCCATTTGTCTCTTGCTGCTTTCAAGATTTTTGTCTTTAATTTTCAGATGTTTAACATGATCTATTTCAGTGTAGATTTCTCTAACACCACTCTCAGGAGAGGTCTGGGGTGTTTCATTACAGTCTGAGAGTGGAAGTCTAGGTCCCCACATGGCCTTTGCTGGTCTGGATTGGGGAGAGGTCATAGTTTTTTTCTGTGATGTTTGCACAGAAAGTGGTTATATTCTTAGTTTTCTGCTTTACTAGGATGCCATTCCTAGTCCTTTGTTTAGATGTTATTGTTTGCACCTATTCACTTTTCCATGTTGCCAGCTTATCTAGCACCCTTCTGGGATATGCGAGGCAAAAAAGAAACCCCAGAGAATGTACCACCGTGTGGTTCCCTTCAGGTCCTAGGGGTCTTAACTGGTATGCTTTCTTCTTTCCACTTTTCAGAGTCTCCTTATGTCTTTTTATACACAGGGTCAGGGTTCCTATTTGTACTTAGCAGGAAGAATAGGGAAAAGAACATCTACTCCATATTCTAGGTATTCTTGGAGCAAAAATAAAACTGTAATGATCAGAACTGAGATTCCAACTCTGCTTTACATCTGTCACACATTATTTTTAGTCACTTTCTAGGAATATGACTGCTGTGTGAAATGAGGGAAGGATTGCACTTTATTTTGTTCCCTTCAGCAGAAGTCTGTCATCATTTCAGGAAATGACATCTCTGAGGCTTGTGGGACTGTGATTGCCAGGTCCACACCCTGTACCTGTCTGCGTTCACTAGTGCTGCATTTGTAACAATTCCACATACAGGGACAAGTGTCTTGCTGTTTCATTATGATTTCAAGTGTGGTCATGCCCAGTATTCACTTATCAAATAAGTATTATTTCATTAGCAATTAATTTCCTTTCATTTCTCTGTTACCCTTAAGGTACTATATTGAAATTTTGCAATTGCACATGTATGTTGACTTTTGCATGAATTTCATTGTGGAACAGAAAAGGAAGGTGATTCAATTAGTTGCCATAAGAAGGAAACATTGAATTGGAAATGGTTGTGTTAGTTTCTCAATACTCTAACTGAATAACTGTGGCAATTAAAATTAACTTATAAAGATAAAAGTTTTATTTGTTTATTTTACTATCATGACTTTTTAGAGTGTGGAAACTTTATTTCTTTAACAGTATTTATCAAGTGTCCCTTACATGTTCAGCACTGTGCCACATGATGGGAAAATAAGCCAAAAAAAAAAGGAAAAATGAACTCCCTCTTAGAGCTGACTGAGGGGTGAGACTGGTAGGAGAGACAAGGTTTATTTTGCCTCATTGTTCTGAGTTCCAGTCCAAGATTGAGTGGCCTCATTGCTGTGGGCCTCTGATGAGGGCCATGTATCATGGCAAGAGCATGTGATGAAACAAACCACTCACTTCATGAGCCAGGGAACAAAGAGAAAGAGGAAGACTGGGATCCCCCAGTCCTCTTAGAGGGCACATACCCAATGACCTGCAGGCCTCCCACCAGGCCCCACCTCTCAAAGGTCTCACCACCTCCTGACAGCACCACTGCAGGGGCTGACCCTTTAACACACGCGCCTTTGGGGGATACTCATTTGAACAATAGCAGGTTGAGAATATTGATCTAATGTTATTATTATTATTTTTTTGGTTGTAATTGGACACAATATCTTTATTTAATTAATTAATTTATTTTTATGTGGTGCTGAGGATCAAACCCAGGGCCTCCCACGTGCTAGGCAAGCCCTCTACTGTTGAGCCACAATCCCAGCCCTGATCTAATGTTATTAGTCAATGTTCTCATAAAATTTATCCAACCAGTAACAATGATACTGCTCTTAAAGAAAGATGCAATTCTGCAGATGAACCACCAGATGTCCCACAGATTCCTTCCCGTGGGAGAGGAGCCAGGCATGTGTTGATTATTAAGAACAGCAGGGATAATGACAGACTTTAGTTTGTGTTAACATCTTTTAAGAAAGGCAGGCAGGCAGGACACTACACAGCAGACTGTCATACCTGTTCAGAGTTTCCAGTGTGACTGAGAGAAATTACAATATGTATTTTATTTAAAAAATATTTGTGTGATGGTGGCTGTTTACCTAATTTTTCTGGATCTCATTTCTTCATTGTGAGCAATGAAGGAATTGTGGGGCAAAGATGAACACATAGGGCCCTCCCATCCTAGTGGACAATATGTAACAGTTGTCATTCTTTAGTTCCTTTAGAAGGATTGGGATATTGGTTATTTGGTTTCATTTTTGACTAATTTTGTGGGGACTAACAGAAGGCAAAGGAGATTCTTTTTCCCAGGCTTGACTGACTGACTTT
The DNA here is from genome assembly GCF_047511675.1 of Marmota flaviventris. Classification (NCBI taxonomy): domain Eukaryota; kingdom Metazoa; phylum Chordata; class Mammalia; order Rodentia; family Sciuridae; genus Marmota; species Marmota flaviventris. The sequence continues at coordinate 33,188,241 of NC_092511.1, read as the reverse complement.
CCTTTTTTTCCTCTTCCCTCCCTCCCTCCCTCCCTCCCTCCTTTCCTTCCTTCCTTCCTTCCTTCCTTTTTATTTGTTCTGATCCGTTATACCTGACAGCAAAATGCCCTTGATTCATTGTATACAAATAGAGCACAATTTTTCACTTCTCTTGTTATGCACGAAGTATGGTCACACCATTTGTGCAGTCATACATGTACCTAGGGTAATGATGTCCGTCTCATTCCACCATCTTTCCTCATTCCCCCTCTACTCCTCTCCCTATCCTCTACCCAATCCAAAGTTCTTCCACTTGTCCCATGCCGCCCACCCCCCCCCCCCCGCCCCACCTAATCTCCCCCCCCCCCCCCCCCCCCCCCCGCCCAGCTCTGGACATGCTGAGCTACCCATTTGTTCCAAACCATACCATGTCCTTTTATGTCTCTGGATCTCTACCTGGAATTTCTCTTGCCTTTTCAACTGTCAAACTCCTAATTTTCTTCAAGGTTCAGCTCAAATGTCACCTCTTCTGTGAAGCCATTCTTGATTCACTGGGTAGAATTAACCAGCTTAGCGCCTGTGTTCCCACAGCTCTTCTCACATAGCCAGTTAAAGCATTTGCCACACAGTTTGTTCCCTTCAAGACTTGTGAACCTCTCAAGGGTTGGCACCGAGTCTTTCTTATTTGTTGCTTAGTCTCTAGTGCTTGGCATGAAAGTAAGGCACAATAAATATTTGTTGAATAAATGTACAAAGGGCTCCAAAATGGCATTTTAAGGACTGTACATCGATAGTTCCCAATCCTGACAGCACATCAGAACCATCTACTTTTCATTTCCTGTTTTTTTGTTTTGTTTTGTTTTGGTGCTGGGGATTGAACTCAGGGCCTCATGAGTTTTGCGGAATGGATGCTAGGCTTCTGTGCCCTCTCTGGGTTGTCAGGGGATCTGCATGGCTGGACACATCATTTAAAACCACTTTGGTGAGAGATGCTGTTTTACCTCTTTCACTGTGGACTACCAGGCTGTTTAATAAGCACACATCTTCCACCGAGTCATACCCCCAGTCTTGGGAAGCTTAAAACCCAGTTCCTAGTTCTTTCTACCAACTCAGAGTTTCTGGATGGGCCTATTATTTTGTGTTTTGATAAGCTCTGAGTGATTCTTATGCAGGCATTCTGCTGCCAGTTCTTAGGTGACCCTTGGGACCATTACCAAATCCATTTCAGATGAGGTTCTAGAACATTCTGACAGGAATTTCACAGACCCATCCCAGGACATTATCCCCTTATCTTTCTTATCTGAACTTGTTTCAAGAGCCATTCAGGTCACTTTGGTATGTAAAAAATTTTTAAATTATACTGGAGGCTTAAATACCAAACCCAAACACATGCCTGAGCCTCTTTCTGGGGAGAGGCTGACCAGCCTTAGGCAGGGCAGAGGGGAGACCCAGGTGTAGTCATCTATATTTTGAAGCTCTCTAGATGATTTTGGGAGACCATGCTTTACCTTGGTGCCTCTGCACTTGTAGAAACACATGCATTCCCTCTTTTCGGGGAGTAGGGGCCAGAGACTTCTCTGCATGTTTAATTTTGGTTCAGTATCTCAGAGTTCAGAAATCGGGAAATACAACCATCCCCACTTTCTGTTGAACTTCCCTTGGAATGAGCTGGAAGGCACAATTGTTTCTGTGGAATGTGGCTATGAAAGACAAGCTGCCTCTGGCTGTCTCGATGGAACAGATAGCGGACCTGGCTGGGCAAGGGAACATGTGGGGGAGGGGCATAAGAATGTGTCATTATGGGTTGCAAGAGTAATCCATAATGTTTTTAAAAACATTTCGAAGTTTTCTTATTTCTTCTTGTTTTAATTTTTTAAGATTTTAAAACAAATTTTGAATCAACATATAAAATTGTATGTACTTGTACGTGTACAACATAATGTTTTGAAGTATGTTTATTTTGTGGGATGGTTGCTAGGCTTCTGTGCCCCCTCTGAGTTGTCAGGGGATCTGCATGGCTGGACATGTCATTTAAAACCACTTTGGTGAGAGATGCTGTTTTACCTTTTTCATTGTGGACTGCCAGGTTGTTGAATAATTTAGGATGGCAGGGCTTCAAGCTGCTGTAGCTTAGAGAGTCACTGAGGGCACAAGCCACCCCAGCAAGTCTTATGATCATTCTCAGTGTGCTCACTTGAAAATGGGGACAGTGAACACCAAGTGATGAGAACACTGGAGGGAGATGCCATTGTATTGATTTCCAATGTAATGTGGAATGTGTATTACTTCCTGAGCCACAATTTGTTTTTTGATTTTTTTTTGTAGTGCTGTGGAATTGAACCCAGGGCCTTGTGCATACTAGGAAACGCTCTACCAACTGAGCTATATCCCTAGCCCCTTGTTTTTTTAAATTTTAATTTTAATATATTATTAAGGAAAAGTTTAACACACAAAAGGAGAGCCCAAGGTAATGATCTCCACATACCCATCACATGTTGACATTTTGTCACTCTTTTTTAACTTACTCCTCAACATTTCTCACAAGTATTGTATTTAGATTCTTGTAATTTAAAATACACTTTAATTTTCAACCAAGTGTTCATATATTTTAGAAAAGAAGTAGTTTTTATGTTCTCTCTCTGTATATACATGTACATATATACACACACACTGTACATATTTTCTAATATGCAACCATATACAATTGGCACATTCTGCCTGATTAAAAACAATTATCTAATTTCATCCAATATTATCTGTATTCAATTTCCTCTGATAGTATTTTTCAAACCATGATTTAAATGTATTGCATTTGGTTGTTGACTCTTAAGCCTATCTCTATTATTCTTTTTTCTTTCCAATGATTTATTTTGAAACATTTTGAACCTACAGAAAATGGAATAGTCCTCTGCAGCTCTTGTCTCCGTCCTTGGAGCTCTGGTGCTGTCCTCTGCACCAGACTTCCTGTTCCATGACAGCACTTAAGCCAATGAGTAGTCTCATCAGCCTGCCTATTGCCAGGAGCATTTTAGAGGTCTGATCATCTCCTGTCATCTTATACTTTTTCTGCCCTTTCTTGTCTGAATTAGTATTACTTCTGCTAAAACAATTTTCTCAAGAATTTTTGTGAATGCCCTGCAGATTTCCCTGAGGTTCACTCTATTTGACAAAAGTCGTATGGGTGGATCTTTTCCAAGGAAACTCTTTTCTATACTGGCCACCTGCTCAGATGGTTGAGGGCCACACTCTTAGGCCTCCTGAAGGCCCTCTGGCTGATGAAGAACATCTGTGAGTGCAGTTTTCATTTCTTGAAAAGGTCCTTCTCACAACTGAATGATCTGATCTTCTGCTCTTCCTGAGCTTTTAACAAGTCGGTATAACCATACTCTTGTCCTTTAATGCTTACTTTCCTGATATTAAATCTCTTAGTTTTCATGTCTTACTATCTGGAGAGGCTAAGAAATTTCAAAATTATCAAGTTCTCATCTCTTTTGTTTAACATAATCTCTTCTCCTTTATATTTTATTATAAGCAGCAAGAAGAAACCAGAAACTGCCATCAACATTTTGCTTGGAAATCTTAGCTATATAACCAATGTCATCCTTACACATTCTGCTCTCCACATAAATGTAAAAGATACTTCCATGAAGTGCTATTAACAAGGATGGCCTTTCCTTCACTTCCAAGTAATATGTTCTGCCTGTCCTTTTGAGTCCTTGACAGCAGATTAAAGTCAAAATTTCCACCAGTTTATCAAAGATGTTTCAGGTTTTCTCTGTCACACCACTCAAGATTCATCCAGCCTCCATTCACTGCCCAGTTCCAAAGACAATTCCCAGGTATTTGTTACAGCAGCACTCCATTTCTGTATGTTTTTTGTTGTTTCATAGATTCAATACATATTTTTCTCACAGTTCCTGATGGTCAGGAGTCTATGTTTGTGTGGCTTAGCTGGATCTTCTGCTTGGAGTCTCACACAACTGCATTCAAGGTATCAGCTAGGCTGCCATCTCATCTGGAGACCCAACTGGGGAAGAATCTGCTTTCCAGCTCATTCAGGTTGTTGGTAGAATTAGTTTACTGTAGCAGAAGATGCAGACTTCTTACTGGCTGTCAGTTGAGATCCTAGGGGTTGCTGCAGCTCCCTGACATGTGATCTTCTCCATAGATAATCCACACAGGGCTGTTGACTTCAGCCCACCATTCCCCCATATTCTACTGGTTATGAGCATGGCACAGATATTGTTGATATTCAGACAAGGCCATGGATCATTGGGAATCATTAGCATCCACACACACATTCTATTTTTTTCATAATACCTTTATTCAATTTATTTATTTTTATATGGTGCCGAGGATCAAACCTAGGGCCTCACACAGGCTGGGCAAGCACTTTACCACTGAGCTACAGCCCCAGCCCACACATTCTATTTTTTTTTTTTTTGATAGAAAAATTATTTTTTTTTATTGGTTGCTCAAAATATTACAATGCTCTTGACATATCATATTTCATACATTTGATTCAAGTGGGTTATGAATTCTTATTTTTACCACGTGTACAGATTGCAGGATCATATTGGTTATACATCCACGTTTATACATACTTCCATGCTAGTGTCTGTTGTATTCTGCTGCCTTTCCTATCCCCTTCCTCTCCCCCCCTCCCCTCCCATCTTCTCTCTCTACCCCATCTACTGTAATGTATATATGAATTACATATATACATCCTCTTATATGTAATTTTGTATAACAATGAGGGTCTCCTTCCATTTCCATGCAATTCCCCTTCTCTCTCCCATTCCCTCCCACCTCTCATCCATGCTTAATGATAATCTTCTTCTCATGCTCTTCCTCTCTGTTCTGTTTTGAGTTGCCCTCCTTATATCAAAGATGACATTCAGCATTTGTTTTTTAGGGATTGGCTAGCTTCACTTAGCATAATCTGCTCTAATGCCATTCATTTGCCTGTAAATGCCATGATTTTGTTATTTTTTTAGTGCTGAGTAATATTCCATTGTGTACTAATGCCACATTTTTTTTTATCCATTCATCTGTTGATGGGCATCTAGGTTGGTTCCACATTCTAGCTATTGTGAATTGTGCTGCTATGAACATTGATGTAGCTGTATCCCTATAGTATGCTCTTTTTAGGTCTTTGGGGAATAGTCCAAGAAGGGGAATAGCTGGGTCGAATGGTGGTTCCATTCCCTGATTTCCAAGGAATCTCCATACTGCTTTCCCAATTGGCCGCACCAATTTGCAGTCCCACCAGCAATGTACAAATGTACCCTTTTCCCCACATCCTCGCCAGCACTTGTTGTTTGACTTCATAATGGCTGCCATTCTTACTGGAGTGAGATGGTATCTTAGAGTGGTTTTAGTTTGCATTTCTCTGACTGCTAGAGATGGTGAGCATTTGTTCGTGTATTTGTTGATTAACTGTATATCCTTCTCTGAGAAGTGTCTGTTCAGGTCCTTGGCCCATTTATTGATTGGGTTATTTGTTTTCTTATTGTTTAATTTTTTGAGTTCTTTGTATACTCTGGATATTAGGGCTCTATCTGAAGTGTGAGGAGTAAAAATTTGTTCCCAGGATGTAGGCTCCATATTTACCTCTCTTATTGTTTCTCTTGATGAGAAAAAACTTTTTAGTTTGAGTATGTCCCATTTGTTGATTCTTGATTTTAGCTCTTGTGCTATAGGTGTCCTATTAAGGAATTTGGAGCCCGACCCCACGGGATGGAGATTAGAGCCAAATTTTTCTTCTATCAGACACAGAGTTTCTGTTTTGATCCCTAGCTCCTTGATCCATTTTGAGTTAACTTTTGTGCATGGCGAGAGAAAGGGATTCAGTTTCATTTTGTTGCATATGGATTTCCAGTTTTCCCAGCACCATTTGTTGAAGATGTTATCCTTTCTCCATTGCATGCTTTTAGCACCTTTGTCTAATATAAGGTAGTTGTAATTTTGTGGATTGATCTCTGTGTCCTCTATTCTGTACCATTGGTCTACCCGCCTATTATGGTACCAGTATCATGCTGTTTTTGTTACTATTGCTCTGTAGTATAGTTTAAAGTCTGGTATTGCTATACTACCTATTTCACTCTTCCTGCTAAGAATTACTTTTGCTATTCTGGGTCTTTTATTTTTCCAGATGAATTTCATGATTGCTTTATCTATTTCTATGAGAAATGCCATTGGGATTTTGATTGGCATTGCATTAAATCTATAGAGTACTTTTGGTAATATCGCCATTTTAATGATGTTAGTTCTGCCTATCCATGAACAGGGTATATCTTTCCATCTTCTAAGGTCTTCTTCTATTTCTCTCTTTAGGGTTCTGTAGTTTTCATTGCATAAATCTTTCACCTCTTTTGTTAGGTTGATTCCCAAGTATTTTATTTTTTTTGAGGATATTGTGAATGGCGTGGTTGTCCTCATTTCCATTTCAGAGGATTTGTCGCTGATATACAGGAATGCCTTTGATTTATGCATGTTGATTTTATATCCTGCCACTTTGCTGAATTCATTTACTAGCTCTAGAAGTTTCTTGGTAGAACCTTTTGGGTCTTCTAGGTATAGGATCATGTCATCCGCAAATAATGCTAATTTAAATTCTTCTTTTCTTATCTTTATGCCTTTAATTTCTTTCATCTGTCTAATTGCTCTGGCCAGTGTTTCGAGAAGTGGTGAGAGAGGGCATCCCTGTCTTGTTCCAGATTTTAGAGGGAATGCCTTCAATTTTTCTCCATTTAGAATGATGCTAGCCTGAGGCTTAGCATAGATAGCTTTTACAATGTTGAGGTTAAATTCCTGTTATCCCTAGTTTTTCTAGTGTTTTGAACATAAAGGGATGCTGTACTTTGTCAAATGCTTTTTCTGTGTCTATCAAGATGATCATATGGTTCTTATCTTTAAGTCTATTGATGTGGTGAATAACATTTATTGATTTCCATATATTGAACAAGCCTTGCATCCCAGGATGAATCCTACTTGATCATGGTGCACAATTTTTTGGATATGTTTTTGTATCCGATTTGCCAGAATTTTATTGAGGATTTTTGCATCTAAGTTCATTAGAGATATTGGTCTGTAGTTTTCTTTCTTCGAAGTGTCTTTTTTCTGGTTTCGGAATCAGGGTGATGTTGGCCTTGTAGAATGAATTTGGAAGAGCTCCTTCTTTTTTTATTTCCTGAAATAACTTGAAAAGTATTGGTATTAGTTCTTCTTTAAAGGTTTTGTGAAACTCCACTGTATACCCTTCTGGTCCTGGGCTTTTCTTGGTTGGTAGTCTTTTGACGGCTTCTTCTATTTCCTCTACTGATATTGGTCTGTTTAAGTTGTGTGTATCCTCCTGACTCTATCTGGGCAAATCATATGACTTAAGAAATTTATCAATGTCTTCACTATCTTCTATTTTATTGGAATATAAGGTTTCAAAATAATTTTTAATTATCTTCTGTATTTCTGTAGTATCTGTTGTGATATTGACTTTCATCCCGTATGCTAGTAATTTGAGTTCTCTCTCCTCTTCGTTAGCATGGCTAAGGGTCTGTAGATCTTATTTATATTTTCAAAGAACCAACTTTTAGTTTTGTCAATTTTTTCAATTGTTTCTTTTGTTTTAATTTCATTGATTTTCAGCTCTGATTTTAATTATTTCTTGCCTTTTGCTACATTTGCTGTTGTTTTGCTCTTCTTTTTCTAGGGTTTTGAGATGAAGTGTGAGATCATTTATTTGTTGGTTTTTTCTTTTTTTGAGGAATGAACTTCAGACAATGAATTTCCCTCTTAGAACTACTTTCATTGTGTCCCATAGATTCCGATATGTTGTGTCTGTATTTTCATTTATCTCTAAGAATTTTTTGATTTCCTTCTTTATGTCTTCTGTAACCCATTGATCATTCAGTAACATATTGTTCATTTTCCAAGTGATGTAGGATTTTTCCTTCCTTCTTTCATCGTTAATTTCCAGTTTCATTCCATTATGATCAGATAAGATGCATGGTATTATCTCCACACCTTTATAATTTCTAAGAGTTGCCCTGTGGCATAATATATGGTCTATTTTTGAGAAGGATCCATGTGCTGCTGAGAAAAAAGTATATCCGCTTGATGATGGTTGATATATTCTGTATATGTTGGTTAAGTCTATGTTATTAATTGCTTTATTGAGTTCTATAGTTTCTTTATTCAACTTTTGTTTGGAAGGTCTGTACAATGGTGAGAGAGGTGTGTTGAAGTCATCCATAATAATTGTGTTGTGGTCTATTTGACTCTTGAACTTGAGGAGAGTTTGTTTTATGAACGTAGCAGCACCATTGTTTGGTGCATAAATATTGATAATTGTTATGTCTTGTTGGTGACTGGTTCCCTTTAACAGTATATAGTGTCCTTCTTTATCCCTTTTGATTAACTTAGGTTTAAAGTCGATTTTATTCCATATGAGGATGGCCACCCCTGCTTGCTTCCGAGGACCATGTGAGTGGTATGATGTTTCCCAACCTTTCACCTTCAGCCTATGTATGTCTTTTCTAATCAGATGAGTCTCCTGAAGGCAGAATATTGATGGATCTGTTTTTTAATCCAGGTTACCAGCCTATGTTGCTTTATTGGTGAGTTTAATCCATTAACGTTTAGGGTTACTGTTGATATATGGTTTGTATTTCCAGTCATGTTTGTTTATTTATTTATTTATTTTTAATTTGGTTTGTTTTTTCCTCTTTGATTAGTCCCCCCCCCATTTACTGAGGTACTTCCCACCATTGGTTTTGGTTGTGGTTTTTCATTTCCTCTTCGTGTATTGTTTTGCCCAAAATGCTTTGCAGTGCTGGTTTTCTGGCTGTGAATTCTTTTAACTTTTGTTTATCGTGAAAGATTTTTATTTCATTGTCAAACCTGAAGCTTAATTTTGCTGGATACAATATTCTTGGTTGGCACCCATTATCTTTCAGCATTTGAAATACGTTGTTCCAGGATCTTCTCGCTTTCAGTGTCTGTGATGAGAAATCAGCCGTTAACCTAATTGGTTTACCCATGAATATAATCTGCCTCCTTTTTCTTGTAGCTTTTAATATTCTCTCCTTGTTCTGTATGTTGGATATCTTCATAATAATGTGTCTTGGAGTTGGTCTATTGTGGTTCTGTATGTTCGGTGTCCTGTAAGCTTCTACGATTTGGACATCCATTTCATTTTTCATGTCTGGAAAGTTTTCTAAAATTATTTCATTCAGCAGATTGCTCATTCCTTTGGTTTGGACCTCTATACCTTCCTCTATCCCAATGACTCTTAAATTTGTTTTTTTTATGATATCCCATATCTCTTGGATGTTTTGCTTGTGGTTTCTTAGCAGCCTTTCTGAGTTGACTAGACTCTTTTCGAGATGATATATTTTGTCCTCATTGTCTGATGTTCTGACTTCTACTTGATCTACTCTACTAGTAATACTCTCATTTGAGTTTTAATTTGGTTTATAGTTTCCTTCATTTCTAGGATTATTGTTTGATTCTTTTTTATAACCTCTATCTCCCGGTAGAGTTGTTGATTTGCTTCTTGAATTTGTTTATGTAATTCGTTGTTGAGGTGTTCTTTCATTGTTTGCATTTGCTGTCTAATGACCTCTTTAAGATTCCATTCCATCTGAGTCAGGTATGCCTTGAGTTCTTTATCTGACCATTTTTTCTGATGCCTCTAGGTTCTCCTGTAGATTTAGGCTGTCCTGCATTGTTTGTAATCCTTTTTTTCCTTGTTTTTTCATGATGCTCGTGTTACTTTCCGGCTCAGTTTGACTGCTGTGTTAATATTTACTCCTATAAATTTGTTTTGCTCTTGTATATCTCTGGGATCTCTCCTTTGTGATGAGACTATGTCTAGAGATGTTGAGTTTTATTGTACTTTAAAGCAAATTCATTCGTTTCATAAAAGGCATACAGATTCTGATGGCGTATAGCGATCTGTGGTTTGGTCTTGGGACTTTATGTTTAGGTCGGGTGATGTGATGGTATAGGGGTTGGTATATCTTGTCAACCTTGGAAGATTGCTCTATTGAAGGGGGATGTTAACAGGAGAATGGACCGGAGTATTTGGGGGTATCTAGGGACATGGGAGCACTATAGACTGCCTCGGAACATTCACCTATATGCATTTAGTAAATTACACATAAAAGGAGTCGTAATGCTTGGGAGGAAAGGTAGGAGAAGGGGAAGGAAGAAGTCACTAAAGAGAATGAGAGAAAGAAAAATAGGTTGAATAAAAGAAAAGGGGAAAAATTGAAAAGAAAAGAAAAAAAAAGATAAATGCAGTCTTAAAGTTTAATTAACTTCTCTTCCAGTAGGTGGAGTTTCTGTCCTCAATATGCAGGAAACAATCCCTATGAGGCAGCTCTTCCTCCCCCACTGGGCGGCTCTCCAATCCTGGTCACCCAGGGCCGTTCCTGGTCTCCATCCTCCCTCCAACACCCCCTTCTCCTGCCTGCCATGCCCCACTCACCGATGGCGTTTTACACAGAACTAGCTACACGCCAGGCCTGCAGCCCCTTGGGTGCCCTGTTTTCTTGATTGACTGGGAACTCTCTCTGTTTGCCATTCACCCAGATCCCAAGGTTGTGGAGCACGGGGCTGGGGTCAGTCATCTTATTTTGCTTGATTCCCTCTGGTAGCCATGCCCCTGGGAGCTGGCGAAAAAGGCCTCGGTTGTCAGCGCTGGTGGGAGGGGGAGTTGGAGGTCAGGTGCCCCTCCTGACTTCCTTGGGTCCGACAATCACGCTCACTGTGAGCTGGGGAGGGGCCCTTGAGATTTCCCCGCTGTGTGGAGAAGGAGGGCTGAGGGTCACACACCTGCAATCTCCGATCTTGCTGTGGAGCTGTCCCATCCGCAAAATTCTGATGACGTCAGTTCTCTGCCATGGTGGACTCCGGTCTCCCTGCCGGGGTGTCCGATGGGAAGGGTGTGTCCGGTCTGTCTCTCCCCAAGTCCCACCTCAGCTCTTGGTCTGCTGGCCCATGGATGCTTGGTTGGCACCACCTCAAAAGATCCACAAAAGATCTGAAGATTTGTTTCTTTACTCTGCTCAAGGGTCTCTGTAGCGCTGAGTCGTGGAGGGTCAGTGGCGGGTTGGCGGCAGGTCGGCGGCCGGTCACCAATCAACCAGCCAGTAACTCTGTGTGTGGGGTGGCCTGAATTCACCCGCGCCCACGCTTGCTGGGGCCTCTGAGAAGCTCAAACTGCTCGCTTAAGTTCCACCTCAACCCAACATTGCTGGACATTCCTGAGCAGACAGCATCCAGTCGGTCTGAAGTCTCTCTTTGCCAGCGTAGCTGAAGAGGTCATGGAATTGATTCCTCCGCACCTGCTGCCATGTTGGTCTCTCCACACATTCTATTTTTTAATGTCACTTTTAAAAAAGAAACTTACTGAGGTTTGTGACTTAATGTGCAACCAATTTTGTGAATGTCTCATGTACACTTGAAAAAGTTATTTTCTCTATTGCTGTATTAAGAATTCATTTTACATCCTTAAGCTCTATTTGATTGATTTTTTAGGTTTTCTATAGTCTTGTTACTTTTGATTTGTCCACTTGACTGTCTTGGTCTGTGAATACTTTGTTAAAATCTCCTATTTTTAATGTATTTCTGCCATTTCTCCTGGAACCACTTGTAGTTCTCCTTTATAAATATGGTTGCTATATTATATGACACAAAGATATCATTAACTACTATATTTTTATTGTAACTTATGATTTGCTTTTATAAAATTTCCTTCTTTTTAATTTTTAATTTTATTTATTATTTCTTACTTTCAGATATACATGACAGTAGGGTGTATTTTTGACATATTATACATATAGGGAGTGTAGCCCATTCCAATTTTGATCCTATTTTTCTGGTTGTACATGATGTGGAGTTACACTGGTCATGTGTTCATATATAAGCATAGGAAAGTTATATCTGATTCATTCTACTGTCTTTCTTATTCCTATTCCCCTCCCTTCCCTTCATTCTCCTTTGTCTAATCCAATGAATTTTTATTCTTCCTTCTCCCTCTTGTTATTGTGTGTAAGCAACCACATATCAGAGAGCACATTCTGCCTTTGGTGTTTTGGGACTGGCTTATTTCACTTAGTATTATATTCTTCAGTTCCATCCACTTCCTGGTAAATGCCATAATTTCATTCTTCTTTATGGTTGAGTAATATTCCATTGTGTATATTTACCACATTTTCTTTATTCATTCATCTGTAAAAGGGCACTAGGTTGGTTCCATAGCTTAGCCATTGTGAATTGAGCTGCTATAAACATTGATGTGGCTGTATCACTGTAATATGCTGATTTTAAGTTGTTTGGATATAAATCAAGAAGTGGGGTAACTGGGTAAAATTGTGGTTCCATTACAAGTTTTCTAAAAAATTTCTTTCTTTGTTTAATATGTTTTGTCCTGAAATTTTTTGCTGAGAAGACTGCAATCACTGCTTTCCAGTATTTTTTCATTTGCCTGGAGTATATTCATCCATCACTTTATTTTTAGTGTTTTTAAATAATTTTGGTTTAGGCTGTCTGTTTTGTTTGGGGGGGGCACAGCTTTATGAAGATATACAAAAGATATACAAAAGTTACACATATTTAAAATATAAAATTTGATGAATTTGGACACATGTATACACTCAGGAAATCATCACCACTATCAAAGTAATAGGCATATTGTGAAGATATGCCTAAAAGTTTCCTTGTGCCATTTGTTATTGCTTTTATTTAAAAAACCACTTAAAATTAGATCTGCTCTCTTCACAAATTTTTAGATGTATAATATAACATTCTTAAGTATAGGCACTAATTTGTATTGTACTTCTCTAGAACTTATATAACTGAAACTTTATACCTGTTCAACTGTAACTTCTAATTCTTCCTCCTCAGCCCCTGAAAACTACTGTTCTACTTTCTTCTTCTATAAGTTTGCCCATTTTAGTTCCCTTCTATAAGTGGAATAGTGCAATATTTGTCCTTCTGTGACTTGTTTCTTTTACTTAGTATAATGTCCTCCAGTTTCATCTATGTTGTTGTGGATGATAGGGGTTTCTTCATTTTAAAGGCTGAACAATGTCCCATTGTTTATATACACAATATTTTCTTTATTTATCTATTGATGAGCACTTGAGGGGTTTCCCTATCTCAGCTATTGTGAATAATCACACAATGACTATGGGGGTGCAGATATGTTCAAAATCCTGATTTCAGTTGTTTTGGATATATACTTAGAAGTAGCATTGATTAATCATATAGTTGTTCTATTTTAGTTTTTTGAGGAGCCTCCTTACTGTTTTCCTTAGCAACTGCCCCATTTTATGTTCCTACTAATGGTGTGCAAGGATTATAATTTCTCCACATCCTCACCAACACTTACCTTTTTAAATAGCCTTTCTAGTGGGTGTGAAGTGATAACTATCTCACTGTACTTTTGATTTGCATGTCCCCATTGATTAGGTTATGCTGAGAATCTTTTTATATACCATTTATGTTTTCTTTGGAGAAATGTCTATTCAAGTCTGTTGGCCATTTCTCAACTGAGTTTTTGTTTTCTTGATATTGACTCATTTGCTTTCCTTATGCAGTCTGGAAATTAAGCCTTTATGAGGTATGTGGTTTGCATACATTCTCTCTCATTCTGTAAGTTTCTTTTTCACTCTGCTGATTTTTTCCTTTGTTCTTAGAAACTTTTTGTTTTGACATAGTTCCAGTTGTTTAATTTTGTGTTTGTTGCTTATGCTTCTGGTGTCTACCCAGTAAATCATTGCTAAGACCAATGTCAAGATGTTTTTCTCCTATATTACTCCTAGAAGTTTTACAGTTCTAGGTCCTATGTTTAAATCTTTATTTCATTTTTAATTGATTATTAATGTATGGCATAATATAGGAGTTCAATTTTATTCTTCTGAATATGGATATCCAGTTTTGTTTTTTATTGAAGAGACTAGCTTTTCTTCACTGTCATTTGTGGCAGCCTTGCCAAAAATCAGTTGACTCTTTATGTATGGGCTTTTATTTGGTCTCTTTCTATCCCATTGGTCTATATGTTTATCTTGGTCAGTATTACCGTGTACAACATAGAGTTCAGTTTTTCTTTGTAACTCAATCTGTATGTATTGCTTTTAACTTTTGAGTGTAGGCATTGACATTTGTGTTCAGACCCAATCCATTTAATTGGATCAGTGTACCTTAATCCAGGTACTAAAGGTATTGCCAAATCTGGCTCATACCACCCATCTTTCACCTTTCTTTGAAGGATTTCCCTTGGCTGATGGGAACCACTTATTTGGGAGATGGCTTGAATTTATGAGCCCTGCCTCCAGATTTTAATCTATGAAACTGATAGTTGACTTGAGTTTGGCAATGAATTTTTAGATAGAATATCAAAAGTATGACCCATGGAAGAAAACACTGATAAAGGTGGGTTTCATCTACAATTTCATTAGAAATTTATGCTCTGAAAAAAGAACTTCAAGAAAATTCTGTATATGAAAAATACATATCTGATAAGGAATGTATCCAAAACAGGCAAAAATATCTCTTAAAAACAATCATAAGAAAATATAACTCAGGGGTTGTTTCACCACAGGGAATATCCAGACAGCAAATAAGCATTTTTAAAGATGCTCAGTATCATAGTTGTTAGGGAATTGCAAATTTTGGAAGCAAGCAAATGTCTTTCAGTAGTTCAATGGATAAACAAATTATGGTACATTTATACAGTGGAATATTATAGTTAAAAAGTGAACTATGAATCCATAAGCTGTGAATCTACTTTAAGTTCATGTGGTCAAGTGAAATAAGCCAGTCTGAAAAGGCTATGTATCATATGATTCCAATTATATGACATTTTGGAAAAAAAACAAAACTATAAGGGTATTAAAAAGATCGGTGCCAGGGGCTGAGGAAGAGATGACTAGGTGGAGGGAGGACATTTTTAGGGCAATGAAATTTTCCTATGAACTTTAACAATCATGTATTAATATTGGTTCATCAGTTTTAGCAGATATATCACACTAATGCAAGATGTTAATTATAGGGGAAACTGAGGGCAGGGGTGAAGATTGTGTGTGGGAACTGTATGTACCTTCTGCTCAATTTTTCTGGAAACCTAGAACCACTCTAGAAGTAGTCTATTAATCATAATAATATGCTAAAAGGACTTGTAGATATTTAATTTGGGCCATACAGCTTTTCTTGACCCAGCCAGTAACAGCCCTGTATGAGAGGGTTCAAGGTCACAGTCAGCCCCGTGGCATAGTATTGTTAGATTCAAGGACTCCACCACATCTGAGCTTGTCCTCTTGGAGTTATTCCCTTGTTTTCAGGGTTGAAACGGAAGATTTTACAATATAAACCAAATAGCAATGGCCAAAATAAAAATACTGGCAAGGACACTACTCTACGCTTTTAGCTATGTGCATTCTCATTGTTTCTAAGGGTACTCCTTCACTCCTCCAGAGAAAGCCAACCAGATGAAAATCTGTGACTCATCAAAGATTCTGGCTTTCCTTGGAATATATATGTTTTTCCTCAGAAGCTGCCATTTCTCTTAGGAATGCTTACTGAATCATGTAATTCATATTTTTACGCTACATGTGGGTTTTTGGCTTTTCTGTTTATGTGAGTTTTGATAATACAAGTCGGGCTTACCATTTAGCTAGTGTCTCAGCAGCCACTGGAGAGGCAAGTTTGTTTTATGCAAATTAACATATATAATTGTAACATACTTCCAGTAACTGGTTTAATATGTGCTCTGTTGACAAAGGAGTCTCTCAGGTAATAAATGTTGAATACTTGGGAATAAAATATATTCTTAAAACCCCAGCCAAAAATTTAGCTCCTGAAGCCAAGCTTTGGGTGAAGAGACAGTAGTTGTTTTGCTATTTTAAAAAACCTGGATGATTAACTAGATCAAAAAACTATAAAAATGATATCTCTTTTTAGTTGAGTTATAATTAAAGAGAAGTTTGTTTAAAAATAAAAAATTAAGCTGGTTGTGGTGGTGCATGCCTGTAATTCCAGTGACTAGGGGGACTGAGACAGGAGGATTGCAAGTTCAAGATCAGTCTCAGCAACTTATCAAGACCCTGTTTAAAAAAAAAAAAGTTCTGCGGATATAGCTCAGTGGTTCAACCCCGAAAACAAAACAACAACAAAAAACAATTTGTGAATTTAGCTCAGTTTGGAATAACTTTCATATATCTCTATTTCTCTCTCTCTAGCTCTAACTCTTATTATAATAATAAGAAAAAAAAACCTAATATTTTTGAATAATTAGTTCAATGGTGTAGATCAATGCAGTCAATAAGAAAAATATATGAAGTATGGAAGATTTAAATTGATATATGGTGCTAGTGCTTTGAAGAACTTATAGTTAATAAGAGATAGCCAATCCTAACAGATTGGCTTGAAGGAAAAGACAAAAATATTGTCATTCTTATACTCAATGTTAATATGCAAAGAAGTTTTTCAACTACTGTTATGTGGTTACTCAATTAAAATAACATTTCCATTTATCTTGCCAGTGTCATTAATTTGTCAAAGAGAGCCTTTTATTTTATGGTTGGCAAGAATTCAAATGTCAAATTCAAGTATGTCTGAATCAAAGCCCCTTAACAATGGCACCGCTGACATTTTTGCCTGGGTAATTAATTTATTGTGGGAAGTTGACCCGTGCATTACAGGATGTTTAGCAGCATCCTTGGTCTCTACCTACCAGATGCCAGGAGTACTCTCTTCCCCAGGCATAAAAAATAAATATGCCTGCAGGAATAGCTAAATGGTCACTGGTGGGGCAAATTTGTTTCTTTTTGAGGGCCACTGGTCAAAACAATTGGGATATCTACAATAGTGCAATCAAAATGACTAAGTCTCACTGAACATATATGCTGCAATGAAAATTAAAGACAGGGTGCTTTTAAATCAGAGTTGAAGTGTATAGACCAAATTTGACAGTGTATGGAAATTTCTGTTTCAGTGCTCATACCAATGACTGACTTTGGGTGACACATCAGAATACTTGGTTTACCTATGACTTTATTTTCCTTGTCTATATTTGGCTTATAACCTACCTACTCCAAGATAATAAAGGTATACCATGTTATATTCAACATAATAGTCAAAGATTCCCATGTTGGCTAAATACATTGTTGATTGAATTACTGTGGCTTTGAATAAAGCATTTAGACCTCTTCTTTCTGAATAAGTGCTTTGTTGACCTTTTTCTTGTAGCTCTTCATCACCCTAATGCCACATTCACTAATTTCAAAAAGAGTAATTTGCCTCCAAAGGCTGATAATTTCAATTAACTGTTTTGATCAAGGGAGAATTTATAAGTCTTTGCCAGTTGGGCTAATTGCTCATTCAAGGCCTTTAATTGTTCCCTGGCTAATTTATTTTTAAGAGGCATCTGAACTAGCCTTTCTTTTGCTCATTAGGTGTTTGGCAGCTTCCCAAAGTAAGCAAGGGTTGACATCTGGTATGTGGTACTTAGTGCAATTGGGGATTTTTGCCATCGCCTTGATATCATCCACTGTCCTCTTCATTTCTCCAGGTCCAGATTTCTTCTACTTATGTTCCTTGCTTGCTAACCAGGCTATGACTTTAGTAGCTCAAGTGAGGCCCATGAGAGTAAGAATCACCAGCTTTTAGTTTTGCTACAACTTGTTGAACAATTTTGATGTAGACTAAGAAAATGGTCAGTGTGGGACATGTTCATTCTGAGTTGGGTGATGTCTTAGCCTGTTTCCTGCTGCTATAACAGAAAATCTGAGACTTTTAATTTATAAATAAAAGAAGTTTATTTGGCTCATGGTTTTGGAGGCTAGTAAGTCCAAGGGAACAGTGCCAGCATTGACTGGGCATCTGGTGGGGACCTTCTTGCTGCATCATTCCATGGCAGATGGTGACTGGGAAAGTGAGTACACAGGACAAAAAGGAAGAGGGCTGAACATTACCATGTTATGAGGCGCCCGCTCCTGTGATAACTAACCCACTCCCATAAGCTTTCATGAATGCAAAGCTCTCATGATCTAATCACCTATTAAAGTTCTTACCCCTCAATATTGTTGCTTTGGGCATTAAATTTCCACATGAGAAAGGCAGCGGAGCACAACAGACACTAGTATGGCAATATGTAAATCAATGGATGTGTAACTGATGTGATTCTGCAATCTGTGTATGGGGTGAAGGTGGGAGTTCATAACCCACTTGAATCAAAGTGTGGAATATGATATGTCAAGAAATTTGTAATGTTTTGAACAACCAACAATAAAAAATTAAAAAAAAATAAATTTCCACATGAGTTTTGGAGGGGAACATTCAACAATATCATATGGGTAGGGCATGCTTACAGGGTAATCAACCATTTTAGCCTGGGACTGAAGGATTTCCAGAGACATGAGGCCTTCATCGCTAAAATCAAGGAAGTCTTAGAAAAACTGAAATGAAATGGTGCCCCTAGAAATATTACTGTTTTCTAGATATCTCAGGATTCAGAAACCTGTGAAACCAAATAAGCCCCAAAAGTCAATACCTCAACATTGATAGCTCCAAGTCCTGAAATCATAACTGTAGGAACCTCGTCCTCTGAAACTCTTTTGGATTTTCTCAATAATCTTCAGAGATTGTCTCATATGTGCTAAGAAATGAACCTTCTCTCACATACTGTCTCTAGAAGATCCCAAAGCCTTCAGGCTATCAAAAGTGCTGGAGTGTTACAGACACCTTTAGCTCCTGGGATCCCTCTTCCTTTTTGAAACGGCTCATTTTGTTCCATTATCCTTATTTCCCACCTCTACCTAATCTCAGACATTCTTCACCTACAAAATGAAGAATAAAAATTCGGCATGCCCTAACCAATGCCATGGTTGACATGATCTTACTCTTCTCATTGCTTACTCAGAACTTCTTTTTTTGCTCAAATTGCTGTTTTACAACCACACAGTGGGAAGATTTTCAAAACTCACCAAAGTTTTCCTTTCTGTATCCAGATGCTTAATTTAAACAAATTCAAATGGTTTCTAGCCGTCATAGTCATATGTCACGAGTTTTGGCCTTTCTCTGTCAAATCCAAAGGTACTAGCTTGGCACCAGGACAGGATGAAAGAAGTTAGGGGTGCTGTCCATCATGCTGTGTCAGCACTTGATGTCAAAGATCATTGATGGGTTTCAAAGTACTGGATTATAGGAGAAGTGTACATGAACCAAACTCGCCTTTCTGCATTAACTACTCCCACCTTAACTTGAGTTGCTTTCTTTCTCTTCCTCTTCTTTTTTTCTTTCTTTTTTTGGTGCTGGGGGCCAAACCCAGAGTCTCATGTATTCTAGGCTAGTATCCTACCATTAAGCTATACCTCCAGTATTTTATTATCTTTCATGAAAATAGCAGACTCCAGGCTGGGGCTTTAGCTCAGTGGCAGAGCACTTGCCTAGCATGAGTGAGGCACTGGGTTTGATTCTCAGCACCACATAAAAATAAACAAAATAAAGGCATTCTGTCCATCTACAACTACAATTTTTTTAGAGGGAGAGAGAGAGAGAGAGAGAGAGAGAGAGAGAGAGAGAGAGAGAGAGAGAGAGAATTTTTTAATATTTATTTTTCAGTTTTCGGTGGACACAATATCTTTATTTTATTTTTATGTGGTGCTGAGGATCGAACGCAGCGCTCCACGCATGCCAGGTGAGCACGTTACCGCTTGAGCCACATCCCCAGCCCTACAAAAAAATTTTTAAAAAATGCTAAAAAAAATTTAAAAGATGCTAAAAATCTCTCAGGATTCTGACTGCAAATAACATAAATTCTGGTACAAACTAACTTAAACAAATAGGACATTTATTATTTTGTATAACAGTAACTCCATAAGTAGTTTAAGTTTCATAATTGATTGACTCAGTTCCTCAGAAATAGCAACAAGAGGCTAAATTGTCTCTGTATCTATGATATGTTATCCACAACTCTTTTGTCTTCAGATTAATTCTGCTCCTGGTCATGAGAGAGCTACCAATGGAAATTGGGAAAATGGGTGCTCCTGCTCTCATTCAAGAAGAAAGGGAGGGGAAGAGGAAAATGGAGAGAGCGGCCATGAGAAGGGAGAGAGTGAGAGAAAGATGGCTTCCTATATATGAAATGTAAGTTCTTTCATTTAGTCTGATTGGAGAAATTTAGGTCCTATGCCTACTCTGTGATTAGCAAGAGTCACCAGGAAAATGCCATCCATTGATTCATTTAGACTAATCAGAACCTATCCCAGAGAAATGTGTCATGTTGGATACATGGGAAATATATGAATAGTTGAACAGAACGGGGATTCCTCGAAGAAGAGGAAGAAAGAATGGATGGGTAGCCAACTGACAGTCTCTTATACAAACAATTCCATTTTATGGCATTTCTCTCCTTGGTACTGATAGTAATATTAGGGTAACAACCCTGGCAATTTGCTGATATCATTACAGTTTGGCAGAATAAAGAATATAAAGAGGTGGGTTTTGGAGTCCTGTGGGCTTGAGTTTGAGTCATGGCTTTGTTATCTTTCAACTGTCTTACTTCAGACAGGTAAGGTCACCCCTGAACTTCTGTTTCCTTGTTTGTTAAATAGCCTAATGCTGTGGATTGAGAAGTACTATTGTGGGTACTTAAGACATATTGTCTGTAAAGTGTCTAGTTAGGGGTGGGTACATAGGAGGCATTCAAGAAATGTTAGTTTTTTGCTTCTCTCCCCTATCTTACCAGTTTTGGAACGTAACCACCCACTGACTCTCCATCTTAATTTCTCTATCTAGTTCTGAAGGATGCTCATTTGCACTTTTTCCTTTTTTCATATGCACTGCCAGAATGCCTTGGGCCATCCAGGGGGCCAGTAGTAAAAACTAAATGTGCCTTTTAAAAATGCAGAAATTGATGATGTGAAATGCACCTCTTCACTATGTGATGTTGAGTGGCTCAGTCCTTCTGTGGGTGATGTCTTATAGTGTTCAGATACTTATATACCTGATTCTGTAACAAGCAAAGGTTTGGGGGCAGAACATGTACAATCTGTTATTTTAATCTCTCTGAGCATCAGGTCCTGTGCAGTACAGTTTTGATCTTTGTGACTTTCTCAGTTGTTGTTGTTTTTTTGTATATCAATAAATAGAATAATGTATGAGAATATACTTAAAAATGCAGTGTGTGAAACCATTTGAAATAAGAAGGAAAATATGCTGTATTCATCTAAACCTCTTGGATATCTGGGACTGCTGATGTAGAACCTGGAGCCATCTTACCCAGTAAGGGACGTCTGATCAACTTCTTCCTAGCCCCATTGCCATTTCATTCCTTTTCTTCTCTCACTCATCAAATATTTAGGACATTCTATGGGTGATAAAAACTAGGGTTACAAAGACAGCTAAGACACTTGGCCTTATGAACTAGTGACTTTTTGGCCTCCATCCACTTCTCTTTGACCTAGAAACGCTCCCATTTCCTCTATTGTTTTCTCCTTTATTTTTCTTCCACCTTGGGGGAATATTAAAGCCTCTTTGCTCCTCCATCCCTCTTTTTCTTATTTTAAACCCTCTTATCTAAGGGGAAGTTTTGGCTCTTGACCTAACTGCTACTAACCAAGTCAATATTTTCTTGAAGTCTCTGTTTGCCTTCTGCAGAAATGGGACGAAAGTACCTGTCTCAGGTATATATGTTCATAGATGGGATCATGGTAGGAGTTGAGGAAGAGTGTTGGATTTGTTGGTGAAACAAGTATTTCCTATTCATTCATGCAGTTACTTTGGATAAGGCATTTTCTTTTTTTAAAAATATGATGTCTCCATTTTCAAAATAACTAAGGATACTAAAAACCAAAGATGATATTTGCAAGATTCATCTTACAGATATCAAAGTGCTCCATACCCAGGAGAGTTCTTTACATATGTTAGCTGTTTTTATTACCTTACAGGGTGGGGTGGGTCCCCAGTTTGGCAGGTGAGTAGAAACACAGGAATCTATAGTAATCAGTCCTTCTTATAAATTCAAAAATTTGTTGGCCTTTGCAAGGGGTTTCCCTTTCTTTAGGAATAAGGATGTTGCTTACAACCCTCTATTTATTTAACAATTTTAGCAGCATTTATTTGAGTGTGTATTAAATCTGAAGTGCTGTCCTGGGAAACTTGATCAGGTTGCGGAAGAAGATGAGTTAGCAAATAAAAAATTGAATTTATAATCCCAAATTTCTATGGTGCTATAAAGGGAACCGATAGGGCTTTGTTAGAGAATTCTGTGTCATGGGCTGCAGAGAGCTGCCCTCTGCTGATCCTCTTCAGGTTTTACCACAGCTCTAAGGAACCCTGTGACATCTCTGGTCTTTTCCTCTACATATGGTTGGAACTGTGCTTAAGTTCATGACTTAGGAGAGCTCATCTTAATTTAGATGAGCTGCCCTAAGTCATTGCCTCATTGTTGCTTGCCTTCTGTCTCCAGCTGGAAGGAACTTTCCCTGGGCCATGGGGTCTGCCACCTCCATGTCCCCACCATTTGCACCTCATCCCTAACAAAGATGAATGCCTAATTCATGAGGGAAGGGGCCCTTGTGTAAGCCTTCACCTAATCATAGAGGGCTCAGCAGAGGGTGTGTTGGTGAGGGTGCAGGGTAGGGGCAGAGAAGAAGAAACAGGGGACTTTGCTGATCTCTGCAGAAACTGGACCAGCTTCTGGGATGGTAGCACCTAGGCCTGCAGACTGAGTAATGCCAGAAACAATGATTTGGGGGCTGACTAGACTTTATCAGGAACATTATGCACACCTGCCTGAAACAACTTGGTGCTGTGTTGGGTGGCTCACACAGTGCCTACCTTCTGGATTAAGCACCTCTTAGGGAAGCCAGCAGGAAGTTTGCTGACATTTACTTCCTTTCTAAGCATTAAAAATTTTGCCTCTGAAGTAGAACAAGGAATTTCCATGACACAGATCTGGGAAGTCACATTTAGAGATGAGTTTAAGATATCAGTGTCAGGTGTTCACATTCTCTTGTTACCCTGGGGTCTCATGGTCTAATTTTGGCTAGAAGATGACAGGTGGAGAGGCCATGTGGTTCAGGGTGGAATGCCCTGGTTGGAAAGTCAGATTATCTGGATTCCGCTTCCAACCAGATAGGTGACTATAGGTGAATCACTTCACCTTTCTAGTCCCAGTTCTCTTATTTGTAAAATAAGGGAGATGGGTGAAGTAGATGATGTCCCTAGGTCTTTCCAAATCAATTAATGGGATTTTATGCCATATTTTTGATGTAGTCATTGACAACAACACTGTATAGATTGTTCTTTCTTATTTTTAAAGAATGCTCAGCGGAGGAAAATGAAAGGTGACTTCTCTGCTGGTGAAATAGCATATGTTTCTATAGTTTCTATGAATTGTTGGCTTAACTTCTTTGTGATTCATATATAGTTTCTGCAGAACTGAAAGGTCACCCCAGAGACTGGCCCCTAGCCTCTTCTTCATTGGAAAGCAAGTGACTTAGTTGTTCCTCCAATCATCAATGCACAAGCAAGTGGTGGGGAAGTTAGGGTTAAGAGAGACAGACAGCAGAAAATGATTGGAATGGGTGGTACCTGTATTGGCTCTTTGTTAGCCAGCCTGACTGAAACCTCATGTTAGTCAAGCTTTTCATTGCTGTGCCAAAAATACCAGAAATAAACAACTTAGAGGAGGAAAAGTTTATTTTGAGCTCAGAATTTCAGAAGTTCAGTCCATGGTCAATCTTTCACTCTGGGTCCAAGACGAGGAGAATGTTATGGTAGAAGGGTGTGGCAGAGGAGTGCTGCTCTGCTTATGGTGTCCAGAAAGCAGGAAAAGAAATGGGGAAGTGGCTGTAAGGAAGATGAACATTTCCAGGGCACACTCCCAGTGACCCACCTCATACAATCATGCTCTACCTGCCTATAGTTATCATTCAGTCCATTCAAATTAGGTCGGACTGATTAGGTTACAACTCTCAGAATTCAGTAATTTCACTTCTAAATATTCCTTCATCAACACAGGAGTTTTGGGGGGACATCTCATATCCAAACCATAATATTCCACTCCTAGGCCCCAAAAGCTAAGGTCCATCTCACAATACAAAGTACATTTAGTTTGTCTCCAAGAGTCCCCATAGTCTTAATTTTTTGGCTGTTAGCAAAAGAAAAGGAAGAGAATCCAGAGAAATAGATAGCAGAAAAACAATAGAAAACAAACAAACACAAAAACCCCAATATAAAACAAAACCAAAGTATACGAATCAAAAGCACTAACCCTCAAAAGACAGAGTTAAGAAAATAGCTGCCTTCAAGGAATGCTAGAAATGAGAAAAGTGAGACAAATATGTCTATGTACTAATCTGCATGGACCATTCAGCATGCAAAAATTAAGGAAAAAGTTTTCCTGATGGAAGATTAAGAAACTGTTTCCATTGGGATGGTTAAAAAATTGTCTATAATATTATATGTTTGTTGTCATTTTCCAATTGTCTTTTCATTTTTTCTTTTTTTGGTACTGGGGGATTTACCACTGAGCCACATCCCTGAGTTGCTTAGGGGCTCACTAAGTTGCTGAGGCTGGCTTTGAACCTGTGATTCTCCTGCCTCAGCATCCCAAACTGCTGGGATTGTAGGCATGCACCACCGTGCTCAGCCACTTTTTGTTTTGTTTCGAGGTATGTATTGCCCACAAGAGTAGTAGTCACGGGCTGTCAATTCCTTATTTTTGTGGAGCTAGTCAGGTTTTCTGTTCTGTTTCCCTTCTCAGCAGTATGAGCTGGGGCAGTTTGGACGGTGTGTCTATTCCACTCACAGGGAGGGATTGCTGTAGGGTTCTGGGAAAGGGGTTCCAGAGGCAGAGCTCCTAGAGGTGGGAATTGGGTCAAGCTAGACACCACGTGCTTTGTTGGATGACGTTTGGACTGAAGCTTTTTAAATCAGCACACCTCCGGAGCCCAGCTGCTTTCAATCCCTGCTGGGAGCCTTAATGGCTGGAATCTCCTCTGGGTTCCACTCGAGCAGTATAGGATGGCCTCCGCTTCCGTGGCTCCCTTGTCTTGGCCTCCTGGGCTCAGTCCCAAAGCATATATTCACTCTGCACCATCAAGTTTCCCATTGTCCCCAGCTGGCCTTGTAAACTGCAAGACTCAAAAAACAAGAACCCCCCAGGATCCCTCAGGTCTGAGTTTCCCAAATTCCTTTGGGTACAACACTCTCCACGTCTGAATTTCACCTGGTTTTCTAGTCATAATCTGGGTTGCTTGGCAGACCTCTGCCAGGTCAGGTTTTCAGACCCAGCTGGAATTCATTACACAGGCCTGGGTGCCTAGGTTTAACCCTCACTTGCCAGATGCTTGCAGGCTGCCGGAGCAGTGGAAAATCCTGGCAGCCCTCTAGACTCTCTGCAGGCTCCTAGGAGACGCCCAGCACCCTTCCCACACCAGAATATAGTGTAGCTCACCCAGGGGATCAGGTTGACGATGTCTTTGGTACTGATTTCTCTGTTTCAAGACATGCCATCGTGCCATCTGAAATGTGGGTTTCTTAGTCCCCCTCTCTGATTTGCCTGTGGTGGATTTGCAAGGCTGGCTGCAGGCGCCAGAGATGAGTTGTTTTGTTCTTCTCCTTTTTTCCCCTCCATTTTTGAATTTTATTGTATATAAGCTCCTGAGTCCCTAGGTATTCTGAGAGTCCAGTATTAAATCCCAGTAAAGTATCTCTTTTCATCCACCTCAAAGAGAAGCCGTTTGTCTGCTTTCCTGGTCTACACCATGGAGCCGCTTGGAAAGAAACCACCGTCTTGACTCTTCTCCTGGAGCACAATGTTTACATGCACAATTTCTTTTGATCACCAAAATGACTCTGTGGAGTTGGTAATATTACTCAGCCTCGTAGATGGATGATTTAGTAATGTTTCCCTTCTAGCTATGGTCACATATTTTGTATGTGCATACACATGTGTTTGTATAAAAATTTGTTTTTTATATAAAATAAATATACAGTACTCTTCTACATCCCCTCTCACCAATAGAGCCCAATGAACAGTGTAAAGAATCTAACAGGACATTACTGTGGATGTCATAGGCAGGGCAATCATTTAGGGTCTTTTGTACATTATTTGACATTCCCTTGAAATTATCCTGCATCTTTCCAGATGGTGGGAATTTAGTGTGCCTGTTTACCCTTACCACATCCTTTCTTTAACTGATGTTAATCTAGATGCATTCTTCCTATATTTCATATAGTATACAAACATATATGCAAAATAAACACACATATGTGCTTATATAAAGATTTTGACCTTTATGTGAAATAGTTTTTTCCCCTCAGTCAATAATACTTTATGGAAATTTCTGCAAGTTCATTTTTTAAAAAATTCAAATTCACTTTCAGTAGTGGCCTCAGAGCCCCTTAATGTATTTAACTACTTCTCAATCTTTGGGCATTTTCTTTGCTTCTAGTTTCTTTCTTTTTTCTTTTTTTGTCCACTAGGATCAATGCTGCAAGAAACATCCTTATGGTTATATCCTTATGAAGGATTTAAAATTGTAACAGATGTTGCCAGATTGTTTTTAGGAAAGGCTATAACAATCCACATTGTCACCATCAGTGTTTAAAAGTCCCTCTTCCGCACATCCTTTCAGATAATGCAT
Organism: Marmota flaviventris; assembly: GCF_047511675.1. NCBI lineage: Eukaryota > Metazoa > Chordata > Mammalia > Rodentia > Sciuridae > Marmota > Marmota flaviventris. The sequence goes on along the minus strand of NC_092511.1, from coordinate 33,161,602 downwards.
CATTTGTTGCATTAAGGATGTATATCCCTTCTCCCTAGACCAGCACTGCTGCATGCATTTTTCAAATTCAGAATTTCAGTTGACTGCGATGTTCAACTTCAGATGACTGGTGGCTGGCTGGTGACATGATGGCCTGTCAGTTCATAATGCAGTTTGTAAAAATACCAGTAGAAGATGGAACCAGTAAGAAATGTTTCAAATCTCAAATCTTATTGCAGGAGCAAACTCAATTCATACTTCATCAATTATATGGGAGAGGTTAATGGCATGACACTTTGAAATTCTTCCAAGGATGCTTCTAGAAGATTATGTGTCAGCATTGTCTGGTGTGACTTGCTTCTTAACCCAGCATTGGATGGCAGCTCCAGAGCCATTAGGCTGGGCATTGTGAGAAGGCATACTTCCTTGTGGTGTTCCATGACTTGAGGAGGTTCTGGGAAGTGGCATGGCATTGTTGATGGAAAAGAGTATCCTCAATCTGGAGACAGACAACTCCCCTGTGAAGTAAGGAGGGCACATTCCATGTGTGCCTAAGTTTTTTCTGAATGTGACACTGGGTGAATCTATGGACGGAGAGGGAAGAACATCAACACAGGAATCGCAGAGAACAGCGTTGGCCTGGGGGGAAAAAGAAAATTCATCATAGTTAAAATTAATTCTATTATATTAACTTAATTACTTATTATTACTAAATGAAAATTGAACTGTTTTCCTCTCTTCAAAGCTGAATGCTGAACACATCATGGGCCAAGTTCTTGTTTAAAAAAAAAAAAGTGCTTTGGAATTTTTTAAAGTGAGCACTAGATGGCAGAATTGTCCCACAGTGTTAATAAAAGTACATTGCATTTTCAGGGAAAGTGAATCTGCAGGAGGCAGTGGAAGTTGCTGTTCAGGAAGGAGAAGCAGACATAGTATAGCTAGAAGGGATTTCTGGAATTTTCTAGTTTGGTCTCTATTGTTTTAATTGTACAAATTATACATAAATGCGTTTTAGTTGTAAAGGGCTCAGGTTTACACATGTCTTCCTTCCCTTCCTCCTTTACTTCTCTCTCTGCTGTGTTTCTTTCCTCCCCCAGAGAAAATCATCTTTAACAATTTGCTGTATTTCCTTATGGTCCTTTTCATGCAGATATGCACATATATGTATGGACATATACATATGTATCTTTTCTTGATAATCCATGCAACCTCCCCATTTTGTAAATGAAGAAGGACAGTGTAGGATTGGGAGCTGGTATTGTTCTGTGAAAAGAGCCTGTGCCATGGACTCACACAAATTTGGATTTTAAATTGTAGTTTTGCAAAAATAGTTGCCAACCTTGCCCAAACTATTTAGCTGTCTCTAGCCTTAATTTGCTCATTTTGCAAGCTGTCCAGGTATCTGAAATCAAATGAATACATGCACATACTCTTAGCTCAGTGTCTGGCACTGAGAAGGCTGGCCTGGCCATGAGCATTAGTTTTCTTCCCTATCACTCTTTTTTTGCCAGGTTCACACAGCTCATTAGTGGAAGAGCACAGCTCTATCCATTTCGCATCTCCTAGGAACCTTCAAAAACAAACAAACAAACAAACAAACAAAAAACAAAAACAACCCTGCGGGCACATGTATAAAAGTAATCATATGCAATCTTCAGCTTAATGACCCAACAGCCCAACAGCCAATAAAGAGGAATCCTACTGTTGCCAGAGCCTTCTCTGGCAACTGGATTGCTTGGTTCTGTCTAAGTTCAGGGAAGAGCTGTATTTGAGAGCTGGAGGGAAATGTCAAGATATAAAATGGAATTCAGAAAGGCTCAGCTGATGGGTTCAAGTTCAGACTCAGTTCATATCTGTAAATTTGTGCCAACTCTTAAATTCTCTGTGCCTGAGTTTCTTTATTTGTAAAACTGGAAGGATGAATCAAGACCCCAGTAGAGCTTATACTAGTGCAAAGATGAATGAGCTATGAAGTTTGCGATGCTTTCCTTTTGCCATATTTCCCCTCAAACTAAGAGCCAAATGTGAATTGAAACTATTCTCTTTGTCTTGAAATTTCTGGGGTACCTTTCATTCATGGTTTCATGTTATTGTAATGGTCTTAATTTTGGATCTATAAAGGTGGTGGTGAGGAAACAGGCTGAAGTGTTTACTCATTCAGGCATGAAGGGCTTTAAATGTTGCACTTTGGGGTGACATGGATGTGGAGGTTTTCCTACCATATTTTAAGTGTCTCACTTGAAATTTTGCATAACAATCCCTGATAATTCCTTTGGTCACTTTAGAACATATTTTCAATTAAGTATTTGCAAATGCATTTTTAAAAGTAATTAAGATTTGTGCTGGGGATGTGGCTCAAGCGGTAGCGCGCTCGCCTGGCATATGTGTGGCCCAGGTTTGATCCTCAGCACCACATACAAACAAAGATGTTGTGTCCGCCGATAACTAAAAAATAAATATTAAAAAATTCTCTCTCTCTCTCTCTCTTTAAAAAAAGTAATTAAGATTTATTATATTATTTGCATTTGAGAACATCTCTGATTTGAAAAGCAGCAGGTACTGTGAACATTAGTTCAATGGTATTTCACTTATTTATTTACTTTTGAAACACAAATTTATTTAGGAAAGCATTCAAGTTTGAACGTGGGCTTTCTTGGGGAAGACAAGTTAAATGGTCTTTAAAAAAATACAAAGTAAAAAACATTAAAAAACCAACTAACCAGCCAACAAAAAACCCAAAACAGAATGCAGAGTAACAGCTGATCTGCTTCAGTCAAGAAAGCTTTTTCCTGAAATATTAAGCTGGCTTAGGAAGAGACTAGCTGTCAGGCAGCGCGGGGGCCTAGGGGCGGGCCAGCAGCTCTGCAAGTTGATGGATTTGATCTGTCTCCCAATAGACTTAAGCTGCATTGGATGAGGTCAGACACCCCGTGCCTCTGCCTCACTGTGAGCTGCTGAACGAATGACAGTTCTTTTCTTCTTTTCCCTGTAGATGTGAATATCACATGGCCATCGCAGTTTTCCTCAGGAAGAGAAAGGTGCTCTGTTACCTGCATCAGAGATCACAGCCTGTGGAGGTATATGCACTTTGCTCAACTTTTGTCCATAAAATGGGAATTGTCTCTTTCCTTGCTCCCTATACTGTCTAAATTAACTCTGAGGGGACCCCTGAACCACCATCCGGTGGTGCCTGCAGAGATACAAAGGGGTATGTTTTCCAACTAGGTTGAAAGGATGTAGAAATAGACTTCACAGTAGAATCTTTCAGTCTCTCTCCAAAGCAGCTTCTTTACTGCTAATGCTAGAATTAGCTTGCAGTGGAATGGGCAAGACTGACTTGGCTATGGTGGCCTGTTGCTTTCACTCCTGACAGGCGAGGTAGCGGGCTGATTCAGGCTCTGGGATTGAAACACATCTTTTGCCATGATGAACTTTCTAATGAAGAGGGAATGTGATTACACCATGGGGCTGTGGAGGAACCTCCTCATATCCTGTGGAAGGGAATTAAATAAGCTTTGACAAAGTGTCCCTTGAAGAGGCTTAAAAGAATCACTTATTTGTCATTTTTAAGGTAGAGGACAGGTATTGTCCACATTAAGGCTGTTAACTGTGCACCTAGTAATTCTATTTAAATACAAGTTCTTCTTTTTTCTGCATGAATTCCTGTCAACAGTGTTTCAGCATCTTGCTTGCCAACGGTCTCCCATTGGAGAGTCTTGTCTCCGAGTGGAACTGTACCTGAGCCATTCAGGTAAAAACTGCCCTGAATTAAGCAGAAGAGAGCCTGCTAGCAACAGCAGTGTTTAAATGGTTGCTATCTTGCCTCTGCAGGGAGCCGGGCAGCTTTTTAAAAATGCAAAGTCAGCTAAATTGGTGCAATGCAGAGAACTGATTATGAAAGCTTCATTATTAAATTTTATCTCCTTAATTGAAATGATTTTCAAAATGCTAACAGTTTAGATGTCAAAGGAGAGGGAAGAAAGGCCAAGCTGAAAAAAATAATTTTCCAAAAACAGGAGCTAATTTCACAATGAAAGGAAAAACTGGCTTTGAACTTCAGCGGTGGGCACTGAGTATTGCTGCAGATCAGGATCCAGGGCCAGTCTGCAAGGCAGCCAGCATTTGTCATGTGGGAGGAGCTTGCTGGCCAAGATAACCTTGAGGTTCCACTGGGCTTGCCTGAACTGTAGACAGCCCCCTTCTGGATTCTATGACCCTCCTTCCCTTTTCTTAGAACATTTATTTTATTTCACTTTCCATTGAAATTTCTCTGCCCCTTTGAGATGCAAATCTTCTCCCTGCCTCTTAACAGTTTTATAAGCCAGGAATGTCTTTCTCAAGGATCTAGAGCCATCCTTTTGAAATGAAATCATCACAAAGATAGCACCCCAACTTCCTGAGCAGGAGGGGAAAGTACAGCCTAACTTTGATAAGCATCAATTCACACTGACCCGCCCTAGGCCTATCACAGGCCTCCAGCATGTGTGCACTGGCCCACCAAGCCCTTAACAGCTCACCTGTCTTTTCTTGCGAGCAGATGAGTTTGAGCCACCCCTCTATTATAATGGTGTCTTGACAAAGTGTTCCTTGTCTCTTCAACTCCATCTGGTATATGACACTGCTGTATTCAAATCCTCTCTTTTGGGGGCTCTGGAATCACACTACCCCTTGTGGAGCTACCTTTTCTCCCTAGATGGAGCCACTCTGGGAGGTGTGCTACCAGCTTCACTTCCAGGTTGGAGGAACCCCCTTCTGGTTCCTGCTGCTTCCATCTGGAAGCTCATATGGAAAAGCTCATACCAGGGTTTCTTATCAGGTAGGATAGGAGGGAAAAAAATGTGGGAAGAGTCATAAACGAAGAACAAGGAAATAAGATTTTAATTCAGAGGTTCTGTTCTGTATACTTTCCCAGGACCATCACTTCCTAAGCTAGTCTCTCCCCCAGGACTGTCACTCCCAGATTTCTGGGAAATCCACAAATCTACCTGTGTACTGTTAATTAACCCCCAATAAATAGATTAGGCAAAGAAAGATGATATCTTGAGGAAAGTAATTTAGGGAACTTCCTAGCATTATCTATTAATTAGACAGTGAAGACCTCATCAGCCTGAGGATCCAGAGACTGACCAGACAATGAGGCCCTGTCTTAAAATCATTGGACTGATATCATTCCTTGATTCCTACATACCTTTCCCTACCCACCCCCCACCAAATTTCCTTTAAAAGAAGAGCTGGGAACCCCCAAATCCTGTCTCTCACTCTCAAGATAGTCCACATTCTCCCTTAATGTATATTCCTTGCTTTACTTTGTCTTTCTTTTGAGATTGCCCCTTTATCCCTTCAATGTGTATCTACTTTTCTAAATAAGCCTCTGGCACGTACTAAACTTCATTTCACTCACACAAGCCAAGAACCCTACTGGTCCCTTCTCTCCAGGAACTCCTCAGGCTCTTCTTCAGAGACATCTCTTCTCCCATGACACTTAGAAAAGGTCACACAGGGTCAGGGAAGGGAAGGGAAGGAAAGGGGCTACCTCTATCCTTATCCTTTGGCCATAGCTTGATTCTCATCTCTATTTCCAAATGTTTCTGTTTTGTAATTTTCTTTTAAATATACATTTTTATTTCTTAGGGAACAAATGACAAACATAAGTGCAACTGCAAGAGAAAACATCTCTCATGCATTAGAGTCCCAGGAGGGGATGGCTTCATGGCTTTCCTTTGGGAAGTGTGGCTCACTGTGTGAAGATATGCTAAACATGGTGCTGAAGAGCCCAGATCATGGACTCCACCTGCCTGGGTAGATTCTCACCTCTGCTGCTCAATGAGTGACATTGGGTAAATTGCTGTGGCTTCTCCCAGTACCTCAGTTTTCTTCCCTGTAAAATCAGGGCTAAGAATAGATAAGATTGTTGGGAGGGCTATAGGCTTGCATGCAAAATGCTTTGTGCAGTATCTAGCTCAGGATTAGCATTTGATGCATCCTTATACATATTTATCTTTATAATACCCACTTTTTTCCTTCCTTGGGGGATGCACAAGCAATCGTTAATAAGGCAGCCTTTGGGAAGAAACAGTAAGGAGGGAAATATTTTCTTTTCACTTTATACTTCCTGCACTTTTTCAATTTTTAAACCACACACTTCTTTTCTTCTTCTTGTTTTTTAAATTACTTTTCTTCTTTTGTGCTGGGGATTGAACCAGGGGTCTTGAAAATGCTAAGTGAGTGCTCTATCCCTGAGCTATATCCTCAGCCTCTACATACTTCTTTTATTTAAAGATTTTAATTAACTAAATATTTTAAAGCCTTTTGGCAACTAAGGGAAATAACTAGGCGATGACATGGAAAGAAATTCTTTTCTAGAAATAAGGCTACAAAAAAAATCAGTGCCATTTCAGAGTTAAAATTTAATATCAAAGAGACCATTTTAAAAAATTGAAAACAAACACGTGAAACAAATGCTTCTTATTGCCTAATCCCTTCCCTTCTCCTATGACCTTTTACTTTGATTGACCTAAATGCAGGGTGGTACTATGTCCACTATGTTTAAATGTATGGCTTTAAACCTGGTAACAGAGTTCTTGTTGGGGTGAGATTTTTGCCTTTGTTTAGGAAAATTTGGGGTAAGGAGTTCAGAGAGAGAGAGAAGTATCAGAAAGTTGACCAGAAAGGGGTCTGGTGGGAATAGTTCAGGGGCTCTTTAGAATAGGGTGTTGTATATTTGATTCTAGATGGTTCATTGTACAATATTATTCCTCCACAATCACTGTTCTTGGAACTGCTCTTGTGAAAGTGTATGAGGGAAATGAAGGAAAGAACTTTGCTGAAAAAAAAAAAATCAGCCCCTTCAGAAGAGTGTCTTGAGGAAGATAGGGGCAAGAGGGAGTGAAAGCTAGAGGTGTCAAGGGAAAAGAAAAGCAACCTCTTTGAGAAGTACTGGGATGTTGAATTCCCTGCTGTGTGAAGAGTAGGAGGTTGAAACCATTTCCATTTAAATGCTGGGTAGAAAATTCTAATTGTCCTATAACATCTATTCCTGCTTTTAACAGTAGAATTCCCTCAGCCTTATCAGGTACATCACCATGGTGATGGGCACTGTATTTGCCTTGCTGCTTGTTGTGTCCCTTTGTTCTCATGTCTTGCCTATGGAGCATGAACCGAATGTACAATGTGTGTAATTTCTATTTTACCTCCTTGAAAGGAGATGATTTGTCTTTCTTTCCTCCTTTTCTCCATTCCATAGTCAAGAACATGGAAGGGGTGATAAGTCTGCTTTGGCTGCATTTGGCAGAGTACCTGGAAGAGTTGTTAATTCACATGTTGCTGAGCCTCCCCCTGGAGTTCCTGATCCAGTAGCTTTAGGCAGGGGTCCCAGAATTTGCATTTTTAACAAGTTCTTTGGTGATGCTGATTTGCTGCTTCAGGGACCACAAAGTAGAAGGAGCCCAAATCCCTGTTACTGTTATGGGGGTGAGCCTCCACATGGCCTGTGTCACCTTTGGACTCTTACCATAGGGTGGAATAAACATCTACCTTGTATGAGCCACAGTGTTTTTGTTTAGCAGTGAACCTTGTCTTACTTAATAAGTAAAACAGGTAAGGGTTACTCAAGGCTAGAGGATGTGAGAATGCCTGCACAGTTGGCCTGGAGGTTCAACATGGGTGACTTTTATTTGGAAAAATAATAAAACAAAGGCAATTGCTTGTTTAATAATATAATGACTTTTTTTTTTTTTTTAATGGGAGTCTCGCAGGTAGGCAGTGGAGTGAAAACATTCTTTCCATGTAAGCATCTGTGTTTGTTTTCTTGCCTTGGAAAAATCTAAACTTGTTTGTCCTTTTCTTCTCATTTGTTAAGTGGTGCTTATGATTTCAGTATTGCCCAAAGAGGGGCATTTGGGACATTGTCTTAGAAATCATTGACATTCAAACGTTTCCCGAATGCTTACTAAGTACCAGATGCTGTGTACTCAATGTGCAACGTTTCATTTATTCTTGCAATTCTCCATCATTTATTTTTGAGATTCTCCATCTCTATGATGGAGAGTCACTAGTATTTCCATTTGGCAGATGAAGGAACTGACACGTGGGGGGATCAGGAACAGGTCAAGATTCTAGTTCAGGTCTGCCAGATACTATTGTCTGAAATACTTGGCAATATTCTCTCCTCCTGGCAAATGAGCCTCTCTCAGATTGTCGACAGGCTCAGTGCATTGTGCCTAACCTTTTTAGGAATAGGGTTCTATTGAGTGTGTCTGTGTGTTCAAATGTGAATATTATTATTTCCTCCTAGCAGGTAGCCCTGAATTCCATGATCTACATGGCCAAGCTCAGGCTCTGGTAAACTGCTGTGTGAACTTCTAGCTGGAAATGAGAACAGACATGGAGTTTAAAAGGGACCACATGGCTTTGAGTTGCCTGGATTTAGGCCTGGGAGAATTTACTACCATTGGACTTCAATACGGTTTGAAGTTTGACTTCAATACGGTTTGGGTTTAGTGAGTAACCACCTGTCTCTATGGGGCCCACAAGGAGGGAGCCTGTTTGGCAGCAGTTTCAAGCAGCAACCATGGTAATTTTCCAAGTTACCTGTCTTGGGAGCAACACTAACGCCACAAACCCAGGCCTGTGTGAGTGGGAAGCATTAACCACCATCAGAACAAATCCACTGATCTCTGCAGAAGCCCTACTTGGTTCTGGGCCTTTGGCTGCTTCTTAGAATCAATTTTCTCTCCAGCCTCCTGTTCTTCAAAATTTATTTGTTCTGTTTCCCTTTTTCCCCTTCATCTACTTTAAGAGAACAATTTTTGAATTAACTAATCAACAGTTAATTAATTCTTCTCTTACATTGATGTGATTATTAGGAGGGGCCAAGAACACAGTGTATTTTCAGCTCAGCATAGATGCTAGGAATTATTGCATTTTAACCTGCATACAAAGCTGTGTGAGGCTTTGTTCCTAAAGGTGCTGCTTAGTCATTTTAAGTGAAGACCCATAGAACCCATAGAACCAACCAATAGATTTGGCTTGGTTCTGTTATATATGTCAAGATTCTGGGCTGGGGATTGGTAAATTTTTCCATAAAGGACCAGTTGATAAATATTTTTGCTCTATTGTAACTTTGGTATTGTTGTGGGAAAGCAGCCTAGATAATATATAAACAAATGAGCATGGTTGTGTTATAATAAAACTTTATTTACAAAAACAGGTGGTAGCTAGATTCAGGGTGTTGGCAAGAGTTTGTATATGCTGTTTTAGATGAAGATAAATGTTTATTTGGTCAAAATTTAAGAGGGTCCAAAGTTTTGGAAAAAGTTGGGAAGTGGTTCATGGAATCAACAGTGAAAACTATCTTGACCTCCTGGCCTCTACTCAGGACACCAAGATTTCATACAGATAAATAGACAATTATGCATTTTTGGTTCAAAATATGACCTATGAATATTGGGGGTGGGGGAACTTGCTGTGGGGGAATTTGTACGACAAAAAGCTGAGGTCTAACTTTGCCTTAAAGTATGAGTATCTGTGAGGCCTCACCTGCTAAGAGATACCTCATCTTGGGCTCGTTGCAAGTCAACTGGTTCTTTGCTTGGATCTTACCTGGAGTGTGGCATGCAGTATGCACACTTCATTTTGAGAGTCCATGGACAGGTTGAAGTTAATCTAAAGGAGGGGGTACCAATATGATTAGGTGCCAGGACACCCTAACCTTTGAGGAATAGCAAACTGAACTAGGTACCTTTAGTCAGGAAGAGAGGCCTGAATTGAGGAATTGTCATTATCTTCATCTAACTGGATTCCTACCATGAAAGGGAGCAGAACTTGTGAGTGGGTTCAAAGGCCATGGAGCTTCACACAGCAGCTTTACAGTTAGTACCTAACCGGACAATGGGCAGAGAGACTATAAGAAGAGAGACACACTTGGGGTAAAGGTAAACATATACCACATTGCTATAGTGAGTGGTGTTTGTCAGTGCAATGGCTGCTTTCATTATTTGTCAAGTACCAGGATAGTGCTGGGCATCAAAGGGTCAAAGAGGTGCAAGAGCAATTCCCTCTATGCAGCAGAGAAATAAAATTATCAGTATTATAGCACAGTGGCCTTTAAACAAAAATAAAAAGGATGAGACCAGATGGGTTATTTTTATTGTTTGTAAAATCCAATAAAATATTCTCTATAGTGTATGATGTCTTTGGCTGGGCATGCATTCAAGTATTGCTCGGGACAATAAACACCATTTCCAACAAATTGCTTGTACCATTCAATAGAGAAGAGGGAGAGATAATAATGAAAGTGCTTACAAGCTCATCAGGGTCTTTGAAGGATGGAGAGAAGGGTGGTTCAGAAGGGTGTCACTTTATTAGGAGCTGTATCGGAATAGTGGAGTCCTCTTTGTTCTAGAACATGCTGTCTATTCAAACTCTTATCCTCTGGGTCAATTAACAGGACATTTGCTATGGGCCTGGAACAGGTCTAAGCATTTTATATAGCTTCTTGGTTCTTTTTCCCTTCTCAATAAAGGATGATTTTATCTCCACTCATCCAGGAGATATATAGCAATATCTGGAAAAATATTGGTTGTCATACCTGAGGGAGGGGGAGGTACTACTGGAATCTGGTGGTTGGAGGCCAGGGATGCTGTTGAGCATCCTTCAATGCACAGGACAGCCCTCCACAACAAAGGGTTATCTGACCACAGAGGTTGATAGTGCAATATTGAGAAACCCTGATTTATGGGATAGTAGGAACTATTATCATATCCATTTTATAGTTAGAGAAACTGAGAGGTTAAGTAACTGGTCCAAGGTGATTCAGAAAATTGGATAGCCCTTTTACTCTCTTGCTTTTTACCTGGTGATGTTATAATCATGTAGCCAAAGGAATATTGTATGTGGTTGTTCATTTTTTTCTTGGAATTAACATGAAAATGGAATTCTGTCTTCATTTTTAAATTTTATACTTAATAAATACTAAAATAATAATGAAGCCTTTTCTTGATAAGTTTGTTAGTAGAGTCAAACCAAAAAAGACTCTGGAGGCCTTGGAGAAAGGACACAACCTACTATTCCTTGTTGGCTGTGGTATCCCTGGATTTTAAAGTTTCTAGCATCTTCTCTCCCAGTGGTTTGGAGTATAGCCATGCAGTCAGCTCTACAATATTCATGAACTAATTAACAAGGATGGGCTCACTGTGCCTCTCCTACTTTCTCTTCAACCTAATCTGGTTGCTTGTTTCTTTGGCCATTTTATACCAACTGCACTGTTGTGCCAGGGGAAGAAGATCAAGCTAAATGGGTTTAATGTGCTGGTACCAGCTCGAGTTTGGTGGAGGACATTGAAACATTTTCCTGGAAAATAGGTAACAGTTAAAAAATTTATTTTATTCTCTCTTTTTTAATCTGGAAAAAGCTAATTTCATGATTGTTGACTTTAGGGCTGAGGACTCCTTCCCAAGTGTTTATTGCCAAAGTCATGAAATATGCTATCTTGAACCTGCCTCTTCACCCACCACTTGAGAAGTGATGGCAGAACCTCTGATGGTCCATAAAGTGAGATGAGTCTTCATGGTGCTTCAGGGTGAAGCTATCTGGATTGTATAGCCTGGTAGGAGATGCACATTGAAAAATTTATCTTCTCTCCCATGCTGTCCACCATGCCTAAGATGGTATCTGTCTCACTATCAGACAGAAAGATGAGCTTTTGGGAGTCTCATTTATTACTGAGATTCAAAGGTACAAAAATATCACAAAGAAATGAGATGCCTTCTTCAGATTGCTCAAGAAGGAAGTGAATTGATCTGTGACTGAGAGGTATCTCCTCCAGTTAATCATTGCTGACTCTTTGCTGCCTGCAATTCCTATAAATCATAAAGAAACTAGGAAAAGAAATGATATATGTGACATGAAGGGAAGTGGAAATAGGCTGTACATTTCTACATGGGGTTGTTGAAACAGGAGTCCTGAATTTTTAAGATGCAGCACCTGCAGGCAGAAGGCAGGGAATGACAAATGTGCCTGAATCATTTGGTTAGCAAAGCTGGCCTTGCTTGGCTGACGGCCGTCTGATGGTCTCTGCCCTTTCCCATCTGCTTCACAAGTTCCTTGCCAATAGAAGAACATGCTTGCTCATAACCATATTCCTATCTCTCTTGATGATTTGAGAAATCACAAGAATCTTTGAATCAGCTAAAGGTGATGGGAGAAGGTATCTCTTCTTCATTCTATCCTTCAGTGCCCTGGTGAGCTGGTCCCATGGGAACCTAAGACAGGGTTGCTCTTTCCTGAGAAGGTAATAATCAGGGAGGGCAGCTCTGACTACCAATGGAAAAGTGTCCCTTGATATACTGTGTCTAATTCCAAGGTCATGGCCTTGAGAATTTAAGAATCATGAGCATTCTCGGAATCCTTTTCAGAGCCATTTTCTTTCCTGGTGGGTCTAATAAAAAGTATGAGACTCTCTTTCCTTTGGACAAGGCATTGTTTAGTATCCTTATTTTCTCAGTCTCCAGTAATTGGAGAGCATATGTGTTTGTGACTTGCTATGCCCACTGCTGGTGTCTCCCTTTGTGACCAGACACTGAGGGGCATTTTCCTGTGCCTAATGGCAACTGTCTTGAACCTGGTCTTACTTCCATTCACTGTTTCCTTCTACTCAGTGTACTTCTCCAGTGAGTTGATCTCATTCCTCATGACCGTCACGTTGATTCTGTTCCTGCTGTGTAATACACATTTTTTTTTGGGGGGGAAGATATTTAAGATTAGTTGCTAGCAATACAGTCCCAGTGATAAATGATAAAGATGTTGCCAGTAGAAATGGAAAAGAATTGGCAGATGTGGTGACTGAGTGGTGTTCAGTCTTGCAGGGAAATGAAGGAAGAAGCTAGCCATAGAAATACACTAAGAAGAGAAAATAAGTAAAGGGATAGTGGAAGGGAGACACAGGTGAAGCAGATGGTTTGGAGTCTGGTGGGTAGGTGATGAATTCTGTCCTAACAGTTCTAGAACAGTTCATGAATTCAGTTCTTTATTCTAGAAAAATGAAGGCAGTAAATTTTGGGGGTCAAGTTTGGTCTGAGGTAAGAACTCTCAGAAGAAACTGACATACAGCAGGGAGGTCAGCTCAGTGAGGCAGGTCTAAAAGTGTTTAGTGTTGATATAATGATAGCCCCCCAGAACACATATGTAAGGTGTGAGAGGATAGAGAAGTGTGGACAATGGAGATGATATGAAACAGCAGAAAAAGTAGGAGGAGAAGACACAGAATGTAAAAGCAGCTTTTGTAGAGCACAGCTGCATAAATGTTGCAGAAGGGTCAAGTCAGAGGAGGACTAAGACGAGGCCATTAGAGTTGGTGCTTGAAAGATAGCAGAGACATGGAGAAAGCATTTTCTGTGAAATACTGGATATGGAAGCCTGATTCTAGGTAGTTGAGAAGTGACGTAGAACTGTGGGGATGGAGAAGGTAATTTGTATAGGACATTAGTGGTTGGAAGGGTGATTGTTAAAGTGGGGATATGGGTAAGAATACATGGAAAAGGCCTTTTACCCTAACACAGAAAGGGAGGTGTTGAGCCTGCAAGAGAAGAAAAGAGGTTAAAGTGACAACATCTTGGAGGAGCTGTGAAGGGTGGGATCAAAAGTCCACTGTTAGCATTGGAAAAGAGTCTGATCCTTTCTGTTTGCACACTGGGGAGTCCAGAGGGCCAGATGAAGTAATGGAGTTATCTTATTGGAAGAAAGGGGAGCTAAAGGAAGGAACATTACATTTTTCAGTGACATAGGAAGCTCTGTAAGAAGGGGATGGTGTATTTGGAGATTACAGTAGAATTGTTCAAAATTGCTGCCATATGGAGTGGCATAGACAGTTAATAAGGATGAATAAAAGGATTAGAGAGTAACTGATGCTGAATAACACAGATTTATAATGGGCACGGGTCATCAGGCTTTTGTAATTTTCAACAGCTTGAACAGGAGTGGATAAAATGGATGATTGGGCTTAGCAGGAACCAGGAATTGGCAAGATTATATGTTGGGATTACATCTGAGAGGGACACTTCATGATATTTCCAACATGTCACTATTTAACCATAGAGCCCTCCTTGATGGGTCACTGAGACAGCCTTCGGTCAAGACTTAGACAGGTCTTGCTGCCACAGCATAAAGGCTCTCACTGGCTTGCTTTCATCCAAGAGGCTCTCAGAGGGGGTTTTCCTGGTATAGTATTTCCCAAAGTGAGTTTTTATGGGAAGGAACTGGAGGAAAATGGGAGCACAGCTAAGAGGAATGGGATAGTCTTGGACAAGTCAGGGACAGAGGGATCCCTGGGAGAACAGATGTCTCTCAGAGAGTCGGGTAGCTCCCTGGTCTCTGATGTCTGGTGAGAATTGCACCATTTCATTCTTTTTCCAAGGGTGTGAAATAAGCATAGAAGACTCAGCTGTGCACCCTGCATTGCCCAGTGGATAAGAAAATGAGCTGGGAATTAAGCCCAGGTTTGCAAGGCACCAGAGCACATGAGCCCACCTCCCTTGCAGCTGTAGAGGGTGCTAGGAAGGAAAGTGGCTGGTTGGCCTTACCATTGAGCTCTCAGCCCTCAGAGGGGTGTAGCTGCCCTTCTATAAGGCAGATATAATGCTCAGGGAGGAGACTGTCTCTCTGGTGCAGTGTACTTCCTCACGACTCATTTCTTGGGAGGGTGCTTCATCAGTTGGCATTTCAATTTTCTTCACACAACCCTGGACATTTGTGTCAAAACTGAAGTTTAAAGTGTATTGAAATATCTCCCACCTGCTGAATTCTATCGTCCATTTTCCTCTTGTGGTAGAGAGTACAGGTGAGCATCTGAGTGAAAGAAGTATGAGCCATTCATTCACCTTCCTGGAGAAATTGGACAGGATGCAAAATGCATTGTGTCTCTGGCAGTAGATAGAGGCCATTAGAGTGGGAAATATGGCTGCAGCTGACAATGAATGAACTAAAGCTCCAAAGAGAGGGTGAATCCTGAGGGGCCACCTGAGCTGAGAGCTGCCAGCTCAAGTAGTGTGTACAGCAGGAGCTCTGAGCCAAAAGTAGCCCCCAAAGCTTCAGCTTGAGGCTTGTGTGCCTTAAAAGAGGCTTGTGTGCCTTAAAAGATAAGAATGGTCCCCTGTGGCTAAACCACAACCTAGCAAAGCAATGTTTTAGAAGACAAAACAACCTGGCTCCTTTCATTTCTGAGCTTTATTTTGCTCAGAGCTAGGTATGGAGGCAAACAATATGAAATGGTCTTCCAGGAACTACTTTTGGTTATCTTTCAAGTTCACTATTATGGCAGACAGCCTCTAAAATGGTCCCCAGTGATCCCCATGTACCTGTATCATGTCAATGTGCAAATCCACATCTCACCTCACCCTAGCCATGAATGTGGGAACTACATCTAGTGACTGGATTCTGTTCAAGAATCCAGACTGCAGCAAATGGATGGCTGTCACTTCCCAAATTAGTTACCAAAAAAGAAAAAAAGTCTGACTTCCACCTTGCTTGTCCTCACTTGCCCTCTCACCGGGCTTCTGGGATGGAACTAGCTGTCATGGTGTGAAGTACTCTATAGAGGTCCACCTGGCCTCCAGGCAACAACCAGTGAGGAACTGAGAAATCGAATCTAACAAACCTCAAGGAACCAAATGCTGCCAACAACTTCATAAACCTGGAAGCAAATCCTCTGCAGAGGAGCCTTGCAGTGACAGCAGCCCTGGTTGATCGTGACCAGAGCCTTATGACTGCAAGAGGATCCATCAAAGCAGCACCCAGATTCCTGACCACTAAAAATTTGAGATAGGGAATGTGTGTTTAAGCCATTAAGTTTTAGTTCAATTTATAACACAGCAATACATAACTAATGCAACTCTACGACCACTCTATAATTCTTTGGAGTGAAACAGTCTCTTTCTGGAAGAATGGATAGGAATGCTTTATAATTACTCCAGGCCAAATGGCCTTGGGGCTCCTGAGTCTGCAATGCCTCTGTGCTGAGGTCTCAGTGACCTCTGGGAAGAGAACCAGAGAGGTCAGTGTTTCCATGGGTGGCTGTCACTCTCCACCCCCCAAATTAAATAAATAAAAATAATCTGACTTCCACCTTGCTTGTGTCTTTTATACTGCTTCAATCCCCACATGGAAAGGCTATGCAAATTCCCTTGTTTTTGGTTCAGTAACATTTAGACCTTCCTGAAGAACGGGCAGGTACTTATTTTTAAAAAGACTGTAGAGGATTCCTCCTCCTGGTGCCCCCAAATGACAACTAATTTATACTTCAAACCTCCAATGCCTTCTCTTCCAACATTGCTTTGAGCTGGTGACAGTGCATTCTACTGTACTGAGAATATGGAAGCCTTTGGAAGAGGCTTCCACAGATGCTCCCCTGCAGTGTAGGCACTGCTCACTCTGCCTTTCCTACCTAAGGCCAATCCCAGCTCTACTTGCTCTTTCAGGGCATGACTACAGTGACTTTCTCCTTTTTATTCTTTACTGCACCATTCTTATGAATATACTATTAATCTCCCATCTATAAATAGTTACTCTTTTCCCTACCAGCTGCTGCACCATTTCTTAGCACTGATTGCAACAAAAATCCTAGAAAGAACTATCTGTGCTCAGTATCTCCAATTTTTTTCCTCCTGATTTCTCTTAAACCTCCTTAATCAGGACTTCTTTCAAATCCCTCCATGGAAACAGATTCCATCAAGGTTACCCATCACCTCCATGTTGTTGTAGCTTATGGTTAGTTATTAATCTTTGTCTTACTTGAACTGTTAGCACCATTTGCCACAGATGCTGCTTCTGTGCTCTTCGATACACTTTCCATGCTTGGCCTCCAGTACACCACACCCTCTTGACACTCCTCCTTGGACTCCTTTGCTGGTGCCTTATCATCTCCCTAATCTCTTAATGTTGGCACTTTCCAGGGCTCAGTCTTCAGTTTTCTTATCTATATTCACTTTCACGGTGACCTCATCTAGTTTCATCGATATATCTATCTTGTAACAACCCAAAATTTGTATGTCCAGCCTAGACTTTCCTTTGACACTCTTATATCCAACTGTTTACTTAGCATGTATACTTGAATGACTAATCATCTTCTCAAGCTGAAACTATCCAAAACTGAATTTCTGTCCTATTGATTGCTGCCAAACCTGCAACAGCTATGGCCTTCCCCCATCTTTGATAGCAATCCCTTAGTCCATTTTTTTAAGCCAAAAAACTTAAAGTTACCCTAGTCTCTTCTCTTATACTTCCTGTTGGAACAGTTGGTAAATATGGTTTTATCTTGAATATCTGTCCAGAATCTGATCATTTTCATCATCTCTTCTGCAATCCAGAGGCATCATCTCTTGCACAGACTCCTGTAATAGCTTGGGGCTCTCTTTGCCTCTATCCTTGCATACCTATACTCTATTTCCAACACAGCAGCCAGTTTGACCCTGACATGATATGTTTCTTAAAACATTCCTAAAACTCCTCACTACACATCCCAGCTCTTAAAATGGCCTTGCAGAACCTAACTCCTATCTCTTCTCTGATCTTGGTTGTGGTACCTTAATCCTGTAAGCCATAGTCTCCACATATGAAAATTAAGAATAGTATAGTTTTTACCACATAGAATGGTGTTAGGGATTAACTGAGACAATCATGCTATGGTAAAATTAATGTGAGCAGTAGCTTTATAAGTGCTATTGCTAATTATAATATTTTTAAGTTCCAATGCCCTTAGTTTGGAATCTGAAGCTCTTTATATTTTTTTCTGAAGCTTTCTTTATGTTTTATTTCTCATGGTTCTCCCCTTTCTGTTTCTCAGTTTTCTTGCTTGTAAAATTTGTAAAGTGGTGGTAGGTCATGCCCTTGCTCCCAGGGTTGTTGTGAGGCTCTGTGAGACACTGCACATCAAAGTCATCTTCCTGTACAAGGACAGACACAAACGGAAGATGTTGTTGTGTTTCCAAGGACTAAAAGCCTCTTTTTCTTGTCTCTGCAATAATGACAACAAGAGGCTTTTCCTTCAAATGTTTCACCTGAGAACCTGGAAAAAAAAAAAAACCAAACAACAAACCATGTATGTTGCCATGGCAACATTAGAGGGAACTTAGCACCCAAAGAAATTATCAGTACTGCCCCTGAGCAGACTGCAGGGAAAGTTACTTGGTTTGACCACTTAGCAAACAGTAAGGACCCTTGCTCCCCACCTTGTGAGGCCACTTATCCTTGTCAACTCTGTTTGATTAATTAATGTCCCAGCAGAAAAGAAATTCCATTCATTGTGTATTCTTCTTGGTGCTTGAAGTTGATGGAGCTGGTGCCTCACATTTAATTGAAATGCTTCACACGCAAAAGAAATAAGGCTAGTTTGTTAGATTCCCAGAGAATATCCACATACTCACCTGTAGGTTCACAGCACAATCATTTCAGTGCAAGTTTTGACAAAAGAGAAAAATGTGTCATTATTCAATCATCTTGTAAATGATTTTGTGTATTTTGAGCAGATGGCTGAACCTGAACAGAAGGAAAATTCTGGGGCCTAGAACTTTATTGATGGGCCTTGAGCCCATCCATTTGAGTTCTCTGATGCGAGGTCTCTGCATCTTCTTCTGTCTAGGGCTGTCTATATTGTTGGGGCTGCATCATAACTTAGGTGGGGGACAGGAAGAGGGAAGAGGTCCTAGAAAGAAAGAAGTGAATCAAAGTCCTTTAAAAAAAAAAAAACCAGGGAGAACCCAGACTGGCTTCTCTATTTTGAGTAGAAAACCAGGAAAGGTAAATAATACAAATGAAGTATGGTACAATGAAGAGAGTTTGGAGCCACCATAAAATACTTTAGAATTGATCTATATGACAATTTGCAATTGAAATATTGTTATTATTCATGGAGTATTTAGATAGAAATTTAACTTAGCACTAATTTTTGGGGCCCATGCCATCTGTAATGTCTTGATATGTGGCAGCTGTTATGTGGCAGGAGACAATGGCCTCCACAGGCTAGTGTCACTCATTGATATCATGTCCTCTGGCAAGGTGTTGAATTTCTTTGTGCTTTGGTTTCCTCCTCTATAAAATCAATGATATAATGAAGATAATGCTTTGTAGATTATGAGGATTAAATGAGGTAATACATGTGAAACAAATTGGAATGGAGTTAGATTCTTTGGTCTATGTGCTTTTAGGACCAGCCGGTTATGAGATGGACATAATAAGATCATGATTACATGGTCCTTTCCCTCCTTGGTATGGCAGGGAAGTAAATAAATAATAAGAAAACACTGCAAATGGTTAAATGTGCCATAAAGCAAAGTGGTTAGAAAAACAAAGAGAATGAGATGGATTCTGAATAAGAAGAAATATGGATGCTTTGTGAAGATGGAATGGCTGGATTGTTGAGGGCCACAGCCGAGTAGGGATGACACATGGAATTTTGCCAGAAGGGAGTGGTTGAGAGGTGATGCCAGCGAGCCATTGAGATGATGATGGTTATGTTAAGCTGTGTATTCAATTGTATATTAGACCTTTACTGTCCAATAGGGCGGCTCTTGCTGCCTTGGGCACCCGCTAATTTGGAGTTCCCATTGAGTTCTCACGGGATTCAGAGAGTGAGTGTGCACGCAGCCAGGTGGAGTGGGAGAGTGTTCCTGGGGAGTGTGTGTGGAGTGCTGGTGAAGTTCGGCAATAAAGAGTTGCTGTTTTGAACCTACAAGTGCTTCGTGGCAGCTCGGTTATTTGTGCCCAGCCAGACTGCGGCATTTGGTGGCCCATGCGGGGAATGCCTGAAGCTTGGGGGTAAGTGAAATTGCTCGCCCCTGAAGGAGTGCGAAAGAATGGGTGAACATTTCAAAAAGCAATGTGTTCTTGTTTTGATTTGTTTTGTTTTTGTTTCAAGCTGCCTGTCCCTAGAACTTTCTCAGGCAAACTGGGAAAAATGGTTGGCTCAAGGTTTGAAGTTGTTCGGCCCTGAGGAAGAGCTAGAGATAGACCACGAAAATACATTTCAAGAAAATAGGAAAATTGATACAATGATTCTTTGTTCCGTTTTTGTTTCATTCTGTTTCGGTTTTGTTTTGTGTTATCTTGTTGGGTTGCGTTATCTTTATATTAGATTAGAAATTAGTAAAAAACAAACCGAAAGAGTGTTAAGTAAATTGTTAGAGGTTCAGATTATGGAGGAAGACATTTTAGATCAAGTAAAAGAGAAGGTCTCTCGAGCTAGTCAGACAGAGGAAGACATTTTAGATCAAGTAAAAGAGAAGGTCTCTTGAGCTAGTCAGAGGAAGAAAATTTAAAGGAGGAAGGACTATCAGGGAAAAAGTTACAACAGGAGGCTGCTACTAACACCTTTCTATCACCAGAGGGCGTAAGTGTCCAACCAACAGCTCCACCTATGGAGACAACATATGCTGGGTGGGCCCCCAACCCTCGTAGTTGATAGATGGGATCCTGAGACAGGACCTCAAAGATTAGCATGCCCTGTACTTGAGCAGGCAGGAGGGCAGCGAATTCACCGTGCTTTAGATTTCAAAACAGTGAAGCAGTTAAAGAAGGCTGTAACAACCTATGGTCCCCAAGCACCCTTCACTGTAAGCATGGTAGAATCCATTACCAACTTGGACATGATGCCAGCAGATTGGGCTAGCATGTGTGAAACTAAATGGAGGGCAATATTTGTTATGGAAGGTTGCCAATGAGGAATTTTGCATGGAGATGGCTAGGCGAAATGCAGTAGCCAGTTATCCTCAGAGAAATCTAGATATGTTGTTAGGAAAAGGACCTTATGAGGGTCAACAGCAACAAATTGAATATGATCCTGCTATATATTCACAAATTGCTGCAGATGCAGTTAGGGCATGGAAGACTTTACAAGGACATGGAGATTTACAAGGTCAATTATCTAAGATAATACAAGGAACTAATGAACCTTACGCTGAATTTGTAGATAGGCTTATTCAAACAGCTACCAGAGTTTTTAGGGACACAGAACAAACAATGTCATTAATTAAATGACATTAATTGCCTTTGAGCAAGCAAACAGATGGTGCAAGGAGGCCATTAGACCATGGAAACATGGAGATTTAAACACATCTATTAAATTTTGTAGAGACATTAATGAACAAGGGCAAGTCTTGGCAGCTGCAGTACAACAGGCTTTAGATGCCAGGCCGAAAACATGCTACAATTGTGAACAAACAGGACATTTTAAAAGGAGTTGCCCCATAGGAGGAGGGTTTAACAAAGCTAGGTATCAAAGGAGTAGAATACCGGGTATTTGCCCACGATGCCGTAGAGGGAGACATTGGGCTAATGAATGCCGTTCTGAAACCACCATAGAGAGTACTTCGTTATCAAAAAACGAACAAGGACCAGGTGTTTACCCACGATATCATGGAGAAAAGCATCCGGCTCCATTGCCAAAAAACGGACAGGGGGGCCCAATGCTCGGGGGGCCCACGACCACAAATATACGGGGCACTGGAGGAACCCAGCAACACCATCAGGGTAGTGCCCGGGACACATTATCCATCAGATCTCTCATCAGACAAACCAGAGGGAGTGCAGGGTTGGACATCTGCGCCTCTGCCAGAGCAGTACTAACTCCAGAGATGGGAGTTCAAATCATTCTCACAGGAGTAAAAGGACCTCTTCCCCAAGGAACAGTAGGCTTATTATTAGAACACAGTTCTTCTACTCTAAAAGGACTTATGATAAGTCCTGGGGTAATTGATCCCGATTATGAAGGTGAAATAAAAATTATAGCTAGTTCTCCAAGAGGTATATCAGTAATTTCACCAGGAGATAGAATAGCACAGTTATTAATAATACCCAGCCTGCATGATAAATTTTCCAGTAGTACTATAAAAAGAGATTCCAGGGGATTAGGCTCCACAGGTGTAGATTGGGCTATGCTGTCTTTAAATTTAGATTCTCGCCCAATGCTAAAACTAAATATTCAAGGACACGAATTTAATGGGCTACTGGATACAGGTGCAGACCTTAGCATCATCTCTCGTCAAGAATGGCCGAAACATTGGCCATTACAATAAGCCACTCAAATGCTTCGCGGCCTAGGAGTGGTGACTAATCCCCATAGAAGTGCAATGGTATTAGATTGGAAGGATCCTGAAGGATGTGAAGGAACTATACAGCCATATATATTGGATCATCTTCCTATAAATTTATGGGGATGAGATGTCCTAGATCAATTAGGACTAACATTAACAAATAACATCAATTCAAATGCACCCATTATTATGGCTAGACAAGGTTTTAGGAAAGGAAAAAGATTAGGAGAACAAGAACAAGGTATAGCAGCACCAATACAAATAGATCAAGGAACAGACAGACATGGATTGGGTTTTCAGGAGGGGTCACTGAGACAATAAAAATTACTTGGAAATCAGAAAGGCCAGTATGGGTTCCTCAGTGGCCCCTGACTAAAGAAAAGATACAAGCAGCCCATGACCTGGTCAAACAACAATTAGCGGAGGGACACATACAACCTTCTGTATCTCCCCATAGTACTCCCATTTTTGTCATTAAAAATAAATCTGGTAAATGGAGATTATTGCAATATTTAAGAGCCATTAATAATGAGATGGTTATTATGGGACCTGCTCAGTTGGGGATTCCTCAATTGTCTGCTTTGCCAAAAACCTGGTATGTTTTAGCTATAGATATTAAATATTGTTTTTTTTCAATTCCAATTCATCCTGAGGATAGTCCACGTTTTGCATTTACTGTCCCTGTGTTGAATCATGAAGGTCCCGATCAGAGATATGAATGGAAAGTATTCCCTCAAGGGATGGCTAACAGCCCAACTATGTGTCAAATTTATGTTAACAAAGCAATCCAGCCACTTAGAAATCAAAATTCTGAACTACAAATATTTCACTATATGGATGATGTATTATTAGCACACAAAGATAAAAACACATTGCTATAATGTTATGCCACACTTACAAACTTATTAAAAAATTATAATCTAGAGATAGCAATAGATAAAGTATAATTAAATTTTCCAATTAATTATTTAGGAGTTCTGTTATCCTCAACCATGGTCCGTCCACCAAAAATTCAAATACGATTCTAGTTATTAACTCTTGTGCTATGGGCGTCCTATTAACGAATTTGGAGCCCAATCCCACAATATATAGATCGGAGCCAACTTTTTCTTCTATCAGGCTCAGAGTCTCTGATTTGATATCAAGCTCTTTGATCCATTTTGAGTTAACTTTTGTGCATGGCGAGAGAAAGGGATTCAGTTTCATTTTGTTGCATATGGATTTCCAGTTTTCCCAGCACCATTTGTTGAAGATGCTATCCTTCTTCCATTGCATGCTTTTAGCCCCTTTATCAAATATAAGAAAGTTGTAGTTTTGTGGATTGGTCTCTGTGTCCTCTTTTCTGTACCATTGGTCCACCCGCCTGTTTTGGTACCAGTACCATGCTGTTTTTGTTACTATTGCTCTGTAATATAGTTTGAAATCTGGTATCGCTATACTGCCTGATTCACACTTCCTTCTTAGAATTGTTTTTGCTATTCTGGGTCTTTTGTTTTTCCATATGAATTTCATGATTGCTTTATCTATTTCTACAAGAAATGCCGTTGGGATTTTGATTGGCATTGCATTAAACCTATAGAGAACTTTTGGTAATATCACCATTTTGATGATGTTAGTTCTTCCTATCCATGAACAGGGTATATTTTTCCATCTTGTAAGGTCTTCTTCTATTTCTCTCTTTAGGGTTCTGTAGTTTTCATTGAATAAATCTTTCACCTCTTTTGTTAGGTTGATTCCCAAGTATTTTATTTTTTTTTTTGAGGATATTGTGAATGGGGTGGTTGTCCTCATTTCCATTTCAGAAGATTTGTCACTGATATACAGGAATGCCTTTGATTTATGCATGTTGACTTTATATCCTGCCACTTTGCTGAATTCATTTATTAGCTCTAGTAGTTTCTTTGTAGACCCTTTTGGGTCTGTTAAATATAGTATCATATCAACCGCAAATAGTGATAATTTAAGTTCTTCTTTTCCTATTTTTATGCCTTTAATTTCTTTTGTCTGTCTAATTGCTCTGGCTAGTATTTCAAGAACTAAATTGAATAGAAGTGGTGAGAGAGGGCATCCCTGTCTTGTTCCAGTTTTTAGAGGGAATGCCTTCAGTTTTTCTCCATTCAGGATGATGCTAGCCTGAGACTTAGCATATATAGCTTTTACAATGTTGAGGTAAGTTCCTGTTATCCCTAGTTTTTCTAGCGTTTTGAACAAATGGGACTTACTCAAACTAAAAAGTTTTTTCTCAGCAAGAGAAACAATAAGAGAGGTAAATAGGGAGCCTACATCCTGGGAACAAATATTTATTCCTCACACTTCAGATAGAGCCCTAATATCCAGAGTATACAAAGAACTCAAAAAATTAAACAATAAGATAACAAATAACCCAATCAACAAATGAGCCAAAAACCTGAACAGACACTTCTCAGAGGAGGACATACAATCAATCAACAAGTACATGAAAAAATGCTCACCATCTCTAGCAGTTAGAGAAATGCATATCAAAACCACCCTAAGATGCCATCTCACTCCAGTAAGATTAGCAGCCATTATGAAGTCAAACAACAACAAGTGCTGGTGAGGATGTGGGGAAAGGGGTACTCTTGTACATTGCTGGTGGGACTGCAAATTGGTGCGGCCAATTTGGAAAGCAGTATGGAGATTCCTGGGAAAGCTGGGAATGGAATGGAACCACCATTTGACCCAGCTATTGCCCTTCTCGGACTATTCCCTGAAGACCTTAAAAGAGCATACTACAGGGATACTGCCACATCGATGTTCATAGCAGCACAATTCACAATAGCTAGACTGTGGAACCAACCCAGATGCCCTTCAAGAGATGAATGGATTAAAAAAGTGGCATTTATACACTTTTTTATGGAGTATTACACAGCACTAAAAAAATGACAAAATCATGGAATTTTTGGGGAAATGGATGGCTTATGCTAAGTAAAGCTAGCCAATCCCTATAAAACAAATGCCAAATGTCTTCTTTGATGTAATGAGAGCAACTAAGAACAGAGCAGGGAGAAAGAGCAAGAGGAAAAGATTAACATTAAACAGAGACATGAGGTGGGAGGGAAAGGGAGAGAAAAGGGAAATTGCATGGAAATGGAAGGAGACCCTCATTGTTATACAAAATTACATACAAGAGGAAGTGAGGGGAAAGGGAAAAAAAACAAGGGAGAGAATTAAATTACAGCAGATGGGGTAGAGAGAGAAGATGGGAGGGGAGGGGAGGGGGGATAGTAGAGGATAGGAAAGGTAGCAGAATACAACAGTTACTAATATGGCATTATGTAAAAATGTGGATGTGTAACCCCGATGTGATTCTGCAATCTGTATACGGGGTAAAAATGGGAGTTCATAACACACTTGAATCTAAAGTATGAAATATGATATGTCAAGAGCTATGTAATGTTTTGAACAACCAATAAAAAAACCTCAAAAAAAAACCATTCAAATACGAGTAGATCAACTCAAATCACTTAACGACTTTCAAAAGTTATTAGGAGACATAAATTGGATAAGGCCTTATCTAGGCATACCAACAGGAGAGTTAGGACCTTTATTTGATATCCTAAAAGGTCCATCAGATCCAAATTCACCTCGCATGTTAATGCCTGAAGCAAGAAAGACATTCAAAATCATTGGAACATATATGGAAAATATGTATTTGGATAGAATTGATATAAGTTTGCCTTTATTATTTATTGTACTACCAACCAAAAATATTCCTACAGGAGTATTTTGGCAAGAAGGTCCATTATTATGGATACATTTATCTTATTCTCCTAACACCATTCTTACTAGGTATCCTGAGGCTGTAGGACAATTAATACTCAAAGAAATAAAAGCAGCAAAGGGAGTGTTTGGAATTTCTCCCAATAAAATTATTACTCCATATACTATGAATCAAATTGATGAGTTAGCTAATGAGTTAAATACTTGGGCAATAATCATATGTAAATCTAATGTTTCATTTGATAACCACTTACCATCTAACCCTTTGTTGTCTTTTTGGTCTTCACATCCTGTAGTTTTTTCCAAAAATGATAAGAAAAACACCTATCATGAATGCTCCAATTATATTCACTGATGGGTCAAATAATGGTACAGCAGCAGTAGTTACCCCTGATCAAACTTTTACATTTCTAGTACCCAAACAATCAGCTCAAAAGGTAGAGCTTAATGCAGTATTACAAGCTTTTCTGATGTTTAAAGATTCTGTATTTAATTTATTTTCTCATAGTCAGTATATAGTTAATGCTATAGTATCCCTTGAAGATGCTGGTAGGATTTCCCCTTCCTCTATTGTTTTCTCTTTGTTTTCCACTATACAAAGTCTAATCTGGGACAGAAAAGATCCATTCTTTATAGGACATATCAGGGCACATACAGGATTGCCTGGAGCCCTTAGTTTGGGCAATGATTTAGCAGATAAAACTACATATGACATACATATTTTTTCTACGCTAGAAGAAGCTACAAATTTTCATAAATCCTTCCATGTCAATGCAAATACTTTAAAAAAGCATTTTAAAGTAACTAAGGAACAAGCTAGACAAATAATAAAACAATGTCAAAATTGTGTGACCTTTTTACCACAAGTTAATCTTGGAGTCAATTCTAGAGGATTGATACCTAACCATATTTGGCAGATGGACATCACACACTTGCCAGAATTTGGTAAAATTAAAATATTTGCATGTTACAGTTGATACTTCTTCCGGATTTTTGATGGGCTCCCTTCATGCCGGAGAAAAAACTAAAGATATTATAGCTCATTGCTTACAAAATTTTGCCACTGTGTGCGTTCCAAAACAGTTAAAAACAGATAATGGCCCTGTCTATCCTTCTACCTCTTTTAAGCAATTTTGCTCATCATTTGGCATTACTCATATAACAGGAATCCCATATAATCCATAGGGACAAGGCATAGTTGAAAGAGCTCATCAAACTATTAAAATGTACTTATTAAAGCAAAAAGAGGGAATTGGGAAGGGGTATATATTCCCCAAAGATAAACTTAAAATAACCCTTTTTACTCTAAACTTTTAAAATTTGGATTCATCAGGGCTTAGTGCTGCGGAAAGGCATATGTGTCCAGAAAATGTACATAAGCCTAAGGTACTTTGGAAGGATATTCTAACAGGACAATGGAAAAGTCCTGACCCAGTGATTGTTTGGAGTCGGAGGTCTGTTTGTGTGTTTCCACAGGGACAACAGCAGCTGATTTGGATTCCAGAAAGACTAACTAAAATGATTTCTACAGACCAAAAAGAAGATGATTTGGCTCAAATCCATAACAGCTGATATCCTTACATCTGCAACAGTGATTCTTCCACACCTGGAGGCTAATGAATAATGAACACCATTAAAGCCTATTTCAAATGTAAAAAACCTTGGGGCTTGCTTGTGGGAATACCTTCAGACCCATTATGCAAGTTATAGGAAAAAGGATGGGATATCCAAAGAAGAGTCAAATCCAGGTGGTAACCAGGATGCCTTTTCAATATCTATTTTATTATTGCCTTTTCCCACATCATGAAGTTCTATTTTATTTTTTGAGCTCATACAGACCTAGGTTAATATTTTTCAGATCAGTTCTATTTTTTGATTGTGGAGTTTTTAAACATTGCAATGGAGATTTCACCTGTGAAAAGCTACAAGGACTTTACTATTATGTTATGTGTTGTATGTATTGTGTTATGTTTGC
This sequence comes from Marmota flaviventris, assembly GCF_047511675.1. Lineage (NCBI taxonomy): Eukaryota > Metazoa > Chordata > Mammalia > Rodentia > Sciuridae > Marmota > Marmota flaviventris. The sequence goes on along the minus strand of NC_092511.1, from coordinate 33,133,831 downwards.
ACACTTCTGTTTTGTGTTGTATGTCTGTATGTGCGTATGTCCATATATCATATATGAGGAGCGCTCATGAAAAAATGGATCCAAATATTTTTTTTTTTTAATTCACGTGATTTAAATGGTTTAATTTAAATTGGGTAAACAGCTGTTGAGGATTGTTTTAATATGTGAACAAAAAAGGAGGTTAACAGATCTGTTTGTTTACTTTCACCTTTCCTTTTCATTATATTTAATAACTCTGTTCAGGATAATGTAAATTGTTCAGAAAATTGTTTTCTTAGTGCCTGCTGGAATGTTACATAATTTTTTTTTAGCCATCATTGCCAGAATTTCTATCTTCATCCCAGTGCCAGTGAAGACAAAGATAAAACCAAACTACAGCTTCTTCGATAGCTATCACAGTAAACTGTATAAACTGATGCATCAATGAATAATAACTCAACAAGTGATTCTCAATCAAGGAGTTGATTTACTTTGGGAGGAAATGGACATATTGATGGATTCCTCTGCTTTGAACTGCTTGCAGAACTTGCCTGGACTATGTATCACTTGTATGCATTGTGAACTATCTGTTGGTGCAGCGAATTGTGGTAGTGCTGGGGTATCTTTGCTGATGGTGTCATCAATTTTTCCCAAAGGAACCGTCATTTGGCTTGGTGTCGTGGCATTTTACATCCTCCTCCCTTCTGCTTGTGATGGTCTAAAATTTGGGGGCCAACAGAGGTGAGGCAAATAACCTCACCCCCCACTGGCATCAAGGCCAAATTTGTGGGCCAACAGAGGCGAGGCGAAGAACCTCACTCCCCCATTGGCACCAAGTCCAAATTTGGGGGCCACAGAGATGAGGCAAAGAACCTCACCCCGCCACTGGTGCAAAGGCCAAATTTGGGGACCAACAGAGGTGAGGCAAAGAATCTCACCCCCCACTGGTGCAAAGCCCAAATTTGGGGGCCAACAGAGGTGAGGCAAAGAACCTTACCCCCCCACTGGTACAAAGGCCTATCCGCAAGTATGGCTGTATGCTGGACCGGTAGTCAATGACAGGTAAGATCCAATTGCAATGGTACCAACCTAAGACAGGAAGCTGACGCCTTGAGGTCAGCTCATCCGATGACGGGTAAGGACCATATGTAGTATTGGACAACCTAAATCAGGCACGGTCCCTAAGCCACATTGCTTGTTGTTTAATTAAACAGAAGGGGGGAGATATTGAGGGCCACAGCTGAGTCGGGATGACGCATGGAATTTTGCCAGAAGGGAGTGGTTGAGAGGTTATACCAATGAGCCATTGAGATGATGATCCTTATGTTAAGCTTTGTATTCAATTGTATATTAGACCTTTACTGTCCGGTAATAGGGCGGCTCTTGCTGCCTCGGGCGCCCGCTACTTTGGAGTTCCCGTTGAGTTCTCGCAGTGTTCCGAGAGTGAGTGTGCACACAGCCAGGTGGAGTGGGAGAGTGTTCCCGGGGAGCGTGTGTGGAGTGCTGGTGGAGTTCGGCAATAAAGAGTTGCTATTTTGAACCTACAAGTGCTTTGTGGCAGCTCGGTTATTTGTGCCCAGCCAGACTGTGGCACTGGATAGGGTTAGTGGTGGGAACGAGGAGGAGAGAGTCCAGTCAAGGGCTGGAGGCTGGATAGCACAGGGAATGGTGGGGTCATCTCATGTGGATGACTGTCCAGGAACAGGCTGCATAGAGAGTGTTAGAAAAGAAAGCTGAGTGTACTTAGTTTGCAATTGAACGAGTGGTGAGAAGTTTGGCTTTATTTTGCTGAAAAATTAGAAGCCATTTTCTTCTACTCTTCCTTCCCTCCCTCCTTCCTTCCTTCCTTCCTTCCTTCCTTCCTTCCTTCCTTCCTTCCTTCCTTCCTCCCTCCCTCCCTCCCTCCCTCTCTCCCTCTTTCCCTCCCTCTCTCCCTTCTTCCCTTCCACAGCAGACAAGTTGAAAGCACAGGAAAGAAAATACAAAAGGAAAAATGGAGGCAGATCTCATGGACCAGTGATTCTTTATTCAGCAGCAGAGAGAGACACATCTTAAGGGGAAAAATGGGGGAGGGCCACCACGAGGGGCTAGGTTTTATAGCAGAACCAGGTCATGGAGGAGATAGTGACTTTGGTGGACTCTTTTGATGGGCAGGGGACAGGGCCTGTAGGGGACCGGTGAAGCGTCGGAGGGAGAGACCACCAAATGACCACTCATGCAATTGGCAGAAGGGGATTTATTGATCTAGCATGCTAGGGCTCCGTGCCCACTCAAGAAATGAGAGCAGCCCAGAGCCCCGAGCAGGGGCTGAGCACTGCTTAAGTACACTTTTTTTGGGAGGGCGGGGATTTTACATACATCACAGTCTCCTTTAACAAATCATCATACACCGTGGGAAAATCAAACAATAATTCTGAGACATGATTAGTTCATTCATTGGCGGGAACAGGTCAGGCAGGGGTGATAGGTCAGTTCTAAAGCGGGGTACACATTCAAACTGATTGGTCCAGGCCCTGCGATGCCTACGTGCAAGACCACACAGAGCCCTTAAGTTATTAAACAACCAAGCAGTCAGGGGAAATATTTACTGGGTGGTTTCAAGCATTGTCTTAACAGCTACAGGAATTTCAGGTTTTGCATGTAGCATAGGAACTTAACAATACCTAGTCCTTTACATTTTAACTCAGGCCTTGCAGCTTAGAAACTTTACAATACCTGGTCTTTTACCCTTTAACTTTTACACTTTAACTTCAATTTCTTTTACCCTTACAGGCCAAGTCATGGGAGTTTTGAAGGCCAGATCATTTAAGGTGGGGTGGGCAGGTAGGGGAACAAGAATGTAAGTTCCTTTTGGGCTTACTGTCCATATCCTTCACAAGTGACAATGAATGACCAGATCTTTGTTTTAGAAAGATAACTCTGGCCCTCTGAGGGCTTATGGGCGGGGGAGATAGCAAATTCTTCAGAGGAGCAGTGATGAGGATATTGACCTTTCTGATTAAGATTAAGGAAAGAAATAACCTGTGGGGCATGTTCCTGAAGGAGGATCTACAGAATCTGGCAACTTATCAGATGTGATGGTTGAAAATGAGCCTGAGGTCAAGGATGGCTTTGATGCTGCATGGAAGCCTGGGTGAAGGGAATGAAGATGAATAGACGAGGAACCTGTGGTTGTGAAATAACTAATTAGAATCATTTCTGGTCTCTGATATTAAAAGGGTGAGGAGAGTTCAGTGAAACCAGAAACCTCCTGAGGCCCCACTGAAGGTCCTTGGATCTATAAGTGGGTAGGGGACAGAATGACATAGCACGTAAGCCACCCAGTTATTTTAGGGGATCAAGGCTGAGCTTCTGGCTATCCTTTCTTCTCTCCAGGATAGGAATCCAGGCCTGAGCCTGTGGTCTTTCCTCACCTTACTTGTAGCCTGTGTGAACTATCTGAAGACCAAATATATATATATATATTTTGTACCAGGAGTTGAACCCAGGAGTGCTTAACCATTGAGCAACATCCCCAGCCCTTTTAAAAAATATTTTATTTAGAGACAGGGTCTTTCTTAGTTGCTTAGGGCCTTGCTAAGTTGCTGAGGTTGGCTTTGAACTCTTGATTCTCCTACCCCAGCCTCCCAAGCTGCTAGGATTACAGGTGTGCCCCACAGTGCCCAGGAAGACCAAGGCTTTGCCCATCCTTCAGCATTCTGGGAGGGAGCCAGCATCCATAGCCAAGGGGAGAAGGCCGCTCTGGTGGCTGCTACAATACTAGCCCGGATTCCAAATTCAGCTTCTGTCACCAGCATCAGGTGCATGCACACCTCCCACCAGAAGTTAGCATATAAAACTCAAAAGAAGTAAGTTTTATGATTATTATCCCCCCACCTTTCCTTTGGTTCTGCTTTCTATCATTATTTAATCCTTGAACAGTTTTTGAACCCTCATTGTATGCAAAGCACCAAGGCGGGTGCTGGGGCACTATTATAATGCAAATTAGACCCTGCCCTTGAAGAATTGCCTACACGTGTGTGCTGCTTAATAGCTTTCCTGTGTGCTGATAACAGAACAAAACAAACACACAAATCTGCCCTGGGAAATTTAATAAGAGGTTTAGAGAGTGGGCTTGCTTTTTAGCTCCGGTTAGATTCTGCAGGTCTTTGTAAATCTAGTCTAACCTGGCCTAATTCTCCCATCTTACAGATGAGTCAGAGAGGAGGTCAAGTGACTTCAAAGGTCCTAAAACTACATCCTGTTGAAACTGGGTTTGGAATCCATGTTTTCCTGCATGTCTTTTGAAATTCCTCTTTGTCTCTCTGACACTGAAAACCCAGAATAAGTCTTCACAAAAATATCTAGCATAAATTCTTAATTCCTGAGGGATCATTTTTCTCCTTACTCCTCCTCAATGCACATAGCGTGAATAAGACAGAAGTGTGGGTTGAAGCAGACAAGGAGGATGGAGCAGTACATGGTGTGGGTGCAGCAGACATAATAGAGTGGTTCTGAATGTGGCAGATTCATCAAGTGCACCAGGAAGCCTGCACTTGGCACAGGGTGGGATCTGGAAGGATATACACTCAGAAAATGATTGAAAGTGAGTGTTGGTATAATAGGGCTCTTCATGTTCATTTTATGCTTGTTTGTAATTATTGGTTTTCCTGGAATTAACCTGCTTTGCTTTGTTGTTTGCTACTCTGCACCCATTCTCCATGCCCCAATTAGTTTTATGCCATCTTTCTTCCAGGGAATGGCTGTCTTTCTGAGTCTCAGTTGACATGCTTTGGGTGGGGATCACTTCTGCCTTCCACCTCCCGATTTAGGGAAGCAATGGAGACAATTAGGTCATCTCATTCCTGGCCACACTCACTGCTTCTGAGACGGACTCTTGTTGTATTTGGAGTCAGAAAAATATAATGGGATGTTTTCTCTATCTGTGAGATGAGAATAGAGGTCTCTAGGCATTGAACTTGAACTTGGGAAAATGTGAATGACAGTTCCCTGCAGCCACCTTGGAACCTGAAAATGGAGCCAGAAGATAAAGAACCAAAAGATGGGGAATCACTGGGTTCTGGTGCCATTATGTGGGTTCCAAAATAAATATACCTGACCAAAACTACTTCTGGATTTTTCAGCTATGCAAGTCAATAAAGCCCTATTTTTGTTAGTACTTTTATTTATTTAGTTTAGTTTTGTCTCATTGCTAAGTGAAATATTCATAATTGATAAGACAATAATATAGCAAAATTACAAGCATAACATATATATATTTTCATATATATATGAAAGTCTAGTGTCTGCCAGCCATTGCACCTTATGGAATTTTATTTTTGCTGTTTAAAAAAGAGCAAGCATCAGTAGATTATGACAGAACAGGTGACAATGGGAAGCTACTTCCCCAGTGGAGCAAAGAGAATCAGAACTTCATCAAAATGAAGAGACTAGAGGTGAGTCTGGCCTTCAGACATAGTTCTTATCTTACCTGTGAGTTACTGCTTTCTAGATGAGGTATGTCATGCAGTCAAAAGAAAAATACTTAATTCTTTTCTATATTGAAAATTTAAGCTAATGAAAAGCTTAACTGTGTTCACTGATTTCAGATTCTTTCATCCCTTCTTCCCCATCTCATGCCACTGAACAAACTCCCAAAAGGAAGACCTTGTCAAATCAGCAGTGTAGGCATACATCACTCAGAATTAATTAGAATGTTTATCTTTTAAAATGAAACTTTATTGTTTAGAATGGTTTTAGGTTTAGAGAATCTGTAGCTTTCACGGATGGTATACTCAGTTCCCCCTATTGTTAACATCTTACACTAGCATGGTAAATTTGTTACAACTAATGCGCTAATATCAATACATTATTATTAACTACACCTCATAATTTATTTGAGGTTGGAATGTTTTTCTCATATCTAGACAGGGGTCATGGGTGTTTTGGGAGGAAGACCACAGAGGTAAATTCTCATTCTTCTAATATCATGTCAAGACTGCATACTATCACAATGAGTTATCATTGCTGATACCTGACAGTGGTCAGGTCTCCTCTGGCAAGTTACTGTCCCTCTGAATCCCATGCTGTGTTCTTTTAATGGAGGCCTTAGGTTCAGCCCAGAGGTAAGGAGAGGGGAATGGAGCTCCACTTCCTTAAGGGAGCAGAATTCTACTTAAATTATTTGAAATTCTTCTCCATGGGAGATTTGTTTCTTCTCCCTCCTTCTTTATTCAATTATTTATTTCTGTTAGTAATGGATATTTATCTTATACTTTGGGTTATAATATAGCAATACTATTTGTATTTTGTTGCTCAAATTGTTCCATCTTTGACCATTGGTAGCTCTTTCGTTGAGCTCCTTTGATATATTCACAGCAACATTTTTTTTTTTAAGAACTGTCTTACTTTCTAGCACAACGTAATATTCTAGGCTAATCATGTATATTTCCTTCCCCAGTCTTTGAATCTCCCATTTCTTCAAGGATCCCTGGTTCCTTCTATTGGAAGATGGAATTAGAAACCAAGATCTGGGTGTGGGCAGTGCTGGTTGTTGGCAGTGCTGGTTGTTACTGGGATATGTTGCTTCTAGTCCTCTCAGATGACAGGGCCAGGAAATAAATAGTATGTTATGGTTTGGATGTGAGGTGTCCCCCAAAAGCTCACATGTGAGATAGTGCAAGAAGGTTTGGTGGAGAAATGATTGGGTTATAGTTTTAACCTAGTCAGTGAATTAATCCCTGATGGGATTAACTGAGTTGGAACTGGAGGCAGGTGGGGTGTGGCTAGAGAAAATGGTTCCTTGGGGGCATGGCTACAGGGCATATATTTTGTATCTGGAGAGTAGAGTCTTTCTCTCTGTTTACTGATCATGATATGAGCTGCCTTCCTCCACCAAATTCAACCACCATGATGTTCAGCCTTGAGAAATGGAGCTGGCCTTCTATGGACTAAGACCTCTGAAACTATGAGCCCTCAAATAAACTTTTCTTCCTTTTCAATTGTGCTGGCCTGGTCCTTTAGTCACAGCTGTGAAAAAACTGACTAAAACATAGTATGTGCACTAACATGTATATGCACATATGTGCAAATATTTTTTTATATGCCAGTATTTCTGTATGTAATCATCTGTATCTGTGTCTCCAACTCTAATCCACATGTATCATTCTGACCTGTACAGGAGTATCAGAATTGTTAATTCATTCCCCTGGGAAACAACTTTATCAACTAGAGTACAGTGCTAACACAACATTATGTGAAATTCCTTTTGCATTTAGTCTTACAGATTTTGCTTATTTCCAAAGTGACTTAGTTTAGTACCCCCCAACCACCATCTTTAGTGAGGTTGTTTCACAATACAATTAGATTCTTTAACATAGTGTACATTCCGGGATACCTCTATCTCCCCAGTGATTTTTCCAAAACACTTACTACATCAAGGTTCTCTCTTTGTGCTGTTGAGTTCTAAGGGTTCTGACAAATGCATATTGTCATGTGTCTACCATTAAAGACTCACACAGGGTAGTTTTGTCATCCTAAAACATGTTCTTTATGCTTTATCTATTCAACATGGCCTTGGTTCCCGTAAATCACTGTCAATCACTGGTTATTTTACTGGCTATATATTTTTTCCTATTCTATAATTTCACATAGTTGAAATCATACATTAGCTTTTACTTTTGTTTAGGAATATGCAGCAAAACTCTCTCTATGTCTCTTTATGAACAATGGCTCATTTCTTCTTCTTTTTAAAAATTACCAAATAAAATTCCATGTGTGGATGACCCAGAGCTTATTGATCCAAGTCTCTGGGTCTAACTTCCAGTTTACAGGAGATATTAAGTGAAAGAGAGACATTAAATTGTATTATCAAATAGTAAATCTGACTGAATGAAATGCTACAGGAATTTCTGCAATAAATGCACTTTAAAGGAAAATGATAGAGGGGACCAAATAAAATGTAGGAACATTTTAGAGGCACATCAGTCCAATGAAGAGTGTGCACCTTCTCTGGCTCCTGACTTGAGAAAAGCAACTCTAACAGAAGACATTTATGAGTCAATTGGAGAAATTTTAATATTTTCTAGATATTTAGTAATAGTAACAGTTTTAAAATCTTAAAGTTTTGATGATTATATTATTAGTATGTTAAAAAGAGTTATCATATATTGGAAAAAAATATTGAAGCATTTAGGGAAATGATGTATATGAGATTTGTTTCACAATGAATGACCCAAAGTGAGAGAGAAGTAAATGGGGGTATAAATGGAACAAAATTTCCTATCAATTTGGATGGGTGAAAGAGTTTTGGGGATTAGTATATTATTCTTCAAATTTTTCATGTTTGAAAATTTCCATAGCTATGTAAATTTAAAAAAAGACAACCCTGGTATATTGTAGTTTTTAATGTGAAAGGAAAAACAATGAAAGTTTTTTTTTTTTTTTTTAAAAAGAGAGAGCATAATCTTACACAATTAGGATTTTTTGTTCATTGAAAGAAACTACTAAGAAAGCGAAAATGTAGGTCATCGAGGGGAAAATATATTTGTGATATATATATTTCTGACAAAGAACTCATTGACAAAAATCCCAGAATGTTTCTTCAAATCAATAAGGAACAAAACCAAATAAACCAACCACCAAATAGACATGAATTGGGAAACAGACATGAAGAGATCGCTTTTCAAAACAGGATATCCAATGTCCAAAACAGAAGTTACTCAGATTCATTAATCAACAAGGAAATGCAAATTAAAACCACAATCATAATGCTTTATTTTTGACATATGAATTCTCAGTAAAAATGTGGACTTTTTTGAATTAGAACATTGACATGCTGCAGGTAGGAGGTATAAATTGGTACCGCCACCTTGGAAAACTGGCTGTGTGTATAAAAGCTGTGTGTATATACGCAGATCTGTTGACCCAGCAATTCACTCCTAGTCTTATGTACCCACAAAAATATGTATACATGCACTCTAGATGTTCAAGAATAAATAACTTGTGATACATATTGGTAAAAATCAAGGAATTATTTTGTCATCTTTCCTACACAAAAGCAACAAACCCATTCATAGTTTTCTAAATCTGTGCCAAATATTAATGGTCAATAATTTAGTAGGACACATACATACAAATAGTAACACCACAAAAAATATGCTTCAGACAACAGAAGAAATGATAATAAAGTGTTCTACTCATGGCAGTCTAATTCTTCCGAGTAAGTTTTTCTAGACAGACAGTAGGTGCTCAAGCAGAAATGTTCAGTATTATTGTTATTATTTTTACTGTTCAATGTCTCCTCAGTTGAGAAAACTCTGAAAGTAAAAATGGGCAATTGCCTTCCTTCATGATGTGGAAAGAGTCAACACAGTGGGCAGAAGTACTGCATTCCACCCGCTGCCTCCCGGAACATTTCCCCCAGTCTTTCAACATTTACTCAGGAAGAAGAATAGTTTGGTGTGGTTTTTATTTTTTTTTCCCCATTACTTCCTGAGAAAAGTTTGAAAGTTAGCTAGAACTGAGGGTTTTCAAGCTAGTAGGACTTGGCTTCCTTTTTTTTTTTTTTAATTCCTATACTTTATATATTCTTAGGACTCCCTGCTAAGTGCAATCCATAGCACTTTTCAAATTTATTGTTTAGCTGCGTGGTTATTTATGTAGGGTCTGCAGGGCTCTGTCAAGGCTGAAGTTGTGCCTATTTTGCCCACTGCTGGCTCCCTAGTCCCTAGTGCAGTATCAGATACCCAGTAGGTGCTAAAAGGATTTGTTCAATGAATCTAGTTTATGTTTGGGCTGATTCAATAAATTCAGGCCCACTTTATGGTGCAATTCAGAATGGATATACTCTTCTTCCATATACAGTTCTAACAAGTTGGTTTACCTGGTCTTCAAGTGCATAAATGATCAAAAGAAATACACACATGTAAATCATATACCTACATCTATGTATCGCTCAGGTAGTGAGTGGGAAGAGATCTTCCCAAATTTAATACAAACCTAGAAAGAAGTCTGTCCTATTACACACAACTTACTGACTTGTATCCTTCCTGTTTTGCAATGTCAAGCATCCTGTAGATTTTACTGTTCCACTATGTCATTCTTATTGTTGAGGATAAATTTTCAATGATCTGGAAACCACTGCTAATTCCAGTAGTTGATAAGTGGACTTTAGGATTGGAAGAAGGAATCTCTTTTCATCCTCTTACAATATAATTATCAATTTTTGAGTGACATGCAAACTCACAGGACTCACTCTGGATCTGCAGAGTTAGCATCTACATTTTATCCAGACCCCAAGATGATGCATCTTGACTAGAAAGCCTGAGAAGCACTGATACAGTCCATTGTGAACACATTTAGTAATGTGGAACTTAGTTCTTTTTGGAGAAGCCCGTCTTGCTGTAGTAGATTCTTAGAAGGCTGATTATTGAGTCAAAAACCTGACCTTTTATCACTTTCTCATTTGTTCCTGGTTTCACATATACAAGTCTACTTCATCATTTTCATGACAGTTCTTCAATATCTCAAAGTAGCTTTTTCCCCCCTGAGGGTTTTCTAGGCCAGGACCTCCTAGAATTTGTCTCATGGAATATCAGTTTTGTGAGATGTTCTGTGGAAAAAAAATGGTTCAGTGATCATGTAAGTTGTAGCTATGTTTCATCTTTAAAGGCAAATTGGAGACTTGGAGAAGTAAAGAAAACCACTTAATTTTGCTTAGTCCAATTGTCTCAAGCTAATTTGTTCAGGAAGACTTTTGGATGTTAACAATTAGTAACATCTTCAAAATTTGTGGGACATATTTTGGGAAATCTAGTTCTCTACTGGAGTTTCTTTGGGTGCTCTGTGGCAGGTTGAGTCATGGCTCCCAGAGATATCTAGGTCCTAATCCCTGAATTCTTGAATGTTGCTTTTTATGGCAAACAAGGGACCTGTTAAATGTGATTAAGTGGAGGATCTGGAGATGCAGGGTTCATGGTGGAGTATATTGATGGGCCTTAATAAGAGGGAACAGAGGGAGATTTGATTAGAGAGAAGTAAGAGATGTCAAAATAGAAGCATGAGGTTGGAGTGATGTGAGGAAGAGCGTCACCAGCCAAGGAATTCCCAAGATTTCTAGAAGCTAATAAAGGCAAAGAAACAAACTCTTCCCTGGAAAGTCCAGAAGGAACTAGTTAGACTGACATTGGTATTTTAGCCTAGTGGAACTGATTTTGACCTTCTGGCTCCTGGAATGGTAAGAGAATAAATTTGTGCTGGTTTAAGCTACCATGTTGGTACTAATTTGCTACTATAGCAACAAATACATTCAATCATCATTGCCTGCTCAAACCATCCAGTGACTTTCAATTACTCTTAGAATAGCAAGTCAAATCTTTTCAGCCTGGTCTACTGTTTTTTTCCACCTAAACCCTACATCTCTCTCTTGTCTGTGATGCTTTAGTTGAATGGCTCCTTTTTCTGTTATGTTTTTGTTAGCTTTTTCATTGCTGTGACCAAAAGACATTACAAAAAAATGTAGAGAAGAAAACTTTATTTGGGGACTGACAGTTGCAGAGGTCTCAGTACATAGGTGACCAACTCCATGGGCCTGAATAAAGTAGAACAACATGGTGGAAGGGCATGGTAGAGGAAAGCAGTTCAGGACATGGCAACAAGGAAGCAGAGAGAGCTTCACTTAGCAGGGATAAAAGATAAAGCACTTAGGAATGCCCCCAGTGACCTATCTCATCCAGCCACAGCTTATCTACCTTCAGTTACCACCTAGTTAATCCATATCCGTGGATTAATTCACTGTTCAGGTTAAAGCTCTAATAATCTAGTCATTTCACTCTGAAAGTTCTTGCATTGTCTCACAGATGAGCTTTTTTGGGAACTTCTCATATTTAAATTGTAACATGTTTCTTGAACCTGCCAGCCTCAGTCCTGTGTTCAGGCCTTGTACTTGTCAGGCTTTCTACCTGGTAACCTCTGTTCCCTAGGCTTCCATATGGTTGGCACCTCTCTGTAATGCAGGCGCTAGCTCAAATGTCCCCTCTCTGGAGAGGTCTTCCCTCACTATTCCTCTAAGTCTTCCCCCTCCTAGTCTTCTTTTTTTCATTACTTTGCTTCCTTTCTTTACTATGTCATAGTGTTTCTTACTATCTTTGTTGTCTTGTGTATATTGACCTATTTATTGTCTTTTTAAAATGCTATGCAGAGAAGAGAGCCAGGCACATAGTAAGTGCTTGGAATACATTTGTCATAGGTATATAAATGGCTAATTGAATATGGATGTGGTTTCAGCTTTCTTTTGCATTGTGGTTGCTTCTCTTAGAATGTATTCTGATTGGTTTATGTCTTAAAATTGTGACTTTCAGGGCTGACTCAAATATCATGAGCCTGATCTGACCATTGACAAGCAAAGCAGATGTGATATTTTTTGAGGGTTTTAGGGAGTGCATATATTGCAATAAAAACCATAGTGTCTTATTTTTTATGTCGGAATTACTTTTCATGCATTTTTTTAAAGGAGCAAAATCAGAACCTTTTTTTTTTTCTAAAATCAAACTCAACTGACATCTTGGTCAACGTGGGTTGTCAAACAAAACAGCATGGATTAAGTGAATTAAATAGCAAAAATTAATTTTCTCACAGTTCTGGAGGCTGGAAGGCTAAGATCATGGACTTTCATCTAGGTATTGGTCCTACAGAATTTGAGCCTTGCTCTTGTGACCTCATTTAACATTACCTCCTAATGGTCCTGTGTTTATGAACAGTCATCATGGGGGGTTAGGACTTCAGGAAAAGACTTTCAGAGGAGAACGGTTCAGTTCATAGTGCAAGATATTGATATTGGTATCTTCCCCAGTTACCCTTTATGAAGTTGCAAGACATTTCCCACTGACCTTGCCTATCTCCTTTTTTGCTTTATTTCTTAATACTAATTACTATCTGATATCTTATACATTTTACTTATTTGGTATCTTTGTGACCACATTAGAACATAAAATTTATGGTAATAAAGACCATTTTCTTAAAACTGCTGTATCCTCAAAGCCAGAGTGTTTAAAATGGAGTAGGTCCTTCAAAGATTGAACAATAAGTGAATGGGTGTGTGAGTAATGTAGCCAGTTAAGCATATTCATCCAAATGTTGCCAGAAATAGATTTTAGAATAATTAATTTTAAAAAATGATTTCTGGGAAGGAAGACCTGGATACTAAAAAATCCATTTCCTCTTTTTCCTAGGTCCACTGCTAGATTACATTTCTCAGTTTCAGTGGGAGCTAATGGAATGTGAGAAGAGCTATATCTCACTCTCAGGTCTGCCCCATTAAATCTCCCAAACCTAATTCTGTCTGCTCTTTACCCCCGCCTGTGACATGTTGGTGCTGGGATAACATCAAATGCCATGTGTTAAGGATGGCAGAAACTCCACTAATCTGGGGCCCTGTACAATTTTGTGGAACCAAACAGAAAATTCCCTGAACTATTCATCTAAGGGAGAAATAGACTCTTATTGCACATGAGCTTGTTATTCACATCATTGGGTTTATTTGTTACAGTTGTTAGCCTATACTAGCAAATAAATTTGCACAATTATTATAGAAGTTATCATGCAAAAAAAGGCAAATACAAATGTACTTCAATATTTTCATTGTCACCTTTATTTTTCCCTTTGTTCTAACTTTGAGGTCTCTGGTTACACAGGACAGCTTAGGATGGTGGTGCTGAAGAATATATTATAGGAAACTAGGCCACCCCTATAGGACACCTTTAAACCTCTTCTAGGCAGCAAAAGCAATATCCCTGATTTAGCTTTTCCTTCTCCTCAGGGTGATTTATGGAGGTCCCTGAATTATTGGGATTGCAGCAATGTTTGGCTATTCCCCAGGTGCCAATGCACTGTCATTAAAGAATTGACAGTCTTGCAGTTCCCCTCACACACATCCTCACAGTCACGTGTAAGCACTGTGAACCCCAGAAGCCCTCCATGAAAAACCAAATCAGCAATCTGGTGCATTCAGCAAATATAGATGGAAGAGGCTGGAAACAGAATGGGCAGAGCCCATTATAGCTGACACATGCATTCTTCACTAATATCGCACACATCTGCAATGCTTAATCCACAATTTAGAATATGTTTATATCTCTTCCCTTATTTGATTTCCACAATATCCCATGAGGTGGGAGGGTAGCTGTTGTGTTCCTGTGTTGTGAGGGAACTGAGATTCAGAAGAATTAAAAGGAGTCTTCCTTTGTTTGGAGTAGATAACAAGCTCCTCTGAGAGAAAGGGAGCAAATTTATCAGGTGTGGTGAGCTTGCACCTTCTGCATAAACTTCCCCTTTTCTGGGAGGGAGATACAGGACCAGGGCCAAAGCAGGGAAGAAATAGATGGGCTATGAAATTACAAACAGCCTTGATGTGTGCTGTGTATATTTTATTGGAGAAAATGTACACAGAGTCTTCAACTGATTTTGAAGGGGCCAGAACCCCCTGAGTGGTTAAGAACCATTGTTCAAGGGTACTATAGCTGAAAAATGTCTTGGACTCAACCTAAGAAATCAATAGCAAAACCCTGCTGTGGAAAGTAGTTTTTTGTATAAGAGGAAAGGGGTACAGAATCTTCTTAGGCAGAATTTCTGCCTTCTGGTTATTTACTACGGGAAATAACACGGCTGTTAATTCTTGTTATCCCAGACAATCCCTCTGGCTCCATGGTGATCAGATTTCCTATCTTGCCAAAAAATAGTATTGAAAAGCCTGCCATTCTAAGAAGAAAATGTTTAGTATTAGCAAAATCCCTACGCATTCCTGGGAAGGTGAATGAAACTCAGAAATCTTTCACCTTCCCCACGAATGCCTATCCAGTGGGTAGGTTAGCTTGCTAAGTTACTGAAGGGAGACACGTTGCTGGGGCATCAGATAAGGGAAATAGGGATTTAGGGACTTTATAAGCATTTCTTTGCTTAGAATTTCAGAGGGATTGGCAGGGCCATGCTCACAACACTGGCTCCAAACATGCCTGTCCTAGGGACAGTTTCAAATTGACATTTTCAGAACCATGTACTTAACCATGAATGAAACACAACCCCCCAAGAGTAGATGCTTAGAGTTCAGAGCCTACTGAGATAGAAAATGTGATGGAAAAGAGGAGTAAGTCTGAGTGTTTCCCCCAAATAGGGCAAATGATAAAGTTCATTTTATTTATTTGCATTTAAATATTAGGCTGCTCAGAATACCCAAGGCAAAACTGCTGAAGCCAGTTGCTGCCACCTGCTGGTTGTTTCGAAGTTTGACCTTAGGAATGGACTCCAGGGCACCTTCTTTATATAGTTGAGAAATAAAGTACTGGTGTTGATTCAGAAAAATCATTTTCATCTGTAGTTGAGGGTTCTGAGCACAGAATGCAATTGGAGTGAGAATGATGGGTCAGGAACCCCAGGAGGCTGCCTGTTTCCATGAAGGATTCTCTTGCCTTTCATGCCTTAATAAAAGATTAGAATTTCCTAGATGCCATCACGTGATTGCTGGCAACTTCACAGTAAACAGGGATTGGATTTTGCTTTCTAGTCAGAACATAAAGCACGTTCAGGCAACTGGAATTAAAATGCAAAATATGAAGAATAAATTTTCCTCATATTTCTCTTCCTCTCCGCCTTCTCCCTTGCTTGTTTTTGTAACTGCACCCACCCCCTCACATACACACATTACTTTCTCTGACTATGGAAATGTTCTTCATCTCAGCATCCTTCTCTTAGTCTTTCTCGAACTTGTCAGTTCATAGGTCAGCTACAAATGTCATTTTGGAATTGCAGCCAGCCTTGAGCTGTTGCCCTAATTCTAAGTCTTAAATTATCTTTTTGGCCAAGTTCTTGACTGTTTTTCAAATGCTTAAAGGAAAGATAGTGGGTTAAAATCTATGTACCCAAAGAAGGTTGGTATGTTTGTGTATCTAGTCATATGAACAGTGAAGCAAGGAGACTCTGGAGACAAGGTAGAGATGACAAGGATAGTATTTATATGGCTCAATTTTTACTTAAAGGAGATGAATTCTTGTCCTAAATACACCTCATGTTAGCTATGTGACTTTGAGCAATTCAGGTAACTTTTCAAGTCCCAATTTCACGTAAAAATGGTAATAGTACATGCCTTGCCTGCTTTCCTGTGTAATTATGAAGACCAAATGAGACAATGCATTGTTCAAACATAAGATGATATTTTAGTCAGAAGAGGCTAGGTTGTGATGGGATGACAAACAGTCCCAGCATTTCAATTGCATAAAACAGCAGTTTACTTTTTGCTTATACTACATGCTCAAAATGAGATGGGTGGGCAGGGAAACTCTTCTCTTGAAATCTGTCAGAGGTCCAGTCTGATAAGATTTCACCTTTTTGTGATACCACCGCTCCTTGCATCATGTGTTCCTGTGAGGAATGTCTAGACTTCTTCTTCCTTATCTTGACATTGAACCTCAGCTCTGAGACATCAGAAGAGAACAATTCTGGAAAATCGAATAGCCACACAGTTGTGTACCTTGACCTAGAAGTAACATTCAAATCTACTCACATTTCATTGGCTCAAACTGGTTACTTGGTCTTCCCTAACTTTAGAAGGTATGGGGGTATAATTTCACAAGAACCTTATGTACTTGAGTAGTGCCAACCATAAGTGGTATTGTGGAATTTCATTGATTCTGAGATGTACTTTTTTTTCCACATTAGAAAATCTGAAATTGGGATGTACATTGCAGTCAATATTTTGTAATCACACAGGCCATTCTTTCATATTTTATTTCTAAAGACGGAATGCACTTTATAATTGGTGGTGTCTTGGACTTAATGATAATATAGTATTTCCATTATTCTTCTCAGGTGCTTGGCCTCTAGGGATCCCAGCAAGATCAGGACTGGGCCTGGAGCTCCAGCAGTGCTGCAGTGACCTGATCACAACTGTGAGCTCTAGGCTGAGTCCTTCCTTTCAGCCTTCTTCAACTTTTTTTTTTTTTGGTATTATTTAAGCAAGGCCACAGATGCAGGGCCAGGAGAGAAGAGAGTTTTTTGAGGCTTTCTTTTACCACCCACCACCCTCAGCAATGACCAGACTTCTTCTCCCTTATCCTGACATTGAACCTTAGCTCTGAGACAAGTTGTTGAGGCTATAAATGCCCATAAAGATTTATAAGACTGCAGTGTTCCTCAGGGTCAATGATAGCATCTTGTTTCTCTGTACAATCAATCTCTCAGATATCCACAGAGTAAGCATAAATGCTGATTTGCAGTTCAAAATTCCGTGCCTGCTGCTGAAAGAGGTTTGAGCATGAGCCCCAGACTGGGCTAGTGTGCATGCATCCTTGCTTTGGGGGATGATGGCTTCTTTACCTATATCCCTTGCATTAGCTTCTAGGTCATTTCTCAGAGATGTCAGGTACTGCCTTCTTTCACTTTTCTGCATTAAAAAATTATATATAGGCTTTTTATATGTCTGTTCTCCAACCATGATGTCTGATCAGAAGTAGTAGAGACTAAGGAGGAGGGACAGGAATAAAGACAGGACTGAATCTCAAGCTGAAGCCATCTGAAGGCTGAAGAAAGGGAAAGAAAGCAGAGGTTTCCTCCATGGCTTATTCCCTGGCTGCGTGGGTCTCCTGGGCTCTGGACCATGCATCATAATACTTTATACACATTGCCACGA
This sequence comes from Marmota flaviventris, assembly GCF_047511675.1. NCBI lineage: Eukaryota > Metazoa > Chordata > Mammalia > Rodentia > Sciuridae > Marmota > Marmota flaviventris. The sequence goes on along the minus strand of NC_092511.1, from coordinate 33,116,196 downwards.
ATAATGTGATATTTGGCAAAAGGATTGAGATTAACCTTCTATGCTGTTCTCATTTGCACCTTAGGCAGACTTTTATGTATAATTTGGTATTTAAATCCTCTAATTATATCCAAGATAATGACCTTTAAGGAAATTAATGACTGAGTAAAAAGCATACCTTCTTTTTTGGAACATCCCAGAAACACATCTGATTCTAAGTTAGAGCAATGTTTTTTCCTCCTTCAGCCTCTACTTTCATGAAAATTGCCTCTCTTTTTACCTCTCTTGTTTGTTTTGTTGGAGGAAGACCTTAAACAATATGGTGTTTATGGACCACTGCCTAGGACTTCTGGGTCTACATATTACCTAGAGCCTCACAACCTTCTTTTCATGCCCCTGATTCTAGTTGCCTGCTGTTGAATCCTATTGGGTCTACTCTGATCCCTTCCCACTGCAGCCCCTAGAAGTCACCTTTGCTTCATTGTGACCCTAAAATCTTTCATAGGGCATGGGGACTGGTGACCTATCCCAGACTTTAGCTGCCATCGCAAGGAAGCTGACGTTGCTCCGACCACTTTCCTCGAGTAGCCAGTTTGGTCCTGGATCAGCTCCAAGAAAACCTTGTGGCCCTGAGTGCTTTTGCAGTCTTGTTCCCTGTTCCCATCTCAACCTGTCTTTAATCACTGGATTGAAGGGTGCCACAGCTGGCTTTAGAATCTGACAAGGGCTCAAATGTCAGTACTGTACTACCACTCACTGGTACTTACCCAAGTTAGTTTCCTAAACAGTAAAAATCAGGTACAGCAATGCCCAAACACTCAGCATACAGTTCATGTGTACTACATATTACATATTACTAACATAAGAAGCAGGATAATTAAGAATTATGGGGTTTAGAGCCAAACAGGCTTGAGTTCAAAGTTTTGCCTCACTGCTTGACAAATTCGGTGTCAGTTTCTGACCTCCAGCCTTGTGCATTTGTCATGTCTCTGGGATCCCTCTTCAGAGCTTGCTTTTCATGTTGTTAGATGTGGACCTACCCAATTCCTTGGGTAGATAATTATAAACTTCTGGATCTGAATAAAGAGTGGATCATCATTGCAGAGGGGAGGGAGTGGGAGTAATTGATTGTCATTCAGTCCAGTCTCCTAGCAGAATGCTGGCTCAGTGTGGCTCCAGGCAGGCCCAGCTTTCCATAACTCAGATTATTTTTTTTTCCTGTGAAAGAGCTAGTACCAGGGGTGGGAATTAACTCCTTAGTGACAAAGAATGATGGGAAAGTTAATAAGGTGCTTGAAAGAAAACGTGTCCTCTCTCTTCGGATTAAGAAAGAGGTAAGAACTGCCATTTGGTTGGACTGGGATAGAAGGGATGAGCCACAGGATGTAGGAAATTTGCAACCAGCTTGTCTCTTTCCCTGGAAAATAAGCCAGTGATTCAGCATTTTCTCAAGTCAGAAGAAAAAGAGCTGAGAATGTTGGAGATCATGACTCAGAAAAGAGCAGGTTATCTTTTCTGGAGACTTGACAGCAGTCAGGCTAAAGAGAGATAGGTTTCCTATGGAAAATTGAAATTCACATATAATCCTAAATCCTTGCTGCAGATAGTGGTAACTACAGCCTTTCTCATGTAGTAAGTTCTTCATCAGGACTGTTCAAAAGCAGCAGCAATGATTGCTTTGACTTTATCTTGTTCTATTTCCTCTGCCCACCTCCATGTGGGCTGCAGATAAACTAGGGGATGAGCTAAAGATGAGCTGGCAGAGCAGGAGAGAGGAGCCAGTTGCTGGGGCCTGTGGGTTTGAGTTGGAGGAGCAGCTGGTACCAATCAGAGTGATGGAAGCTGCACATTCACCTCCTGCCCAAAGGCACACAGGCTCCCTTCTCCTCTGGTTATTTGGGTCAGATGAGTTTTAACACACAAAGGACTTTCAGGCTGTGTGAGAGGTTTATGGATGCACAGTATCCATTGTAAGACTCAAATTCCTGAGGTATCCTGTTTTAACTGCATCATAATGGGAATTATGTTTGGAATGGATAGGGGAGAATTGCTTTTTAAAAGCTTTGATGTGGACTTTTTAGAAGTAATCACTGTTTTTTTTTTTAAAGAGCAGGAATTTTTCTTTTAAATTGAGATATCACAATGGTACATTTTTAATGGAACACAGTGTGATGCTTCTGTACATTTATATGTCTGTAATAATTAACTCAGGATGTTTAGGTTATTCATCATCTCAAAAGTTTATCAGAGAAATAACTTTAAAGGATCTTTTTGTACAACTGCATTTCCAATTAGAGTATATGAGATCTCCCTAGGCTGTCTTGCTTTCAGGAAATTCTTAAGAAATTCTGATTCCAAATTTGTAATTCTTAGACTTTGTTTTTAAAAATAGTCATGTAACTTCTCTAAGTGGTAGAATTTGCAGGAATTCTGGATGTACTTCCTCAGAGGGCTTTTCTTCACCAGGGGACCCACCAGGGAACTTTCACCAGAGTGAGGCACTGAATGATGACAGGCAGGGCCATCCCCAGAGTGCTTCAGGAGCAAAGGAGGCGGAAATGTCTGCCAAATGCACAAAAAGCAAAGTTAACAGGACAAGAACCCTGGGTTAGAAACTCACAGTGCTCAATCCCAAGGGTCTGAGGACTTGCTATTTGGATGATCTTGCTGTAAAAGTTTCAAAAGACTCAAGGGGATTTATTAATAGCTGGGGCACTGAAATCTTGGCTGCTTGTAGCATTGCCCTTTTCAATAGTAAATTTGTCTTTTAAAATATCTAGAACTTGTACTTGATGTTCTTTACTGATTCAAACCAGGCAAGCAGGCAGTAAATCAGATTATCATCTTCCTTGGGAAGGAGAACAATCTGGAATGTTAATTTTCCAGCTGAAAGTTCTGGAAGTTTCTTTTTAGTTTCATTTTTTTTAAAGGGAGAAAAATAAAAGGGGAAGAAAGCTACAGGCAAGAATTTGTTTTCAGGGAAGCTTACAGTCCAGGTTTTCATACTTGTCACTTGCTGCCTTATAAGTTGTCCATTATATTTCCCCTAAAAATATATATGTCTAGAGAACCACTTTTAGTGGAACAAGGAGTTCTGTCCCTTGGCTTGTAGAGACTTAGTTTGGGACATTAACCACCCATAATTGGGAAGGAGATTTCCAAGTGGCATATCAAATTAAGATCATTGTGTTTCAGAGTTCGTTAACTGTGACTATTATAGAAAATGCCTTGATTGGCTTACTATTTTTTTTTAAACTAACGTGTGGGGTTTTGATGAATGTGCTAAACTTTTCCCTCTTAAGGCAGACTTTCTTTTCTTTTTTAGTAGGGTAATTTGACATGTCCCCTTTTTCCATGAGTCTCCATATGTACCGTATGGGATATGTGATCCTCTACAAACACAGCCTCACATGGGAGCCGAGCAGTGTGTCTGATAGGGAGAGACCTACTCAGGGACAGGGGCTGGAGAGACCCCTATTCATTCTGGTTCTGCTGTTTACTAGCTGCATGGTCTGGAAGCCAGTGAATACATGGAGCTTCAGCTTCCTCGTTGTAAACACAGAGAGCCTTGTAATGACAAGAGCCTTTAAGAATGGTGGTGAGGATATGACTGACTAAAGTGCTCAACAAGAGATCGGGCTACTTAATCTATTACTCTTTGGATATAAAATTGATCCAATCCAGTAATAGTTTCCTGCTAAATGCCCCTGACAATCTGGTTTTATGAGGTTGCTAACTGAAATTGGAAGAAAACTAACTCTATGATGATGGAGTTAGCTGTCTCCATGTGTTTGGTTTATAACATCAACAAGAGCAGCGTTTGCTTACTCTAGTGACCCAATATTCATCAGCATTATCTCCCTGAATATCCAAGATTTGATCCATGTAGATTTGAGAATGTAGCGAGAATCTCAAGTCCCTTAAGACGCTAGAAATATCGTTCCAGCTCCCTTTTATGCGAAATGCTGTAAGAGATTTAAACACAGACTCTGAAGTCTTCTCTGGAATCCTAGGACTTGTAGGCTAATTACAGTGTCAGAGGAGTGCCTCATGAGTAATGGTTGCATTTTGAATGAACTATCTGGATAGCTAATCAGCATAACTTTGTGAGCTTTCCGCGGCCAAGTTCTTTTCTTAGCAGAAACAACTTGATTATTTTGAACATATAATAATAGTTTGGTGCTTAACAGGACTGACTGCATAATGCTTTTTCACAATATTCTTTTTTCTTTTTTAAAAAATAAATAAAATGGCATTTTATTTACTGATATTAAAAAGTATAAATGTTGTATCAACTTAGAAATAATTGAAAACTCTAATGGTAGGGTTACCACTTAATAGTATTTTTGCTGTTTTATTTTTTATTCTAATTTGTTATATATGAGAGCAGAATGCATTAAAATTCATATTACATATAAAGAGCACAATTTTTCATATCTCTGGTTGTATATAAAGTATATTCACACCATATGTGTCTTCATACATGTACTTAAGGTAATGACATCCATCTCATTCCACCATCTTTTTTACCCCCATTCCCCTTCCTTTTCCCTCCTACCCCTTTGCCTTATCTAGAGTTCATCTAATTCTCCCATGCTTCCCCTCCCAACCCCACTATGAATCAGCTTCCTAATATCGGAGAAAACATTCAGCTTTTGTTTTTTGGGATTGGCTAACTTCGCTTAGCATTAATTATATTCTCTAACTCCATCCATTTACCTGCAGATGCCATGATTTTTTGCTGAGTAATATTCCATTGTCTATATATATACCACATTTTCTTTACCCATTCATCTACTGAAGGGCATCTATGTTGGTTCCACAGTTTAGCTATTGTGAATTGTGCTGCTATAAACATTGATATGGCTTTGTCCCTGGAGTATTCTGTTTTCAAGTCCTTTGGGTATAGACTGAGAAGTGGGATAGCTGGGCCAAATGGCGGTTCCCATTCCCAGCTTTCCAAGGAATCTCCATACTGCTTTCCATATTGGCTGTACCAATTTGCAGTCCCACCAGAAATGTATGAGTGTGCCTTTTTTCCCACATCCTAACTTACACTTATTGTTGTTTGTGTTCTTTTTAAATTTTTAAAATTTGTTTTAATTAGTTATACATGACAGTAGAATGCATTTATGCACTTTGATATATCATACCTAGATGGGATATAATTCCTCATTTTTCTGAGTGTACATGTTACAGTATCATATTGGTCATGCAGTCACATATATACATACAGTAATATTGTCTGTTTCATTCTACTATTTCTCCTATTCCCACATCCCCTTCCCTCCCCTCCCATTACTTCCCTCTACCTAATCTAAGATTCCCATTCCCAGCTTTCCAAGGAATCTCCATACTGCTTTCCATATTGGCTGCACCAATTTGAAGTCCTACCAGCAATGTATGGGGTGTGCCTTTTTCCCAACATTCTTGTCAATGCTTATTGTTGTTTGTGTTCTTAATAGCTGCCATTCTGACTGGAGTGAGATGAAATCTTAGAGTGGTTTTGATTTGCGTTTATCTAATTGCTAGAGATGTTGAACATTTTTTAAAATATTTGTTTATTGATTGTATATCCTCTTCTGAGAAGTGTCTGTTCAGTTCCTAGCCCATTTATTGATTGGACTATTTGTTGTTTTGGTGTTTAGCTTTTTGAGTTCTTTATATACCCTGGAGATTAATGCTCTGATGTGCGAGTGGTAAATATTTGCTCCCTAGATGTAGGCTCTCTATTCACCTCACTGATTTTTTTTTTCCAAGAAGAAGCTTTTTAGTTTGAATTCATCCAATTTATTGATTCTTGGTTTTAATTCTTGTGCTATAGGAGTCTTATTAAGGAAGTTGGGGCCTAATTCGACATAATGGAGATTTGGGCCTACTTTTTCTTTCATTAGGCGCAAGGTCTTAGGTTTAATTCTTAGATCCTTGATCCACTTTGAGTTGAGTTTTGTGCATGGTGAGAAATAGAGGTTTAATTTCATTATTATTATTATTATTATTATTATTTTTTCGCGTATAGATTTCCAGTTTTCCCAGCACCTTTTGTTGAAGAGGCTATCTTTTCTCCAATGTATATTTTTGGCACCTTTGTCTAATATAAGATAACTGTAATTATGTGGGTTAGTCTCTGTGTCCTCTATTCTGTACCATTGGTCTACAGGTCTATTTTGGTGCCAATACTATGCTGGTTTTGTTACTATTGTTCTGTAGTATAGTTTAAGGTCTGGTATAGTGATGCCACCAGCTTCACTCTTCTTGCTAAGGATTGCTTTAGCTATTCTGGGTCTCTTATTTTTCCATACGAATTTCATGACTGATTTTTTCTATTTCTATGAGGAATGTCATTGGGATTTTGATAGGAATTGCATTAAATCTGTATAGTGCTTTTGATACTATGGTCAGTTTGACAATATTAATTCTGCCTATCTAAGAATAAGGTAGATCTTTTCATCTTCTAAGGTCTTCTTTATTTTTTTTTCTTTAGCATTTTGTAGTTTTCATTGTAGAGGTCTTTCACCTCTTTTGTTAGGTTGATTCCCAAGTATTTAATTTTTTTTTTAGGTTAGTGCCAGTGGGGTAGTTTTCTTAGTTTCCCTTTCAGAGGATTTGTCACTGATATGCCTTTGATTTATGGGTATTGATTTTGTATCCTGCTACATTGCTGAATTCATTACTAGTTCTAAAAGTTTTCTAGTGAAATTTTTTGGATCTTCTAGGTATAGAATCATATCGTTTGCAAATAGTGATAATTTGAGTTTTTCTTTTCCTATCCATATCCCTTTAATTTCTTTTGGCTGTCTAATTGCTCTGGCCAGTGTTTCAAGAACTATTATAAATAGAAGTGGTGAAAGAGGGAATGTTTTTAGAGGGAATGTTTTCAATTTTTCTCCATTTAGAATGATGTTGGCCTGGGACTTAGCATAGATAGGTTTTATGATGTTGAGGTATGTTCCTGTTATTCCTAGTTTTTCTAGTGTTTTGAACATGTATGGGTGCTGTATTTTGTTGAATGCTTTCTCTGCATCAACTGAGATGATCATTTGATTCTTATCTTTAAGTCTATTGATGTGATGAATTACATTTATTGATTCCCATATGTTAACCAACCTTGCATCCCTGGGACGAACCCTCTTGCCCGTGGTGCACTATCTTTTTGATATGTTTTTGTATTCGATTTGTCAGAATTTTTTTGAGAATTTTTGCAGTTATGTTCATTAGCGTTATTGGTATGAAGTTTTCTTTCTTTGATGTGTCTTTGCCTGGTTTTGGAATCAGAGTGATATTGGCCTCATAGAATGAGTTTGGAAGTGCTCCCTCTTTTTCTATTTCATGAAATAATTTGTAGAGTATAGGCATTAGTTCTTCTTTATAGGTCTTATAGAACTCAGCTATGTATCTACCTGGTCCTGGGCTTTTCTTGGTTGGTAGGCTTCTGATAATGTCTTCTATTTCCTTGCTTGAAATTGATCTGTTTAAATTGTGTATATCATTCTGATTCAACTTGGGCGATTCATATGCCTCTAGAAATTTGTCAATGCCTTTGATATTCTCCATTTTATTAGAGTACAAGTTTTCAACATAATTTCTAATTATCTTCTGTATTTCTGTAGTGTCTGTTGTGATAATTCCCTTTTCATCATGTATGTTAGTGATTTGAGTTTTCTCTCTCCTTCTCTTTGTTAGCATGGCTAAAGATGTGTCAATTTTATTTATTTTTTTAAAGAACCAATTTTTTGTTTTGTCAATTTTTTCAATTGTTTCTTTTGTTTCAGTTTCATCTCTGATTTTAATTATTTCCTGTCTTCTACTGCTTTGGGGGTTGATTTGTTCTTCTTTTTCTAGGGCTTTGAGATGTAGTCTTAGGTTATTTACTTGTTGACTTTTTCTTCTTTGAAGGAATGAACTTCATGCAATGTACTTTCCTCTTAGTACTGCCTTCATAGTGTCCCAGAGATTTTGATATGTTGTATCAGTGTTCTCATTTACCTCTAAGAATTTTTTAATCTCCTCCTTGATATCTTTTGTAACCCATTGTTCATTCAATAGCATATTATTTAGTCACCAGGTGTTGGAGTAGTTTTTCTTTTATAATTTATTTCTTTTTTTTTGTGCTTAAAGTTCTAAATTAATTATAGTTGTCATCAAAATTGTTTATAATTGATTTCTAATTTCATTCCATTGTGATTTGATAGAATGTAGGGTAGTATCTCTACTTTTTTATATTTGCTAAGAGTTGCTTTGTGACATAATATATGGTCTATTTTAGAGAAGGATCTAAGTGCTGCTGAGAAGAAAGTCACTTGCTAAAGGATGAAATATTCTATATATGTCAGTTAAATCTAAGATATTGATTGTATTATTGAGTGCTGTAGTTTCTTTGTTCAGCTTTTGTTTGGAAGATCTATCCAGTGGTGAAAGAAGTGTGTTAAAATCATTCAGAATTATTGTGTCGTAGTCTATTTGACTCTTGAACTTGAGAAGAGTTTGTTTGATGAACATAGATTCTCTATTGTTTGGGGCATATATATTTATAATTGTTATGTTTTGTTGGTATATGGTTCCCTTGAGCAGTATGAAGTGTCTTTCTTTGTCCCTTTTAATTAATTTTAGCTTAAAGTCAACTTTATTTGATATGAATATGGAAACCCCTGCTTGTTTACGTAGAACATGTGAATAGTATATATTATCCCAACCTTTTACCTTCAATCTGTGTATGTCTTTTCTTATGAGATGAGTATCTTGGAGGCAGCATATTGTTGGGTCTTTTTGTTGTTGTTGTTGTTGTTGTTGTTGATCCTATCAAGTAGCCTAAGTCTTTTGATTGGTGAATTTAGGTCATTAACATTCAGGGTTATTATTGAGACAAGATTTGTATTCCCAGCCATTTTTGTTATTTGATTTGGTTTTCCCTTGGATTAGCTTTTCCTTTAGTATAATACCTCTCTTTGCTGATTTTCATCGTTGTTTTTTATTTCCTCTTCATAGAATATTTTGCCAAGGATGTTCTTTAGTGCAGGTTTTCTAACTGTAAATTCTTTTAACTTTTGTTTATCATGAAAGGTTTTTATTTCATTATCAAATCTAAAACTTAGTTTTGCTGGATACAAAATTCTTGGTTGGCCTCTATTTTCTTTCAGAGCTTCATATATGTGGTTAACCTAATTGGTTTTCTCCTATATGTAATCTGATTCCTTTCTCTCATGGCTTTTTAATAATATTCTCTCCTTATTTTGTATGTAGGCATTTTTATTATAATGTGCCTTGGTGAGGATCTGTTGTGATTTTGTACATTTGGTGTCCTGTAAGTCTCATGATTTTGGTTTTCTAATTCTTTCTTCATGTTTGGAAAACTTTCTGATATTATTTCGTTGGATAGGTTGTTCATTCCTTTGATTTGGAACTCTTCCTCTATCTCAATAACTCTTAAACTTGGTCTTTTTATGCTAGCCCATATTTCTTGAATGTTCTGCTCATGGTTTCTTACCATTTTCACTGTGTGATCTACATTCTTTTCAAGATTATATATTTTGTCTTCATTGTCTGAGGTCTAATTCCAAGTGGTCTAATCTTTTGGTGATATTTTCAATTGGTTTATTGTTTCTTTCATTTCAAGGATTTCTGTTTGGTTTTTCTTTAGAACCTCTATCTCCCTATTGAAGTAGTTTTTTGCTTCCTGTATTTGCTTATGTAGCTCTTTGTTGAAATGATCTTTTGCTGCCTGTTTTTACTCTCTTATGTGATCCTTTAATTTCCAGAACATTTTAATTATGTACATTCTGAACCCCTTCTCTGTCATTTCTTCTGCTGTGCTAGCCATGGATTCTAATAATGTGGTACCTTGATTTGTTCAGGGGCACTTTCTTCCCTTGTCTTTTCATGTTGCTTGTGTGTCTTCCTTTCTAGCTCTGAGGATCTGACATATTATCTTTTTTTTTTCTTACTCTATAGGTTTATAGTGCCCCTGTAGGGTTCCAATACTTCACCTCTGAGGGGAAGGACAATGTTAACAGATCCCAATATAAACAAAATACCACCTAAAAACAAATAGTTGTCATTAAAACATTTATAGTTTGGTCACAATGTACAGGAATTGTGAATTCAATTATTATGTACAATATAATCAGTAGGTTTGTAAAAGGGTTTACAGTTTCTGATGGTGGACAAAGAACTGGGGGTGAGGTGTAGGAAGATACGCTGAGGAGGTATAAGATGAGGATATAGAGTTATTATATCTTAGGAAGTGTGAAAGAGAAATCCAAAGAAGAAGATGAGTAGCAGGAGAATAGAGAGGTAGTAATTTTGGGTAGAGGGAAGTAAGAGGGAAGTCAGTAGAGTACATTAGATAAACACACAAATATATTGAGAAAAATAAAAAATGTTAAAATACTAAAAATTGGAGAGAAAAAAGCAAAGAAGAAAAAAAAGAATATACAACACAACTGTAATATACTATTCAGTCGTCTCAAACCTCAATATCCTAATTCATGCAAAGTACTTGGTTTCACATATGTGGGGGATGTGAGGGTGGGAGAATAAAGAAAGAGAGGAAAGAACAAAATCTCGGAAGGAAGAAACAAGGATTATTTTGGTTGGAGATCTGTATCTTTCCTGCTTCCCTTCTCATCCAATGGGTGGGGCTGTCTATTCTTAGTTGGTACCTCTGCCCTGGGGATGGTGGGGGTTACCAAGGTGTAAGGGTTGTTTTTTTGGGCAGGGCACCTGGAAGTGGATTATGGCACCGCCTTCCCCATCCCCTCACGTCCTGTTGGGAGACTGCACCTCAAGGATCTCCTTTTATATCTGCTCCTGTGATGTGAGTGCCAGGTTTTATCTCCTCATCTCGCTTGTAGACCTCAGTTCCCGCCCTCTAAATTTTAGTCTCTAAAGTGTATCTCCTTCATCCCTCCCTTTCTACTTCCTAATCAGGAACCTTTATCTCCAAGGGTCTTCCCTGTTGCACTCTGGTGGCTGTGCACCTGTTGCAGAGGGCTGCTTTGAATTGGGCAGTCACTTTGCTGAGTTAGTGGCTGCTGGGGGTTGGAGGGAATTAGAAACTATGGGTACCTGGCTATCTGGTGTTCCAAACTGGTAGTTACCCCAACTAAAGATGATGATGGAGGTGACCCAAGATGGTGTCTGGTAGGGTAGGGGGAGCTGGGCGATGGCGTTGTGCGATGCATTCAGAGATAAGCTCTGTGGCATGCAGTGTGCAGCTGTCGGCTTTCTTCAGAGCCTGTGATATCCCTATGTGCAGGCAGGATACCGAGAGTTGGGGACTATGGCAGTAGCTGCCGAGTCCCAAGATGGAGGCGACCGGGGGAGCCCCATGTTAGTAGGTGGGGGTCCACGTGGGAGTTGTTGCTGGAGTTCCAGTGTGTGGGTAGCAGCTAAGCGTCCTTGGTGGGAGCGGTGTCCGGGAATTCTGCGTGGGTGCTGATGCTGGTGGTCCCGCTAAGGCACCTGCGAGCTCTGTGTAGGCAAGTAGCTGGGAGTGGGGAGTCCTGTTCTAATGCTGAGGCCAGGGGCCCTGAGCGGTATGGTGGCCATGATTCCCGTGTGGGAGCAGCTGTGGAGGGGTCCTCTATCACAGAAAAGCAGTATTCCCACTAGTTGAGGCCTGAGTCATGGAGCAACACAGAATGCTGCTTCCCTCTGGCCCGCCATCTTGGATCCCCCTATTCTTCTTTTCCTTATATATTTTTAAAAAAATCATTTAAATATTTAAAGATCCAAAAAAATTTTTTAAAAATTCATAGTGATGCTTGAGGCTCTAGTTTTGATCATTTGTGTGGTATAATTAATGGGTAGAGTCTTATACCTCTTAGAGGGGACAGAGCAATGTAATAACTATTAAGCTCCATTCCTTCTCTCTGGGCTCTAGCTGGGATTAAATATCTGAGGCAGAAACGGAAACATTTTATCAAGCTGATATAAGGGGAAGATTTATGTAGTGAATATCCAAGAATTCAGGGTATTTGTTGACTAATTGGTCCCAGTTTGTTTGGAACTTGCCCTGTGCTAGCACTGACTCAGTTTCAGGCAAACAGATTCAAGTTGCATAGGCTTGTTCTGCTTTACAAACTGAAAATTTTGTGTTCTGGGAATCCCCTTAACCTTGGGCAGACTAGACCAGTTGGTTACTTTAGACACCTAGTTCTAGTTAAAGTTAAAGTCCTTATCAGGGTTGACACTTAATGCTTCAGGGGCTGCTTGTTGTTGGAATTTACCTTTTGGGTCTTTAATTCAGAATTTTCTTTTCTTCTGAGAAAGCAGTGTCCAACTTGCTCTGAAAGTTCATATAAATTAATTTGGGCTTCAAATTGGATAAAAATACTCAGCATGCTTCTGGATCAAATCTCAGATATTCAGGGAGATATGCTGATGAATATTGGGTCCCTAGAGTAAGCAAATGCTGCTCTTGTTTATGTTACAAACCAAATGCCCAAAGAGAACATTTTTCATTTCATGGTTAGGGAGGAAATTGGTATGTTATGTTTTAGCTAATGTGTAGTATTTTGTGAGATTGAAGCCTTGGGTATACATTTGGAATCAGGCCTTCTTTATAGCTTGGAGTAAATGTTGTCAAGCCAAGATCAATCATGTATATGGAGTTGGGTTTGGGAAGACACTGCTGGAGTTGGAGTGCTGGTTTCCAGGGGACTAGTGATCTTCCACTACAGCATTAACTTCTCAATTGCCCATTACATGCTGGGCTCTGTGCTCAGAATCCAGACACAAATAAGATTACCTTGTGTGGGGCATGGAATAGAAATCCAATTATTAAATATAACGTAGCAAATGCCATAAGGGAGCCATTTGCAGAATGACGTGGGAGGGCAGAGGAAGGAGTACTTGATTCCATTCTTCTGATCTCTACACCAAATGGCACCCGACCCCCAGCCTGCTGGTTCACACATATATACGTAGCCCAAAGGAGTGTTGTTTGGGATGGCACCAGAGTGTCCCAAAGCTCTGTTTTTGCAATTTCATCTTTGGATATAATAGGATAGTGTGTCATTATTATGGTTATTCTATAAGACAAAAAATAAAGATAACAAGAAATGAACTGAACATGCATTTGTGTTTTCCTGAAGTCTGACACCTAAGTTATTTTCTTTAAGGTTTTCAACTTACTGGCAAGTCGGTGTCTGTACATCTTATAAATGTGTCCTTTTAATATGCAGGGCTTTCTTTCATTTACTCCCTGCAATGGGGGACAGCAAACAAATTTGGCTTCTATCACTTTGAATCATTATTTTCCTTGTAAATAACAGTAAAATAATGACTCTGATATGGAATTTCTAGTAAAACAGACATCAGTGTAAATCAATGGTTAACCACATAATAATGTTTGGTACAATGTGATGCAAGTTGCTTGATTTTAACTATTTTATATTCAGGGAACCTTGATTTTTGTGTTTAGTAATAAGAAAGTTTGAAAATTAATAGAGGTATTTTATTCCTAGAACATGAAAGATTTCATATATTTTGATGATTTATTTTTATAACATCTTTGAGATGAGAGAGGAGGTTGCCACAGTGGACAAGGTAGACATAAAACATTGCAATGTCACAGAAAGTTCTATTGGAAAGCATTAGCCTAGGCTGTATCAGTGGTTTTCCAAATGTGTTTTAATAAATGACCAGGATTCCTTACAAGTTCCTTATGGCTTTGACAATAGCAAGAGAGAGCCTGGAGAGTCCCTCACCCTAGCTTCAACTGCAGAAGCTCTGTTTTTATCTTTTTAATATGAAATGGGTTCAGTATCTCTGAAACACTTGAATTTAGGTCCCTTTATGAACATAAAACTATACTCTCTCTCCCCACTCTCCCCCCTTCTCCCCTTCTCTCCTTATTTTTGTATCCTAATCACCATTAGAACTCCAGAGGAAGAGGGGAGGAAAGAATTGGGCCATGTTCTAACCAAGGAGAAAGAGGAAGAAAGAAAACTGTGGGAAGAAAGGACACATGTGTTCCTCTTTGTCCTCATTGGCCAAAGCTGGCGAGGGATTGTGGGTTGGTAGATGGAGGAAACTTGGATTTTGTGCTGCTTCCTGTTTAAGTCCCCACCCCATGTGCATTCATACACTTCACACTGGGGCACTGTGGGGCTGGCAAGGGCAGGACACTGGGCCTGAACAGGCCAAGAGAGATATTCTGAATTGTATTTGGCATAGATATCAGCAGTGGAAGCCAGCAGAATGCCCAGAGTGAGATTGGAGACCTGATCAACCAACCACATCTCATGGGCATGCAAGCCAGGACACACCCAAGAACTGGCACAAGGAGGTTGTGGAGAGTAGAGGCTTCTCTCCTCACCATCTCAACCTCCAATGCTATATATTCTCTGAAATCAGAGAGACCATCTTGGAGGGAGCCTGGGAAGAGAAGAAAACGAGAAGACAGAACAGTCAAAATGAGACTGAGTTATGGAATTGCTATCATGTTTTGGGTCTTTCTCTATTTCCTGCCCTATCTACCCAGTTTGAAGTATCTGAGTGTGTGTATGTGTGTGTGTGTGTGTGTGTGTGTACGTGCGCACACACATGTATAAGAGTTTGGTGGCCTGGAGGCTTTAGGAAAATTTCTCCATTATGGGAAATAAAGAAGTCACAACTTTTAACTGTGTGGTATAAGTAAATTAATGACTTCTACCTTATATATTGACTTTCAATTAAGATTTATAATTTGAAAAAAATGATCATCTGCTAAAAAAATTTCAAAGTCATTGGATAAAATAATATCTATGGTTTATTTTCTCTAAATTTCTATGATTATTTATTCTAAGATTCTAAGGAAGTCAATGTAACCACCAATAAAGAGGTTACTCAGTCAGCCAACAAACGATTTTGGGGTAAAGGCCTTGGCTGTACCTGATTGGGATAATACGCTGCTTATGATTATACATGTGTCTAGACTAGCTTTTGGTGCAAAAAGTATTTCTTCCTGTGGGTCATGGTAAAAACAATTGGAAAATACTTGTCTAAATGGAACACAAAATACCCACACATAACCTTAGATTTCTTAGCTCTTACTGTCTTGTTAGGTACCAAGCATATTAACTCTGCCAATGGAAAGTTTCCACGGGAGCTTCACCTGCCTTGAACTCAGGGTGCTTCTTTGGCTCAGTAGAAATTTCTGACCTTCAAATTTTCCAATAAAGTTTTGTTGAGAGCCACAGCCGAAGGGGCCCCAGCAAACTTCCAGCTGCCGGCTGATGATTGGCTCACAGCGGCCCCAGCAACATCTAGCTGATTGGCTCCTCTGTGGTGATGCTCATTGGAGATGCTCATTGAGCTGTTTCCCCCGCCCTTTCAGACTGTCAGCTGATGGTTGGCTCACAGCGGCCCCAGCAACATCTAGCTGATTGGCTCCTCTGCGGTGATGCTCATTGGGCTGTTTCCCCGCCCTTTCAGACCACGGAGCTGCTCATTGGGGGACTTTTTTGGCTCCGCCCATGCAACCCAGCCAATCGGCCTCAAGAGCAGGAGGATGGGGGGAGGTGGTGAGGCTTGTGGTTGAGGGAGAGGCTTGTGGGAAGCCGTTGGTGGCAGTTGGGGCTCTGAGGGTTTTTCCTGAGGAGCTGTTTTGTTTGGTGTGTGTGGTTCTAAAAATAAAGTTAGTTACTTTTGACAAGTGGCTCCTGATTGTGCCCAGCCAGACTGCGGCAAAGTTTCCCTTTCCTAGCATTATTTCTTTGTTTTGCACATGTATGTTTGAAGAGACATAAATTACTTGTAACTAAAAATACCTCAAATAAGAGATCTTGAAAGCAAGGAGCAAATTTGAAGGGCTTAAATGAAATGGTAAGCACCCGAGAATGGACCTGGAAGCCAACCTCCTCCTGGTCCCATTCAGAGTGCTCTGAATCTGACCTGGTTATTTCCCATTATTTTTTCTCTGTCCTCAACATGCCATTTGAGCTCCAACAGGAAGCCTATTTCATGACTTCCACCTGCCTTGTCAATTCCTACCTCAATCTCAATTTCCAGTTTGAAAGTCGGCTTTCAACTTGGCCCAATTTCTGCTTCCTCCTCGAAGGTCACTTTCCCAGCAACCTTTGAATTTGCTTAGGAAGGTAGCACTGGGTAGTTGTTTGAATTCTTGCTCTATCAGTGATAAGCTATGCAATCCTGACTTTAAGTCTGTGCCTCAGATGCTTGATTGGTAAAATAGTGTAATGATAGCACCCAGCTGTTTGGGTTGGTCCAAGGATTAAGTGCTAGAATGGTACCTGGTATGGTGAGCACAATTGTCTATATTTTCACACAGATCTGCAGTTTGGGGGTTTGATAACATCTGCAGGTTCTTTCTCTGTATTGGAATCAATGAATCTAGGTCAAGACTCTGAACTCACATAAGGCAGTAGTTGCAGGACCATACTGTTTTCTCACCTGTACCTGGATTTTCTCATATAGTTGATCATGTGTGTTCTGCTCTCTGCAGAATCAGTATCATTTATTTTAGTGGCTAAGAGGAAAGGCACCAAGATAAAAGGAAAATAAGAGTTGAATAATTCTGCCTTCTCTCTGCAGCTGAGTAAAATTATGTTTTCTGACTCTGGGATTGTGACTATCCCCATCTTGCTCATAATTTAAAGTGCCTTTCTGGTGTCTCTGTTGTATTGTACAAGGCTTCACTGATGCCCTGTGGCTCTGAGCCATGCTACTGAACCTCTGCATCATGATAGCGCATCTTCCAGGACTGTCTCCCTTTATCTTCTACCAGTGGAGCTCTGTGACTTGGCTTCTAGAACTTGCTTGTGTTTTTAAATTATAAAATAGAATTTCTATAACTTAAAATTTTTATTAGTTCTTTTTAGTTGTGAATAACATTAGGATTCATTTTGATATAATTGTAAAAGCATGGAATATAATTTGTTCTATTTCAGTCGCCAGTACTTCCCCTTTCCCTCTCCTCTCTCCCCCTGTTCCATTCCCTCTGCTCTACTGATCTTTCTGCTATTTACTTAATAATTTTTTTTAATTAGTGTCTTGTGGATATATACCATGGTGGGCTTCACTGTGGTGTATTCATACATGTACATAGAAAAGTTAGGTCAGATTCGTTTCATTGTTCCTTCCTTATTCCATTCCTCCTCTCTCCCCTTTAATCCTCTTCATCTATTCCGCTGATATTTCTTATATTTTATATCCCTTTCCCCTTATTTTAGATTAGCTTTTGCATATCAGAGAAAACATTTGACCTTTGGTTTGGGGGACTGGCTTATTTCACTAAGTAGTTTCTAGTTCCATCCATTTACTGACAAATGACAAAATGTCATTCTTTTTTATGGCTGAGTGATACTCCATCATGTGAGATATATACATTTTCTTTATCTATTCATCGGTCGAAGAGCACTTAGATTTGTTCCAAACTTTAGCTATTGTGAATTGTATTGCTATAAACATTGTCTACATCTTGTTTTGTTTCTTGCTTCCCTGGTCCTCTTTGCCCTTGGATCCCAAGGTTCAGGGTTCAGATGCCTAAGCTCCCTAGGAGATGTGTTCTGACTCAGGAAGACTTCAGCTTTCTTGGGGACATATAAGTAAATTGCACCTGGGAATGTGGTTGGTGGTATGTTGAACACTATGTTGATCAAGTTTAGACCACATAATCTTCTAAATGTGATCTTTGGGCTGTAGTTACTGTGATTTGAACCTTTCTTTGGGATAGAGTTGTTGGCCCATGGCTTACTGAAGTCAATAAGAAGTTACAGGGACATAGTTTCTGATTTGACATAAAGAAGTTTCCAATAAGCTGCTTTCTGAGGCAATAAGTTTTCTGTCACTGCAAGTATCCTTACTAAGACTAGATGATCTTCTGTTTAGGGTATGAAATCAGATTTTTGTATTGGATGGAAGATTAAAGCTAGAAGACCAGTGGGGTCCCTGGTCTATAGAAGATTAAACTGTAGGGTAACTTCATTACTTAAAAGGAATTTCCTGGTGATTAGCTCAGCACTCAGGATCAGCAAATGCTTGTTGTAGGCTGAACATAGCAGAAATGTAAATGTCCCAGCCTTCCATTCTCAGCTCAACTCCTGCTCAGGACTCCAGACTTATGGAACTGTTCACTCCCTAAAAATATGTCCTGTTCTATTCCACTTGTCTTCGAACATGTAATTTCATGTTCGTGAATTTTATCTCCTCCTTTTTCATCTCATTAACTCTTGACCACTTCCCCACTGACTATGGGGACTATCTGGCTTGGTGTCTCTCTGACATCCTTTCTGGCACTCAAGACTGATCTCCTAGACCCACCAGCCTCACTTCATGTGCCTTCTTGTTTCCTCTCTCTCTCCCCCATGGGAAGAATGACTGTCTTTCAGGGGCTCAGGGACCATGTCTAATGCTTCTTTGCTTCTTCTAGTGTCCATTACAGTGCCTGACACTGAATAAATAAATAAAATAAGGTGCAACTGAATTTTAGGTCATACAGTCCTGGAGTACATCTGTTCCTTGATTTTTTTTGTATGTGTCACTGATCCTTCAATCTTTGGACTGAATTGCAAAAAACTTTTTGAGGAAAAATAAATGATGATATAAGAAAAGTTATCTTAGCATGTTGGAGACACCAAACCACCCAGCATATCTTTCTCAGTCAACATTGGCAAGAGACAGAAACCAAGTTGTGCTGGGTGATCCTGATCTACATTTTTGTGTAACTTGACAGATTAAATTATTCTCTGTCTTGAATTTTGGGGAGGAGGTAGATGCCTGAAAATTCAAATCAGTACCTTGTTTGCGATATCAGATATAGAGAATTTTTTTTCTTGTCAAAATAGGTAGGTGGTAAATAGAATAATCACTCAGTGTGCACTGGAACTTTCTCTGAGTATCTGTTTAATTAACAAAGTTTGCTTTAAAGCTGTGCTTTGTGTTCTATATGGCATGCATATAATTTCCTAACCAAATTTATGAAAATGTACTGGGGTGGTGAGCATTTATAGAATTTCAGGGAGTAAGTCAGAACTGAAAGTTCCAAACAATGTAACTTATTATTGCATGTATGTTATATTCAAACACATATATTCAAACACGTGGTCTTCTCAGAAACAGACTTCCTTCCCAGAACACCTTGTTAATTAAAGAAAAAATGAATCTGCAGCACGAGTATTTCTTTCCTCTCCTTGAGCTGACCTTGAGAGACTCCAGCTTTGTGGACCACAGCTTTTTTAGCTGAAAAATTAGAGATTTGTGTCTCATTAGGATATTTTTGGCTTTGTCTGTAGATAAGGTGCAAATGCCTGGGTTTCCTTTGTTCTTCTGAGGACCTGCACCAGACAAATAGATTTGTGGTTGAGATGATTACTTTATTTAACATAACTTATTTATGCAAAGAGTATTTGTGGCACCCTTCCTGTGAGCAGGTCACTGAGTTTATAGCAACGTTCATTTTTATGGAGCCTCTAGTTCATGAGCCATAGTGTACAGATACCTAATAATGAAAGTGGAGACATTCTATAAACATTTAAACAAGTACATATATGATACTTATGTGGTAGTAAGTACTAATTTCATTGAGATATAAAAATCAATGAAAGATCAAATTCTTACTAATGACTTACTACTTTTGAACAAAACAATCTTTTTACAGAGGCTTAAATATTGCTAGGTATTCCTTGTGCTATAGAACCTAAATGTATTAGTTGAAGGAAATCCTTGACTTTAATAATAAATAAAATAAAGATTAGAAAAATTGTTAAGTTGTCAACACATGAATAATCATCATTATGGGGGCAAGCTTTGCTAGGATTGATCACAGCTTATCAGAACTGGATTGAGGGTGGGAGTAAACACAAAGTGTCCCAGCTTACAGGGTGAGGAACTACTCAGAGCAGATACATTTCTACAGATATTGATCATTTTGAAATTACTACTTAAATGGATAGCATTTGGTTACATATAATGAATCAATAATATTTTTATAATTTCTGCTTTGCTTCTGTTCAATCAACCTTAATTTATAAAGATTTTCTGTAATTGAAAAATGACCAGAACCAAGAAAACAGGTCTAATCATTTAAAAATATATTTTGGGAAAATCTAAATCCATCTCTTTTTGGTACCAATGTGGAGAGCAAGAGGAGGGAGAAAGGCACTTTTGCTTTGTGGCACCAGATTGCTTAAAAAAATGACAGCAATTTAACCAGATTCCTTCATGCAGATATGTATTTGCAGACCTGTCCAGGAGACTTATAAATAACAAAGAAAACAATTCCACTAATCCGGGATGATTTTGCTGCTGTGTAGCTGTAATGATGACATTGCCTCACTCTGCAGTCAATTTTGGACCTTTGCTTTTGTGGAGAGCTGGTCTAGGGCAGAGGGAGGCGTCTGGGTCCTTGGTGTAGTTCCCTGTATGGCCTTTCCCCATAACTGATCTCAGTCAGGCCCATTAGGTTGATGGATAAAAAAAAAATAAAGACCCCATCAGTGATGTGTCTGGACAAAGAGCAAGTGACATTTAGACCCTTGTGGAGTGGACCCCAGCAGATAGCCACTGATAATTGGCCCCAAGAGAATTAGCAGCAGGGTTTTCTGATGCACGTCAAAGTTGACAACTGGCTCCATCACCGTGTACAAAACATTGGAATACACACTGACTCTCCCTTCTTTTTGCTTTAGCAGGCTATAGCAGCCCCCTGAGGATGTGAACAGCTTGATCAAGAATGCTCAGGAGAAAAGAAGTGGATATTTATTAATTATAATAAATAATTACTATATATTACTACCATTATTACTTATAATTGTATAAGTTATTTCACTTTTTGTAACACCACATTGGATAGGAGATATTATATCATATAATTTAGAAGGAAATCAAAGCTCAGAGAAGCTAAATAGGTTAAGTAACTTGCTTCAAGTCCTATGACTATTAAGTAATAGGTCAAGGATTTAATGGCAGCTCTGATTCCAAAGGTTTTTTCTACTCTACACTGCTCCAAATGAGTTTAATGAAAAATAGCCAAGCTATTTTGCTGGCAATTCTAAGAGAGAAATAGATTTGTAGCCCAGTCAAAATTGTAATCTAGTACAAATCCTCCATTTATAGGCAGAGAAAGTGAGGGCTTCATGCAGTGGTCTCAACCTGGGGAACACATTGGAATCTTCTGGAAAGCTTGAAAAATGACGATGCTGTGTCTCATCCCCACTGGTAGTAATTGAATTCTGGATGTTACCTGGGCATGGAGATTTTAAAATAACCCTGTGGGTGATTATAGTGTGCAGCTGGCAGGGTTGAGAACAACTGGCTCAAAGAGGTTATATGGGATAAGGATTGACATCCTTTTGCAAGCTCATTTGGGTATTGTTCATGAAAGACTGTAAAAATACAGACAAATATTTCTGAGACAGAAGAGTGAAAATCTCTGAAGTTTTTGGTTATGGCAGCTTTTTGTCTAAATCACATTAAAGTTCATGACTTAATGTAAATGCTTGTGCTGATTTGATGCCCTTCCAGACTGTGTCTCCTAGGGACTTATAGAAAGTGACTATAATGCATTTTAAACTGTCAATTTTGGATTTAGCACTTGGGATTTTACTTTAGTGAAAAATCTTGATACTTTGGTAACAAAAATGATAGAATGTACAGTTTCAGAAAGGCCAAGAATAAATTACACCAACCTAGGAAAATTTTCCTCTTGATTTTTAATTCTGGAAGAATTCTTAATTTAATAGAATGTAGATGTAGGGTAGATAGAGTGTCAGGGTAAATGCATAGGGGAAAGCCTCATCTAAATTCTGAGTGTGTAGGAAAAACCTGATATACTGATTACCCAGATCTTTTCTACAAGCTCAGCTGGAAGGTATGACAGCTATGAAAACAAGCTGTCCTTGGATGGGTGGCAGTGCTGGCGTTTTCCAATAAGAATGGATTTTAGTTAAGGACCCAATGGTGTGACCATTTTTAAAGCATATTTACACACATTCTATGGCAGATTGATTGAAAAATGATCCTGATTCTTCACTCTTACATATATTTATGTGCCATTCAGAATGTGATTTTGTTTTCTGGTTCCCTAGCCCTTCAGTCTGGGCTGGACTTGTGACTTATTTTAACTGATAGAATGTAGTATAAGGGATAGGACAGTTCTAACCCTAAGGCAGAAGAGGACTTCCATGCTTCCCTTTCTCAAAAATCCTGCTTTTGTATTGGGAACAAGACTAGGCTTGCCTCCTAGCGATGAGAGGCCAGAACCCATCATTCTAGTGAGGCCATCTCACATCAGCCAACACCCTCCTGAATACTGGACACTATTATAACTGCCTCATCATGTCCAGCTAAGATTTGCAGAGTGCTTAGGCTTCTCAAAGATCCAGCAGAGGGAACAAATTTTATGCCATTGAGTTATTGTGGCAAAAGGCGATTTTTATGCATCCTCCTGTGACTGCAGAAAGAATTATGGTAATTCCTTTCTAAATGAAGAGACTGAGAGTTACATTCAGATGGTATCCTGCCATTGTGGAGAGGGTGTGTGCTTTCAAATCACTTGTGCTTTTAACCAGGGAAAGCCTTTGGTCCTGGTACCTACTAGTTCTAATACCTAGGGCTGATGATTAAATTTTCTGAACGTGTTTCTCTGTCCATAAATTGGGGTAATAGGATCTTGCTTTTAAAGTTTATGTGAAGATTAAAAGAGGTGAGCTGTGTGAAGGTGAACACTCTATACATTTAGCTCTTATAATGATGGGGGTGGAGATGAGAATTGCTCTAGGTCACATGGCCAGGAGCAGTTAGGGACATGAGTTTCTGTCTTAAATTTCGTTTTCAGCAGACCTCCTCATTCCTGATTCAGAAAACTTTCATCTTCTTCTCATTTTCCTCCTCCCCCTCCATTTTCTTTCTCCTATGCATTTCCCTGGTTTCTGCTCTCACCTCCTCTGATGTGTTCTAAGGGCTTATTTTATGTCTTCAAGCCACCAACAGTTCTATCTAATTTTAAAAACCGTGCTTTGAATGAGAATAGACTAAAGATCTTCCAGTGTGATAGGAAGTAAGTTATTCCATGCAGGCAACCAATAGTGTCTACCAGACTGTAGTCACCCTGCAAAACTAGGGCCATCCAGGACATAGATCCCTTAGGGATAAAGACTAGAGACAGTCCTCTAGACATTGGAATCTGAGTAGCTGAGATCAAAGGCAGGGGGGCATCAAATACAGAAAAGAAGTAAGAAATGTATAATAAGCACTGGGACCCTATGTGTAGTTTCATAAATCAGGACCATAAAATGGTTTAACTTTACTTCCTGGATACATATTTCAATATGCATGCCCTTGAAGTATCTTCCATTCACCTTGCATAAAGATTATTTACCTTCAGTGATAATTTTTTTAATATCATATCCAGCTTTCAGTTTCCCACCTCTGTGTATTTGAGTATACAATTCCATTCTTGTATTTGCATTTTATTGCAATACAATTAAGTCTGTGGAGTAAACATATGATTTCTTATTTTATGTATTATGTCCACTTGTTTATTCCTTTTCCACATGCAGATGAGTTTTGTCCACAGACTCCTAGGGACCAGGGGACAGGATGTTTTGCAGCACAGAACCCAGGTGTGCATCTTTGGCAAACACTGCTACTCTGTCAGGTAACTATAGGTGTGCAAACTATGGAGAAGAAAGACGTTTTTGAGTCCCACTGTCTAAAATCTTGGAGAGAAAGAAAATGCATATCAAGATTATTTGTGGAAACAATTACTCAGTACTGCTGGCTTCATCAGAATGTTTTAGTTAAAATTTGGAAGCCTACTATTAATCAAGTTGCCTCAGGAAAGATCACTACTTCCCTCGGGGTCCTGCTTTTAGTGTCAAAAAGCAGATGTTTGCTAGAAGAGAAACAAGCATTTTAAATTGCAATGTGCAGAGTTTAGTCAGCAAGAAAAACCATGTCTAATTTACAATCATGGTTATGTTGTGCCCTCCTGGAATTATTCACTTTAATAATGCTAATAGCCCTGGTCCCTAGCCTTCTAAGGTTGCTTCTATTTTAGATCAAATTTTTCTATCATTTCTCATTCCATCCTGGTTTAACCATTAAAAGCCTGATGATTTGACCTATGGTAATCTGTGTATAATTATATACCCAGGTTTAAAATTTCCAGTAATTGTGGACCTGTAAGCATAATATTTGAAAACCATGCCTCCAGAGCTGTGGCTTGTCATGCTTGTACTTTTAAAAAGTTCCATTTCTTATTATAAATAATCATTGACCTACCCTTAGGTGGCAAAACAGAATGTTATTTTTAAGTAAAAATGATATTTAAATCGCATATTCTGGATTTGTTTATTATAACAAAGTGATAAATCTGTTCCAAGAAAGAGAAACAAAACACTTATCTAGTCTGTAGTTTAAGGTCAAGTTTTTATTTTATTTTTTGCCTTTCCTACACAATTATTGAATCAAGGAAAATGAGAGCAAAGATATGAATGTATGGCTAGGTGAAGGATTGCCTTCTCCTTCCCCTCCCTCCCTTTCTTCCTTAGTAACACAGAGGCTTCAGTGCATGGAATCTTGCAATCTGAACCTTGGATGGTCTAATTAGGCTTCACATCAATAACGAAACCCTTTGCAACATCTGTCAGATGGCCATGTTCTTACTATTTGATCCCTTCCATTGAGGGACACTCATTACTTGAAGGGGCAGCACATCTATAATGGCCTAGCACATTTTATTATAAAGGTAGTAATTATTAATTTAATACCATTCTCCACTAAGCACTGTGCCCACCATGTGGGCTCAGGCAATGAAATGATCTGAAAATAGACCTAAGGGTAGATTTAAAAGCTCTATTATAGGTCTGGAGTTGTGGCTCAGTGGTAGAGTGCTTTGCCTAGCACGCATGAGGCACTGGTTCTATCCTCAGCACTACATAAAAATAAAGATATTGTGTCCATCTAAAACTAATATATATATATATATATATATTATATATAATATATATATATATATTTTAAAATATATATATATATTTTAAAGCTCTTTTATATACACTATGCACAGTCTTGTTGATGGGTCCAGGTTTTCCTGATTCTGCCTTCTCATAATCTTCCTTTCTGCTAAGTGAATTATGGTAAAACATTGTGGATTTTGGGCTAGAGATCTGGACAAAAACCCACCTGCCTGCCCCTCCATACGACACCCTGGAGATCTGGACAGAGGCCCAACCTGTGCCTGCATGGGGAGCCACACCACTCTGGGGTTCCTTATTCACCAAAATATATAATCTTGAAAATAAAGTTAACCTCACAGTGAAGATGATAAGAAACAATGAACAGAATACCCAAGAATTATGGGATACCAACAAAAGACCAAATTTAAGATTTATTGGGATAGAGGAAAAAGTGTGGCTCCACAGCCCAACATCAGGGTACATATAGGCTTGAGGCTGCCACTGCCATGAAACTGGGATATCACTGCTTCTATCAAGGGACAACAATAAGGACCTAGTAAGAAGTTACCAAGGTCTCTGTGGGTCTGGCAGCACCAGATGTTTCTCTTCTAGGGGTGCTAACAGTTATTCTGTTGCTGAGGTAACAGGGAGTCTTGCATGGAATTGCCTATCTTTTTTCTCCTACTAATAGCCAACTTCTTATGATTACCCTCTCCCTAGTCATATAATCTAATACCTCCATATTCTCACATCGTACCTCATAAACACCTCAGCTAGTCCCCCAGACTCCCCTTCTACCATTAGAAACTGTAAACCATTACTTAAACCTATTGACTATATGGTAGAAGACAACCAAACTCATCGTTTCATTTATAGTGACAAAACTGTAAATGTAAAAATAGAAGCTAACTGATATATGGCTGCACATTGGATACATTGAGTGCTGTAATATTGATCTCTCCTTAAAAGTGGGGTATTGGTAACCTATAGGGACACTATAAGGCAATAGGGCAGAAGCTGTAATACCTTGGATCTACACTGCAAGAGAGGAAGGCACATAGATATCATGAAGAAATAAGGGAAAAAAGTGCCCCCAAACAAACCAAGATACTACAACAATAAAATTCATAGATAGCATACTAGGTGACATTTCAGAGAAAGAGTTCAGAATATATATAACTAAAATGATTTGGAAATTCAAGAATGACCTAAGTCAGCAGATACAGGCAAAAATAAATCAAACAAAGAGATAAGAGAGAAAATACAGGTTGCAAGAGATTACTTTAAGAAAGAGATAGAGATACTGAAAAAAGAAAAAAAACTAAACAGAAATCCTTGAAATGAAAGAAACAATAAGCCAATTAAAAAACTCAATAGATAGCATCACCAACAGACTATATCTTGTTAGACAGGACCTCAGACAATGAAGACAAAACTATACAATTTTGAAAATAAAGTTGACCTCACAGTGAAGATGATAAGAAACCATGAACAGAATATCCAAGAATTAGGGGATACAAATCAAAAGACCAAATTTAAGATTTATTGAGATAGAGGAAGATTTAGAGATTCAAAACAAAGGAATGCACAATCTCTTCAATGAAATAATATCAGAAAATTTCCCAAGCATGAAGAATGAACTGGAAAATAAAATACAAGAGGCCTATAGGACACCAAATGTACAAAATTACAACATATCTACACCAAGGCACATTATAATAGAAATGCCTAGCATACAGAATAAGGATAGAATTTTAAAGGCCACAAGAGAGAAAAAATCAAATTACCTATAAGAGAAGACCAATTCAGATCTCAGCAGATTTTTCAACCCAGACTCTCAAAATCAGGAGATCCTGGAACAACATATACCAAGCCCTAAAAGATAATGGATGCCAACCAAGAATCTTATGTCCAGCAAAATTAAGTTTCAAATTTGACGATGAAATTGAAACCTTCCATGATAAACAAAAGCTAAAAGAATTTATAGCAAGAAAGCCTGCACTACAGAACATTCTTGGCAAAATATTCCATGAGGAGGAAATGAAAAACATCAATAAAAATCTTTAAAGGGAAGAGCTTCAATAAAGGAAAAGACAACCAAAGGAGAAACCAGGTCAAGCTAAATACCAAAAATAAACAAAAATGACTGGTAATACAAATCCTGTCTCAATAATAACCCTAAATGTTAATGGCTTAAACTAACCAATCAAAAGACATACGCTGGTAGATTAGATTAAAAAAAAAGACACAATAATATGCTGCCTTCAAGAGACTCATCTCATATGAAAAGACACCCACAGATTGAAGATGAAAGGTTGGGATAAAATATACTATTCACATGGTCTATGTAAATAAGCAGGGGTTTCCATCCTCATATCAAATAAAGTAGACTTCAAGCCAAAGTTAATCAAAAGAGATAAAGATGGATATTTCATACTATTTAAGGGAAATGTACATCAACAAGATATAATAGTTATTTTATATATATATATAATAGTTATTATATATATATATATATATATATATATATATATATATATATATATATCCCCCAAACAATGGAGCATCTCATTCATCAGTTAAACTCTTCTCAACTTCAAGAGTCAAATAGACCTCTTTCACTACTGGATAGATCTTCCAAACAAAAGCTAAACAAAAAAACTATAGAACTCAACAATACAATCAATAACTGAGATTTAACTGGCATATATAGAGTATATTATCAATCAACGAGCAAATCTACTTTCTTCTCAGCAGCACATGGATTCTCCTCTAAAAAAGACCATATATTATGCCACAAAGTAAATCTTAGTAAATAAAAAAAGTAGAGATACTACCCTGCATTCTATCAGACCACAATGGAATGAAATTAGAAATCAATGATAAAATAAAAAATAAAAGATACTCCAACAACTGGCGACTAAATAATATGCTATTGAATGAACAATGGGTTGTAAAAGATATCAAGGAGGAGATTAAAAAATTCTTAGAGGTAAATGAGAACACTGATACAACATATTAAAATCTCTGGGAACACTATGAAGGGAGTTCTAAGAGTAAAGTACATTGCATGGAGTTCATTCCTTCAGAAGAAAAAGTCAACAAGTAAATGACCTCACATTACATCTCAAAGCCCTAGAAAAAGAAGAACAAATCAACCCCCAAAGCAGTAGAAGACAGGAAGTAATCAAAATCAGTGCTGAAATCAATGAAATTGAAACAAAAAACAATTGAAAAAATTGACAAAACAAAAGTTGGTTCTTTAAATAAATAAATAAATAAATAAAATAGATAAACCATTAGCCATGCTAACAAAGAGAAGGAGAGAGAAAACTCAAATTACTAACATCCATGATGAAAAAGGAAATGTTACGACTGACACTACAGAAATACAGAAGATAACTAGTAATCATGTTGAAAACTTGTACTCTAATAAAATAGAGAATATTAAAGGCATTGAAAAAATTTCTAGAGGCATATGGTATGCCCAAACTAAATCAGAATGATATATATGATTTAACAGATCAATTTCAAGCAAGCAAATAGGGGACACCATCAGAAGCCTACCAACCCAGAAAAGCCCAGGTCTGGATGGATACACAGCTGAATTCTACAAGATCTTTAAAGAAGAGCTAACACCAATACTTCTCAAACTATTTCATGAAATAGAAAAAGAGGGAACGCTTTCAAACACATTTTATGAGGCCAATATCACCCTGAATCCAAAACCAGACAAAGACTCATGAAAGAAAGAACACTTCAGACAAATATGAATATAAATACAAAAATTCTCAATAAAATTCTGGCAAATTGAATACAAAACCATATCAAAGAGATAGTGCACCATGATCAAGTAGGATTCATCCCAGGGATGCAAGGTTGGTTCAACATATGGAAATCAATAAATGTAATTCATCACATCAATAGATTCAAAGATAAAAATCATATGATCATCTTATTAGATGCAGAGAAAGCATTTGATAAAATACAGCATCCTTTCATGTTTAAAATGCTAGAAAAACTAGGAATAACAGGAACATACTGCAACATTGTAAAGGCTATCTATGCTAAGCCCCAGGCCAACATCATTCTAAATGGAGAAATATGAAAAGCATTCCCTCTAAAAACTGGAATAAGACAGGGATGCCCTCTTTCACCACTTCTTTCACATAGTTCTTGAAACTCTAGCCAGAGCAATCAGACAGACAAAAAAAAAAAAAAAAAAAAAAAAAAAAAAAAAAATTAAAGGGATATGGATAGGAAAAGAAGAACTCAAATTACCACTATTTGCGAATGATATGATTCTATACCTAGAAGACCAAAAATATTCCACTAGAAATTTCTTAGAACTAATAAATGAATTCAGCAAGGTAGCTGGATATAAAATCAACACCCATAAATCAGAGGCATTTCTATACATCAGTGAAAATCCTCAGAAAGAGAAACTAGGAAAAACACCCCATCTACAATAGCCTCAAAAAAACCCAAACCAAAACAAAACAATACTTGGAAATCAACTTAACAAAAGAAGTGAAAGACCTCTAATAATGAAAACTACAGCACACTAAAGAAAGAAATTAAAGAAAACCTTAGAGCATGAAAAGATCTCCCGTGTTCTTGGATAGGCAGAATTAATATTGTCAAAATGACCATATACCAAAAACACTATATAGACTCAATGCAATTCCAATCAAAATCCCAATGACATTCCTCATAGAAATAGAAAAAAACAATCATGAAATTTATCTGGAAAAATAAGAGACCCAGAATAGCTAAAGCAATCCTTAGCAAGAAGAGTGAAGCTGGTGGCCTCACTATACCAGACCTCAAACTATACTATAGAACAATAGTATCAAAACCAGCATGGTGTTGGCACCAAAAAAGACCTATAGACCAATGGTACAGAATAGAGGACACAGATACTAACCCATATAACTACAGTTATCTTATACTAGACAAAGGCACCAAAAATGTACATTGGAGAAAAGATGGCCTCTTCAACAAATGATGATGGGAAGACTGGAAATCCACATGTAACAAAATGAAATCAAACCTCTATCTCTCACCATGCACAAAAGTGGATCAAGGACCTAGGAATTAAACCAGGGACACAGCCATATCAATGTTTATAGCACCACAATTCACAATAGCTAAATTGTGGAACCAACATAGATGCCCTTCAGTAGATGAATGGATAGGGAAACTTTGGTATATATACACAATGTAACTATTCAGCATTAAAAGAGAATAAAATCATGACATTTGCAGGTAAATGGATGGAGTTGGAGAATATAATGCTAAATGAAAAGCCAATCCCAAAAAATCAAAGGCCAAATGTTTTCTTTGATATGAGGATGCTGACTCATAATGGCAATGGAGATGAAGCACGGGAGGAGGAATGGAGGAACTTTAGATAGGGCAAAGGGAAGGGAGTGGAAGGGAGGGGAGTAAAGAGTTAAGAATGATGGTGAAATGAGACGTGTATCATTATCCTAAGTACATATATGAAGACTAGAATGGTGTGAAAATACTTTGTGTACAATCAGTGACTTGAAAATTGTGCTCTGTATGTGTAACATGAAATCAATTGCATTCTGCCATCATGTATAACAAACTAGAATAAAAAATAAAGAATAGCTGGGAATGAAGAGTGACACTGGAAAATATGACAAGATGCAAATTAGGTATCACACTTATGGACCCAATAAATCTCTAAAACTAGTTTAACTTATTTTCCATTACCTATCCTCTTTTAGAAAAGGTTGAAAGGACTTTAGAAAATCAGGTTTTAATGTGGAATTTAAAATGTTTGTCTTAATAATTTCTCAATTTGTAATAGAAATAAAATATGTATTTGATAACCATGACAGTCCCTGAAAATATGACAAGATATTGGGATTTGCAAGTGATTTGAAATGTGAAGTTTATTTAAACATCCCAGGGTGCAAAATAAATAAAGATCTTTCAAAAGCCCTGTTTTCTTCTAACAATGTAAAATTAGATTATTGAAATATGGGAATGCTTCTGTATCCTTGTTTGAGGAAACATTATGTATAAATCAGAGTAGTTTGAGTGTACCAGTGGGATTCATTTCACACTTTCTTCTTTTTATATAAAGCAAATTGTCTTTAAAAAAGAAACATTATGGATTTTGAGAATGGGTTAGCCTCTATTTTAGTCTTTTTTTTTTTTTTAGGATGATTCAGTTGGCTTTGAACTGGGCTGCATCAGCTAGGTAGCCTTTTAGGATACTGTTCTCTATATTTAGCCATAGAATGGTTGTCATGGGTGGGGTGGGGATTGTCTGTCTGTGGCTGGACCTGGCTTGGTATCAGACAAATCTAGTGTATCTAGAACTCTATCTTCATCAGCTTCTGAAAAACTGTTTCTGAAGATGAATTGAACTATAGAGTTAAAAGTTCATGTTTCTCTCAAAATGCTGTTGGTAAAATTCTCTTTTTAATACCAACTGGTCATGAGTTTTCTTCATAAGGTTACAAAAAACCCTTGTATATATATATGGTTTCTGGGATAAAATGATGAATTTTATGTTACAGAAGGAAACCTGAGCACATTGCTATATTGTTTGGAGCTTTTTCTTTATGTTACAGAGTTGCTAGTCTCAATTTCCTTTTCTGGGCACACAGGAAGACAGCATTTCTCATTATCCCTTGCAGTTGGTTTGGGGAAATGTTCCTGGATTTTGCCCATGAGTATGTTTGGAAGTTATATGGGCCATTTTCAGGCTGGTCATAAGGTCCATTGTGCAATCTTCTACACTCTTTGTGGAAGCATAAACATAAGAGATGACAATATCAAAAGGTACAAGGAGACTTAATCCTTAAGTCACTTAAAATTATTAATTATTCCATAGTTATTTTTGACATTAATGTCAAAGCCATTTTAATTTTAATTGAAAGGAAAAAGCCCTTTGTTATTTTTGTTTACCTTATGTAGTTATTTTAATTCTATAAGAGGAGTATGAAATAAAAATACAGTAAGTTGGCAATTTTAAAATAATGACATAATTGGCAAGGAAATTATTTTGTACCTGAGATAGGTGATTAGAAAGAAAGACTTTAAAAAATTTAATATTGAAAACTGGGTGTCGTGGCACATAATCAAAGTTATTTGGGAGACTGAGGCAGGAGAATGACAAATTCATTGTCAGCCTAGGCAACATATCAAAAAAATTAATATTGAGAAGTTGAACAAATGAAACACTGACAAAGAATCTTTCAAAGCTCATTTCAATGTGTTTCTAAAACTGTATGTGACTATATGGCCCCTGTTAAATTCAGTGCCTTTATTAAATGCTAAACAAATGGTTCCTGAAGGGCTCAGATTTTTTTCCCAATATTGTCTAAAGTAGAAAGAAAAATATTAGTGCAGTAAAGCATGGACTATTGTAATAGAATTTCCCTTCATTTACTTTAGTGGCAATGCTTGAATGGACTTGTATGAGTATCCATACTCAATATATTATTTTTCATAAATCTCAGTAAAAATATTTTACTCTTTTTTTTTTTTACCAAGTTTTTCAAGATTGATACATGTAATGGTTTGGAACTTTAATGCCCCCTGAAAAAAAACAAAAACAAAATATGGTCCTAACACAGCAAGGTTCAAAGGTGAGAGCTTTTAGGCAATGATTAGATTGTGGAGTTAACCTCATCAATGGATTAATTAATTTGATCGATCAATAATTTGAATGAACTATTGGGTAGTAATTATAGGCAGGGAGAGTGTGGATGCCTAGGGGAAAGTCAGACTCTGGGGCTATGACCTTGGAATACATCTTGCCCTTGGCTCCTCTCTTTTTCACTATGCTTCTCAGCTTTGCCGTACCCTTCCACTATGACGGTCTACCTCACCTTGGACCCAGAGCAATGGAGTTGACCGATCATGGACTAAGACCTCTGAAAATGTGGGGCCAAAAGTTTATATTTTTCCTCTTGTAAGTTGTTCTTGTCAGATATTTTGATCACAGTGACAAAAATCTGATTAACACAATATATCTTATCAATATAACATAAATCTTATTGAGAAATCACAGGTGAAACACGAGATAACACCCATTCAATTTAATTCATTTTTCCCTGGTAAACAGGTTATAATGACCAATCTGTAGGATCCTTAATCACTCAATGGGATTGATGTACTAGCCTGGGATGGTACCAGGTTTCCTGCTTATCCATGTCCATCCACCCACTCAGTTACTGCCTCTACTTCCTAATATGCTCTCCTGCTCTCCATTTTGGAATCATTCTGAACGTTCTTATTTTTGCAGATGCTACTATACTTTTTTGTGAGAATATCTATAGCTTAATTAACCTTTATTATTTTGAAATTTATATTCATTCTTAGATATTATTTATGTCTTTCTGCTTTGAATTTTCAAAGGCATTGGATCACAATGGGATCCAATGAGCATTTGAGAAAATCTAATAATTATCCCAGCTTCGTCACTATCAAGATGCATAATTATAAGCAAATTATCTTACATTGTTGAATCTCTAATAATTGACTGTCAGGAATGGACAACAACCACTACTATTTACCTCCAAGTAGATTCATTTTGAAAATTCTAAAGAAAGCTATTATGGCTGAGAAGTGGGCTATAAAAATAGATGGTCTATAGGAAGGGCTCAATAAATATTTGTTAACTCTGAAGACATTAAATAGGAAACCTAAACACTTTTGCAGATGGCATGGAGCAGTGTAGAGTGACATGGCCCTAGAAATGGTCAGTTGCCTTGGATTCTGAGTGTTTCCAAACCTATTCTGCTTGAGTTTTGATTTGATTATTCTTATTTAACTAACTTTGAAAGTAAAAAGTAAAAGAGAAAGGAATTTTAAATTTACTAATTACTTATTAGTAAATTAGTAAAAATGTCAGCAAGTCAAAAGTCCTGCTCATTCACTTTCTCTAAGCCTTCTGATAGGATTCATCATATTTGGAATAAAATCGAAGTTCTTACCAGGACTCACAAGGCCTTATGACATCAGAGGTGGGTGGCCACTGGGCCTCATCTTCCTCTGTTCTCTTCCCCACTCACTCTTCTGCAGCCCAGCATGTCTTCTCACTGCTTTTGAATACTCCAAGTCTGTGACAATTTGAAGCCATACCTCACATGGAGAATCTTTTTCCTTTCTCCTAGATTTTGCATTGCTAGGTCTTTGGCATCATTTAAGTGTCCCCTCCAGTATTGTTTCCTCAGTAAGAAATCTCTAAAATAGACACTTCTTCCTCCCACCCCAATACCATCTACCCAATTAATCTGCATATTTTCTTATATTTATAAATATATAAAAATACTTATAACTACCTAAAATTATGCTATATATGTATTTCTGTTTACGTGTTATTATCTACCTCTGCCACTAAAATGTAAGTTCCAAGAGGGCAGAGAATGTTGTTTTATTCATTGCTATTTCTAGTACCTGGATCAGCACTTAATACCTGTAGGTACTTAGTACCTGTAGGTGCTCAAAACTATCTGTTGCATAAATACATTTACTGTATGGATTGACCTTCTTATTAGCCTAGGCACTGAGATATGCTGTTTAACATGTAAAAGAACATTAGAAGGTCTAATTTTGTGGACTTGGAGGTGGATACTCTTAGCTATCTATAGTTGTGTAAGCAAATATTTCCAGAAGCACTTTGGAAAAAGGGAGTTTCTTGTTGGAAAACAGGAATAAGAGGGTGAATTGTAGGAGTAAGATGTGAACTTGGACTTCATGATCACTTTGGGCGTCAAGGGCCACTTGGAAATTAGAAAAGATGAGATTTCCATGACAGTGCTAAGATGTTGTGATTGGACTATAGACAAAGAAAGGTAGTGTTACCAGTCAATCTAAGAGTAAGGACTGAAGACTAAGGCTGGGCCTTGTAACAATGCAACTGAGATGAAACTGGGTGAACAGGTTTAGTTCATGAAAGCTACTGGCATGGATCCCCTGACCCCAAGGATGCCTACTGCTGCCAAACTGACCCACAAATCAGCCTTTGTGATTCTGTCCTGTGTGAGGACAGTGCCTGCCACATTTCCTCCCTCCCCTGATGATGCCCTGTTATCTTTATTTCTTTATTTTTTAACCTTTTTTATGGTTTTGTTTCTTTTCTATACATACAATCCTCCATTCCTTCTGTTTAAATTTGTTTAACCATTTTAAATTCTTTGCCTAGCTTAACAATACAAAAAATACAGAAGAATTTCTGATAAAAAGCAGTTGGCTCCAGCCCTGTTTATTTCTTTTCTTCAGTTCTTGTTCCCCGAGGTCAACTCTTGTCCATTTGTGTTTTTCAATTATGCATGGAAGTAGAATTCATTTTGATATAATTATTCAAGCATGGAATATGTCTTATTCTAATTATTACCCCATTCTTATTGATGTACATGATGGTGGGATTCACTATGGTGTATTCAAATAAGTACATAGGAAGATTATTTCAGATTCATCCACTGTCTTTTCTTTTCTTATCCCTACTCCCTTCCCTTCATTCCCCTTTGTCTAATCTGCTGAACATCTATTCTTCCCTTGTCTCCACTTATTGTGGGCTAACTTTCACATATCAGCAAAAACTTTTGACCTTTGGCTTTTTGGGACTGGCTTATTTCACTTAGCATGATAGTTTCCAGATCCATCCATTTACTTGCAAATGTCATAATTCATTTTTCTTTATGGCTAAGTAATACTTCATTTTGTATATATATCACATTTTCTTTATCCATTCATCTGTTGAAAGGGCACCTAGTTTGGTTCCATAGCTTAATTATTGTGAATTGAGCTGCTATAAACTTTGATGTAGTTGTGTCACAGTAGTATGCTGATTTTAAGTCCTTTGGATATATACCAAGGAGTGGGATAGCTGGGTCAAATAGTGATTTCATTCAAAGTTTTCTGAAAAATCTCCATATTGCTTTCCAGAGTGGTTGTACCAATTTGCATCCTCACCAACATTTATTATTATTTGTGTTCTTGATAATTGCCATTTTGATTGGAGTTAGATGAAATTTCAGTATAGTTTTAATTTGCTTTTCTCTAATTGCTTAGAGATGTTGAACTTTTTTTCACATATTTGTTGACCATTTGCATTTTTTTTTCTTCTGAGAAGTGTCTGTTCAGTTCCTTTGACCATTTATTGATTGGGTTATTCCTTTTTTTGTATTAGGTTTTTTGGGTTCTTTTTATATCCTGGAAATTAATGCTCTATCTGAGGTGTGGGTAGCAAAGATTTCTCCCACTCTATATGATCTCTCTTATGCTCTTGTTTGTTTCCTTTGCAGAGAATAAGCTTTTTAGTTTGTGGCCATCCCATTTATTGATTATTGAATTTACAATTTCACTTTAGAAATCTTGTTATGGAAGTCATTTCCTGAGCTGATATGTGTTGGTCCACATCTTTTAGTATGTTCCTTGTCTAATTTCTAGGTCTTTGATCCACTTTGAGTTCAGTTTTGTGCACAGTGAGGGATAGGGGTTAAATTTCATTCTGCTACATATGGATTTTCAGTTTTTGCAGCACCATTTTTTGAAGAGGCTATCTTTTATTCAATGTATGTTTATGGAGCCTTTGTCTAGTATGAGGTTAACTGTATTTTTATGGGTCTTCTATCCTGTTTCATTGGTCTTCTTGCCTGTTTTGGTGCCAATGCCATGATTTTTCGTTTGTTTGTTTTCTACTATAGCTCTGCCTTATAATTTACGGCCTGGGATTGACCATTTGTGTTTTTAATTCTGTTGTTTAATGCCAAAACTCTAGATTAGTATGTTAATAGAAATTTAATGTGAGTCAAGTAATTTTAAATTGTCTAATAGTCACATAAAAAATACATATATAAAACAAATTTTAATGAACTATTTAATTTAATCAAGTACAACCAATACATTATTTCAGCACATAATCCATATAGATATTATTACTGAAATATTTTACATTTTTCTCTTATTTTCAAATCTATTTAAACTTGTGGCTCATGTCAATTTGATGAAACACATTTTAAGTGCTTAATAGCCTCATTTGGTTTGTAGTTACTATATTGGGCAGTACCATTCAGGTAATGTATTTGATAGTATTTTTTTGATTTATAATATATTGAGTGAATTTATTATATCTACAACATATAATGTGTATTTTCTCTTTAGCATGAATATAAGGTTATTTACACACTGATCTCTCCTTTTATCTTCTTCCTAGTAGTGTTTTTAGATATATACAGAAGTGCAGATTTGTACATGTGTGTATAATTTATAATTTCAGTTCTTTTATTGATTATGCCTATAAGTTTAAATAATACACTAGACAGACTATTTCTAATTCTTCAGTTTCAGAAATGTTCAAATTATATATCTTGACCCCTCACTAAAGGATATTACCATTTCTACTACATTCTATATCTTTCTTTTCAATCTCTCTCTTCCATCTTATATGGAACCCAAATTGTAAATATTTGTAGATAATTCTGTAACCAGTTGTCTCAGTTATTCTAAAGTAATACAGAGAGCAACAGGGAGTGAGAGAGCCTCTGTGTAGTTTTGATCAATATGGATAGAGATACAGACAACCAGAACTTGATTTACCTGAATGGCAAACAGAGAAGGAGTTTCCTTACTGCCAGCCAATAAATTATGTAGTAATGGTTTTGGATAATGGAATGAAGTACCAGTTGCTAATTTGAATTGAGGCTTTTTATTATTTTATTAGTCTATTCCTGGAGATTAAATATAGTAAGGAAATAGATTCACATTTGACATGTTAAATTTTTCTTCCTAAAAAGCTGGCTTCTTATGGATTAGGGCTTTTTTCTGCAGAAGACCAAATGCTGAGATTCCAGAATCAAAAGAAACTCAGGGTCAAAAATGTCATGTGAGTTTGGTGGTGTTGGGGGCTGATGTCATTTGCAAAGAAGAATATTTGCAGTTGCTTTTTTTCTTTAAATTAGAATTTGATGTATTAAAATTATGAACTAAAAAACATTTTTAATTGACCTACTACATTCAGCTCATAATTACTATTCTATTCATAAATCTAGTAAATGTTACCAATAACATTAGAAGAGTTTACTAATTAACTTGATTAATTATAGCCCTTTATATATTTTAAACTTTAATTGATTTGCCTTTCTTAAGAACTAAGTGCTTTGAACAAGTCATTTATCTCTAATTACTTAAAATGCTCTGGTTAATTTAATAAATTAAATTTCAAATATTGTAAGCCTCAATTTCTTTTATATATTCTAGTAGTAGGTACAAGAAAAGTAAATCATTTAACTTAAAATCATGTCTAAAAATCTATTATTCAATCACATATTTTAAATTGGAATTGTCAGATAAATCAATCTGTCAGATGCTTTGATATGCTGAATTCTCTAAATAACTTAAAATTTCTGACACCGTTTACTTTATCATTTCTATTCCTCTCTCAGTCTTGCGGGTATTAAAGGACTTTCTACTGAGGACAGGGCCACATGCTGAGTGAATTAGGGCACTTCTCAGCTGACTGAGAAGGCTAATAACCTGGAGATTTGGGTTGGGGAAAGAGCCAGTGCTGCAGATGTTCCGAGCTTTTCTGGGTGGCCTTGTTGAGCCTTGTCAAAAGTCCTCTTCTATAAATGCTATCAGTTTTGCAACCTAAGTTCCTGGAGTTCAAAGTGAGACCTTCTTGGGAGCTGCATGACCTGTTTTGACTTTATTGTTTTAGCTGGATAGAGGAAAGCCTGGAACTCCACCCAGGTTGCTTCAGCGTTAGCTGGGAGACAATTAACTGAGTTATAGCCTGGGTCTGTCCTTAATTCTTTTCTTCATCTTCCCTAACTGGTAGGACCAGAATGCATAGGTATTTGAATGAATTCTGTCCATCTTAGAGGTTTTCCCATTTCTTCAGTTATAATCCTAAAACCATGCAAATAACAGGAATTAGTAGGAATGAGGCTTCAACACTTCAAGTACACAAAGTGCTACAGATGTTTGCCTTCTCTTGGGAAGGTGGACTTCATACCTTCCAGTGTCCTTTATGCTCCCATAAACAAGATGAGGTTATGAAAGTTTTGGGTCTTTTATTTTTTTAAGGTCCTTTTCCATTAATTCCACCATATAGTACTCTGCATTATCACTTCTTGAGTGACTGACATATGACAGGTGCTGTAGGTATTAGGGGTTTTAGTGAAACTGGAAGATCCTTCCATTGCAATGCTGGTGTTTTTGCCTCTAATTGATTACTCACCCTGTTGGAAAATAGCTAATCTTATGGTTGGTGTGTGAATGTTCTTTTTCCTCTAGGGAACAGAATTGAAGGACTCTGAAGTGCTTTCTGCTGCTCTCTGTACCTTCTCTTCATTGTGCATTCCTGTGTGTGTCCTCTGTGACTGTGTGGGAGGGCTGGCTTGGGAGTGCTGTCCAGGCAGCTTGTAAATAGACTAGGAGGCTGCTCAGAAAGTGGATCATTCAAGATGTCATAGAACAGAGAGGAGGAAGCCTTGCTTGAACTCTTGGCCTCATTTATCTATCCACATCTTATGAAGTTGGAGTTTTAGACATTTGCCTAACTATTAGTAAAACTGATACTTTTTTCTCATTTGGGTGTTTCTTTTGGTTGGGAATACCTGAGTGATAGTTGGAGAATGGGGAGGACTTAAATACTGTTTGAAGCCATGACAGGTCCCTGTATTCAGAAAGTTTAAGTAACTTGCCTAGGTCACATAACCAGTAAGCAGTCAAACTAGAATTTGTACATCAGTTTGTTTCCAAAATGATCATATATTCAGCACCGCCTCACTACTCCTAAGTCAGTGAAAGTTTTGAACAGGAGAGCAATTATAACTACACACATGATTTCTCCTTCTTAGGGGATGCCAGTCACTGTGGACATACAGAAAACTCAGGGGTTCACACAATTTTGGGTGTAAGACTTCTTTACACTCTTAAAAGTGATTGAGGATTCCCAAGTTTTTGCTTTTATGTAGGTTGCAATTTCAATATTTACTGTATTATAAAATCAACACAGTGAAATTTTCATAACACAGGAGCACACATTTCATTGGTCCTCAGAATGATGAGGTCACCACATGTCAGGTAACCTCTGGAAATTTCCACTTGACACTCAAGACTGAAAGTGAAAAACATGCTTAAATATGATGAAAATAGTTTTGACTTTGTGGTCCTTTGAAAGTCCTGATTACCTTGAAGGTGAAGTTTTGGACAGCAGTGGGTGGGAGTGGAGATTCAGATTCTCAGGTGAGCATGGGAGCTGCAGGAGAGACTCAGCAGAAGCCCTCCTGTGCCCACTGGCATGCACTGAGCCCAGTCCCAATGGCTCTTGGTGTTCCCCGAGGTTGTCCTGCTCATCTGCTGCTCTTGGTGGCCTGATTTTCACCTTTCACGGTCACTGCCAAACATTGAGACAGAGAATCACACCATGTATTACCAGCCCAGGGGAAAAAATCACAATTCAAAATTTAAGTATGTTTTCTACTGAAGGCATATCAGTTAGCAGCATTGTAAACTCAAAAAAAATCAAAGAAAAACCATCATAAGTTGGGTACCATCTGTATGTCTATTTTTTGTTTTAATTTGAGGAGAGGGTGCCATTTTTCTCATTTGCTGAAGGTGCTATATGTGTTAGAGGCAGCTCAGAAGTAATGTGATTGGACACTCTCTTTTGGAAGAATACTTTGGCAGCAGTATGTGTTGAATGGATTGGAAGAGGAGGAGGCAAGCACTGGGCATGTCAATTGAAAGAACTCTAACTCAGAAAATTAGATTAGTTAGGATGATTTACTTTTCTAAAATCATTATATTGCTAAATAGTTCTTTCAGGGTAGTCAAATTGCTCAACTGATATGGAAGATAAAGTTGGGAATTCCCAACTTGGTACTTCCCGTTAGCTTTTCATTTAACTACATGTATAATTTATTGACAAAAATTTCCCCATGGTTCATCTATTTGCTGTTAGCCCTAAGGGAGTTTATGCTGTAGATCTACTCTGGAATCTTAAAGACATTTGCTTGCTTCCGTTTCCGACTCACAGGCATACACTGCCACTTTGGTTGGCACTACTTATCTCCAGTGACCTTCATGGGCTCTGTGATTGATCTGAGAACAGATGAGAATGGAGAGGGAGTTGTGTATTCCTCACAGATCAGAGGTTTGTTTGCATTGCGTGCTTGGCTTTGTAGCTTACTGTGTGGGCACACTCTGCATCCTTCCTGTGTCCAGCCTCTGGGAATGACTGTAGCTAGATTTTAAGGTACCAGCAGGAAGAAGCAAAAGTAGAAAGTTGTGAAATTCAGGGGGTATGCAGTTTGAATCAATTAAGTGCCATTTGCAAATTGCTGTTCTTTTTCTGGGTTTATAACAGTGAAAGCCTATTGAAAAGTTGACATTTATCACGTAAAGAAAAAAAATACTTTGTAAGCAGTACAGTTTTTGGGGGGTATTGTTTCATATTGAGGATTATATACTTTTTTCTTTTGCTGGTTGCCAAGGAGATATATTAGATGAAGTGGTTATGACCAAGTTCCCCAATGAACTCTAAACTTTATGAGAGCGAGGATCAGATTTTTCCATATTTTTACTTTATATCTGTGTACCATATTATGGAACACACACCAGTGTGTATGAAGTGAAAATGAATAAATAAAATTGGTATTTTTTTCTCATACTATAATATATATATATATATATATAGGTGAATACACACACACAGAGATATATAGGAGAATGCTGGAGAACTCTGGATTTGAATTTGTGGAGGACCCCAGACTTTTTCTCTGGCCTTCATCTACATGTATGGCAGAGAAATGAATCTCTAAACAAAGAATTTATTTGGTAATAAAATTCTAGAATTGCAATTCAGGACACTTATAGATCAGGATGATCTTTGGTATGCCCAGAGAACAAAGGCAAATGATAGGTTTTGTTGGGGGAAGAAGAGGTTATACAAACTGTGTTGAAACAAAGTTCATGGTCCTGGCAGCAGCTTGCTGAAGCAGGTGAATTATGCCTGGCCAGAGTTGTTGCTAGGTAAGATTTATATAATCTCAGAGTTATAGTTAGGCCCTTATGGTTGAGGACTGGGCTTACAAGACAGATTTGAAACTGGCATGTTTATCCTGCATGTTTCTCCTCATGGCCTCTTGACTCCATTTTAGTTGAGCATGACATAACTAAATCAATTTTGTAAAATCACCTTTCAAAAGGGTCTGTATAACGGTAGCAACCCTTTGCAGAGTAGACTTACACTGGGGCTCTCCATCTAGAGGAGCCTTCAGTAATTCCTGAAAGGCAATAAGCTTATAAGC
The DNA here is from genome assembly GCF_047511675.1 of Marmota flaviventris. Taxonomy (NCBI): domain Eukaryota; kingdom Metazoa; phylum Chordata; class Mammalia; order Rodentia; family Sciuridae; genus Marmota; species Marmota flaviventris. Next base: position 33,074,009 of record NC_092511.1, on the reverse strand, counting down.
TCTGTTTTATTTTTATTCTTTTTTTATTCCCATACAAGTTAACTGCAGTGTTATGGACCAAATTGTTTTCTGCCTAAGTTCATGTTGAGGTCTTAACCTCCAAGGTGACTACATTTGGAGAGAAGGCCTTCATGAGGTAAGTAAGATTAAGTGAGGTCGTAAGTGTGGGCTGTAATCTAATAGGACTGGTGTCCTTAGAAGAGGAAGACACATAGGGTGGGGGGGATGCACACAAAGGGAGGACCTCCCCAAGAGGATGTAGTGAGCTGGCAAGCCAAGGAGGGAAGCCTCAGAAAAACCAAACCTACTGACCTCTTGATCTTGTACTTCTAGCATTCAGAATGGTAAGAAATAAATTTCAATTGTTTAAATCACTCAGTCTGTGGTACTTTGTTATGGAAGCCCTAGTAGACTACTCATTCAGGAAGGACATTACTGTTTGACCATCTTGGAGAGAGTATGCCATCTTCAATGAAAAAGAGAGAAGGGTCCATCTGCTTGCAGACCTTTCACCTCTATTTTTACTGCATTTATATCAAATAGAAAAGAGATATAGTCACCCAATTGGTGGACTCAGCCCAGCTCACCATCCTTTTGCAGCTCTGCCCTTAGTTCTTTTATTGTCTTTGGCTATAGACGGCAAGGTATTTTTTTTTTTACCATATGCAAAGTATTGTTTATTAGACCAAGTGACAAAGGAGGAGTAGGAATCCAGGGTTTACAGGCAGAAAGGTAAGAGGGAGGATGCAGTTTGTTGAACTGAATTCTCTTTTTCATGACACATGGAGCTGTTGGTCTGTGAGGGGAATGTGGCAGGTGATGGTGGAGCAAGACTGCCTAGGTTTGAATTCCTGGGTACCACTTTTGAGGTGGTGATCTTGGAAGAACTACTTAATGTCTATGTGCCTCAGTCTTTTCATCTACCAGATAGATAGTAATTACAATTTTATGAAATTTAAAGGAGTTAATAGTATATGTAAAATATCAAACAGTACCTGATGAATGATGGGAGCTCTATAAGCATTAGTCACTATGATAATAATGATGATGATGATGAAGAAGAAGAAGAGGTTCATGATGGCAGTGAACTGGTGACAATGGCAATGGCTGTTAGATTTTCACAAGTACTCAAACAAGTACTAGAGAATACTGATGTTGTCCTGCCCCTTTCCCAAGGTTCTTCATTCCATTTCAGAAAATTTGAGCAATTTGGATTCACCTCTCTAGTGAGTGGTCCAATCCCATTTAGGAGAGAACTTTTTCTGTCTCATAATTTGGAATGTATGTGTGCCACCATCTATAAGACACAAAATTGTTCAGTATCTTTTTCAGACTTAGGTAAACCACCTATTCTATAACTTGGCCCTCCACATAGTGCCAAGGATGCAGGTCACTCCACTCAGACAGGAATCTTTAGGACATTGCTGTCAGCCTGATTTGTTGCTTTGAGAATTTAGGGTTTGGACTTGAGCCCCTATATCAGTAGTATCTTTTTTTCTGATTGGATTTTTATTCTCTTTTTCTTCTTGGACCTGTTTGCTTCCCTCTTTCTCCCTCAAGGAATTCTCAGAAGCTCTGGGACCTATGGCAAACATTTATGACTTAATGTTTACACTCACACAATTATCTTTCTTTTCCTTGGAATGCCATTTCCTGTCCTTTCTGCAACTGTATTTCCTGTGTATCAGCCAAGTTCTATCTCATGATAGTCTCCCACAAAACCTCTCTGTATTCTAATTTTTCACTCACACGCTGTCCTCAGTGAATGGATGTTTTATGTAACATCTTAATGTAAATTTAAACTCCTGGAGTAGGTGAAGGGTATTTCTGAAAAGAACAGATAATTCTATATCAAATGCAGCAGAAAATAGATGACTTGGTCTGGGGCCTCTGCTTGCTGCAGTGAAATTTTCATGGAAAGAAATAAAGAGTAAAATAGACTATCTTAATCAGTTTTTCATAAAAAAACCTGTTCTCTTATTTTCTTACAAAACTATCTTCAGTGAGATCTCCTTAATTTTATGACCCCAGTAAAGACAACCTTCCATATATGAGGTCATGCATGGCATATCGATCTTTATAAACCTGGTACCTGGCAAAGCACTGGGCACACAGTTGGATCTCAGATGGTTGCTGAATGAATAAAGATACTTTTGAAAGTATATCTTTTCCTTCCTAACCCCATGCTTTAAGTTTGGCAAAATATTCCATATAAGGGTGACACTAATTTGGTTTTACAAATCTTCTAGTCAAGTTATTACTTTAGGATTTACTGCCTGACTATCGGGGAGCAATGAGGAGCAGCGAGAGAATATAAACATTGCACATATTTATTATGAGCACAAGCTTGGAGTCCTGCATTAGTCACTGGCTGAGATAAGGAGGGAATCTCACTTTGTGCTTGCTCCCATTATGGAATGTGGGACCTAAATGATTACTTGGAATGCTTTGTATCTCTTAACTGTGGGATTCTATGTAATCACAGTAATATGCATACCTGAGGCAACTGCTTTGACTGCTTCTTGGCGGTGTATCAAAATACATTTCAATTTCAAATATGTATTTTCTTAACCTTAAGAAATGCTTTCTGTACAAATGACATTAAATGTTGGCAAGGATGTGGGGAAAAGGGCCCACTCTTACATTGCTGGTAGGACTGCAAATTGGTACAACCAATCTGGAAAGCAGTATGGAAATTCCTTGGAAAACTTGGAATGGAACCACATTTGACCCAGCTATCCCACTTCTTGGTTTATACCCAAAGGACTTAAAAACAGTATACTACAGGGACACAGTCACATCAATGTTTATAGCAGCACAATTCACAGTAGCTAAATTGTGGATCCAACCTAGATACCCTTCAGTAGATGAATGGATAAATAAAATGTGGTATATATACACAATGGAATATTATTCAGCATTAAAAGAGAATAAAATCATGGCATTTGCAGGTAAATGGATGGAGTTGGAGAATATAATGCTAGGTGAAGTTAGCCAATCCCAAAAAATCAAATGCTGAATGTCTTCTCTGATATAAGGATGTTGATTCTTAATGAGGATGGAGAGAGCATGGGAGGAATAGACAAATTTTAGATAAGGGTAAAGGGGAGGAAGGAGAAGAGGGGGAATGGGGGTAGGAAAGATGGTGGAATGAGACAGGCATCATTACCCTAAGTACTTGTATGAAAACACGAATGGTGTGGCACTACTTTGTGTTCAACGAAAAATTGTGCTCTATTTGTGTAATATAAATTGAATTGCATTCTACTGTCATGTATAACTAATTAGAATAAATAAAATTTAAAAAATTTTAAAAAGAGATCCCTTCTGGTCCTTTTAAAATTTACATATTTTTTTCTGCTACTTCAAGTATATTACAAAGTTCATGTCAAACCTCATTTATTTGAGTAGACTTAAAATTTAGTCTTAAGAAGAACCAATAGATATAATAAAATGCAGCAGGGACATTATTGTTTCTGCTATTCAAAGAGGCTCTGTTCCAGATTCTTTTAGTTTCCTCTTATTTGACTTTGCTTATTTCAACTATCATTGAAATGTTTAAATAAAGACAAGAGACATGCAGAATGTTTTTGAATTGCAGTAATTGAAACTCGTGCTTTTTATAAAACATTAATTAAGATTGAAATTTTAGCGGTTAAAAAGACTGTAGAGGTAACGTAGCATAGGCTATGTTGATATCAACCCATAGAGGCAAGGAAATAGGAGTGGCAGGCAGAAGGCTGGACTGATCTTACAATGGTCTGAGTTCATTATGAAGCTTCTTTGAGCTGGCAGTCTCTGGTTACCCTTTCTCAAGGTCTTCTTCTCAGTCATAATTTTCATTGCTGTGACAAAATACCTGAGACAAGCAATTTTTCAAAGTTTATTTTGGCTCATAATTTCAGGAGTTCCAGTCATGGTTGGTTGACCCTGTTGCTTTTGGGCCTAAAATGAGTCAATGCATCATGGTGAGAGGTGTGACAGAGGAATCTGGTCATCTCATAGTGGCTAAGAAGCAAAGAGAGAGGGGAAGGGTCAGTGGGATGCCAATGTCTCCTTCAAGGGCTTGCTCCAGATGACATAAATTCCTTCCACTAGACCTCACTTCCTAAAGGTTCCATCATTTTTCAAATGCCACAGGCTGGCTATCAAGCCTTTAATACATGGGTTTTGGGGAGCATTTCAGATCTGAACTATAGCAACTTCATAATAAAAAACGTGTTGTAATTGCTATCAGACATATTTTATTTTTTTTCCAAATAAAGCGAGGTGATTAAAGAAAAATCCATGAAGTTCTATTCTGGCTAAGTGGCTTCTAGATTGACAAGACTTATTAGGAAGATCAGAAATCCCAGTTGATATAAAGTTTTCTGGCTGATAAAATAACACTTTGCAGATTTTAATTGACCTGACTTTGCGAGAAACTTATGAAACTGTTAAGTTACCAAAATTTATGATTAGCAAACATGAAAGGCATTCTTTTAGGAGCAAAACCTGAGAAAAGGATACAGAATAATTCTGTGAGAGGACAGAGATGGGAACCTGTCAGTCTTCTATCAAACACTGATATAACATTTCAGTGCTGATGAATTTTAAAAGAGAGAATTCATATTTTCTTCATAAGTAGTTAAATAAAAATGAAATAAACATTTATGTGTGGGTTTGTATAGTTTTACAAGCTATACAGACAGACAAGATGTCAAATTGAAAGTTCAGGTTGAGGAGCCAAGGTCTGAAGATACTGGATATCAGAAGTTATCCAAAACTTCAACGTTGGTGCTTAGAAACTCATTAGATTGACTCATCTATACTGAATACATATAAAAGAGTTGGCCTGTTGGGACTGAAGATTGTGCAGAGATTTTTTGTTGTTGTAGAGAGTCTGTTTCATTCTCCTTCTTTACCCTAAAGATCCATTAAACAATTGCAAGGCAGAGTCTGGAAAATATAACTCTGTTTCCTTTCTTCTCAGGATTCCTGGTTACAATATCCAGATTAAGCAATTGGTTCTTAGAAAAGTTAAATGAATTATTCATCAACTATGGTTTGTTTCTGGTATTATTATTATTTTTTACAATAAAAAGCTGACTTGAAGCCAGCTTTCAACATGATTCAACTATATACCCTGAAATAGGATTACTATGTGATTAGAGCTTGATTGTAGAAGTGATCAACCTGCCTCTCTGGCAGGCCTTCAGATATCCGCTAATAGAGTGTCAGGCACACTCACATGCTTGTTATCTTCTTAGGTGGTGAGCATAATAATCTAAACAGTGAGCCCCAGCCATGTCCACAACAATCCCATGTGCCCTCTTAGACTAGGATTTTATTGAAGTATAGACTCTGTATTCCTTCAAATGAAGCAGCAGAGTTTTCTTGGTTACTCATGCTCCCTGGGTGTTAAGGGTTGAATTTTATCTGCCCCCCCCCCCCAATTCACATGTTGCCACCCCAACCCTTAGTATCTCAGATTGTGACCTTTATGGAAATAAAGTTGTGGCAGATGTGATCAGTTATGGCAACATAATCCCAGAGCAGGGTGGGCTCCCAATCTATTATGACTAGTGTCCTTACAAAAAGGGGAAATTTGGATGGAGAGACACATGCAGGGAGAATGGCAGGCGAAGAAGAAGGCAGAGATCAGGGTGATGCTCCTAAGAGCCAGGAAATGCCAAGGACTGTGAAGACTGCCAGTGAACCTCCAGAAGTGAGGGGCTGGGGTACAGAACAGATTCTCTCTCACAGCCTCAGAAGGAACCACTCTGGCCGGCACCTTAGTTTGGTATATCCAGCCTCCAGAACTGTGATAAATTTCTGTTGTTGAAACTACCTAGTTCATGGCACCTTATTACTGCAGCCCTAGGAACTGATGCACTGGGCTTGCAAAACGAGAAAACTTATCAGCAATGGGGGATGTTCCAGATCTGTGGACTCCTCTCAACACTTCCAGTGCTTTATGTATTCTCATATTCTGACTCATTTCGGGCCCTTATCATAACACCTTATCTTTCCTTTCCCTTTGGAGAAATTATAGAAAGCGTGTGGCATCCAGAATGGAGAGCTGTTTGACAGAATAATCTGGCTGGGGCATGCAAGATTTGCTAACACTGTGGGATATGCTTAGAATGTCTAAATCCAGCAAATCTGAGAAATTTCAGGCTGCATGCATACATTTTCTATAACATGAAAAGAAAAGGCAAACATTGTTTTAAAATGATAGACATTTTAGCTTATTGAATAAAGAGATGGAAAACAGCAAAATTATAATTAACAAGAATACTTAAGAGGATCCAAAGGTTGAAATGGAGGACCCTATAAGGGGTGTGCAGAGGCGTGTATATTTTTTCTTAGAATAGTGAAAACTGCAGATAACTACAACAAGGGAGCAGTCTTGGTATTTTTAACACTTTATTTTGAAATAATCACCAATTTTCAGGAAGATGTAAAGAAATGCAGGGGAGGTCTGCTGTACCCTTTACCCAGCCTTTGTCATTGTGAACGTCATGCGTAAATTGTATCTAATAATCAAGGAGGAAATGGATGTGGGTGTTTCCCATAAGATTTATTTAGATTTTTCTAAATATACACACACCGATTTTTAGTATAATGTTTCTCTTGTGTGTATATAGTTTTATATACTTTTATTACATGTGTGGTATCCAGCTACTTAACTGTACCATCACCGTAAGACTCCCCCGTGCTACCCTTTAATAGCTACCGGCACTTCCTTCCCCCATCACTGACCCTTGTCGACTATGAATCTGGTCATCTCTATAATTATGTCATCTCAGAAGTGTTACATAAACAGAATCATGCAATTTGTATCCTTTTGACAGGTCTTTAAAAAAACTCAGCGTAATATTCTTGAGGTTCATACAATTTGTGTATAATCAATAATTCATCCATTTTCATTGCTAAGTATTTTTCTATGAGTTGTATGTTCTACAGTTCAACCATTTACACATTGAAGGGCATTTGGGTGGTTTTTGACTACTACAAGTAAAGCTACTATATCATCTGTGTACTGATTTCTGCACGAACATACGTTTTTACTACTTTGGATAGTTCCTCCCAACTACAACTTTGTGGTTGTATTGTCTATTTTTAGTTTAAAAAGGAACTGTCAAACCACTTTCTATACATTTTGCCACTTTTGGTTGCACCAGTGATTCAGTTTCTCTAATCCTTCCCTGAACTTGACATTATCACTGTTTTTATTTTAGCCACACTGATAGGTGGATTTGTATCTTGTTAGAGTTTTAATTTGCATTTTGCTAATGGCTAATGATGTTGAACACCTTTTCATCTGTTTCTTTGCCATCTATATATTTTCTGTGCAATGTCTGTGCATATCTTTTGAAGATTTTTAAGTTGGGTTGTTTGTTTAACTGGGGTTTTTGTTTTTGTAATGTTAGGTGTTGAGAGTTCTCTGGATATTCTAGGTACAAGTTCTTTGTCAGATATAAGATTTGTGAATACCTTTTCACATTCTATAATTCATCTTCTTTTTCTTAGCAGGGTCTTTAAGCAAGTTTTAAATTGTGATAAAGCCCAATTTACCAAACCTTTATGTATTGCAATTTTGGTGTCAAGGACATGATCAGTTTTATATTTGGAATGTGAAAGATGGGTGTGTGTATGGGGGGGGGCGTGCAGCAAGCACAGGGAGAGGTGGAGGGTTGTGTGGCTTTTTGACACTCCAAGTGGAAAGGCTGAAGTATGAGGATACCTGGAGAAAAGGGGATACTACCACTAGGCAGTAGACATAATAGAACTTTGTGATCAATTACATAGAGAGGGTGGTAGCATGAGTGGCATTTGGAGTTTGGGTTTGCATAATTGAATGCATTGTTTTGCCATTTACCAGGTCATTACAGGAAGGCTAAGGGCAGGTTTGTGAGATAGATCCTTGATGGCCGAGAGTTGAGGGTAGACACAATGAGCTGAAGGATCCTGTAGGACTTTCAGGGTGTAAAGAATGGGCATAGAGATGGGGTCTAGACCTCAGGTGAGTGTTTAGAAGTGAAGACAGAGACCCGGGAGTCACTGACACTCTGTGTGCTTGAAGCCATGGGAGTAACAAGAGCATCCGGGGAGAGACAGGCTGTAGATATTTCACATCTACATGTGAAAGCAGGATATTTGATGAATGATGTAGAAAACCTGAAAACTTGCCAGCAGTTGAGAAATCCCAGGTCCTCTCTAGTTACCAAGAAGTTCTATAAATCTGAGCAAGTGAGATTCCTTCAGAGAGACATTCAGTGTTTTCCTTTGGAAAGTGGAATCAGAGGATGGTTTTATTTATTGCTGAGTGGTTGAACTTTACATACACGAGAGACACGTCACTAGGTAGATGACTTTTACCTCCCATACTCCCTAGCCCATCTTTCTCTTCTAAACTTATCCAAAAGAAATAGGGTCTAGCGTTCTATCTAGTTTGAAGAGAGAGATGCACTATTCACTCTGCTGCATCTATGTCGTGCCACACAGAGGTGAATAAAAGGAAAAATGAAAAGGAAAAGTTAAATGTAATAGCTGGTGGAAATAGGTATTTGAAGATCAGCTTTTGATCAGCATGTGCCATCTAAGCCTTTAATTTTTAAAACGCTCAAGCACAGTGATTTATTTTCATGCTGTGAGTGAATGAAAGGGGAAGATTGAAATTCTTTTAAAAAGAAAGACTGCTGCCTATGGGTTCGTAAAATAATGGCGCTATGTTCTCAAGCTGGAAACCTGCCCTGCCATTAGGTGCACAAGCTGTGCTTATAAGAAAAGAACTATACAGGTGGGAATGTTCCTCACTGTATTTAAAAGGGATTTGAGGAGGTTTTTGTCTTGAGAATTGTGGTAGAAAAGGCTTGAGAGTTTTGAAAATGACACAATTGGAATTTTGGTGGGAGAGCTTCTCTCAGCCATCAGCTCACCTGTACAGCCTCCCCTAGTTGGTTCCCTCACACAGCTTCCTCAGCCACCATCAGTGCATGCAGGGGGTTCTACCTGCCTTTCTTTGGTATCAGGCTGAGAAGAGTTTTTGGTTAGAAGTAAAAATTCCTCTTGAGTACCAAACCTTAAAATATGAAAAGGAAGTGACCTTATGAGATATCAGGGAGGGGTCTCCAGATGGACAGGAGTCAGGGGAAGGGGAGATGTGCACTCTGTCCAGCAGGTGGCAGTGTGAGCATGTGGCAAGATCTAAGGAGGCCACTCATTCCTGAGGACCTGGATGGGGGAGTAGGTTCTGCACATTTCCAAGGTAGATTTCCATCATCTAGCTCCCACTTCTCAAGTCCTGGGAATTTTTGACAAAATACTTTCCATTGATAATTTATAGAAGCATCCCTTGCCACTCTGCTGTCCAGTGGATTATTTTGGAAGGCTGGTCGTTTTAATAAATGAGCAACCTATACAATATGCAGGGAAATAAAACCTTATAACCCTTTGATTGCTAGTGTTTGTCTGCCTTAAGCACTCAAGTGACAGAATGATCAAATAAGAGCAGAATTGTGGTTTTGATCTCTGCAGAGGTCAATTACTTTGTTCCTTTTGTGTGGCCAAAGCCTTACCTTAAATGTGTTTAATACCTGGAAATGCCTCTTTTGCATGGAGGTGGGGAGCATCAATGTTGAAGGATTGCTCAGTCAAAGAGATTCATTATTAAAAAGAATAGTGACCTCAGATTCATGTAGACTTGGGTCCAAATCTCTGCGCTATTACTCAGTGGCTAGGCAACCTCAGGTAAGTAAGTCTCTCTGAATCTTTCGTCATCTGAATTTTTCTTCCAGACTCTGTAGGTATGAAGGTGATAAACAATGCACGTGGAGGTAGCTAGAAATAATAATGGTGTTAATATCCATGGATTGTCTCTATGACAATTTACTTGGATTCTTTACCAAAGAGAATATGGGTTTTGTCCTTATACTCTTTGAAAACACAGAAAAATCTTTACTTCAGTGGGCCAGCTAGTTAGAACATTAGCTTTCCTCCCCTTGCTGGTCCCAGGCTTCCAAGGGAGTCAGAGCTAGGGGGCCCTTGGGTTAGAAAGAGCAGGTTAAGTAGATATTGTTCTTATTTTACTGGCTTTTACAGACAAATATGACCTTCAGACGATGAGCTGTTCTCCCTACCCACAGATATACAGGCCAAATGGCACTTCCAAGAGAAGAACGTAGGGCCACTCATGCACATTGTTATTTTGAGGACACTCTGACCATTGCTTCATTTCATTTTGCCCTGTGAGGATCTGAATCACGGTGCTCCATCTCAGTGCATGGCTTCCACATCCACCAGTTTGCAAAACCAGATCATTAGGAGCCATGTTTGACATCTTATTTCTCTCTGCTTCTTGCTTGTCACCAAAACCTGAAAGATTTATCCCCCAAATATTTCTCAGATCTCTCATATTTCATCACTTGTACCACCACCCCTTTTGTCCCTCTTATTTTCTTTCTTCTGGATGTCTCCATGAACCTTCTTTTTGTTATACCCACATCCACTGTAAACCTTTACTACCTTTTCTACATAGAACTGAGTGAAGCTTTGATTGCATTTGGTCACCAGGTTACCTGAAGGTGGCAGGGCTGTTAATATTTTAATATACACAATTAGGAGCACTTTACCTTTAAGAGTTATCTTTCATACTGGACAGGGGAGCAGAGGGAATATGTTCTGCTATGCCAGGAACACACAGAGAAATAACCCTAGTATCAGGAAGCTCACATTCTTGTAGGCAGAGATTGATGTAGAAACAAAATACTGCAAAGCCCTGTCTCATACTGATGTGTATGTGAGGAGTCTGCAGGCCCCAGCTGAAGTGTGGGCACAGGGGAAAAGGCAGGGCTTCAAGGAGCCTTCATGGAGGCATCTGCTTGAAAGATACTTGTGCAGGGCTCTGGGATTTCTGCTTGGGGAAATGGCCCTGTGTTTGTGGAATTTCCAATCTAGAGAGTGTAGGGACTCAGAAAACAATATCCCAAATATGGGTGGTCGGCATGTTGAGGACTTTGAGTGGAAGGGTGCTGGAGGGCCTCAGGAACAGGTCTCTTTCTGACTTCTCTTGTCCTTCTTCCTGCTTCTTTTTCTCCCTCAAGGCAGTTGACAGAAATGAGAATTCCTCTTCTCTAAGGTAGGTCCAAGAAACTGGAACCTCATTCCTTTGAACCCAGCCATAACTCCTAGAAGTATTACTCTAATCTTCCCTGCCTTTCTGTATAAGAGCTGGCAATAAGAAATTCTCTGACCTACCTTATCTTAAGTAGGTCATAAGACTTTCATTCCAGAAGGGATCCTGTCCCATACTGGAAGAGAGGGGATACAACACAGAGAAGCAAGGAAGAATCTGAACAGACAGTCCTGCTGGGCTTCCCCCTCAGTCATTTCCTTTTTTGTCCAGTGACATTTCTACACAATTAGCTTCAATGAACCTAAGCTTAAAAATGGACAGTTTCCTATGGGTCTTTGGGTCTTCATTTCCAAAGAGATTTGTGTCACACAAGCCTTTGATTAAATAAACTTGCTATGCTTTTCTCTTGTCAACCTATCTTTTGTTTCAGGGGGAGAGGGATCACATTTTTCTGGCCCTGCAAAAGAAAGAGGGTCATTAAGTAAAAATATACAATTATATAATATAGAAAGAAATAGTTATATATTATAATTAATATTAAAGGGAGAATATTGTATATTAGTAATTATATAATATTCTAATACTAATTAATATTTGAGGGAGAATAACAGGGCCATCTGTCATTTTGTGTGGGAGATTAGGAGAGGGCTTCTAGGGAAGTGGCCCTTGAGTTGAGCCAGGGAGACTGAGCAGGTGGGTGGATCCTGCTAAGGACAGGTGTGGGAGCATTCTGGACAGTAGGGGCTGGCAAAGAGGGGAAGAGCTGGGGATTCAAAGAACCATAAACTGTCCAGTGTGGCTGGAGCACATTGATCAAGGGGTAGAGTGTGAAGGGTCAAGTCAGGGAGGGCCTTGGAGGCCATGGTCAGTGTTGGACTTCATCTTGGAGAAGAGCCACTGGAGGCTTTGAGGGGGAAAAAAAAAGAGTGCCGTGATGGGATTTAGGTGTAAAACTAGACTGTCTACTGTTTGAAGAATGGATTGGAGAAGAGAAAATAGGAAGGTAGAGAGAGTAATACTATGATGTTGGGTGGGAAGTGAAGGTGGCCTTGAATGTGGCTCCTTGGAGGTATTTGAACAAACAGACATGGTTAGATTGGAAAGGTCAGGACAAAGGAACACGATGTCCACACCCAGGAGGCAGGAGGAAGCACAGTGCAGCAGGGGAACAGGGAGGCAGTGCTGGGCAGTGGGCTGGATAGGAGGGCAGGGGTACATCCCAGCACCCACAGTTCAAGAGATAGGATTTCTCTTGAGGACATGGAGCTACTAAGAGGTGAAAGAAGAGCCTTGCATATCAGCTCCACATTGTAGATAGAGTTTTCTTAGGAAACTCAGGGGGAGGAGAGTCTGGAGTTCCATGGTTATTGAAATAGTCTAGGGACATGAAGAAATGGTGTCAACAGTGACACCTCTGAAATAGTTGTCAACAGTGACAATTACTATTTATGAAATGCCTATCATATACTGCCATCATACTTATGTCTGTCATTTATAATCTTCCTCACTGGATTCCCTGCTACAGCTCCCCAAAGCGGGAAATGGAATTGATAGGACCCCAGAGGGAGCTGGATACTTCCAACAGCCACTCCTCTTTGTATCCATGAGCCCTTTTGCATGATGCATAAAATGGAGTGTTTTGTTGCTATTTTTTAGATAAGGAAGTGACATTCCTTTGATGAAGTAAGTTTTCCAAAGGTGATAGAGCTGGATATATTGCAAAAGTAGAATTCAAAACGTGTTCTCTCTGATTGCAAAATTCGTGTTCTTTACATCATATCAAATAGCTCCTTATATTACTAGTAAAACCTGTGGTGGTGACATGGTTATTAATCTGAATATTTATCTTAACTAGAACGAGGACAGTGATTATGAATTATCCATTTCTATGCCTTTCCAGTGTTAAGTTCTGCAGTCTTAAGTTTTTTTGACTATAAGAACCTATAGAATGAAATGGCAGTTTTCCTATTAAGAGTCTGAAGTCCTTTTTTATTCCATTACCCTCTGAGTATTCTTTTTCAATGAGAAACAGCATAAGTGGGAGCTACCGTCTTGTGTCTCCATCTTGGTAAAAGTTGTTCGTCCCCATGGCTGCAAGAAGTACAGAGGAGAAAGACCCACACCACCCCCCAGAGCTTCTTTATATTTCCTGCTTACCCTTACATACAACTTCCTCAAGCCCCATACCCTCAGTTCATGGTCCTTTACCCTGAAGCATCTGCAGGGTCGATAACTGGAGAATCAGAGTGTAGGGTCTTTGAAAGGCTATGAATTTCAGCTGCCTAATGGAGTCTGAGAATCATGCACACACATCACTACAGAGAAGCAGGGTTGCTGGGAGAAAGGATGCTGGTTGTGCAGCCAATTAAAATGCATACTGCGTAACACCAACATTTTCCCACAGTGCCAACAGTAGGTTTTAATTATGCAGTAATAAAAAATGGAGAAACAGCAGTAAATTGCAGTCTATTTCTATGAGTGATCTTAGTTCAATAGCTAAAATCTACAAATTACATAAAACAAATATTTCAAACTAAATCACAGAGTGTTTGTAGAGCAGGGGTTGTGCAAAAGGCATCAGCATTTTTTATTGCCACCTTGCTGCTTATGGTTATGTAGTGTGGCCACTGAGTTGGGAATGGAGTAATTGAGCCCAGACTGGGGACAAAATGGATTTGGCACATGGGACAGGATATGGAAGTGAGAAATCCTGAGCCCCGAAGTGATTAAAAAAAGGGGGGTCTGCATAGTTTGTAGGACTGGTGGAGGATTTTGCTTTACTCCCTCTAGCTTCAGGGATCTGACAAGGGAGGGATATTCTGTTCTGTTGTCCCTACAGGGTGGGGAGAGGACATTGGCTGTGCCCAAGGCAGAGGATCACACTGTGTTGTCCGCTCCGAGTATAACCTGTTGGTGTTGAAAGCCTCCATCATTGTGAGGTGGGGTGGCGGTTAGAGGCATCCTACTTTCCTGAGCTCTTAAGCAGTCCAAAGCTCCCCTTTGAAGAACTGAGATGGCAAACCCAGGTTTTACAAAATCTGAAGCTTATAGAATTTTGGGAAAGGAGTTCAGGCATCTTTTTGGAAATTTTATAAAAATAAATGACCATATGAATAACCTTCTGAGGCTTAAGTTTAATTAGTTTCATAACAATCTACCTTTGGCTATGACACTAGGTATATACATATTTACATGATGTGTGAAAATTTTTGTTAACCAAATGCAGTCAACAGATCACACGGCAGACAGAGCAGCATGTCTATCCTGTCATGCGGTTGTACACATTGGATCAGGATTTATGCAAACCAATAATTGTTTGCTGTTTACTTTATGCCAGGCACTATTTGCCTTGCTACTGCTTTGTTGCTTTATGCCTTCCCAACAGAATGTTAACCTTAACAAGCTACTTTGAATGACAGGGAATGGCTTGGAGGGAGCATTTTCTTAAGAAGGGAATATGAATTTGCTGCAGCAAACTCTACCCTCAGGTGGGGAAATTGTCTTTTCCTTATAAAAATTTGCAATCCTGTGATAGTGCCCATGGTATCAGAAGGTTGTTAGCTTTCTCAGACAGCTTGGCACATGTGTCTCCCCCATATCCAGCATCAATTCAGTGAATACCCAGAATTACATGGACCCTACTCTGTAACTGGGGCAGTTTATAATAATCACCAGAGGCCCTTGATGAAAATAGATTTCTAGAGCCTACCCCAGACCTCTTGAGACAGAAGCTTTAGGGATACGGTCTGCAATTTTGTACTTGTAACAAATATCTTGGGTGTTTCTTAAAATTAAGTAAGATTGGGTAGCACTGAATCAAAGGAGAGGTGAAACCCATTTTAAGGTAATAAGTTTTTCATTGTGTTAACTAATCAAGTGATAGGAAAAGATGGAGGGGCATAACATCCCTAATGATGGGTGGTGGGAAGAAAATTTGAAAATAACAGAACTGTGAATTTATCATATGCCAGAAACTGCAGGAATCAACTTATGTACATTTCATTTAGTGCTCCCCAGACATCTTTGAGGCAGAGCCATTTCCCTCTCCCTTTTATACATGGGAACACCATCTCAGGTATGTTAGGCAGCTTGCCCAATTCACAAGGAGTCCAGACTGGAATGCTGGCAGCAGGATAGGAGAGCCCTGATTCTTTCCTCCACGGCACACAGAGTGAGACATTGCCTAACTCTGGAGAAACTGCAATGTCCAACACTGGGGCTGGATGGACAGTCCAGACTACTCCCCACCACACAACAAAGACATTGCCTGTGTGGTTCAACACTCAGGGCACAGGGCTCCCCAGGGGGCAGAGGCAGAGACATGGTATTTATGTCCTCAGCTGTGGGACACTGTGGGCTCCCCCAGGAGTCAGCAGCACTGATATCATTAGCTACATAGAAGATACAGTGGCACTAGTAGAGAGAGGCACCTGTAGGCAGGGACATGGAGGGTGGGGTTTGTCCATCCACTGGTGGGAGGGTGGTTTGGCATTGCACTGTTGACTGAGGTAGAGGTTCACACAGCCTGGGATGGACCCACATGATGGTCACTGAAGGTTTGTTTTCTATAGATGCTGAGGTAGATTACATAAATTGACACCCTTTTATTATCTCCTGGTTCTGTGGATCAGGTGTTCAGGTAAAGCACAGATCAGCAGTGTCCTTTACTCAGGACTTCAAGAGACTGAAACCAAGGTGCTGGCAAGGTGGGGTATGTATGTAGAGCCTCTGGGAAGATTTCACTTCCAAGCCCATTTGAGGGGTGGCTAATTCAGTTCTTCACCCTTGTAGGACTGAGCTCCTTGTTTACCTAACATGTGGCTCTCTTAAATCCCAAACCAAAAATAGCACATAAAATCCTTCTCATCTTTGAAACTCCACCTTCCTCTTCTGAGGAGCAGAGAAAGATCTCTGCTTTTAAGGGCTTATGTGATTATATTGTAATACCAGAGAATGTCTTTTAAGGTCAGGTGATAAATAGGTGCGAGTGCTTTCACCATGTAATTTTGAGGCACAAAACATAAGAACAGGAATAACACAAGGGGGCAAAGTCATGGGGTCCCAAATTTTGCCTACTGCAGTGACCTTGGGTGAGATCTCTTGGGCTTAGTGGCCTCAAAAACACCAGTTTTATAGATATATGATATTTACAGACTCCAAGCTATTTTTATTTTGCTCTAACATAAGGAGTGATATATTAGTCTGAAATTCAGCACTCTGAAGGGCAGCATATATTTTCCAAATGATGACTTGAAAGCTAAGAATGAGCAAAAGTAATTTCTTTTGGAAAATCTGCTAAAATAGTATCCAGAAGCAGCATGTCCCATTTATTCTTCCGTATCCTCCACCTACCATTCCACCTCCTCTCTCACCATGTTGCTTTGAAAGTTTTCTAAAATCTTTTTCATTAAATTCTGGAGTGTAAGGCTAATGGACACCATTAGCTGGTGATAATGCCAGACCACACTTAAGTATGTTTTTCCCCCCTGAAAATGCATACCTCCAAGCAATGACATTTAAAAAGAGTATTTGAACCAATGTCTAATTTGAAGAAAATGAATACCTTAAGAAATAACATGGATACCTTATAATTTTCCAGTCAAAAACTGTCAAACAGAAGTTCTCACATACTGCAATTTTTTCACAGTAATTCACTCAAAAGTACTTCCTTCCACTGTGCCCTTTGCAAAAGCTCATTGAGATTCCCACTCTCCTATAGGTTATTGGAAATGGATGTGGTCTTTCTGTGTACTTTCCAAAGAACATTTTAGCATTGAACAATGACAATAAGGCTGGAAAAATGAGAAACTAAATTCAGTTCTACAGTTTCTAAGATTTAAGTACACCATTTTTCAAGGCTGGAAAGCTTTATATGCATGCTACTTCTTGATAGTACAAAGAGAACAAACAAAAGCCTTAATTTTTCTGAGTACAAAACAATGGAAAAAAAAATCTATTTTTAATTAGCCTAGACAGATATGAATGATGAGAGGAATGCAGGCTGTGTATTTTATTTGCATTGTTTTCCCATTTGCACAGGGATAAATGACCTTGATTTCAACATAATGGATGAGTCTTTTAATCAACTTTTATATGGACAATCGACTGATTTGAAAATTTTGCTAAGCAGAGTGAGCTGCCCAGAACCACAGGTGCCAGACTGGTTTGTGCAGCCCATTAAGGGACAAGTAGATAGTGACAGTAGACCTATGTTCTAGTGTTGCTTTTTAACAGTGATCTCATTTACACCAAGCATTTTATTTTTATGAGAATCAAAGTTATGGTCCTATGTGTTCATTTTAGATATATTAGAAAATACAGACAAACAAAAAGAAAAAAGAAACTCACAGATTGCCTCTCTCTCCTGAAAATACATATATTTTCAGATTTAAAAAAATGCATATATAGATAAATTAAGCTATACAACATGGTCTATATGGGAGCTGAATTTTATGGTGGTAATATTTACTATGATCAGTGGTTATAGTTACAATTTCTGAAACCCTTGGTATTTCTAGGTTACTTGCTGTGACCATTTAAACTGCATACTCCAGCAATCCCCCTCCTGCCCATCCATCTTTTCAGCATTTTCCAAAGAGGCTGTGAATTCAGGGGATGGGTCAGAGCCTAAGAGGGAACTAGATCATAATTATTGGTTCATAATAGTATTTTAAGATCTCTGTTCCCACAACTCTGGGAATATGTCTCCTGCTACAACCTGATTGTAGTGGGCTTTCAAAAGTCTCCTCACTTAATTCCCATCATCTTTAGAGGCCAATAAGCACACAGATGGAACAATGGACTGAGACTGCTTAAGTCACTTAACCAAAAGATCAGTTATGACGAGAATTGACACTTAGCTCCAAGGCCATGGTTCCTCCTATACTTCATTCCACCTGCCGACTCAGAAAGGGAGCATTGTACAAATACTCGCATGGTCAAAGGGGACAAATTCACAGTTATAAGATGAATAAGTTGTGGAGACCTAATGTATGGGTATAGTGACTATGGTTAAAAATAATGTATTAAAATACTTGAAATTTGCTAATAGTGTACGTTCCACTACAAAAGGTAACTATGTGAGGTGATGGCTGTGCTAAATAGCTTGATTAGAAATTATTTCACAATATTTATGCTATCAGAGCATTGAGTTGCAAACATTGAATATATAAAATTTAAGGTGTCAACTATACCTTAATAAAGCTGAAAAAAGTGGATATTGCTCCCAAAATGTAAATGAGAAATACTGAATTTGGTCAAAATAGGCTTATATGGAATTATGAATCCTAAATGGGAACACTTAGCAAACATGTTCATTATTCTTAAGAGGAATACTTTTAAAGTTTCTACGATACCATTATTAGATACTAATAAGTTTTGGAGAAATTTAATAAAAGGCTTAAAATTTTTAAAAAGTTTGCATACTTTATGAAACCAAGGAAATCTGCTCTAAAGTGAAAAAAAAAATCAAATGATTATATTCCAGTATTTCCCCCAGAAAATATTGACCTTCCTTAAATAGTGTCCAATCCCATTTCAAAACAAATCTTTAAAAAATATCCAATTCAAATAAAAGATTTTCAGCAGATTTTTAAAACATTCTACAGGAGACTGGAGAAATGAACCATGAGCAAAATGTAATTTCACACAAGAAATACAACAGTACCTAAGCTGTTAAATGAGAGGAGCATTGCCCTTCAAAGAAGTCACTATAAAAGTTACCTATTTTTGTTGCTGGGAAACTGAGGTCACTTCCACAAATTATGGAATTCATCACAGTTTTGTGATCAGTTTATAACATACACTAGGAAAATACTCCAATCACCTCATAATTACACTACCTGGTATTTGAGCAAAAACTTAACATGTTGCCCAACTTGAACTGTGACTTTCAGGAAGTTACAGTTGAATGGGAATTGGAAGCTTTGCTGTGCCATTCA
Organism: Marmota flaviventris; assembly: GCF_047511675.1. Taxonomy (NCBI): domain Eukaryota; kingdom Metazoa; phylum Chordata; class Mammalia; order Rodentia; family Sciuridae; genus Marmota; species Marmota flaviventris. The sequence goes on along the minus strand of NC_092511.1, from coordinate 33,054,950 downwards.
CAGAAGGCAAATAAACAACCATTATATAATGTGCTTTCAAAAAGTAGGAAGAAGGGATTTTTTAATGTTTCACCATAAAGAAACAAAAAATGTTTGAGATGTTACCTGATGAAAACATTAGACAATGTATATCGCATAATACCTCACTCATGTGTGTAGCTTTTATGTGTTGTTAGAAAAAAATTAATTTAAACTAAAAAAAAAACAAACAAACAAACCATAAAGTTAATAGACCTGTCACTTAAGAAATGGGAGAGAGATAGAGAGAAAAGCAAATGAAAAGGTAAAAAGTAAACTTTTCCACGGTGGTGATTTGCTCCCAGAAGCTATTTAAAACTAGGTGTACCAGGCCTGAAAGCGATTCTAAAAGAGAAACTCCAAAGATGTTCTAAGCAAAGACAGCAATATGAGTGCCAAGCTGCTTGAAGGGGGTGAAATATCATTTGATTGCTGAATTCTGGCTTGTTACTTGAACTAGAGTTTTATTACCTTGTATATTTATTGAGTCTATAAGAACACTGTATTATTTATAATAGTTATCATGTTTTTCACCTGTCAAATCAGCAATGAGAATTTCTTTGCCTTCAGAAAATATATATGAAGAGTTACTCTTTCAGAAAGATCATAAATGTTGAATAATAGAACATCAGGGCTGTATCAGAGCAATAGAATTTTTGCTCTTTGTTTAGGTTAAGAATCTGTTTTTTCTTTGTAGACATTGGGAGTTGGTAAGTGAGGTACACCTAGAAAGCCAAAAGTCATTTTATTTAAAATATATTTATATTTTGTTTTATCGACAAAACAAAAACATTGTATGTATGTTTTTTTAATATTTATTTTTTAGTTGTAGTTGGACACAATACCTTTATTTATTTATTTATTTATATGTGGTGCTGAGGATCGAACTCAGGGCCTCGCATGTGGTCTGTGAATACTCTACCACTGAACCACAACCCCACCCCCAACATTGTACATATTTATGGGGCACCATAAATCATATTTATATGATGTTTAGGTACATGTCAAGTATACACTGCTTAATGTTTAAATCAGGGTAATCATATTGATCTCTTCAAACATCACTTCTTTATGGGTGAAAACATTATTTTGATCAGTGGGTGCTAAGTTAGGGTTAGTCAGGGGCAAGAAGTCCTAGTGTGCTGTTGCACGTAGGGTGACTATAGAGATTAATAATGTGCTGTATGACTGAGTTTTGCTTTTACTCATCCCATTTTGGAACATCTATCCAATCATGCCTTTAAAGTTAATCCCTTTTCTGCTTTGGCCAGGGCAAAGCATGGGCCAAAGGGTGAGGTTAGAAATCACTGATGGCAGTGATAAGAGGGAATTAGTCTGAGGAAGCACTGATGCTCTTATTAAGGGGCATGTAGGTGGGCAGGTGGAAAGATGTGTAAGTGTGAACAATCCACGTATGATTCAGCACCTGCTTAGGGAAGTAAGGAAGCGTGAGAAAACCCATGTGACCTGCTCTTCCTACACTGGTTGGTGAGGGCAGGATGTGATGAATGCTGAAAAATGCTAAAAGGACATCTAAATTATTTTTTAAATGAAAAGAAAGCATTTATATACATTTATAATATTTGATATTATAATACTAGTAATTATTTGGAGAAGATGAGCCCATATAATCCATAATATTTAATTAAAAATTACCTTGCTATAGGGGCCTATGTTGAGTTGTAATTACTCTAAATACATTACTTTGCACAAAATGGCACCTTCTATTGACCAAAGGGCATGATATTTTAGAGGAATGTTGAAAACAGCAAAAATTCCTTTTGCATATGAGATTCAATCTTCATTTTTATTTCTGATGGTGTTTGTAATGAAACACCCCAATGGTCATTTCATTTGGCCTCTGTAAAACACATTACCTGTGTATTAGATATTGCGGTTCTTTTAATTAGGCAGTTAATCTCACAAAGGGAAATGGAAAGATCCAGCCATTATGCATAAAACCTAATGAAAGTATTACTGAATGACTCAAGGAAGATATATTTTTGACTAAAAATGACAGTAACTTTCTTTGTATAACTTTTGTTTCTTAAGGAAATAAAAAAAAACATAGGAATTGAAAGGTGCATAGAAATTCAGACCCAAAGAATTCAAGGAACATTTCAGCAGAGTCACCTGAACTGCTTGGCTCAACTTTTCTCTAAGTGTATCTTTAAATTAGATGAGTAGATACTGAGAATGACTGAGTGGAATATTTCATGTCAAGACTGGGGGGTCATGATCAGAGAATAAGGTCTTAAAATGTCTTAATGCTTACTTAATGCCCTGGGTTCGATCTTCAGCACCACAAATAAATAAATAAAAAGGCACTCAAACTAAACCTTATTGGTGCCAAGGTGGACCAAACTGATGTACACTGTATTCTTTCAGCATGCAAACAGATATCTGCTGGAAAAAACCCCCAATAAAACCAAAATATTAAAAATAATAAAAGCTGATATAGAAAAATAAAATACTTATGTGTGAAATAAAGAGGGAACCTCAAACCAATCCATAGTAGAACAGGAAATATGGACTCAGACTGCAGGGATTTTGAGGGGAGCTCTTGCAGAAAGCTTAGAGGTTTGGACAGCTGTCCCAGCCATAGAAAGGACACTTGGGGAAAGTGAGGGAGCACTAATGAAGCTTTAGTGGGTACCATGGGCTCTAAATTATGTTAAGAAAGTCAGTTGTAAAAGAGAAAACCCCAACTTTAAATTATGTTACTGTTATAGTACTGAAGTCATGAGTTGAGATATTATGGATGAAACTGATTTAGACATTTCTGTAGTCCTCAGAGACAAGTACTCTATATTGATGTTTCTATAACAGAGACCTTAATAAATCTTAGAAAATATGACCCTCACTGAAAATGAGCTCATAGTGAAGATTATGTAAGGAAATTGTGCATTATGAGAAAAATTACCTAATTTAAGATATTAATGGTGAAAAGTTAGTACCCATTAAGTGGAGCAGATAAAGCAATCTGAAAGGTTTTATATAGTAAATGTGTTTAAAGGGCTTATAGAGCTTAATAAAGAAATAGAAACCATAATAAATGTACTGATGGTATAAAAAATAACATATAGGTTTACAAAAGCAAGTAAAACTTCTAGAAAGAACAAAAACCCTATAACCACTTGGAAAATGAAAAACTAAGAATACAGTTGAAAGACCAGCGGTTGCCAGAGCTTAGAGAGGAGAGAGGGTTGGACAGATGTTGTGAGGATTTTTAGGGCAGGGAAAAGACTCTGTGTGACCACAATGGTGGATGCACATCACATACACTGGTTCAAATACAAAGAGTGTTCACCACCGATAGGGAACCCACATGTGAACTGTGGACTTTTGTTGTTAATGATGTGTCAACATACATTCCTGAAATGTAAAAAAATGGCCCTCTGGTGGAGGTCGTTGATAAGGACACAGTTTTCCATGCATGGGCTCAGGGGATGTATAGGAAATCTCTGAACCTTCCTCTAAATGTTGCTGTGAACCTAAATCTGTTCTAAAAAAATAAAATCTTGAAAACAATAAAGTTTGGAAAGGTTGCCATATAAAGTGTCATCTTACAATATCAATATTAGTCCTGAACTATAGCAGCAATAAATATAAAACATAAAAGAAGATATGCTACTCTTCATAATAGCAAGTAAATTGATAAAGTATCTAAAAATTAAAGAGTATGCACAATATTACATAGAAAAAACATCCAAGTTAAAAAGCAGAAAAGATATCTAAATGTTAGAGAGATTACGTTTCAGGAGAGGTCTACCTAATGTAGTATTCAGTTTTCCTAAAGTTATTTTGTACATTCAATATAATCTCAGTCAGAATTACAGTCAGATTCTGATTTGTTTGTAGAAAGCCATTCTAGTTCATCTGAAGAAAAAGGAAGTGGAATCCCTGCATTCTAGATGGTTTAAAGAACTTGATAGAAAGATATGAGCATGAAACTAATGGATGAAAATGTAGGGGAATCTTTCTGTGTTCTGGTGTAAAAAAGACCTCTTATACAAATTCCTGAAAGCAAAAACTGTAAGGTAAATATTGATAAATTGTTCCAGCAAAGACTTACAAAATTAACAGTCACATAAAAGACTGGAAATTTTTATTTGCAATGTCTGTGGTTGTCATGAGGTTAGTACCTAGAATGTATTTAAAACAAAACAAAACAATCCTGTGTGCTGGCAGAGGTCTGTAATCCTATCAGCCAGGGAGGCTGAGTCATAAGGATTGCAAGTTCAAAGTCAGCCTCAGCAACTTAGTGAGGCCTTAAGCAACTTAGTACTGTCTCAAAACTAAATGAATAAATAAACAAAACATAAAAAGGATTGGGGATGTAGCTCAGTGCTAAATGAATTCCTGGGTTCATTTCCTAGCTAAAAACAAAAGAGGGGCTGGGGCTGGAGCTCAGTGGTTGAATGCTTGCCTATCTTGGATGAGGGATTGGGTTTGATTCTAGTACCACATAAAAATAAATAAAGGCATTGTATCCACATATAACTAAAAAAAATTTAAACAAAACAAAACCCAAGCTCTCAAGAAAATGGGAAATCCCATAGAAAATTGGGCAAGACACACAGATAAGTAATTCAGAGGAGGAGAATCCCAAATAATAAATATATAAAGAAAAAATGTCCCAAATCATTAATAATCAGAAAATTATAAATGAAGTCAATATTTAGATATCATTTTATATCAATCAAATTGCAAAAACTACAGCTAACATATAGGGCTATCAGGGATGCAAGGAAACAGAGACTCACACACTAATAATGAAAGTTCAAAGTTTCATGCCATTCTGGAAAATAATTCTCACTCAATGAAATTAAGCACATGGATAGTCTATTATTCAGCAATGTCAGTCCTTGAGAAACTCTTACTGTAGCTTACAAGAGGACCTACCTGGGATGCTTTTCATAGTGTTGTTTATAGAAACAGAAAGTAGAAGAAAACCATGGTTTCCAGTCTTGGGGAATGACTAAGTAAAACATACTGGCTGTGTTCTATGAAATGATGCATGTATGTATGTACCTGTAGCAACGTGGATAGAGCTTGACAACAGTGTTGGGTGAAAAATACAAAACCAGAATGAGATTTATTTAAATATAGTGTTTATTTAAGTTAGCAAAATGCACATTCAAACACAATTACCAATTGTTATAACCACATTAGACATTAAAAATGTATTCTAATCACCTTAGAGTGGGTGAAGTGAGTGATATGAAGAAGGAAAATGGAAAATTAAAGAGTGCAAAACTAAAGATAAATTGCTATAAGTTGAAAATGGGTGATTAGCTCACCTCTTTGAACTTGAGATCCAATTCAAATTGTGGAAAACACAAAATAAGATGAAAGACTTAAATTCAAATGTATTAATAACCATAATAAATGTAATTAGATTAAATTTATCTGTTACAAGATATAAAATCCCAGATTGAAAGGAAAACTTTTTGTATTCCTAATTAGAAAAGACATAGGGAAACCTGAAAGGCCAAAGCTAAAGAGAGAAAAAATGCATATCAGAGAAACACTAACCAAAAGAAACCATATAAAAATATTAATATCAAACTAAAAAGATTTGAAGTGATAGACCAATGGTAGGGACAAATAGTGTTTTAGTCAGCTTTTTTGCCACTGTGACCAAAAGACCTGACAAGAACAATATTAGAGGAGGAAAAGTGTATTTGGGGCTCATGGTTTCAGAAGTCTCAGTCTATAGATGGCTGGCTTCATTGTTCTGGGCCCCAGATGTGACAGAACATCATGGTGGAAGTATTTGATAGAGGAAAGTGGTTCAGGACATGACTACCAGGAAGCAAAGACTTCTCCTATCACCACCAACAAAATATATAATATACCCCAAAGGCACACCCCAAAGACCCACCTCCTCCACCACACCCTACCTGCCTACAGCTATTACCCAATTAATCCATTTCAGGGGATTAATCATTGATTAAAACTCTCATAATTCAATCTAAACTTTCTTGCATTGTCTTACACATGAAGTTTTAGGGAACATCTAATATCTAAACCATAAGAAACAATAATTATGGATAAAACAAACAGTTTACTGGGAGGCTATAGCAACATGATATTATTAGTTACATTTAATAACATAATTTCACGTTACATAAACTAAAAACTGACAGAATTACAAGGACAAAAATTGATAAAATCCACCATCATAGTAGGATATTTAATAGGGTTCTCTCTGAAACAAATAACTAAAAAAAAATTAGAGTGTGGAAGAGTTGGATAATGATGCATTTAATGGGCTTGATCTGATACATCAGCAGAAGCAAAGGCACAGAGATAAAGGTATGTCCCCATTACTTCAAAATATAGAGAATACTTATTCTTTCCAAGCACAGAAGAACTGGTTAGGAATGCTGACCTTATACTAAGTTAAAGAAGTCCTAATGTATTCCAAAGACTGGCTGCTATATGGATCACGTCCTCTGACTGTAATAAAATAATGTTAGCTAATAATAACAAAAAATTCAAAATGGTAATTTAGAAATATTTAAAAGTAACAATCCTATTTATGTGGAACCTGAAAAATAATGTGCTTACATCTCGAATGGTCATACCATGAATATCTCTTTTGTTTTTGAATAATGAATAGGCCCCAAACACTAAAACTTGCAAAAAGTATAATGAAATCCATGTAAGATTCAAAAGATCTTTGTGTTATTTGGTCCTCAGCACATTTCTGAGGTAGATGTTTCTATTCTGTGTTTTATAGATGAAAAGCTAAGGGTTAAATAGGTAAATAATATGCCCAGTTCACACGACTTACATGTTATGAAAACAGAATTTGCTCCTATTTTCTTTCATACTAGAACACGTGAAACACATATAATAGGAAATTACCTCTAAAAGAAGGGAAATTTCTCTAATCCACATGAAAAATCCAAGGGCAGAAGGTACAGCTGACTTGTCATTTGCTGAGCAACTGTTCTGGGAGACAGCATGGAGGAGAGGCCACGTGGTATCTGATTACGGAGTTGATGTTAGCTGAGCAGGCCTTCCCAGAAGAGAGTATGACTCGATCCTTTGTTTCTGAAAGCATTTTATAAACCATAAATCATGTAGGAATTGTCAGGTATTATCACTACTGTTATATATTGCCTGAATGTCCTTGTGCTTCCCAGAACCTTTATAAAATAATTCAGATTATTTTAATAATAAATTTTCAGATAACATAGTTTATGTCAAAAGGGTAGCATATGAACTTTCTTAGTAGAATTTCAATATGTCTATGGACTAGAGAATAAAATAAGTTTACACACACCAAACTTCAAGAATTTATGTGATTTCTGCCAGGCCTACTCTGTCAACCAACCTGCAGTCACTATAATTTCTTGGCTTGCAATATCACCTACAGTGAGGGCAATGTGAAATTGAGCTTGAAACTTGGGAGAAAACAGAAATAAGCATAAAGATTACAAATTCTAAAGTAGTCTAAAATTAGCATCATTAATATTTCCATTGTAAAGAAAAATTATCCGAAATCTGGATGAAATTGGACTCCTTACCCCATGCACAAAAATCAACTCAATATGTATTAATTAAATGAAAGACTTGGAACTATAAAATTCCTAGAAGGAAATGCATGGGGAAACCTTCTTGATATTGGTCCTGCCAATGATTTCTTGGATGTTACACCAAAAGCACTGTCCACAAAGGCAAAAATAGGCAAGTGAGACTATAGCAAATTAAAAAGCCTCTGCACAAGAAAGGAAACAGTCAGTGACACGAGAAACAATCCACAGAATGGGAGAAAATACCTGCAAAACATAAGGGGTCAATATCCAAACTATATAACAAATTCAGTAGCAACATGCCCAAATAACCAGTTTCAAAAATGGGCAAAAGATTTGGATATATATTTCTCCAAAGCAGAAGTTATATGAAAGAACAAGAGATTTGTATGAAATGTCAATATTATGAATGTTAAAGGAATGCAAATCAAAACCACAAAAAAATCAAAAAGACAAAAGATAAGTGTTTGTGAGAATGTTGATACATTGGAACCCTTGCATGCACACTGTTGGTAGAAATGGGAAATAGTATAGCAGGTATGGAAAAGAGGATGGAGGTTTCTTAAAACAATTAAAAATAGAACTACTATATGATCCAGCAATCCTACTTCTAGTATATATCCAAAACAATTAAAATCGGGATCTTGAAGAGACATCCTTTCAAAAAGATCTGGACATCTCTATAGGGTACGTTTTAGTTAGTTTTTCACTGCTATGATAAAAGGATCTGACCAGAACAACTATAAAGGAAGAAAAGTTTATTAGGGCTCATGGTTTCAGAGGTCTTAGTCCATGGAAGGTTGGCTCCATTCCTCAGGGCTCCAGATGAGGCTGAATATCATGGTGGAGAGTGTGGTAGAGGGAAGCAGCTCACATCATGGTGATCAAGAAACAGATACAAATATATATGCCAAAGCCACACCCTTTTTTTTTTTTTTTTTTACCTCCTCTAGCCATACTCTACCACTTCAGTTACCACTCAGTTATCGGGGGATTAATTCACTGATAGGATTAAGACTCTCATAACCCAATCATTTCTCCTCTGAACATGTGAGCGTTTGGGGGACACCTCACATCCAAACCATAATAGGGTACATTATGGTAATTCAATACATGTGTATAATGTGCATTAGATGAATCAGGGTAATAAGCATTTCCATCTCTTCAACAATGAATCATTTTTTTTGTGTTAGGAATTCTATACTCTTCTTGTCATTTTGAAATATATCATGGATTGTTTTTCCTATTTGTTACCCTGATGCACTGAAGAAGACCCTGGGATGACTTCTCCACTCTAACTTTGAAGAGATATCTTAGTGCCCTCCTTTGAATGACCCAAAGATTTAAGATCCTGTCCTCCACACAGCCATCAACCCCCCACAGCTCTAGGTTTGTAGTATTAGCAAACTATTGACTTCCAGGGCAACACTGGCTTCATAGTTTGCCTGCCATTCTTGTTTAAGCTTATTTTTTATTCTTTGCAAAGAATTTTTCTCTTTCTTTCTTGTTAGCTTGGCAATGCATTTAAATGTATGCTTGCACCATTTTATCCACCATCTCCATGTTCTGTGGCAGGTGGGCTTCTCAGAACTTCTAGCCTGCCAAATGGATATCCATGTCCTCTAATCATTCTCTACACTGAAGCTAGATTGAAATCTCCAAATCTGAGTCTGATTGTACTTTAGTTTACTACCTGTATGTCATCAGTGGCTTTAGCTACTGTAAAAATAAAACTGAATCCTTAAAATTATCCCCCAGTCCTTACATGATCTGGAAGCTTCTCCATCTCATTTTGTGCCTTGCTTGTCTTAGCTCAGTTGGAGCCTCATTTACTTCCTTGAAGGAGATATTTCTTTCAGGGTCAAGACTTTCTTTCCCTGGATCACTTTTCTTGAGTCAGCTTCTCTGCTAGAATGTAAGTAAGCTCTGTGAGGGCAGGGATCATCCTTGTGTGTTCAGTGCTGACTGCTCCATGCTCTAGCTACAGCAGCACTCCACTGATACTTGTGGAATGACTGGAATCATTCAAGAGTGAATGCCTGGGCTGGGGTTGTAGATCAGCGGTAGAGCACTTGCCTACGTGAGGCACTGGGTTTGATTCTCAGCACCCCATGTAAATAACATAAAGGTCCATTGACAACTAAAAATAGAAAATTAAAAAAGAGTGAATGCCTGAGGAGTGAGCTCCTTCTTTTTTTCTTCACTTCTCCTATATACCTTATCTTTTAAATAGGATCATGGATCTGGTTAGAATTTGGGAGATATCCTGGTTCCTCTTTCTCTTTCATTTCTATTGCTAATTATCTTCCTAAATATCTAAGGAAAGCATTCTTACTTCTATTGCACAGCCTGAGTTCATTATTTTTTGCATGGATGATCACATATATTTTCTAAATGATTTCCTTGCTCTAACTTGGCACCTGCCAGAAAATTTATGTTTTTTTCCTTCTTAAAATCCTTAAATAACTCCTCATCAATGCCTCAGTTTGATATCTATATCTTTTGGTGACCCTTCCTCACTCCCTTCTTCTCCTCTACTCCACACACATCCCAAGCTCTAGTTAAACTGATTGAACAGTCATGGAACACTTACTATGTGTCAGGCTCTGCACTAGGCACAGTAACACACAATAAAACCCTGCTGTGTCAATTCCTGGTGAGTTAATAGAGATATAGAGGGGAGAAGTGGCTTGGCCTCATGGTCATGCAACTCATCTAGGGCAGAGACAGGATTGGAAGCCAGGTCTTCTGAGAGTAAAGTCTCTGCTTTTTCTGCTGATGTGTTACCAGGAAAAAAAAAAAAACTGCAGAATTTCTTGGGAAAGAATTATATCTATCATGGAGTCACCAAGGTAAATGAAAAAATGATGTGATTTTCATATAAAAATTGGATAAATTAGATGCCAATAAAGGGATGCACTTATAAAGGGTCCTGAAGGAAGTCTTTTTTGGTGTGTGTGTGTCTGTATGACTTTCTGTTTGCTCCCCACCCACCCTGCCCACTCCTAGCTTCTCCTCACCTCTTCTTCTCCTATAGTGTGGATAGAAAAAAAAATCAAACAACCATCTTTAGAGACAAACTCAGACTAATTCTGGTTCTGGACAGCACTGGAAGGCTGACTGTATATTAATAATTGTGAATTGCCTTCTGACAGGGTTTGGAATTAAATTTTCCTTTGCTTGAAATCTTATGGTCCAGTTATTATTTCTTGGCCCTTGTGTTATTGTTTTCCTCCTATTATTCTTTTCTAGAATGAACTCCTGGGACCTACATGTTCCTTCCATTTTTTTTCCCTTGGGAATGGCCAGCTCTCAAAGCCTCTAATCATTGACTCTTAGAGTTCTGATCCTGGCACTCTGATTTAATCCATCTACTTATCCTTGTTTTACCTTGAAATAACTTTTGAGTGTCTCTAGTATCCCAATAGATTTCCCTCACCTCCACCAGGTCTGATGGTTTTAGGTCCACTCTGAACATTGTTTCTAGAGTAACCTACTTAAATACAAGTGAGGACTGTGTTATTCCTTTGCTTTAAACTGTTCAATAGTTCTTGGTCGGCACAGGCTAAAGCTCACACAGCTTTGCATAGATGACACCTGCCCCTCCCACAGTTTTGTTTCTCAAAATGCAGCAATACTGTCAAAAAAGGTCCTTCCCCCCATTAGTCTATCACTTTATTTTGCCTTGCATTTTTCTTCTTAATGCTTTCAAGGGTATGCTATTACAGTGCACTTTCATTCATTTATTGTTTGTTTCCACTAACAGAATAAATGTTTTGTCTACCTTATTCACTGCTATGTTATCCCAGGGCCTAGAAGAGGACCTGGCATAGAGTACACATTCAATAAAGAATTATTAAATGAATGAATAAATCAATGAATGGAAACTTTTCCATCTATCTGAAGTCCCTTTCTCTTTCCTGGTTCACCTTGCTCTATCAGCAGTAGTAGTAAGCTTAGATGTCACTTCTTATGAAAGTGTTTCTAATTACAAAGCTCCTAACAGAATCTGCATAAGGCATCTCTCCTCAGTACCTCCATGATACCTTAACATGTGAAATAAGAATTGCTTATTTGTATCTCCCCAAAATTTATATGTTGAAGTCTGAATCCCAGAGGGATGGTAATGGTAGGAGGGGGTTTTTAGGAGGTAATTAGACTTGGATGAGGTTGAGATAGATCAGTGCCCTAACAAAAAAGGAAGAGACTAGCCCTCTCTTTACCATGTGAGGATACAGTAAGACAAAACCAGAATTGGGCCCTGACTAGACACCAAATCTATTGACATCTTGATCTTAGACCTTCTTACCTCTAGAACTGTGAGAAATCAATGTTATTTAAGCTACCCAGTCTATGGTATTTTGTTATAACATTCTGAACTGGAATACTAGTTGTAACAATACATCCAGTGCTTACTGTATGCCAGGTATATGCCAGATGCCTTATGTGTTATTTCATATAATCTCTGTAGTAACTGTCAAGTAGGTGTCATCAACCTCAGATTGTAGACAAGAGAACTGAGTCTTGGATAGGATTTATTTTGCTTAAGGGTACCAATGAGAGTAAACAGTTGATTTGAGATTAAAACTCAGGAAAGTCCTATTTTTAAACAGTGGAAGAATGTAAGGATACAAGAAAACATGCCATAGTATGCAAAATTAATACCACATACACCATGGGGTTCCTAAAGAAAGAGAAAAAATTGAGGACACTACCAATAGTCTTTATCTGTGTTCAAGTAACCACTTTTTATACTTTTCAGAGAGGTGATGAGATTGATTGGGTTACATTGTTATGCCAGTTATCTCTGAAGATACTCCAAAACAGAATGGGCTGCTTATCCCTTGGTCTCCAGTTCAATCTGATGCAGCTATGGAAGTAAACTTATTTACCACAAAGTCTGGTATAGAAGCTATCAGAAAAGAGATCAGGTGAGGACTTGAACCCACTTTCATTAGAAGATGGATACATGTGTGGAAAGACATTAAACTTTCATGAACCTATGTTTTAGCCATTCTTATAAAGACATTCTCAAGAACTGAGTGCTTTTCTCTTGTCAAAGACTGCATCCAACTTGAGCTCACTCTCCCATTGCTCAACGTGTTCATTCAGCAGAAAAACAAATATTGCAAACACTCGGCCTTCAAACTGTAGCTTGGAGGAGGTGAGAATGCCAGTTTCAAGATATGATGGAATGGGTGCCAGGAGATTTTTATGCTGACTTTTTGGAGATTAAGGCAGAAGCAGAGAAATGGCAGGACAACTATGTCATTATAAAATAGCTGAAAGGAAACAAACAAGAACATTGCATGCTGAGGAGAATCTGAAATTAAACCTTGTACAAAGAAAAACAGAATATGTTATAAATGTGCTTTATGCTCTGGAAAAATCCAATAAGATTATGAATTCGATGAAATAAGAGCCCCAAGGTATTATGATAAAGCAATAGAATTACAGGCAAGAGATGATTGGAGAGACAACACAATTCCATTGCAGATAAAAAACAAAACAAAACAAAACAAAAAACCTCTAACGGCAAGTGGCAGAATAGACAAATGATAAAGTCAATTTGCTGGCATGAAGTCATATTTATATAAATAGGTCAAGAAATATTCTGCTTGAGGTTCAATATATTGGAACAGTGAAGATTTAAAAAAAAAGAAAGAAAGAAAGAGAAAAATGTGCCTCTGGGCAGAAGGAAAGGATCTAGAAGAGAAGAGCTTTAGGAATGCCATCAGACATCTTCCCATCATCTAACCCTGGGAGATAAGGGAACAATATCTCAGAGGTCTGAAGGAATGTGCAACCCCAAAATAATAGCCAAGTTTTCATTAATTGAAAGGCAACAGGTAAGCATTATGGCAACTATGGTTCCCCTAAAGTGCTTCCTTACAATAGCAAAGTCAATCAAAGAATGAATCCAAATATTGAGCTCAGAAACAAAGAGGTGATAAAGGATCATCGAATCCAAAGACATTGAATAGGACTAAATAATTGGGGCATTGTGGTGTTGAGACAGAATGGAAACATTACATATCTTAGTGAAGAAAAATAGTACAATACTAAGATAAATGTGGGGGTAAGAGAAGGAGGAAGAAGAAGAAAGAAACAATTTTAATATTCTCATTGTTCACAGCAGGGAGGCAGTTGATATAATCTAAGGCTGAAGCACAAGGTTATGAATAAGGAGAACATAATGGTTCCAACATCTTAATGTACTTCATAATCTTTTTTCTTGCTTAAGAGGAATGTAATATTTTAGAGTAATGAGTCATTTATCTGAAGTTTTGCAATTTCTTTATTTTACTTCAGCTTATTTTATTTCTGTTAAATTCATGTAAAATTAAATTTAACACTTCTTGCTAAAATATTACTCATGGTGTAGTCCTAATATCATAAACTTATTTCTGTGCATCTCTGTTTTCCTGCCTGACAGGACAGCTGAGATTTTAGAGCACCTAAACTCCTGCATGAGAGTTTAGAGAAGAGTTTTCTAGATTTTTTTGTGTACAGAAATCCTTTGGGGACCACATTGGAATGAGGTCTGGGGTGGGGCATGAGACTCTGCCTTTGTAAAAAACCCCTAGGTGATGCTGCTGCTGGCCTCACTATGAGCAGCTCCAGTGTGTCAGCCATGAGGTCATTCTAGTCCCTGATTGCTTGAGTTAGATTTCTGGTACCTCCACTTAATGGCTTTGTGACTTTAAACCCATTCTATACCTGAATTTCACAACCTATGAATGAGAAACAATAACAGTATTCCCACATAATGTTCAAAGAACTGTGCCTGACAACAGACGTTAACTATGATCAAAATTGGCCATTTTACAGTTGTAAATCCTGGACTAGAAATCTAACCTTTCTGACTTTCAATTTCTCCCTCTGCAAAAATAACTACCTCCCAGAGCTGTTGCAATAACTAGAAATAACTTATGTCAAATGTTCTCATTAGTCTGGCATGGTAGAGATAACCAATAAATGATGATTATCAATGATCATAATTATATAAATTATAATGTAATAATACCAATAATTTCTCTCTTTTTTTGGTACTGGGGATTGAACTGAGGGCACTCAATCACTGAGCCACATCCCTAGCCTTATTTTGTATTTTATTTAGAGGCAGGGTCTCACTGAGTTGCTTAACACCTTGCTCTTGCTGAGGCTGGCTTTGAACCTTCTATCCTCCTGCCTCAGCCTCCCAAGCCACTGGGATTAGAGGCATGCACCACTGTGCCTAGCATAATAATTTTTAAAAAGTACCTATATAGTCTCAGCTCTGCCAATTCACTTGTTCATTCATTCTCACTCACATTTTCTTAATTTACTTACTACCTGAGTTTTGTAAAGTTTTGCCTATGTGTTAGGCAGCCTGGCTCATGTGCAGGGAATACTTCAGTAAATCAGACAATAAGTAAAAAAAAAATATCCCAGCAGAGCTTTTATTCTAGTGGGAGGAAGAAACAAGGGAACAACAGGCAAAACAGTAATAAATGTTAAAGTGTTTTAAAGAAAACTAAAGCAAGATAAGGAATGGAAAACAATCCTGTGGAGGGAAAAGAGGTTATTAGAGGTGGGGCTGCCTGGGAGGCCTTTCTGAGTAAAGGGCAGTTGTGTAGGTACCTAATACAGTGAGGAACAGGGTCTTGAGAAGTTCTGGGGAACTTCAGGGATTCTGAGATTAGGAGGTCAATGTACTCAGTTCTGAGGGAGGTCAGTACAGTGTTAGGAGATGGAAAGGCAGGGCCAGATCCATACTTCCAGACTGAAAGTCACAGTTCAGTAGTTGGTTGCAAACAGGATTCAGGAAAAAAGAAAGAAAGAAAAGAGTGCAGAGGATTTTGTTAAGAGTAGTATTTGTTTGAGAGCTGGACACGGACACACTTGTCTATATCTCCTCGTGTTTCAGTCAGCATTTTTACTGCTGTGACTAAATGAACCTACCAGCACAATTGTAGAGGAGAAAAGTTTTCTTTAGGACCTCACGGTTTCAGAGGTGTTAGTCCATAGAAGACTGGTTCCATTCCTCGGGCCTGAGATGAGGCAGAACATCAGGGCAGAATAGTGTTGCAGAGGAACCAGCTTACATGATGATAGGGAATCAGAGAGAGGGGTCTCAACTTGTCAGATACAAATATATACCCCAAAGCCACGCCTCAATACCCACCTCCTCCAGCCATACCCTCTTAGTTAATCCCTACCAGGGGATTAATTCGCTGTTTGGGTTAAGACTCTTACAACCCAATGATTTATCCTCTGAACTTTCTTGCATTGTCTTACACATGAGCTTTTGGGGGACACCTTACATCCAAACCATAACACCTATAATTATGATTTTAAAATAAATTTCTTACTCGTGGTACCAGTACAAAAAACATTTCCCATATACTGGTGAAATTATGTAGAATCTTTCAGGTTGTGCTTCATTCTGAAGGTCAGGAAGCCAGTGAAGGAGCTTGAACAGTTGTGTAACATGGTCATTGTTGTCAAGCCCTTTGATTACTGTGTGGGAGGCTGACTGAAGTGAGCGAGAGTAAAAGAAAACAGTGATAATCTCTTGCTGAATTGCATCTTACCTATAGCACTGTGGTTTACAGAACAGTGTCCCCTCCCTTTATGACTTCCATGTCCTCATCTGTGGAACCTATGACTATGCATGTTTCATGGCAAAGGGGAGTTTGCAGATGTGATTAAAGTTGACATGAGTAGGTTCTCCTGATTGTTCAGGTAGACCCTATCCAATCACAAGTCCTTATGCATGGAGAAGGGAGGCAAAAGAGGTGGTCAGAGTGATGTGAAGTGAGAAGCACTTACTTGCTATTGCTAGCTTTGAAGCTGGAGGAAGGGCCATGAGCCAATGCATGTGAGTGGCCTCTAGTAACTGAAGAGGGCAAGGAAGTGGATTTGAGAGCTAACAGAAAGAAAAATGGCTCCCCTGACATTTTGGTTTTAGCTTATAATCTACACCAGACATCCAACCTACAGAACTGCAATATTATGAATGTGTGGTGTATTAAGGCTCATGTAATGTTTTGTTACAGCAGCAATTGAAGAGCTATACAAACATTTTGCCTTCTAATCCTGTCTTGCCTCCTTTCTCCTCATAGATCTCTATAGCATGGTGACATAAGTTGCCTTAGCAGTCCTCACTGCCCCCTGACTTCCTCACAGAATCTTCCACTCCTTCTGGCTTTGTACTTCATGTCAGTTTTTATTCTGAATTTCCAGACCTTCTCTCTAATTAGTCACAGTAGGGATGACTGGGAGTATTGGTACATTCAACCTGAAACCTTTTTTTTTTTTTGTCCAAAAGGGGTATAGATTAAAATGAGGAAATTTGAGGGAAAGGACCAAGCATGGCGGAGGATTGCAATTAGCTCCTTTCATTAAAGGAACTTGTTCATTTTCATTAAAATGCCAAAGCAGGTGGATTATCTCATAAGCTGCTGCCATTAAATGATGAAAAGCTGGCGATTAATTCACTCCAGGTTTATCATAACAAAGGACAATAGTTTGATATTTCACCTTCAAATACGGGGTAGAGCAAATAACATTTAATGAGTACTATAAATATTCAGTCAATACTAGAGCCAACTTCTCTGTGTTTTGTCACTGTTGACTGGATCAGTATTTCTCAAGTACCTATGGGCCAGATGGTCTTCAAGTAGGAATGAGGTATTATCATTTTTATTTATAAAAGGAAATTATTTGATTGGTCTAATGAAAAATATTAATTACTTATGGTAATTTACTCACTTATGACATTTCGGGATGGGGAAACTCTTCATAATTTCGACAGTGTTCTTATGCGTAAATTCCTTTCATGCTCATAAAAATCTTCTTTGGTAGGGAGGACAGGTGTTAGTTAACTCTTCTGCAGGTGACAAGCAAGGGTTTCCAAGATCCTTTGGGCCCACTCAGTGTAAGTGACAGAACCTAGAACCCAAGTTGTTTGATTTCTAATTAGCATTTTGACCAGTTCCCCTGGTATCATAAAAGTTCATCTTGTTTGTGTTCTGTCTTGGGAAAAATGATTCACAGGAGCTTAGTAGTATTGATACTTTGAAGATTCATGTTCTGAAACATTTCCAACCATTCAAAGAGAGATGCCCTTCTTTTGGTAACCAGTGAAGAATGAATAAAATTTAACCATTTCTTGATGATTAGGGTGTATTTTATTATGAACACTACTTATTATATTGCAAAGTCCTTAAAGAAATAATTGGGTTGTTGGAACCTTTCCAATGTGTTTCTACATAGCTGGACTTGTAAAGTTTGTTTTATTGTCTGTTCTCTTCTGTTTTATCCTCTTTAGGACCCTGGCTTCTAATACTCCCTTTTTTCCTCTACTAAGTAGTTGCTAGGAGAACATATCTCATTATGGAACAATCTGCATGGACTTTATGACAGCCTCCTTATTGAATCCTATGTATCCTGAATGGCTCATATTCCTGAAAGTCTAACTGTTAAATGCATTGGCTATTACTATGAAAATATAAATAATGCATTCTTTTTTTTTTTTTTTTTTTAATTTTTTATTGTTGGCTGTTCAAAACATTACATAGTTCTTGATATATCATATTTCACAATTTGATTCAAGTGGGTTATGAGCTCCCATTTTTACCCCATATACAGATTGCAGAATCACGTCAGTTACACATCCATTGATTTACATATTGCCATACTAGTGTCTGTTGTATTCTGCTGTCTTTCCTATCCTCTACTATCCCCCCTCCCCTCCCCTCCCCTCCCCTCCCCTCTTCTCTCTCTGCCCCCTTTACTGACATTCGTTTGTCCCCCTTGTATTATTTTTCCCCTTCCCCTCACTTCCTCTTGTATGTACTTTTGTATACCTCTGAGGGTCTCCTTCCATTTCCATGCATTTTCCCTTCTCTCTCCCTTTCCCTCCCACCTCTCATCCCTGTTTAATGTTAATCTTCTTCTCATGCTCTTCGACCCTACTCTGTTCTTAGCTACTCTCCTTATATCAAAGAAGACATTAGACATTTGTTTTTTAGGGATTGGCTAGCTTCACTTAGCATAATCTGCTCTAATGCCATCCATTTCCCTGTAAATTCTATGATTTTGTCATTTTTTAATGCAGAGTAATACTCCATTGTGTATAAATGCCACATTTTTTTTATCCATTCATCCATTGAAGGGCATCTAGGTTGGTTCCACAGTCTAGCTATTGTGAATTGTGCTGCTATGAACATCGATGTAGCAGTGTCCCTGTAGCATGCTCTTTTTAGGTCTTTAGGGAATAGACCGAGAAGGGGAATAGCTGGGTCAAATGGTGGCTCCATTCCCAGCTTTCCAAGAAATCTCCATACTGCTTTCCAAATTGGCTGCACCAATTTGCAGTCCCACCAGCAATGTACAAGTGTACCCTTTTCCCCACATCCTCGCCAGCACTTGTTGTTGTTTGACTTCATAATGGCTGCCAATCTAACTGGAGTGAGATGGTATCTTAGGGTGGTTTTGATTTGCATTTCTCTGACTGCTAGAGATGGTGAGCATTTTTTCATGTACTTGTTGATTGACTGTATGTCCTCCTCTGAGAAGTGTCTGTTCAGGTCCTTGGCCCATTTGTTGATTGGGTTGTTTGTTCTCTTATTGTCTAATTTTTTGAGCTCTTTGTATACTCTGGATATTAGGGCTCTATCTGAGGTGTGAGGAGTAAAGATTTGTTCCCAGGATGTAGGCTCTCTATTTACCTCTCTTATTGTATCTTTTGCTGAGAAAAAACTTTTTAGTTTGAGTAAGTCCCATTTGTTGATTCTAGTTATTAACTTTTGTGCTATGGGTGTCCTATTGAGGAATTTGGAGCCCGACCCCACAGTATGTAGATCGTAGCCAACTTTCTCTTCTATCAGACGGCGCGTCTCTGATTTGATATCAAGCTCCTTGATCCATTTTGAATTAACTTTTGTGCATGGCGAGAGAAAGGGATTCAGTTTCATTTTGTTGCATATGGATTTCCAGTTTTCCCAGCACCATTTGTTGAAGATGCTATCCTTCCTCCATTGCATGCTTTTAGACCCTTTATCAAATATAAGATAGTTGTAGTTTTGTGGATTGGTTTCTGTGTCCTCTATTCTGTACCATTGGTCCACCCGCCTGTTTTGGTACCAGTACCATGCTGTTTTTGTTACTATTGCTCTGTAATATAGTTTGAAGTCTGGTATCGCTATACCGCCTGATTCACACTTCCTGCTTAGCATTGTTTTTGCTATTCTGGGTCTTTTATTTTTCCATATGAATTTCATGATTGCTTTCTCTATTTCTACAAGAAATGCCGTTGGGATTTTGATTGGCATTGCATTAAACCTATAGAGAACTTTTGGTAATATCGCCATTTTGATGATGTTAGTTCTGCCTATCCATGAACAGGGTATATTTTTCCATCTTCTAAGATCTTCTTCTATTTCTCTCTTTAGGGTTCTGTAGTTTTCATTGTATAAGTCTTTCACCTCTTTTGTTAGGTTGATTCCCAAGTATTTTATTTTTTTTGAAGATATTGTGAATGGAGTGGTTGTCCTCATTTCCATTTCAGAGGATTTGTCGCTGATATACAGGAATGCCTTTGATTTATGCGTGTTGATTTTATATCCTGCCACTTTGCTGAATTCATTTATTAGCTCTAATAGTTTCTTTGTAGACCCTTTTGGGTCTGCTAGGTATAGAATCATGTCATCTGCAAATAGTGATAATTTAAGTTCTTCTTTTCCAATTTTGATGCCTTTAATTTCTTTCGTCTGTCTAATTGCTCTGGCCAGTGTTTCGAGAACTATGTTGAACAGAAGTGGTGAGAGAGGGCATCCCTGTCTTGTTCCAGATTTTAGAGGGAATGCCTTCAATTTTTCTCCATTCAGAATGATGCTAGCCTGAGGCTTAGCATAGATTGCTTTTACAATATTGAGGTATGTTCCTGTTATCCCTAGTTTTTCTAGAGTTTTGAACATAAAGGGATGCTGTACTTTGTCGAATGCTTTTTCCGCATCTATCGAGATGATCATATGGTTCTTATTTTTAAGTCTATTGATGTGGTGAATAACATTTATTGATTTCCTTATATTGAACCAGCCTTGCATCCCAGGGATGAATCCTACTTGATCATGGTGCACAATTTTTTTGATGTGCCTTTGTATCCGAGTGGCCAGAATTTTATTGAGGATTTTTGCATCTAGGTTCATTAGAGATATTGGTCTGTAGTTTTCTTTCTTTGAAGTGTCTTTGTCTGGTTTAGGTATCAGGGTGATGTTGGCCTCGTAGAATGAATTTGGAAGTTCTCCCTCTTTTTCTATTTCCCGAAGTAGCTTGTAAAGTATTGGTATTAGTTCCTCTTTAAAGGTTTTGTAAAACTCTGCTGTATACCCATCCGGTCCTGGGCTTTTCTTAGTTGGTAGTCTTTTGATGGTTTCTTCTATTTCCTCAATTGATATTGGTCTGTTTAGGTTGTCTATATCCTCCTGACTCAATCTGGGCAGATCATATGACTTAAGAAATTTATCTATGCCTTCACTATCTTCTAATTTATTGGAGTATAAGGATTCAAAATAATTTTTGATTATCTTCTGTATTTCTGAAGTGTCTGTTGTGATATTGCCTCTTTCATCCCGTATGTTAGTGATTTGAGTTCTCTCTCTTCTTCTCTTCGCTAGCATGGCTAAGGGTCTGTCGATTTTGTTTATTTTTTCAAAGAACCAACTTTTAGTTTTGTCAATTTTTTCAATTGTTTCTTTTGTTTCGATTTCATTGATTTCAGCTCTGATTTTAATTATTTCTTGCCTTCTACTTCTTTTGCTGTTGTTTTGCTCTTCTTTTTCTAGGATTTTGAGATGAAGTATGAGATCATTTATTTGTTGGTTTTTTCTTTTTTTAAGGAATGAACTCCAAGCAATGAATTTTCCTCTTAGAACTGCTTTCAATGTGTCCCATAGATTCCGATATGTTGTGTCTGTGTTTTCATTAATCTCTAAGAATTTTTTAATTTCCTCCTTGATGTCTTCTATAACCCATTGATCATTCAGTAACCTATTGTTCATTCTCCAAGTGATATATTCTTTTTCCTTCCTTCTTTTATCGTTGATTTTCAGTTCCATTCCATTATGATCAGATAGGATGCATGGTATTATCTCTACTCCTTTGTATTGTCTAAGAGTTTCCCTGTGACATAATATATGATCTATTTTTGAGAAGGATCCATGAGCTGCTGAGAAAAAAGTGTAACTGTTTGATGTTGGGTGGTATATTCTATATATGTCAATTAAATCTAGGTTATTAATTGTGTTATTGAGTTCTATAGTTTCCTTATTCAACTTTTGTTTGGAAGATCTGTCCAGTGGTGAGAGAGGTGTGTTGAAGTCTCCCATGATTATTGTATGGTGGTCTATTAGACTCTTGAACTTGAGAAGAGTTTGTTTGATGAACATAGCTGCACCATTGTTTGGGGCATATATATTTATGATTGTTATGTCTTGTTGGTGTATGGTTCCCTTGAGCAGTATGTAGTGTCCCTCTTTATCCCTTTTGATTAACTTTGGCTTAAAATCTATTTTATTTGATATGAGTATGGATACTCCTGCTTGTTTCCGAAGTCCATATGAGTGATATGATTTTTCCCAACCTTTCACCTTCAGCCTATGTATGTCTTTTCCTATCAAATGCGTCTCCTGTAGGCAGCATATTGTTGGGTCTTGTTTTGTGATCCATTCTACTAGCCTGTGTCTCTTAATTGGTGAGTTTAAGCCATTAACATTTAGGGTTATTATTGAGATATGGGTTGTTCTTCCAGCCATATTTGTTTATTTATGTTACTAAACATGGTTTGTTTTCCACTTTGATTATTTTCCCCCCTTTAGTGTCCTACCTCCCACTGTTGGTTTTCATTGTTATTTTCCATTTCCTCTTCCTGTAATGTTTTGCCAAGGATGTTTTGAAGAGATGGTTTTCTAGCTGCAAATTCTTTTAACTTTTGTTTATCGTGGAAGGTTTTAATTTCATCTTCCATCCTGAAGCTTAATTTCGCTGGAAACACAATTCTTGGTTGGAACCCATTTTCTTTCAGTGTTTGAAATATGTTATTCCAGGATCTTCTAGCTTTCAGAGTCTGTGTTGAAAGATCAGCTGTTATCCTGATTGGCTTACCCCTAAATGTGATCTGCTTCCTTTCTCTTGTAGCTTTTAAAATTCTCTCCTTGTTCTGTATGTTGGGCATCTTCATTATAATGTGTCTAGGTGTGGGTCTCTTATGATTTTGCACATTCGGCGTCCTGTAGGCTTCTAGGATTTGGGGTTCTGTCTCATTCTTCAAATCTGGGAAGTTTTCTCGAATTATTTCATTGAATAGATTGCTCATTCCTTTGGTTTGAAACTCTGTTCCTTCCTGTATCCCAATGACTCTTAAATTTGGTCTCTTGATGTTATCCCATATTTCTTGGATGTTCTGCTCATGGTTTCTTAACAGTCTTGCTGAGCTGTCTATGTTCTTTTCAAGTTGATATACTTTATCTTCATTGTCTGATGTTCTGTCTTCTAAGTGTTCTACTCTGCTGGTAGTATTCTCAATTGAGTTTTTAAGTTGGCTTATTGCTTCCTGCATTTCTAGGATTTCTGTTTGTTTGTTTTTTATAACCTCTATTTCCCTGTATAGTTGATCTTTTGCTTCTTGGATTTGTTTATGTAATTCATTGTTGAAGTGATCTTTCATTGTCTGATTTTGCTGTCTGATGTCTTCCTTGAGACTCCAGATCATCTGAAGCATGTATATCCTGAATTCTTTATCTGACATTCCATCAGCTGCAGCTATTACCTCTTCTAAAGTTGAGTTGACCTGCAATGCTTGTGGTCCTTTCTTTCCTTGTCTCTTCATACTGTTCGCGTTCCTTTCTTCTTGGTGAAACTGTTGTGCTATTGAATTTTCCCCCTATATATTTATATTGGTCTTGTATAGTTGCAAAGTCTCCCTCGCAGGCACGGGCGGCGGCTCTGCCCCTCCGCCAATTGGGGCAATGTGCCTACCACGCCGGCAGGCCGCTGGGCCTGCTCTGCCAGTCGGTAGCAGGTCCGCCGTCCTTGCAGGCGCGGGCGGCGGCTCTGTCCCTCTGCGGGCCGCTAGGCTTGTTCTGTCGGTGGTCGCAGTTCTGCCTACTTTGCAGGCGCAGGCAGCGGCACTGCCCCTCTGCAGGTCTCTGGGGCTGTACTGCCAGTGGGTCGCAGGTCCGCCTACTTTGCAGGCGTGTGGGGGGGGGGGCGGCTCTACCCTTCCTCAGGCCACTGGGCCTGTTCTGTCTCTCGGTTGCAGGTCTGACCTGTTCTGATGGTGGTCTCAGTTCCGACTACCTTGCAGGCGCGGGGGGGAGGGGGCGGCTCTGCCTCCCAGCAGGCCGCTGCTCCTCTTCTGCCGGTGGGTCGCAGGCCCGCCTACCTTGCAGGAGTGATTGGAAGCTCTGTCCCGCCGCGGGCCACTGGGCCTTTTCTGTCGGTGGTCACCCTTCCCCTACCTGGCAGGCGAGGGGGGTGGGGGGCGGCTCTGCCCCTCAGCAGGCCGCTGGGCCTGCTCTGTGTTTGGTCCCAGTTCCCTCTACTATGCCGGCGCAGGGGGAGGGGGCGGCTCAGCCTCTCAGCAGGCGGCTGCTCCTCTTCTGCCAGTGGGTCGCAGGCCCGCCTACCTTGCAGGAGTGATTGGAAGCTCTGTCCCGCCCTGGGCCACTGGGCCTTTTCTGTCGGTGGTCACCCTTCCCCTACCTGGCAGGCGAGGGGGGTGGGGGGCGGCTCTGCCCCTCAGCAGGCCGCTGGGCCTGCTCTGTCTTCGGTCCCAGTTCCCTCTACTATGCCGGCGCAGGGGGAGGGGGCGGCTCAACCTCTCAGCAGGCGACTGCTCCTCTTCTGCCGGTGGGTCGCAGGCCCGCCTACCTTGCAGGAGTGATTGGAAGCTCTGTCCCGCCCTGGGCCACTGGGCCTTTTCTGTCGGTGGTCACCCTTCCCCTACCTGGCAGGCGAGGGGGGTGGGGGGCGGCTCTGCCCCTCAGCAGGCCGCTGGGCCTGCTCTGTCTTTGGTCCCAGTTCCCTCTACTATGCCGGCGCAGGGGGAGGGGGCGGCTCAGCCTCTCAGCAGGCGACTGCTCCTCTTCTGCCGGTGGGTCGCAGGCCCGCCTACCTTGCAGGAGTGATTGGAAGCTCTGTCCCGCCCTGGGCCACTGGGCCTTTTCTGTCGGTGGTCACCCTTCCCCTACCTGGCAGGCGAGGGGGGTGGGGGGCGGCTCTGCCCCTCAGCAGGCCGCTGGGCCTGCTCTGTCTTTGGTCCCAGTTCCCTCTACTATGCTGGCGCAGGGGGAGGGGGCGGCTCAGCCTCTCAGCAGGCGGCTGCTCCTCTTCTGCCAGTGGGTCGCAGGCCCGCCTACCTTGCAGGAGTGATTGGAAGCTCTGTCCCGACGCGGGCCACTGGGCCTTTTCTGTCGGTGGTCACCCTTCCCCTACCTGGCAGGCGAGGGGGGTGGGGGGCGGCTCTGCCCCTCAGCAGGCCGCTGGGCCTGCTCTGTCTTCGGTCCCAGTTCCCTCTACTATGCCGGCGCAGGGGGAGGGGGCGGCTCAGCCTCTCAGCAGGCGACTGCTCCTCTTCTGCCGGTGGGTCGCAGGCCCGCCTACCTTGCAGGAGTGATTGGAAGCTCTGTCCCGCCCTGGGCCACTGGGCCTTTTCTGTCGGTGGTCACCCTTCCCCTACCTGGCAGGCGAGGGGGGTGGGGGGCGGCTCTGCCCCTCAGCAGGCCGCTGGGCCTGCTCTGTCTTCGGTCCCAGTTCCCTCTACTATGCCGGCGCAGGGGGAGGGGGCGGCTCAGCCTCTCAGCAGGCGACTGCTCCTCTTCTGCCGGTGGGTCGCAGGCCCGCCTACCTTGCAGGAGTGATTGGAAGCTCTGTCCCGCCCTGGGCCACTGGGCCTTTTCTGTCGGTGGTCACCCTTCCCCTACCTGGCAGGCGAGGGGGGTGGGGGGCGGCTCTGCCCCTCAGCAGGCCGCTGGGCCTGCTCTGTCTTTGGTCCCAGTTGCCTCTACTATGCCGGCGCAGGGGGAGGGGGCGGCTTAGCCTCTCAGCAGGCGACTGCTCCTCTTCTGCCGGTGGGTCGCAGGCCAATAATGCATTCTTAAAGACAGTCTATGAAGACTATTTTTAAAAAATATTGTTTAAAATCTTATATGAATCTGAAAACAAATATGGAACAAGTATGTGTGTATGGGTATATATGTGCGTGTATGAATATGCATATGTACACACACATACATATATATACACACACACACACACACACACACACATATACATATTAGATTACAAATGTGGCCCCTTGGAATTGGTCCTAATTAGATATTTTCTTCTATGAAGCAGTAATTAAGTAACAGAGTTTAAGTAGCAGATTGCAAAAAAGAACAGGATAATGTCAATTTAATAGATTGTATAATTTATTATTTCTGTAACTGCCTTGTCCAAGTCTTACTAATCTTCAATCATGCTCTGCTCTGTCATTATAAATAATTACTAATTTTTAGTTGGTAAATAAATAGTGTTCATATATTAATCTTAGAATGCAAATTCCAATAGCTGTTTTTTTCCCCTCTAAAGCTGTTGGAACTTTAAGCCACTTTACCGATTCTCATTAAGAATGCTGAAACAATAATATTGGGGGAAATTTGTTTCTATGAGATGGTTCACTAAATACCTAAGGTAGTCACAATGCCCAGAAGAATTTTAAAAGAAAACATTTTAAAAGAAAAATAAAAACCATGTAAAAGTGCAAAGGTCAAAGGTCATGATCAGGGTCAAGAGCAATTCCAAGGGTAATGGCTTCAGAGTTGACCTGGTCCCAGCCTGTGGGAACATGTCTGCTGGGAGGGATGGCAGAGCAGACTCTGAAGCTCTCGAGGCCATATGAGCCAGAGTCCCTTCTCCTTCTTGGATTGCTTGAAATTCTTCCCACCTTTATTTACCACCTCTGCTGTAGAGGCAGTGCAGAATAGCATGCTGAGATGCAGGCTTCCCTTGAGAAGGGGCACAAGAATGCCAAAGAGGATGCTGACACTTGCCCCTTTAGGCAGACCTAAGCTTCATGTGCAAAGGCTTTTCTACCATCACATTGAGCTGATTAATATCCTCTTAGGAGAGTGTGCAGAAGCTCTAGGAATACATTGCCTGGATTCCATTCCTGGCCCGTCAGCTAACTAGTGTTGTTGCCTTGAGCAAATCACTGAGCTGCTCTGGGCTTCAGTTTCCTCATCTATACACAAGGATAATGACAGTACCAGCCTCATCACCTTGTTGTGGAGGCTAGTGGAGCCAACAAGTGAAGCATTTGTATCAGGACCTGACATAGTGATAATAACTGTGGTATACTAATAAGTATCACAGTTAATAGTACTAAACTGCAGACTCTTTGAGATCATTGCCTATATTTTTGAATTTGCCATATAGACACTATTTAGCCAAGTACCTGGGACCAGTAAAAGTTCAGTGAGAAGGTTGAATCTGTGCCTCACTTACTTCTCCACAGAGCATTTTCTAAAAATCAAACCTTAATAACTGACATTCGAGTTTTATATTTCTAGTGAAAAGTGTGTTAATAAAAGGTCAGGTTGAAAACATCAGATTGAAACTATACCCCATAAAGAGTGTTTAGGCCAAAATGCTTACATCTGAAGCTATATTGCCATTGAGAGGAAATAGGTACATAGACACATATTTGTATGTATGATTTTTATGACAAACACCTATCTTAAAATTTTCATTTCTTTTTGGCTATCCAATGAATGATCTGCTATTAAGGACTGGAAATTGATCCACTCTCTGCACAACAGTCCTTTTCTAAATGAGCTATACCCTAGTCAGCACTCTTATCCCTACTCCTACCCTGGCTCTACCTGCCTCCCCATTAGCACTGAGTACCTTATTACATTCTATGTGGTTTACTTATCTATCATGTTTATTATTTACTATATGCTTGCCTCCAGCTAGACGCTACATAAGAGGAGGAGTCTTTATTTCACTAATATATTCTAAATGCTTAGAATAGTACTGGATTTAATAGTGTTGAGAAGAAATAAATCTTTATTGCCTAAATAAATGATCTGATTCCATATGCTTAGTATCTATCTATCTATCTATCATCTATCTATCTATCATAGTATATCTATCCCTCTCTCAATATAGAAAAATACCTTGAATTTGAAGGCACAGGTTTTCCTGGGTGCCTTCAATTCATTCTATTGCTTCTATTCCTAGTTTTCACTTTATATTCCTGATTTTAATTTAGTAAGATTATGCCTTCTTTGGTGAAAATAAGTTTAGATGGTACTAATAATATTTGATCCTCAAAAATCAAAATACTGACAGGGCATTGGAACATAGGGTGTTCGAAGAGAGGTATAATTGTTCAAAGAACTCTATGTCAGTGTCACATAAACCTACAGCCTTTCCTTTCTGTGGGAAGCCCTAGAATGTATTTCCTTCAGATGGGCAATCTCCTATGTAAGACACTTCTTGACTCTTCAAGCTGCCATTATTTCAATCTATTTGGAATGAGCCTAGCTTTTAGTAGGGCACATTTGACCTTTGTGGGCCTGAACATTGAAGAGAGAATTTGAAAATGTGGCTGGATTGAACTTGCTAGTGCATGGCACTGTTTAAATGAAAGCAGCTCACTGATGAGATGGATAAAATTTTCTTTGAATTCCATCAAATTAAATATTTCAGAGTGCTCTAAATAAGTAGTCTCTTTCCTAAATGTCACTGGTGATTTTATCTTCTTAGGAGATGCTAATGATCTATCTAATGTGCTGCTGTGTTGCTACACAAATACCACCATAATTTGGAACCTTCTCTGAATTCCCCTGACATGAGGAAAATTCAATTTTGCTTCTCTTTCCAGCCACTTAATCCAGGTGTGAGAACTATTCCCCAAGAAACTAGGAAGTTAGAAGGCGTATAATTTTACTTAATGATTTACAATACAGTAAACGCAAATCTATTATTTAACAGGGTCCATAAGCTAACAGTTTTGAGTTGATTTTGTTAATCATTTGTTAATAACTAATTAATTATTGCAGTGTAGAGAATTGAACTCAGGGCTTCACCCCTGGTAGGCAAGTGTTCTACCATTGAGTTACATATCCATTCCTCATTTATTAATACTTTTTTATTTTATTTTATTTTAGTTGCTTATGGTCCTTTATTTTATTTGTTTATTTATATATGGTGCTGATAATCGAATGCAGAAACTCATGTGTACAAGGCAAGTGTTCCACCGCTGAGCTACAACTCCAACCCCATAATTTATTAATACTTTTTAAAAAAGCTTTATTAATAAGGTTAAACAGAATTTTCACAGACTTGGTTGGTATAGATGGTTCAAAAGTCTTGGAAAAGAGACGCTATTAACTTTACTAGTCCATGGCACAGAGTAGAATCTCTTAATATGCATAAAAGAAAAAGAGATGATTAGAATGGATGCCTTCTTCTCGAAGGTCTTTTTCTTGGGAGTTGATACTTTGTTTTCAAGTGACATTAGGACTGCAGAGTGCAGGAGGAGACTCAGATCAAGGTTGGTAAAAGGGACAGAGAATTGGCAGTACTTGCCCAGTCTCTTGAAGATCTTAGGGAATGAGGGCAATGGAATCAATTAAGCAGAGGAAGAAGTGGGATCAGTTAAGGTACTTTTTAAAAAAATACTCTGCTTTTAAAACATTTTTAAAAATTCCAAGATCATGAAGCCAACAAGGACTTACTTATAAATTCAGAGGAAAAGGGAATGTGGTTCTATGAGACAAGGGAGAGCTATAGGATGAAAAAGAGTCCAACTTTTTTCTTCTGATTTGGTCCCATAACTTCTCTAAAATGACCAAGACAACTGAACTCTCACAGTCAGCCTGGGAATGTGGGTGTGGCTTTTTAATTAAAAAATATTTTTTATGACCTGGCGTGTTGACACATGCTTGTAATCCCAGCGGCTTAGGAGACTGAGACAGGAGAGTCTCGAGTTCAAAGCCAGCTTCAGCAACTGTGAGGCACTAAGCAACTCAGTGAGACCCTGTCTCTAAACAAAATACAAAATAGGGATGGGGATGTGGCTCAGTGGTTCAGGACCCCTGAGTTCAATTCCCAGTACCAAAAAAAAAAAATTTTTTTATAAGGAAAGTAAAGGGATGGAATGCCACTGTTCCCTGTTTATGGTACAACCAACTTCAAAACACTCAGCAGCATCTTCCCCAATGTGTCATATTCCCTTACCAAAACTAAAGTTCTTGCTCCATAATGAGAAATAAAATATTTCAAATGACAATAGTTTGAGTGAATGAACATATTAGAGTGAGCAATGTTGATTTGAAACAGTCCAACAACCTCTCTCAAAGAAGTAGAAAGGACAGCTGGATGTGAGCTTGCAGACTTAGGGTTTGCCTGGGGTCTGCATGTTTATCTGCAAAACATCTCCTTAAAAATTTCTGTTGCTATGGAAGAAAATTATAAATGAGAACATAAAAGCAATCTCATCTTGCCGATTCTCTCTCCCTGGCAGAACGAGACGCAATCATTTTGCAAAAATGATAATGCTAGTTTTGCTGTAAGATATAGAAAAATAGTAAAATGTTTGCTTCCCAAAATAGATTTTATCATGGAGAAGAGAAGAAAATCTAACAATGCTAGCCTGGATTATATGAAACATGTCCTGAAGTAACCAAAGTGATCATGTTAAATCTCTTGTAGGGAATCCAAAGCATAGAACAGGTAAATCCTTGTCCTGGTAGCCCAAGAGAGGCTGCACCACGTTCTCTGAGGCTGAGTCAAGCTCTTCAGAGGCAGAGGCCAGGCTCTCATGAACCTTTCTGCTTCCAGCAGCTTCTTTGTTTTCTTTAGCCTGAGCCTCTGAGGCCTCTGGTTTTACACCTCCCACAGGACTTTGGTCTCTGTCACTGGATAAGTAGGTTTGTTCAAGCAGAATTTGCATATTTAGAATTCTTTGGTTATTTTTACCTCTGACTGATGTGACCTTAGACAATTTGTTTTCAAGAGTCACTTCCTTCTCCTGGACATGAGCTATTTACTGATTGTCATATAATGCTTTATGAAAGGTGATTTGTGAATTGGTAGCCTGAGATAAAATAGCAACATTAAATACCTCTTATGATTGATCACATAATTCTCTTCCTAAATAAAATAACCACATTTTAATTTTTTTTCAGTGTTGAAAATGCCATTAGTAAACCATAAAATAAATAACCCCAGTTTTTTACCACCCTTCAAAATACATATTTCATTTACAAGGCATTGTTATACAGACGCATGGCCATTGGGATTGGATTTGATTTTTTCCACTTGGGTAGCCTCATCTCCTCCTAAGGTGGCTAGTTCTTCAGGTAAATAATGTAGTCCCTGTGATCACAACATGAATAGTTACTGAGTATCACCGATTCTGGTAAGTTCTTCATATATACAATCCCAGTTAGTCCCTACCAGAATCTTAAGAGAGAACTAAAGCTTGGAGTGGTAAGTTCCATGACCCTGTTGAAGCTGGTCTCTGAATGAAGGTCCCTGTCACACAAAAGAACATGCTCTTAACTTTTTGCCTTGACAATAACACTGCAAGTTGTCATCTTGGTTAGCTTTGAGTCATGGATTCACAATGACCTAGGGCAGCCCTCTCTCTCTTTGAGGGTTAGAATTCCTCATTTTGCACTGATATTGGCAAACTTTAACATCTATCCATTGACTCTAGTTGTCTCTTTGGGACCTCTAACTCTTTCCAAATCTATTGTTATGACCAGAGTGGCACAGGGTGATGAATTTTAAGAACATAGTATCAAACCAGGTTTGGTGATACATACCTGTAATCCCAGCTCCTTTGGAAACTGAGGCCGGAGGACTGATTGCAAGTTCAAGACTAGCTTCAGCAACTTTGTGAGACCTTGTCTCCAAATGAACAAAGGGCAGGGGATGTAGCTGAGGAGTACAGTGTCCATGGGTGGTTCAATCCCAGTACTCTTCCATTCAAAAAAAGAAAAAGAAAAAAAATTAACATCAGCCTAGTACATGCAAACATGATAGTCACCACTAACAAATAATTGTCCGTCTTTTTTGATTCCAGCATGAGATCAGCTTCAAAGTGCACTATGGACTTAATCCTGTGTCTTCCGTTAACAAAGCTGAGGCTTTTATTAAGTAACTTAATTTTTCAGTAAGCAATTACCAAGCTTTCTGGACCTGAAAAGGCTTACTAAACTGTTTCTCTTTCTCTGTGTGTGTGTACAACTAGAGGTGGAAGAGGGGATTGGAACAAGTCAGACCCAATTTTAAAGGGATGTGTTTCAGATAATACAAGATTACTTGTTGAGATACCTGATGTCTTGTGTTTTGCCTTTAGATTTTGACCTTACTTTATGCCACCAGGAATTTAACCCTTTTTTATTGATTTTTTCAAAAAAATAAATGACAAGTGGCATTACAATTCTTATTACACATATACAGCACAATTTTTCTTATCTCTGTTTGTATATAAAGTAGGTTGACACCCAGTTCGTGTCTTCATACATATACTTTGGATAATGATGTCTATCATATTCCACCATCCTTGCTAATCCCCTGCCCCCTCCCTTTCCTTCCCACCTCTCTGCCCTATGTAGAAATCATCTATTCTTCCCATGCTCCCCCTCCCTACCCCACTATGAGTCAGCCTCTTTATATCAGAGAAAACATTGGGCATTTGTTTTTTTGCAATTGGCTAACTTTACTTAGCATTATCTTCTCCAACGCCATCCATTTACCTGAAAATGCCACGATTTTATTCTCATTTATTGCTGATTGTGTATTATTCCATTGTGTATATATGCCACATTTTTTATCCATTCATCTATTGAAGGACATCTAGATTGGCTCCACAGTTTAGCTATTGTGAATTGTGCTGCTATAAACATTGATGTGGCTGTGTCCCTGTAGTATGCTGTTTTTAAGTCCTTTGGGTATAGACCAAGGAGAGGGATAGCTGGGAGGAGTTTATAATAAATTTTATCCACTATATTGATTTTATTATACTTTACTAATTATTTCTATGTTGGAAACCATTTTTTTTCAATCTTATTATAAAACTAGAGGATTTAGGCTTTCTTAGTTTTTCCTCTTCTATGCTTATTTTATTCCTTTGCCTTAACTTTCACTGCTAAGTTAAATACCCTCTTTTATAGAATGAAGTTTGTGCATTTCACTTTCATGATTAGCTAAGAACATTGATGATAACAGATCATTTCCAATGATTTATGCCAACAAGGAACACTATAGAATCTATTATTTACTATAAATTTTAATGTCTACAAAACTGTTACATATCTCTCAAATATGCAAACACTGTGTAACTGCCAAACTTGACTTTGTAAGAAATTGTCAAACCTAATACCTCTTTATTACTATAATAATGTGAGGACTTCCCAGCTGAATCCTAAAGCCTGTCTTTGTGTTAGCAATTTTCCTTTCCTCAATTAATAACTTCCAATTTGACTTCCAGTTCTTTGAGTTAGTCTAAAAATAGGTTCAATGTCATTGAAGTGCTTTACATAAGAGTCTTAAATTTTAATTCAAATAAAGGGTAAAATACTATAAATATTTTTGAAGTGCTATGGAATATGTTGCACATCCCCAGAGAAAATGTCAGGTTAAGATGTCATCTGTAGGAAGCTGTTCTAGGTCTCTTTATCTTGGTGATAAATATCAGAAGGGATCCAGCAGGGGGAGATTTCTAGATTTAAAAGTTCCCAGGGCTTTATGGAGAGTGATAGATCCATGGTGAGTCCAGAAGGCCAGTGTTTCTTTTGTGTTTAGCAGTTCCTTACATTTCTTTATGTTCTCAAATAATATATTGCTTAAATTTGCATTTTTTGACATTTGTATGAAAGGAAACATATTGTAAGTATTTTAAGACTCGCTCTGTTCACTTTTTATATTAGATTTATTCATGTTGATGCATATAGCCACAGTTTGTTCATTTATTCTTTGAACATTTGGTAGTTTATTCATTTCTATTTTGGGTAAAGGATTTTTCAGTTGTTTCTAGTTTTGCTTTACTTCATTATTAAAAACAATGCTCTTCTAAATACGTTTGTTTGTGTTTCCTGGTAAATATATGCAAAACTTTCTCTAGACTAATATTTGGATTAGAAATTGATGGATTTTTAGGATATGTGGATTCTAATTAGCTAGGTAGTGCTAAGTTATTTTGCAAAGTAGCTTCTTATACTCTCCACAGCAGTGAACAAAAATCCCCTTTGTGTCAGCACTTTATATTGTTTGGGTATTTAATTTTGTCATTTTGGTAGATTTGAAAGGAAATCTTGTGGTCTGATACAGATTTCTCTGATTAGTAATGAGTGTATCTCCTTTCTATATTTTGCCATTTGTGTTTCTGCTTCTGTGAAGCTTGCTTTTTGCCCTTTTTTCTAGTAGGTTTTTCTTTTTTTAAAAAATTGTATTTTTTTTTTTACCTCTTTTGTATATTATATATCTTTCAATTGACTTCTCCTCATCCTTAATTCTGAAGTACTTGAATTTATTTAATCTTTAGGGCCTGCATTTCTTTGTCTTGCTAAAAATTTCTTCCTAATCTGGAGTTCATAAAGAAATTCACTGACATTTTCTTCTAAAATATTTTCAAGTTTTGCTCTTTTTATTTATGCCCTTCAATTCAATTTTATTTTTTTCCCATTTGATCCTGCATGGTTTCCTTCTTGGTCCTTCCTACTCTTCTGTCTAATCTCCATCATAGAAAATGCTTGTATAGTCACATAATTCTGTTAATGGATTCTGTCTCACTTCTCTTAATCTCTTTCCTCTTTCTGTGCCAACACCATATAATCACTTGTGCTTGTAAAATTCTGAGCAATTCTCGCAGCAATAACTAAATAGCTTCCTTAAAAATTGCCTCCTTTTGTACTCTTTGTAAAAGTTTGCACAAAATTGCAATCATTTATTCTTTGAGCACTTGGCAGAAACTTGCCTGCACAGCCATCTGGGTGTGGCATTTCTTTATATGAAGATGCTTAATTACCAATTAATTCATTTCACAAAAGGAATTTTCAGGTTGGTAGAACATCACCCATAATATTCTTTTGTTGCACTATTCTCTGTTGTACCTGTAGTTGTGTTCTTATTTTAATCACATTTTGTTTATTGGTACTTTACCCTTCTCTCTTATTAAATTAATATTTTAAAAAGGATGATTATCAGTTTAATATTCTTTTTGAAAACCAACTTTTGAATTATTTTCTTCGTGATAGTTTTATTGGCTACTTAATTTTTACTTCATTATTTGGCTTTCTTTGTGCTTACTTTGCTTTTCCCCAAGGCTTTAAGTTGAAAGCTTAGACTATTAAATTTTAGACTGTCATATTCAGTATTATAAGCATCTTTGGCTATTAATTTATCTCAAAGTACTATTTTAGATGTATCCACAATTTATGTTCTGTGGGAATTTTCCTCTTTAGTTGTATTTTATAGCTTCTTTGTGACTTTTTTGATCTTTAATTCATTTTAGACAATCAACATAGGAATTTTATATGCCTACTATGTGTTAGGGTCTTTTGTAGACCTTCAGGATATAGCAATGCAAAGGTCCTCTATGGCAGTGAAGCCTGTTGTTACCTGTCCACATCCCTTTGGCTCAACTTTGAAGTCCTTACAGACTTTCCCATATATGCAAACATTTTCCTGCATCTTTCTTTCCAGGAACATTCTGTAGCCACAGAAGTAAGCTGGCCATGCAGGCAGTACAGCATCAGTATGCCAGATGTGAGTGTCAATCAATGCAGTATGGGGTGATTCTGAGGCACACTCTCCTTCTCTCCTCTAAGATTTCCCAGTGGGATGGGACTTCAGTTTTTCCAGTGGTAACCTGCTCAGTAACACACATTGTGACTTTCCCCTGATTCCTTTCTCACTGAGGATCACTCACTGTGATGCTTAGTATCACCTTTTAAATGAACTACTTGCACACACATTTTTAGTTCAGGTCAACTCATGAAAGTGACATTCTAGTAGGAGAGTGTAATCATAAAATATTTGACAAGATGATACATGCTATGGAAAAACAGATCAAGGTAAAGAGCATTGGAATGATAGGTGACCAATTTTATATAGGTTGGTACATGTAGGCATTATTGAGAAAATAGCATTTGAGTGAAGATAAGGAGGTGACAAATTTACCCAAGTGATTTCTGGGGGGAGAAGAATTCCAGTCAGAGGTACCTGTCAGTATACAGGCCTGTGTATGTGAGTGTATGGTATGTACTTGGTGTGTTTGAGGAACAGCAAAGACCTCAATGTGGCTGGATGTGCAATGTAGGATTGTAGGAAAGAGCTTAAAAAGGTAGTGGAACCAGTTGACATTAGGCCTTTTAGGCCATTATGATTTTGGTTTTTATCATGATTGGGGAAGTCACTGGAAACACTGGATATGGCTTCTGATGGGACAGAGGTTGGGGGGAGATGGGTTTGGTTAAAGTGATGCACCTAAGAGAGGGTAGGAATAGTGAAGAGAGTGGGAAGTGGTCACTTCTGCAAATATTTTAAGGGTAGAGCCAAAGGTATTTCCAGATGATTAAATATGGGATGTGAGAGGAGAAAAGGGGTCAAGGATGAATCCAGAGTTTGCCATCACTTATGTGGGAGATTCCCTTTGATCCACATGTTTATTGAATTTGATATTATCAGACTTTTGAAAATTTGAAAATGTATTTTGATGTGTAACACTGTCTTATTCTGATTTTACTTTTTATTTTTATGAATACTAAGAAGGTTGAGTATCTTTTGATATGTTCATTAGCCATTCATGTTTCTTTCCTCTTAAAATGTTTTTAGGGGCCTGGGGTTGTGGCTCAGTGGTAGAGCGCTCGCCTAGCATGTGTGAGCCCTGGGTTCGATCCTCAGCACCACATAAAAATGAATAAATAAAATTAAAGGTATTGTGTCCAACTACAACTAAATAAAAATGTTTTTAGGAAGTGTCTATCATGATGCTATCATCAAATTGGAAAAAATCTTGAAAGTTTGTATTTTAAAAAACTGATTTCTAGCAGTTTTTTAAAAACAGTTCTAAATCCCTTTAGATATATGTTCTGTGTCAGATTTTTAAGTTTTTATGTAGAGTGACATGTTTATTGAAATATGATATATCTGATTAGTTCTAATGTTTACCGTCTGTAGATCTGATGCTACTGTTTAATTTTTCTTCTCTTTTCTTCTCATTTTTCCTCTTTCTGTTTTTTTTTCCTCCTACTGAATTGAACATTTTAAAGCATTCTGTATTCTGAAGGTTATTTATGATACGATGTGCACCATATTGTGGAAAAAAAAGTTAAACCTTCTATTTTTTTTTAAAGTACAGTATAGAGTAGATTCAAGGCAATCATAGGAAGCTGATTTTTCTTGCTTCATGGATTTTTTGAATGGGATAGAAATTGTTGGGGTCAATACTAGCAAGTTAGAAACTTCCATCCAGGCAAGAGGGGAAAATACTTGACAAATAATAATAAACAGTGAGGGAAGCCAGAAAACACTGTCCTTTTAGATGTTGATAAAAGGAACTACAAGGGGAAAGTATTTGCATTTAAAAGTGATTTCACAAACTGCCTGCATAAATTCACTGGCTGAAAGATTAGAATAGAGCTCATTTTCTTTTTTTAAACATTTTTTATTGGTTCTTTTTAGTTATGCATGACTGTAGAATCCATTTTGACATAATTATAAAAGCATGGAATATATTTTGTTCTAATTCATTCCTCAGTACCTCTCCCCCTCTTCCCTCTCTCCAGCCCCTGTTCCCTTCCCTCTATTGATCTTTTTGCTATTTACCCATAGTTATTCTTTGTATAAATTACTTTCTTGTGGATGTACACGATGATGAGATTCACTGTAGTATATTTATATATGTACATAGGAAAGTTATGTCTGATTCATATAGTTTCATTATATATTCATTTAACATTTTATTTAAAGTCTACCTAACAAATGATGAAATGTACATGTTTTGCAGACACCATTTACTAACATACGAATGTGACTTACAATAGGACCCTAAATACATAATTTAGGACCACAGAAGACTTATTCACCTGAAAAACTTTTAAAAATTAATTTGAAATCATCAGTTTTGACTTTTGAAATATTTTAAATTAATGGTTCAAATTTATTCTTATTTTGAAAAGGCTAATTATAATAAAATTCTTCGTGCATTTTCATATGAACAAAAGCGTATCAATAGAGATTATTGCTAATAATTGTGAAGCACAAGCATCATTGTGATACTATGATTTTTATTGTCCTCTGACTAATTTCCAATATTTAAATTAAATGAACAATTAATTGGATAATTAATTTAAATATTCAAATTCAAATTTAAATATTTAAGGTATGAAATATGTGACTTTTAAGAAATGGCTTTGCACAAATGTATGGTAAAAATATAAACTTTATTCTGTAATATCATGTTCCTTGACAATTTAAAAATTTTAAACTTGAAGCTCCATAGCAAATCATCCTTTATTTAAAAAGATGTTTTAGCAACATCTCTTCAAGTTTCTATGTGCATAGTAGAAATAAAGCATTTACTTTGTATCTAAAGCTTAAAGCAAAAACACAAATTTATCTTGCTAAAATTTTAGAGATGAAAATATTGATTACAAAAGTATTTCATCAGGTTCTCCTAAGTATTTAATTAAAATCAAAAGCTTGTGTATCAGATTTTTGTTATAATATTTAAACATTTTAAAATCAGGATAAAGGGATATATATATTACCAAAGTTATTATAAGACTTAGTATACTCATTATTAAATGAATTATAGAGATAATGACTATGGATTTAGGTCTACTGCTTATTGCCTTAGAATATACTGTTGTTAAAATTGCCTTCCTTCCTAGGGTTAGATTTATATCTTGAACTTTCCAAGGTTACGTGTTTTGAATTATCAAGTAACTACTTTTTATTGGGATATTGAATTATCATCTATTGAAATCTGGTGGCAATTACTCAAGCTGAGATGTCATGCTTTAGTCTGACTTCCATTTGAAAGAAATAAACCTACTATGTAATGAACTTTCTAAGTTCACTATGTCCTTTTTGCATATGCTTTGATTATTTAGAACTTGGTATTTACCTCTAAATGGTAGGTTAAGTTCCCCTTAGAGAATATTATATATATTGTCCTGAAATGATTTTATTTCGATCTGCTTTGCAAGCATTACTAAAAAATTACACCTATAATATATCAGTGCTTTATTTTAATTAGCAAAGTCGTTGAAGTTCCATCTCCTAGGAAACAAGGGAAGAAGCCTGCCTAAAAACATTTCCCTTTTAGAATATTAGACTAATCCATTCTCTTGGAACCCAGTTGTTCTGTGTATGGCCAGCAGTGCTGATTAGCTTTGGGGCATCTTTCCATTTGATTATTGTATGCCCACTAGCAATGACCAGCCTTACCTGTTCTTGGAACAATTTCTGTCATTACTTGGACTGTTGACTTAAATTCTTTGTGTATATTCTATTTATGTAGGAGAAGGACAGTAGTTTTACATGTTTTATATATTTAATAGAGCAGAATAATCATATATATTAACTTCCTCCCAATATTAAAATTAACTCAAAGGGATTCTATCTTAGAAGGATTACTTCTTTTATAGTTTTATGTTAATTACTCATCTTTTTTATAAAAACACAATATAATGAACATTTAATTGCTCATTTTATATCAATTGGCTGCAGTTATTCTTTTTTTGATTTTTTGGAAGGTGGCCAATGAATCCTGTAAACTGTCCCCAACATCACACACATTTTGAGAGTGTCCTTTCTGACCACAGTGAGATGTTGTATTCCTTTCATGATAATTGGCATAGGAAGAATTACTTTCAAATTTCATTGTTCCTTTTGACACAAAGGAGTGTGTATGAATTTTGATGAGGAACAAACATTTTGAGCTGAATTACTTCCAATGACAGAAATAAAACAAAATATTTCTACTTTTTGTATGTTATTTATTTATTTATTTATTTTATTATTAGTTGTTCAAAACATTACATAGCTCTTGACATATCATATTTCATACATTTGATTCAAGTGGGTTATGAACACCCATTTTTACCCCATATACAGATTGCAGAATCACATCGGTTATACATCCACGTTTTTACATACTGCCATACTAGTGTCTGTTGTATTTTGCTGCCTTTCCTATCCTCTACTATCCCCCAAAATATTTCTACTTAAGCCCTTGAGTTCATATTGATTTCTCCCTTTGGACAACTAATAATACTAAAGCCTTTAAACTTTAGGCTTGGTATAATAAATCCTATTATACATTGAGATTCTAAAATTATACTCTTTTTTAATTGAAATATATTGTGTCTTTTCCATCAGTATTTTGAAGAGAGGAAGAAAGGGCTTTGACTAGAAATCATAGTATTTTTGAACTAGCAGAGGCTTTAAAAACCATCTAGTGCTGTCCTTTCATTTCTTAGGTTAAAAATGGAACTCTCAAAGTGGACAAGTTGATCTAAGTTCTCTGGATGTGTATATGTGTTTTGCACACACCAACACAGGTATCTTAATTATTAATAATTTCAGTATTCCCTCCAGAAGTCACTTTGGTGAGTTCCCTGTCAGCATGCTGGGATGCCCAGGCAGATCTGGAGATGAATCAGACTGTGCTGGGGTCCAAATAAGACTGATGGTCCCTTTGACTCACTCTCTGTGACAAAGACTGCTCCGAGTTATCCCTGAGAGTAAGGGTTAAATCATGCCATTCCCAGATAAGCCTCTGTTAGCTTAGAAACTGAAGGGCTTATCAGACTTCTCCATATTTAGGATGGGAGGAAATGTGATGGCAGAGGGACAGTCCAAGTCTCAGCTCACTCTGAGCTTCTACAGTCTGAGTGTCTGCCGTGACTATTCCATATTTTAAGTCATTTTAAAGACGATATCCTTCTGATTGAATTGTAGCATTAAAAATTAGTTAAAACAGAGTAGATAATTTAAGAATCCTGGAAATCCTAAGAATCATCTGGTTCAATTTCCTTATTTGCACAACAGTAAAAAAAAAAAAATCTGGTTTAAGTTTTATGGGACTTTAAATGATCATGGCGTCAGAATGCATAATGAACAATTTGTTCTGCTAACTTTTTAAAGAGTTAGAATAAAAATAAGCAACATTGCACTGTAATTAGATACAAAGCAGTTCTCTGATTAAAGTGGTTTTGGGTTATTAGAGTTAAAACTTTCTACATAATATTTTAAACCATTTCAATTTCAAATAGATGTCAGATAAACATAACCAGTATGTGAGACTCATTAAAAACACATTTTGTGCTTTTGCTCCACAGAAGAAGCTGAGGGGCAAACATCCATTAGTATTACCATCTTATGTTTAATAAAGTACATTTAACATAATAATCTAAAATTGCAGGATGGTTATCCTCCATCCCTGGTAGAAGTTTTTCTTTAATGATACTTTGCTGTATTTGTTTCTTTGGATCTCTTTTTGGAAAGGCCACATGAGTAAGAGCACAATGGTAAAAATACAGATTATTCATCATTGGACAAAACTGCTTTTTTGCATATATTAGAGCTTAATATTGTAGATGACTAGGAAGAATGGTAGCATAACCTTAGAGAAGTTAGGAAGACCTGTGTATATTTCTGTGATGAATAATCATAAGAGTAGTGTTTTATGTAACTAGTTTCATAAGTAAATGATTATTTTCAATATTATGAAATATACCCTTCAAAATATAATAATGGTCAATGCTATTACTTTAACAATTATAAAGAATAAAAATGAAAAATTAAATCTTTCCTTTATAAGATTTGTC
Organism: Marmota flaviventris; assembly: GCF_047511675.1. Classification (NCBI taxonomy): domain Eukaryota; kingdom Metazoa; phylum Chordata; class Mammalia; order Rodentia; family Sciuridae; genus Marmota; species Marmota flaviventris. The sequence continues at coordinate 33,013,501 of NC_092511.1, read as the reverse complement.
TTTGAAAGCTGTCACTGAATCAAGGAAGTAATTTGATAAAGACAGTAGTCGACTAGAAATAGAAACTGCTATTTAGCTCCTGGAATAAAGCCCTGGAAGCAGATAGCTATGCTGCTACATTTTATAGACTTTACCGGGCTATTAGCTTTATTGTTCATAGCATATTGATTTATGCAAAAGAATCAGCAACCTTAACTATTTTTTGAAGAAATGAACAGTTATTTTATATTAAAACTTAAGAAAAAAGCCACACAGCTCATTTAAATTCATAGTACTGCCTTGGTAATTTTCATTACACTAATTTGAAAATCTAATAACTCATCTCTGAAATCCCCTCATCTGGCACTTTCCTCTTCTTAGCAAAACCTAATAGGGCAGAATTTCACTGAAGTCTCATGTCATAATAATCTTTATCCTTTTCTTGGTTAAGAATTTTTTTTTTCTTAGCCTACTTTAAGTCAGTCCGGAAAACAAAGTGATTAAAATACATATAGTGACTCACTGTTCTTAGTTTTGTAATGTAAGTTGCTCCTTAAAGTTCTCTACAAGATATTCATTGTAAATTTATTGTGAGGGTACATATGTGCACACTATAACTCAGATATGTAAGGAAAATTGTCTACTTGTCTTTATTTTATGAAGCACATAGTTTGTCCCCAAGCTCTTAGACTCCTAGGAGGAAAGAAAAACTTGATTTTTTAATAGAAAGTAATGTAATTTTTTTCCAATTTAAAACAATTTTTTAAAAGGGGATTGCAAATAGTCTAAGTCCTTTCTCACCCTGCCTAAGATAGTTCTCATATTGGAGAAAGAACCCATGTCCATGTAGAGTTGAAGGAGAGCACCATTAACATTTATTGATTTCCCATTGAGGGATTTATTTTGATGGCTCCTGGGTGACAGTCTGTCCTTATTGCTATCTATTTTCTGCTGCTGATGGGAGATAGCTGGTGTGATTCTTGGTTTGTTCTTTGGCATGCCAGGATACAATGATAGCCTTTTTCTTGGTTAATCATCCTCTTTAATGAACATGTCAGCTCTCATTGATCATGGTTTCCCAGATTCTAGATGAGACTTTACTTTGATCATTTCCTTGAATGATCTCTCCTACAAGCATTCTACCACAGGATCAGTTGTCCTCTATCTGCAGTGACTTCATTATTGAGCTCACAAACTGGAACTCTGCCACTTTTGACATCTCACTGGGACCTGTTAGGAGTTCTGCATCCTCTGCTTACCTGAGTTGGCCAAATCACATCATCCTGACTCTTTTCTTGCTCTATGTTCATTCAGGGCCTTACTTAAGGTGGTTTTCTGACTATAATTCCAAAAAATGACATAATTCCTCTACTTTGGGGCCTTCTGGCCTCTCTGAGCTTTTCTTATCATTCCCCCTTGAATTTGGTCCTGATTTTGAGGGTAACTTGGGAACAAAGCAGGAGACAGGAGGACTAAATAACCTCCTACCTATTTCTTTCTACTTAGTTCCTTTTGTCTTGGTTTGAAGGGCATTATTATTATTATTATTGAAAGGAAAGCAAAGAACCAGGAGATGGGCAAGTGAGATATGAAAGATGGAGATCAGGTAGAGTTTGTTTGTCAGAGCTGACAAATAAAGGCATATATCTTCATAGATAGAGGCAAAACAGTCTTGGGGTTCAGGACTTTTATGGGGAAGGCTCAGGAATTAGAGCTGAGTGAGTCCTAATGCAGGTGGTGAAGGGTTGGGTTGGTATGAGGGAGTGGTGAGCCTTTCTCAGAAAAGCCCTTGGGCAGGAAAGCAAAATTTTTCTTACAATGGTGGCTGTCACTTATGATGGCCATCCAGATGCTAAGCAAGGACCTTACAATTATTTTTTTATCTTGTCTGCTAGGGATTTCCTTTATTTATACTCTTCTTCCTTAGGTGGATCTGATTTTCCTTTACTGTGGGCAGAAAATGCTTAAGGATGATGGAAAGGAAACCTAAAGAGAAAATAAATCATTTGATATTTCAAAATTCTCTGCACTATCTTTAAAATATTCCTGGAATGTTCAAGGAATGCTATACCTACTTTAGTGAGAGAAATTAGGAAAAAAGTCCTGTGTGCTGAGGATTCCCCGATGGGTAAACACATTAGTCAGTGAGTATCTATGGAAGCCCCTTTATATACTTGAAGCCTTGGGGATATTCTCAAAGGTTTGAGAACTCTGTCCTTAAAGAACAGTAATATCCTGTTTGGGAACTAAGACTGATATGTTTTCATTAAAGATGGAAAATGAGCATTTAAAGAAACAAAGCTTTTATAATTCATAGGCAGGGTGATTGGTTGTCTTGGCTGGTGAAGGAATGTTTCACCATCCAGCAGGTGGTGGACTGTCAGCTAGTCTTAGAAGAATGGATAGAATTCATACAGGTGGAGTGGAGGGGAAATGATGGCCCAAAGGAAGGACATGACCTTAGGAAATGTATGGAGGGGAGTACAAAACATTTATTTCAAAAAAAATATAGCCCATTAAAAAATAGGTTATATATTTAAGAGAAGCTAAGGAAATAAGACAGTCTTGGCTGTGTTTGCCCTGGTTAATGGGCTTCTGAATGGGTCATACTGGGAAAAGTTATGATCTGGAACTCATTCTTCATGCAACAGGTGGCTGTGGTGGACACAATCCTAATAGAAATGGGTGGTCAGGGAACAAGCTCCAGAGAGTATAGAAACTGGTTGTAGTTTTAACAAAAATGCTATAGTAAGTAAGTATGGAGGGAAGCCCTTAACTTTACATGGGAGTAGAGCATAGAATTCAGAGGTTACTAATACTCGAAGACTAGTTGACTGCGGGGAAGTTTGTTGGTAATTGGAGAGGCTCTATCCCAAAGAAGGACTCCAGTTCTCAGAAGGGGATTGGCAGGGCTCTTATCCTGGAGGGCATAATTAGGATAATGAAGCAGGCTTGATTAATAGCAAGGATCACTTAAGCTCTTTGGGAATCTCATCCAACCCTTGGGCTTCCAACATTTCCTCTAATGGATGACATACAAATGTATGTGCCCTGCTTTAGGCAGTACAGTTTACTGGAAGGAATGGATTTTGGACTCAGACAAACCTGGAAGTCATACAAAGTCAGTTGCACCATTGACCATACATCTGACCTTGATGCAGTAAATCCAATATCCACTTAAAAAGCTCTAGAGATTTACTTCATAATTAAAGAGTCACACTGAGAATTGTTGGTAACAGAGGTGATATATGTAGACTGTCTGACATATAATAGATACTGAATGAGAATTAATGTTTCTTCCATTTGTTGATGTCACTCTCCCATTTTCATATGCTTGGAGGCTCATTCACCAGCACACCCACATGGGATATCTCAGATCAAATGGCTGTTATTGAATTCATTGTCCTCACCCTCCAGTCTGCCTTTATTTATTTTTTCTATGTTTATGACACCATCCTGCTCCCTCTCAATGAGCCTTTAGGCCAGGGGCTTTAAAGGATTCAAAGCTGGATTTAGGGTGAATTAAAAGATGTGAGATGTGCAAGTGCAGGGTCGGATATTGACTTTACATTTTGATATATTGCTCTTAATGCATTTTGTGTTTTTATTTTAAAAATATGTCATACAATATCAATTATCTTGATAACTGAGGTTTTCAGTGCCTCCTCAAATATTATGCATGAGGTGAGGGCTTCTCTTTTCTCATCCTAAAATGATGATCTTCCTGCAACCACATTTTATTTGTTCTGCATCCTGTTTTTATAAATTTGAATGAATTTTCCCACATTTAAAAACTGGAAGACATCATAGAGAATCCAGCTTTCAGGATTCCCTTGAAAAGTCTGAAAACTGGTGACATCAGATCTTTATTCTTCATGACAGCTGTTGGATTGGGATGAATAATAGCTACCTTCTTTAGTTGGGTCAAGAACTCTCCCATTTGCCAGACTTCACATATTTCCATTTTTATACATATTTACATTTCTGTACTTTGCCTATGTACCCCATCTTTTTCTTCTCTCATTCATTATTCATTTCCTTTTCCTTCTTTCCTTTTCATTTAATTCTTTAAGTTACATTTTATGTTGGTCAGCTTTCTCTTATTGTGACAAAATGTGTGAGATTTGGATCATAGCTTTGGTGGTTTCAGTCCACAGTCAGTTGGCTCCTTGCTTTTGGGCTTGTGGTGAGGTGATAAATTATGGCAGAAGAGGCTGCTCACCTCATGGTGGTAGGGTAGAGGGAGGGAGGGAGAGAGAGAGAGAGGGAGAAAGGGAGAGAAGAGAAGAGAAGAGAAGTGAAGAGAGAGAGAGAGAGAGAGAAATTGGTGCCCCAACATCTCCTTTCAGGGCATATTCCCAATGGCCTCACTTTCCCTAGGCTCAGCTCCTAAATGTTTTACCACCTCTGAATAGCTCCAGAGGCTGGGGACTAAGCCTTCAACATGTATATGGAAACTAGAGCACTCCTATTCTTTCTTTGGCCAGCTCTTCTCCATGCTGTGCTATATCCATGTCCATAAGATCAAAGAGAGCTTTGATCATCAAAGATAATCATTGTAAGAGAATGCAGTGATTATTAAGTCTGTAACCCTATTGACAGGCAAGAGAGCTGAGCATGAGAGGGTTTAAATACTTGTCAAAGGTCATACAATCAATATATGAAAAAATTTTTTAACTCAATCCTATGTCTTTGAAGATAAACATCACTGCTTTGACCTCCTTTATTATATATATAAAATAAAAAGTATATATATATATGTTTTCCTCCTCCCCTACTCCATCCACAGTCCTTGAAGGTTAACTGAACACCTAAATAATTTTCATTTATAGAAAAGTCATCCTCATTTGGGACTCTAATCCTTTCCCTAAGGTGCAAAAAATCTGGCTAATTCTGCTAGGATACTATGGAGAGGGAAAAGCAACAGCCCCATGGACAGCTGGTACAAGACAGAATGGGTGTATTTTTGCTGTGATGAATCACAAACTAGAAGGACTAGGAGAGGAAAGAGGATCTGCACTGCCTCAGCTTCACTCTGGGTGACATTTGCCTTGGGGAGTGAGGTTGATTAGCTGAACTGAAAATCCATGTCTCCTTTTCATTCTCCTATTTCCCCTTATGTCATAGTTGAGAAAATTATGGCACAGGACCTGGGGAGTTTTCTTTCCTTTGCTATCACCTCAGTAAAGATGGTGCTGTACCAGGTAGGCACTTTCTAATTTTCTGTTTTAATTGTGGAGAATTAAGGCATGAAAAGCTAAGAAAGTGAGAGAGAACTGCAACGAAAAGGCCTTGCAAATCTCCAACAGAAGACCAAAATTTCTAATGGGTTTGGCCTGTGTTAAATCATTATTTATTGATTGGGATAGAAATCCAGGGCTGAGGGTGAGTTTGTAGATTGCTCCTAAGAGTTTGAGACAAAGAGCTTGTGAAGGAAGGGTGTTTTCATTTTTATTTTTAAAAATGTGTCACTGTGGGTAGGCTTCAGTTTCAGGTTGTTCTAACACTAATCTAGGAGTGGCTTGTGAAGGCGTTTTAATGTATGCTAGATAATTTTATAAGTCCAATCCAATCATTCAAAGGCCTTAAGAACAGATCCGAGGCTTCTCTAAAAAAAGAACATATTTTGCTGGTGGACTTCAGTCTTTGCCTGAGAGTTCCAGCATGCCTTTCTGGATGGTCAGATCTGTGGATTACCTTGACACACCCACAATTGGATAACCCCATTCCTTGCAGTAAGTATCTTGATATATATCTATATCTCCTAGTGGCTGGATCCTGACTAATATGGCATCTGGAGCTGTGTGTAGCACTGGTATCTCAGACATGCTATATCTGAGAAAGAATCAAGGTATGGACATCAAGGATGCCAATATTAGATCAGGTACTTTAATAACATCAGTGAAAAGTTTCTATCTAAGATGAAGTAGCTCACATTGACTAGAATAAGAGTGAAGGTTTCATAGGGTTGATAAGCATGGCCTAAGTTTCAAGTATACAAAATGATACCAATTTTATAATTCTCAGACTGTAATAACTGAGGTTTCTCAAGTTAAACCAAGCTCATTTTCTTGTTTTGGATGTCAAGGACAAAATGTCAAGTGATTGCACACTTGAGAGACCTTAGCTCTGTCTCTGGAGGCTAGTGACCTTCATTGTGCTTATCTATAGAGACTTCATTTAGAAGGCAGGAAGAGATTTTGAGGGAAAGAATAACACCCGATTCCGATTGTCAAAGCACTTCTTAACAAACCACCTCTTTTCTCCTGCTTTCTGTCCAAATCCTAGCCCTTTATCACATCATTCCATAGAGGGACATCTTAACATGCCTCTTTGCCTAGGAGAAGAATGTTATTGAAAAGGGCTCTGAACTTAAACTCAGGCAAACCAATTGGTCTTTGAGCAGTGTGTTCCTGCTCCTTGGCATAGCTGAGTTAACAGGGTCAGGTCTGTGACTCATAAGTCGTTGCAGAATTTGAATAGAAGTGGCATCTAAAAAGAATGTATAAAGGGAAGAGAGATCAGAATGGACAAATTACTATTAAAAAGAATAAAAAGTGTAGGTGTTGACATAATGAGGTCCTGGTAATTCATTAATAAATGAATCAACCTCATAACTCTGCTTAGGGCTTCATTTAAGCAATGTTATACAAAGATCTACAGTTCCGAATGTCTGTTCTATTATACCATCTTTAGAAATATTTACAAAGAACTACCAAAAATATGTCTGAAGTTAGTGCTTCTGTCTGGTAAGATTTTGCTTTTAGAAGCACTACTTATTCTTTTTCTATAATAAATATATTTTTTTTTCTGGACAATAGTTATATCAAAAAGTCAATATGGTGGCTGAGGTTGTGGCTCAGTGGTAGAGCACTCGCCTAGCACGTGTGAGGCCCTGGGTTTGATCCTCAGCACCACACGAAAATAAATAAATAAATAAAATAAAGGTATTGTGTCCAACTACAACTAAAAAAAAAATCTAAAAAAAAGTCAATATGGAGGAGGCTTCATAAAATTTCAAGTTTGAAAAAAAAATTATAACTTAGTTTCACATAGAATTGACCTGAGGTATATATAACAAAAAAACCAAAGCAACAGAGGCTTACCCAAGAAGAAGTTTCTTTCTCCAGTGGAAGTTGTTTGGAGGCATTATGTTCAGGGATGGGATGGCCACTCAACCACCATGAGGGAGCCAGGAGTCTATATGTTTCTGCTGTACCACCTTGGAGTTTGGTTTCCTTCCTTATCTCATGGTTTAAGATGGCCGCAGGTATACTAGTTATCATGTCTGTGCTCTAAGCAACAAGAGAAATATAAAAGAGGAGCAATTTCCAGCTCTATCAGTCTTTTAAGATGCCTCGAGGCAATTTCACATAGCACATCTTCTTATGTGTTAGGTTTCAACATTTAGTCCTTTCATGATACCAAGTGAGAGGGACTAGAACTTGGTTGTTTAGCAGGTACATTGTTGCCCTGAGTAACTAGGGAAGTAATGAGGAAGCCAAGAGCATAAGGTCCATGCCACATAAGAAAATGAAGAGTCAGAATATTAAGTATTTTGTCTAAATGAGAGGGAAAGCCAAGATCAGAATTCTTACATTCTGATGTCTGATGGAATAACTGTTCTATTGGTTTATCACCATGAACTGAAATGTTCTGAAAATTTCTTGGTGGGCTTCTCCTACATGGTTTTGAAAGATGCTATGGTGTAATTGGAGAAGGGAGAAGAGAATGTCACTGGAATAAATCTTGAGTACCTAGGTGGAGATGTGTATGTTTGCATGAAATGGCCTTATAACATGTGGATGAATCATTGAGGGTCTGGCTGAAGAATGGAGCCAACGGACTAAAAATGGAAGCATGATGATTATAATGTACAGATATTTGAAGGCAGACCTTTCCTTTCCTTCTGTTTTTCTCCTTGGGAGACTCTGCTTTTGTGATGCTTTGTGTAATATTCTATTCTTCTTTATTTTAGAATATTTTTTTTAAATTTTAATATTTATTTTTTAGTTTTCGGCTGACCCAATATCTTTGTTTGTATGTGGTGCTGAGGATCGAACCTGAGCCGCACGCATGCCAGGCGAGCACGCTACCGCTTGAACCACATCCCCAGCCCTATTTTAGAATATTTTATAGCCACCTTTTGTGACTGGAGCACATTTATACAGATCCAGCTGGACATTTTAGAATCTACATACTCTTTGTGTTAGCTGGACGTTGGGGAGCAATGTTAGAATCTAAGCAATAATCTTCACACCAAGATGTTGGTGATTACAAAGCCCATAGAGGAACTTTTTTAGTACTAATTGGAGCATGTAGTTCATCACAGGATTTCCAAAGCTTACAAGAAGACATTCAGATCTGATTTAAATGAAGTCCCAAAGGCAACACGTTGCTGCAGTGGGACAAGATTTGTGATTTAAATCTTATCCCTATCCCCTCCCTTACCTCCCTGACTTCTATCTCTTCTGGGAACATTCTTTCTGACCATTCAGGTCTGTGGAGTTTTGGTGACAGAGGAGGTGGGGATTGTGAAGCATGAAAAGTGCTTTATTTATATACAGCCTAATACCTTATAGTACAAACAAACCAGTGAAGCATGAAAAGTGCTTTATTTATATACAGCCTAATACCTTATAGTACAAACAAACCAACTGTTGTCCTGTACTTTAGCCCAGGACCCCAGAAAGGGCACAGTTACTGGGGAATAATACTACTTAACCAATTATTTTACTATGCGTAATGCTTTAACAGCCAGTTTTTAGGACATGGCTAAGTAAGGATTAAACAACAACATTTCATTTTATTATTTATTTTACAATACTGGGGATTGAACCCAGGGCCTCATGCATGTTAGTAAATGCTCTACCACTGAGCTACATCCCCAGCCCAAATAAGAATATTTTAAAAGTAGCATGTTCATATGGTTTCTAAGTAGATTTTCTAAATTCTATAAGTAGATGTTTTAAGCCAATAGATTTTCTAAGTGTATTATGGTATTCAGGAAATGAACAAGTTAACCATTTAACAATTATTTATAATGCAGTGTCTTGCTTTCAGAACACAGGAAAAACCTCAAAGTGTTTTACCCTCCAAAACCCGAGGGTGGCTAATCTTACCAGCATTCTTATCAAAATTCATAGAGTTTTAACCTAGGACTTTGCATTTATACCATGTTTAATGATATTTCTTAAATGAATCTTGCAGGCTAATGAAAAATTTAGCAACTTATCAGCAGCCTCCTCTTGGGTTTATACTTATATTTCACTATCTCAAGAAAAATAATTTGCTTGCTTTCTTATTTTGGAAATTGTCAGGCCTACTTTTCCCTCTAAAATATTCTTGGAATTTTAAGAAAATAAGGCAAAATATTTTCAAAAGAAATAACATTTTGAATAGAACAAACTAAGATTATAAATATTAAAAAACTAGTACTGTCCCATACCAAGAGAAAACATGGTTTTATAGGAGAATTAAGTACAGAAATTATCAAAACATAATAGTTGTGAGCTTAGATGCAAAAACACTGTAAAATTCAATGTCAACCAAAATTTATGACTAAAGACGTCATTTCAATTGTGTCATAAAAGAGAAGTTTTTATACCATTTTTGGTTATGCTTTTGTGAATATTTTTTAAAAAATGCCCCATTAGTAAGATAGGACATGAAGGATGGGAGCAATTTACAATGTTTTCATTTAGCTGTGATTTAGTAAATGATCTGATTTGTGGTATATGTATTTATACATATACATGCATATACATCTGCATATATGTAACATACACATACATAATTTCCATGTATGTGTGTGTATGTACATACTTTATAAATGGACTATATACACACATCTCCTTACATGGTTAGGTTGCTGTGAATGGCTTTCCTACAGCTCTTAAAGTGTCATCTCCCAGTTAGGAGTTAGCTTGTGGCTTCTATATCTTAGTGGTGTCATAGTGGTAGCAGGATATTACAGTTGCTAATCCTCACTAGAGAAAATTTGAGGTGAGAATTAACCACAAAGTGGTTTAATAAAAAAAAATGTTATGCCAGCTTTCTTAAAATTGACAAAACAAAAGTAAAAACTAAGTAATTTCAATTTTTAGAGAACTGGTTGGGTTGGAACACAGTTTCTCATATAGGTATACTTCTTCAGGTAATATTTGGCACTTCTTTTTCTCCTCCTTCATTTTTGCTACATATCAAACATTTTCTTTTCTCCTGAATAATCTAGCTATCTTATTTTGGTCTCAAGTCTCAGGCAATTTTGCCTAGTGGTCACTTCTGGGTATTGTTCTCTTTTATCTTAGTGAATAAAAAAAAGTCTTACTGTTTCCAAAGAAGTTTTAATGTAGTCTCTGAAAAAGAAGTTTTAATGTAGTTTCTGACTGTTGAGAAGAGCCCCCATGATCTAACTTTTTCTAATTATAGATATTCATTTCTTTAAAAAAATGAGAATAATTGTGGTGAAGCAGAAATTCTGAAAATGATTCCCTCCAAGTCTTCCCAACTCTTGTTTGACTTATTGGCAGGATGATGACCAAGTAAAGTGCTTTGTAGCTCTTTTCCAGTTTACCCAATAAGTACATGCAAAGCACTTGGGAAGTTATTTCTAAAGTGAAGAATCCATGAGAAAGCCAGAATGTGAGCAAGCATTATGCACAGATAGGAAGCTCTGTATAAATGCAGGACTCTGCAGACATTTAGAGGGGATGTGGTCACATACCAGATCCTTCCTTTGAAGGTAACACACAGGGAACACTAGCTACCTCACCCATGTCCCAGTTTTTTTTTTAAATTTTTTAAAAAAATTAGCATATCTAAGAAGAAAAATAAATTTTCAAGGAATTTTACAAGTTGGGATCTGGGCTCTTAACATTTCAAAGCGGGGTTAGTTTAGCTAAGAGTAGGAATTACTTGACTTTAATTTTTTTTTCCAGAAATTGGTCACTAGAAGTAATTGTTGTCATGACAGTAGAATCTCCACTAAATATTTTTAAGAACAGACCCAACTATAATTTGTTTTGCACCTAAAACATAGAAACAGGGGGACAGACTAAGTGATCTTCAACTAGTAACAAATATGTAACTTTTCCTTTGGTATGAAGTCAGTATTGTAAGAATCATTAATTGGAATGAAAAATTAGGAATTGTCCTAATGAGACTATCATCATTACTCAAATATTGTTGCTTTACTTATGGAAGGTAAGCATTTGAGAATAATTTTTTACTGCAAACATAGCCATTCTAACTGATTATGTAGAAATATAAATAATGGCATTAAAATGTATATTGGGAGTTAAAAAAAACTGTTTTTCCAATTGATGTGTAATCAACTTTTACTTATTCACATTTACAAATAAAAATAGTGGCAGCCTTATAACATTGAGATTAGATTGGAATATGTTGCATTATTTTATTTACAGGATCATGTTTATCTTTCTCTTTGATTTGCTTAGATGAGAACTAAAATTAGCTTTCATTTCCTGGATATATGAAAACTCTTATTGGGGAGAAACAACTCAGAAGCATATTAAATGACAGGGAAGAATTAAAAATTGAATTAAAGATCATCTAGGTACATTGAAGCATCTTGTTTAGGAGACTCAGTGATGAGTTTTTGTGCTTTGTGTCCCTTGTTAAGATGTTAATTTCAGGGCATTTAAAATTTCAGAAATAAATTCGGGGCGGGCATTTGTCATTGGACAAAAAGCAATTGGTGATGTGGATTGGGATGTTGTAGAGTTCTCAAGTATCTTTTTGCCTATAGTTTATCTTTGTTTCTCATTTCTTCTCCCCTCCATTCCTTATTCTCTCAGGCTATTTTTCCTGCCTTTGATAATTGTGTGAATGTTTTAAGTTTTCAAAATAGAGTCATTCAGTCCAGGATATAGGGAAGAAAAAAATTGAACAATTTAAAATTTAATTTGGTTCATACATATTCAGATAGAAACATTTCCATTATATAAATTTCAGTGTATACATTCAAAGGTTCATTCTTTTAAGGTACCTTTATACCTATGCTTGACAAGTATTATCCTTTATGTTCTGACATGAGATTCTTGCTCTTTCCTATTTTTAGAAATCCATAGTATGATAGACTTTGAATGAAAGGCCATTGGAAAACACAACTCCTGATTTAATACTGTTTCTTAGAAGAGGAGAGGAGAAGAGAGAAAAGGAGAGGGTATGGATAGGAAAACCCAATGCACTATGTCAAAGCACACATCCTATTCTAGCTATATTTCATGGGCTGGAAAATAGAACAAAGACAAATCATAACAACAAGAGAAGTCATTACCATTATACTTTAGCCACTTGGTTTTGAGATAGTAATTTTCTTTTTTACATTTTAACATTTATAAGATTAGGACATATAATATGAATGTGTGAATTTACTTTGGCAGCTAATTTTTCCTTTTTTTACACTAAAAGCTATAATTAAACTGATATTTCCTTTATAATCCACAGAATATTAGAATTGAAGAATGTGTCACATTAAAATATAACCTCCAGAAATCTCATTCAAAGGAAATGAAAACAATAGGAGAGGTATCTGCACTCCATTTATTGAGAACACTATTCATAAGCCAAGATATTGAATGAAGCAAAGCATTCATGAGTGGATAAGTAAAATGTGGTACATGCATATGATGGAATATTATTCAACCACGAAGAAATATGAAATCTTGTGCCATTTCTGGCAACATGGATGAAATTGGAGGACAACGTGAAAGGTAAATACTGCATTTTCTCAATCATCTGTGGAAGTTAAATAGGTTATTTTCATAGAAACAGAAAGTAGAGACTAGGAAAGGTAGGGGGAGGAAAGGTAATGAGAGGTAAAACAATGTTACCAGAACAGTTAGGTAGGAGGAAGATACTGTTGTGTTCTTTAGTACAACATGGTGCCTATAGCTTATAAAAATTTATTATATATCTCTCTATCACAGAGGAGCTCAAAGCTTTTCAACACAAGGAAATGCTAATTACTCTGATTTGATCATTACACATTGTATGCACATATTGAATTGTCACAGAGTACTCCATAAATATGTATTATTACTATATGTCAATTATGAATAAAATTTGAAAACTACAAAGAAGCAAAAAAATCAGAAGCAAACAAACAATAACTGAACAATCCTCCTAGAGGTTTCAAGTCCTTTCTGGGCAGGACTAAGCAACAATGCCATGGTCATGACACAATGTTAGCTTAGAGATATGGAGGACTCTATTATGCCCCCATTTTTTTTCTCAGTTCACAGCAGCACTGTTTAGTTGCTGTATTGTGTCGGGCTCTGTACTATGCACTAACCTTATAAAGATGACCAAGATGAATTCTGCACATTCTCAAATAAAACTTAACCTTTCAGTTAAAAAACTTGGCTCACTTTTCTAACTATGTAAAATCACTATATATTAAATGAATGACACACTTAAAAGTCTGAAAGAACCCAGAAAAAGCAATTAAATGGAAAATGTGAATCAGCTATGTGGTGCTCTTTAACCTGGAGTCAGAGCCCTGGGTTTAATAGTAATGGACATATGACTCATTAGGACTAAGAGAGGCTGTAATTTTAAAAGAAGCATGATATTTAGGTGACAGTTTAAAAGGCATTAAATTACCATGTTCAACCTTGTATTTTACAAATACATAAAAGGGGGAACAACAACTATTTGTAACAATGTGATGACCTATCTTTCCTATTTGTAACAACATTTAATTGCCATTATGCTAGTGAATTAAATTGCATTGATTAAAGACTGTTTCGATAAGACTTTAAATGTACTCTGGAAGAGGCTGTTCTCGTAGACTCTTTTGAATATATTTAAGACCTGTCTCTTATGACTCTCTTTTTTCTGTTTTGGGTATTAGCTTTAATATAAGGACTTGTTAATTAACCACAGGTATATGCAATGAAGTTTCTAACTGTGATATTTGATAAAATAAAATTGGACAACTAGTCGTATTTATTCAAAGTTGTGAATTTTTAAAAGTGCCTACATTCTTTCCATCTCAAACCTGGGCCAGCAGGAGAGGCCAGGAATGAAGTGAGGGCTGGGGGCTGTTTTATCGGGGCTTGAGCCTGGGCTTCCAACTCTGAGAGGTAGGAGGCCATGAGAACAGGCAGTGTGTAAGAGGGTCTCTTGTGTAGTGGTCCCCTGGAAAGAGCCTCTGTCTACTCTGTGCCTATGTTCAGTCCATCTGGGATGGACCAAGGTCAAGTCTGCAAAGCTTTTCTTTATCCTTGAATTTACTGTGATGTGGACTGGGGCACCAGTGCTGCTACTCCTAGTTTTATGGTTTCCCAAAATATATATGTATATATATATATTTTTTTTGCAGGGGCAGAAAAGAGCTGGTTCTCCCTTTGTCATGGATGTGGTCTGGGCCCTGGGTGGTACTTCCTGTCAGCAAATGCACATGAAGAGGAAGCCTGCGTGGGAGACTGGCATGGCAGGTGGAGTTGGGGTGTCTTTGTCCTTTGGGCGTCAGCAGGAAGCAGGTGATAAGGATGAGTTGTGCCAGTTTTTCTGTAACCATGTTATAGAGAAGGTTCAAATGGTACATCACTAGAGGTCAAATGTGGGGCCTGAAAGAAAGACAGGGAACTAAGAATTACAGCCAGGGAAATGATATGGAAGTTAAAATAACAGGAAAAGGGTGGAAGGGAGGGACAATCAAGTCTTTGTCTGAACTGCTGGTGTTGTTTTGAGGTTGGAAGAAGAGAATTCAGTGGGACTTTATTTCAAACTCCTTAGGAAAATATAAGAGGTTTTCATAAAGATTGGGTTAAATTTCTCCTACTTCCTTTCTCCTAATCAAGCTGGCATTTTTTTTTTCTTGGTGGCACTGGGGATTGAACTCAGGGCCTTGTGCATGTGAGGCAAGCACTCTATCAACTGAGCTATATCCCCAGCCCTTCAAGTTGTCTTTTTGATGCTTTTGGTTCCTATAAAATCAGCTTTTCATTTTGGCAGTAACAGTTCTCTCTGTGCATATGTGACTGTATATCTAGTCCATCTCTGTCTCCAATTACATCTATATTTCTACATATGACTTTCTTTTTTGAGCTAAAACAAAGGCCACATATTCTTAGGAAATGTGATTACATTTTGTTTGGACAGAAGTCTGAAAAACACCTACTATGTCATTTAGGCAAGGGTAATGCTTGATTGAAATATTTTCAAGTGAAAGTACACCCTAGGAAAAACACACTGTATAATATTTCTAATCTGTTAAGGATAATAAATAACAGAAATGTTATACATTCTTTAGGTGACAACCATTGCTCCCTGATAATTCTGTGACAGATGTATTCTTATGAACTGCTATTTGTATTTCTTTAAATAGCAGCATAATTGAAAGGAGATTAGAATCTATAAATCCACTCTATAATTTTATAGTTTCCTGAATATGCTCAAGAATAGTTGTGAAAGAATAGTTTGAAGGTATTAATGTTCAGGGTAGGAGTAAAGGTAGCACTTTTTCAGGTTGACGTAGTTATTTTTTTTTAACTTTAAAAATTGTGGTAAGATATATATATATATATATATATATATATATATATATATATATAAAATATTTAAATTTTGGACATTTGTTAATGTTTTGATATTGATAAATGTTGAACAATCAAAACTCAATTGCATCCAAGTCAAAATTTCATGTCCTCATTTACTGGTAGTGAAAGGAACAGAGGGAACAACAAAATTAAAAAAATAAAACAAAACAAAAACTTGGTAGAAGACTGAAGAATAAACTAAGTTGATTAAAATTCAAGTAGAGTTTTTGTTTTTGTTTAACTGACACTGATTTTTCTATTTTTTTTACTGATTTTATAAAGTCATAAAACACTATCCTAAAACCAGATAGAATGAAAACCAATTATATTTTTTAGATATAAAATGCTTTTCAAGTAGGTATTTCTTCACTTTTATGACTCTTGGTTAGAAAAATGTTGCAATAACACATCAGAAAAATGATATGTTTAAGAGGAGATTTCATTGTTGTACCAAAACCTATGATAGAATTTTAGGTTTAGTCTAGATGATACATTAGTGAGCACCTAGTCTGAATTCTTCATTTTATAGTCAAGGAAAATGATGTCCATAAGGATTTATCTTTTTACCTAACCATCTGTCTGCCTAGAACATGCTTTGTTCCAGAAAGCACTATAAAGTAGTTTGCAAGAATACATAAAATAAAGAACATAAATTGGAAGTAGGTGAAAAAAGGCAAGGATTAAAAAAAAAAGTAGCATCAGACAAAACAGGTCTAAAACTAGCTCAGAAGAGCACACCCTTAAATCTCAGGCATTCGGTGGGAACTTAGAAGTTCTACTGGTCTCTGTGCAGCAGGAAATCTGATTAGTTAAGCAGTTCAGTTACTCCAAAGGTAATTGAAAGCCATCTGGTTGTTCATAACATGGACAACTACTTAGAATGCAAGGAATAAATACCTCTCATGAACCTTGTTAAGAGAACATGTCTTCTAAATCAACAACATCTTGAAGACTTCATTATAGGAGACAGGACAACAAATTCCTAGGTTTTTTTTTGTTGTTGTTTATGTTTTCTCTCAACTACCAGCGTATTACCCTTGTCCAGGGTGCAATTTGGTAAAGTCTGAATGGTCTGAATCCTTCTCTGTCAGCTGGGACTTCCTGGGAGGACACTGGTGTGTTGAGTCCCACCCAGGTGTAGCTTGAACTCCTTTTTTATTCAGTGGTCAGAGACTCTTAACTTTGCTTTTACAGACTGTTGAAAAGAAAACTACATTGTAACAACTTGAGACTTCCTGGGGCTAACATTGAAATGTTATTCACAAACATTTTAGGGTTGGAAATCTGGGATGCTTGTTTAACTCATCAGATTGCTTTGTTGATAGAGATTCAAGAAGGTGGGACTCAGGAATCTGCGTGTAATGCGGGTATGAGAACTCACACTTTGAGAAATGCTGGACAGTCTTCTTGGAAGGAACATCTGTGACTTGATCCTTTAAGGGTGGTACAGATATACTTAGACCAAAGTCTTTATAGGTGGTTTCTTCTTCCTTACTGCCTAGATCTTTGCTATGGCCTTTCAACTGGCTTAACTGTCTCAAGGACTGTCCCCATTACTAATAATTTTTTTCTGTTTCTCCCTGCATGACTTATGAAATGTAAATCTGATCAGGTTACTTTTCCACTTAAAACTCTTTCTGATTTTATATTGTATCTGGAATGAATGTCCAACTTCCTTCTCATGGCATGTGATACCTTCCACAGGGCTAGTCCCTGCCTGCCTTCTCCCTTGTCTGCTTCACTCACACCATTACACTGTGGCAGTGTGATGCTTTTCTCTTAGTGCTTACCAACAGAACTCTCTTCATCCTTTAAGTCCAACGTGAAGGATACCTGCTTATTGAGGCCTATAGATCCCCACACTTATCACATTATATTGCATTACTTATTTAAACACTGATATAATTTGCTGGATTGAGAACTGTCTGAAGGCTTCTGCTTTGTATTAATGTTACACATCTAGTATGTAACATAACAGCTAGCACATAGCACTCAAATATATTTGTTGAATAAAGCTGAAAAAGGGTACAGATCGATAAAGCATGACTAGAAAGAAATATACCAAAATGAACCAGCAAAGAACTGAGATCTGCCAACAACCCTGTGAACAAGTCTTGAAATCAGTCCTGTACTTGCAGGTGAGTATGAGATACCCTCAGACTTGATGGCAACATAATGAGATGTTGCTGAGTGTTCTTGTCAGGTACTTTAGCCAGTCACAAAAAGCTGACTAACATGGATGGTAACTTTTTGAGCTGTGTACTTTCCCCTCAAAATTATTAAGAATTTTCAGGCAGGAATTAGTGAGGGAAAAGACTAAGAGGTGCATAGCAGTTTGGAATGGTCATGTGTTGGGAAAGTAGAGGTGAAGCAGGAAGTGAGAAGGAAGGTCAGGGAATAATTTGGATCGCTAGACAGAACAGGACCAGAGAGGAAACACAATCTTCAGAAACAGTCAAACCTGGCTGGTGTTTCCATCTACTAATTTTAACTTAGGGTAAGATTTTCCCATTTGTAAAATGGAAATGACAATGTCTAACACATACAATACCTCATTGATTGTTAAGTTATATGACCTCTGCTGATGAATTTTATCGAAACATAGATGTTAAAGAAGTCAGAACTTATCAGCATCTTGGGTGCCTAAACTATAGTATCTTTAATCAGAGGCAGTATTTTATATAAAATCTTAATAGTGAAGCTGCATCATCAAGAAGGAAAATTATAGAGCTCAGGAAGTAATTGAAAAGGAAGTAAGAATGCAAGGGTGTAAGCAGGTGTATCATGCAAGCTGTTTGATTTTCCATGAAAAATGTCTTCTTCATCTTTCACAGTGAAATTAAGAGTGGAAATTGGAGGCTGAATGGGATAAATGCTCAAGAAGCATGATTCTTGCTTAATCAAGAGTCTCAGAGATCAGGGCTGCCTTTGTGGAGACCCTAGGAGAGTAAGTTCCTAGTTAAAGGCAAACTTACAGGGCTGCATGGCTGAAGGAAGAAATTGCAGTGGAATTGAAATGCCATATTTCTCTATACTAGTGCAAAAGGAATGATACAAGGGAAGGAAAAAGGAAAATTTGAGGACTGATCTAGTTATGCTTTTTGAGCGTGTTCTAATAGTATTACCATGATGTCATAGTATATTGATTTAATGACCACTGAACATAGAAACTGTAATTGAATATACTCTTGAGGACATGATCATGTACTACTCTTGTGTAATAAGAATTAAACATTTTACATAATAAAACCAGGGAAAGGAGATTTTGGGGTATGTACTGTGTTCTGGAATCCAAATTTCCTTTTATGAAAAACATTTTTCAAAACAAATCTCCCCATGTTTTTTCCAGTGGAAAGATTTCCCTCCTCAATTTGCCTTGTCTTTTAAGCTGTTGAATTTTCTTTCCTTTTATTCCTCTCCTTTTTTCACTAATGTTTCTATGCCAGCCTCTTTGTATCTTCCCGGACATAACAGCTCGTCTTCTTGTGCCATCTGCTGCCTCCTACGTGAGTCAGCCCTGGTAATGGGGGAGACTCTGCATTGCCAGTAACAGCGCATTCAGGGGAAAGTATTTTTGTTCTTTTTTAGATGTAACAGATTACTATTAGCCACATGCTTCTGACCAGAGAGCACTGCCCGAATAATATCTTACAGGAAAATAATGTACAGCTGTTGATTATTTTACTTTGAATACATTTGCATGAACTTGATTATATTGTATGGTCTATAACTGAAGAATCAAATTATCAGTATTTTTAAAAAGGTAACTAAGCATCCATATGTTTCAGGTAACATTTAGATGATACATGATTAACAACAGAAACCCTCCTACTGTAAAGCTATACACTATCTTTAAAGACATAATTTTAGTTTCTAGTAATATCACAAGTTGGAGTAGTCGAGGAAAAATTGCACGTGTTATATACTAATGTGCTATGTTTTAATTTTTATGCCATTATTTTTTTCAGGTCAACTCAAAGGGAAAAATACTACATTTAAAAATGCCTAAGCATATTCACATGATAATTATTTATTTAAATGAGGATAATTTAAATGTGTTGTACCTATATGTCAAGAGCGACATTACATTTCCATAAACCAACTCATAAATCATAAATGAGGCACAAAGAACAAAGGAGCCATGGAGGAAATCCTAAGAGACATTGTAATAGTATACTTGGCAGCACAGAATGTTGAGTTCTGAACAGACCAGAAAGACGCAGCTTCTGCCAACAATAACTGAGAGGGAAAACAGTTTCCTCAGTAAATCCAGTACAGAGAGTGTGGCTATATCACTATTAAAGAGCCCATAGAGACAGATTAAAAGAAAACATTGTTTATACCTTGTATATCACATGAATGGAGATAGTTTACAAAGATTCACCTATGTTTACAAATACGTAAACGAACAAGGGTTAGTAGGCATGTTTTTCTTTCTTTTTTTTTTTTTTTTCAAATGTTGACTCAGGTTGATGCCTATGAGTAAGGTAAATTATTTTTAATTTGCATACTATAAGGAACATCACAAAATATCATTTAAATTTTAAAAAAATTGAACAGATTGTTTTTGAGAGGGGTGTTAGCTTTTGCTTGGGTAATGGACATGCCCAATATCTCAACGGCTTACAAGAACATTTATTTCTGATTCATTTTGCAAGATAGCTTGCGGTCAGCTGCACTGCTTTGGCTGGTCTTTCTGCGTTTAGCTTCATGGGTTTTTCCTCCCCAGGGCCAAGGCTGAAGGAGGTGTCTATTGGGTCCTGCTGGTCTCATGGCACACACAAGACAGGCAGAGCCTAGCACACAAGCATATTTATGCTCCTGCTAGAAGGTGGCCTGAGAGATGTCTGCTCACATTTTTTAGTCAAAACAAGTCATAAAGCTAAGCCCAAAGTCAGAGGAGTTGGAATTACACTCCTCCTACTGAGAAAAAATTGCAAAAGCGGGGAGGAAATGAAAAATTGTGAACAAAGAACACAATCTGACACTGTTGGTAAAAGACATGTCTTTAATTAATATTTTGGAAGGTGTCTTTAATAAAATCCTCTGTGAAAGATCATTGAGATGATCTATAGTTTATTCGAAGCCCTCATTTGTTGTCAAAGCATTTGACAAATGTGGACAAATTTCCTCCCTGAAACTTTCTCTCTCTCTTTTTTTTTCTCTGTAGCATTTTTCTTCATTCTCTCCTTTCCTCTGTATGCCTTCTTTAATGACCTTTCTTCCTGGGGTCCTTTAAACAAGGATTCCCAATGGTTCTTTCATTGGCCCGTATTATAGCTAAGCAATTCCAGTTCTAATTCAGTGTGGATACAACTCAAGTGAACTTCTCCAGTACTGACCTCAAGAACTGTAGTTTCGTCTGCCTTCTCGGACATCCAGTAGAGTGTTTTTTTGTACCCCAAGTTAAATATCGTTGTTAGAAACTTATCTTCTTTCTATCTAGATGTGTCCTTCCTCTTTACCATATTACTCATGTCAGCATTGTTTCTGGGTCCTTCTGATTCATAACTTTGTGTTGTGTTTGACTCCTCCCTCCTGCCAACACCCACTCAGTGAATGCTAAGTCATAGCACATCCTATTATCACTATTTCCTGGTACTGGCCATTCATTTCTTTCCACCATCATCATTCTGGCTTCCCTCTTCAGTCCATTCCAACCACTCAAACTAATGCACATTCTTCCCCAATGTTCTCTCCTATCTAGAATGTCTTCAAGACAAAATTGGTTACAAATTTAACCTAATATACAAGGCTTTCACAGTGTTTGTAAGTCAATTTTTTGAGGTTATTTTCTAAAAGTTAATGTTCACTTTTAGGGAACTTCATATCACTTGAACACACTCAACATTTCTGACTTACTTTATTTGATTTACTTTTTTCTTTCTGTAATATACTCCTAGCCCCAACTTTTGTTCTGATGCAACCTGTGACTTTAAATTCAATCCATAAAGACATCTCTTCCAAAAACTTTGATAGCTATTGGCTTCTGTCTGTTCTGAGAATAGATTTGCTTTGTGTTTCATTCTCATGTTTATTTTAAAATGACTTTATAAAATTATTTCTTCAATAAGAGACTATAACCTTTCAGGGAATCAAGACTGCATATTACTCTACTTATAATTCCTTGCAGCATCTAACCCAACACTTTGTATAAATAAATTAATTTACTAGTACTAGTAAGGGATTGAACATAGGATCTTGGGTATGCTAGGCAAGTTCTCTACTCCTGAGCTACATTCCCAGCCCCTAAAACAAATTTACAATGTTACTTTTAGAATTTAACTCAGGAGCCAAACTCTCTGGCACATAATAAGCACACCATAAATGTTAATTATAAGTGTTTTTTTGGTTATTATTAAATTTTTAACAACTGCTAGTAGAATTTGGTTACATTTACTTGAAACAGTTTCACATCATTTCCCACCTTTTTATAAAGTGATTAGTAAATGAGAACAAACAAATTCTACATAGAGACCATTGAGCAATGATTTATATTTCCATTTACAATAAACATTCATTATGAGCTTTCTTTGGGAGAGTTGAGACCCATTCTTTGCACAATGTTAATTTCTATATAGAGTGTTTAGCTTAGCTTACATAGTAAAGGAATTTCCTGAAATAAATGAATTCTCTGCAACCTGCCAAAAGATCATTAAAATAACCATTAAGTCTCCTTAGAAGATAAATATAGAAAGAAGCACTTTTATTATGAATTGCTCAACAGCTCGAGTTACCTCAGTTATTATTCTCTCTGAATAAATAGTTACCTACCACATAATTGCCTTGTTTCAGCTATGAACTTGGAGAATTATTTAAAAATAGGTCACAAATCAGTAGGTAGGTGGGAGAGTGTGGTGATCCACCACTAATTTCAGTTTTTAAAAGACAGATTTTAAATTCTCATGTTTATTTTAAAATGATTAAATGTCATGATTTTTTGAAAATGCAAATGTCTCAGAGTCATCACACTGGCGAATACTAAGAGGATTGGTGTCAGAAAAAAGAAGTAGAAATATGGTTTTTAAGATTCTAAATCATTAGAGTCAAATGTGTTTCATTAAATTTGAACATGTTTTTTTTGCGGGGTGGGGGGTGGGGGGAAGAAACACATTTTTGAGTTTCCCATTGGAATTTCTTGTAAGTAAACTTTGAAAATAGTTTTGCAGTAACTGTCAGAAATAACAGTTGCACTTTTGTTGTCCTTCCTTGATCCCCTTGTTTAGAGATCACCACAAAGAAAGGAAAGATTACATTGAATTCTTATTTCTCAGACCTTTGAATAACACTTTAGTGAAGTTTTCTATGTAAATATCTTCTCAAAGTAATGGGATTTAAAACTTTTTTAAAAAGATAGCTTGTCTTATTCTTTAGAAATTCTCATATATGTAAATTAATTAGCCAAAACAAGGATGTTTAAGTGGTTAAGTGTGTATATATTTAGAATATATATATATATATATATATATATATATATATATATATATATATACACACACACACACACACACACACACACACACACACATATAAAGATGACCTGTTATCTTTACCTCACTTTTAAAGGCTTGCACCTTTCAGGTATTAGGAACCAGATATTTTACGTGTTCAAGTTGTAAAAGAGGCACAAAATGCAAACTTATAACTACTTTTACAAGCATAAATATTAACTATGAATGCTAATTTAGCTTAGTATGGACCAGGTATGTACTTATATTTATCAGGCTACTTAAAAGTCTTGCATTTCTTATGTATAAACAAGAGGTGAGGACTAGATCGTTTTGAAGTTTCAAGTACTAAATTTCTTTAGGCCTCACATCAAAATTATTCTATGAATAGGACCCATAGATGGCAGTACCATGTAATAAAAACAATGAAAAGAAAAATGATGATTTTTTTTATTTGTCCAGATTGAATACAACATAAAATCAGAACTCATTTTTTACAGAGTTTCAAATGGAAACTAAGAAAGCAAAAGAAAATGGCCATCCTCATAATCATTTTTGTTTTCTAACATTCAAGTTTCATGAAACCTAGTTGCACAACATGAAGACTGGAGAAAAATGAAAGTCTATAATGCATTGGAAAGCAAAAACATCACCAGGTTTCTTAAGGAAAAATAAGAAGGGCAAATTCTGATACCAGAAAACTGGATTCTTGAAAGAGGACAGTAGAAATAATATGCCTTTTTAAAGAAAAGTAAAACAACGACCTTGACAACAGCAGTTTCCGGAAACTGACATTGCAGTGACCTTGGGCGGCGCGGGAAGGACGCTTGGCTCCAGGGAGAGACAAGATGGCGGAGCAGGCCGCAAGGCCAGGCCCAGCAGCTCCTTGGTACTGGGCTTCCGAGGCGGAAGACGGCTCCTCCGTGAGGTGAGTGTCCAGGAAACCTCACAGACACATTAGAACACTGAATTGAAAAACAAACAGAATTCCTAGAGCTATAGAGGGTCGGTAACTTGAGCATCAGAAATAACACCTCAGAGTGGCGCCAGCTTGGCCGCCATGGCGGGAGCAGGAGCGGGAGCGCTGACCAGAGAGACGTGGGGCCCGTGGGTGAAAAAATTAAAAAATACACAAAATCCGACACAGGGAAACCTGTAGTTTCTAGAAGAAGGCTGATTTTTATGAACGCAGAGTTAGTAGGGTAAGCCATCTACTGGGGTGAAAGCCTTGGGGGCTGCGGGCCTGAGCCCTCTGGAGGGCAGAGCACTGGCAGGTGAGGAGACCATTCCAGGGGCAGAAGCTGTCCCAGTGCACCTTGCACAAGTGTGAACAGAGAGGGGATGTGGGGATGTAAGGTTGTGGGGATGGGGGGAAGGGACTGGGAACTCATAAAGGAAGTTACTAGCAGCTGAGGGAAAAATCCAGAGGGTGCCTGAACCAAAAAGACAAAGAAGATTTTACCTGGACACTTCACCCTCTGGATCTCAAGGGAGAAAAATCCCATAATAGTTGGCACCCTATAAGAGCTGTTGGCCATCAAGCCATCTGCCATCCAGAGTGGATAAACGGTAATTCACATTCAGAGCAGTGAAGGTGAAACCTGTTGGGGCTTAGTTCCTATACCCTACAGGTGGATTTATCTGGAAGCCCCAGAAGTCCAGAAGCCCAGCAGAGATAGGAAGCTCACCAATAGGAGGAGTGGACCAAATCTCAAATACTTACCAACAGAGTTCCCAAATCCACCGAAGTCCAAACCCCCACAAATGGAAACTTCTCTCTAGAACTCTGCATCTGCACCACTCAGAATTACACAGTTCATGAGCACTCTGTAGTCTGTCTTGCCCCAAACTGGGAGATTGAAAGCCAAGAGCTACTACACCTAACTGGCAGCTAGCTGAGGAATGCAGGACAGTGGCCAAAAATACAAAGCCAAAAATAAAGACTGAGAATACATACCTGCCAACAGATTTGATTACCATAGTGGAAACAAGCCCTCTATCATTAAGATTTTTCTTTTTCTTATTTCTTTTGTCTGCTATTGTCTATTTTTTAACTTTAAAAATTTTTAACCTTTTTTTTTTCAATTTTAAGCATCATTTTATCATATTGTAGTATCCCTCACTTTTGTTCATTATGCATGATTTTGTATGTGAGTGTGTGGATGTGTATTCTCTCACTGCATGGATAGGTTTGAATATATATGTACATAAATTCATATGACTTATACATTAATAGCTCTCACCTACGTGTGTGTTAATTAGCCTAGATTAGACATAGGTGGGGTACAATTATATTTGAGGGTGTGAGTTGTTTGCATCTCATATTTGCTGCTTTGTTCTTACCTAGGTTCTGGGCTCTCTTATCTCCCCTTCTCCACTTTCTTCCCTCAGTAACAGCCAAATTTTCCCTTTCCCACCTCTTCTATTTCTTTTTTGCATTACTTTGTGTTAGTCTAGTATTCCTTCTTCATTACAGATGACCCTGCTTCCAATCTCCCACCTCTCCTCTGATCACCTTTTCAAACACTTCAATCTTTCTCTTGTCTTCCTACCCTATTGTCTCTTACTTAAGAAACTTATCCCAGTAGATAATAGAAATTACACAGATCATGTAATTACTACCCCATTCAAGTTGTTGTGATTATTAATACAATGTACTGCATAGTAGATGCCTTTTGTCAAATACTGATCTAGTTCACAATTTTTAAATTTTTGGTATTGTTGTTAAATGCTTATCCCACCATTTCTATATAGGTTGTAGTAAGTGTTATAGATGTCAAAGTAGACACTAGAAATCTACTAATTGCTGGTGTTAGGGTCATCTGGCTCTCCCCTTCCACTAAGAGGAAAGAGATTAGGACACTTCAAGGTCACAGAGTAGAGATCCTGCTGCTGAGAAATACATATCCACCAAGCAATAGTGAATCTCATCCCACACACAATCTAGCTCACCTGAATCTTAACATCATTCCATCTTAAAACTTAAGGAGACAAGCCTCCTAAAGCAACAGCCAGGACCCAACAAAGAACAATCAGAGAGGGACCTCTAGACTCACTCCTTGACATTTACCCATATACCAAAAACAGAAGTCTCTGAATAAATAGGATAATTACATACAAAAAGACAAGTATAAAAAAAGGAATGAAACAGGAATCAAGACCTCTGAAAACATGAGGAAAGAGGCAAACAAATCTTCTCCTCAAATTCACAATCTCCCAACTGAGGATCCCACTGATATTTAAGTGGACAAAATCCCATAAAATGATTATAAAAAATGGACTATTAAAATGTTCAATGAGCTAAAAGAAAATCTAAGGAATGACTTTCGAGAGCAAAGACAGGAGATAAAAGACCACTTTAATACAGGAATAGAAACATTGGAAAAAACCAAAACCAATCAGAACTCCTAGAAATGAAGGAAACAATCAAATTAAAAACTGTATTGAAAGTATTACAAACAGATTAGCTGGTGTATGAAATAGAACTTCATGAGACAGGGCCTTAAGTACACAGAATTCAATAATGGGGAAAAATGATAAAACATGATCAGAATAGACAAGAACTCTGGGATAACATCAAGAGACAACATCAAGAGACAACCTGAGAATTATTGTGTTAGAAGAGAATAAGGAGATACAAGCTAAAAACATTAAGAACATTTTCAATGTGATAGTTCTAGAAAAATTTTTCACATACTGAAAATAAGATAGACATTCACATACAGGTGGCCCTAACTAGACCTAATCAAAGAGAAATTCTCCAAGGCACATCATAATCAAAATGCCTAACATAGAAAATAAGGAAAGAGTATTAAAAGTTGCAAGAGAGAAAAATCAGGTCAGATTTAGAAGCAAACTAATAAGGCTTGTGTGTGATTTCTCAATTCAGACTCTAAAATCAAGGAGGATCTAGAATGACATATTTATAGATTTAAAGGAACAACTGCCATCCAAGGTTACCATACCCAAAAAAGTTCAGTTTCAAATTTGAGGGGGAAATATAAAATTTCCAAGACAAGAATAGAGTAATAGAATTTATGACCACCAAGCCAGTACTACAAAGAATACTCAAAGATATACTGTACACAGAGGGACTCAAAAACAAATTCTAAATGTCCCAAATAGATGAAGATAAATAGAATAATAATCCACTAAATAAGAATCAAGAGAGGATGAAACAAAAAACCCCAAGCCACAAACATATCCCTAACTCATACTGGATGTTAATGGTCTCAACTTCCTCGTCAAAAGACATACATTAACAGAATAGATAAAAACAAAATGAAACAAGACAAAACAAAAAATCAAGATCCAACTATATGCAGTTTGTAAGAGACTCATTTTATAGGTAAAGACACCTGCATGCTGAAGATAAAAGATGGGAAAAAAATTTTCCTTGCAAACAGATCCTCAGAACAAGCAGGAGTAGCTTTTCTCATATCTGACAATATAGATTTCAAGCAAAAACTGATCAGAAGAGGCTACTACATTTCTGATAATGGGAATAATCCAACAAGAAGATATAATGATACTAAGTATTTATACCTCAAATGTCAGCACACCCAATTATGTAAAACAAAACAAACAAAAACTCCACGACAATAAATCTCAGAATGATCCCAACACAATAATACTGGATTATTTCATCATACCCTTATCAGCAATAGGGCATCAAAACATAAAATCAATAAAGATATTTCCAACCTAAATAAAACAATAAATCAAATGGACCTAATAGTCATCTACAGAATATTTCACCCCCAAACAGCTGAATCTACCTTTTGCTCAGCAGTGCCTAGAACTTTGTTCAAAATAGATCATATCCTAGATCACAAAGTAAGACTTAGCAAATAAGAAGAAATCGGTATAATCTATATAATTGCACAATGAAACTTGAAATCAACAGCAAGAGAAATAACAGAAACCATATAAACACATGGAGATTGAACAATAATCTTTTAAATGAAGAATTGATCAAAGAAGAAATGAGAATAGAAATCAAGAAATTCTTTGAAATGAATGAGAACAGAGATCCAACATATAAAAATTACGGGACAGTATAAAAGCAGTGCTAAGAGGAAAATTTATAGCACTTAGTGCATACATTAAAGATTAGAGAGATACCAAATAAATAGATCTATTCTCCACCTTAAGGCTTCAGAAGAAAAAGTACAAACTTATTCCCAAATCATCGGAAGATAAGATATAATTAAGATGAGAGCCCAAATTATTGAAAGTGAGAATTGAAAAAAATACACAGGATCAATGAAACTGAGTTGATTCTTTTTTTAAAATTTATATATGCCAGCGGAATGCATTACAATTCTTATTACACATATAGAGCACAATTTTACATATCTCTGGTTGTATACAAAATATAGTCACACCACTTTGTGTCTTCATACATGTATTTTGGATAATAATGATTATCACATTCCACCATCATTTCTAACCCCATGCTCATCATTGCTAGAGAAATGAAAATCAAAACAAGTCTAAGATTTTATCTCACTACAGACAGAATGGCAGCTATTATGAAGACAAACAACAATAAGTGTTGGTGAAGATGTGGGGAAAAAGGTACACCCATACACTGCTGGTGGGACTGCAAACTGGTGCAACCAATATGGAAAGCAGTTTTGAGATTTCTTGGAAAATTGGGAATGGAACCACCATTTGACCCAGCTATCCCTCTCCTCGGTCTATACCCAAAGGACTTAAAAACAGCATACTACAGGGACACAGCCACATCAATGTTTATAGCAGCACAATTCACAATAGCTAAGCTGTGGAACCAGCCTAGATGCCCTTCAATAGATGAATGGATTCAAAAAAGTGGCATATATACACAATGGAATACTACTGAGCAATAAAAGAGAATAAAATCATGGCATTTGCAGGTAAATGGATGGAGTTAGAGAAGCTAATGCTAAGTGAAGTTAGCCAATCCCCCCAAAAAACAAATGTAGAATGTTTTCTCTGACATAAGGGGGCTGATTCATGGGGTTAGAAGAGTTGATTCTTTGGAAAATAAGATTGATAAACCCTTAGCCAAACTAACCAAAAGAAAGAGAGGGAAGACCCAAATAAATAAAATTTGAAATGAAAAGAAGATATTTCCAAAGACCATCCTGAAATCCAGAGAATGTTTTGAAACTATTTTGAATATTTATATTTCAGCAAACTGGAAAATCTAAAAGACATTGAAAAATTTGACCTGCTCAAATTGAACCAGGAAGATATAGAAAACCTAAACAGACCAATATCAGGTATTGATATTGAAACTGAAACAGTAATTAAAAGTCTTCCAAAAAAGAACAAATCCAGGACAGATGAATTCTTAGCTGACTTCTGCAAGACCTTTAAAGAAGAATCAACACCAGTTTTTCTTAAATTGTTCCATGGAATTGAAAGGGAAGGAACACTTCCAAATATATTCTGGGATGCCAGTGCAACCATGATACCCAAACCAAACAAAAGTGCATTAAGGAAAGAAGATGGCAGACCAATATCCCTGATGAAAATAGATACAAAAAATCCTTAACAAAATATTAGAAAACCACATTAAAATCCACATAAAAAGCGTACATGATGATCAAGTAGGTTTTATTCCAGGGATGCAAGATTGGTTCAACATATGCAAATCAACAAATGTTATTCACCGCTTAAACAGAATTAAGGACAAGAGTCACATGATCATCTCAATAAATGCAGAAAAGGCCTTCAATAAAATCCAGTGACAATTCCTGTACTCCACCAGTGATTCGGCAGAGGAAGAAATCAGGGAAACTATTTTACTTATAATAACCTCAAAACAAAACAAAAAACTAAAAAATAAACCAAATAAACAAAAACCTTGGAATTAAACTAATCAAGGAGGTAGAAGAGCTCTACAATAAAAATTTTAGAACATTGAAGAAAGAAATTGAAGAAGATCTTAGAAGATGGAAAGGCCTTCCATGTTCTTGGATAGGCAGAATTAATATCGTCAAAGTGGACATACTACCAAAAGCACTATAAATACAATCCTCATTGAAATACCAATGAAATTCTTTACAGAATTAGAAAAAAACTAATCCTTAAATTCATTTGGAAGCATAAGAGACCCAGAAAAGCCAAAGCAATTGCAAAACCAAACCAAATCAAACAAAAAAGCAATGTAGGAGGCATCACAATAGCTGATCTGAAATTATATAAATTATATTACAGAGCTTTAGTAACAAAACAGCAAGGTATTATCATCAAAACAAACATGAAGATCAATGTAAAAGAATAGAAGAGACAGAGACAAATCCACATACCTGCAGTCATCTGACACTTAACAAAGGTGCAAAAATATATTTTGGAGAAAATACATCCTTTTAAACAAATGGTACTAGGAAAACTGGATAGCTATATGTAGAAAAATCAAACTATATCCCTCTCACCTTGCACAAAATTCAAATTGAAATGGATTAAAGACTTAGGAATTAGACCAGAAACCTTGCAATTTCTAGAAGAAAACATAGGGTCGACATTCCATCATATACGTGCCAATACCAACTTCCTTAATAAAACTCCCAAAGAGCAAGAAATAAAAACCAAGAATGAATAATAAATAAATGAATAATAAATGGGATGATAGCAAGTTGAAAAAGTTTCTGCACTACAAAGGAAATGATTAATAGTGCAAAGAAATAGTCTTCAGAATGGGAGAAAATCTTTGCCAGCTATTGCTCTGAGAGAGAATTAATGTCCAGAATTTATAAAGAACTCAAAAACTTAACATCAAAACCTCCAAATAACCCAATCAATAAATGGGCAAAAGAACTAAACAGAAACTTCTCTAAAGAAGAAACACAAATGGCCTACAAATATATGAAAACATATTCCATATCTCTAGCAATCATGAGATGCAAATCAAAACTAAGATTTCATCTCACTCCAGTCAGAAAGTCAATAATCAAGAATACAAATAATAATAAATGCTAGTGAGGATGTAAGGAAGAACATATACTCTTACATTGTTAGTGTAACAGTATGGAGACTGGAAAACAAGATGGAGACTGCTCAGAAAACTAGGAATGGAACCACCATGTGACCCAGCCATCCCACTCTTTGTTATTTTCCATAATAACTAAAATCAGCATACTATAGTGATACAGCCACATGTAATGTGTATAGCAACACAATCCAGAATAGCTAAATTATGGAATTAACCCATATGCCCATCAATAGATAAAAGGTGTGGTAAGCCATTGTTATAGATCGTGGCCGCCATTAGAAGATGGCGCCGGCTTCCACTGTGGCCTGTGGTAAACAACTCCTTTTATGGAGAGTTGGCGCGCAATCTCTGACTGCCCTATGAGAAAGATCCACGTGGCGGCTTAAGATTGGTATGCGGGAGGCTTTATTAGGCTATGCTTGGGCGCTCGGCGGGGGGTCGCTAGAAGATGATACTTGAATCAAGGCCTGAATAAACTGCTGAAAGAAGAATCCTGTGTCGTGTTTTCCCTTGCCGGCGAGGGGTCGCGACACTTGGTGGCCCTCACGGGGAACCATATTCCTCGAACCCAGGATCCAGAACTTTCAGCAGTCAGGGTGGTGCACCGGTAAGTTCCCAGGTAAAGTGGGAATCCGCAAGCTAATAGCAGGACGCTCCTCTGTAGAAAAGGAGAGAGCGGGGATTTCATAGAACGGGATGCTCCTCTGTAGAAAGGGAGAGAGCGGGGATTTTTGTACTTTCACTGTCTTTATAGCTCTGAAAACGTTATGGGCGCTACCTCTTCAAGCCCAATTTTGTTGGCCCTAGATGGGTTGCTACGTTCAAAAGGACTTAAGGTAAAGCAGAGTACTTTGCAAATGTTTTTGAGAGAAGCTGATATAGCGGCTCCTTGGTTTGCCTTTTCAGGGAGTCTTACGATTCCTAGCTGGGACAAATTAGGGAAAGATCTAGATTTCGTTCGTGAGCAAGGCACCTTAGAGGGTGGTGTTATACCACTTTGGAAGTTAGTTAGAGGATGTATAGTAGATAGTAAATGCCAAGAAGCTGTGAGTGAGGGTCAAGCTGTTCTTGAGCAACTACATGAGGAAAAATCTGAAGGATCACATAGTGAAGTGGCAGAGAGTATTAAGAGTAAGAGTAGTGAGAAGGCAAAAGAGCCTGAAAATAAAAATAGGAGAAGGCTCTACCCAGACTTGACCGAATTAAAAACGCCTGAGAACACAAGCGACTCAGAGAGTTCTGAGGACCTTGATATATTGCTACAACAACTACGCAAGATAAAAATGAAGAAGAAGAAAAGGGAGATACAGGGCACGCAGGCCTACTGTAAGAAGGGGAAGGGATCTAATATCGGTCAACAAAACTCTGAGGAGGAGGAGGTAGAAAATCTAGAAGAAGATATGGTGCCGGTTGCCCCACCTCCGTATGTGGGGGGGAGCCAAGGTTCCGGGAGATCTTTTCATGCGCAAGTTTGGAGGACAGTTAATACAGATATGGGACTTGCATACCCTGTATTTCAGGACAATAACAGGGGAAGATATCATGAGCCTTTAGACTTTAAGATAATTAAAACCTTGGCAGAATCTGTCCGCACTTATGGCATAGATGCCGCTTTCACCCTTACTCAGGTGGAGGGACTTACTAGATTTTGCATGACTCCTTCAGATTGGGCTAGTCTAGTCCGCGCTTGTGTTTCCCCAGGGAAATACTTGGATTGGAGCGCATTTATGCTAGAGGGTGCAGTAGAGCAGGCGGCCCAAAATCATGCAGCGGGACGCCCTGCCTGGGATAAGGATATGCTTTTGGGGCAAGGCAGGTTTGCTAATCAACAAACAGGGTACCCCCCTGAGGTATATGAACAGATTAATAACATTTGTATCCGTGCATGGAAATTACTCCCAAATAGAGGAGAAGTGTCTGGCAATTTGACAAAAATTATACAAGGCCCCACAGAACCTTTCTCAGACTTTGTTGCCAGGATGGTGGACGCAGCAGGAAAAATCTTTGGTGACCCTGATAGAGAAATGCCCTTGATTAAACAACTTGTCTTTGAACAATGTACTAAAGAATGTAAAGCAGCTATTACTCCTTATAAAAACAAAGGCATAGAGGCCTGGATGAAAGTCTGTAGAGAAATAGGTGGGCCGTTAACTAATGCAGGCCTTGCTGCTGCTGTCCTTCAATTATCACATAAATCCAGCCCTGTTGCCGGAAAGTGTTTTGGGTGCGGTCAAGGAGGACATTTTAAATGAGAATGTCCTAACAAGAAGGGAACATCCAAAATTGAGCCCACCTCTGTTAGCCGTCAACCGGGCTTATGTCCCAGATGTAAAAAGGGAAAGCATTGGGCTAATGAGTGTAGGTCCGTCAGAGATGTACATGGTCAGCCTTTAAAAGATAGAAACATGTCAAAAAACGGCCGGGGGGGCCCCGACCCCAGGGCCCGCAAATATATGGGGCAATGGAAAATGGGACAATGGAAACCGAGTCATGGCCGTCCCTGCGCCATCCCAAGAATCGCGGAGAGCCACTGCAGGTGCCGCGGGACTGGACCTCTGCTCCGCCGCCAGACTCGTATTAACACCTAAAATGGGAGTCCAACTGGTGGAGACTGAATTTAAAGGACCTTTACCACCTGGCACTGTGGGCTTGCTGATTGGGCGTGCTTCCTCTATCCTATGAGGCCTTCATGTTTTCCCTGGGATTATTAATCCGGACACGGTAGGAACAGTGAAGGTTATGGTGGAGGCCCCAAAAGGCATTGTGTCCATTTCCCCAGGAGACCGGATTGCCCAATTGCTAATTCTACCCAGTTTACATACCCGCTTTCCTGCTAATTCCTTTTTGAGGACAAGTGATGAGATTGGAACAACCGGAGGGAATTGCGTTTACTTGTCCTTAGATATGAAGAACCGTCCTACTTTAGAGTTAACTATAGAAAGCAAATCAATTTTAGGATTACTAGATACTGGGGCAGATCGTAGCATAATTGCTTTAAAGGACTGGTCAAAGGGGTGGCCGGTGCAGCTCTCAGATCAATCACTAAGAGGTTTGGGATACGCTCAAGCTCCACAAGTCAGCTGCAGGCATTTATCATGGAAAGATTCTGAGGGACGTTCTGGCACTTTTCAACCATACGTGCTCGATCTCCCAGTCTCTCTATGGGGACGTGATCTTATGAAGGACATGGGGTTTCAACTTAGTAATGAATATTCAACAGTTGCTCAAAAGATAATGCAGGACATGGGATATAGACCAGGTCTTGGATTAGGAAAAAATTTACAGGGATGTAGATATCACTTAGAACCTCAACAAAAACTTAATAGACATGGGCTGGGTTTTTCTTAGGGGCCGCTGAGGATCAGGTGCCCATTACCTGGAATACAGGGGAACCGGTGTGGGTTCCTCAGTGGCCGCTCCCCTCTGAAAAATTGACTGCAGCTTGTGCTTTAGTACAAGAACAATTAAAGTTGGGACATATAAAGCCCTCCATTTCTCCATGGAATACACCCATATTTATTATTAAAAAGAAGTCTGGAAAATGGCGGTTGTTACATGATCTACGGGCCATTAATGCTCAAATGCAGCTCATGGGACCCATTCAGAGAGGTTTGCCTTTGCTTTCAACAATTCCAAAAAATTGACCAGTGATATGTATAGACATTAAAGATTGTTTCTTTTCCATTCCATTGCATCCTCAGGACTCCGAACGTTTTGCTTTTACTCTGCCTTCATGTAATCATGAGGAACCTGATCAAAGGTTTGAATGGGTGGTTTTGCCTCAAGGCATGGCCAATAGTCCTACAATGTGTCAAATGTTTGTAGGAGCGACCATTGTTCCACTCAGACAAAAGTATCCATTGTTAAAGTGTATACATTATATGGATGATATATTGCTGGCAGCCAAAACTAAATATATGTTGGAAGCAGCTTACACTGATTTGGTACATTTATTGCAATCAAAGGGCTTGTTTATTTCACCTGATAAAGTACAAACAGGAGATTCTATTGATTATCTTGGTGCTAGTATCTCTTGTAAAACTATTACACCCCAAAAGGTGACTCTCAGGACTGATAATTTATGTACCTTAAATGATTTCCAAAAACTATTGGGTGACATAAATTGGATTAGGGGTTATTTACATATTCCCAATGCTGAATTAAAACCCTTGTATGAAATTCTTAAAGGTGATTCAGACCTTTCTTCCCCTCGGCATCTTACTGAGGAAGCAAGGTCAGCGCTGCTGAAAGTGGAGGAGGCTATACAACATGCTAGCCTTTGCAGGCTTCAAGAGGATAAGCCTCTTCAATTATGTGTGCTCGCCACTGTACGGCAACCCACTGGAGTTTTGTGGCAAGATGGTCCTTTATTGTGGATACATCCACGTATATCCCCTGCAAAATCTCTTGAGTATTATCCTGATGCAGTTGCTTCCTTGGCTATGTTAGGGATACAACAAAGTATACAACTTTTTGGTTTTCCTCCAACGTCTGTGATTGTCCCTTATACGTGTCAACAAATTCAAGTTTTGTGTGCTAGCCTGGATAATTGGGCTATATTGCGATGCTCTTTTCCAGGAGAGATAGATAATCACTATCCTTCACATCCTCTTATAACATTTGTTAAGGAACATCCTATCATTTTTCCTAAAATCACTTCTTCTACACCTATCCCAGGAGCTGCAAATATCTTTACAGATGGATCCAAAACTGGTATTGGAGCCTATGTGGTAAATGATCAACCTCCTATCCAACATCAGTTTGCTCCTGGCAATCCACAATGGGTGGAGTTACAAATTGTCATAAAAGTCTTTGAACAATGTCCGTTTCCTTTTAACTTAATCTCAGATTCTATTTATGTAGTTCAAGCTTTAAAGGTGTTGGAAGCTGTGGGTCCCATACACACTTCAGGAGTAATGTCTTCCCTTTTCCTCCATCTTCAAACACTGATTTGGAATCGCTCCGCCTGTTTTTACCCTTTACATATTCGAGCTCACACAGGTTTACCGGGTGCTCTTTCTGCTGGCAATGCCCAAGCTGACCTTGCTACTCGTCCTTTTTGGATGTTCCTCGTTTCCTCCTTAGACCAAGCTAGAAACTTTCACAGTAAATTTCATGTTAATGCACGAGCACTTCAAAAGCGCTTTACTATCTCCCGTGCTGATGCTTGCCAGATTGTCTTAGATTGCCCTAATTGTGTCATTTTGCATCATCCTCCTTCTGTGGGCGTAAATCCTCGTGGTTTGCGGTCTTTAACAATATGGCAAATGGATGTCACTCATATCCCTGACTTTGGCAAACTTAAGTATGTCCATGTGTCTGTGGATACTTGTTCTGGTATTCTCCATGCTTCTGCTTTGTCTGGTGAAAAGGCTGGAAATGTTATCACGCATTGCTTGGAAGCCTGGGCAGCATGGGGTTTACCACAGACCATTAAAACGGACAATGGTCCAGCGTATACTGGACGACAATTTTCTTC
This sequence comes from Marmota flaviventris, assembly GCF_047511675.1. NCBI lineage: Eukaryota > Metazoa > Chordata > Mammalia > Rodentia > Sciuridae > Marmota > Marmota flaviventris. Next base: position 32,977,042 of record NC_092511.1, on the reverse strand, counting down.
CTTTTGCAGCCAGATGGGTATCCAGCTTGTCCATGGTTTACCTTACAATCCACAAGGTCAGGGTATTGTAGAGCGTGCTCATAAGACTCTAAAAGAGATGTTAATAAAACAAAAAGGGGGAATTGGCTTAGGCCACACCCCGAAAGAGCGCCTCTCCCTGGCTCTATTTACTATTAATTTCTTGAATTTGGACATCCAAGGGCGCTCTGCTGCGACTAGGCACTGTTCGCCCTCTGCCCCGAACTTTGGGCACGTTAAGTGGAAAGATGTACTTTCTGGACAATGGTATGGGCCTGATCCCGTGCTGGCATGGGCACGAGGTTCCGTCTGTGTTTTCCCACAGGACCGGACAGAGCCGGTGTGGGTTCCAGAACACCTGACAAGAAGAGTCCCGACATCAATCAACCAACAACAGGAGGCGCTACAACAATCTCATGATGAGGACCATCCTTCTACTGAGTGTCCTGGTTTTAATGCTGATATCGATGGTACAGGGGACATCAATGCAGTGGTGGGCGGTAGCTCGAACGTGGCCAATGCCGATGCCGGTTCATAGCAATTCTAGTGTTCTCCCCACTCTTTTTTCTACTTCATGTGAGATGTCTGCTCCTTGTGTTTCCCCTAGAGGGGACCAAGATCGGTCCTTCAATCTCTCCAGCATCAATCTCACAGGAGTTTTTTGCTTCAGTTTTTCCAAGGGTGCTTGCATCCATTTAAAACTTAAGAACTTGACTAACTGGGAGGACCCATTGCAGTACAGTCGGATCTCGCAGGGAGTTTTGTTTGACGCACTCCTACAAATTAGCTCAGGAAAAAACCAGGGCTCAGGAAACTTGACAAATACTTCTGAGCTTAATATTACCACTCTGGCCATTACTTCCCAGGTGTTAATTCCGTTGTCTCCTTCTAATCAGACCTCTAATGCCACTCATTTTAAGGCTTCTCCTTATTGCACTCCTGAGTGTGGCTTCCCCCCAACATTCACGCCTTGCCAAGATCATTCTTGGGAGAAACATCAGGTCGCTAAAGGTTTCTCTCTTTCCCCCTCTCTTAAAAGATACTTGTATAATTCTTCCAACAATAATTCCTCTATAGGAGCAGGTTGGTCTTGGTTTCAATGGTTGATTTCCAATGAAAAGGGAGCCACAGCTGATATCTCCGCTTTGGCTCAGTTACGAGGAGTCCAAAGTTTGCTGTTTAATGTTTCTGGCAGTACCCAAGACTCGGAACGAGGTAGGAGACTCGGAAATTTTTCACGTAATTCACAATTAAGTAATGCTACGTTACCCTCCGCAGCAGTCTGTCTCCAATCTCCTTTCCTGTTTCTTTTGGCTAATGATACATCACAGGGGATGCTTAATTGTTCTAATGTTACCTGCTATTTGTCTGAGTGTTGGAATGGCTCCTGGACTATGGCAGTGATTATGAAAATTCCAACCTTTGTCCCGATCCCGGTTACTGCAGATCCAGAATCTTTTCCTATTGTTGAACTGATTAGAGCCCGTAGAGATTTTGGAATTACGGCAGCTATAGTGACAGCTGTGGCGGTATCTGCTGCTGCAGCAGTTACAGCTGGAGTAGCCATGGCCAGCCAAGTACAAACTGCTGCTACTATTAATCAGGTTATTCAACAAACATCCACCATACTTGAATCTCAAAGTAGAATTAATCAACACATTTTATCTGGGATTCTGGCTGCTAATCAAAGGATAGATCTGCTTCAAGCTCAAGTTGAGGAGTTGTCTGATCTAGTACATTTGGGTTGTATTGATCAACGTGTGCATTTATGTATAACCTCTGTCAGATTTAATGATTCCAGGAATGCCTCCCGCATCATCGGGGAGTATCTATCCGGAACCTGGTCCATGGAAGCAGAAAACTTGATCCAGTCTCAACTAACTCAGATTGCTGTTTTGAATAGTACCCGTGTCGAACCAGTGACTTTGGGTCAATTCACCAGTTGGCTATCCTCTGCCTTTTCCTTCTTTAAGGAATGGGTGGGAGTGGGTATTTTTGGCGCAATGTGTTGCTTTGGTGTTGTACTTTGTTTGTGGCTTCTCTGTCGCCTTAAAATTCGCCATGCACAAGAAAAGGCTATGATTGTACAGGCTCTTGCGGCCTTAGAAAATGGCATTTCTCCACAAATCTGGCTTGCACATCTTAAACAGTGATTTCTGGGCAGGGCCATTGCACCCCAAGTTAGTTTCACATTGCACTGGGATTGGCATGTCCTCTTCCTTATTCTCTCCCAGTGCTGAATAGCCCTTGCACTCTGCAGGTCTTGTTACCATTGCACGCAGATGGGTTTCAGGACTGGTCTTTCTTCTCGACTACAGACTCTTTACCTTCCTCTGGGGCTTAGGGATTGTGTTGCCAACTTAAATTTTGTTATTATTACCAGGCTACTTGTGTTATCCTACTTCTCGTCGTCGTCACGATGCAGGATGCGAGGCAAAGCACTGCACTTGAGTGATCCCTCAACGGACCTCAAGGAAAGCATGTCCTATTGCATGCGGGTTTGACGTCCACGCCCCGCCCTACGAAAAAAGGCGTCGGCTGATATGGGATCAGGTCTGGGGAAGGCGCCTCCTTAGGACTGAACCATACATTGCAGCCACTTCTGCACAGTGGGATAGGGCCTCTACTTTCGCCTGCATTGTTATATAAAATAAAAGGGGGAACTGTGGTAAGCCATTGTTATAGATCGTGGCCACCATTAGAAGATGGCGCCGGCTTCCACTGTGGCCTGTGGTAAACAACTCCTTTTATGGAGAGTTGGCGCGCAATCCCTGACCGCCCTATGAGAAAGATCCACGTGGCGGCTTAAGATTGGTATGCGGGAGGCTTTATTAGGCTATGCTTGGGCGCTCGGCGGGGGGTCGCTAGAAGATGATACTTGAATCAAGGCCTGAATAAACTGCTGAAAGAAGAATCCTGTGTCGTGTTTTCCCTTGCCGGCGAGGGGTCGCGACAAAAAGGATTAAGAAATCACTGCATACACACACACACCCCATAAATAAGAATGAAATAATGGCTTTTGCTGGTAAATGGATGGAATGAAGAACATCATTCTAAGTGAGATAAGCCAGACTCAGAAACTCAAGGGTCAAACATTTTCTTTCATATGCAGAAGCTAGAGAAAAGGAAAGGAGGAGGGAAGCATAGGACATTACAAATATTAAAAGATGATTAGTAGTTTAGAAGAAGGAGATTGAGAGGCAGAGTGGAGGGATGGGTAAGGGGAGGCGATGCAGGATGAATTCTAAAAATCATGTTATGTGTGTATATATGTATAACACAGGTGCAAAAATATATTTTGGAGAAAATACAGCCTTTTAAACAAATGGTACTAGGAAAAATGGTTACTGTGAGATACAAAGCAGAAAAGTGCTGTACTGAATATAATCCCATCACAGTGTTATACACATTATATGTTATTTATTATGTATAAATAAAATAAGACTTAAGAATTAGACCAGAAATCAAAAGTAAGTAAATAGATGAGTGAAAGGAAGTCTGGCAGAGTAGAGGAGGGAGAACAGGGGAGGGAGGAAGAACAGGAGGGAAAGGGGGAGGGAAAGACGAAGGGAAAGGGGGGGATCATGAACTAAAATAGAATTCTATGCCTGTATGATTTTATTAGGATGAACCCGACTACTGTGTATAACTATAATGCTCTAATTAAAAAGAAACTCATTAGTTTAGGAAAATTTACAGTTAAACCATAAACTTGACCTAATAAAAAGTAGCACAGTAAGATATTTTGAAGTTAATATTGTTTTACTACTGAATGAAGTATTTTAACCCAAAACTAGAAAAAAATATTTTCTCTTGAAGTAAAGAGCAGGGATTGGTTTTAACAAAATGACAGGAATTTCCTATGCTGTATTTTCCATATCAATTGTAGAATAGAAGATTCTAGGGGGTTTGAAGATAGACATCTGCCCATGAAGAATGAGACTCTATTAATCGAAATTTAGCCAATCCTTTGTCCCAATCATTGTGGATTGGGAATTCAGAAAATTAAATTTTCATCAAGATGAAATTTCTTGAGAGCTATATTAGAATATACTACTAATATGTTATAATGCATGTAAATCAAGATAATAAAATATGAAAAATTGAAAAGTTTTCTCTTTCAAAAGTGCTTTATAAAGAACTTCCTCACCTTGCAAAATTATCATCACCATGATGAAACTGGAAAAATAGCCAAGAAAGGATTATAATCATGAACTGTACAACCCAAATATTTAAAACTATAGGCCAAAGTGGGTGCTGATGCTTCCCTATGAATTACATCAAGATGCTGCAGAAAAAAAACTACATTCAAATTAACAATACCAAATATGTCATTGTATAAGAAAGATAAATCATATATCTCAACTGCAAAAGAAGTAAAGAGAATGACTAATATTCAGGCAATTCACATACGTAATAATTATGACATGGGTGCTGGAGTCTAAAATGCCTCTACTTATACACACAACAAGCTTTCTTACAGTACAGGCTTCCCCTATGTTAGAATAGACATAAAAATCTCATGTGCGATGGCAACATTGTTCTCCAGTTGCTCAGTCTCATGGAGCACACCTGTACATCCTCACATTGCTGATAATGGGTAAGTGTAGAGGGGAGGTTGAAGTGGAGCTGGGAGTTTCTTGGAGGTGGTGAGTTCTGGACACCAGATGCAACGCAAGGAAAAATGAGAATTAGGATCCTAAGGAAGAGCAGGGGTGGAGCCAGTTTTCCTCATTTAGAAACAGGATAACCATTACGGCTCTCTCTTTAATATGAACTGGGGGTGGGAACCTTAAAAGGCTTTATCCTTTCCAGACCTCCTCATTCAAATTGCCCCAAATTTTGTTGCTAGGGTCTGGTTCTTGCTGTCTGTCAGCTACATTGGTGTGTGTGTGTGTGTGTGTGTGTGTGTGTGTGTGTGTACTTAGAACTCATCCTTATCTCTGGTTTGCCAGAAACTTCCCACTCCCATGGACTGGCATCTTCTACCTAAAACAGACAGGAGACAAGTCTTATGTGTGTTGGTGGGGAGGGAGAGAAACAAAAAGATTTAATTAAGTTAGGGTCCTGTGGTAAGAATAGGGGAACTGCTTGACAGGAAGCTTTTGAAAGACAAGAAGACATCTGAATTTGGTGTGATAGAAAATGGTTACTGTGAGATACAGAGCAGAAAAGTGCTGTACTGAATATAATCCCTTCACAATGTTATACACATTATATGTTGTATGTTATAAAATCCATTATAGATTGGATATATAACATTTACAAATAACAATGTTATGTATGTATTATTTGAAAGTAGCACTCTGCTTAGGGAAAACTTGTTATTTGGATCAGAATGTAAGCACCTTGGAGGTAAGGGCTCTTCCTCACATTCTTAGGAGTCTCTTAAAAAGCCTGAGTTCCTAATTACTCAATAGATATTGGCTGACTGAGAGTGAGGTAGTTTTAAAGTTTTGTACTTTGGAATAATGTTGTCTCTTCAAAATATTTCATATTAGCATTACCGTTTACATTTTCAGTCTTTGTAAGAAACTGAAAGTGTGTATAACGTCAGACAAAAAATTAAGCAGAGCTCACATACTGCTTTTCCTCTGTATACCCTAGTAATATTTTAGAATTAAAATAGATGTATTCTCTCTCTATTTGAGGTAAGTAAGCCTTTCCTGTACAATTGTGATAAGACACACACACACACACACACACACACACAATAAACACCATATTCAAGAAGAGGAGAAAACCAAAATTCATATTAAAAATTTGTAAATGACTACATTGGGTTAATTTTTTTTATATTACAGGAATTGTGATACATGAAAATAAAAGCAATAATATAGTTTGAGTTTGGCATGGTATAGTGTACTTCTAGAATTTCACTTTATCCAAGATTTCTAATTTAGCCATAGGAGAACCTGCCTATCATCATGTAATGGCTGAATTCCACTTCTATTTCCCTCCAAATCATTAATTTTTATTAGAGTTGATGTTTAAATTTTCATGATACAAATTCAAATATTATCACAGAATTAGGGAGAATAGCAGTAATAAAAATATTTCAAATTTTACTTTTGAGTTATTTTTTGCTACCATACCATTACAAAATAATAGTACAGAACTTCCTTCTCTCTCTCTAATTTATTAAAGCAGCTTATGTTGAAGATACTTAGTTGATATAATCAATTATGGTTTAGGACTATCTGAAGTTCTAAAACTATCATTAGAGATAAGTCACTCTTGTGGCAACAATTCTTTGTTTTCTTTCCCCTTGCCCCATCCAGTGCTTAGCCAGAAACGTTAGGTGCTGGAGATGTTTGGCAAATAAATAAACAACAAGATAAATACAATGTCAAGATTATCCTGACAGAAATAATTATTTACTCATTCATTCATTGTCTATCTTCATTGGGAAATAAATGCCATGAAGGTAGTGACATTATCTCTTTTCTTCACTGTTGTATTCATGTGGCCTGGAATAGCACTTGGCACGTAATATTTGGGTTTATTGATATTTGGTAATATTTATTGAATGAATGAATCAAAAAGGAGTTTAGGATTCAGATATTTGAACAATTACAGTGGAACTAAATGTGGAGTGCAGCAGTGTTATAGATTTCATGAAAGATAAAAACACTCTAATAAAAGTCAGCAAGCTATAAATATCACTGTTACAAATAAGAGATCAGAAGGAGGAGTGGCCTACTGTCAGCTTCCAGGCTTTTCTGACTTCTTACCTGGTAATCTCCCCCCCCCCCCCCCGCCCCCCCCTCTCTTTTTAATCCTTACTTCCACTACGCCTTCTCTACATTTTTCTTTATGTGAATACACAAAGGAAAAACTTAAAATCTTATCTTCAGATTTGTAGATTTCTTAATATGATCCATTCTATCTGAAATGTTTCATTATAACCACAAATTAAGCCTAGGAGCAATTAACTAAAAACATTTATTTAAGAATTTTTTACTTGGTTTCAGAAAATACCAGAAATGCAGCAAAGTTATGCAAAACAGTGATGTAACATCAATACAGGAAAGTAAGAATGAAGGAGAAAAATAAGTGAAAGGAATGAATAGAGCCTTGATTGGGACTCTATTATAAAAACGTGCCATAGCAGGATCAGCAGACTATAGCAGGGGCTAAATCTAGCCTGCTGTGTATTCTTATAAAGTTTTATTAGAATAACACATCCATTCATCTGTGCACTTTCTATGGCTACTTGCACACTACAATGGCAGAATTGAGTAGTTGTGACAGAGTTAGTTTGGCCTGCAAAGATTAAAATGTTATTAAAGCATTATAATCACACATAGTATTTGGGTTCATTTTGATAAAATCATACATGCAAGGAATTTGATTTCAATCCCTATTCCACCTCTTTTTCTTCCCCCTCCTCCCTCCTACTCCCTCCTCTACTTTGCTAAACTTCCTTTCTTCTATATATACATGTTATGGTTTGAATATGAAGTGTCCCCCAAAAGTTCACACATGAGACAATGCAAGAAGGTTTGGAGGAGAAATGATTGGGTTATATCCTTAACCTAATCAATGAATTAATCCCTGATGTTGGGATTAGCTGAGTGGTAACTGGAGGCACCTGGGGTGTGGCTGGAGGAAGTGGTTCACTGGGGGTGTGGCTACGGGTATGTATTTTGAATCTGGAGAGTGGAGTCTCTCTCTCTGCTTTCTGACTAACATGTGAATTGCTTCCCTCCACTGCCATGATGTCCTGCTTCACCTCATGCACGGAGGAATGGAGCTGGCCATCTATGGACTAAGACCTCTGAAACTGTGAGCCCTCAAACTTCTCCTTCTCTACAATTGTTCTCTTTGGGTTCTTTAGTCACAGCAGTGAAAAAGCTGACTAAAACAATGCGTAAAGGTGAAATTACTTTTGGTACCTTTACATATGAATATAACATGATTTTGTTAAATTCCATTTTTCTCCCGTTTTCCCTTCCTTCCCTCACTCTTGTTCTACTTCACTGATCTTGCCTGTATCTTTATGACATCAGATCCCCTGTCCTACTGCCTTCTTTCCCTTATTTTTCTCTAGCATCCACATATTAGAGAAAACATTGGGCCTTTGAGTTCTGAGTCTGGCTTATCTCACTTAGCATGATGTTCTCCATTTTCATCCATTTACCAGCGAATGCCATTATATCATTCTTATGTATGGCCGAGTAGAATTCCATTGTGTATTTGTACATCACAGTTTCTTAGTCCATTCATCTACTGACGGGCATCCAACTTGATTCAATAATTTTGTCTATCGTGAATTGTGCTGCTATAAACATTGTAGTGTCTCTATTGCTTTAGTATGCTTGATTTTAGATATTTTGGGAAATACCAAAGAGTGGGATAGCTGGGTTATATGGTGATTCCATTCCTTGTTTTTTGAGGAATTTCCACTCTGCTTTCTAGAGTGGTTGTACTAATTTGCAGCCTCACCAACAGTTTAAGAGTGTATCTTTTCTCCCACATCTTCACCAGCATTTATTAATGTTCATGTTCTTCATAGTTGCCATTCTGACTGGAGTGAGATGAAATCTTGCTATAGTTTTGATTTGCATTTCCATGATTTCTGGAGTTGCTGAGCATGTTTTTCATATATTTGTTGGCTATTTTTGTTTTTTCTTTTGATAAGTTTCAGTTTAGTTCTTTTGCCTATTTATTGGTTGAGCTATTTACTTTTTTGGCATTGAGTTTTATCTGTTCCTTTCCAAAAGTTTGCTATCCCCTGCTGTAGAATTCTATATACTTACAATGAGTAGGCCCTAAATTTTCTTTTAATCATTTTAGCTGCTAATGTACATCATCTTTCCAGCTGAAGAACAATTATTTCTAATGCTGGAGACCAGAAAAATATTTCTTCTGAGAATTCTTATCAGAAGAAACTTGAATAATGTAACGTGTAGTGCCTCTTGTAAGACCCTCAGATGAAACATGGTGAACAAATTTTACTAGGATACTTCTTAAAATATCTGGTGTAGTTCCCTTCACATAGGCTGATGCCATCATACCAAAGTTCAGTACTCTACTGTAGGAAATATTTTGAACAATCCATGACATGTGGCATCTTGCAGAATCATCTCAATTCAATGAAATATTATTCCTTTAGATTCTTCCATTTCTAGAGATTTAATAATACTTTCTACACTAAAGTTTGTCTGATCATGGACAAATTACTTGACTTTTCCTTGATTCATTTGGAAAAGCTTAAAAACCATATTACGGGCAGCACAAACTACATTTTCAATAGTATGGAGGTATTAAAAGGAATGATACATTTGTAGGTATTGAGATTTGAGTGCTCATCAAACTAAATGGCATGAGGTATGGTTGGTTGGTGGCAACATTGAGATCAGGTTGCCAAGCATCAGGATCGGTAATTTGAGCTTTAGCCATCTGCAGTTGGCATCCTCACTAAGGTTTTCAAAGTCAATGTTGGCTTCACTTCTTTTAGGTATATACTGAAGAAAACAAAGTAATTTAAAAAAACAGAATGAGGCCACCATTCTTTGTCTTGCCCCAAAGCAACCCAAAACAGATGTTCTTTCCTAGCATGTTGTGAAATGTGTCTAACAAATTGCTTCTAGTGGGTTCCTCAGAATTTCACTGCCCTTAACTTTTTAAAACCACCTCCTTGGAGTTCATGACTGTCTTCCCTCAAGGTCAGGGCTTTTTTTGATTCCTCCAGTACCCTTTTCCTGCAGTGTTTTTAGCACAAACACATGCTCTGTCTGTCAGGTACAGTGTAAAAATGACTTTGCTGGAAGGCGTGGAGATTTCTGGGCAACAGCCACACACGGAGCAAGCATTACAAGCAGATGGCCTCATTACTAGCTGTAGCACAAGCCAGAGAGAAACAGAATGTGACAGTTATGGCTCTCTGATCTCTAGCTCTATACCTTGGTCTCAGGTTTTATCCTTAGGCTCAGTTCAAAACAACTCCCTTTGGAGTCTCATTTCCTATTTTTGCTCCCTCACTTAAATAAGTGCACTCAGCTTGATAAAAAAAATAAATATAATTCTCCTCTAGTTGCTTTTTATATGCCTGGATGGTTTTACCTACCGATGTTTTTTTGCTCTGATATGTCCAGATTTCCTTGTGTTCTTCCTCAATTCTTCAGTCTCTGCCAGTTGGTCTCCTGGTTTCCACTTTTCTTCAGCATCTTTCTGTAGTCATCATCTTGGATTATATGCTGATCACGTGAGCGTTTCTCAGTCTCACTTTCCATTGCCTGTCAAAGTGTTCTAAAATTAGTACACCAACACCTCTCCTTTTCTATAGAAAGATGTGGTTGTATGACAGTTTATAATAAAGCCAGGGCAGGGTAGGGGGTAAGAATATTTTGACACATTGATTTTTAGGAATGTGAGCTGATAGAAAGAAGAAAAACAAAAAAAGTTAAAGCCTAAATACTTAAATTACACTCTTTCAGACTCCCCATTTTCAAGTTCAGACAGGTTGGCAGGCTCTCCTGTGTGTTTCAGTAGAGAAGAGACAAGCACTTCTATCTTGTTTTCTTGTCTCCTTACAGTGTGAACAGGGGGAGGCAGTTTCCTAATTTTCTTCTTTCTACTTTTGTAGTTTATTATGTATCCTCACTATATTTTAAGCTTATTGAAGGTGGGGGCCCTACATTTACTGCCTGGTATACTCTGCAGCATTCAACACGGCTATGATCATCTCTTCCTATTGTTTTACTTCAGACTGATTTCATCCTTAGGCTCTTGGTGGGAATAAATTGGTTGCTAGTTGCTCCACTCCTATACCTCAAGTTCAACTTCAATAAAGAAGGAAACATCTCTCTAGTTGAAGCAAGATATCTACACCTGATAATCATTTGCTTTCACGTTGAATTGAGCCATGTCTATCCCTGAAGAATAACTGTGGCCAGAGGATGAAATGGCCCAATTGGAAGAGAAAAGAATCAAGGAGTTGAAACAAGATCCACCTCCAATTGAAGCATACAGACTTCAGTGGGAGAGGGTCATCCTCAAAAGAAAATTGAATTTCTGTTTCCAAAAGATGGGTCAATGGATGATGGCTATCTAACATGATAGATATTTATTACAATGTTCTTATTAAGAATTTGTATAATGGTAGTACTATGCTATTATAACCCCTATGAAACTTGAACAACAGATACTGCATGGCTTTTTGAGAATTAGAAATTTCCCAAGAATAGCTCAGGACAGATATGATAACAGTTTGGAAGCCAGTGGAGGCATGTGAAGATCAAAAGCCATTGTTAAAAAGGAGAGTTTTCTGAGGATATGGGGATCTCTTATTGCTTACTTAATAAAGCACAAAGTCATAGCATGATCCATTAAGTCCTTTATGACCTGATTTCGATTTCATCTCATGTCAGTATCTACTGTGCCCTCTATCATCCAACCCAACATAGTTTATCAGCTCAAAACACAATGTGCTCTTTCATGATTTAATGATTCACCCCACCACTGTCCTTTATTTATTTTATGAACTTTAAATTAAAGAACACCTAAGGAAACATGCTCAGATTAATGATTTTTTGGAAGTCTTTTCATTTTTGGAATGCCATTTCATGCTCTTTCCAAACTGGTACATTTCTGTTTATTCATTAGGATCAAACTCAAATGTTATTACACTGTACTTATATGAAGATCTCAGGAAGAGTCAGTTGCCTCTAACTTAAATACTTGGCTGTATAGCGATAGTCTTAAGCTAAGGAGGAAGAAACTAGTTTTGCTATAGGGAAGTTAGTAGAAATAATGGTCTCTGGTTTGGACAGGTGAGTCTGAGGAACCTGTATAGGAATGCCTGTTTGGAATATAGTTACACAGGATGTAGATACTCAACAGTGCAGCTTAATATGAAGTTATTGATCTGGGGGCTGCCACATAAAGATGGTGGATAAGATTCTTCAGAAAATTATCACGGGTAGATCCTTGGGTATTTAAGAGAACAGAGGCAGAACAGAGATGGGTGAGAAAGAATGGAGACATGTGAGGAGACCAAAAGAAGCTAGCAGAGAGTTGCTAAACAGTGACCAAAGAGACAGTGTGTTCGGAGATGTGACTACAGTCAAACATAAGCGGCAAAAGGATAGTAAAGATTAATGAGTGACTAATGGCTATGGCCAGTTGGAAGGCATGGGTGATGGTTTGGGGACAGAGTTGGAAAGAAACTTAGGGAGTTTTTCTTTTGGATAAAATAGTGCCTAAAGGCAGCGCTCTTGAGCACCTTGTGCTGAGAACTAGAGACACAAAATGTTTTCTAGCATAGATTAAAAAATTGGAGTTGCAGCCTTGACTATCTTGCCTTTGGTGAAGGACATTCATTACAGCATCATAATGGATTTCTTTCCTGCATATTTCCTTTGAAGAGAGAACTCCATTATGTGAACATAATAATGGAAAAATACAACTTAACAATCATGTCAATAACTCTTTGGGGACAAAGCTGACCAAAAACATTATTACATCCTACCACATAGCACAAAAATGAAATCTACTCATCTGGATAGAAAGGAGCAATTATTACCTTGTTCTCACTAATCAAACGTTGTTCTTTATTATATCCTCAGGACCTCTATTTTTCAAACACAAAAAAGATGATTTTACAGTCATTAAATTGCTCATTGTTGGTTCTCTGATGAGAAAAAAAGTCACAAACATATAAGGGAAAAATATCAGAATATCTGAGTTCTTTTCAATATGTTAGTACTGGTCTTTTTAAAATATCTAGCTTATACTTGTGGTAGTGAGAGGTTATGTGGTCAGAGGGTTATGACTGGTGGTAAAAAGATCTTAAAGACAGCATGAGAAGATGTGTCCTCTTGTTGTTGCATTACCTGGGTCCAGTCTTCTAGTCCTATAGGTCTGGAAATTTAATAAGTAATTTATTCAGGGAAATTCAAGCTTTGAGAAAAAGAGAACACAAAGGATCTATTTCAAATCCATTACACTGATTTTTAGAAGTAAAAGTTTGTGTTAAGATATATATCTTTCCAAAAGCCTATGTGGAAAATTAAAGCAAAAATCAGAAGGTTGCCTGAGGAGTCTATGGAATCAGAACAACATCTAAGTGTCCTTGTCTATTAATCTGTATTCCCTGGTGTGGCCAATGAAGTGGATATATTGCCCATCTTCCTGTATTAATTTTGGTTTTTAAATGTATTTGAGACTCTGATTAATGCAATGGTGTCTCTTTGATCCAAAGTATATGCACACAAGCCTTTTCACATATTTTAGTGCTTTCAAAGACTCCCAGAAACCCATATTTGGAAACCCAAATCAATTGACCCCAAGTTATAGATGCATAATCTAGACACTTCTTTTTCAATGCTTAAGCAAGTCATTTCAATTTTTGTCACAATATTTAGGTTAAGTAGTCATTTCTTTCTGTAGGCAAAGAGATTCTAGCACTTTGTGGCTCATTTTTTAGTTGACTCAAATAAAGAGGTTAGGCTGGGTATGGTGATGCACACCTTTAATCACAGTGGCTTGGGAGGCCGAGGCAGGAGGATAATGAGTTCTAAGTTAGCCTCAGCAACTTAGTGAATTCCTGAGGAACTAAGCAAGACCCTTTCTCTAAATAAAATATAAAAAAAGGGCTGGGGATGTGGCTCATGGTTAAGCATCTCTGGGTTCAATCTCCAGTACAAAAACAAGCAAATAACAACAACAATAACAAAAACCAAGGAGGTTGGTGTACAAGTATATTCCTTAGCCAGGATATAAGAATACCTATACTCCTGCCTATTTGATAGAATCAACAGAAATCCCTCTTTCTACTCCCCCTGTAATACCATCGCCCAAAACAACAGGGCCAAGTGGTCATGGGCTGAAACCTCTGAAACCATAAACCAAACTAAACATTTCCTCCTTGAAACTTTATCTTAGGCACTTTTTCACAATGGAAAACTGACTATCTTAATGACTGTTCCAGTCAGAGTCTCTACAAGAAGGAAATGGAATGTTCAAATTAGAATAATCTGAGAAGGAATTGAAAAAGGGACAATTTCTTAAAACAAGGGTAGAATCTAAGAGATCATGAATGAAGTACAGGATCTCAGAGCTGTTATCATAGCTGGACTGACTAGGGTCAGGGAAAGAAAAAAATGTGTAGGGAGGGTCCACGTGCGTGAACACTGAACTATGCATTAGGGACATAGCAAACCAAGGTGAACCTAAAAAGAGGGAGGGTGGGACATAGGACCTCATTTGTCTTCAGTTCCTTTTTTTCCCTGGTATCTCTTTCTGAAATCTGCTGTTGGCTCACTCTTGTAATTCAAACAGGTCAGCCTCTTGGCTCAGGGGGAGGTAGTGAAGAATGGGCTATGGGTCTGCAAGACAGAAACATTTGACACAGAGCCAACAAATCTGGATTCAAATTCTATCTCAGCATTTATCAGCTTTTTATTTTGGAACTAGAAGTAACTTCTGTAATATTCAGTCTTTTACCTATTGGGATTTTAAGGAGAATTAAATGCATAATATAAACATCAAAAGATCAGCTGCATCATGTGATACTTAAATACCCAAGAAACACTATTGACTGTTTACTGAATGAATGTCAGAATAATTTAGAGAATCCAAAACGTGGTTTCCTTTTACAATTTATGTTCCCTATAGGAAATTTTTTTGTTGTGTTCATCTGAATAATATTTGCCCTAATGCAATTAAATAAACACTATTTTTTTTAACATGGGATAGACACTATTTTTGAGGAAGGGCAGTATGCATGAAAAAACAAAATAGTCATTACTGATAATATTTGACTAGTGTTCTGAAAAGTTAAAATTTGATGCTTATATGCCTTTGATGAGTCAGGGTTTCTCATTTTTGAACTAAAATACATGAAACTAACCATTTCTTAAAAACCATGGAGTTTTTGAACTGGAAATGGTTTATGGGAATCATCTTCCAAGCTTCTCATTTTAGAGTTGATAAAACTGATCCCTAGAAATGTAAACTCCTCGAAGGCTAATGACCTTGTGGATGGCAGAGCTATAAAGAGATCCAGGAGTTCCAGGAGTTCTAGCCTTAATCTAAACCATCTCCTTCTAGATTTTGATTAATAACATCCTAAGAACAGAACTGAATGAAAGTTCTACACCTTATAAATCAGCAAGAAACTTGCCCAGAGGAGAAAGTAAGCTTATGAATTCAATCATCATTCAGATTCCAAGAGACAGGAGTAAATTAAAGAATTAAAGTTTTGCAATTTGTAAAAGAATCTCTTTCCATAAGTGATCATCATTATTCTGCTTCCTGGGTGCATATAAATGTCTTGAGGCCCTAAAAAGTAACTTATATCTACTTCCAGAAAACTTGAAATTAGGCTCTGAATTACAGAGAAAAGCAGAGTGCACTCATTTGGAGAGGGAGGATGACTATCCATAGTCTTCATGTGACCAAGAAAAAATAAACCATCTACCTGAATTCACAGTGAAAAGGTACTCTGTTATACACACCTAAACATGGTAGAATTGTTTCCTTTAACATTTCACAAGAATTTGAGTGGCAAAACCCAGAGGTTATGATTTGGGATGTTATATGGTTTATTTATTCTTAAAAAAAAAGAAAGTGAAAATTTTAAAGAAATCAGAATACCATCATTTATCCTCAAGCAAACCAGATTTTTCTAGAATTTTATTATCAAACTTTCCTACTTCATCTCCTCTAAGAAGAACTACTTTTAAGGTTGTTGAAGCATTTTGGGACTCTGAGAAGACAAATTAGTTTAAGGGACCAAGGCTAAAACTGTGTTGGTCTCTTGCTATGCCCAGTGGAGGGGCTGTAGAACAGCTCCTGAGATGCTTGTTTCTTTAATGAGGACAAACCCCACTCCCAAATGCTTCAGGAAGAAAAGCCAATATCCACCCTAGGGAATCAATCACACTGTCACACTCTCCAATTAACTTCCTTTTTATTGCCCTTCATGGATAGCCTTTGAAGTATGTTTCAATTAACATAAAATTTAGAGCCAGGAGATTTCTATTTATCTAGGCTTCTAAAACACTATACACAATATCTAAAATGATTACTATGAACAAAATCAATAAATACAATTATTATTATGTACTACCCAAACATGAAAATCTTGTGAGACACTGTTCATTGTGGTGGTTATGAATTTGGGGACCTCATGAACTTAAGCCTCTCTGTACTGCAGTTACTTTAGCTACAAAGAGGGAGAACAGCATGACCTTCCTCACATAGGTTTGTGGCTGAAATTTGAGGAGTAAGTTGTGAATATGCTAAGATTAGGCCCTGACACCGTGAGGACTGTAAATTTTAGCCATGCCCTTGTATTCATTATCGTTATTAGTACTAAATGGTTCTTTTGTTTTTTATAAAACTCATATTATCTTGCAGCCCCCTTGGCATAGTTCTTCATTTTATTCTCATAGCAACCTTGAACTCTATAGGAAGGTATCATTGGTACAATCTTATAGCAGGGGAGGCCAAAGTTGAGAGTGCTTAGCAGAGTTGGCTAAACATGGAGAGCTACAATTTGAAATGAGTCTGTCTGACCATGACACTGTATTAACATCCCCCTGATTTTTCTGTTCTTGCGAAGACTTTCTCCTAAATCCTGATCATCCTGCAAGACCATAGGGCTGAATGACAAAAGTGGGAACCTCTGCAATTCCATTGTAGATCAAAATCTTAATTGTGTTTAAAAAATTAAATGTCACTTTTATTGACAAAATATATGCTTTTGTTGAAAAATTATAAACTCTTACTAATAAAAAGAGTAAAAATACAAGTCTCTTCACTCAGGGAGAACTACCATCAACTCCTTGGTATATGTTCTGCTATCCATGTTCCAATGTCATCTAGTGTAATAATCTGTTCTTCATTTATCATAAACTCTTTGCAATTTGCCAACCATATTTCTGTAGAATAAATAAGAACCAACAGCATCTCCTTTTCTGAATAATAAATTTTCTTTTTATTAAATCTTTGAGTGGCACAGATCCTAGACTGTGGTTAACCAATAGAGTTTTAGAGTTTAACTGATATTTTTAATGGTCATAAAGAAAAATAAGAACATAAAAGTGAAATGTAAGAACATCAGAAGCCATGCAGGAAAGTAGAAAATCACTGGTGGTTGAGAATTCTTTGCTTTTTTGGCTTAGCTCTCAATGTTATTTCATTTTAATCACTCAGTGATAATGGACAAAATCTATGCCCTTTCTCCAGCCAAGTCGCTTTCTTAACTTCTTTTGTGATGTGTGAGGCTTTAATTTTTTATTCAAAAGAAATAAATGATAATAAAAGGACTTCCTTAGCCTTAAGACATTTACGATTTATTTCTTTGCCAATGAATAAATAGAAGGTCATAAGAGCAAAAGACGAGAAATTTCAGGACTCTGGGAAAGGCTGTATGGATTGCAAATAAATTCCCCTCACAGATTCTAAAGATTTTTAAAATTGGATGTTTGTTCAGGCATTCAGTATAACAAAAATCAAAGTCAGATCAAGTTAACTATTGGTGGGATGGAGAACACTTTCTGTTCTCATCTACTGTTTTACTTTACTCTCCCACTTTCTATAATATTTTCAGTAAATCATCTCCAATTTTTTTCTGAGTGGAGGGCCTATAATGAAATAAAAATCTAGGATCAAGTGAAAAATTGCAAAGGAAATAGATTTTTCAAAATAAAATATAGAAGAATGTCCAGGTATTCTTGGTAATTTTAATATTCTAGCTTAATTTACAACTAGGTTTCATGGAATCAGAATAAAGAGGTCAAATTCAATGCCTTGATGCCAACAGCTCATTTTTTAAAAATTTACATGAAACTTTCTATTAGTTTTGTGTTTTTTTTTAATCTAAAAATTGCTAAGTGACCCCTAGTCAGCTAAATCACAAATAATGGAATGTTTTCCTTTTAAGGATTTTAGTGCTTGATTACATTTTTTTAAAAAAATTTGGATGCACTTGCTGATAACTTTTTCAGGGGATTTGAAATGAATAGTTACAGATAGTCATCTGAATAATTATTTCTAAAATCCAGTTTTATTTCAGTATAACTGTACAGCAAAAATGCACAGCAGTATAGTCAAACAAAAACAGCTACTCTGCATAATATGAACCAATCTTCTTTATACTGATATTAAGAGGGATTTTGACTTAGATACCCATGGTGTGCATTTAGATTCTCAGCATGAAAGTCCTTTAAAATCATTGTGCTCCCTAGTTACTACATACCCCAAATTGTCTTTTACTAGTTCCATTAATACTTATTTAAATTAATTTGTATTTTGTATTCTAGGTAGGTAAAAAATTTTCATTTAAGTTATTTGGAGAACAATAGTAGCCATATTTAAGAGACCCCAAATCTACTATTACATTATTACTCAGCCTAATTTACCTAATAGAAAGTAGCTGAGTCCCATTGTTCTGAGGACTGTTCCACCTCCGAGATCTTATGATTCAGTATAAAAGATGCCTGTCCTGCATATGTCAGGGCATCTACAAAGCCTGCAGTAGTATGGAAATCTTCTTCCTGGCATATTAATCATTGATACGCTTTGTCGCTGTTGTCAGTTTTAAAAATGGTTCTGCAAGAACAGACCTGCAAACTGGGACAAGTATAGGAAAGTGACAACTGGGAGAGAGACTTTACTTTTTTCTTCTCTGCCAAGGAAGAATCATAGCCAATGCCCATAGGAACAGCATTAACACAGAATTTCTTTCCAGTTGCAATCTATGTTTGAAATAAAGCACATAAAATTCCTGCACACATGAATACTGAAGTCCTGGTTGTATACAATTATCAAATATGCCACAGGATATCTGAACTATTCAATGACTATAGTTTCTTGGCTCTATATGGATCCTTTCTTCCATCCAATTCCTTGTTTTGAATCTTTTGTAGATGCTGAGCTGTAGTGATATGTAATACATAATGATGTCATGTGATGACTTCAAGAAATCGATACTTTATTTTTTGTCTTCAGGTTAGAGCAGAGTTTTTGTTTGTTTGTTTTTTGTAGCAGGGTTTGAACACATGACACTTAACCACTGATTCAGATTCCAAGCCCCCTTTTTTATATTTTTGAGACAGGGTCTTGTTGCTAAATTGCTTAGGACCTTGCTAATTTGTTGAGGCTGGGTTTGAACTAGTGATCCTCATGGCTTAGCCTCTTAAGCCACTAGGATCACAGGCATGTGCCACTGTGAATAAATAGAACATAGGTATTGAATATGTAAGTGGTTTAACCTTTAGGTATTAGAATTCGTCCATTGGTTATCTAATGTGTAGATATTTTCTTTAGCAGTATTAATTTGGGATACTTTGACATTCAACAAGAAAAAAACATGTCCTGGAAAGCCTGCCATATCCTGGTTGTGCTCATAGTTACCTGAATTAATCTCTCTGAACAATGAGACAGAGAGTCCAACCCTATCACTATGTACGGGACATTTGTCATATTTGTGCTTACCTATTATATTTTGTCATTTTTTCTATACTTGGAAAAGTCTCCAAATTAATGAAGGTAGCCTTACTGTTACAGGAGTGAGAACTCAGATTGCCAGTAACCCCTTGCTCCTATGGTGCAGATGGGCTTCATCATTCAAGGGCCCATTGAAGCCATTGATTAGTCATGATTGATGGGAAGAGAGAGTTTGAAACTTGGTACAATTTTGCTAGTAAGGGTGATAGTTGAAGCATCTGGTTATTGACTTACTAAAAGTAAAATTAAATTATAAAATGTTCTAATTTTGATATACAAAAACCAAGCCAATACAAAACCAAAAAACCAACCAACTAACCAACCAACTAGACAAAACCCAAATCATTCTGGAATAAAGTCTGGAATAAAGGAAATGCAAGAGTTTGCATTGTAGCGTAAATGTTCAATGATTGTGACTCCCCCCACCGCCCCCGCCCCTCCTGGCCAACCAGCACTGGTTCTGGTTTAATAAGAAGTCTGAGAAGTCCAAATAATCTGCATTTTTAATAGAATAGGAAATGGACAGCTTATTAAGAAGGGATTTCTCACCAGAAACTTTTTTTTCATTTCTCAGCTATTCTAAAATTATGTATATTTCTATATACCCAAGAATATTGAGTTTAAAGGAAAAGACACTAGGTTCACATTATCACATTGGGAAATCTCTACATTATCACTTACATTATTTCATTTTCAGTTAAACCTACTTTTAGCTTTTATTATTTTAGTGAGAAAATCATAATCTTTAATCTGGCCTTATTTGTAAAGTAGTCTATTCTTTGAGTTTACTCAAAACTGTCTAAATCCTGTTGGCTGCCTTATGGAAGTAAATACCAGAAGCCTCATGTTATTTGAAATGTTAGAGATAGCAAATGTGCACACATACTAACTAGATGCATGCTAGGAATTGAATTCTACTTGGAAAAAATGGCAAAGGTAAATGTTTGAAATAAAGTTAGGCTTTCTTCTGCTTCATAATCAGATCAAATAATCTTTAAAGTAAAACCTTTAACAGGAATCTGTGTAGGACAGTTCATTGCTTTTGGATAACTTCCCATGACTAATAAGGGGATCAAGGAAGAGACAGTCATATATATATATATATATATATATATATATATATATATATATATATATATATATATATCCCCACTCAATAACTTGGTGATTTCATGGTTCACATCACCCAGGATCATCTCATTAGAATTTCATTCAAATGTTCTTCTGTAGAATTTGCAGGGAAAGGCCCTTGGAATGAGAATTATTATGTAAGGGCTGGTCTTTTCACAGATGAGTCAGCATCCTTCCCTTGCCCCACACTTCCTTAGCCTTGCCACTGCGCCATAATTCTTGAGTCAGAATGCAACAACTGAGGAGAAATAAACTTGGTTCCTTAGTAAGGATGACAGGGCATTTCTGCTGTCTTTATGGTTGTTTTAGTCAGCTTTTTCACTGCTATGACTGAAGGATCTGACCAAAACAATAGTAGAAGAGAAAAAGTTTATTTGAGGACTCCGAGTTTCAGAGGTCTCAGTCCATAGAAGTTTGGCTCCATTTTTCAGGGCTCAAGATGAAGCTGCACATGGTGGAGTGTGTGGCAGAAAGAAGCAGCTCACATCACATGATCCAGAAGCAGAGGGAGAGACTTCACTTTCTAGATACATACCCCAAAGCCATTCCTTAATTCCCAACTCCTCCAGCCATACCCTACCATTTCAGTTACCACTCAGTTAATCCCTATTGGGATCAATTCACTGATTGGGTTAAGACTCTTGTAACCCAGTCATTTCTTCAGTGAGTCTTCTTGCATTGTCTCACACATGAGCTTTTGGAAGATACCTCACACCCAAACCATAACAATAGTCTGTCCAGGTAGAAGCAAAGGATATTGGTCCACACATCAAAAGTTTCTTCTTTAGCTGCTGCACATATGGTACGTGCATAATTCATTCCTCAGTTAGACATAGGGGAAAATGGATGGATTTTGGTGCTTTTTTTAAGGCTTAATACAAAACTTTTTTTTCAGTATGATGTTTTTTGTATCCATGATTCTTACATAGAATTAGAGAGGTTCTTAATCAATTTGGAACTTTAAAAATGCTTTATTCCCTGAGGAAATGAAATGAAACACCTATGGATGAGTGTAAGCTTCTTCACACATGCACAAGATTCCTCTACTAACAGTGATGAAATCAATACAATGTTCAGGTTACTGCTCTTCTGATTATAATTTAGTTTATTTGAGTGAACATTTATTGAATATCTACTATATGTCAGGCTTAATGTTGGTACAATAATGAATGGCACATGGTGCCTGTGTTTAAGATCCTCATAGTCATGTATCTCTGAGATTCACAGTCAGAAAACACTGCCAGAATTGCTGAGTATTAATAAATCCATGATGAAAATTACTTTGATTAGGATTTTTTTTTCAGTGAGGGGGTCAGGATCTTCATAGCAAAATCAATAATGTAATATATATCTAGTTACTGTTCACTATTCCCAAATGGCCACAAATTGTATAGAGCGATGTTAAAAGAGGCCATTCAGTGAAAGTGGAATGAGTTATACAGTCAGCTGTGCTTACTACAATGAAATATTATCCCCTCTTACGAGTACAGGCTTTAATGTTTATCATAATATTGACCTACATTAGTTGATGACTGACAAAATCTCATTTGAGCCTCACTATAGTCTGTGAGGTAGAGTTTGTTGGTGAGAGGTTTCAGTTGCAAACAATAAAATTCACCTTGAATAGTTTACCAAATTCACAGACATATAAATGGTATTAGAAAAATTCTTTGAGAGGGCTGATTCAGACCCATGTCTAAATCTCTGGGAACCACACTCAAGGCCAGTCCTTGGAGCTGGCAGTGAAGAGAATTCCTTTATGCCATTATCCAAATGAAGATGAAGTATTAGGGATTTAAGCTTACTGTCACCACTGCGGCCATCAGCACCCATTTAACTTTTGTGTCAGGAATTCAACTTTGCAACCAAATTATTGGTATGTTTAAAGTCAATGGTAGCATGGTAGCGTATAATTGTAGAAGTAATAAAATGTCATCTTATTGTCATTGTCCTCTTCAGCTCATCCACTTGCTCTGTATCCTGTATTCCTGACTACTTTAAATTCTCCAACCACCAAATCATGAGCTTTCCCAGGATAAAGGGTATTATGTTTGGGTGTTGGGGAATGGGCTGGCCATTTTGGAGGCTCCTAACTCTTAGAGACAGGGTGGTCTTGGGTAAAGATCTGTGGAGGGCCAGAGGCAGTGTGAAGGTACTGGGGCTCGCAGGGAGCAGAATCTAAGAACTGATGGATAAGAGGAGCAGAACGGAAGATTGGCTATAGAAAAGGAAACAAAAAATATTCTAAGATCTTTGCTGTAGTGACCACAGCCTTAAAATCAATTCATGTTACATTAACATCATCAAATAAAAATGAGTGTTTTTGAGTATTTTCATGTCTTTAGATTAGAGATTGTATTTTAGGATTATTTTCAGCAGAAATGACAAAAAATAATTCAGAACTATAAGTAATTTGTGGCTATGAGTGATATCTAAGAGGCAACTCCTGGTAAGTAAAACTTCACTGGTTCCATTTTGTCAGACATTTTTTTAATTGCTTTTATTTTTTAAATACATGACTGAGGAATGCATCACAATTTTTATTAAACATATAGAACACAATTTTTCATATCTCTCTATATAAAGTATGTTCATAATAATTCATGTCTTCATACATGTACTTTGGATAAGGATCTCCATCACATTCCACCATCATTGCTAACCTGCTGTCCCCTCCCTTCCCCTACAACCCCTCTGCCCTATCTAGAGCTCCTCTATTCATTCCATGCTCCCTCTTCCTACCCTACTATGAGTCAGTCATCTTGTATCAGAGAAAACATTCACCATTTGTTTTTTTGGGATTGGCTAACTTCACTTAGCATTATCTTCTCCAGCTGCATCTATTTACCTGCAAATGCCATGATTTTATTCTCTTTTATTGCTGAGTAATATTCCATTGTGTGTATATGCCACATTTTTAAAAAACATTCATCTACTGAAGGACATCAAAGTTGGCTCCACAGTTTAGCTATTGTGAATTGTGCTGCTATAAACATTGATGTGGCTGTGTCCCTGTAGTATGCTGTTTTTAAGTCCTTTGTGTATAGACTGAGGAGAGGGATAGCTGGGTCAAATGGTGGTTCCATTCCAAGTTTTCCAAGGAATCTCCATACTGCTTTCCATATTGGCTGTATCAATTTGCAGTCCCACCAGCAATGTATGAATATGCCTTTCCCCCCACATCCTCACCAACACTTATTGTTCTTTGTCTTCATAATAGCTGCCACTCTGACTGGAGTGAGATGGTATCCTAGAGTAGCATTTGCATTTGATTTGCATTTCTCTAATTTCGAGAGTTGATGAACATTTTTTTCATATATTTGTTGATTGATTGTATATCCTCTTCTGAGAATTGTCTGTTCAGGTCCTTTTGCCAGACATTTCTTTAGGGCTCATCCATATTTGTCCATTTATTTGATGATTTCTACCCAGGTTAAGGTGCTACACAGTGACTCAGGTAGTTTTTAATAATTGAGAGAAAGATTTCTTCTACCAGTAGGAACCATAAATTTCCTCCTCCCACTCTTCATTGAAAAGATTTAATAATATGCCTCAATGACTATTTTTGGAAAGAATGATATCACTAAAATGATTTTGAATTCTTCTGAATATTATAGAAATATTTTTCAAGAGAAAAAAACATGTGACTTTGTACAAAGGAGAATCTGGGCATCAAAATCATGCCTCCAAAAAAAGTGCTTACAAATTGTAAGAAGACAAGAAAAATATGATCAAATATGTTTGTGGTGAATATGTATTTAGGTAGATAAACTTACACAAGAAACATCTGTAGCTGTTTGTATGCATTGGGGCTTATATAATCATTTGAAAAATTGCATTATATTTATAATCTATGATATTTAGGAACTAATACCTACTGACATTAATTAAAAGGTTATTTTTCTCCCTTGATTTAATATATTTGAGTCTTAATTATAACTTTTTTTTGGTGCTTTTTGGTTAGAGATCCATTTCCCAATTATAACATTGTTATTTGGAGCAATACAGTCAATTTAATGATAGATTAGTTTATGAGAATTTCTAGGAGGTTATTGTAATGAAAATTAGAAGTAGAATATGTGTGTTATTTCCTTGTAGTTTTCTGAAAGGATGCCAGGGATTTACAAGATGTTCAATGCATATTTCAAGGCATTAAGTGAAAATTCCAAACTATATGTGTAGAATATTTCCGTTTGTTCAGAGTGGAAGAAGGTAAACACATACTTATTGGTACTTGATTTTTTAAAATGTAGAAATATTCTTTGGAAAGACACACAGACATAACAATGTCAGTTGCCCTATTTGAAGTTATGGAAGGGGTGGAGGACCAGATGGATGAAGACCTGATTGGGAGGGAGATGTTCATATATATATATTTTTTAATTTTTGAACTTTGTGACTATACTATTTACTTAAAAATTATTAAAACAAACAAAACCAAACATTTTTTATTAAAACTGAGTAATTACTCTTGTGAACTTATTTTTATAAGCAATAAAGTGGTAATTTTCTTTTTTATTCTCTTTATTCATGTTTTTTATACCAAGGCTTTCTAAATAACCAAATGGTAACATCTGGGACATAAATTACAAATAAATTTTACTGTAATTACTTTTTGGTCAGCAATTCACTTGAAAACTATAAATTTCCTGTGAATATCCATATGTCCAATTTTACAGTCCATAAATTTGATGGCCTTTTCAGAAACTTTTGCATTAATGGTCCACAGAGGAAAATAAAAAATATTGAAAAGATTAAGAATTAAATAAAAGGGAACAACCAAATACATGAAGCTCAAATGTAATTCTCAATTCTTTCTTTCTTTTCTTTTTTTTTTTTTCCTGCAAATGACAGTGTTTGGGGGAAGCTTTCTGGATTGCTAGTTGAGACAGTGTGTTTGTGAAAACTGTGAAGGCTTCACAGGGCCATATTGGTCTGTTTTAGCTTTTTCAATGTTGTGATTAAGATTAAAAGACTTGACAAGAACAATTTTAATAGGGGCTCATGGTTTCAAAGGTCTCAGTCCAAAGACAACCGGTTCCATTCCTCAGGACTCCAGGTGAGACAGAATATCGTGGTGGCAGAATGTGGTGGAGGAAAGCTACTCACATGATGATTAGGAAGCAGAGGGAGACTCCACTCTCCAGATACAAAATATAACACCCCAAAACCACGCCTCTGATGCTTTCCTCCTCCAGTCACAACCTATCCACCTTCGGGTACCACTCAGTTAACCCCATCAGGGTATTAATTTACTAAGGATCTCATAACACAATCATTTTACCTCTGAATGTTCTTGCATTGTTTTCCACTGAGCTTTTGAGGGAACTTAATATCTAAACTATAATGTGGTTTAAAGATCTTTCCAGCTTTTCTAGTTAATCATTCCATTGCAAGAAAGATAGGAAATCGAGAAAACAGAATCTAAGACAAATCCTTTTAAAGCAAGTTCCAATAACTTAGGGTTGATTAGTATGATCATTTTTTTATCAGTACATCATTTGACCTGCTCAGTTTAAACAAGAAAAATAATATTAAACATATCATGAAGGGCTGGGGTTGTGGCTCAGTGGTAGAGCACTTGCCTAGCATGCATGAGGAACTGGGATCAATCCTCAGCACCACATAAAAAAAACTAAATAACCAAAATAAAGATATTGTGTCCATCTATAACTAACAAAATATTTTTTTAAAAAACAAACCATATCATAGGATAACTAGTGTAAACAAAAGGAAGAAACTCCTGGTGATAAATGTGCTAATTAACAAGACAAATCTGCAACCTGGAGATTTTTAAAAACAAAATCAAAAGTTCTTTAGGTGGTTTAAGTATTTGCTCTTCTTTTGAGCCATGAGTAAATATCTCCATAGGTCATTTAAGAAGTGTCACAGATAAATTTATCACTCAGTAAAATAATTGCATTTTCTTCATTGTATAAATGATTCAATATTTAGGCAAGAAGGTTTTTTTTAAAACTTGAATCTAATGTATGAAATATGATATGTCAAGCGCTTTGTAATGTTTTGAACAACCAATAAAAAAAACAAAACAAAACAAAAAAAAGTTTCATATTTTCAAGCTGTGGAACTTAATGGTACTTTTTTTTTTTGTAGTTTGTTTAAATCTCTAGTTATTGTAATCACAGCAGCTACTTTGGGTAGTTTTAGGAATGACTCATTTAATGTTTGTATTTAGTATAAATGAGAATTTATAAAATTAAAAATCAACATTCATTTAAATTCACATTGTGTTTCATAATTTCCTTTGTAACCACCTCACTCTTCAACAATATTGTATGCCTTCAAAACATGTATTTGCCTTGATATCTTCTATGATTCCTAACATATTGCCAGTACTTAGGGTAAAATTAATCCTGTAATCAACCTCATAATTCTCTAGTTCTTCCAAGAGAGAATAATGTGCACACTAAATGCACAATCTCAGCTGAAATGTCTTTAGCATAAATTAGCTCAATAATCCAGAATGTCAAGAAATCGATTTTAGGCTTTGGGAAAATTTTATTTCCCTGACCCATTATTTTTACAATTGGCTTCTATTTTAAATTCCTTTGAGAAGCACTACTTAGTTACTGGGGGCCTACTGTATCATTGTGCTGCCCCACATTTTGAAACTGAATAATTTTACAGATCATTAATAGTATATTATTTTCCTGCATGATTCTTAACTAATTGCGAGATAATGAGTATCCTGGAAGTTTGCTAATGATCAGAGATTCCTAAGCAGGAGGGGTCGTTGAGAGGTTCGCTATGAACTAGACATTTTCCTTGAGTGACTGTGATATCAAATCATCCTAGACAAGCATACCTAGTCTAGGTTATACAGTCTCTCCACAGGAGATGCCACAACTTGTTTAGAAATTTGTTTCAGTTTTTATCAGCCTTTACTATGAAATGTAATCAATCTAAATCTCTTAGGGTACATTTCAGGATTAGAATTTTTTTGTTTAGTGAAGTAAGGAAAGAAAATATGTTGTCTTGTATGTTATTTCCCCCAACTTCTTATTTGGAAACATTTTGAGACTAAAGAAAATGGTCATTTATACAGTAGTCTTTTATCCATGCTTTTGCTACCCATGGTTTTTAAGTTACCCTTGATTAACTGTAGTCTGAAAATACTAAACAGAAAATTCTAGAAGTAAACTATACATAAGTTGTCAATTGTGTGTTGTTATCACTAGTGTGATGAAATTGTATCATTCTGCTCCATCCTACTAAGGATGTGTATCATTCCTTTGTCCAGTGTATCCATACTGTATATGTAATGCACCATTAATCACTTAATAGTAGTCTTGGTTATCAGATTTACTAGTTGTCAAATTGACTGTCATGATATTACAATGTTTATGTTCAAGTAATCCTTCCTTTACTTAATAATGGCCCTGAAGCAAAAGAGTAGTGATGTTGGCCATCTTATTGCAGTATATTGTTATTATTGTTGTACTTCATTATTGTTAGTATCTTACTGCGACTAATTAGTAAATTAAACTTTACCATAGGTATATAATGTATAAGAAAGATTATATGGAATTTATAGTATTCATGATTTTATGCATCCACTGGTAGTCTTGGAATGTATCCCTGAGGATTAGGATAAAGGGGGGATTACTGTATATCTTTCATTCAGTTGTTAGCATTTCATCACATTTCTTTCCTTCCTTCCTTCTTTGCTTTTTTCTTTTCCTATCTCTGTTATTCAAAGTTGCAAACATTAAGGCACTTCACTTTTAACTACTTCAGCTCCTAAATCCTAAGGATGAAGATATTTTTCTAAATAATTATAATGTTTTCCTCACACTTTAAGGTATATTAATTCAAAAACATCATCTATTGTAATGTTTCTATATAGGTTTTACAACTATTTTTAAAAGTAATATCGAAGTTTTTACATTACACTTGGTTATATTATCCCAGTCTCTTTCTTTCAAGCTGAAATATTTTGCTGTTTTTTTCCTTTGGTTTTTAATGACATTGACGTTTTATTTTTTTAAAGAGCATAGACATATTGTCTTGTAGAATGTCCTACATTTGGAAGTTTTTAGATTGTTTTCTCCTGAGTAGAATCAAGCTGAGCATTTTTGGCAAGATACCACATAGATGATGTTGGTATTTTTTTATTGCATCACACTGAGACAATGAACAATCAGGTTGTCTCACTATTGGTAATGCCAAATTTCCACATTTGATTAAGGTTTTGAATGTGAAATTACTCTGTTAATTTCTCTATTAAGAAATGAAATTTTGTCTTTGCATTTAATATATAATCTGTAGGATGTTATGAGATGTATCTTGTTATCTCTGAACCTTTGACCACTTGTTTTGACATCCAATGACAATTATTTTCTGGGTCATTTATTACATTGGTGAAGGAAATGGTGTTTTCCTGCTTTCGTCCTTCGATCTGCCTTTGTCAGCAAGTTTTCTTCTGCATTTGCATCTTTATTATAGTTAAAATTGGGATACAGATCAGCCTATTTCCTTCAGGAAATACCTGCTAGTGGCAGTCAGCTTTGCTAGTTGGCACAGCTGATCAGCATGTGCTGCTGAGGAAGCCAAGGCCCTGGCTTCAGTGTTCATCTGGGGCCAGTTACCTGGGCTCTGATTCAAGGCTGTGAGTATAATTTTCCTTTTCCAACTCAGTTTTCTGTGCCAGTGGCCACCTGGGAAACACGGCATCTAATTGGGCTAGAGCTGTACAAATGTTTCTAATTCAAAACACAAGCTCTACAAATTGTGGATCATTTTTTATGTCACGTGGAAGATGATAGTTATTGTAAAAAGTCTGTATTTTCTATCTTCTTGAGGTCCTTAAACAAACAAACAAACAAACAAATACTTAAGGGTTTTCATGAATAGTTTTTCTGTCTCTGGCAAGTATTAAGGAAAAATTACCCTAAATAAAAACCCTGGTGAAAGCAATTAAAATGAGGAAACATTTTTATTATTAAAAATGATGTAAATGATGTAAAATATATTCTAACAAAAGACATTTGCAGATTACAAAAACAGAAGGAACCTATTGCCAAGAAACTCATTCTCATGTATCCTTAAAATTGTTTATATATTTTTATTTTTTATTAACAAAATTATACATATTTATGAAGCACATTGTAACATTTCAATCATGTATACAGTGTTTAATGATCAAATCAGGGTCATTGACATATCCATAACCTCAGTAATTTATTATTTTTTTGTTTGGAAATATTAACAATCCTAGTAGCTATTTTGAATATACAATTAATTATTTCTGCATAGTTATCCTACTAAGCCATACAATATTAGAAGTTATTTTTCCTATGTAACTAAACCCCTGTACATATTAGCCATTCTCTATCTTCCCTTTTTTGACATCCTTCTCATGCTCTGGCAACCAATATTCTATTCTCTACTTCTGTGAGATCAAGTTTTTAGCTTCCATATATAAGTTAAAAAGCATGTGGGTGTTGTGGGGGTAGCTCAGTGGTAGAATGAATGCTTAGCATGCATGAGGCCCTGAGTTCCATCCTCAGAACAGCAAAAAGCAAAAACAAAACAAACAAGCAAACGTGAGATATTTGTCTTTCTATACCTGATTTATTTCACTTACCATTAGAATGGTTTCAAAAAAAGCAGAAACAATGACAGAAATAAAAGAAAAAAGTTAAAAAATCCAAGCCAAACAAACAACAAAAAAACCTACCTAACATTATCTGATTAAATTATGACAACAGTGAATGATAATAGAATTGGAAGGAGAAATCTGGAATACTGGGTAACAGTAGACTATAAGTCTAGGAAGGAGATGATCAATGCTAATGTGTTTTAAAAGCCTTTTATCATTCATGGGTAGTTTAAAATTAGACTGGTTAACTTAAGCCAGCATGGTAAAATGTTAAGGTTAATCCCTAGCAAAATAAAAATAAGGTATGTAAATTCCAAATTGATATATGTAAAAAAGTGCTTTAAAGAAAAAAAGTAAAACAAAAACTCAAAGAAGCAAGAAAAAAGGGACAAGTGAGATAAGCAAAAAATATAAAAATCATATGTCAATAATTGTAATAAAGATAAACAAAGATAACTCATTGGTTGAACAATAGACACTGAAAATTAGATAAGCCATTCAGATAAATGCTGTTTATGAGAGACACATATAAAGAATTAGGACACACAGAGGTTGAAGTTGAAAGAGTTGCGGTTTATCAGGCAATGACTGATGAAAGAAACCTGGTATAATTATGCGAGAATTAGAAAAAAAAGAATTTCAAGTCAAATATTTAATATATTCAGAAGGTTACAACCAAATAAGAAAAGTTTGGTTTCATCAAGAAGATATAACAATTTTAAATATGTGTGTAACAAAGAAAATTGCTTCAAAACATATGAAATGATAAACCAAACCCACTCATCATAAGGAGAGATTCAATATACTCTCCCCATTATGGACAGGAAAAAATAAATGTTTTACAGGATTAGGAAATACATATAAAAATTTGATTTAACAAACATATAACAGAACTCTATAATATTAGAGAATACACATTCTTGTCAAGCTTTTATAAATAGGACATTTATAAAAATTGATTACATACTGGATAGAGAAGCAAATTTCTATCACATTTCAAAGTTATTGTTTTAGCCAAAACCTCTAGCCACAGAGCAGAGCTTAAAAACAAAAGGATGTGTAAAAAATTCTCTTAATATTTGGAAATGAAAATGATGAATTTAATAATTATTCATATAGCAAAAACAAATTAAAATGGATATTAATAGTTACTAAGGAATGAAAGATAATAATAGTTCAGATAAACTCATGGAATGCAAGAATAGTAATGTTTTGAGAACAATTTTTAGTTTTAAATGTTTACATAAGTAAAAAGAAAAGTTGAAATTAGGAAACTAGTATATAATAGGATATTAAATAAAGAACAGCAACTTTAATCCAAAGAGAGAAGGATGAAGAACAGCAACAAGAGCAAAAAATCAATGAAATAGAGAACAGACACAAGAGAGATGATCTACAAAGAATAAAGTCGGTCCTTTGAAAAGTTTAAGAAATAAGCAAAACATCTGGCAAAAGTGATCTAGGAGAAAAAAATGAAGGAAGGCACCAATACAGAGCTTGTTAAAATATTTTCATAAATTAGAAGAATAAAGATTGGAAAGGAGGAAATAATAGCACTTGTACATTGATTAAATTTTCCAGTTGAAAAGAAAATATTTCGGATCACATAAAAGCATCCAGCTGCAGTGTGTTTATAAGAGACATGCCAGAAGCATAAAAGAATGAAAAGTTGAAAGCAAAAGGTTGAAACATAAAAGATTGCTACTTCATAAAGTTTCAAGTCACTAGGAAATTGTACTGGCTCAAAATTTCTACCAATTTAAAGACAAAGCCACATGCAGACATGCACAGGAGAGAAAAGTATGTAGAGAATTTCTCTTAATAATTGACAGAATATGTTAATAAAGCCTCTTTGGAAAACTATTTGACATTTTCACGACTTGTGCTAACCTCATGATCCAGGTACTATTCCTAGTCTTCATGTGAACCAAGATGATTGGTCCAGCAATGATTATAATTATAAAATGTTTCAAGCAATACACCAATAGTTAGTGGACATTGGCTGGCTTAATGCATTTTACTACAAAAATATTGGGAACATATTGGGAGACACACAGAGCTGGTGCACACCTGGGAGCACATGAGAACATCAGAATGGTCATATTTTGCCTTTAAGGATAGGATCTTGCAGTATCATGAGTACTCATTATACATTCTGCTTACATGATGAATATTTTTTTGTAGTTAAAAGCACAAATACTGTGATGTGAATAAAACAAGTAAGATTGAGCAAATAGTTGTAGGACTTTCGGAAGCAGAACAATTTGGGTTGGAGAAGATATGAGAAATTAGCAAATAAGAAAATTAGATGTGTTAACATAATAGTTTTTTTCAAATGTACAGGTTCAGAGGATGTTAATAAGATTAAAAATATTCATGGGCCTATGCAACTTCTTCAAATTCTTTATGTCCTTTAATTTGGAGTAAAAATTAGATCTGTCATTATGGATCAGTATTAAATAGCATGTGTTAATTCATTTTTTCCTTTCCTAAGTTCTTATTTCTTTTTTTTTCTTATGTCATCTTGATCTTTGCAAGCTTAGATAGTCATCTGTCTTCCCACCCCCACTTTGTTGAGTGAGTGAGGTAGAACAGTTCAACTTGTGCATACTCAGGGCTGAGGGAACACACTTTTACCTATGGGAATACTCAGGGATCCAGAACAGATAAAAGTCATATCCCTGAGTCTAAGCAGTAAATCCCAACTGGGTAATTGATGAAAGGAGCTGGGTTGAAAAAACTAGATATAAAAAGTGCAGTTGAAAACCAGAGATTGATGTGAGTGCCTATATGGGTGGAGATCCAGGGAGCAATTGAGGGACCAGGAAAATGGAATCAGAAGTAGTAAAA
The DNA here is from genome assembly GCF_047511675.1 of Marmota flaviventris. Classification (NCBI taxonomy): domain Eukaryota; kingdom Metazoa; phylum Chordata; class Mammalia; order Rodentia; family Sciuridae; genus Marmota; species Marmota flaviventris. The sequence continues at coordinate 32,943,960 of NC_092511.1, read as the reverse complement.
CAGGGAAAGGTAAACGGATTTGGCAAATTTAGAGAGTACAAGGCAAATGTCAAAAAGGTTTTTATAATTTTTAGTACTGTCTGGTGAGAGTGAGTTGTGTTTATTTTATAGTAGTTAGAAAATAATGCTCTGTCCTCTGCTTCATCTTTTAAAATATTGTTATTTTTATATTTATTATTATTATTATTTTTTTAAAAATGTCCTAATTAGTTACACATGATAGCAGAATGCATTTTGATTCATTATACACAAATGGAGCAGAACTTTTTATTTCTGTGGTTGTAAAAATATTGTTTTTATTTACTGACTTATATATCCATAATATTTCATCTATAGTTCATAATAGGAAGTTAAGCTTCCTATATAATGAATGTGTTACTATTCTAGAAGGTCATCAGTGGAATGATGAAAATGGATAATTTGGGCAGACAGCAAATAAAACTCTGGTCATTGATTTCTTTGCTGAAAGAGGGGGAAAGTCAATTTTAGGTCAAAGGAACATTTTAATCATAAAGCAGTGAGTACAAGTTGCATTAAAATTAAAGAGCTAAAACATTAACTTTATTTTTGGATTTCTTAACATCATGATTTCAATTCTAGCTCCTATACCTCTAAAGTTTTCTGATCACGTTCCTGATGATTCCTAACTATCAAGTCAGGGAAAAGTATTAGGACAGGTCACCTTTTAGTATGGAGACATAAATAGAATAAATATACTCAGCCAACTCAAGAGGTGTGGAGAATTACTCTGGCTGTGTGTTCCTTTTTCTGCAAAAACACTCACCACCACCACCACCACCACCAACAACAACAAACTAGAGACCACCTTTGGTAAAATGATTAAAATCAGAGTTTAAAACACTTGAAAATAAATGTCTCATTCAAATTACTACTAAGCATCCTTTAATAGATAGTAAGTTACAAGTAAGTGTTTTCTTTATCACAAAGTTAAAATTAAATGTCTATTGGAGCAATAATAAATCTACCAACAGTACTCTTATTGAATCAAAGTGTGGGATTAGAGTGATGAAGAAAATTAATTTGCTGCCATCTAGGAGTACTGTTGGCCAGAATCTATTGTTTCCCTCACCCTTAACTCTTTCCTTTCTCTGATCTTCTATTAGGGGATAATTAATTAAAATTTTATTATTTTATTTATTTTAAATTATTAAATATTAAATTAATATATTTATTTTATTTAGTTTATTTAAAGTTATTTATTTGAAAACAATCGTAAGCTGATACATGTACTCAATGTATAATAATAAAATCAGGGTATTAAGCATTTCCTCCTTTTCAAATGTTATTATTTCTACTCTTTTGGTTATTTTGAAATAAATGATAAATCAGAACCAACCATTAATCTACTGTGCTATAAAAAAACAGTGCTAATTCTTCCTTTCTGTGTTTTGTTTCTTTTATTTTTCTAATTTTTTTCTGTCATCCCTGAACCTGTCTTCCCCAGTCTCTAGTGACCACTGTTCCATTACAGTCTTCTGTGAGATTCACTTTGTGGTTTCTACAAATGAGTGAAAACGAGGTATTTGTCTTTCTGTTTGTGGCTTATTTTGCTTAACATAATGACCTTCCATTCCATCCTCGTTGCTGCAGACAACAGAATATCACTCTTTTTTATGCCGAATGAATGTGTGTGTGTGTGTGTGTGTGTACACCACATTTTCTTTGTCCATTCATCTATTTATGGACTTCTTAATTGATTCCATATCTTGGCTATTGTGAATTTTGCTGTAAATAAAAATGGGAGGGCAGCTGCCTCTTGGGTATAATGATTTGATTTCCTTCAGTCCTACCTAGCAGTAGTAGGATTGCTGGATCTTATGATAGTTCTACTTTGAGTTTTTTTTTTTTTTTTGTGGAATGTGATGGACATCAAAGTACATTTATGAAGACACGAATTGGTGTGAATATACTCTGCATATAACCAGAGATATGAAATATTGTGCTCCATATGTGTAATATGAATTGTTATGCATTCTTCTGTCATATATAGAAAAATTAATTAAAAAGTTTAAAAAAAGAATTTTAAAATTTGTAGATGGACACAATACCATTATTTTAATTATTTTATTTTTGTGTGTGTGATGCTGAGGATTGAACTTAGTGTCTCTTACATGTTAGGTGAGTGCTCTACCACTGAGCCACAATCCCAGCCCCCCACTTTAAGTTTTTAAAGAAATCTCCATACTGTTTTCTACAACAGCTATACTGATTTAAATTCCCACCAACAGTGTACAATAGTTCCCCTTTCTCTACCTCTTGCAAACGTTTGATTTGATTTTTTTTTTTTTTCATTTTGGGAACGGCCATTCTAACTGGCATGAGATAATATCTCATTCTGGTTTTGATTTGCATTTCCCTGATGAATAATGGTGTTGAACATTTTTTTAATATATCTGGTGGCCATTTGTATGTCTTCTTTTGAGAAATGTCTATTTAGACCTTTAGCTCACTTTAAAATTGAATTATTTGTTTTTGGGGTGTTAAGTTTTTTGAATTTCTTATATATTCTGGATATTAATTCCTTGTTGGATGAATAGTTTGCAACTATTTTCTTTCATTCTGTAGATGAGGAGGCAATCCAGTCCTATAAAAAAACATGCAGGAAAGTATTGTCTTATAACAAGAAAAGAAAAAGCCATCTGTTTTAAGATCCTAGTCCTCATGGTGGTTTGCACAGTTGTCATATCAGATACCAGCTCGGGTTTGAAGAGGTCATGAAGGCTTGGTTAGCCCTCATGAGGTGTAAGAATTGATTAAGATAAATTTTGACTTCTGGAAAACTTTTAAAATTATTTACACATTTCTCTTAATGAAAATCAATTTAAACAAATGAACCACAAAATATAAACACCAAATTTTGGAATTAATGTGAAGCAGCAAAATACATGAGATTTATGTAGGACTTAGAAGCAATAATTTTGTTTAATTAGATGCTGAAATGGGTTATGGGTAAATTAGAATTTTAATTTATATATATAAAATTATATAAATTATATAAATAGTTGTGAATATAAAAATTATATAAATACTTGTGAATATGAAAGGGTTCTATTTCCTCCTCTGCCTCCTCTTAGAGGTCATTGACACTGAATATTTATGAAATAGGTCTTGATATTATATTGTTCCTTAATAATAAGGTCTTATTTATACATAGAAGAAAAAAATCTTGTTAGTATCTGCAATGTTATCTTTGCAACTCTTTTGAATTACTTCTGTTCAATTGTCTTCAATATATTCAAAGACATAGGAGAAAACATTTTAAATGCGCAGAAAATATGAAATATATAAACAGTAAAATGAACACAATAGTATCCCACCTTAACATCCGTGATAAAAGAGAAAAAGAATTTTGCTTGTTTTAGAAATGAGCTGGTTGACAAACAATATCTCCTCATTAGTATGATTTATACATTCTGGACTGGTGTCTGGAGTTCATGTGTATAAGTCCTCTCCAGGTGATTTTAAAAGGTTCTCAGTGTTGAAAAGCACTGGACTAAACCAGTAATGACTCCTGGACACTATTTGACTGTCCTCCTTTCTCTCCCATGTGAGAAAGCAGGGGTTTTCTTAAACATAGTTAAGTATAAGAAATCTCCACACTGGAATTACCTGGGAAACTTTACCAATACTGATGTGTGGGTCCCAGTGTGAAGAATCACTGGCATAAGAAAGAAATCTAAGAATGAGGCAGTGATATTAGGATAGTTTTAATATTTAATGTAGTCTAATTTGTATTTTTAAAAGAATTATCTGAAAACTAGTTGAACCATATGAAAATATTTTGTGTATATAAAAAGTTGTCAGATATTAGCAAATATGTATCATTAAAAATAACTTACTGTATGTTCATAGTGACTGCAATATGTTAGGACCAATACTGAGAAAAGCTGCTCTAAAACTTATTCATTTGTAAAGGAAAGGCTGTCTTAGGTGAGGATTATGATAATGTTGATGATAAGGGTGATGACGATGCTGGTGCCAATGATGATAGTTCACATCTATCAAATATTCCCCAAGTGTCTAGTAATACCTAAATGCTATGTATACTCTGTTTCATTAGTCTTCACCTACACCCTATAATGGGAACTAATATTACAATCAAATTATATAAATGAGGGAACAAAGTCATAGAGAAGATAAATATCTTACCCAAGATCATAAGGTTATTCTGTCAAAAAGCTGTGATTTACTTGAATTATCTAAAGCAGAGGTGTGTTTTCAACCCCTGTAAGATGCTACCTCTCTGAGGACCATGATGAGTCTTTCCAGGTCTCAGGGTTGTAGTTCCAGGTCAGACAGGATGATGCACTATTTCCCTGTGGGCCTTTGGAGACAGTTTTGTATCTTGATTCATTGAATTTTAGTTTGCCTCCTGCTCTTATCCAGATCATATAAGTTATCCAGATTCGATCTTATCTGAAGTCACACAGAGAATTCCCCAGGTGTTTCCCTTTTCTTAAGTGGGTAACAATGTATATGACATTGGGTTAGACACTGGTAATGAGAAGGTTAATGAAATACAGTTCTGGTCTTGGAGGAGTCCCAGCCTAGTAGGGAAGAAACATAATATGGCAAATAAGCTCCATTAGTTTGACAAACAAAGTCCAATCATGGTAGAATAGGATGGACTAATTCTTCCTGGTGTATCAGTGTGAAGGATTACAGAAGCTTTCACAGAGAAACATTTTTGTTTTTAGAAGGTTCTCTAGGTTTTCAAGAATAGAGGGATGCTCTTGCAAGTGGAAGGAAGAAATGACCATCATTCTCCCGGTTGTGAAGGGTTAGTATTACAAGAATGACTGGTGTGTAGAGAATGGACAAAAGAACTTCATGCCATTAGGCAATTGGGTTCCCGTGAACCATTAAACAGGAGAATGACCTCTTCATATCTGGAAATGTCAGATTATAGGAGATGAACCCATTTTACTTTTAATGTACTATGGTACATTAAAAATAGATATCATCATTATTATTACCATCTTCAAATGTTAGCACTGGGAGAGCCTTGAAGATGTGATCTAATACAGGCATAGAGAGTTCCATGTTTTGTCTTAAAAGAACCCAGGTAGGGAAAAAGAGGTAGAACTCTACAATTTGTTTCCAGAATAGTTAGTGTAGGGAAATAGAATAATATTACTTGAAGCAAAACTATATGTTGCATTATAGTATCCCTAAACATGGAATTAAAAATAATGAAAGCAAGTTTTGAGATTGCTTAGGTGTTGAGCAAGTCAGAAATTAGTGTTCTAGTTTTCTTCAGGAAAATTATAAGTAATTTTAGGCATAAATCAAGATCCAAAATTTGTTGGTAATTTAGTTGTTTGGGAAGCAAATTTTATCATAAAAATTATAATGGTAATTAATTTCATGTAGGAGCACACAGAAGTTTAACTTGTAATGGAAGTTAGAATTCTCTTGGAAATGATACAAACTAACTTCAGCAAAGAAGTAATAATAGTAGGAAGGGAAGTGGATTTAATGGCTCACAAGCACTATGAAAGTTAGGGTCATACCAAGTTGATCACAGTCACCTTTCTAATGCCTAACAAAGTGATTTGCATATAGTAGGTGCCTACTAAATATTTGTTCAATGAATGAAATAAACCACAGAAATGTCAGGGTTTGAGTTGGATTTTAGATAGTATAGAAGCTAAAGATTTGAATACCCTCAAGATTCTCTTTGTTAGCATTTCCATATTCTGTTGCTTTGTGTATTTTCATTCTTTCAGATCAAGTCATTGTTGTGGCTGGAGACTTGGTTATATGGAACACATATGTTCACATCTAGGTTTTGAATTAAAAAAATTGTACTAGAACCAAAAATTCTAGGGGAATTGTTTTGATTAGCCCAGTTAGAGTTCAGTGCTTATATTACTATCAACCACGGCAGGTAGAATCATATAAGAACAGAGGTACCCTGTTAGAAGTGGATAGTTGGACTGAAAGAAGATTTTGCTAATAATTTTATACTCTGCAAACTTTTTCATCTTTTAAGAGAAGGCTCTTATCCAAACTATGTTTTTTTTTTTTTTTAAAAGGAACTATCCAGGGTCTTTAAGGTGTATTCTCTTTAAGATGATTTAAGATGACAAGATCTGAGGGACAAGAGCCTTCAGATATGCAAAAGAACATTAAAGTGCATTCAAGTTATTGTGGTGAAACATAGTAGAAAAGCTATTAGAATGAATGAGAAGTAATGAAAAAAAGCAACCTCAGGGTATTTTTGATGGTAGATTTAAAAAAATGTGATTGCATTCAATTAAACTTTAATACATTTATTGAGTAGATTTTATGTGCCAAGTATTGTGACTAGATCTGTTTAGGTAAGTCTGTAAGGCAGACTTTTTTTTCCCAAAGCATCTGGAATTCAGCATTGTAAAACTGACTCATATGAAACTGTCCATATGATACCAGCAATGAGAAAACACAAATATACTTAGAAAATTATAGAGAGCTTCTTGCAGACAATGTTTACCCAACTTAATGAAAACATGGTTAGGAATTCCACTCTTCATTTTCATAAGTCTTGAGTCTCAACCACCAAATGATGTAGCTGTATGTCATCATATATATGTTGATGTACACTGACAATAATAAAGTCACCAATCTTCTTAGCATTAAGTCAACAGGCAACAAAACCTGTGCTATACACAAGTTTTCCACTTTGTCCTTTGTTGAGTACATGTAGACACCCAGATGGGACTTCCTTTCATCACAGGTGATGTAAAAATGTGGGAGGAGGTCTGTCTTGCCTCAGGTTTCATACGCACTGTTGGTCTAGGATTGAGCTCCATAAACTTCATGCCCAGTTGGGCAATTAGGTATTGACTAGACAAAGAAAGGTAAAAGAAAGAGGGTAGGGAATGCTCTTTTACTTTGAAAATCAGGCTCAGCCACGAGGTTGAACCACTTCTTAGAGTCCTTAGAACTGATGGAAGTCCTTAGAACTGATGGAAGTCCTAACTATCCTTGATCCTTAACATACTTATCTGATGAAAATGGGCTTATTTGGAGGGTCCATCATCTGCATGTGGTAGAATCGCTACCAACAGTAACAGGCACCTTAATTAGGGCATAGTACAGTTCTAGAACCCAGTTCTTCCCTGTGTGACCTCAAGTAGCTTCATATTCAGACTTTGTGAAGTTGCTCTATTGATGGAAAATTTCCAGTGGGCTTGTCCTGAATTTCAGAGTTTTGGCAGGATGGAATGAGTTACCTGGGAGGAAGTCAACATAGTCCCTTCATATGGGGAGGCATGGTTTGGGTATGCTACAGGAGAAATTTCCATATGTAATGAGGGGCTAGAATAGGGGGTCATCAGAGTTCACTCAGATTCTCAAATCAACAATTCCATCTGTCAAATTTATAACTGGACTATAAGAGGGTTTTCTCTGGAATGGGGAGTGCAAAGGGTGGGGGGACATTTTTTTCCTCACTCTTATCTGTCACTGCAGTAAGGATCTTGGTTGACTTCTTACTGCATCCTTGACTGTTGCTTGCCTAAATGTGATTTCTGTGTAGCTCTTAGACATGCAGATTGTTTCAACAAAGGAAAAAAAAAAGAGGTCTCTGGAAATAGTTTCTTGTTTCCATTATAATATAAACTGCTAAAAAATTTTAAGCTGCTAAACAGTGCTGAATTTTGCTGTTTTGTTGAAAATGTGATCAAACAGGGAGACAATGCCTTATCCATTACCTTTTTTCCTTATGTTCTCTCTGGGTTGCCAGCCTAGCAGATTATCAGAACCTTGATTATGTTTTGAAGTATGTGCAAACAAATCTTTTCATTGTTTCCTCAGGTGATTTTAGAGACCAAATAAGAATCTATCAATTGCTAGTCAAAATAAAAAGGGTAAACAATTGAAAATTATCATGAAAAGGGCCAAGCTGATGAAACAAGACCTACTGAAACAAGACACTTCAAATTTGGATGATATTAAGTATCATTATATGATTATTATATGATTAAAATGCTGTTCAGAAACTGCTTCTCAGTTTCAGTTTAATAATGAACTATAAATTTATATACAAAGCATTTATCAAAAACACTATTATATGCTAGCTTGTCTCCCATATATCACTTAGAGTCAATGTAACACTCTAAGAGGTGGGATCAAATTACCGTATTTTATAGATAAGGTAGCTGAGGTGGAGAGAAGTAATGAAACTAAATTTTTACAGCTGAATTCAGGTCTGCTTTCTCTGAAAACCCACATGCATTCCAGGATATCAAAACAACCTGTCTTTGGGAAAGCATGATACCCTTCACATCAAGAGCATGCTGCAATTTTCTAAAGATATTTTGGCTCCCTAAAAAATTTCTTTGAGAGTATGACTATGTGGGGTGATAAAAAGACAGAGTGATATGGAAGGGTGGTAGCAAGAAGATTGGCTGTATTCTTAACATTTCAGATTGGGGGTGTATGTGGGGTAGTATTTGGCTTTTCTTTTATTCTCTTTGAAGGATGTCTAGATTATCAGAGATATAAAATTTCCAACACCAGAATTAATTATATTGATTCAGGTTGTGAATTAAAGTCCTATTCAAACATTTTATGACATGCTTTTCCATCGTGGTTTATTCTGCTAAATGAGTTTCTATCCAAAATGTTTCTTAGCTTTCTTGCAAGTAGTAGAACTTAGTATTTCATGTTCCAAATGTGCCTCTGGCACAATGGCAGTGGTGGTTATGGGGATGGTTAGGGGTGTGTGTGTGCATTGGACCAAAGTTAAGATAACATCATTCTTTTGGAAGTTGAAGTCTTGGCCACATGGAAGCAGAGTTTATGGCTCCTGTATAGTGTGAAAGTGTTGAAAAGAAAATGTATAGAGAATTTTTTTCTTTTCAATGTATGCTAGTCTACTTGCATATGTTGTTATTGATCTTTCTTTCATAATGGAGATTATGGGCAGTGGTGGACCAAGAAGATTGGCACATAGGTGTACATTAAATTAACATTAGTGAGTCAAATGGTGGGAAAAGCATGGAAAAAAGGACTTCCTAACCTGGAACAGAACAACTGGTGTGCTCCATGTTCCTGAATAAAGTCAGCAACTAAGAGAGCTGTAAACCCTGACCAACCATGAATTTTAAAAGAACTTTCCATGAGATTCACAGAAACAAGAATAAGATAAAGACAGCAGAAAGTGTTAATGGCACCCACTGTAAAGTAAGGCTTTAATACTAACTAGCTTTTGACTGAGCTCAGCTGCCTTTTACTCCTCTGGCCTGGCAGGAACCAATGCTCAGTGAGCCTGGCTTGGAGACGTATTAGTGCTCAAAGAAAACTTCTTTCTAATCAAGTAGGAACAGGAATGGGATTTTTTTTTTTTTTTAAGTCAGAGCCATTGTTGAAACATACAAACCTACTATAACTTATCAAAGGAGTAGCCTCTGATAGTCCAAATGTGGCCCTTAGACTACATTTCCCTAGAGGGGTGCCCCACATTTTTATGAGATAACTTTTCCTTTTCTCAAATATTGTGTCTGCAGAAATTCAGGGAAGCAGATTCAAAAGATGAAGGTAGAAAAAATCCTTATGTGGGAGTCAGCTCACCTGGCAGAGAAGTCCCTTGGTTGAGTGCCTCCTCTTGCTGGGAACCATTTCAAGTCTGAGGGATGGATTTGGAGGAGAGAAAGCATGACCTCAGAAACTGGTTAGGAAAGCAAACGGTAAAGTTCTACCTGTTTTTTGATTAAAACAGGCAGGTTCAGTCAATAGGTCAGACATTGTTAAATTAGACCATTGATATGAATTAGTGAATCCCAGAGACGCCATTTGATATGTATGGCATGAACATAGGATGCTAGAAGTCAATCCTTGCCCACTCTAGGCCAGGCTACTTTCCCTGACGTCTGCCTTCTTTTGTCTGGTGCTGGCAGGATAGTCCAAGCTCAGCTTCTCTCTCTTGCGTCCACAGACCCTGAAAGAACACTAACTCTTGCCAACTGAGGAGGAAGGGGTACAGGCCTCCTTCATTTCCTTCTCATGTTTATCATACCCTCTTGCCAGTGTACTTCCCCTGGTTATATAGGCATAGGGGAGGATCTCTAAGCTGACTGCATGAGAAGACATCCTTTGGAAATGAAATCATGTTGTCTTCTTAACTCCCACCTCTCTGAATGATTCTCTGAAGTGCTCTCTCCTCATTCTTGGTGGGAGGAAATGTACATTCCACTAAGGTTTCTATACCACCTGCCAGGCAGTAACTCAGGACTCCCACAATGTTTGTCTCCTGTCCACTAAGTTTTATAGGGCAAATGGGGCAGCGGGGCAAGGGTTAGGGAAATTAGGAGGGCCTGGATTAATGACATGGGGATATTGGAGCACGTTTGGAGGTTTGATACAGGTTTATGACCCTCAACATAGCACTTCTGGTTAAAACATGAAGTGTTCTATCTCTTTATTCAATTCTAGGTCCTATGTAAAAATTCAGAAGCAACAAGAAATGCCCCACTCTACTTCTTGTTATGCTGTCTTAACTCCCTGTGTAATGATGATTTTGCCAATGATTTTTTTTTCTGAACTAACTCTCAAGGTCTCCAAGTAGAAAATAAGAGGACACTGCTAAAGCATAACATTTTATTCAGATTGTGTAGTTTATTATTAAAAGCATGACCCCTTTGAGGGTAAAACAAGATTCTAGGAGAATGCATGTTGACAGGGCTTGCACCTGGAAAATCAGTATATCTGGTTAGGCTAGCTACTCACCTCTGGGATTGGTTGGTTCTTTCTAGCAAGGGTTTATGTAGTTGTGCCAGTATGAGGTTAAGGGCTAATAAGTGTGTCCTGGGTCTTCAGAAGGAGGAAGACCATGTAAACCTTTATGACTGGTGAAGGTAATTCTGTTTGGGATATTTCCCAGTCCCCATTGGAGACTAAAAATACAGAGGAAAAAGTTATAAAATTACAGAAGATGTCACTGTCATGTAAACTCAAATCCACAAACTCTTAAGCTTATAGAGATGGACAATCAAGAACGTGAGGAGAAAGCCTACAGAATGGGAGGAAATCTTTGCCACCTTCACCTCAGATAGAACACCAATCTCCACAATATATAAAGAACTCAAAAAACTTACACCAAAAAACATAACCCAATCAATAAATGGGCTAAGGAACTAAATAGATACTTCACAGAAGAAGAAATACAAAGGATCAACAAATATATGATAAAATGTTCATCATGTCTAGCAATTAGATGAAAACTAAGATTTCATCTGTAGTCAAAAATGGAAATTATCAAGAACACAAGCAATAATATTTGTTGGTGAGGATGTGGGGAAAAAAGTACACTTATACGTTGCTGGGAAGACTGCAAATTGGTGCAACCACTATGGAAAGCAGTATGGAGATTCCTCAGAAAACTTGGAATAGAACCACCATTTGACCCAGCTATCCCACTCCTTGGTTTATACCAAAAGAACTTAAAATCAGCATACTATAGTGATGCAGCCACCTCAATGTTAACAGAAGCTTGATTCACAATAGCCTAGCTGTGGAACCAACTTAGGCACCCTTCAACAGATGAATGGATGAAGAAAATATGATACACACACACACACACACACACACACACACACACACACTAGAATATTACTCAGCCTTAAAAAAGAATGAAATTATGGCATTTGCAGGTAAATAGATGGAACTAGAGAATATCATGCTAAGTGGAATAAGACAATCCTCCAAAAACAAAGGTTGAATGTTTTCTCTAATAAGTGGATGCTGATCCAGAGTACTGGGGGTGGGTAGGGAAGAGTGAAGGAACTTTGGATTGTGCAGAGGGGAGTGATTGGTGGGAAGGGCCTGTGGGATGGGAAGGACAGTAGAATGAGACAGACGTTATTACCCTTTGTACATTATGATTACACTACTGGTGTGACTCTGCACCATGTACAGCCAGAGGAATGAGAAATTATGCTCCATTTGTGTACAATGTGTCAAAATGCATTCTACTATCAAGTATAACTAATTAAAACAATTTTTTTAAATAATTAAAAGTATTATAAAGATGGATTGTGTGTACCCTGCCCTAAGGAGTTGATGATCAGTGTTGGAGGAGAATGTGAACAAATAGCCATAGTACAGGGTGATAGTGGAGAGTGTCATAATGGAAGGAGAAAGGAAGTTTCCAACATGGTTTTTGTCCCAAACGTGGCAAAGGCAAGCTCTTTTGAAACAGTATCTGGTAATTATTTGACTATTCCTTTCAGATGTTAACCAGAATCATAGCATGGGAAGTAATCACATAATAGAGTGATGTTTCACACACTGTGTCAATGTGAAGTTGTATTTTGAATCTCATTGTTTTTAGATAAGAATCAGCTATCTTGTTTGGAACCACTTTGTATATCATAATATTAAATCTGAATAATGCATAAAACTATTCCTGGGAAGAGAAATGAATACAAAAGAGACACAATATAACACTGTTTAACTAACGTGAAAAAGTCAATTCTCATCATTTATTAGAGTTTTAAAACCTTTATTTTGAGCTTCAGTAGAAATCTCTAAAACATTAAGAAATCTATCCTATAGTAAGACATAATTTAAAAACATCCAAGCCAATAAAAAATAAACCATAATAATTCACAGCTAAATTCATTAGAAACTTTGCAAGAAACTTATACTAGTTTCCTTAATTGGCTGAAGAACATTTTGGGCAACAATGTAGTATTAATTTCTAAATAAAATCTTGGCTGCATAAGCAGGACAAACAGCAACTACATTGAAACATTTAGAAATAAAGAGTTTTTGGTTTTAATGGAAAGGAGATGAAGCCTGGAAACCAATAGTTGCTATGAAGAGGTAGTCAGTGATATCATTATCAGATACATGGCGAAAATGTATTTGTTTCATGATAAACATAACTGAACAGAAATGTCTGATGTATAAAAACAAGTGAATGTATTTATGCATAGCAAAAGTTTTTTGTTTTATTTCTTTATATTAGAAAATAGAGGATACATTTGTAGGGTGCAATAAATATTTTTTTCTGAACAATAAGGTATAAGATTTATTTATTTTTATTTATTCAAAATAACTTCACCTTTTTTCCCTATGCTGGGTACTAAACCCAAGGCCTTGTGAATGCTAGGCAAGCACTCTACTACTGAGCTACACGCCCAGCCCCATTTCTGTTTATTCAGATAGGTGGTGGGTAGACTAGTTGGTAGTCTAATTTCTTCTTATAGTAAGCTGAACATCCTAGCATGAGACACAGCCTTTCTATCACACATTTTTCAAGACACAAATTTGCCTGTCATAGTCAAAAATGTTTTGCTTTGCAAAGTCTTGTGCAACTATTTTTTAAATTTGATTATTTTAAATATCTCTAGACCATGTGAACATAGCTCTTTCTTCCAGTAGGAAAACGAGGCAAAGAGAGGTGAAGGCACTATTTTAGAATATCTAGTCAGGAAGGAGAGGAGCAAGGACTGGAAGGCTCACCTGTGGTTCTTCACTAGAATAGTCTCACTGCATCATGTTACCTCTGCCTGATCCATGGAGGCCAGAGGAGAGGAATTATTGAAGAAATTCCTATAATAAAAATAATATTCTATGTCCATATAGAATCAATAGTTGAGTTGTTTTTCTGTAATACCAGGGCATCTATCCAATAATCTTATAAGTAGGAATTGAAAATATTCTTTTAGAGGTAGGGAAAGTGAGTTCTCCAAATTGGCACAAAGAGGGTGATAAAACAGGAAACTTGAATTCCATGTTTCTGATTCCTGGATCATTTCAAATACCACTCATTACAAAAGAACTGTCCCTTTGTTTCAATATTGGATCTCTGCTTCCTCTTGTGATAAATGGACTGTTTGCTGATGCTTATCCCAGTAATGGTGTACAGGAAGACATATTTCACAGTTCTTTGCTTACTGTTCTCATTCATCCAATACTTATTACCTTTTACAAAATTGCTATTTAAAATTTTGTACTAGAAAAAATTTTTTAAAAAATTTAGATGATATAATTCCTTGAATATTGTCAAAGAATATGAATATACTCAATAAGCCCAAGGAACCAGCCATTTAGCAACTGGAGCCTTATTTGGTTAACACATTCCATTGACAAAGCTCAAATTGTTGCTTTCCATAGGTGCATATGTTTATGATCTGCCATAGAACTTTTTCTTTCTCCTTAGTATTTTTAGTGGCATAAAAAGTTCTTCAATGAAGTTCATAGAATGATAGATCCAATCATACTGTGTTCTCGGAATAAAATACACAAAGCCTTCTCCCAACGACAGGCACTATGCTAAGAATTTGGGGAAAAAATAGAGTTAGGTCAAGGTCTCTGTCTTTGGGGACCTAGAAAAGGGAGATGTGTGAACATGATTAATTTACTATGCAAGTAAGTGGAGTTGATGAAAAACCAAGGAAGCAGAAGGAGGTGAGAGGTGAATAAGACTTGAATTTAAGCAGAAACTAACATAAGTAGACCAAAAGGAGAGAATCTTAAGGTTTTAAACCTAAATATTTTCTGAAAAACAATTCCATAGTGTTAGTATAACTATGAAATAATATTTTTTATTTGAAATTAAAAAATAGTAATTATGAAGAAACTATTAGATTTAATATTTGGTGGCAATTTCATGTTTTATTTAGTCTAACTTAATGTTTAATACTTTATTGATTTAAGTTCACAAAAAAATTGAAAGGAAAGCTCAGAGATTTCCCCCATTCTTTCTTCCCTCACACATGTACAGACTTCCCCATTATCAATATCCCACACCAAAGGGTGTGTATGTTACAGCTGATAAACTTACATAGACACATCATAATCCTAAAGTGCATGATTTAAACTAGAGTTCACTCTTGGTGTTGTACATTCTGTAGGTTTGAACAAATACACAAGGACATATATCCACCATTATAGTAACATACAGAGTATTTTCACTGGCCTAAACATTTTCTTTACTACACCTGTTTGTTCTCTTCAATCTACCTTCTGGTGACCACTGATCTTTTTATCATCTCCATAATTTTGCCTTTTCCAGATGTTATATAATTGGAATCACAGTATGTAGCCTTTTCTAATTGGCTTTTCCCTTAGTAGTATACATTAAGTTTCTTCCACATCTTTTCATAACTTCATTGTTCATTTCCTTTTAGTACTGAATAATATTCAAGTGTTTATCTATTCACCTTGAAGGACATCTTCCAAGTTTTGGAAATTATGAATAAAGCTGCTACAAATATCCATATGTAGGGTTTTGTGTGGATATAAGTTTTCAACTCCTTTGAGTAAATACCAATGAGCCCATTGCTGGATTGTATGGTAAGAGTATATTTAGTTTTATAATAAACTGCCACACTATTTTCTAAAATGGCTGTACCATTCTGCATTTTTAGTAGCAATGGATGAGAGTTCCTATACCTCTACATCCTTTTCAGCCTTTGTTGTATTATGTATTTTGGCCATTATTTTAGGAATGTAGTGGTACCTCAACATTGATTTAATGTGTACTTCTCTGGTGACATATTGCTATGGTCTGAATGTTTGTGTCCTTTTGAAATTCATATACTGAAATCCTAATCTCAAAGATGATGGTATATTTTCTTTTTACATTGATACATAATATTTGTACATATTTATGAGGTATAGTTCAATAACTCAATACATATATACAATGTGTAATAGTCAAATCAGAGTAATTAGCATTTTTATCTTCTAAAACATTTGTAATTTTATGTGTTGGGAAACTTCCTCTTTTCTAATTATTTTGAACTCTGTCTCACATTGTTAAATACTATAGTGTACAGGAATTGATGGATACTTAGATTGATTACACATGTTGGCAATTGTGAATAGTGCTACTATAACATGGGAGTGTAGATGTATCTTTATTTATTTATATATATATTTTTTGTGGTGTTGGGGTTTGAACCCAATGCCTTGTGCATGTGAGGCAAGCACTCTTCCAATTGAGCTATGTCTGCAGCCCACAGATATATCTTCGATACATTGATTTTATTTCTTTTATGTATGTACCAGTAATGGGATTACTGGATCATATGATAGTTCTATTTTTTACTCTTTTGAGGAACCTCCACACTGTTTTCTATAATGAGTATATTGACATTTATCATAAGAAGGCTTACAAATGGCCAAAGGTATACAAAAAATTGCTTCACATCACTAATTATCAGGAAAATGCAAATCAAAACCACAAAGAGATATCAACTTATTCCCGATAGAATGGCTGCTATTAAAATGACTAAAGAGCAAGTGTTGGTGCTCCCTTCCCATATGCATGCACAATACTTCTGTCCAAGGACTGTTTATTAATGTAGTTTTCTGAGCTTTTCTTTAATATACACGTGAAGATATCACTATCCTCTTACTGTAATAAATATTTTAAAGTATTAATAGAAAAACTAGTTATTGTGTTAGGAAATTTATGATAATAATCCCAATATTTATTAGCTTTAAATATGAAGAATAATGTTAAGACCCCCATGTCCTGTACCATGGTGACACTGAGCCCCTCAGGGATTAAATGTTGGTGTAGGTCATGCATGAAGTTAATGGCCCATCTGTTACTACATAATACTTTCTAGCTACTGGTGACTTTGGTAGTTTATTTTTTTTCATGAACTCAGGACCTATCTCAACAAAACATTGAAACAGCATTCCACAAGGCTTTCAGGGTTTTATTAAGATTTTTTAAAATTGCAGATAATCAAAACAATGTACTGATGTTACCATATTTATACTCATTCCATAAATTCTATTTTTCTTAAAACTCTAATCTTTCTGAAACAGGTACAATATCTCAAACCTAATGATTTCTAGAAAAATTCCTACTTCTAAGACACACAGATAATGAAAATGCTCACCAAATTGGTGCAGAACTTATTAGGAACAGAAGTGGAGGGGAGTGAGTGTGCATATTGAGTAATTAGGGTGTTGTTACTCAGTGAAGCTGATCACTGGAATCTCCTGGAATGAAATTTTCTCAGTAAACTTCCTTAGGTTTATCCATAATTACATTAATATGCTCAAGAAACAATTCAGAGTGTTCTGCACTAATTCTGTATTCATTTTGAGTACCAAGTAATCCTTCTGAAATGACCTTCTTAGGTGAGGAGAAGTTAGTACTTACAAGAACATCATTAGCAATTTTTTTTCTGTTAGAAAAATAATATTTGCATGTATTGAAGTTAACTGTACTTTTTCAACATCTGTCTTGCTTCAGGGGCAAATAGCAGAACTTAATTTCTTATTTTTATGTAGCTTTAAAAATACCATAGTGCACAGAGGAATAGATTTCTTTAAGTGAAAGGAAGACAATTCCTATGTGCATAAGATACCAAGACGGGTTGCAAATTGGTAAAACAGCCCTATGTTGAACATTAACAACTTTCTCTGCTTAGTTTCATCCATTTTCAAGCTACCATGAACTTATCCCAATTCTTGGTTAAAAAGAAGAAACTTACATTGATATTCATGACCTTTCCCGCAAGTAGAACCTCATCTTTTGTTGTTTATACCCTTTCAAGTTTCTATTAAGGAGTGGGGATGTAGCTCATTGGTAGAGTGCTTGCAGGGCATGCTCAAGGCCCTAGGTTCAATCCCAGAACAGAAAAGAAAAATTCGTGTGTTCACTAATCAAAAAAGAGATCCATAATCTGAGGAAACAGTGTATTCCAATGAGCCCTCAAAACATAACAATTAACCAACAGAGACAGCCCTTTAGAGAACTGAGAGGTGCAGAAAGACCAGATAACAGATTGTCATTTTATAGGGAAACATTTCTGCACAGACTAGACCAGAGAAACCAGTGTGTGAAAATGTTTCTGATACGTGTTTAGAGTCTATCTACATTTTTGGACAAAGAATGAGAAATTCTTTTCTGCTTAAGGATGGTAAGTGGAACTCATAGGCACTAAACAAATAAGGTTTTATACTGATTTCCTTGTTGCAAATTTTGAATTTTGCATATTGAAATATTTAAAAATACTTCTTTTATAGTATCTGAATATTTTCCTTGAAATGTATAAATGTATAAATTTGGATTGTCTTCCACTTTAAAATGCGTTTTGCATAGCTTTCTTGAAAAAAAAAAAAAGGCTACCGGTGCCCAAAATGTTTATCTGCCTGACAGGTGTCAAAAAGAATGCATTTGGTGGCCATGCGCCTGAGGAAGTACAACATTTTGCCTGTGCTTGTCTCATGTTTATTTTTTATTACAACGACGTAGCATGGCATGGTTTCATTTCAGTTAATCCTATTTCTTTTAGAACTTACATCTATGCTAATTGTCACAGCTAATCAGTGTTAGAGCCAAAGTAGGCAAACCAATGAAAGGATGCCCTTTCAAAGAAATGCTTTTTGACAATATATTTTATATTATGTGGTTGAAAAGTAAAACAATCCAACAAACATTGGTTCTTGGCTTAGAAGGGTCACATATCTTGGAATTAACTTGTATATCAAACATTTTGTATGTCAGACAAGACAGGTTTTTATTCCCCAACATCTGATATTGTTAGAAAACAGCCACATCAGAGGGCTTACATTTAAAACAATTTCTACTTCAGTAAAATTTTGAGCAAGGAATAAAATTTCATAAGCAAAAATTGATGTCACCATTAACAATATTCTCCAGACAAGTTCATGTCCTGAGGAAACCTTTCTGGGATAGGCATGGCTCTCTTTCCTTTACCCACAACCTAAGCACAGAAATCTGTATGAATAATGAATTGCATATAGACACACTGAAGTCATTAGGATGGCAGACTCACAATGTATATCATACTGCTATTATTCTTGACTCTCATCACTGTGCATGCATGAAAAATTCAGTTGTTCAAGGTACATTTAATAGCGCAAGTTATTGGGAAATATCCCAAACTTGTGGACTACCAGAACCTGGGAACAAAATGGGCAAGAGCTCCAGAGCAGAGCCCTGGTACCAAGTGATGGTCGGGTACAACTGCTGCTATTGCAATTATAACTCCACATATAGCAGCTACTCTACCCATACCAGCTGTGAGTCAGCCATCATAAATGTATCACCTCCTTTAACCCTTGAAGACTCCATTTTGAAAAAGAGGAAACTGAGCTTCAGTAGGATTAAGTGATTCTCTTCAGGCCAAAAAGCTAGTTAAGGAGCAGAAAACCAAAGTCTCTTTTCTTCAGGTTATCATCTTATAAATGCCTCAGGCTTACTCAAAATGGAAGAGTAAAATGGGATAAGAAATTTTTTTCCACAGCAAGGGCTGGAAGAACTCTTACTGTTTTCTGATGTGTTTTTCTTCTAGAACAAATCTGTTAAACAATTTTACTTAAACTGCAATGATACATCTATACATCTGACTCACTGTAATGAAAGAATACATAATAGGAAGTAGGTTTTCTTCTTTGAAACACAAATATTTTAACAGCTCAGTTTTCTAAAAGAGAGATTGCTGTATTCATCTTAAAAAAAAAAAGAATGAGTTATGTAAACCACATTTCCTGAAAAAAAGTCATTACAAATGGGTTCACAAAATTCACCCATTTGTGTTCCATGGTAAACATTCTTGTGTTCAGCCTAAAAAGGCTTCTCCCAAAGACAAGCCATGCTGAAATGACTATCCCTAAAGCTTCCCTCAGAAATACCATACAAACCCTGTAAGGTTTAATGCAACTTAGTACAAAGCAGATTAGAATAGTTCTGCATGTGGCAGCTTCAGAGAATTGGCCCTTCATGTTGTATTTACTAAGGCTGATGCTCTTGACCATAGGAAAGTCATTTTGATATAATAGGTTAATCTGGTAGGATCCCCATGAAGACGAGTTATTTTGTACAGGTTCAGCATATTCCCTTCCATGCCTCTGCCAACAGCACATTCTTCTCTTGAACCTGTAATGAGGTGCTGTTCACTTTCAACTGAATGGAACATCCCAGTGGAAGAGGAAATGGTACCCCCACAAGGAGTTCTGAGAGCTGTGGGTGGTCTTCTGCTGCTTTTATCATTCAGGTAATAAAGTACAGGGGGAGGAATATGCCAGTCCATAAAAGAATCCAAAAGTTTAGGGTATGAATTAAATATCGATATCAGAATAATTTGCTTCCTGTGCACTATAGCTCATATAGAATAATTTAGCTCCTACGGGATATGGCTTAGAGAGAAATTCAATATTCTATTTGAATAACTCTAGAAGATATGAAGTTGTCAAATGGATTGTTGCTCCTGCCCAGCCCCTACTTCTAACTCTGTCCTCTCAGATATGAACTTCTTGGTAGCAAGGGGAGTATATTTGTTCTGTGATATGGTTGTCCATTCTCTAGCACACTGATACATACTAGGAACTAAAAAAGTGTTTGTTGAAAGAATAATAGAATCTCAGCTTGGAAATTAGATAGCTTGGATGTTAAAACCATAATACTCACATTTGCCAAACTGCTTAATCCCTTAGAATCTTATAAATAGATGGTAACTAGCTATAGATATTCATTTAATTTTCTACTCATCATTTGAATATTGTTCAATTTAAGCACTGTATTTTTTTGTAACCTCAGGTCCTTTTTGAAAACTTTAGCATGGTCTTGAAGTATCTTAAGAGAGAAAAAGACAATGCTACTTTAGCTTTATTTTTCTCTTCTCCAATGAGAAGAATAACTTTCATACTGTAAAGGTAGGATAAACATAACCAAGAGATATTGAGGTACAAAAGAGATGGAGTACTGGTTAGAGATTAACTGCACATAGGTTTGCAATGATTTTTAAAATGTAAGTACAAGTAAATTGCATCTATGGGTAGTGAAACCACTGTTGATGTGCTTAGGCAATCAACTACTTTCAGTAGTTTTAGAAAAAAACACACAGAAGGAGCAGTGTCAGGAGACTGGATAAAGTATCTTAGATTTGGTTCTCTCCAAAGCAGGCTTGAGATAACGATTTTGGTGCAAGGAGGTTTTGGGGAAGTTTAGGGAAAGCACAGAATGAGAGTAGAGGGATGAGACTGGGAGGCAGGAAAGCAAACGTACATACATTGATGAGTAAATTACTTCTGTTGGAAATGGGGTTTCTTCCATCTGCAGTCCTTCAGGAGATTGAAAAATATTGCCTTGTGGATCATTGCCTTGTGGGATCAGCCAGGGTATCTCCAATCCAGCAAACTTAGTTTTTCATTAGGATGCCCTGAAGAAAATCCTGGCCTGCTCAGTTGTCTAGCAGGCTCCCCTGGCAGAGACTGACCTCTGGAAGATACGAAGGAAACATGTGGGAACTGGGCAGTGACCTTTGGGAAAGCTGGGCAGGTATGGGTGGGGATCTAGAGGAAGAAGTACTATGCTACAGAGAGATAAACTTAGTCCTATTTTTTAAAAATGGGAAAAATGTAAATTTCAGGACCTTTAGAATAACAAAATGGATACTAATTTTCAGAAAAAAATTCCCACTATTTTTTAAATGTTAGTAAAGTATAATGAAACAGTACAAGTTTTCTAAATAATGCCATATTAACCTTATTAAAAATATAACTATTAATTTATCAAAAATCTTGATTTAAGGAGTTCATGGCACCTACATTACTTTCCTAATCTTATAGACAAAATAGATGAAGTTGGAAATGGTTGAATTCACAGGTAATTAATTAATAGTGTCTAACATGTTGATGAATTGTTACTTGTCACTCCAGTTCAACATGTCTACTTATTTTAAAGCTAATCCATTTCCATTAAAAAAAAATTTATGTGCTAGGGATAGAACCCAGAGTCTTGCACAAGTAAGGCAAACACTCAGCCACTGAGTTATACCCCAGTCCTGATTCAATTTCCTTTTTAAAATAATTAATTAATTAATTAATTTTAATTAGGCATATATCACAGCAGAATGCATTTTGATTCATTGTATACAATTTCAGCACAACTTTTCATTTCTTTTGTTGTATATGATACAGCATTACACCATAAGTGCAGTTATACATGTACCTAGGGTAATGATGTCCATCTCATTCCACCATCTTTTCTGCCCCCATACCCCTCCCCACTTCTTCCTCCCTATTTTTCTCATATGCCCCTCATTATGGATCAGTATCCACTTATCATAGAGAACATTTGGCCTCTGGTTTTTTGGGATTAGCTTACTACGCTTAGCATGATATTCTCCAACTCCATCCATTTACCTGCAAATGCCATAATTTTATTCGCTTTTAATGCTGAGTAATATTCCATTGTGTATACATACCACAGTTTCTTTATCCATTCATCCATTGAAGGGCATTTATACTGCTTCCACATTTTAGCTATTGTGAATTTTATAGCAGCTCAATTCACAATAGGAAGGATTTATTTTGACTCATGCTTTCAAAGGTTTCAGTCCATGGTTGGCTGACTCTTAGGCAGAAACATCATGAAGGCAGAAAGCTTCTCAACTCATGGCAGCCAGAAAGCAGAGAGATAGAGATGATAGAGACATAAATGATAAATATAGAAATAGAGATAGAGGGAGAGAAAGGGGAAGGGACTAGGAGCAAGATATAGTCCTCAAATCATGCACCTAGTAACCTGTTTTCTTCCACCATGCCCCACCTTTCTGTGCTGTTTACTGTCTCTCAACTGCCAATAGATTAATCTCATGAGGTTAAAACTCTTGTATCTGATCACTTCCCCAAAGTTCTATCTTTGAGCATTGCTTCATTGAGAACCAAGGCTTCAACATAAGGGCTTTTGGAGGGTATTCCAGATCCAAACCACAAAAGGAAAAAAATATATAAAATATTGCTTCTAGGTTAAAAAGTAAAACATTCCAGTGTAAGATGGGGATATCTATTTTGCGGTGTTCTTAGAGGAAAGATCTAGGGCTTTTAGTTTATTACAAGTTTTAAATGAGCCAATTTATTTCAGCTGCCAAATCCCTAATGCAGTCTTAGACTAGAGACATAAAATCATTATGTCCAGAACAATTGTATATCTTACTCGTTCAGTTGTATCTGGTAAACTGTGCTGCATTCTGAAAGTGTATCACTTGAAACTGGTGAGAACATCAGAGGCCATTTAGATAAATGCCTCTGAGCCTGGGTGCATTTACCTTTGTTAGAATGCAAGGTATGCCAGGCAGGCCAGAAGCCATGGTATAAATATGCTGAATCTTCCATAGACACCAATTTTACTTGGGTGTTTGGTGAGGGAAAGGAGAGTTAGTTAAGGGTTGAATAATTTGAAACTATTGAAACTACTAAAAAATGGTTTGAAGTTAAAAGACATATTGTGGAATTATGAAGCAGAATATAAAGTCCACATAAAGTTTTAAGTTAACTCTAAGATGTCAAAAATGTATTAGCTTGTGGATAGTGACTTTGAACCTTGTTTCCAGATCTCTGAAAGATGTGAGTTCAACCTTCTTTGCTTGTACTTTCATTCAACAAATGTTTACTGAGTACATACTGTGTATAAGAAATGGTCTAAGTGCTTGAGACAGACAATTAGCAAAACTGAATAGAGCTCTGACTTTGTGGGAACTCAAATTTTGAGTATAAAGTTTGAGAAGCACAGCTTACTCTTAATTTTACAAGTGAAAAGATCAGAAGACACAGTTGGTTAAGAGTCCTTTTCCTCATTCTACAATTTGCTATGAATCTTGGGAAGTTATTTAATTTTGTAAAGTCTTAGTTTTCTCATCTACACCACTGTAGAACAAGACCTATCTACTTTATTGATGGTAATAATGAAATAATGTGGGCAAAGCATCCAGGGAAGTATGTGATATAAAGTACATGTTTAATTGGTCAATAAATGATGATTATTATTACAGATGTCAAGTAACTTGCCTAAATCGGCACGGTTGCATAGCAACAGCTTTGTGCTGAAACTCTGATTCCCATTCCTGAGCTCTTTTATGACAGCATGAGTCTCCTTGCTGTCTGCAAGGGAAGGGAAACCAAGTGAACTGAGGCAAAGCGAGGTCCCACAGGCTCCCTGACAGGCAGTGAGTGAGGGGATGTGGGGCCAGCTGTATCACAGCTTGGATCAGGGAACTACTGTGAGAGGACCCTGTCTCCTACTTCATAACTCAGAAAATAAACAAGACTTATTTGTCTTTATTTTCATGATTAAAGTAATTCATACACAATAAGAAAAAAATGTATATAGAAAATGAAACAACAAAACAAAAAAAAAATGAAAAACAGTACAACTTATATCTTAATTAAAATTGTGATGTTATCTGTCAGTTTTCTTTATTATATAGTTTTATTTTCAGCAAAAGTCTGTTTGTTCAGATTCTATCTTCATTTTTATTATTCAAATGTATGCTTTCCCTTATGTAACTGGAAGATTTAACATGTTTACAGCTGCATACCAATCTATAGAGGATATAACAAATTTCTTGATGATTTTTTTTCAGGGTGGACATTTAGGCTGTGATAATGAGCATCTTGTGTGTAACTAGCCTTCATGGTGGTGAGTTCCCTCCTTACCAATAGGAGGAAGTGATCTTGTTTTATGTATTTGAGTTTTAGGAACTCAGGTCTGAGTTGTCCACCACTCAGGCTTTTCCCAAGCAAGATCTTCCTTCTGGGGCATAGTTTGTCACTTGATTACCGGTTTCCGCCCCCGAGGCCTCCTCCCCCACCCAGGCCGCCCCCCCCCCCCCCATGGATAGTTTTTTTTTTTTTTTTTTGACTCCTAAATCACCTCTGTTCTAGAATATTCTCTTTGACTCTCCTTTGCGTCTCATTTCACACCCACATATTTATCCTATCTCCACCTGCCTTGCTTTCTTCTTAGAACCTACTGATGGGATCCACTGGTGAAGTGTTTAATGTTTAACATTTTTTTTATGTGTGTATATGTGTACGTGTGTATACACGTTTACAATGTGAGCCGTAGTTTCAGATTATACTACTAAAAAATTCTTGAACAGTTTGAACTTTATGAACTGTTAGATTCTGAAATAAACCATCTGTGTGGCTTGCATTTGGGTTAGGTAGGTATTGAAACTATATATTGCTGAGGGTGTTTGTTGGGGGAAGTTTTTATACAGTGGAAAAACATTCCTTGCCATTCTGATATATACTGTACACAAAAAGATGATCAATCCATATATTCTCTAATACAAAGAAAATATGACCCATAGTTTTTGGTCACACCATTCTGCCTTTGCTGCTCAGAAATTGAAACAAATTTTTCCATAAAACACTGAAGAATGATGAAAGCCTCAGGGAAGCAAGAGTATAGTGTCTTTCTTTCTGGTGCTTTATGGAGTAAATGTAAAACATTGCTGAACTTCATCTGAAGGTCAGAAAGTTTTCATGCTGTGGATCATGTGGGTATCAAGCTTAGTGATTTAAGATTCAGAATGCTCATCTAAAATTTGAGGCTGTGTACAGTTCCACATGACTGATTTTTCTTCCTGATACATCAGATATTCCTTTTCAGTATAATTAATCAGGGGAACACACATGAAATTCTAAGTAAATATTTCATTACTCTTAACTCTTAGTTCATATCTGAAGTCAGTGAACAACAACGAAAAATGGAAATAACCTTTCATTTTACCAGGAACTGTGAGTACAAAATAATCTGAACATGTTGAATTGTAGAAAAAGGATATTTATGTACTGTTCAAGATCAAATGTTCATAAATCTGGAGTATTTGAATAGTTGAGCTAGAAAGGTAGCTAGTAAGTGCTGTATAATCACTCTGCAAGTTGGTTGCTGGTATGGATTTCTAGTTTTGCCTAATTTTCTTTACAAACTTGTCCTTTGATATTTTTATAGCATTCTTAGAGTTTGAGGTAGATTTGGAGTCATAGATGGAACAAGCTTGATGTTTTCTCAAAAAGGTCATCCAATTTCCTTAACTCCAATGAACATTTATGTTTCTTTCTCTCTCTCTCCCCTCCATGTCTTTCTGATATCTAAAACTTTACTTTTATATTATCTCTGTCTCTTAGTACTCTCTTTCTTGTTATCACAAATTTCATGTTTCATAGGTTAGAGGTTAGAAATTGAGTATAGAATTCTAGGACTTGGGTGACCAGTCATGGTTTCTCCATTTCTCATGGATCTTGCAGTGTATGATGAGCTCAAAGTCAAAGGTTTTCATTCTGCTCACCTTGTTAAGCCTGAGCCTACCAGATGACCACTGTATGTTGTGCATCCCTGTGATTTGACTTGGTTCTAAGACATGACTTTAGAATAGATGCGAGAACAAATAAATCCATGTGCATTTTTCAGCCACACTCTAATGATTCTCAACAGAAGGAAATGAGAATAAATCTGAAGGAGATCACATCCTTCCATACCACATGTGATTTTGAGAGAGAAGAAATCTAACATAGATGGAGAGAGGAATATGGCAGCTGCTTGCCATTTCTTTACTTTTTAAAAAAGAGCTGGGAGATCATCTCCCATTTAGGCTACAGGAATCAATCATATTTTTTGTTCAGCAATTATGTATTTAGTCTCCTAAATTTTGGCCACTGTGGTAAGTTCTAAAAAAAGATATAAAGCTATCAAGATACTTGTCTTCAGTGAGCTTACAATTTAATAGGGTATGAGGAAGGTGGGAGTGAGGAAAACAAGCAACCATGATGTGAGTTAAATGCAGTTGTGCAGTGCATAACAATGTTTTGATAAATGATGGTGTGCCTTTATAACAGTGGTTCCATAAAATTATAATGCCTCCTGATGTTTTATCTGTCTTAATTTGTGTAAGTGTATTCTATGATGTTTGCATGATGATAGAATCACCTAACAATGCATTTTTCACACCATACCCCATTGTTAAGTGACATATGATTGAACATAGTAAATACTCACTAAATACCTGCTGGATGAATGATTACAGTAGTACTGAGAATCAGATCAGAGAGATCACATTTTTTTTGAGGACTTACTCCCTAATGTGATATTCTAAATTGGATTTTAGAATAGAGGTAGGGCATTCCAAGGTGAATATGATGGAGGAAATCTGGATGTAGGATGTGCTGCACATGAAGAGTAGCAGAGAAGTGCTGTGACCTGTTCAGGGGACTGTGGGCCATTTCTCAGGTTGGAGTAGAGTAAGTGGTAGAGGGGAAAAAGAAGAGGTATAAATAAAGGGCTGAAGAGATGGACTTGGGTCCCAGCAGAGAGAGCCTCAAATATCAGGTGCAGGAGTGTGGCTTTTATCTTTTGAGCTATGTAGAGCTTTTAAAGAATTTTCAAGGAGGTCAATGGCCTGATTAGAGGTCTGCTTTGGAAAAGCCTATGGCAACATTTTATTAAATACATTAAAATGAGAGGGGCTAATGGGAGAGGCATGTTGAGAGGCCACTAGAATTATCAAGGCAAAAGGTAGAGAGAGAGGGAGGAAAAAGGACAGGGGGCAAATGACTTTCAAAGGGAATTGCTGATTGAACTGTAGAAGAGGTGTGCCCTCTTTATCACTGTGGTTCTTCATATTCTCCATGACTACCTTAGCTAATTTATATGTCATTTATGGCTTTCTATCCGGATCTGTGTTTACATCTGTGGCTTTGTTATGACCCCTCTCCAAGTTGTCAATGTTCTTCTTTGATGGTGGAACCAAGGGTCAAGTACAGTTGCTATAAGGGTCTGCCTATTGCTATAAAATCAAGAAAAGAAGTGACCTTTGGAGTCTCTATGTTGCTATCTGTTCCTAATAGCATTGTTGCTGGTATCTAATAAGAAATCTAAGACTGTTAAAATTATGGAACAGAGAGGGTAGAAACAATCTCTGTACATATGGGTGTGTACACAAGTGTGCAAATAAGCTCACGTGTGAACAAAGCTACCTCAGTGGTGAAGTAATCCATACCAGTGCAGTGAGATATACTATTTCAAAGCTGCAGGAATTTAGCAAATGCTAAATGAAGATGATGTCAGTCCCCAACGCCACTTGAGAGTGAATCAACCTTATGAACTACAAAATGCTTCCACACAAACATCATATCTAGCCCCAATTCTTTTCAATGTCATTTCCTCTTTTCCTTTCTTTCTGTAATTTGTCTCTAACCACTTATTTACTGTTCCTTGAAAATATTAAATATGTGCCAACTACAGGGCCATTTTTTTCCCAGATCTTCTGCCTGGAAGGTTCTTCTTACAGATGTTGACATAGTTTGCCTTCTTACCTCACTCAAAATTTCTATCAGAAATCAATTTCTCTGAGAGAATGTCCTCACTTCTACCCTTCTCTACAAATGCTATATTGCACTGCCATTCTGTTTTCCCCTAGCCTAGTTTGTCTTGTGAGTGCTTCTTACCTCCTGAAGGTATAAATCCATCTACTTATTCAATTTCTGCTTGTCTTTTTCACTAGAATATAAGCTCTAGGAGGGCTGGAACTTTGCTTTGTTTATAACTGTTCATTGATGAAGAGAATAGTGACATTTAAAAGGGATTTGTCAAGATAAATACTTGAATTTCATTATCTTGTGAGTCAGGTTGAGTGGATATCCCTATTTCACAATGCAAAAACTGGAGCTCTAAGAACTTGGATGCTTTGTTCAAGGCAAGGACATGTAATCAAGGTTCCTTGGCCCCAAGTTCATAGATGTCTGTTGTGTTTGATCACTTAACTGTCCATGAAAAGGGTGGCCTTGACAAGTCTTTAATCTTAGTCTATAGACTGGATTTAATTTCATGCATACTTTCTGACACTTTGTTTTTAAGCCAAAGATTTCTGCAGCTATTAAAAATCCTTTTTAAATTTGTGTTCTTGTTTCTCTAGAGAAATCCAGTGGAAAAGGCATGTTATATTTTTGCTGTGTTCAGCAAGTCTGTATCGTGCATATTTATGAAGAGTAGAGCTGCAAAATGGTTTTGTCTTTTTAGCATAATGCAAACAATTCTTAGTTCTGAGGAGCAAAAAGAAAGATTTCATACTTCTGCCAGTTCATTTTGCCACTAGGCTCAGAATTTCAAGAGAATTCTGTGCTGTGATCATCCATATAGGATTCAGGAACAAAGACCCAAATGAATCATGTGTATAAAGCCTTCATATTTGTTACCATTGTGGCAATTAAAACTGAAGGAGAATGTTGGACTTTTCTCAGTCCTTCAATATACCTACTCTTACCTCTTAGAAGAATTTGTTCCCTTACCCAACTTATTTTCTTTTAACTTTCAAAATACTTATTTTAAATAAATAAGAAAAATGCTATTTCATTTTAACTGTTTATTGAACATATTGGTTCACTTTGTCTATTCACAAAATGCTTTTCAATTATCTACTCTCTGCCAGTCATTATGTTGAATGTTGGGAATTTATTTATTTATTTATTTATTTTTTTATTGGTTGTTCAAAACATTACAAAGCTCATGACATATCATCTTTCATACATTTGATTCAAGTGGGTTATGAACTCCCATTTTTGCCCCAAATACAAGTTGCAGAATCACATCGGTTACACGAATATTGGGAATTTAAAATGTAATGATGATGTAGCACTCGCCTTGGAGAGACCCACTTTTTAGATGGCAGGAAAGTCAAGAAAACAATGAATTGTGCAGCACATGGGAATTCATTTTCTGAACTTATAAGCACAGTATATACGAATAGCCCAAGTGGGTTCTTAACCCAGATTGAACTGTTAGGTGAACTACTTGATGGAATAATGCTTGAGATGTTTGCTACAAGGTGATGAACAAAGATCATCCTACAGAGGTATTTGTATGTCATATTAATTCCTTTGTTTACTCATTTAAAATTTTGATTAGGATTTTTAATAGGAAATGTTGTGATCAGAGTGCTATTTTATGATATTTAATTCTGGGGTTAGAATTTAACACAATCTAAGAGAGATGTGATGATGTGCGTGGTAAGAATGATGTCAGAATCCAGGGATACCAAGGAGAATGTATTTCCAGGGAATATTGACTGATATCATATAAGGAGGTGGACTCATGTGTGATGGCCTTGAATTCCGCTTCTAGCTACATGTGTGTAGTAGAGTAGAGTTTGCTTTCATGGAGAGAAGGAATATGGAAAAGTGCCACAGTCCGGCTGGCTGGAGCAAAATAACCGGGGGGTGACGAACAACTTGTGTAGATTGATACAGCAGGAGTGGGAGCCGTTTATTACAGGACAGGAGCAGTATTTATACATTCCACACAGCTTATCTAATTAGCATAAACTAGATACATCAGACAACCAATAAGGAATCTCCACACTTAATGGCTCGCTTTTGTTACTTCTCAAACCACTCCCTCTGGCATTTTGCCAGGCACCATCCAGACTTGTTTACGAACTCTAACATTCCCCTGGCAAAATGCCAGGTGTTATTTTGACTTGTTTACAGACTCTAACAGAAAAGGGAATTTGGGTGTGAGATGACAAGTTGATATCTGGACATGTCCTCTTTGGTATCTAGTTAGAAATATCCAGAAATTGGTTGGGTTACATATCAGGAGCTCCAAATCACGAATGTTTGAACATACATTTTGAGAAGTTTGTCAAAGGGAATGAAAGTCCATGAAATGTAAAGAAAAGGGTCCTAAGAGTGTAATTTTTTGGAAAACAAATATGTCAAGGGTAAGAAGAGGAAGATAAGTACAAAAGTGTGTTTAGAGAGGTAGAGAGAAAAATAAGAATTGTGTTATAGAAGTCAAAGTAGACTGGACGGGAGATCATTGTTAATGATTCAGAACAGTTAAGGAAGGATGAAGAAATGTCCAACATATTTAGCAACAAAAGGGGGTCATTTTTAACTTTTATTAGGGAATTTTAATGGGATAGTCCTAGGAAACCATATTGTTGAGCATTAGTGAGTGAATGGGAGTAGGGAAGAGACAGCAAGCTAGATTTCATAGTAAAGGTAGACACAGGATGGCATTTTCAGTCAATATAGGATTAAAGAAGTTTTACTTTTTTTTAAAATAGAGAGATTGAATGTATTAAAATGCTTATCTGTGAAAAAAGCTGTAGTCAGACAGTGGCTAAAAATGCAGATAATGAATAAGTGATAGAGCAAAATTTGCTGAGGAGACTGAGGGGCTAAGATTGTCAGTGATGCTGAGTGGAGTAGCCTTAGAGAGGTAAAGTGACATCCCCCTTATCACTTTAGGAGGAAAGGAGATAAGTGAAGGGCACAGATACATGTTTGTCAGTGGTGAGTAAGAACCTGCTGTTGGTAAGGAATATTTTGTTTTTGAAACGGGTGTGTGTTTACCTGTTGGGATGGGGAATATATATATATAGAGAGAGGTGGGGAGGGAGAAGGAGAGGGGACAGAGAAAAGGTGGGGAGAACTAGTAAAGCAAAGGAACTAAGGAAGTGAAAACTGGACAGAGTAGAAGGAAATGGTAGACTGGGAAGGAATTTTGAAGAGCTTAAAAATAGGTGTTGTGGGATAATGGGTGAGAGATCTAGAGCAGAGGAAGTTAGAATTGAGAGTGAAGTTGGAACTGGGGTTTGAGATTTCAGAGCCATCCTGGAAAAAATAGCAGATTCAGGGCCATGGTCTGGGAGCAGGGTAAACAGGAAGTGAAACTCAGTGAAGTCCAAGTGGTAAATGATGGATGTGTCTTTCACTTGGAGTCTGAGTCGCTGAAAATAACTTTCGAAGTTGAAGACTGTCAATCATCTCAGTCAACATGGATGTGTTAGTCATCTTAAAAGGTTTATTTGGATTATGGTGTCAGAGATTTCTGTCAATGATTGTCCCCATTGTTTTGGTCCTATGGTGAGGTAGAACATTCTGGAAAGGAGTGTGTGGTGGAGCAAAGCTTCTCATCTCACAGTGGCCAGGAAGGAGAGAAAGAGGGAGAGGGAGAGAGAGGGGCGGGGACTGGAGTTCCAATATTCCCTTTAAGGGTATACCTCCAGTTACCTAAGTGCCCTCTCCTAGGCTCCACTTGAAGGTTCCAACACCTCCAGATAGCCCTTTCAATGTATAAATTTTGGGAGATATTTAAGATCCAAACCATAACCATGTCAGAGTGGTCAGGGGAGGAAAACCAACAAGATGGTAGGAGCACCAAACCAAGTATAAATTTGTAAGTATTTTGTTTTGGCTGTATTTTAAATTGGTACAATATAATTATACACAATAGTGGAATTTATTGTTACATATTTGTACATGTACATAATATAACAATATAATTTGGCCAGTTTCATTCTCCAATACTTTCTCTTTCTTTTCCCTCCTCACTCTGCTTGGTCCCTTTCCTTTATTCTGTTGGCATAAGTGTTATTTTCTAAGAATATAAGAAACTAATGATGTGGAAGTGCCTTCAGGAAGTAAAAAAATTCTGACTTGTTTCTGTGCCTAAATTTTGAGAAAATTGGAGAAAATGTCTATTTTGAGGGTTATTGGGGAAAGTAGTCTCTTGGTGGAGATGAGGGTTTACATAGAGAAGTGTGTGTGTGTGTGTGTGTGTGTGTGTGTGTGTATGTGCGCGCGCATATAACCAAGGATGAGATACATGTGTGGAGTGGAACTGGTGTGTATCAGAAAATGGAATTTAAAAGTCTAAGCATAAGCTTGGAGGACAAATGGACAAGGAAGCCCAAAGTAAGATGGAAAGGTGAGCATAGAAAATGTGTAAATTCAGAGGAAGGGCATGGCTAGGGATGATAGGATGTAAATTATCTTGAGATTATCTGCTTTAATTTCCTTATATGGTTTTCTTTCAAGTCAAAATGGTAATTTGGGGATGGGTCAGTCTAGAGGAATTGAGATATAAGTGAGACCATGAGGAATCTCAAGACACCAAGAAGAGTCAGTTGCAGAAAATTAGAGAAAGCCTTATAGAACTTTCAGTCATTACCTCCTAAGGCCATGAGAGCAGGTAAATAGAATTGAAAGGCCAGAATGGGGTCATGGATACTGCTTCTTTCACTCTGACTTCTAAACTCTGCAGTCTGGTCTGGATGTCATGGTCAGAGCTGTGCCCCATTTGATTTAGCCCAAATAATCAATAGTTGATGTTTCATCTTATTCTATACTCTCCTAATAATCTGATAATTATTTCTTTGAACTGACAGACTAGAGTCCTTCAAGATACTGGCCTCTGTATTCTTGTTGGGTTTTAAGAAGTTACTCATCTTATTATTTGTAAGACAGCTGGAAAGTATGCATTTATCTTAACTGATGACAAATCTAGAATTCTTGAATTTAGACAGGTAAGAAATGATCTGTCACCATGAAAGGAAATTTACCATTACTTGAAATATTCACAGTTTCAAATATTAAATTGTCTACAACTGAAGGTGGCATTTTCAAAACTGAAATAATATGACACTTAGAATATAGCTGTCATGTGGTGTCATAGCATTACATGAAAAAGTCATATGAATTAAATTGACTTGAATTGGAACAGTACATCCTGTGAAAGAATACAATGATGAATGTGATGTGAAAGATAATACAATCAATAATACAATGAAGAGTGGTCCTTTTTTTTTATTCAAGGACAGAACATAGAGGTATGGAATAAACCACAGGAAGCTGGCAGTCTTAGTCAACCAAAGATAATTCAGATCTTATAGTTCTAATTTTGTTAGTTACAAATAGTCTATTATGAATATAGCCCTCTTTTAAAAATGCGTTAAAGCCTTCTCTGAATATTTTAATGATTGTATGAAATGACTGGGCCCCCGAGTTATGGGTTTGCAAGAAAGGGAGAAGAATGTGGCAGAGGTTAGTTAGTTGGGGAGTGGAATTGGCACAACCCATGAAGGTGGGAGCAGTTTTGATTCTGGTGTATATTCAAGGTCAAGAACCAATGAATCAAGTTATGAGCAGATGCTAATCTCTAGTACTTTTCCAGTCTATGATTTGACTTTGTAACTAGAGCATCTAACAAGTAAAATATTTTGTTATAATCAGTTTGTTCTTCTATGAACTATAACTTCTTATAATTCTTTTTTGTTTTTTATAATACAACCTTATCTTTACATTTTTCTATCAGTGTCATAATAACTTCTTATACTTTAGTTTTTCCTTTTATTTATTTTTATGTATCACATTTAGATATAAGCTAAAATAATAAAGCAATAAAATTAATTTGGTTTAAGCTATATATGTATATATTTAAATAAAGATCTTTCAAATTTTTTGAATTTATTAAAATTTACCTATAATTATAATGCACTGTATTTTTATGATAACTTGTAATTATTGAGGACTATTAAATTATGGTTATACTATATGACAATGTAGACAAGTGTACACAAACATTTTAAGATAGAGATTTGTAACCATAAGTTTTGGGAGTTAAAATATTTTCAATTAATAAAAAAAGTATAGTTAATAAAGAAGCTATTTTCCTAAAACATCTGATTCATTATGGCTACTATTATATGTGCTATTAAATGTTGTAAGGGAGAATTATATCATACTGACAAAGCTAATGGAAAGCAATATAGAAGCTTTAAGTGCTTTTTATGTTATAGTCTTGTAATTTTTTCAATGATATCTCTACTTCAAGAAATCAAGGCAAAACTAAGTGACTATTTTAGTTCTTGATAATATCTGTTTAATTGGTCCAAATTTGAACATTGAGAGGATGAGAAAGCACCAAAACCTGATAAAAGGTAATTGATAACATTTGCTTGATGTTTCTTCATTCCTAAAAGATTTCAGAGAGACCAATATATGGGGTCAATCATTTTCAATGATGACTAGTGCAATCACCATGCTAATTAGATTTGCTTTGAAAACACTGTGAGGTTTTTAAAATTAGCAAAAGCACATTTACTTCTGTAGTCACCACCATAAAAGGTTCTATTTGATTTGCTTTCTGTTATTGCGATCTGTTTTTGGCTAATTTTCTATAATTTTAATGTGCTTTCACGAATTTCCTTTTGAAATTAGCCCCTGGTTTCTGGTGCGTCTAAAGTAACAATTGATGTGGCACTATTTTCCTTGCCCACCTCCACAAAAAAACATATAACTCTTTGCTCCTCTTGCTATCAACCCCAAATGACATTTTTCAAATTATCTATGGTTTATATAATTAGAATTTTGTATCAATTATGTTTTATTTATGTATAAAATATTAAATAGGATATGTTGTTTAAGGAGAAGAATGACTACATTATTATTGAGCTGTAATTCACAGACAATAAAATTCATCACTTTGAAGTATATAATGGGTAGTTTTTAGTGTATTCAAAAAAGCATTTAACTGTCAGCAAGATCTAATTCTGGAACGTTTCACCACTATAAGAAATCTTGAACCCATTAGACTTCTCTTTTATAAAATTTCATTTAGTCCATGAAATAACAGAATGATGTGTGTGTGTGTGTGTGTGTGTGTGTTTAAGAGGACATTGTTAGAGTGAAAACAAAGGTTGCTATAACATCACTTAATGGTCAAAGTTGGTGTATCAGTGTATTTTAATCAGCTTTTTCACTGTTGTGACCAAAACACCGGACAACAACAATTAGAAGAGGAAACATTTATTTCGGGACTCATGGTTTCAGAGGTCTCAGTCCATAGATGGCTGAATTTATTCCCTGGGGCTTCAGGTGAAGCAGTACCTGGTGAAAGAGCGTGGAAAGCAGTTCAGGACATCATATTAGGAAGCAGAGAGCGAGCAAGCTCTGTTCAACAAGGAAAAATATAAATCCCAAAGGCACACTCCCAGGGACCCACCTACTTCATCCATAATCTACCTGCCTCCAGTTACCAAGTTAATCCCTATGGGGATTAATACACTGATTAGATTCAGACTAATTTAACCAAATCATTTTACCTCCAAACTTTCTTGCATTTTTGCACACATAAACTTTTGGGGGATACTTCATATCTAAACCATAATACCACATTTTTTCTGTACTTGTTATCTTGCATTGCTGTGAACCTATTGTGTTTTTTTTTTATTGGTTGTTCAAAACATTACAAAGCTCTTGACATATCATATTTCATACATTTGATTCAAGTGGGTTTTGAACTCCCAATTTTACCCCAAATACAGATTGCAGAATCACGTCGGTTACACATCCACATTTTTACATAATGCCCTATTAGTAACTGTTGTATTCTGCTACCTTTCCTATCCTCTACTATCTCCCCTCCCCTCCCCTCCCATCTTCTCTCTCTACCCCATCTACTGTAATTCATTTCTCTCCTTGTTTATTTTCCCATTCCCCTCACAACCTCTTATATGTAATTTTGTATAACAATGAGGATCTCCCTCCATTACCATGCAGTTTCCCTTTTCTCTCCCTTTCCCTCCCACCTCATGTATCTGTTTAATGTTAATCTTTTCTTCCTGCTCTTCCTCCCTGCTTTGTTCTTAGTTACTCTCATTATATCAAAGAAGACATTTGGTATTTGTTTTTTAGGGATTGGCTAGCTTCACTAAGCATAATCCGCTCTAGTGCCATCCATTTCCCTGCAAATTCCATAATTTTGTCATTTTTAGTGCTGTATAATACTCCATTGTGTATAAATGCCACATTTTTTTAATCCATTCATCTATTGAAGGGCATCTGGGTTGGTTCCACAGTCTAGCGATTCTGAATTGTGCTGCTATGAACATCGATGTAGCAGTATCCCTGTAGTACGCTCTTTTAAGGTCTTCAGGGAATAGTCCGAGAAGGGCAATAGCTGGGTCAAATGGTGGTTCCATTCCCAGCTTTCCCAGGAATCTCCATACTGCTTTCCAAATTGGCCGCACCAGTTTGCAGTCCCACCAGCAATGTACAAGAGTACCCTTTTCCCCACATCCTCTCCAGCACTTGTTGTTGTTTGACTTCATAATGGCTGCCAATCTTACTGGAGTGAGATGGTATCTTAGGGTGGTTTTGATTTGCATTTCTCTGACTGCTAGTGATGGTGAGCATTTTTTCATGTACTTGTTGATTGATTGTATGTCCTCCTCTGAGAAGTGTCTGTTCAGGTCTTTGGCCCATTTGTTGATTGGGTTATTTGTTTTCTTATTGTTTAATTTTTTGAGTTCTTTGTATACTCTGGATATTAGGGCTCTATCTGAAGTGTGAGGAGTAAAAATTTGTTCCCATGATGTAGGCTCCCTATTTACCTCTCTTATTGTTTCTCTTGCTGAGAAAAAAACTTTTCAGTTTAAGTAAGTCCCATTTGTTGATTCTTGTTATTAACTTTTGTGCTATGGGTGTCCTATTAAGGAATTTGGAGCCCGACCCCACAATATGTAGATTGGAGCCAACTTTTTCTTCTATCAGACGTAGAGTCTCTGATTTGATATCTAGCTCCTTGATCCACTTTGAGTTAACTTTTTGCATGGCGAGAGGAGGGGATTCAGTTTCATTTTGTTGCATATGGATTTCCAGTTTTCCCAACACCATTTGTTGAAGATGCTATCCTTCCTCCATTGCATGCTTTTAGCTCCTTTATCAAATATAAGATAGTTGTAGCTTTGTGGATTAGTCTCTGTGTCCTCTATTCTGTACCATTGGTCCACCCGCCTGTTTTGGTACCAGTACCATGCTGTTTTTGTTACTATTGCTCTGTAATATAGTTTGAAATCCGGTATCGCTATACCACCTGATTCACACTTCCTGCTTAGAATTGCTTTTGCTATTCTGGGTCTTTTATTTTTCCATATGAATTTCATGATTGCTTTCTCTATTTCTACAAGAAATGCCATTGGGATTTTGATTGGCATTGCATTAAACCTATAGAGAACTTTTGGTAATATCTCCATTTTGATGATGTTAGTTCTGCCTATCCATGAACAGGGTATATTTTTCCATCTTCTAAGATCTTCTTCTACTTCTCTTTTTAGGGTTTTGTAGTTTTCATTGTATAATTCCTTCACCTCTTTTGTTAGGTTGATTCCCAAGTATTTTATTTTTTTTGAGGATATTGTAAATGGAGTGTTTTTCCTCATTTCCGTTTCAGAAGTTTTGTCGCTGATATACAGAAATGCCTTTGATTTATGCATGTTGATTTTATATCCTGCCACTTTGCTGAATTCATTTATTAGTTCTAGTAGTTTTTTTGTAGACCCTTTTGGGTCTTCTAGGTATAGAATCATGTCATCTGCAAATAGTGATAATTTAAGTTCTTCCTTTCCTATTTTTATGCCTTTAATTTCTTTCGTCTAATTGCTCTGGCCAGTGTTTCGAGAACTATATTGAATAAAAGTGGTGATAGAGGGCATCCCTGTCTTGTTCCAGATTTTAGGGGGAATGCCTTCAATTTTTCTCCATTGAGAATGATGCTAGCCTGAGGCTTAGCATAGATAGCTTTTACTATGTCGAGGTAAGTTCCTGTTATTCCTACTTTTTCTAATGTTTTGAACATAAAGGGATGCTGTACTTTGTCGAATGCTTTTTCTGCGTCTATTGAGATGATCATATGGTTCTTATCTTTAAGTCTATTGATGTGGTGAATAACATTTATTGATTTCCGTATATTGAACCATCCTTGCATCCCAGGGATGAATCCTACTTGATCATGGTGCACAATTTTTTTGATGTGCCTTTGTATCCGATTCGCCAGAATTTTATTGAGGATTTTTGCATCTAGGTTCATCAGAGATATTGGTCTGTAGTTTTCTTTCTTTGAGGTGTCTTTGTCTGGTTTCGGAATCAGGGTGATGTTGGCCTCATAGAATGAATTTGGCACAGATCCCTCTTTTTCTATTTCCTGAAATAGCTTGAAAAGTATTGGTATTAATTCTTCCTTAAAGGTTTTGTAAAACTCCGCTGTATACCCATCCGGTCCTGGGCTTTTCTTGGTTGGAAGTCTTTTGATTGCTTCTTCTATTTCATCTATTGATATTGGTCTAAGTTGTGAGTATCCTCCTGACTCAGTCTAGGCAAATGATATGACTTAAGGAATTTATCAATGTCTTCACTATCTTCTATTTTATTGGAATATAGGTTTTCAAAATAATTTCTAATTGTCTTCTGTATTTCTGTAGCGTCTGTTGTGATATTGCCTTTTTCATCCCGTATGTTAGTAATTTGAGTTCTCTCTCTTCTTTTCTTCGTTAGCATGGCTAAGGGTCTATCGATCTTATTTATTTTTTCAAAGAACCAACTTTTAGTTTTGTTAATTTTTTCAATAGTTTCTTTTGTTTCAATTTCGTTGATTTCCGCTCTGATTTTAATTATTTCTTGCCTTCTGCTACATTTGCTGTTGTTTTGCTCTTCCTTTTCTAGGGCTTTGTGATGAAGTGTGAGCTCATTTATTTGTTGGTTTTTCCTTTTTTTGAGGAATGACCTCCAGGCGATGAATTCCCTCTTAAAACTGCTTTCATTGTGTCCCATAGATTCTGATATGTTGTGTCTGTATTTTCATTTATCTCTAAGAATTTTTTGAATTCCTCCTTTATGTCTTCTGTAACCCATTGATCATTCAGTAACATATTGTTCATTTTCCATGTGATGTAGGATTTTTCCTTCCTTCTTTTATCATTGATTTCCAGTTTCATTCCATTATGATCAGATAAAATACATGGGATTATCTTCACCCCTGTATATTTACTGAGGGTTGCCCTATGGCATAATATATGGTCTATTTTTGAGAAGGATCCATGTGCTGCTGAGAAAAAAGTATATCCACTTGATGATGGTTGATATATTGTATATATGTCAGTTAAGTCTAGATTGTTGATTGTGATATTGAGTTCTATAGTTTCTTTATTCAACTTTTGTTTGGAGGATCTGTCAAATGGTGAGAGAGGTGTGTTGAAGTCACCCATAATTATTGTGTTGTGGTCTATTTGATTCTTGAACTTGAGGAGAATTTGTTTTATGAACGTCGCAGCACCATTATTTGGTGCATAAATATTGATAATTGTTATGTCTTGTTGGTGAATGGTTCCTTTTAACAGTATATAATGTCCTTCCTTATCCCTTTTGATTAACTTAGTCTTGAAGTCGATTTTATTCGATATGAGGATGGCCACCCCTGCTTGCTTACGAGGACCATGTGCATGGTATATTTTTTCCCCAACCTTTCACCTTCAGCCTGTGTATGTCTTTTGCAATCAGATGTGTCTCCTGGAGGCAGCATATTGTTGGGTTTGTTTTTTTAATCCATGTTACCAGCCTATGTCGCTTTATTGGAGAGTTTAAGCCATTGACGTTTAGAGTTACTATTGATATATGGTTTGTACTTCCAGCCATGTTTGATTATTTATCTTCTTTTTTTTTATTTAATTTAGTTTGTTTCTCCATGGTTAGCTTTCCCCCCGCCCTCTGTTTTTATAGAGGCACTTCCCACTGATGTTTTTGGTTATTGTTTTTCATTTCTTCCTCGTGTAGTGTTTTGCTCAAGATGCTTTGCAATGCTGGTTTTCTGGCTGCAAATTCTTTTAGCTTTTGTTTATCATGAAAGATTTTTATTTCGTTGTCGTACCTGAAGCTTAATTTTGCTGGATACAGAATTCTTGGTTGGCATCCATTGTCTTTCAGTGTTTGAAATACGTTGTTCCAGGATCTTCTCGCTTTCAGCGTCTGTGATGAAAAATCCGTTGTTAACCTTATTGGTTTACCCCTGAATGTAATCTGCCTCCTTTCTCTTGTAGCTTTTAATATTTTCTCTTTGTTCTGTATATTGGATATCTTCATAACAATGTGTCTTGGCGTTGGTCTACTGTGATTTTGTGTGCTCGGTGTCCTGTATGCATCTAAAATTTGTATATCCATTTCCTTTTTTATTTCTGGAAAGT
The DNA here is from genome assembly GCF_047511675.1 of Marmota flaviventris. Classification (NCBI taxonomy): domain Eukaryota; kingdom Metazoa; phylum Chordata; class Mammalia; order Rodentia; family Sciuridae; genus Marmota; species Marmota flaviventris. The sequence goes on along the minus strand of NC_092511.1, from coordinate 32,903,374 downwards.
TTTCTGTAATTATTTCATTCAGCAGGCTACTCATTCCCTTGGTTTGAATCTCTGTACCTTCTTCTATCCCGATGACTCGTAGGTTTCGTTTTTTTATGTTATCCCATATCTCTTGGATGTTTCTCTCGTGATTTTTAACCAGCCTTTCTGAGTTGGCTAGGCTCTTTTCAAGATGATATATTTTGTCTTCATTATCTGATGTTTTGGCTTCTACTTGCTCCACTCTGTTAGTGATACTCTCAATTGAGTTTTTAATTTGGTTTATCGTTTCCTTCATTTCTAGAATTATTGTTTGATTTTTTTTTTATAATCTCTATCTCCTGATAAAGATGCTTAACTTCTTCTTTTATCTGTTTATGTAATTCATTTTCAAAGTGTTCTTTCACTGTTTGGATTTGCTGTCTCGTATCCTCTTTAAGGTTCCATTCCATCTGTCTAAGGTATTCCTTGAGTTCTTTATATGACCATTTTTCTGCTAACTCTAGGTCCTCCTGAATATTTAGGCTGTCCTTCATTGTTTGTACCCCTTTTCTTCCTTGCTTTTTTATGCTGCTCATGTTACTTTTTGTTCTGTTTGACTGCTGAGTTACTGTTTACTCTTATAAATTTATTTGATGCTTGGGAGGAAAGATATTAGAAGGGAAGGGAAGAAGTCACTAAAGAGAATGAGAGTAGGCAGGTAGAATTCAAGGAAGGGGGAATAAGAAAATTAAAAAGAAATGAAAAGACAAAAGAAACAAAAACAAAACACACACAAAAAAGTTAGAAAATAGAGAAAGAAAGAAAAGAAAAAATTTTTTTTTACCAAAATAATAATAATAATAAAAATAATGAAAATTAAAATTAAAAAAATTATAATAATAATAAAATAAAAATTAAAAAAATTAGAAACATTAAAAAAAGTTAAAGAACAACAACAAAAAAAATTGAAAATGAAAGAAAAAAAAATGATAATAATAATAATAATAATAAATGCAGTCATAGAGTTCGATTAATTTCTCTTCCAGTAGGTGGAGCTGTGCCCACTGGGTCAGGCTTCTCCTCTCACTAAGTGGGAACCAATCACTGTGTAGCAGCTCTTCCTCACAGACTGGACGGGTCTCCAATCCTGAGTGCCTAGGGCCTTCTCTTGTGTTTCCTCAAGCCAGGCCGCGCTCACCTGTGACGCTCACCACAATACTGGCTACACGCCATGTCTGCTGCTCCTGGGAGCCCTGTTGCGCTGGTTTCAATGCAGTTATCTCCTCCGCCCGTGACGTCAGTTCTCTGCCAAGGTGGTATCACATGTAAATGGTGACCGTTTGTTCCCTTTGCCGGGTGACCAATGCAACGGGTGGGTCCTGACTGTCTCTCCCAATCCCTGTTTCAATCCTGTGGCCACTGCCTATGAAGGCTCGGTTGGTTTTTACCTCTGAAAGTTCCTAAGGGCCAACCAGTTATTTCAGCGGGATTGTTAGTGCTGAGTCACGAGAAGCAGGCGAACCAGAGCTTGGATGCAGCCGATCCGGGCTCGGTGTGTGTGTTCTGAGGGGCCCAGACTGTACACCCCAGATCCACATCAGCTCAGCATTGCCTAGTGATCCTGAGCAAACAGCATTTATACAGTTTACAGCTCCCTCTGCCCGCGCAGTTGAAGAGGTCAGAGACTTGATCTCTCCCCGCCCGCTGCCATGTTAGATCTCCTCAATGATATTCATGTTGCCCTTACAGCTTCCTGGCATAAGCAAGTTCTTGGGATTATACAAACTGCTGCTTCTGTTTCCAGTCCAGATTTCTAGAAATTAAACCCTGCTGCCGTCGCCTCTTCCCCGGGGCCACGCTCAGGGGCGCCGCGCTCGTCCGCAACCGTAGCTGCGCCGCCGACTGGTGCCCAGCCCCCGGGGCCCAAGCGGCTGCCGCCGCGGCTCTCCGGCTCCCTCCTCTGAAGCACGGGTCCCCTCGCAGGGGCATGCAGAACGACCCCAGAGCAGGCTCTGCCCGAGGGTGCAGCGGTGAACAGGCGACCCAGGCGCTCAAGGCTGCTGTCCAGCCTTTGGAGGACAGGGCTCGGCACGCAGCCCAGCTCCAACCTCTAGGTGCGGTTGCTGGACAATGTAGCCATAGACATCAAGACAGCCGGCAGAAAGCAAATGGCGGCTCCCACGGAGTGGATTTTCGGCACAGAAACCGCAGCCCAGCCAACGATCCCAATCCACAAACTCTCCCTGTATAAAAAATATTCAAAAAAAAAAGAAAGAAAGAAAAAGAAAAAAAGGCGGGGCACACTGAGCTTTCTTTGCCTAGGGTACTTACAATCCACTGCTGATTACACATTCACCTTTTCTGCCCGGAGCGAAGTGAAAGAGGAAGCAGATGGGAGCAAAGCGCCCGCGGCTCTGGGCGGCAAAGCGTCCGGGAGCCAAGCGTCTCTTTTTCGATCTCTTTGTTCTTCCTGCTGCTTGGCAAAGTGGTCCGCTACAGATTAACGGTGAAAGGAGCTCTTACACGCTGTGCGAAATCTCGATTAAAGCCGCTGCTCTGAGCACCACGATCAGCACTTCAGCAACCCCCATGCGCAGCCTTGTGTTTTTTTTTTGAAGATAACCTCAGAATTTTGAAGTTTTGATGAGATATAAATGGTTAAAGAATTGGGTATGTTTATTATATATTCAGTATTAAATTCAAATAAAAACTACTATATACATTTACATTTATGCATATTCACACAGATAATAATATGGTACTTGTTAATTAGAATATGTGATTATAGAGATTTCTCATTCTGGGACATCATAGGTTACTATTTTGTCCCATACTTGTATTATCTAGGATTCCGTAGTGTCTTATGATTCAAATATGTGTGCATTAATGAAGATTAGTGGAATAAAATAGAAGACACAGAGAAAACTCCACATAAATACAATTATCTCATATTAGATAAGGGTGCCAAAAGCATACATTGGAGAAAAGGTAACCTATTAAATAAATGGTTCTGGGAAACAGGAAATCTGTATGTAGTAGAATGAAATTTAACCCTGTCTGTCACCCTGCACAAAACCCAACTCAAAGTGGATCAAAGACCTAAGTATTAGACCAGAAACCCTGCACCTACTAGAAGAAAATGTAGGCCCACCACTCCAATATGTTGACTTAGGAACCAACTTCTTTAACAAGACTCCTGAAGCATAAGAAATAAAATTTAAAAGATCAATAAATGGGATGGTATGAAACTAAAAACTTCTTCACAGAAAAGGAAATAATCAAGAGCAAAAAGAGAGAGTCTATGGAAAGGGACAAAATCTTTATCACCTGCACCTCAGATATGGCATTCATTTCCAGGATACACAACGAACTCAAAAAGCTAAACACCACAAACAAATAACCCAATCAATAAATGGGCAAAAGAACCAAATAGATACTTTTTAAAAGAAGAAATATGAATGGTCAATAAATATATGAAAAAATGTTGAACGTCTTTAGCAATTAGAGAAATGCAAATTAAAACTACACTGAGATATCATTTCACTCCAACCAGAATGGCTATTATCAAGAATACAAATAACAATAAATATTGGTGAGGATGTGGGGAAAAAGGTACACTCATACATTGCTATGGGGACTGCAAATTGATGTAACCACTCTGGAAATCAGTATGGCAATTCCTCAAAAAACTTGGAGTAGAACCACCATTTGATCCAGTTATCCTACTCTTCGGTATACATATCCAAAAGAGTTAAAATGAGCATACTGCAATAACCCAGCCACATGAATATTGATAGCAGCTCAATTCACACTAGCTAAGCTATGGAACTAACCTAGGCATGGGGTAAGAGATAATAAAGTTTATTGGAAAATGCTCATAGGGAAGTTCCAGTGGCCACAGGCATCTGCTTGTGTTTCACTAAGGATACCAGTGGTGATGGGTTGGATGTTGCTACACCAGAGTTCAGTGGCAATGTGCTGGACAGGTACCCCTCTGTTTTACATAGTGCCTCTGATTTTTCTCTGGAAGTTTCAAGTGGCCTTAGGCTGGCTGAGCACTTCCCTACCATGGAGTTGTATTCCACACTAGTTACCACAGGAAGAGGGATTGTATAAGTCAATCTAAAGAAGCAATGACATCAATAGCATTTCTTAGTTTGCTTTGTTCTCATGACCAGCATCCTAAAGAACAGCTGTTCTGGCATATGTGTAGAGATATATCTTTCTGCAGATAACACTAACTTTCCCGCACATGAGAGAAAGTCAAAGTTCTTTAAAATACCACTAGCTATACATTCTGTAGTTAGTCTGCCCATTTTTGTTGTCTTGACAAGATTCCTGAGAATCTAACGGGAGTATTTTACGGACCTGGTACCTTACTGTCCTCCTTTTCTTTAATGATGATACAATCTATTAATTATAAGCATCAGATTCTAGCTTTATAGATAGCATTTAAAAATGAGTTGTCCTAGATTTCATACTTGTAACCTTTTCAACAGCTTCCCAATCATAACAAGCTACAAGAGCCAGCTTTAGTTATTTTTTTTTCTATAATGAAACCACAAGTTGATATGACTGTTTGTGTCTTTGATCACATAGATAAAATGTTGATTTATTCAATTGACAAGATAATTTGTTTTGTCATTTCCTGGACTTAGCTGTGGTTTCTCCTGTGATACCTTATCATCATGGTTTTTCAGGAATACAACTGGTGTTCTGCAGGCACATTAAACAGAAAAACCATGGTTGAAGCATCAAATGCAAATTAGTGTCAAAATTAAAAGCATGCCCATGATAAAGAATGGGTTGGAAATGAAAGGAAAATTCTGGTTGTTCCAAAAGAGAGAATATAGAAACAATCTCAATTGTCTAAAGATTAATAAGGAGATGAAGTGTGTTCACTAAACAGTTAGGTCTTTCAGGAGAGAGCATTTAAAAAATAGTATTGATCTTGTAGATATTTTTAACCTATTTTAAAGTATCTGTGTTCAGTCTGTATTGTAGGTCATCCATTGCTTTTAGATGGTTTGCCTGATCATTGGTTTGATCTGATTGATAACACAATGCACTAATTGATTGATCAAGAAGTAATCACAACATAACAAACAAACGAATGAATAAAACCAGTCAGGCTTGGTGTGTGGAGTGGTGGTGTATTTCATTTTATATTGCATTGGACAAAATCATTATAATCATATTGCTCCAGAAATACTGATGATTTTGCATACTGGAAACAAAATGTCTAAATATTTCTGAATAGTGGAGTCTATGCATTAAAACCAAATTCTGACAGTAGGATGGTTAACAAAGAAAGAATTAATCATAATTTAAAGATTTTATTGTTTATCAAATGAAGGCCTAAATCACTTGAGAGATTTTTGATTCTCAATTCGGCTCATGCCTACATCTCTGGAATTTCAAAAAATTGACCCAGAAAACAATTTCAATAAGCATAATGTATTATTGTAGTGGAATCTGACAAAAGGCAGTTAAATTATTTCAAGGATACTGGGAAAGAAGTTGTTAGAACTGGACAAATGTAAATAATAATTAGTATGATTATACAAATAAAATGCTAATGTGATTTCACATAGTTCTGAACACAATGAGCGCTTAATTGGTTTCCACCAAAATCTAAGTGAGGCTAAATAAGTCAGTGATGATCTACAGATATGATAATCCCATATTCAAAGACATATATTATCTAAAGTGGGAAGCAGATAGGCCTGGTGGGGTACTGAGTGTCACATCAAGGTGAGTTAATGGTCTAAAATGGGAAAAATAAAATATATTGATTTTTCTAACATTGTCTTGCTAGGTCCAGAACAAATTATTATTACTTTTCACTTGTGTTAAATTTATTCCAGGATTTTTAAAAATTCTTCTGAAATGAATATGAATGCACCTTGGTCTTTACATTCTGCCGGAGCTAATCCTCCACTGGAAGTTTTGGGGGAACCTCATTCCTTCTTGCAGATGTGATCTGATGATGCCATTGTTCCTTTGGGCTCTTTCTTTTCTTTTTCTTTTTGTTTTTTGCTTTTATTTGTTCTATTTAGTAACACATGACCAGAACAAATTATGCTGAATCTTTCCATTCCTGCCTCTGTCCTCTTGTAACAGGTGATAATTAGCAAACTTTTACCCAAATACAATTTTAGGGTCACCTACATGGACCATTTAAATTTGGATGAGCACCTTTGGGGTTAACTAAGACGTTTTATCATTATTAACTGAATGGGTCAGTTGTGCTTCTCATGTCCTTCCTTTGCCATAACCTGTCCTCCGCAGTCTTCTGTGGATAGAGTATACTTCCTGTTCATTGATTTTGGTCTGGGCTATGTGACTTGTTTTGGTCAATGGGATATTAGTATGCATAAAGTGAGCAAAGGCTTTTGAGGCAGAGCCTGCCCTTTTGTCATCACTGACAAATAACAAAAAAAAAAAAAGTTATGAGAGGAATATCCCCTAGGAAGCCGCTTTTCCTTCAGTGTAGGCTCCAGAATAAAATCCCTACCCCATTCCCTTTCACCCAGCCTGTACTGAGAAACCAAGACTAGCTGGATCTGCATTCTGAAACAGCTGCTTAACCATGCCCAGCCTAGATCAGTCAATTTACAGCCAACCTGTAGACCCATGAGCATAACGAAAGCTTATTGCTACATTTTATTGAGTCTAAGCATGGATTATTTGGCATTACTGAGGCAATGGCTAACCCAGTCATCCCCTGATATCACTTTAATTCTCATATTAGAAGGAACTTCAAACACTCTGGATTCCTGTTTTTTTTTTTTTTCTGCACTTATTCTAAGAATAGCAGGTGCTATTGTAACTTCACAAATATTCTTGGAGCCTCTCTATAAACCTTCTATACCACTTAATATTGCCCAACAACTCTTCAAGTTCAAGTATCATCTAAAGTTCTTTATATGTAAGACCAATTTTTTATCTGAATTATTATTAATTCTTCTTATTCTTCTCTGAGTGTATAATTTGGAAAAATATTGAGAAAAAGAATCAGGATTTAAGAAACCAATGAATAAACATTCAACAGGGGAATTAAATATTATCCAGGTTCTTCACTTGGGAAATCTTGAGGGTCCTGTTCACAGCTAAGTTGGGGAAAGCTGCTTCCACTTGAGGTTTCTAACTAACTAGCAATGTAGTCTTGAACAACTCACCCTAAACCTGTGTCATTGGCCTCATGAGTGAAATGAAGAGTTTGAATTCCAAGCTCTCCAAAGTTCTGTGTTAAAGATCTATGATTGTGTTTCTATGTGTGGTTTTGGCCACTCATATGCATCATGTTTGGAAAGAGCATTTAGGTAAATTATCATCCTACCCCAGGTCAATGTCTAGTTGGTCATATGTACATGGGTAAGAGCCTTACACTGTAAGAATTTTAAATGCCCATGGAGGAAAGGGTCATAAATTGTAATTCTCATTAAATCATATTTAAGCTCTCTATTCTGTGTAAGCCATCAAAAATGCACAAAGGAAAGGCTTAATTTTCTGCTCTCATGAAGCTTGTAGTATAGTGGACATGCTCACAAAAATAATCCACTATTTGGAGAGAATGCTATGGGAGATAAAAAGATACTGAGGCTTGTCTGGTTTATTCTCTTAAGTTTCTTCTTTGTAGATTTGACACAGATTCTTTTTTCATTCATTATTGACATATTCATCACTCAGCAATGATCATTTCTTAAATGTGTGCTTTTGTGTTGGGATGAGGAAGACAAATAAGAGATGGTCCTGACTTCCAAGAGCCAGTCCAATGTGAATAACAAAAGGAGATGGACAATCACAAGGTTTGCACAGGGCTATGGGAGGATAATCCCAATGCATACTTGAGCAGGTACTCAACCTAAGTTGCATTCCAAAAGATGAACAGGAACAATGTAAGCAGAAAAGGCAGGCTGGGAGAGAATTTTTGCAGAAGGGTCACTATGGGCAAGAACCATGTATGGGGGCTCAGGAAACCTGAGGAAACCTCGGGGTGGATTGATAAGAAATCTGGTCAGGAACAAGCCTGATACTAGAAATAAGAGGACTACTTAAAAAAAAAGTTATGTGTCTGTGATTTTCCATAGTGGTCTAATATGCACTTTTCTGTAGGGAAGTCGTCTTATTCTCACTTGTGTGTTCTCACTAGTACATCTAGGAATGTCAAATGGCAAAGATATGTCTAGATTTGTTTTCTGTTTCCCTGGAACTGAATCAAGGGTTATGGATGGTTGAAAGTCTTGCTGATGGGGGAGATGGAATAAAGATAAAATAAAAGCTAATAAAAACTCAAAAAAAGTAGGAAGTCCTTCTGAAAATCATAAGGACAACATTCTTTTTGACAAACACAGAACTTACTTTTTAGTTCATAAAATAATCTGATAACTTTAGATGAACAGAGAACATCATAAAATGATGAAAGTTTTACCTAAAAGATACTAAATCTTGTTCATAATACTCTTATAAGATATGCTGTATTTCTACATATTGAGAATTTATTTGTGTATACTATTGCAATTAACAGTTTTCTGTTGGAAGTCTTATATGGAATGCATATTTATCTGTGTGTTCAAGTGTTAGGAGGAGTCTAGCAAAATCTGTCACAACAAATATATTACTTGTGGTGCTTGCTTTGTATAACTATTCAAGCCTTGAATCTTGGGTAATCTAAGCCCTTCTCTAATATAAAAAGAAACCAAGGCCCAAGAAAGTAAATGGACTTACCTGAAGAGTTGAAACCCATGTCATTTGACTCACAGTCCAGTGCTCCTTCATCATATAACTACCAAGTGCTTTCAACATCATTTACTCATCAGGTAATTACTTTTTACATAATGGTGTACCAGCTCCTGTGCAAGTAGCAGTAACTACAAGTCACATGATCTGAGTTAACACACATTACCTATTAACTCTAATTTCTCATCCTTCGATTGTGTCTGATCAGATAGTTCTTTATTTTATGCTGCTCAGAGACTGCATTAATACAGAGCAGATTTCATTTCTTCCTGGTCAGAATATAAATTGTAATCCTTACATAAAATTTTGACTTGTTATATAGTTTTAATGAAAATGACCTAGCATGAAATAGAACAGAATGTAACAAAATATTCACAAATCAACAATGTACTCTTTGATAGGAGTATATAAGTAATGCTTTTTTTTTTTTTGGTAGTACTGGGGATTTCACTAAGGTGCTCAAGCATGCTAGGTAAGTGTTCAAACTCTGAGCTACACCACCAGCCCTTTTTAAAATTTAGTTTTGAGACAGTATCTCACTAACTTGCCAAGTCTGGTCTCAAACTTGCAATCCTTCTTCCTGCCTCAGCTTCCCGAGAAACTGGGATTATAGTTGTGCAGAATTGTGCCCAGCATGTCTGATATGAAAGCATATAACACTAGTTGTTGATATTAAGACATAGGTCAGTTCCATGCCCTTTTGTATCCTCTGAGCATTGTGACAAGTAGTAGTGGCTATGTGATGGATCATCTTGGCATATGTTTTCTGATCCCAAGGAGGTTCAGTTAACTTGGGAGATGATATTCACTTATAAATGCAGAAATTATTAAATTACCAGGTTATACACATTAAGTAATAAGTCACAATTATAGACACTGAATTATAAGTTGTTTACTGGCAGAAACCATGTCTTTCCTGTTTACTTCTCTGGAATTTAACATGATGTATGATTAGAGATTAGGTGCTTAGACATTTGTCAAGGAGTAATTGAATAAATCTATGAGCAACTGGATGTTACAGTCAATAAACTGAAGGAGTTCTAAAGGGTGGAGAGGAAGATTTAGGGAGTTGGAATGACCTGAAAGGCTTAAATGCAAGATAAGGCATATTAAAAATGGTTATTAAAGCTTATTAAATTTTAAAGCTTAATAAAATTTTCTTCTTTATATGTTTTTATATTTTAAACCTTTTATGTTACATCCATTTACTTTATTGATGGCTTTGACCTTGCTCCGTGCAATAGAAAGGACTCAGGGTCTGCACTCAGGGATAGCTGTGACTAAGGAGACATCTTTGAGACTTGGCTTGTGGGAAAGTTCCTAATATTGTGGGCCCCAGTGACTCTATTTTTAATAAAGGGACAGTGCCTTTATTGGTAGGTTTCTGTGAGAAGTGCCTGACACACTATAATTATTCTCTTCTTTTTCCCCTCTGTGTGATTAGCCTCTGTAAACTTTTTTTTCACCTTGGAGATTTGTTTTTCTTTTCCTGCTTTAGTTTGTTGAGAATTCATGACCATTAGAAAGATTATTTACAGGACTAGAGCCCATAAAAATATGCCTTTTAAACAATACTCATTAAGAAATATCAATCACTTAACAGTCCAACCAGGCAACAATCAGATATTTTGTATGTGACAAAGCATTTTCCCCTTTTGCTAGGCAATAATCCATTATGTTTCACATTTATATCCAGTACAGATTAACTTGCTACTTCTTAGTGTGATCAATGAAGGCTGCAAACCAGAATTTATTATCTTCCTATTCTCTGCATACTAGGTTTCTTTGGCATATTATGAATGTCTGTTACAGTCTAACTTCTGTTACAGTCCAGCTGCATCCTATCCAATCTGTAGATTTCCATGCATTCCTAATACTTTATTTCATGAAATGATATGTGGAAGTGACAGAAAGAATGACCTGAAATATCTCCTCTGTCTAGAGACCAGGCTGCTATGAGCCTCACCTGTGATGTATAGCTTAGTCAATGAAGCACCCTCACACCAACCACTTGGATGGGGCCATAGGTAACACAAGTCCAGAAAAGGTCCAGTTGCCTTGGATTCTCAGTCCATTGGTGCAGAAACCTAGTTGAACCACCACTCGGGTTCCAGAAACTACAAGGAAATTCTAAAATATAAATCAGAGCATTTAATTCCCTTGATTATTTTTTCCAGTGGCTTCCCATTGTGCTTAGAATAAAATCCAACTCCTTTCAGTGACTTTACAAGACCCTATATAATCTGTCCTGCTTATGCTTCTGATGTCATTCCTCCCCACCCTCACTATATAGTCACTGCAAGCTTCTTTTTGTTAATTGTGCCGATTTCTTTCCATTTTTGAAGGGCATTTCCTGCTTTCTCTCTACCTAGTACACTATGAATCCACGAGTGCCTACTTCCTGTTACAATCTCAGTTCAATGCCATCCCCTTGAGAACTGTTTCTGACTCTCAGTCCCAGGCTAGCTGAAGTCACCCCTTAACACTCCAACATAATCCTATGCTTAATTTTCTTCACAGCATTCTCCAATTTCTGAAATGAGTAATTTATGCTTTAAACTTTTTTTGTTATCAACATCTCCCTTCAAACTGAAAGTTTTATATTAATACAGGACTTGTCTGTCTTATTTATTGCCACCAAAAGTACCTGGCTTGGTCAGGTGCTCAGTACATATTTGAAAGAATGAGTGGTAGAAAGAAATAAATTAGAAATGGAAAACCATTAAGATTGAAGTTTGAACTGGTCACCATTATATTTAGAGACATGCAATGCATATTTTTTCTTAATTATTAATGATTTTTGTGAATAGAAGCAATTTTCAAATTGTATAAACTGAAACTATCAAGTTTGTTTTTCTCTTTCTCTGTATAGGAACACAGACCAATAAGATTGGTGCATGTCTATATTCAAGTTCTAAGTAATATGCTGTGTGTAGTCTATACCCACATTCTAAGTAATTTAGACCCTACTTTTGGTATTCATATATGTTGGTTTAAAATAAGATTTAAATAAGATTCTATATGTCTGTACCCAAGTTCTAAGTAATTCAAGATCCTACTTTTGGTATTGGTCCATGTTGTTTTAAATTAGGATCACAGATAATCCCAGGCAAATGAACTTGAATTACAGACCTAAAAGATTTTCTTACTGTGAAGACTCAAAGTTATTTCTCAAAATAGTTGGGACTGGATGATGATAGTAATTTTCTAAGTCTTCAAGTATGTGTCAACAAGAACTGTTTTCAAAGGTGAGCTCTAAAGTCTATTTTATGAATCAGAGATGCTTAAATTTAAACAATAAGCTTGCCTTTGGTAGGCATGGACTACTTTAGTCAAAATAACTACCCTAGAAGTAAGTTGCTGGAACATGACTTGATCTGCAAAGAGGTAAAGAAAACTTCTTCTCAAAGTTCTTATCATTAAATAAACCTTGACTGTAGCGGTGGTGTGAGGTAGCTGCTGGGTTCACCAGTGAAAGTTAGAGTGCAGTAGCCCTCCTAAGTGCTCAGCCTCCAGAGTGTGTCTACTTCTGACCCTGCACAAATAACCTATCAGAAGCTCTTATATTCTTTCATGCAAGTAAGATTAAAATTCTTTGTTAGAAGAGAACAACAGAAAAATCTCATTTGATCTTATTCACTGTGGAAGTGGAATTAACTTTATTCTGTATACTTCACAGAGCATAACAAAGAGAACTTATGTATAGAGACTTACCATTTCTTTCCAGAGGGTTTAATTTAACAAAAATGAGGCTGCATTTAAAAAAATTGACTTCTTAAAATAGATGAAGAATTTGGAATGAGCATTTGATGGAGCATAACATTTGCTCGTGACTGATGTATATGCATGTCAAGATTACAGAAACCCAAGTTAAAATACAAAGGACAATTAACTCTTCAGGAAAGTTTTGGTTTCACATATCCACTTGATAATTATGCATTTTGTCTATACAGTAAGGGGCACTGTGCAATCCTTTTCTTTCTTGAAATATTAGGACTTTAATGATGCATTTTGATGTAAGAATAGTGCTGTCATTCCAAGATGTCTAGGTTTGGTGACTCTAAAAGGCATTTGGGCATTAGTTAAATTTCAACTATTATACTGCATTAAGTGTTATGGATTGTTGGATTTCATTTGTATTCCAATTCTGTTTTCTTTTTCACCATTTTAACAATCAAGATTTTCCAACTACTCTTACTGCATTTATGTTTTCAGACCAATAAACAATGGAACACACAGACCTTATTTAATCTGAAAAATGCATTAATTGGGTGCATTAGGAAAAAATACATAAAAGGCCAGATATTCTATCATTATTATCTATAATTCATCTTGTTTTCTCCCCCAAATATCAAAGTTTTATATAATTTAATTTTCTCTTTAGTTTTATAAAGCAAGTATTTAATATGAAGCTTACAGTTATTCCTGAAGCATTCCCCTCGGCCCCACCCACATACTCTTTTCTTAAAATGGGCTGTTTGGTTATTTGCATGATGGTTTTGATTTGAAGTGGTGATAAGTTAACATTTCTTTTTCATTATTTTCTTTCTTTCCCCTAATCCATACAAAAGCATGTGAAAATGAATGCCTTTGTCACAAGAGAGTCACAGCAGGAAAATGTCAAATAATACTGTTAATTGCATGTGCTAGATAAACACATATTGATGTGAAAAATTGTTTTACTTTGAGCTTTTGGATTGAAAAAATTCAGAAATAAAGCTTCATAGAACCATTTAATTTTTAGATTTAGTCCATGGCTTGCATTGTGGAAAAGTGTTCCTGCCTATTTATTCAGTAACATTTTTGGGAGACGTGCTTCTTGAAAAACAGACTTTATGTTATATTCAACAAATATCTTATATGAAAAAACTAGAAAGGACTTTTACATAGTGGTTATTTTTCTTTCTCTGGGAAAAAAAGCAAAACATAAACATTGTTTTCTGTTGAAATAGTGACAGAGTAGGCAGGTTATACCCCTTAGAATTGATCTTTGACCAGGGCTTAAATTTCAGAGAACTCTATGCTCTATCAATGTTTTGAGATCAGAAGCAATAAAATGAATAATTCTTGGTAAAAGTGAAGATCTTGATAAAGAACAGATTATTCCAACTGTCCTCACTTCAGTGGACAATAGAATTATGAATTTCTAAGTCTTGAATTCCTACTTTGTGGCCCATTCCATCTTTTAAGTTATAATACTAAAACATTCCCTTAATTATGGGGTCTGGCTCACAGTTCTGGTGATACTCTATTCAGTGTAGTGAACTTGATGCATATTCAGTACTAGAATAACCTTGGCTGTCTATGCAGGAGCAGCCTCAATGTGTATGGATTAATGTATTAGTTCTTCATTTGCATTTAGAAAGGAAGGATCTCATAAATTCAATTCAGCCTATAGCCTCTTGCACCTACGAACTTAACATTGTTCAGCTGCTTGTGTTCCCTTTTTGTGTTTTCTCACCCTTGAAGTATGCATCAGTTTCTGTAAAAGGACAATGTTAGCATCACTCCCAAGTGAGGAAGATAACCAAAGAGCAATAACCCCTGAATTTGTACTTTTAAGTTGTCAAGAGGCATGTTTCCATTCTTACTGACGAGTTCCTCACCCTGAAGAAGATGGGTTGTGCATCATATTATGGTCTATGTAGGTGGTGGGGAGCAGTGCTGCTCTCAGCATCTCCTTTGGCAATAGATCTCCTGGGCTTAGCAGCTCAGTGGAGCCTGTTTCCCATTGGCAATGGCACTCCTGGTGACCTCTTTAACTGGTGCTGTGGTGTCACGACCCCTTGCCCGCAAGGAAGACGCAACTCAGGAATCTTCTTTCAGCAGTTTATTCAGGTCCCTGATATTTCTTCTTCTCCCTCTCGGATGCCCCTCCCAGCCTTAATAAAGCATCTCAAGCCCCAATGCAAAGCTGCCACGTGGAGCTTTCTCATAGGGTGATAAGGGATTACGTGCCAACTCTCCAAAAAAGGAGTTGTTTATCACAGGCCACAGTGGAAGCCGGCGCCATCTTCTAATGGCGGCCACGGTCTATAGGAACGGCTCACCACACTGTGGTCCTTTTACTCTTGGCCAGCATGGAGTGATTTTTTTCACTCTCTTCTTCACTAGAAGGCCATCTATTGTGGTGCTTCTCTTGAGGGAATCATTCCTTAAAAACAAAATCATTCCAAATACTTTTGAATTGCATTAGGAAAGTATGTGTGTGTTGTATGTGTGTGTGTGTATGTATATGTATGTATGCATATATATATATACTGAATTCTAATAAATACTCAAGATATATATAAATATAAATATATATGTGTGTGTATGTATATATACACATAATATATATATATACATATATATATTTATATATCTATTCAAAGAAATAAGGTATCTGATTGGAATAAATAGAAATTTCACTCAAAATAATGGGAACATTTTTTATTTTGAAGAAACAAATATTTTGCAAAAACACAAAGGCAGGACAACTAAACATGAAGAATAATCAGACCTGGGACCAAGAGTGCCAGCATAAATCAAGAAATGTCTCTGCTTTGTTCTTTGCCACAGATGGGACCTCACTGGCTATCATTATACCTTGGTCCAGCTAGCTCTGAAGCCATTTCAACCTTTCCCCGGTTTATATGTCTTAGAATTTGTTTCAGTACGCAGGCCAGAGGTCTAAATCTTAGCTTCATCTTGTGTGCTCAGCATTGATAAAATATGCTAGAAGCCCAGCAACAGAGGCTGACCCTATTACCAGAGGCTGTCAGTGGGAGTAGTAGTTTGCAGAAAAGAAAGTGTCAGATGGGCAGTCTAACTGCTTAAATGGTGTCCTCTAAATACGATTTAGTGTTCTGCTTCTTGATACATTGGCTTATTTATTTTGAAGAAGGAGACATCTGATGAAGTTTTCTTTGCTTTACAGAGTATTCCTAATCAGTCAAGTATGCTAAATTATTCTGACATTCCTGTCCCCTGGATGTGGAGATCTTGGCAATAGCTCTTAATTTCTTTCTAAACATTGAATCCATAGAGTATAAGGATACTTGCCAGTTAAGGCCAGGATGTCCCTAAGTAAATATGCAAACTGAATTCTAATAAACACCCAAGATAGGTCTATAAGACTGTTGTAATTAGAAAGCTTGATATGAGATTTTCCATCTCATTACACTAGGAGAATAATTATTACCTTTTTCTCAGTATATTGAAGGAAATGGTATTCATTTTCTAATATAATAAAGTACTACTAACTGGCTGGCTTAAAATAATAGAAATATAAACTACTGTATCATTCACTGAGGTTAGAAGTGCAGAATCAAGACATTATCAGGATTGATTTCTTCTGGAGGCATGAAGAAAGAATCTATTACATGCCACTTTCCTAGTTTTGGCAGGGGTTGGCAATCCTGGCTCTTCTGTGCCTGTGAGTACGGTAGAAGTCCCACCAGCCTTCACTTAGGCTAGTGTTATTCTTCCTTATTCTTAAATAAGAGCACATATCTGCAGCTACGTGACTCTATTGGCCTGTTTCCTGCCAATATAATTCAGAAAGCCCAGAAGCCTTTCTTCAATTTTTCCTGTGTTTGTCCTCTTCAGTCAATCCTGGTGGTATTTCCATTGAGATAGTTGAATGGCTGTACAATGACTCATATGTCTAATCTTTTCAGCAAAATTTTGTCTAATACCATAACACCACTGGTGTTCTATTTTATTACATTTTACATTAAGGCTTAGAATTTCCTAAAAGGAATCTTCAAGTCTGATTCCTTTTTACTTAAGTTTTTTTCCTCTTACATTTTATAATGAGTGACAAGGAGAAATCAGACCATGACTTCCATACTTTGCTTGGAAATCTCCTCAGCAAATTTCCAAGTCTGTCACCTATTATTTCTATTTCCCAACTCATCAGTAGAACAAAATTCAGCCAAACTCTCTGCCACTTTGTAACAAGGATTATATTTCCTCCACTGTCCAATTAACATGTTCTTTATTTCTAACTAAGACTCTCTAGAAGGACCTTTAGCATTCCTGTTTCTAGCAACATTTTGCTGAAGGCAATCTAGGAATTTTCTATTATGTCCCTTAAAATTCCTCTCCATTTTACCCTTTACCCAATTCTGTTTGCACAGTTTTTAGGTATTTGTTATTAGCAATATCCAACTTTCCAACGCCAACGTTTGTATTCGTTTCCTAGAGCTGCTTTGACAAAGTACCACAAACTTGGTGGCTTAATGCAATTGAAATTTATGGACCCACAGTTGTGAAGGGCAGAGGTCCAAGGTATTGGCAGATGGATTCCTTCTGGAGGTGCTGAGGGAGAGCTACGGACTTAGTTGTGTCCTTCTCCAAATGTCATGTTGAAGCCTTAACTTCCAATGTGGCTATATTTGTTAGGAGTTTTTTTTAGGAAGTAATTTAGATTAAATGAGCTAGTAAGGATGCAGTCATAATCTGCTGGAACTTGTGCCTTCCCTAAAGAGAAAAGACCTCTTTCTCTCTATAAAGGAAGGTCATATAAGGACACAAGAGATGTTTGTCTATTAGCCAGGAAGAGAATCCTACCAGAAACTGAACCTATAAGCACATTGATCTTGGACTCCCCATCTTCCAGAATTTGATAAAAATAAATTTCTGTTGTTTCTGCCACCTAGTCTATAATATTTTCTATATTAGCTTAGCATTCTAAGCTAATATAGGGAAAATCTCTCCTCTGCTTGTCCCCTAGGTTTTCAGTAAGCTTCCAGTAATCCTTAGTATTTGATCCTTATTGATTTGTAGATGAGCCACACCAATCTCTGCCTCTTTGTCATCACATGTGTATCTGCACCTATATCCTTATGATAACACCAGTCATTGTATAAGGGCTCATACTCATTCACTATGACTTTATCTTGACTTGATTACATCTACAAAGACCCTATTTTCAAGTAAGTCATATATGCAAGTGTCAGAGGTGAGGACACACACCAGATACCTTGCTTCAATGGCACATTATCCCCTTTGTGTGTGTTGGGAGAGGCAGTCCCAACGGGCCCTGGTGTGTATCCTTGCTGAATATGCTAAAATACAAGGCCTACTACCCTCTGATCCTAAGCCATTTTTGTAGTTAGTGGGTTAGGCAATGAAGGTGACCTCAATTCTACGACTACATATGACTGTCTTCTCCCTGGGGGAGGGCTACTGGCTTGTGTAGTGCTTATAGTACTATAAAAGTTGCTAAGCCTTAGGCCCTGACTTCCTTACAATGAAGTAACTGTACTATGTATAGCTGGGCTCTTAGCCCTTTGCATTACCCTGGAATAATCAATGGTGCTGTTGTATTCCTGCTATCTACTGTTCTGTGAGTTAAAAACTACCTTTCTCTGATCCATTGAGCCTTGTTATCTATTTATGTTAACTATGGAGTTTTGGCAAGCCAAACTCCTTGTGCGCTTAGTCATCTCCTTTGGAATCTTATTACTCCTAGCCATCCTCTGTGAGGTTGGATTCTTTCCTGACACTGGGTTCTTTCTTTTCTGCCATTTTCCGTTTGGGAATGTAAACCTATAAATATGCTATATCCCCACCTGGGATGCCTCTCCTAGGGTTTTTGTGTGTATGCAGTGGTATAGGACCTTGCACTTAATAGACCCTGCATTTCAATGCTCTGCTCTTTCTATCTTGAGTTCTTAATAATTTCTGAGGAAGGGACTCTGCATTTTTATTTTTCATGGGGTTCCACTAATTATCTAACTGGTCCTGCCCTCCCCTTTGATCCTTTTATACTTCAAGACTCAGCTTAGAAATAACTTCTGATACTTAATTGAGCTCCCTTTTCTCCGCATTACTTTTGCATATCTTGCATATGCTCTGGTTGAAGACAGAATTACAGCTGTTCTGAAGAAATCATATACATTTTAATTTTAATTAAAAAAATCCTCACTTGGCAAAAATCCAAAATGAATCCAGTTGTTTATGAGGCACGTACCTACTTTTACTTCTATTTTATGATTAGCAGCACAAGCTCAGGCCTGTCTTGTTACCTGAATACAGAGTCAAGTGAGGAAGAGACTTTGCTAGATGTGGAAGTTGAGGACATAGGATGAATCAAGTAAGCACTTTATTCACCAGTGGAAGTTCCATGGGTAGAACCAAGAGAATGTTATGCATCTTTTATGACTATGCTTGTTTATATTATTTATCACTCTGATTTTTAAAAATCATTTTTAGTTCTGTTGTTACTATTTTTTTTCTTCCACCCCAACCTACTGTACTTTTTTCACCATGTTATAAACACTGTGAGAATGTTTAACTTCTTCTGTTTAACCCTGGCATCTTCCACCAGGAATTGGGGCATGCATTACTGGATTACTTGGTTGCTAAAATTTAATTTTACTAGGCTCATTCTGAGGACAGCATATACCTTTGGCATCCAGGAGGAGACATCTGGTCAACAGATCATTTGTGTTAGTGAGCAGAGGAATAAAGCAGCTGTGCACTGCTTATAAAACTGTGGCCACCACCTACATACTGGAAGGAAAAATTGACAATTGCCAAAATATGAAAGTTCTGGAAGGGGAAAACATTTTAAAGAAACCAAGTGGATTGGAACACATGATTATTTAAAATGGCAAGACTGTTGAGTTGTGAAATCCTGATAATTATTCTTGCTAACTTTCCTTGAACTGGTATGACTTGACTCACAGCAGATACACCTTGTGAAGTAAAACAAACTACTTGTCTGTTACTTTATGGCATTAATGATGCCAACTGCTCCTAGCATCACTTATTTTCTGTAGACACACAGTGGGATACTTCTAGCATTATAAATTATTTCAAATGTTTAAGGACCATGAATAAAAGATAGACCTATGCTCTTTTTCTTTTTAGGGACTATGCCTTGCAGACTATTGGATAAGTTTCTTATTGAATTACTCAGTATATATCTAAGGAAACTTCTAAAGAGTACATTTTTAGTTTTAAACTTCATATGAAGGTATTGCAGCATGGTATATTTAATGCCAATTGCTGCTGGCATTTTTATGTTTTAAAAAAATAAAAACTGGCTCTTAATATCCTTAGAATTTTACTGAACCTTCTACCAGGTGCCAGTTTGACTTCCATTTTTTTTCCTGCTGTAGTTCCACTGAATTTCTGTTCTAAATAAGTCCAACTAGAAGGAGAGAACTGGAACTTTGGCAGTGGAGAACCTCTGTGTGAAAAGAATCACAGGCTCTGTCTAGCAGTATTGTTCCATAAGAAAATTATTACCTTCTCCTCTCACTTCCCTGCTATCTTCTTGTGTCCCAATTAGGCTGGTGAAAAGTTGATAAGATCAACACTGTGTTCTTTTTCTAGGGGAATAAGATGTCCCCCAAACATGATGGCCACTGATGAACCTATATGCCAATTGTACCTTTTCAGTGTAGGTGTAGAAAGAACTTCTGTTGATGTAATATTTCACCTTTAGGGGATTCTGCATTTAGATGACCTAAATTCATTTCTGTTGAAGGTGACATTTAGAGTAAGTATTGTGCCTTTTGCAGTTTTCCAAGGAAGTAAAAGTAACCTGGTTTATTTAATTGTCAGCTTTTACCTTGACATATGCACAAAATATATTTGGCATCATTAAAGGTCACTCTTGAAATCATAAACTCCAGATGAGGTTCCTGGAATCCCCAAAAGAGGTCATGAAAATGAGTTATCTTGCCAATAACTAAATATAGTTAGTTTGGGCCTTGAAGATATCAGAATATTGGAAAGTAAAAGTTCAATAGTAAGCAGAATATGACCCATCATATTCTGACATCAAATACTCATTGGTTCCTATTGTCAAAGCATTATTGTAATAACAAAAACATAATATGGAAACAACTTGTGAACTGTTGGCTAGCTATCCATTCTTGAGGGTTGAGAATATATATAAATTTAAGAAAATGCTAGATCTGGTAATTTGTCAGTGGTAGAGTGCCTTCCTTGCATGAGCAAGGCAGATTCAATCCCAGTACTGTTAAAACAATGAAAAGAAAATGCTAATAACTAAAAGTGAAAAATGACTAAATGATAGGTGTTGCTTGGACTTGAGACACCATAAATCCCAGCCTGTCCTTCATGTGCAGATCAAGCTTGAAACTCAATGCCTTGGAGAGGCCATAGTTACCATCTAAGTTACAAATTCAAGTACCCAATAGCAGCTCTGTAGGATTTTCCTTGTATCTAACTTGCATTTCTCTGAGTTATGCACTAAGCAGAGGTGAAGTAGCAGCAGGACAGATTATTTTATGAGAAAATAACTAAGATATTGATCATTTAGTTTAAAAATTTAGTGAATAAAAAAGGCAAATTTTCTCTTTCTATTCTTTTTTTTAACTTTCCTACCATTTTACTTTTTTTAAGCACAGAAGAGAATATTTATTCATAATAAAATAAAAACCACTTTGATTTGCAAATTTTGAAAAGCTGCCAAATTCTACAAACAAAAAAATACTGAAAATAATATAATAGTTTGATTAAATGCCTAACTCATCTCTAGATATGGTTTTGTGTATTTTTGGAGGATATGAGTTTTATTGGTCTCTTTTTTTATTAGTTACACATGACAGTACAATGATTGTTTCTATTCTTTTAATACAAGAGAAGAGAGCTGGGGGGTGTGGTGGTGCTTGCCTATAATGCCAGATACTTAGGAGGCTAAGGCAGAAGGATTGTAAACTCAAGGTCAGCTGGGGTACTTTAGCAAGACTCTCAAAATAAAAGAGCTGGGAATGTAGCTCAGAATTAGAGCTCCCCTGGTTCAATCAGAACTGGGGGTGGAGGTGGGGAGGCAGAGACAAACACAGAGACATTTATGCAATTTTTGCAATGGTTCATATTCTTTATGCAGTTTCACTTTTGAACAGAAAAATATTATTTATTTTCTACTGGCACATGTAGAACTAATATATTATTATTATTATTATTATTATTATGATTATTGCTGATTCTCACTCATTTTAGTATTTCTTTCCAGACTGATCATTTGGAACTAGAAAATGTGAGAGATTTTTCTGTACTTGAGCACTGTCAACAGCATGTGCTTGACTGAAAATGTTTTGTTTTACATTGAAGCTTACTTTTCTGAAATAATTTTCTATTTTAAACAATTTTAAATTCCATGTCATCACCATTTAAGATCACATTATTTAAAGGAATTTTAATATACAAGTCTGATAGGACCAGATTATAAAAAAATGACACTATAGTCTTTTGAAACATATATAAATTACATTTCATAATCCTACAAAATGTCAAAGTAAGCTGATTTAGTATGAGTGACACATTAACTTAGATTGAATTTTATTTTGTAACTATAAGTAATTAATCTTGTCACTTGGGGAATTTGCCTTCAGGGACTTTGACTTCATCTTTGGGGGCTGACAAGCAATCAGATAATTAGGATGCAATGCTGGAAATGCTTCCAAAGAACTGAAGCACAAGAGGAGTTATTAATATACAGTATATTTCTAATACTTCCTTTGAAATTTTTGCTGAAGTATTTCTAATAAGAGAAACAAATCAACAAATTCCATTCAAGGACAAATAACTTGATATAAAAATTCTTTGAAGCCTCAAGTTTAATTTTTCAAATTCATTTATATTTTGCAGTATACTATACTTCATGATATGTCCACATCCACATTTGTTTAGTGAAATATTTTTGTATTGCTATAAAGACAAAGATTTCTGGTCCAAGACCTTTTATGTCTTTCATCCTGTGGTTTACACATGCTGCTCTTTTTCTTTAGTTTAATTTTGTACCATAAGTGTGGTTAGTATACTCATTAAGAAGCAGAGGTATAAAAATCAGTCCCAGATGCTGGTAATTAGAATCTAGGCAAGATTTGGGTACCTTGAGTCAGAATGAAATAATACTAAATAAAAAACATTTTTTTTTATCAGAAAGCAACATCTCTTTCTGGACCCCAATTTTTCCACCGCAGGTGTTTATTCCTCTAAAAGCAGTTGCTGATCTCCAAACTTGGCTGGCCAAGAGGGACACCTGAGCCTGCTGGGGACATTCATAATAGAAATGTAACCTTTGAACATCTGAATTTAAGAGGCAATGCCCAATCTCCTCAGTCACTTGAGGTCATTGGTCTTCATCAGGAAAGACAAAGAGAAAGAGGAACAGATAGGCTGTGATTACAATATGAGAAAGTCTAGGAAGGATATTGACTTTATAGATATTGACTTTTATACTTTTCTGACAAATTATCAAGAACTTTCTGTAGAAGTAATTAAAAATATTATCTAAGTTCAATTGTAGTAAATGGTAAAAATCTTAAATTCAATTTCCTAAAGGTTGTAACCAACAGGATAAACAAGCACAAATGTAGTGGGCGCTGAAGTAGCAAAACAGGTGTATTCCAAGTGCAAATGCAATTGTTTAACTGAATTTCAGGCCTGGGACACTTGTCATTACTATTTTGTTTGTTTGTTTTAATTAACAAAACACCAAGTGAGTCTATCTTCATGGATATAATTCTTGTGGGAGAGATATAGGCACAGTCAGAAAGCAGTGAATGGAAGGAAAATATAATACCTCAGTTTTTAAGCTAGCATTCAGGATGAGGTTTAGTCTTAAATATGCTTCCTTGCTAAATTTTGCTTACTTTTTTCCCCAACAGAATAAGTATGGTCATTACTTTATAATTAAAAGGGATAATAGAAATTAATATTTTATTTTTTTTGGTGGGGGTACCAGGAGAACTCAGGGGCACTCAACCACTGAGTCACATCCCTATCCCTATTTTGTATTTATTTAGAGACAGGGTCTCACTGAGTTGCTTAACATCTTGCTTTTGCAGAGGCTGGCTTTGAACTTGAGATCCTCCTACCTCAGCTTCCCGAGCCTCTGGGATTACAGATGTGCACCACTGTATTGGGCTATAGAAATTAATCTTATATTGAATAAATAAGGACACTAAAATCAGGAGAGTTTAAGTGCCTTGTTCAAGGTGGCACAGCTATTTGACACCAGAACTTGAACTAGAAACGAGGGTTTTGATTTCTCTTTGAGAACCGTGCCATGATGACAAACGGTCATCCAAGTCGAGGAACCACTAACAAAGGAGAAAAATGATGACGTATCTAGTCAGCCTTCTGAACACTTCAGGTCAATTTGTTTCTATTGCTTTAAATTATCAGGATCATTATCCATTAGATAAACTTCAAACATGATTTTCAAACCTTATCACCTTACCACCTCTATAATGCGACATGAAAGAAAATAATATTTTACAAAGGAATCAAACAAATACAGAGGTTTTAAATGCTGTTTTTTTTTTTTTTTTTTTGGATAGGTGGAAGGATAGAGCAAAGGCACAGATTCCTGGAATAAGTGCTGTCTTCTTCTGTCTGACTATACAAATTGATGATTGAAAAAGTTAGCTCATGTGTTCTTTAGTAAAATCATAGTGTGTTGTGATGTAGATTTTCTCTTCTGTCCTTGAAGAATGTGACATAACTTTGGGACATTGCAGAGAAACTCCTTTCCCCAGGTCTCCTAGAAAGTTCATCTCCACTCACACCCTCTGCACAATAGCACACCTGGATGGGATTTGTACTGATTTCTGGAAGCAGGTCCCAGTTAAGGTTCCTGAAGTTAGTAACAGAAACTGGCAGGCTACTTTCAATATTTTAGAAAGCATAATGGAAGTGAAACATTCCTAAACTTGTAAAACCCCATTAAAGTGATCAAGCATTTAGCTTTATACTTGCATTAATAGACATTTCTGTGGCAGCATAACAGTGTCTATGACAGTAGATAGGCTGAAATCACAGGGAACATTTTTTTTATCCACCCAGAAGGATTGATGCAGACTGGAATCAACCATATATTGTGACAAATTTTATTACCTCAACAACCAGCTTAAGAGGCAATATATAAACATATTCTGTGAATATTTGAATGTTAATTCACTTTAGAACTTGGGAAATGTAATTTTGATTTTGGAAATTTAATAGCATGTCTATATCCTTGTCCTTGTGTCTGTAACCATTAGAGTTGATATCTTTTAGCCATGACTAATGGGTTAAATTCTACCTCAGAATTGAAGGCCAATATTACCTGGCTATCAAGGCTATAGGTAGCCGTTAGTGGATGCTGTGGTGCCAATCAGACAGACCCCCCGTCATTTACTAGGAGTACTGGGGCACATAGCCCTCATCTGTTAGTCGGCTATAGGGGGGGAGATATGCTTAATTCAAGGTTATATCTCCTTTCCAATGAAGCTATCTCTAGTGATTGACTTTCAGAAGATATTTATCCCAGATCTCTTGATCCAATTTGAGACAGGACTGAGGGCCCTTCTACCTTCAGAGATCTCCAAGAGAATGGCTGAGCCTTTACTGGGCCTGCATCACAATTTAACTTCTTCCTTCCAGTCTTGCCTTTTGCTCTCACAGATGTTGAATCATAGGCTTCCCTACTCAACCCTGTGTATGCTCACATCCATCTTCTGGGAACCCAACCTGTGACACAAGTTGGTAATTAATTTGCTCAATATCATCCTTTTTCCCACTGGCCTCAAAGAGTCCAATTGTAGTTCTTATAGACTTATAAGAGGCCTTAGAGACTTTCTAACTTAATTATTTAATTTTACTAGTCGGAAATAGAGGTCTTGGCAGGTTATATGATTCTCCTAAGATTATGTGTAATTCCAAATATTTTCAGTAACTACATTTAGCTTATTCCTCCTTGATCAAATTCCTCATGGTGGCAAGTCACTTCTGAGGTTTCTACTCTGTATTCCATTCTTCCATGAAGAGGTTGTGACCTTGTTGCTGGCTACATCTAAAACATCCAAACCAAAATTTTATCTCCTGATTTGGTGCATACCACCACCACTCTAGGTTGTTTGCTAAAGTTAGTGTATATTCCCTAGAACTCAGATTTCAACAGTGAACTCCCAAACACACAGAAAAGATAACTGGTTACTTTAATGCAATTGTAGAGTTACCCTCTTTCTTTTCCATTCTAACAGGAGTTTCTGAAAAGGCCGGGAAGATATATGGGGAAGAGTCCTCTTAGAAACTGTTTATTTTCTGTTAGTTCAAGGTGCTAAATTTCTCAGAATGCAAGCAGACTGTCAATTCATTCTTTTGCTTAACAGTTTTTATTTGTGTGCTTATTCTGACTGAACCAAGCCTTATTTTAGTGCTTGAGATACATTAGTGAATAAAATATACAGCATTCTCTGTCTTCATGGAACTTATTTAGTAGGAGAGTTGTCAGTGCCATAAAAGCAGAAAGAAATAGAACAGGTTAAAAGGAATTACTTACTCCAGGAACTAGGAGTTGGAATAGAGGATAGGCATTTATCATATTAATTGATTGATTATTGAAAAAGCAAACTTTAAATAATATTGGAAGGGGATATAGACTTCAGCCACCCTGAGGAAGAGCATTACAGAAGGAAGGATGAGTCAGAGCACGTTTGAAGTGTTTGAGAAATAGCCAGCAGGCTACTATACTGCAGTAGGGAAATAGGGTGGAGTTAGATGTCTTGAGGGAGGAAGCAAGAGAAGAAAGAGCAAGATCTGGAAGATCCTCATAAGCCACAGTCAGGACTTGAGCTCTTGTCAGTGAAATGGGAAGGTGTTGAAGGGTTTTGAGCAGAAGAGTGAAATGATCTGATTTATGTTTGAAAGGATTATTTTTGCCACCTGGTTGGGAGCAGAAACCAAGAGAACAGCAAGGATACTGTTGCACTAATTCAGGTTACAGATGACAGTGGTTCAGACAGAGAGCAAGGAAACAGTACAAAATGGTAAGTCTAGGAATATTTTGAAGTGAGCAGTTATCTTTTGCCTTTGTGGAGATGACAAGCTATAAACCTGGGAATGCTTACATTCATCATTTAGGTAAGCCTTGTCTGATAGCTACACTTTTGATCCATGCTAATCAACAACATAT
The DNA here is from genome assembly GCF_047511675.1 of Marmota flaviventris. Classification (NCBI taxonomy): domain Eukaryota; kingdom Metazoa; phylum Chordata; class Mammalia; order Rodentia; family Sciuridae; genus Marmota; species Marmota flaviventris. The sequence continues at coordinate 32,876,742 of NC_092511.1, read as the reverse complement.
TCAAATAAAAATAAATTTTTGCATTACATATCTAATATTTGCATCATATTCCTCTCACTGTCCCAAGGGAGGAATACAGTACTGTGAAGTACAATAATATCCAGTTCTGACAAAGTAATGGGAAAAAGTCTTAAGTAACTTGAGAAGAGATATTTTGGCTTTTCTTCCCTCCATTATAATATAAATGTTATATCATGATGTTAAGGATCTTAGAGATAGAGGGAGTACTGAAGCTCTCATAGTTATGGCTTTAGATATAAACTCTTCTTAGGTGATAACATTAAAAGAAACTTACTTAACTGGAAGAATCTTTTAACCCTGAGTGTATATATATCATCATTTTATAGGGGAAAGGTAATACTTTTGCTTTCCCTGTACTAAATCCAAGCACAAATCCAGCTCTTTCACTCAGCATTTCTGAAAACTTCTCAGATTTCTCTTTGGGTAGTTAAGGGAGCCATTGTTAAAAGGTGCATTGGTTGGTAAAAACCACTTGTCTCATTTAGGCACAAGTGAAATAATGATGAATAAGCATGAGAATATTGGCCATTTATTTTTTTGGGGGGGGGATACTGTGAATTTTTAGGTATTTACAGAAATAATTTTCACACTCTTTATGGATTTAGACAGTACTGACTTTCAGAATTTCATGTGTCATATGTGTGCATGTGTTTGTGTATGTGTGTTTTTGCATGCACACATGAAATTTTAAAAGCACATTGGTCCTAGCTATTTTGGGAGTTTACCAATAGGTATTGCTGATGGCCTGCTAAAGGATCTCTTTCTCCTATAGACATACATCTCTGGCAGAATGAGGGGTGAATCCTGATGTGAGATTCATTTCTCTGAGTATGCAGTGGACTTCTATAAAGAGCATGTAAATTCTCCTGGAGAAGAAAATGAGAGTTTAAAATCCTAGGAAAGAGATCACCAAGGACAACAGATGCCAGTCTTGTTTGAGAAAGGAACCACCACAGAGTTTTTTTTTTTAACATCATAGGTCCTTTTCTACCTCAGGTAAGATGAAAAGCTGTGAGGAAAGTTATGTAAGTTTAAGTCCCACTTAAGTTGTTATTTTCTTGAATTATTCTAAAATCTATAGAAATTCTGGTATACCTGTGTGGGATTATGGTGAAGATAAGTTGGGAAAGTACAGCCTTCTTCTGCTGACCACATTATATTTTGTCACATTATACAGGTGACAAAATAGTATAAGGGCTCCTATGGCTGTTGCCCTGAGATCAGACCAGAAATAGAAGTAAGATGTGCAGAGGAGCCCATGATTGTCACAGGCAGAGCAAGGAGATAACAAGCCTGCCAACAAATTGGAGTTTTGCATGTTTTAATATTTTAGAAGGAGGAAGGCAATGCATTGGATCTGAAGAAAGGCTGCTGCGTAGCCACGCTTTGTTTTAGTGGTAGTTTGTGGGCTCTGGAAGTTCTGGCAGTTCTTGAGTCTCAGTCTGTAGGAAAGGGAACCCTTCTCTTCTAAGGTAGCCTTTTTGTTCACATTGATTGGAGGCAAGGGGAGCTATTCTTTACTTGGTTTCTAAGGGAATGGTCTAGTTCTTGCACTGAAGATATATCTAAATGACTAATCTGTCCATCAGCAATAGATACAGATACCAGTTATTAGCCATTGTCCTGATAAAAAATCCTAGAAAATATCTCACAGCTTCAATCTGAGGCATATTTCACTTTAGATAGGCTTGTCTTTTCACTTAGCATGCTTTCATGGATTTTGTTTCTACCAAAGAGCCATTAAAAATTGAATAAGATGAAAATATTTTTGAGTGTTCTAATTCATTGTGATCCACCTAAATCTGTTGAGGAGGAAATCTCCAGAAGTGCTTTTTAAAGGGTAGAATTTTACTGTCTCCAAGTTCACATATCTTGTACTAAATAAGTTTTCAGATAAGTAAAAGTTGATTACTATGAAGCTTTAGGAGACCTTTTTAACAAGTATTCTAGAAATGTCTTTTAATTAGAATACCATTTATTCATATGGGTTTGAGAATTGACACTTTGATTAAAACATTTTTTTCCTGTGCCATATGACATTGCTTAATTTAAATGATATTAACTTTTTTTTAATTGGTAAGAAATATTTCAAACATATAGAAAAAATTAAAAATATGTAACTGGACTGGAGATGGAGTGATACAACACTTGCCTAGCATATGTGTGACCCTGGGTTCATTACCCAGTATTGCAAATAAAGAAAAGATTCATAAAATCATAGAACTGATACCTCCACATCTCCCTCTTGTTTCAAGTGGATATTATTTGACCATATTTGCTTCAAATCTCTATCACTCTTCCCCCCCTTTCCTCCACCACCTTCTGTCTTCCTCTTCCTAACTTCCTACCCACATTCTCAAATAAATAGGTGTAATAAGTACAACAAAAGCCACTTTCTTCTCTCTCCTTTCTTTTTCTACTTGTTGAGGTGTAATTCAGAAACATGATATGGGTGGAAAAGTAAGTTGCAAAAAGATACTTATAGTGCAATAACATTTGTGTAAAATTTTAAAAACAGACAGAATAATATTACTCATTGTGATAAAACACATCTTAGTAAAAAGATATTCCCCCATAATAAACAAAAAGAAATAGCCAAGTCATGAGATTTACCATAAGCAATAAGCTATGTGAATCAAAAGCCAGGCCGTACTGAACTGACGTATCGACTCAAGGACTTCTTAATATTCTAAATTATTAGTCAAAAGTAATCTGTTCAGATTTTTTTTTTAATTGTGATTCTGGAGATTGAACTCAGGGCCTCATGCATACTAGACAAGTGCTCTACCACTAAACTACATTCCCAGCCAGTTCAGGTGTATTTAACCCATAAGAATCTTCAGTACTGGAGCTGATGCTACTTATCTGTTTCAGCAGCTATGCTGCATGATAAAATGCTTTCCTTGGTTGAACTTGGGTAGTAAATGAAGTAATTAAATGCCATGGCTTGAAGTTCCCAATGATTTTCTTCAGTAGAAATGTCCTCATAAATTTCTCTTCCTGTTGTGTAAGCTAAGTCTCCATGCTGGTGCATTTTAACTGGTTCAGGCTCAAGGGAAATACAATCAGCAGAAATACATACTATGCCAATGTTAGTTTTTAAAATAATTTATCAAGGTATGTGGCTTAACAGACTTAAGCAAAATATTAACTACCTTAACAAGTCTTAATGTTTCTCTAGGAAGCATGCCTGGATGCTTGAATCCCGCCCCACCCCCCTCAAAAAACAAAACGAAACAAAAACAAAAAACCAAAAAACCTCTCTTCTTTTATCTTTAGCACTTGGTTCCATTATCTTTTAAATTTTTGTTTTGTCCTCTATTTTGTATTTGTGTTTTTATTTTTATGTACCTAGAGTGCAAAGTATATAATAATTTAATTGGTGAATAATTGTATTTTGTATGGCTTTAAATATTGTTTGAAAATAATAAAAATGAGGCACAGGGTTGTATAAACAGGAAAGACAAAAGATATGGCCCTCAAAGACAGCAAATGGGTTTCCCCCTTCTCCTAATTCATCCTTCTAATTGTTAGGGCACCAACGGTTCAGATTCCTTTACCTTCTTGTCTTAGAAATTTCAGAAATGTTTTGGTTGGGATTGTGATGAGACAAAAATTGGAGAATGACCATGGAGAAAAACTTAACTATAACGAGAGCCAAAAAAAAAAAAAAGAATAGGCCCTTTAAAATTGTGTTATAGTCATTGTGCTGTTAACTATCACTTGTGTCAGGAAATGTTAAAACTAAGAATAAAATGGAGTAAATGATTCATTGAACATTATCAACCTTTTGCTAGTATAAACACAAAATGCTGTTGAAGATTTTATCTACTATTATCTTCAAGTAGGATATTTTTGGGGGGTGGGTACCAGGAATTGAACTCAGGGAACTCACCAACTGAGCCACATCCCCAGCCCTATTTTGTATTTCATTTAGAGACTGGGTCTCACTGAGCTGCTTAGTACCTCCCTTTTGCTGAGGCTGGCTTTGAACTCATGATCTTCCTGCCTCTGCCTCCTGAGCTGCTGGGATTACAGGCATGCATCACCATACCTGGCAAGAATTGTCTTTTTTTTTTTAAATAAAGATCTCCATTTATTTTGCCATTTTATTTTTTTTATTTTGTTATTTTTATAAACAATTTTATTTGTCTTTTTTAGTTATACATGGCAATAGAATGTATTTTGATATATTATATATACGTGGAGTATGACTTCCCATTCTTATGGTTGTATTGGATGTGTATTTGTATATGAACATAGTAAAGTAATATCTGACTCATTCTGCTGTCTTTCCTATTTCCAATCCCCCTCCCTTACCTTCATTCTCCTTTGTTTAATCCAATGAACTTTGAATCTTCCCTCTACCAGCCCCTTGCTGTGTGTTTGCATCTATGTATCAGAAAGAACACTGGACTTTTGAGTTTTGGAGATTGACTTATTTCACTTAGCATGGCAGTGTCCAGTTCCATCTATTTACTTGCAAATGTCATAAGTCATTCTTATTTATGGCTGAGTAATATTCCATTGTGTTTGTATACCACATTTTCTTTATTCATCTGTTAAAGGGCATCTATTTTGATTCCATAACTCAGCTAATGTAAATTGAGCTGCTATAAACATTGATATGGCTGCATCAGTATTGTATGCTGATTTTATAGTATGCTGATTTTACGTCCTTTGGGTATAAACTGAGGAGTGGGATAACTGGGTGGTTCCATACCAAGTTTTCTGAGGAAACTCCATATTGCTTTCCAGAGTGGTGGCACCAATTTGCAGTTCCACCAGTAATGTATGAGTGTACCTTTTCCCCCACATCCTTGCCAACATTTTATTGTTATTTGTATTCTTGATAATTGCCATTCTGACTGGAGTGAGATGAAAACTCAGCCTAGTTTTAATTTCCATTTCTCTAATTGGTAGAGATTTTGAACATTTTTTTCATGTTTGTTGATCAGTCATATTTCTTCTTCTGTGAAATATCTGTTCAGTTCCTTTGCCCATTTATTGATTGGGTTATTTGTTTTTTTTTTTTTTTGATGTTAAGTTTTTTGAGTTCTTTGTATATCCCAGAGATTAATGCTGTACAGGTGGTAAAGATTTTGTATATCCCAGATATTACTGGTGCAGGTGGTAAAGATTTTGTCCCATTCTGTAGGCTCTCTGTTCATGTTCTTGATTGTTTCCTTTGCTGTGAAGAAGCTTTTTAATCTGGTCCAATCACATTCATTGATTCTTAATTATATTTCTTGCACTTAAGGAGTTTATTGAGGAATTCTGGCTCCTAAGCTGACATGGAGATATGGGGCTTCAGGTAGGATCTTCCGACTGTTCCTTTCCTATTCCTCAACAGAAGTTGAGTCTATTGTGTAGGCAGTCACTTTCAGTTTTTATAGTTTTATCCAGTTTAAGTACCTCATTCACAGTAATCTTCCTCCTCTTCTCCCTGTGCTCGCCTCTAGCAGTCCAGAGTGCTAGGAAGGGAAGGAAAGTTTCTTTATATCAGTGACCCCAATTATAGTCTCCTTCCTTTGGGTCAATGCTGCTTCTTTGGCTAAAAGCTCTGGCCATCTATACCCTCTGCATGGCAGGTGTTCAGATGGTGGGTTTCTCATGGTGCATGTGTGTGTTCTTAAGTGGGGCAGCCCCTTGTGGCAGGGTCCTGAGGGGCCTTCTCACTGCAGTGTCCTACCTTGGTGGTTAGGTCTCCAACTCTGTTTCTTCTACCCAATCTCCGACCTTATATTGATGCCACTGGTATTTACTCCATGGCTTTTTTTCGTGTGTGTGTGTGTACCTAGTGACAACTTTTTAGGGGCACTAGCAAAATGGGTACAGCCTAGCTAGCTCCCCCAATGTCTATTTGGCTTCAGAACTGCTCCTTGAACACACAAAACCTGGCAGTGCTAAAGGCTTGTAGTAAAGTAAAGCCATTTTCTGTGGTCCCTTGAGGAGCTGTCTGACTCCAGTCTTGGTGGTGCTTTTTAAAATGTGGGCTGTCTACTTAGTGCCTCTTAGCCCTCAGATTTTGGCTCATTTGCCAATTTCAGGATTTTAAGGAAAAATCTTATTCAACATTGAGTTGAATCAGCTTATTTCAGACATTTGTTTTCGCTATTCACATACACACACACAGATTTGTGCAGCCCAGTCTTTATATACTAACTAAACTTCTTTCTTGGAATATAATGATTATATTTATATAATTATTAATATGAATTACCTTAGGAAAGTTAAATTACTAGAATTTTACTGGGCTTCTTTTATTACTGTAATCAAAATGTACATTTATTGTACCTCAGGGACAGTTTTTATTGGGATGGTATGTGATATTATTTTGGGGTTAGATAATTAATAACCTGGTTGATGACCACTATAGAACTGATGCCTTAAGTTAAAAGGAGGGAATCAACGCCATTAATGGTTCTGTGTGTAGATACTGCGTAGTATGCAAATATTCCTGGAGTTGGGATCCAGTAGTCAACCCTCCATCACCCACTGGGGATGAGACAGTTTGCTGACAGCACAGTTGGTTTTCACAGTGGAGTCGGTGGGGCACCAAAGATGCCAGGAATAGCTGAAGGTGCTAAAAAGAGTTTGGGCCTGCCAACGCCAACCTTTTCTCCCATTCCAATTTTGCCTGCTTGGGCAGTGGGAAATCAGACCAATGGTGGTGCTAAATAGGGTTTTAGAGGAATAAGCACCATACAAAGTATCCAGTTCAACACTTTTGTGCATATGTATGTACACATACTTTTCATTTTCCCCCAAGAAATTTATGAAGAGTATACACATTATATCAGATCAGAATTTACTACTGTTTATTCTCAACTGACATAACCATTCAAGTTATTGGTTATCTTTTGGAAATTGAATTTGGTATATTTATTTCATCTGTTTTTCATATAGATGTGAATATTAAAGGATGCCTAAAAGACAATAAAAAGTTCATTATCAGTTGCCATTCAGAGTTTATCTAGTAGATTGCTGTCACACTAGAATGTTATATAAAAATGACTAAGATGGAAAGAGCTAAAATAGTTATATGAAAATGCATATACATGATGTTTTTAAGTCCTTTTGGGTATAGACCGAGGAGAGGGATAGCTAGGCCAAATGGTGATGATGAACATTTTTTTCATGCATATATGGCTCAGTGGTAGAGTGCTTGCCTAGCTCGTGTGAGGCCCTGGGTTCAATTCTCAGCACCACATATAAATAAATAAAATAAAGGTCTATTGACAACTAAAAAAAAAGATGCATATATGAGGATATTTAGCCTGCTGGAGAAAAGACTAATGAGAACACCTGTCCCCAACCATGAGTGGCTAAAACATGGAAACAGGATGAGAGTCAGATCATAAATAAATGACTGCCCACCCAGTACTGTGGTAGTTAGTTTCTTTAATTTTTTTTAAATTTATGTATGACAGCAGAATACATGACAATTCTTATTACACATATACAGCACAATTTTTCATACCTCTGGTTATATACAAAGTATATTCATACCAATTCGTGTCTTCCTACATGTACTTTGGATAATAATAATCATCACATTCCACCATCATTTCTAACCCTATGCCCTCTCCCTTCCCCTCTAATACCTCTACCCTATCTAGAGTTCGTCTCTTCCTCCCTTGCTCCCACTCGCTATCATGCAATGAATCAGCCTCCCTATATCAAAGAAAACATTCAGCATTTGCTTTTTTTGGGATTGGCTAAACTCTCTTAGCATTATCTTCTCTAATTCCACCTATTCTTTTTTATTGCTGAGTAATATTCCATTGTGTATATATGCTACATTTTTTAATCCATTCATCTATTGAAGGGCCTCTAGGTTGGTTCCACAGTTTAGCTATTGTGAATTGTGCTGATATAAATATTGATGTGGCTGTGTCCTTGTAATATGCTGTTTTTAAGTCCTTTGAGTATAGACTGAGGAGAGGGATAGCTGGGTCAAACGGTGGTTCCCTTCCCAGTTTTCCAAGACATCTCCATACTGCTTTCCAAATTGGCTGTACCAATTTGCAGTCCCACCAGCAATGTATGAGTGTGCCTTTTCCCCCACATCCTCGCTAACACTCATTGTTGTTTGTCTTCATAATAGCTGCCAGTCTGACTGGAGTGAGATGGTATCTTAGAGTAGCTTTGATTTGCATTTCTCTAATTGCTAAAGATGATGAGCATTTTTTCATATATTTGTTGATTGATTGTATATCCTCTTCTGAGAAGTGTCTGTTCAGGTCCTTGCCCCATTTGTTGATCAGGTTATTTGTGTTTTGGTGATTAGCTTTTTGAGTTCTTTATATACCCTAGAGATTAGTGCTCTAGCTGATGTGTGAGGGGTAAAATTTGCTCCCAGAATGTAGGCTCTCTGTTCACCTTACAGATTGTTTCTTTTGCTGAGAAGAAACTTAGTTTGAGTCTATCCCATTTATTGATTCTTGATTTTTAATTCTTGCACTACGGGAGTCTTATTAAGGAAGACATCCCCAATGATGGAGATTAGGGCCTACTTTTTCTTCTATTAGACACAGGGTCTGGTTGTATTCCTAAGTCCTTGATCCACTTTGAGTTGAGTTTTGTGCATGGTGAGAGATAGGGGTTTAATTTCATTTTATTGCACATGGATTTCCAGTTTTCCAAGCACTATTTGTTGAAGATGCTATCTTTTCTCCAATGCATTTTTTGTCACCTTTGGCTAATATAAGATAATTGTAATTTTGTGGGTTAGTCTCTGTGTTCTTTATTCTGTACCATTGGTCTACCAGTCTGTTTTGGTGCCAATACCATGCTGTTTTTGTTACTATTGCTCTGTAGTATAGTTTAAGGTATGGTATAGTGATGTCACCTGCTTCACTCTTCCTGCTAAAGATTGTTTTAGCTATTCTGGGTCTCTTATTTTTTCCAGATGAATTTCATGATTGCTTTTTCTATTTCTATGAGGAATGCCTTTGGGATTTTGATCAGAATTGCATTAAATCTGTATAGTGCTTTTGGAAGTATGGTCATTTTGATAATATTAATTCTGCCTATCCAAGAGCAAGGTAGATCTTTCCATCTTCTAAGGTCTTCTTTGATTTCTTTCTTTAGGGTTTTGTAATTTTCATTATACAGATCTTTAACCTCTTTAATTAAGTCATTTCCCAAGTATTTTATTTTATTTTTTTGAGGCTATTGAGAATAAGGTAGTTTTCCTCATTTCCCTTTCTGAGAATTTGTCACTGATATACATAAATGCCTTTGATTTATGGGTATTGATTTTTATATCCTGCTACTTTGCTGAATTCGTTTACTAATTCTAGAAGTTTTCTGGTGGAACTTTTAGGGTCTTCCAGGTATAGAATCATATCATCATCAAATAGTGCTAATTTGAGTTCTTCTTTTCCTATATGTATACTTTTAATTTCTTTTGTCTGTCTAATTGCTCTGGCCAGTGTTTCAAGAACTATGTTAAATAGAAGTGGTGAAAGAGGGCATCCCTGACTTGTTCCAGTTTTTAGAAGGAATGCCTTCAATTTTTCTCCATTTAGAATGATGTTGGCCTGGGACTTAGCATAGATAGCCTTTATGATGTTGAGATATGTTCCTGTTATCCCTGTATTTTCTAGTGTTTTGAACATAAAGGGGTGCTGTATTTTGTCAAATGCTTTTTTTTTTGTGTGTCTATTGAGATGATCAGATATTCTTATCTTTAAGTCTATTGATGTGAGGATTACATTTATTGATTTCCGTATGTTGAACCAACCTTGCATCACTGGGATGAGTCCCACTTGATCATGGTGCATGATCTTTTTGATATGTTTTTGTATTAAATTTCCAGAATTTTATTGAGAAATTTTGCATCTTTTTTCATAAGAGATATTGGTCTGAAGTTTTCTTTTTTTGATGTGTCTTTACCTGGTTTTGGAATCAGACTGATATTGGCCTCATAGAATGAGTTTGGAAGTGCTCCCTCTTTTTCTATTTCCTGAAATAAATTGGACAGAATTTGTTTTAGTTCTTCTTTAAAGGTCTTGTAGAACTTGGCTGTGTATCCATCTGGTCCTGGGCTTTTCTTGGTTGGTAGACTTTTGATGGTGTCTGCTATTTTGTCACTTGAAACTCATCTGTTTAAATTGTGTATATCATCCTGATTCAATTTGGACAAATTATATGACTCTAGAAATTTTTCGATGGCTTCGATATTTTCTATTTTATTGGAGTACAAGTTTTCAACATAATTTCTAATTATCTTCTGTATTTCTGTATGTGATATTTCCTTTTTCATCACGTATGTTAGTGATTTGAGTCTTCTCTCCCCTTCTCTTTGTTAGCATGGCTAAGGGTCTGTCAATTTTATTTATTTTTTTTCAAAGAACCAACTTTTTGTTCTGTCAGTTTTTTTTAATTGTTTCTTTTGTTTGAATTTCATTTATATCAGCTCTGATTTTAATTATTTCCTGTCTTCTGCTGCTTTTGGTGTTGATTTGTTCTTCTTTTTCTAGGGCTTTCATATGTAATGTTATTTATTTGTTGCCTTTTTCTTCTTTTAAGGAATGAACTCCATGCAATGACTTTTCCTCTTAGAACTGCTTTCATAGTGTCCCAGAGATTTCGATATGTTGTATCTGTGTCCTCATTCACCTCTAAGAAGCTTTTAATCTCTCTTTGATGTCTTCTGGAAACCATTGTTTATTCAGTAGCATATTATTTAGTCTCCAGGTGTTGGAGTGGATTTTATTTCTTATTTTATCATTGATTTCTAATTTCATTCCATTATGATCTGATAGAATTTAGGATAGGATAGTATCTACTTTTTTATATTTGCTAAGAATTGCTTTGTGGCATAGTATATGGTCTATTTTAGAGTAGGATCTATGTGCAGCTGAGAATAAAGTGTATTCTCTTGTTGAAGGATGAAATATTCTATTTATGTCAGTTAAGTCTAAGTCATTGATTACATTATTGAGTTCTATAGTTTCTTTTTCAGCTTTTGTTTTGAAAGAGGTGTGGTAAAGTCACCCAAAATTATTGTGTTATAGTCTATTTGACTCTTGAACTTGTGAAGAGTTTGTTTGATGAACATAGATGCTCCATTGTTTATATATATATTTATAATTGTTAAGTCATGTTGGTGTATGTTTCCCTTGAGCAGTATGTAGTGTCTTTCTTTATCCTTTTTGATTGACTTTAGTTTGAAGTCTACTTTATTTGATATGAGGACAGGAACTCCTGCTTGCTTCCGCAGTCCATGTCAGTGGTATGATTTTTCCCAACCCTTCATTTTCAGTTTATGGATGTCTTTTACCTTGAGGTGGATCTTTTGGAGGCAGCATATTGTTGGGTCTTTTTTTTTTTATTCAATCTGCTAGTCTATATCTTTTGATTGGTGAGTTTAGACCATTAAATTCAGGGTTATTATTGAGACAGGATTTGTATTCCCAGGCATTTTTGTTTATTTTTTGTTTTTTAACATGACTTGGTTTCTCCTCTGATTAGATTTTCCTTTAGTGTAATACCTCCCTCTGGTGATTTTCATCATTGTTTTTCATTTATTTTTCTTGTAATATTTTGATGAGGATGTTCTGTAGTACAGGCTTTTTAGTTGTAAATTCTTTTAACTTTTGTTTATAATGGAAGGTTTTTATTTCATCATCAAATCTAAAGCTTAGTTTTGCTGGATATAAGATTCTTGGTTGGTATCCATTTCCTTTCAGAGCTTGGTATGTGTTGTTCCACGATCTCCTGGCTTTGAGGGTCTGGGTTGAAAAATCTGCTGAGGTACAAATTGGTCTCCCCCTATATGTGTTCTGATTCCTCTCTCTTTTGGCTTTTAAGATTCTATCCTTGTTCTGTATGCTAGGCATTTTTATTATAATGTTCCTTGGTGTAGATCTGTTGTAATTTTGTACATTTGGTGTCATGTAAGCCTCTTGCATTTGGTTTTCCAATTTGTTCTTCATGCTCAGGAAATTTTCTGATATTATCTCATTGAAGAGATTGTGCATTCCTTTGGTGCCTTTCTCTATCCCAATAATTCTTATATTTGGTCTTTTGGTGTTGTCCCATAATTCTTGGATGTTCTGTTCATGGTTTCTAACTATCTTTATTGTGTGATCAACTTTATTTTTCAGATTGTATACTTTGTCTTCATTATCTGACATTCTTTCAAGTGATCTAGTCTGTTGGCTCTGCTTTCTATTGAGTTTTTTATTTGATTTATTGTATCCTTCATTTCAAGAATTTCTGAGTGTTTTTTTTTCTTCCAGAGTCTCTCTCTTTTGAAGTAATCTTTTGCTACCTGTATTTATTCTCTTATCTCATTGTTGGAATGATCAATTTTAGCCTGTATTTGCTCATTTATGTCATTCTTTAATTCACAGATCATTTTAATTATGAATTTTCTGAATTCCTACTCTGACATTTCATCAACTTTACTGTTCAACTTCACTTCACTTCATGGGTTCTGTTATTATAGTGTCCTGGTTTGTTTGGGGCACTTTCCTCTCTTGTTTTTTCATGTTGTCTATGTATCTTCCTTTCTTGCAGTGTGGATCTGAGATATTACAGTTTCTTCCCTATATTCTTGTAGTACCTGTGCAGATTGTCTGTACCTCACTTTGATGCTGGGCCTCCTGCTGGTGTCCCTCAATGATGCTACTGCATCCTGGATCTGGGTCCTGTGTAAGTTGGTGTGGGTGGATCTGGGCTGCTGGGCTTGACCTCCCGTGGTAGTCTGCTTGTCAGAAGGGAGAGTCCTGTGTCAGAGGCTAGCTCTAGTGGGTGTCTGCCCTGCCAGGGGAGGGGTATACTGGGCCTACTGAGAGCCTGGGTCCTGGGCACGGGTTAGTGTGGGCAGTCTGGGCTGGATCTGGGCTCCCTTGGTAGTCTGCTGGTCTCTTTAATTTTTATATAGAGAAAGAATAGCTCTTTATTGGACAAAGAGTCTCTCTGTGCTTTCAGGGTCCTGTTTCTAGTGCTTCAAACTTTTCATAAAATCACTTTATTTGTGAAGTTTGACCAGACAGGATAGAGGGATGCTTGGGTTGAGAGTAACAAAAATCTTAAATACTCAGAGGTATTTTGCAGACATGCTTAATTACATATTTATGAATCTAAAGAGAGCAAATAGGGTACTGAAAAAAAATCCTGCTCTTTTTTTCTGATGACTTTTGATCTTCTTTTCCAGTGGTATGTTGGCAAATATTAAATAACTGGCTCTGAAAAAAAGTGAGTTTATTATAAATTTGTACTGACATAAAGAATGCATAACACAATTTTTAGCTAATAGTAAAATACATAGTGCTGTTTATTATGAATTCCACATAGCCAATTGATTCTCACTAAATGCTTTCATTAATTTTTGACAAACTCTTGTAACTATAGTCAGCCTTGATGATAATTTATCTACGATTTGACAGAATGAGACTAGGCCTCCCTGTTTGTTTACTATCTGATCCAGCAGAAAAGTTATTCATGTCATTCAAAAATGAGCATTGTTCTAAGATAAATGTAGGTTAATATTTTCATTTATGCAAATGAATAAGGAGAAAATGAAAAAAAAAGTGTTGATGCTTTAGTTACATGACCCATTCCTGTATTGGATACTCATTTTTGCATAATGAAAGGGTATTTCCTCATTTTATTGGTCCTATTTAAAATGCAAAAGTTAACACACATTTAAGGTTAAGTATATTATTAGCATATTTGCCATCATTTTCTTAAGTCTTGACAATCAAGAAAAAAGTCAACCCCAGTTTTTAACATTTGCCAATTTCTGTGGCCAATTTTAAGCCATCAATGGGATGTCACTGTATGTGGGGCTGGGAAGAGATGTGCAGTACCTTACCAGTATAGAATATTTACATATATAGCTACAATAGATGTAAATAATCTCAAGAGCACAGAGTATCATAAAGTGTCAAAATATATATTTCTAAAAATTGTGGAAAAAATAATTAGGGAATGATGAATTTTGAGAATTTATTATCTTTGTTTTAACATAAGTTAATTGAAAGTTTATATAATTTAATTGTTTAATGTGTCTCTGTTTTATAACTACCTTTTATGTTTCCTAAAGAATTAACAAACAAATTAACTCACAAGCTGTATAATATTCTTCAGCACATCACTCCTCCTTACCCTAAAAGTACCAGAGGACAGTGATCATAAAAAGTCAAGATAGAAAATGGTTTATTTAAATATGCATTTGTGCATGATAAAATAGAGCAGTGTCATCTGAAATGGACTTCAGAAAAACCACTTGCCTAATTTAAGTTTTACCATAAGTGTTTTGATTTTGTTAAGTTTCTTAAGCTAATTCCATTTCAAGTCAACATTACCTTTCTATTTTTTGAGACATATGTAATAAAGCATTACTAATTTAGTCTATAATTGGTGACCTGACCAGTTCAAATTGGTGAAAAGTATGAATCATGTTTCAGTCAACTATGGCTTTACTATTTTAAGTACATTTAATTACTTGCATTCATTATTAAAGACTTCTAGGTGGAAACACTGAAGACTTGGTTTAGTTACTAATAAAAAGCTGTCATGATTAGCAGCTTCTATTTGCATAGATATAACCCAGACCGCCTCCCCTCTGGTTGTTAAATTTTATGCCTGTAGAGATTTACATAATCAGGGGCAATTATCTGGGACAAAGACTGTTGTCCAGCATATTTTAGATAAATTCATCTTTGGAAATATAATAATGATGCTACCAAGGTTACCTTAGAAATAAAAAAAAATGATAAAAAGTCTTTTGTGTGTGTATGTATGTGTCTGTGTGTGTGTGTATGTGTGTATATGTGTGTGTGTCACAGTGTAAGGCCAATTTAACTGCCATATAAAAATTTTTTTGTTCTTTTTAGTCATATATGAGAATAGAGTTTATTTTGACATAGTATACAAACATGGAGTACATCTTATTCTAATTAAGATCCCAGTCTTGTGGGTGTACATGATACGGAGATTTACTGTCAGATTCACTCCACTGTATTACAAACTCTTAAAGTAGATATAGGGTATGGTGAGAAATGCCTGGACAGAAGGGATTAAACATTCTGTTTGCAAATTAAATAAAAAGTGACTCTTAGGCTTGTGTGACAGGGAAACCAGAAGCTCAAGTGGTCCCATTCATACTTGGTTGGGCCTCAGACCTTATGGGCATGATAGTCCTCTTTCAGGAAAACAGGGCTTAGGGAAATAACTCTTGCAAAACTCTGTCATTGCTCCCAGGAGTTAAGGGCCTAAGGCCATCTGACCTCCCCCTGGGAACCAGTTATACCTCATGCCTCTCTAGGTGTGTGTGTTTGTAGGGGGGAAGTTGACTTTCTTGGGAAATATATCTGGATTCAATGAAAGCCAGTCCTTTGAGGATAAATCTAATCAAACACCACTAGCTTATAGCCCTAGCCAATGTCTGGTGGTATTGTAGAGGGCCATAACTTGAGACCTTACCCTCCAATGGGGTGGAACCTGCAGGTCTCTGGGAAGAAGAGGGATCTCTCTTCCCCAAGTGTCAAAATATATATTTTGATCCTCATATTTATATAGAATTAATTGGAATTCCTCAAGGTGTTCCTAATGAGTTCAAAGCTAGGAATCAGATAACAGCTAGTTTTTAATCAATTATTTTTTGGTGGTCTATTGTCAATAAAAACATAAATTGAATTAATTACATTGATTATGATCAACAAAGAATTATTAATTATATCAGCAAGGCTCTCCATGGAATTATGAAAAAATTAAAAAAAATTAAATGTTACTAATAGAATGATATGGAAAGAACTAATCACATTTATTATTATCCCATTAATTATTGTATTGGGAGTAATCACTACAGTTAGATCTTGTACAATTCCACATATGGGAGGTCTTATTCAATGACTGACATAGGTGGTTCTCACTAAACACACCCCAGTTACATATCAAAATAATCCTCCTGAATTAGATACAATTGAACATAAATATCAAAAGATGTTGTCCAAATTTGAAGAAAAGAATTTATATGGATCATATAAGAGGGGAAATTATAAGAGTTATGTTTTCTTTTCTATCAAAGTTAAACCTGTAAGGCAACACAGGCATATTTACTATAATTGAAGTTTCACATGTATAATGGAGCCATTTTAAGTTAGGGAACCATGTGGTCAGAATGAAGCCATCTTAAATAAGGGAATCATGTGATTAGAATAAAGCTATCTTAAATTAGGGAATCATATGACCAGAAAGGAGTAATTTTTAAAATCCTCTAACAGGTATCCATTCCATTTCATACCCATTTCAATTTTTATCAGAAACAAGGGGCAGTACCTCATTAGGGATAAATATTGGCCAACTGCCTGCCCAGGCATGCTTGCTTGCTGGATTCCTTTGGGGGGGGGCACCCTTCTGCAGAAGTACAATTGTGCCTTGATAACTCACTTCCAACGACATGTTTGATTTCTTGTACCACCTTGGTATTTCTAACCCTAGGTAGATAACTGCAGACTTTCCCTGAACTGCCATTGATGTCAGGTGTTGGTGACATGACTTGCTTTGGTCAGTGCAGTGTAAGTGGCATATGCCTTGCTCAGGCAGAAGCTATAGGAGCCATATTTTCTTTTCTATTATAAGACTGTATGTATATCCTCAAGAGGAACTGCTCCATCAGCATCCACTCCTTGAGTGCATGAAAGATAGTTGCAGTCACTCCATAATCAGCAGGAAACATTAGCAAAAACTAAATCTTTGTTTTTGTAATCCACTAAAATGTGGGTTTTCTGTTGCCACAGCATATTTTAACAAAAATGTAATGTACTAACATTAGTAGTTTCAGCAAATTTTCTAAGCTTGATTATACTCGTTGTAAATCCTTTTCTCATGTCTAGTTAGAAAGAAAAGTAAATTTCATCCTCATCCAAATTTGTTATGACAAATTTTTAATTTGTAAAGCCTCTGTTAAAAAAGGAATTTACTTGTTTGGAAGTACCATTCATTTCCATAGAAAGAATTATTACTGAGCTCTTTTTTTAAATCCATAAAATCTTATCATCTGTACTGGTGAATCACGTTCATATTTAATTACACAGTAAAAAAAATAATTTCTGGAATTTCCTGTCAGTTCAGATAGGTTAATGAGTTATTTATAGTAATACTTCCCTATTTTAACAAGTTCCTAAAATTTACTTTCAGTGTGTTGTTTTGGGATATCAGAAAATTAAACATCAGATGGTTACTACTAGAATCTAGGACTATATTAGCTGCTTTCAGATCTATTATCTAATTGAATTCTTTCATGGAAACTGTGATTCAGAGATATTAAAGTAACTTGTTTGAGATTACACAAGGCTTAGCACAATAAGTAATAATCTTTAGAATAGAAGAATTACTCCCTCAGTCTGGGATAGTTGGAAATCATTGATGATCCACATCTGAAGTTTGTGTTCTTTTTTCTTTATTATTAAACATGCTGTTTTATTATTAAAACTTTTGCTTATTAAATGAATAACCCCAAATCTCTAACAAGAAACATTCATTTCTTGCATATTGGTCTGACTATTGCTTGTGGCTGTGCAAAGTTTGTCTGGCTCCAGATGGATGTAGTTCTAGGTTTCAGGACAAGTTCCAACCAGCTCCAAATGTATTCTCATTCTGAGACCAACTCAAGGAGCACAGAACATGTTTTCAGGCTGAAGGGCAAATCTTAAAGGGAGGAAGAAACATGTACTATCCCTTAACACTTGTGCGTGAAACCAACATACTGTTATTTCATTGGTCAAAGGGAATCACCAAGCAATGCTCACTGGAGTTGAGAAGAGTATTCAAACTATCCTGAGACATGGCAAGGGTGAAAAGTGGACCGAGGAATGAACAAAGTATATTTAAATAAACATAAAATGATTTTTATGATAATGTAACTGATCATTTCATCACTTCTTTTCAAAAAAATTTAATGTTGATCTAATAACCTGAAACATTTGTAAGAATTGATATGCATACTTCTAGTATGAGAGAACACTTCAAACACAGAAGCATTATTTAAACAAGTTAGTTTGCTGAAGTGCAATTCCATTTGACATTTCACGCCATTTATGTTAAAAATTGGCAATGCTCAAAGCAGAAAACATTAGTGGTTATTAAAGGAATCATACTTGTTAATTTGCATTTGCATTTCTGCATTTCACAGACATATGGTGATCTGGGGCATGCATAATATATGTCTCTGAGAACTAGGATGCATCACCTCCACTTCTGTATGTATGTGTATCTACATTTGTAACTAACTCATAGTCCATCTATTTCAAACTTATTTACCAAACCCTGTGTTGTGGAGTAGATTGAAGATGGCTCTCAATGATTTCTAATCCTTATGTAATATATTAAAAAAAACCCTTTGTATATGTGTAGACTGGACTGAATATTTCACTTCTGATGAATAGAATATTGCCAAAGTGATGGAATGTTACTTTGGGGATTAGGTTGCTTCTATTTGTTCTCTATCTTTCTTTGGAGCCTCTCAATTGCTTACTTTAATGAAGAAAACTTCTATGTGTAAGCTGTCTTGTGGAAAGCCTGCATAGAGGGATGGAAGGCAACCTCAGATCAACAGTTCTGAGGCAGTAATTCCAGTCAGTAGTCATGTGAGTGAGCTTGACCGTCTCTAGTTGTCTTCAAATAACTGCAGCTCAGGGCAATCCCTTTATTGGAACCTGTGAAGGACTCTGAAACAGAAGACCCAGTTAAGTTGCACTTGCAAAATGTTAGATAAATGTTTTAAGCCACCAAATTTTGCTAAACAAATATTGTTACACAAGCAATGGGTAGTTATTTGTTACATAGCAAAAGATAACTAGCATTCTTTTCATATTTTCATTCTTTGCTACTGCGTATATTTTGTAATTACTTTCCAAAGGGTCTAAACATTTTGAATTATAACTCTGTCTCGTATGTATTCTTCCAATATTTGGTGATTCCATAACATAATTGTTTAACACAGCTTATTTCTTAGGGGTTCTTGAAGAAAGTTTAAGATTATTTGAGAAACTTTATTTTTAGTTTCTTTGATAAATATCTCTCTGGAAGATAGCATGTGACTTTCTTTTTTCTTTTTTCTAATTAGTTATAATTGATAGTTGAATGTACTTTGATACATCATACATAAATGGAGTATAATTTCTCATTCTTCTCATTGTATATCATGTAGAATCACACTGGTCATATAGTCATATATGTACATAGGATGATAATGTCAGATTCATTTCATTCTGCTATCCTTCCTGCCTCCTTACTCTTCTCATACCTTTACTCCCCTGTACCTAATCCAAAGTAACTCTATTCTTCCCTAGCCACCTCTCATCCCTTATTGTGAATTAGCATCCACATATCAGAGAAAACATCAGCCTTTGGGTTTTGGGGGATTGCCTTTTTTTTTTTCTTAGCATGATGGTAGAAGATAGACTTCTCTAGTTTTCATTAAGGTTAATGAATTCATTAGGAGTACCCCAAATCTGCTGTGTGTGTGTGTGTGTGTGTGTTTATGTGTGTGAATTCTAGAATACCTATGTTACATAATGTAGTAATCCTTTCAGTGTCCTAGGGATGAGGAAAAAAAAAAATCCTGCTTTTTGGTCCATTTGACAGTAGTCAGACTATATTTAACTATATGAACTCTATATTTATGAAAACATTTACTCTTTTATAGTTTAACTAATTTACATGCAACATCTGTTTACACTTGGTTGCTTTGTATTACACCAAACCCTCATACATTCTTCAGGTAAAGGAAACAGATAATTTTGTCATTTGTTTACAACATCAGTGTCCTGGCTCTTCTTTGGGGTCATGTGTCTCACTTTATAGGTATAATTTTGCACCTGTCTATCTACATCCTGAATTAAATCCTTCTAGCTTAGAATGGACTACCTTTTCTTGTGCATATGTCAATTATTCCGAGCTCAGTCCAAGACTCAATTCCTATAAATAGCTTTTAAATACTCTGACACAAATCCCTTCTCTGATTTCCTTCTGTTTATAGAGATCTCTTCCTATAGACTCTTACACTTATTTGTTCATGAATTATTTCAAATATATGAGTTTTTATTTCCTAAACTTGTCAGACCCATTGTAGTCAGGGCCCATGCCTTCTTCCAGTTATTTTCTCTAGATTAGAGTGGCAAGTAATTAATGGTGGTATTTTAAGCCATTTATTAATTGCCTGTTGATGACTATTTATTAAGGAATGATGAGAGATGTAGTTGTAGATGAAGGAGAGATCGTCACTTTCAAGTTTCACTTTTATCCTGTACATAAAAAAAGAGTAGTCATAAAAATTCTTGAATAGCAGAAGGGTACACAGTATGTACATTTAAATTTTATGTTCAAAATTATTATATGGTCAATTTCTGATTTTTCTGATGGGTAGCTATATTAATCTTAAGGTGTTTAGATTCACATGTAGATTTGTGTAACAACCACTACAATGAGGCTACTGCACAGTGCCAGCACGTCCCAAATTCCCTGAACTACCTGCATATGTCACAGTGCCATTGACCTCTAACACCTAGTAAACACTTACTTTTTCTCCATTATACATTTTTTGTTTTTGTTTTCAAGAATGTCATATAAGGGAACCATACAGTATGTAACCTTTAGGAACTAGTTTCTCTCACCCAGCATAGTTCCTTAGTTGTGTGCATTAATAGTTTGTTCCTTGTTCTTACTGAGTAGTATTCCACTGCATCGATGTGTCACTATTGATTATTTTACCCACCAAAGCATATTTGGGATATTTTTAGTTTTGGCAATTATGAATAGAGCACCTGTAAACATTTGTTTATAGATTCTTATGTCAACACAAATATTTCCCACGAGGAAATCTTAGGAGTGGAATTGCTCATAAATGCATCGATAAAATTAGAAAAAACATTATAAGAAACTGGAAAACTCTTTTCCTAGTAGTTGTTCCATTTTGCATTCTCATCAGCAGTGCATGAGAGAGCATACAGGTTGTTCTATGTTCTCTCCAACACTTGGAATTTTGATTATTTTCAAGATTTTAGCCATTCTCATGAGTGTATAAATGATACTCCATGTATCTCCTTGTGATTTTAATGTGTTTCTCTGATAGCTGATGATATTGAATATCTTTACATGTACTTGGCATTCATCTCTATGTTTTCATTGGTGAAGTGTCTGTTTGAGAGTTTTGTCTTTTTTTTCTTTATCCCATTTTTGCAAAGAGGTTGATTTTTTCTTTATTCTTGAATTTTGAGGTTTCTCTATAGTTTATATTTTTGAAAGCTCTGACACAGAAATCAATAAAGGTAATAGATTAGGCAAACATATCTAAAGAGGGGAAATTAGTAATTAATTATCTACATGTATGATTTTTAAATTATAAAATATTCTCTTTATATCTGTTGATATTTTGGATTATTCTTTAATGAAGAAATAATCTAAAATATCTGTTTCTAATTATGTCTCTAAATATCTGTATGTATTTAGAGTAAACTATTGATCATTCTCATTTAAGTAGACTATGCCTCATTTATAACTCATAGAGTGATTCTCACAACAGCTCTGCTAGGTATTATTACTCAGGTGTCATAGAGGAGGAAATGTGAGCCCTCAGAGAGACCAGGGCCTGCTCAGAGTCACAAATCGGTGAAGTGGAACCAGAGACAAGCAATATGGTTCCTATACTATACCCTCTTTACATGGTCCCAGAGTAGCTTGCAGATGAAAATTATCCCATAATTGGCTTGTGAGGCATATGGCCACAGTTTAGAAGGGAAACCCTGTAAGTATTCTGTTCATTAACCATTTCTACCAAATATATACAAATGATATATATAGTCAAAGATACCATGTCCTTGGGAAGGAAACCCAAGTCCTAATGAATGCCCAGCTCCAAACTTATATGACTGAGTCTTATTTTAACCATGTGTTAGTTAATAGCTATTTTCCCTTTTACAATTAGAAATTTCAGCGTTTTCCATGAAATGTGCCAAAGTAAAATGATTTAATTTTTATTCAGATAGATACAAAGTTCTGGGCCTATTAGTAAGATTATATGTAAAACTTGTTACAGTTTAAAAATAAAATATAACTGGAACCACAACACAGCCTAATAAGTTGGAACATTATTCTAAACTTGGATGTGAATTATACAAAATGGCTTGAGGAAAATCATATTTTCCAAACCCAGCAGATGTTATTATGCCTCTCAAATCCATTTTCAGTTTTTTTTAACTCCTCTGAATACGAAATTTCCCTAACTGATATTTGTGGACTTTGTAAAGTCATTTAGCTGTTCCTAAGGACAGAAGTAGTATCATAAACTTTGTATACAAATAGTAAAATCAAAGAACTGAACTGGTAGATTATTCTCCATGCCTGGTCCCTAATTTGTGCTAACTTTCTAATCTTTACAGACCAAAGAAAGGTATTTTTCCCTGTCTCTCACTGGAGAATGATGGAGTTATAGAGGAGTCTTTGCACATGATTAGACCATGAAATTTGAAGGAGTGTTAAATGTACTTGGATTTAAGAAAGATTTTCTAGGAATATTGCCCTGGCAGAGGTGAGGTATTTTCTACAGATTTATTAGCCAGGAGAGAAAAGCTTATTTTAATGTTCCCACTGGCTCCATAAGTTATTTCTCTCTATTTGCTGTGGAGACAAATAATCAAATTATTGATGTTTTTTGGCCCATATGTGCAGCTGCTTTTTTCATTTATATTGCTCATACACCTAATGTAAATATTCCAGACTTCAAGAAAATCAGCAGCTCAAGGCTCAAGATACATTTGTTTGACTAGCAATGCAATGTTTTAATTCCTTCTAAGGAAAGTAGTATGGACTGATTTTATCTGCCGCCAAAATGAATCCTAGCATAATTAAATTCAGAATATTTAAGTATGTATTTCCAGGTTTGAAAATTCCCCTCTCTAGGATAACTTTAGAAATTAAACTGATCTTTCTTTAATTATTATCCCTCTGAATAATACTGAAGGGCAAATGCAAAGGCTTACCTATTGTACCACTAATCCTGTTCAC
Organism: Marmota flaviventris; assembly: GCF_047511675.1. Taxonomy (NCBI): domain Eukaryota; kingdom Metazoa; phylum Chordata; class Mammalia; order Rodentia; family Sciuridae; genus Marmota; species Marmota flaviventris. Next base: position 32,853,693 of record NC_092511.1, on the reverse strand, counting down.
AGCAGACCTGGCAGGTGTAAGGGAAGGGGTTGTCAGGGAGAAGGGATGGAGACTTGTTTTCTAGAAACTGTGCATTAAATGCAACACTGAAAAAATAACTAAATTGTCGATTCCATCTTGAAGCTGAGACCTCTTCTTAGGGGGTCTAGTGAGTTCAATCTGAATCTCTACCACTGATTACCCTGACTTATATGACTTTATTGGCTGTTCCCCAACATTGAACATTGGAGAAAAGTATTTCCACATTAAATCTGAAAAATACAAAATAAAAAATAAGATTAAAAAATCTTATCTTCTGTTAAAATAAGATTTAGAAAATATGTGTTCTGGGAACATCAGAAAATACTTAATTGAAATATTGAGTACATTCTTCAGTTCTCCCTTGATGGACAAAGAGAGTTTATACATGCTTCTTCATCTACTGAGATATTAGGGAGAAAAATGGTCCAGAGTGTGGTTCTCATAGATAACCATTCATTTAACTTTGTTGCCTTGACAATCTTTCTAATAGAACTGCTAAGAAGTAGTGATTTGAATTCTCACTCTGAGGAGTTGCTGGGGAGCACTGATGCAATAATTTGGGACAAATATTTTATCATTCAAATATAGATGGAAGCAAAAAAAAAAAAAGGCATTTGGAGGGTACACTGCAACATCTGTAAGTGACTTTGACATACTGTTGTAAAATTTGGAGATCACATTAACTTAGACAGGGGGAAAGCTTGATGCCCCAAAGAAGTTGTTTTACTTTTTTGTACATATAAGTAGCACAGACAGCACTTAAAAAAAAAATACCAGTGTCCTCAGTAAAGTGCTTCCCTGGTGAACCTGCAGGGGATCTCTGTTTTCATCACCTTACCTTTAAACCTGTTCAAGTCCCTAAGCAAGCAGTAGCAAAATAATAAAATAGGGAAACTGTTTAAAACATTATCTGGTTTAACAAAAACATATTTTACAGTTTCATGATAGCAAATCTCTGATCATTATTTTATTACTTTTAAAATACTTTAGTATGTTAATGTACTCAATTTGACCAATCCACAAGGCATGCATGTTTCAAACTAACATACTGTATAGTTTAAATAAGAGGATGGAATAGAAGATACAGAGACAAATCCACATGAATATAGACAAATCCACCTTGACAAAGGTGCCAAAACCATTTGTTGGAGAAAAGATAGCCTTTATAGCAAATGGTGCTGGGAAAACTGGATATTGATATGTGGAAGAGTGATATTAGATCTTTATCTCTCACTCTGCACAAAAATCTACTCAAACTAGAACAAGAATTTAGGAATTAAACTAGAAATGCTACAACTGCTAGGAGAAAATGTGGGTTCAACACGAGTTCAGACACTGACTTTCTTAATAAGACCTTCAAACCTCAAGAAATAAAATCAATAATCAATAAATATGATGGCTTTGAGTTAAAAAACCTCTGAACTGCAAAAGAAACAAAAGTGTGAGGAGAAAGCCTACAGAATGGGAGAAAATCTGTGCCAGCTACTCTTCTAATAGGGGATTAATATCAGAATATACAAAGAATTTACAAAACTTAACAACAAAGGAAAAAATAATTCAATCAATAAATGGACAAATTAGGTAAACAGACATTTCTCAAAAGAAGAAATACAGGTGGCCAACAAAAATATAAAAAAATATTTCATATCCTTAGCAATCATAAAAATGCAAATCAAAACTACATGGATATTTTATCTCAGGCTAGAATGGAAATCACCAAGAAAACAAATAATAATAAATGCTGGCAAGGATGTAAGGGAAAAGTTACCCTCATACATTGTTGATGGGACTGCATATTAGTACAACCACTGTGAAAAGTAATATGAGGTTCCTCAAAATACTAGGAATGGAACCACCATAAGACCAGCTATCCAACACCTTGGAATTCATCCAGAAAAACTAAGATCAGCAAACTATAGTGATACCTGCATACTAATGTTTATAGAAGTACAACTCACAACAGCCAAATTATGAATCCAACCCGGGTACCCATTGACAGAAGAAAATGTGGAGTTTTACTTAGCCACAAAGAAGAATTAAATTATGTCATTTTCTAGTAAATGCATGGAGTGGAGAACATGATGCTGAGTGAAATAAGCTAGACTCATAAACTCAAGAATAAAATGTTTTATATGTGGAAACTAGAGAAAAATAAGGAATTTTTTAAAAGCAGGAGATTCTATGAAAATAGAAGTGAGAACAGTAGAGTACAGGAAGGGGATCAATGGGGGTCAGGGGCATGGGAAAGGGTAGGAACTACAGAATTAAACTGATCAAACCATGCTATATGAATGTATAAATATATCACAATGGAGTCTACTTTTTCTTTTTTCTTTTTCGGTGCTGGGGATCAAACCAGGCCCTTGAGCACATTAGGCAAGCAGGCAAGCACTCTGCCTCTGAGCCATACCCGCAACCCTGAATTCCAATTTAATGTATATCTGAAATGCACCAATTTAAAAAAGCAATAAATTAATTAATAAGAAGAACAGTAGAGTAGAGGAAGGGGGTCAGGGGAAGGGAAGAGGGGAAGAAAAGGGGAAACATGATGATTGAAATGGACCAAGTTATATGCATATCTGAATATGTCAGAATGAATCCCATTATTATGATAACTATAATGCAATAATAAAAATGAAAATAATTCATAATAAAAAATATTTTAGGGGTTTTCACATTATAGATATAGATTAAATAGCCCATAGTAATCAGTTTTAATAATTAAGGGGACATGGATCACTCCATAATTCTAAAACAAATGACATATTATTTAATGTACACAGTGAACTAGAAATGGACACATTTCTCGGTACCATGCTAATACAATAAAATAAAAGATGAGAACTTACTTTAGGAAAAAAATCAGGTCCAAAATATTGGGGGACAAGTAGTTCATATTCTCTACTTTGTCCAGCATGTCAAAAAATGTGCAAGCAAACAAGGTGACAGTTTTAATTTGTGTTCCTCCCCTTACTGCTCTCATACTGCTAAGTCTACTGAAATACTTTCGAGTTTCAGTGCTAAATAAATGTTGTCATAGTTGACTCTGCAGCATTATGAAATAATCTTTCCCTACACACAGAGCTCACAGAACCCCCAGGCCTGGAGTCTCACCAGTTTAGTTTATCAAAATGTTTACTTGCTCCTTTTTGAACTTGATGGTTTTAGCCAGATTGAAGTAACTTTGCGATTGGTTTGGAGTATGTTGGAGTATCTTTGGAGTCTAGATTTTGACTAATTTTTCTTGATGACTGCTGTACTATAGTCCCTAACATTCAATTTTAATCATCATTAGCTGTAAAATGGCAAACCCAGTATTGGAACACTGCACAAAGGATTGTGCCTCTGTAGGTAAGCACGATTCATGCAAATATTTACACAAATATATATGATTTCCAAACAGATATGCCTGCTTCATCCTTTCCCCCATGTCTCCCACTAATTTAAATCTATTCTTTCTTGGAAAAAAATAATCAGGCTTACTTTCTAGTCTTTAAAAACTTTCCAGAAAATAAAAGTTTAATCAGTTTTGCTCTTTATGAGAAAATTCTAGTAATGGAAATGGCAAGTTTCTATGGCTACACATTATGTTTTCTACATTTAAAAAGAGCAGAGTTCTTAAGCAAGAAGAAACATGAATGGCTTTTATTAATAGTCACATAATATTACTTCCCACTCACAATAAAACACATTAAAATTTAATCAACTAGTTAGCAAATGAATGCACCTAATATTAATTCTCTGATCATGCTGCTCATATTTGGACTTCTCTGACTAACATATCTTTCTTTACTCAGAGACTGAAAAAATTAAAAGCCTACATTTAATTTTGTGTTAGTGTTCTATTTTCATAGTGTAGTATCTTACAGAACATTAGTTCTCATAAATTATAATTAAATAGCTTTTCCAAACTTTTTCTGTAATGTTATGATTTATAATTAATATAAAGCACAATTTAAATAAGCAGAATGCTAAATAAACTTTAACATATAATCTACTTTAAAATTGAAGTAAAACTTTATGTATGTCCCTAAAATTGAAGGTCTTCAGTTACTAGAGGGTTTTATAAACATATTACTACTATCAAATGAGAATTTTCTCATCTAAGACAATTGTTATCACTTAGAGGTAATTTTGCTCCCTTCCCAGAGGACATCTGGAAACAGTTTTGGCTGCCATATTGGAATGAGAGAAGTTGATAGTACCAGCTAAGGAAGGGAGGAGAGGGACATAATGAAATATTCCATAATGTATAGGACATTTGGCCACACACACACACACACACACACACACACACAATCATTAAGTCCAAAGTGTTAAAAATGTCCTGCTTGATAATTTCTGGTCTAAGACAGTGTCCCTTCAAACTGTGCAAAATAAATTAGGCAATCAAAAAACATTAAATGATATAAGTTTCCAAGGAGTCCTAAAAGTTTTGTCTTTGATTTTAGAACCAAATAAGATAATATATGAGTTTTAATCTAATATATTATTCATGGAGGAAAAAATAGAACAATGAAAAAGAAAAGAAAAAAATCACAATTATAATTTTATTCCATTAGGGAATCCATTTTTTCAAATTTTTTTTTTGTAGTTATAGATGAACAGAATGCCTTTGTTTTAATTTTTTTGTGGTGCTGAGGATCAAACCCAGTGCCTCACGCATACTAGGCAAATACTCTGCGACTGAGCTATAGCCCTAGACCCATAACTTGTTTTTAAGGGTAAATTCTGCCAAAGTTCTTTTGGTCAGCTTGAGTAGATAACTAAATAGAAGAATAAATCATGTAATTAACTATACATGACAATAATTCAAGGTTCTGTTAAAGAGATATAATTAAGAGAAATACATTGGAAAACCGTTTCTTGCGATAGTATTGTCAACACTGAAAATGCTATTTGATTAAAACTTATTCATCCCCAGAAAGTTTCAAAGGATTTCACTTCCTTTCCCAAATAAAATTAATAAATATTGCTTTTTTCTGAGAGATATTAAAGAACAAAGTGTTTTTTAAAATTTCTTACTTGATCATATTCAGTATATACTTAAAATTTTTATTTTGCTTTTAAACAATTCTGGTGAAGTTTGAGATAAAAACTCCTGAGATACATAACTAAGCACACTTTAGTCACTAAGAAAAGTATCATGTGGAATACAAGTTCCATGTGATTTTAGTGGTCATCTTAGTATTGGGAGCAATATCTCAACATTGAATTCAGGAAATGTTAGTGAAATTAACACAAATATTAAACACATACAGTATACACACTGGTGTTTACATTCAGAAAAGGCTATTTAGGACAAGAAGCAGTATCAGAGAGTCTACAATTTTGTTGTATATTCAGAAAATTTAGAATAAGCATATCTAGGGTATGATTTTTCAAACCTGATATTTTTTATTTATTTATTTATTTATTTTTTTCAAACCTGATATTTTTAAAGTTCACTTGACCCTTATTAGCCTGTGAGACCATTTTTTTTTTCTTGATTTCTTTATCCCAAAATATGTGTGGGGCATAGGCCCTCTAAGTTAGCAGAGTAACAGTGAATTGTTCATCTTACATAGCTTTTGCTATACCACCATATTCCGTATGCTATAGAGTGTCTGTTTCCACCAACAGGACATCTGCTCACACCAAAGAAGAAGTGGTACCCAAAGTAGCCATCCTCCAATCCCTTCAAAGATATTTTATCTATTTTTAAATGTATTTCTTTGACTCACTTTTAACCTTATTTACTCATGTACTTTTTAAAAATTTGGTTTTTTTAGATATATACATGATCATAGAGTATATTTTGACATAATACATGGAGTACAACCCATTCCAATTAGGATCCCACTTTTCTTGTTATACGTGTGAAGTTACCTAGTCTTGTGTTCACATATGAGTAAAAGAAAGTTATGTCCAATTCATTCTACTGTCTTTCCTACACCCCTCCTTCCCTTCATTTTGATGAACTTTGTCTAATTCACTGAAATTCTATTCTTCCCCTCTCTATGCTCCCTTGTTGTGTGTTAATATCCACATATCAGAGAGAACATTCTGCCTTTTTTTGGGGGGGAAGGGGGATTGGCTTATTTCACTTACTATGATAGTCTCCATCTTTATCCATTTACTGGCAAATGCCATAATTTCATTCTTATTTATGGCTGAGTTATATTCCCGTTGTGTATGTATACCACATTTTCTTTATCCATTCATTTGTTGAAGGGCACCTAAGTTGGTTCCATGGCTTACTTATTGTGAATTAGGCTGCTATAAACATTGATGTGGCTGCATCACCGAGTAGTATTGGGGTAAGTTCTTCTTTGAAGGTCTGGTATTTCTGGGCTGAGAATCCATCTGGTCTTGGGCTTTTGTTTGTTGGTAGGCTTTTATGGAATCTTAATTTCATTTCTTAAAATTGATCTTTTAAAATTTTCTATGTCCTCCTGTTTCAATTTGGATAGCTTATATGTCTCTAGAAATGTGTTGATGTCTTCATGATTTTCTATTTCATTGGAGTATAGATTTTTAAAGTAGTTTCTGATTATCATCTGTATTTCAATAGTGTCTGTGGTGATATTTCCTTTTTCATCATGAATTTTAGTGTTTTGAGTTTTTCTCTTTTTGTATGTTAGTTTGGCTAGAGCTTATTGATTTTATTTATTTTTTTTTAAGAACCAACATTTTGTTTCATCTACTTTTTGAATTTTTGGGGGGTGGTTTCAATTTCTGTGATTTCAAATGTGACTTTAATTATTTTCTGTCTTCTGCTTTGGGTGCTGATTTTTTTCTTCTTTTATAGAGCTTTGAGATATAATTTTAGGTTATTATTTGGTGACTTTCTATTCTTTTAAAGAATGCTTTCAGTGGAAATGAACTTTCCTCTTAGATCTGCCTTCATAGTGTCTCAGAGAAGATAACTTGTGCCATGATTCTCATTTACCTTTAAGTATTGTTTTTATTTTGTCCTTGATTTCCTCTATTATCCATTATTCATTTAGTAGCATATTATTTAATCTCCAGAGGTTATAGTAGCTTTTATTTTTTATTTTATCATTTATTATAATTTCATTCCATTATGAGCTGATAGAATGCAAGGTATTATCTCTATTTTTTGTATTTGCTAAGCGTTGTTTTGTGTCCTAAGATATGGTCTATCCTAGAGAAGGATCCTGAGAATATGCTGAGAAGAAAGCATATTCAGTCCTTTATTTTCCCATCTGGATAAAATGTAAGTCAAAGTGTACCAGGAGAAACTAGAAAGTAGTGGATACTTCACTAGAAATGTGTGAATGGATGAAGTCTTCACTCCCAGAGTTTTAACTTGTACTTATGAACTGATAACTCTCAATATATATCTCTAGTCCATTCCTCTTAAGCAACTCCATGCTACATTGTTAGCTATATACAAAAACAAAACAAAACAAAACCCTCTACTAAGGGCTCTCTGGGTCCTCAATTACACTTGTCTTAAATCAAACTTACCATTATTTCCTTTCAAGCCTTCTTTCAGTCTTTACTTTTTTACCAAAATTAATGGATTTTCCCAGTTTCTGAAAATTATGGGAAAGCTTACAAATAATAATTCAATGTTTATCCACAATTCAACCTTTTGTCTCTGCCAATTATAATTTTGTTAACTAATGAATATACAGAGGTTAATTTTTCATGACTCATGTTCATGTTCTATTGTTGATTACTCATGCAGAATGATTATCAGTACACCACATAAAATCAAAACTAGGAATAACACTGGCTGTCAGTAAAAATACCCTTTCTATATTTGAGATTGCTTTAAGAATTTTTATATGCTACTGTGATTAAGGTAATAAAAAAGTTAAGCTAAAATTCTGAAAAGCTGCTTTTTTGATAAATTTTATAGTCTTTTAATTTTTTAATAACCTGGGCTCATTTTAGTAATTACATGGCCTTGGTAGAAAAACAGGAGTTTTTGACCTTGCCATCAATTGGCTGTGTGGATTTTAATAAGTCATTTAACTTGAACAGGAATCTGCAGTCTCTTGCAGAATTGAATATCCTATAACTTTGCATTTCTAGATTCTCCAACATTCTTGCCAGTAGTGAAGAGGGTATTTAAATAAGATTTATCATAGTATACTCAAAATGACTAGGCTTTACAGCCAACTAAATCAGGATTTGTATTTCAATCCTGACGTTTTATAGTTCCTGATTTGATTGCAACACTCAGCCTTTCAGTGCCTCAGATTCCTTCTCCTTAAAATCAAGATAATAACAATATGTATTACAGGTATGTTTCAAAAATTAAATGAAAATGCTTGCTGAATGAATGCTAGCTTTGGAAATTACTATTTAAAGGCTTCGTTACAATGTCAATGAATTAAAATGACAGAATTGTCATTATCAAAGAATTCACAGTCAACTCTGAGAAGTACAACTTGTATAGTTTTATAAATATTTTTCAGTCTGCATTTGTGAGATCCACTGGATATTGCTTAGGCATTTACAGATCTTCCTAGGGGCACTAGATCCCCTTCATTAATTATTTTGCCAATTATTATTTTTTTGTTATTTTTAGATATACATGACAATAGAATGCATTTTATCATACTATACATACACAGAGTATAACTTCCCATTCTGTGGTTGTACATGATGTGGAGTTACACTGGTAGTGTATTCATATATGAACATAGGAAAGTTATCTACAATTTATTCTGCTGTCTTTCCAATTCCCCTTCTTCTTCCCTTCCCTTTGTTGTTCTTTGTCTGATCCATTGTACTTCTTACCTCCACCCAATTTATTGTATATTAGTACCTCCATATCAGAGAGAACATTTGGCCTTCATTTTGGGGAGATTGACTTATTTCACTTACCATGAGTCTCCAGTTCCATCCATTTACTGGCAAATACTATAATTTCATTCTTTATGACTGAGTAATATTCCATTGCATATATATTCCACATTTTCTTTAGCCATTCATCTGTTGAAGGGCACCTAAGTTGGTTCCATAGTTAGGCTATTATGAATTGAGCTTCTGTTAACATTGAGGTTGCTGCATCACTGTAGTATGTTGATTTTAAGTCCTTTAGGTATAAACCAAGGAGTGGGATAACTGGGTCAAATGGTGGTTCCTTCCCAAGTTTTCTGAGGAATCTCCATCCTGCTTTCCAGAGTGGTTGTACTAATTTGCACTCTCATCAGCAATTTATGAGTGTACCTTTTCTGCAATATCCTCACCAACATTTTATTGTTACTCGTATTCTTGATAATTGCCATTCTGACTAGAGTGGGATGGAATCTTGATGTAATTTTAATTTGCATTTCTCTAATTGCTACAGATGTTGAACATTTCTTCATATATTCTTTGACCATTCATATTTCTTCTTCTGTGAAGTGCCTGTTCAGTTCCTTTGCCCATTTATTGATTGCATTATTTGCTTTTTTTTTTTTTGGTGTTAAGTTTTTTGAGTTCTTTATATATCCTGGAGATTAATTCTCTTTCTGAAGTGCAGGTGGCAAAGACTTTCTCCCATTCTGTAGGCTCTGTTTATGTTCTTGATTGTTTTCTTTGCTGTGAAGAATCTTTTTAGTTTGAATCCATCCCATCTATTGATTGTGAATTTTATTTCTTATGCTTTAGGAGTGTTATGAGGAATTCCCTTCCTGAGCCATCATCATGGAGATTTGGGTGTACATTTTCTTCTAGTAGGCCTAGGGTCTCTGGTCTAATGCCTAGGTCCTTGATCCACTTTGAGTTTTTTTGTAGGTTGGGAGGTAGTGGTTTAATTTCATTGTGCTACATATGGATTTCCAGTTTTCCCAGCACCATTTGTTGAAGAGGCTATCTTTTCTCTAATGTATGTTCATGGCACCTTTATCTAGTATGAGATAACTGTATTTCTGTGTGTTTATCTGTGTCTTCTATTCTGTACCACTGGCCTTAATATCTGTTTTTTTGTGCCGATTCCATGCTGTTTTTGTTACTCTAGCTCTGTAGTGTAGTTTAAGGTCTGGTGTTGTGATGCCTCCTGCTTCACTTTTCTTTCTAAGTATTGCTTTGTCTATTCTGGGCCTCTTATTTTCCGAAATGGATTTCACGACTGAGAAAAACTGCTTTTAATTGAACATCAGTGAAGATAAAACATGGTGAATAATTATGCTTGACATTCATCCAGAATAGCTTCCTACTAACTTTTGAATTGCGGTATGCTCTGAGATTTTGGTGGGTGAAGAAATTTGATTCTCCTTTACTTATTTGAAAGGCCAGGCCCATAAAGGTTGTGCTCTACCAGAGCCGTACAACAAAATGAGAGGAAAAATGAGGAGTCAAACTCAGTTTTATAGATTTCTAATTCAGTGTGTCTGCTATGGTTGAGATATGAGTGTTCCCAAAACAACTCACATATGAGACAATGCAAGAATTTTCAGAGGTGTAACCTAATCAGTGTTTTAATCCACTGATATGGATTAACTGGGCAGTAACTATAGATAGGTAGGTTGTGGCTGGAGCATGTTGGTCCCTGAGGTTGTGCCTTTGGGTTGATATTTTGTCCCTGGTGAGCAAGGAGTTTTCTCTCTCTGCTTTTTTTTGCCATGTCCTGAACTGCTTGCTTCCACCATGCCCTTCTGCCATGACGTTCTGCTTTGCCTTGGACCCAGAGCTATGGAGTCAGTGACCATGGACTAAACTTCTGAAAATATGAGCCAAAATAAACTTTTCCTCCTCTATATCATTCTCGGTATGTCTTTTGGTCACAGTGACAAAAAAGCTGACTAAAACAATCTCCTCTACTAAACCCCTTTGCCTCCCATCTTTAAAAAATAAAATGTACTTAATGCAAATTAAGGTTTAATTTTTGATTTTATTTTTCAGTTATTTGAATCTCCTTCCAGTCTTGAGGCTCCTGTACATAGATAGCATTCTTCTGCTTGGAGTGCTTTCTGCTTTCTTTGAATTTTTTTTTTCCCCTTTCAGTAATCAACTGCTTTTTTTTTTTCAAATCCTATCTCCAGCATCTCTTCTTTAAAGAATCTTTTCAATTACATCCCATTTTAATTCAGGTGCTTGTTACAAAAATTTGCATTTTCCCCCAAACCAATCATAATGTTGTTTTCAAATTTTCATTTGTGTGATTATTTATTTAATAACTTTATTTCCCTTTAGTGTATAAACACTATGAAAGCATGACTTGACTTTATTTTGTTCTGAATTGTATCTGCAGGAAAAAGGATCCCTGGTCCATAATAAAAAAAATATTGAATCCATAAAGAATGAAGTAATTGCACAAAGTAAGGGCATATTCTAATGAAAATTCTGTCTAAATAGAAGAGAAAAATCCATTGCACTGCCATTATAGCCCAAAATCAGCTCCTGAAAGTCCTGAGACAAAAGGTTTCCACAAACCACCTGCACTGAAATTTTCCTAAACCCATAGATAGTTCCAGACACTTTTCCTGTTATTTACATCTATTATCAGTAATAGTGTCCAAGTGTGATTACCATGAGTTTTATGATTGTATACTTGCCTGAAGATGGTGATAGCTGCTAATTACTAAATATATGGGTGCCTCTGGGTGTAGGGCACTAAATGAGGCATTTAATGCAAACTAGAGAAGGCACTATCCTTATCATTCTCTTTGAGTGTATTTTATGATTGAAATATTTTATTTAATATCTACTTCTCTGGAAATGGACACCATCTACTAGGAAAAGGGAAAAAGAGTCAAGAAATAATTTTCAAAAATGTTGATGAAATAATTACTTTGATTGACAAAACCTATCTCTGCTGTATAACTTCCATGTTTAGTATGTAATTTCTATCAGTCTTAGCTCAGGGTGCTAAAAGTCTAACCACAGACTGCATGAGATAAACAACAAAATTCATTTCTCAAGTTCTAGAGTCTGAGAAGTCTGAGATCAGAGTAATAACATGGTCATTTTCTGGCAAGGGCCCTCTTTCGGTTTTCATATGGCCAACTTCTTGCTATGTCTCATGTGGTAGAAAGTAGAGGGAGAGAAGAAATAAGATCTCTTCTGTCTCTTATGAGGGCTCTATCCTCCTGACCTAACTAAATCCCAAAGATTCCATCTTCAGATTCTATCACACTGGGTTATTGGGATTTTAACACATGACCGTGATGGGCACACACATATTCAGTTCATAGCACCATCAGTGCCGTTTTCTTAAACAAAACAAAACCAACGACAACAACAACAAACCCAGTAGAGGAATTCTTTGAGTGTCTCTTGAGTGTTTATTATGAGCCAGGCATTGTATTAGGTTGTGGTGATAGAAAGACAACTCTGGAACCAGTTCTTTTAATAGGATTGTGTACAGAATAAAAAATATCCTCTGCATGGCATTAAGAGCTATTAATGCTGTAATACATACCAAAAGAAATTCATTATGTTCCAACAACTTGATTATCTCCTTTGGAGAGGGTAAATGTATTACTTGCTTTGTTCCCATCACTGCCCAGCTTACCTCAGACACACTTCAACTTTCCACTTAGCTGCAGTTGTGCAGGTATTCTCTTTTAGAATTGAACCAATGAGGCAGGCTAGTTTGGAATGACTAAACAACAAAGTATGGAGAAAATTTAAGGACAAGATTTGCACAGATAATGAAGGTAATGCCCCAGGAATTAGATAATTCAGTTGAGAATTCTAAAATTTCTGAAGTGACATAATCACTGTGCATTAGACCATACTAGCTTGTAAACTTATTTTCTTGAAGGGCTTTATGGATAATTTTTCTTTCTGATGGCTCTCTTTGGACCGGTAGAGAATGAGGTGGTACAGATGGCTGGCTTCACAGAGCCTCAGAAGTAAATGACTGAAGATTATTAAATAGTGAAAAGTAAACAGTCAAATCTAATATCTCAGTTTTTAAGGCTCTTAGACTTGATAAATAATGATATAAACTGTCCCTTATTTTATCAAGGTAACTTAATTTTTAACCTTTTTGATAAAACACCTAATGTAATCAGATATATCTATCAACATGTATCCCCAATCAAGTTCTATCCAACTCTTGAAGTCCAGTTTACATTTTATGTACACACAAATACTTCCAATGTTATTGCAAACCTTAACTTTTTTCTTTTGTGAATATTTTTCCATCATTAGTTTATTTTTCAACAATATCACTGACTTATCACATGTACTTGTCTGGATTTTCTAACAAGATGAATCTTCTCTGAGAAGAAGGACCATATGCTATGCTTCTGATTTATTAATAGGTGCTCAAGTAAATGCTTTCTATTTGCTGGGCATGGTGGCACATGTCTGTAATCCTAGCTATTTGAGAGGCTGAATGAGGAAGATTGAAAGTTCAAGGCTGGCCTGGGTGACTTAGTGAAACCCTGCCTTAAAATAAAATAAAAAGGGCTTGGAGTATAGCTGAGTGGTAGAGTTCCTCTGGGTTCAATACCTAGGACTGCAGAAAAACAAACACAAAAAATTAAAACAAACCAAAAGTCAGCAAAAACCACTTTTTTTATTTATCCATGTTATCTTTAAAAGGTTAAATACAAAAATCATATTAGTATTAAGAAAGAAATACATATGCTCAAGTAAATTTCAACAGTTTTAAGTAGCAGGCATTTTAACAGTTAGTTTCTTCTTGGTTGGAGTCTATAAGTAAAATGAATTGCTAAACTAGAGCTAAAATACAAACCTCAACTTAAGATGATGAAATGAAAAAAGAAGTAATGAGTTCTGAGTAACATGGCCATTTAGGCATGAGGTGGGATGGAAAGGGAGAGAAAAGGGAAATTGCATGGTAATGGAGGGAGACCCTCATTGTTATACAAAATTACATATAAGAGGTTGTGAGGGGAATGGGAAAATAAACAAGGAGATATATGAATTACAGTGGATGGGGTAGAGAGAGAAGATGGGAGGGGAGGGAGGGGGGATGGTAGAGGATAGGAAAGGTAGCAGAATACAACAGTTACTAATAGGGCATTATGTAAAAATGTGGATGTGTAACCGATGTGATTCTGCAATCTGTATTTGGGGTAAAATTGGGAGTTCATAACCAACTTGAATCTAATGTATGAAATATGATATGTCAAGAGCTTTATAATGTTTTGAACAACCAATAAAAAAAAAAGAAAGAAATGTTTCTTAATAATTTGGAGTGCAGCCATAAACATCTGCTCATGTGCCAGAATTTGTGTTTACACCTTCAAAGTGATGGAACTTATTTTATTACAGATGTCTTTACTAGATGATTTTATAACTTTGAAAAAAATCGTACTTTTATGGAGCTTTATACATTTATTTTTTACTTTTGTTCCCAAATTAGGAAACATAATCACAAATACCCGTCAATGGAAGCAATATTTTCATATATATATATATATATATATATATATATATATATATATATATATATATAATGAGAACAATACTTATTTGTAGTGTTTACCCTTTATTTCCATGACAAAAGTAAAGGATTAGCATGCAAACATCAATACCAAAGAACATTTTTTTCCTTTTCTAAGCACTAGTTTTCACTTTTTTAAAAAAAAATTGCTTTAGAATTTATAAAGTTTGATAATTTTTTTTCAGATTTGATTTTCTTATTGATGGGCCAAGATAAGATACACTCAGCTAATTCATGTTCATGCTTGACAAATGCTTAGGGGATCAATTACTTCTCTGACCACAAAACACAGCTATTATCCCATCACACCAAAGCTATTTTCTAAGACCATAGCAGCATCAAATAAGGACAGAATGGCAATCTAAGGTCTCTAGGTAGAAGAGGGGAATAGAGACTGGGTTCTTGTGATAATGTCTGCCATGTGGAGCAAATCACCGAGCAGACAGAACTCAACAGAGCATGACTCGACTGAGATTTGGGAGGTTGTGCTTCAATTCTGGAGCTTCATTTCCCTACAGTCATCTCTTTTATGTGCCACACTTTATTATTGAATCTTATTCCATATCCCAGTTTTCCAAGAATCTTCTCTTTATTATCACTTCTTATTTTTTTTTTTCACAAAACTGCTTTTATCTCTGGGTTTCAGTCCCAGTTATTTCCCTTTCTTCCTTTGCCTTTCCCATAGAACTGGATGTATTTGTTACTGACACTACTAGTCACTTCTTTTCTAATTCTTAGAGAATTCGGTCTTAGTTTCTTATCAGTCCTCAAGTATCAGAGAGTCATTCTCTATGTTGGGTTTAAAAAAAATATGATGGCTAGGTGCCTTGGCCCATGCCTGTAATCCAGTGGCTCAGGAGGCTGAGGCAGGAGGATTGTGAATTCAAATCCAGCCTCAGCAAAAGTGAGGCACTAAGCAACTCGCTGAGACCTATCTCTAAATATAAACTACAAAATAGGGCTGGGGATGTGGCTCAGTGGTTGAAAGCCCTTGAGTTCAATCTTCAATCTCTGGTACCAAAGGGGGGGAAAAAAGGACAATTAACAGAGCAAAGAGACATCTCCAGAAAGGGTGAAAATATCTGCCAACTATACATTTAAAAAATACATAATAATGTGGTTCATTTTGATGTAATAATACATGTGCGGAATTTAATTTGCTCCATTTCAGTCTCCTGTGCTGTTTTTTCCCCTCCTTTCCTCCCAATCCTAATTTCTCTTCCTCTTCTCTGTTGGTTTTCCTTCTGTTTATTTATTGTTTTTTTTTTAAATTGGTGCTTTATAAATATACCTAATGGTGGAATCCACTCTGCCTACCATACATCTTATAAGAGGTAAATATCCAAAATATGTAAGGAACTACTATAATTCAATAGCAAGACAACAAAAACTGATGAATGCCATTTCTCAAAGGAAAATGTAATTGAATAATGGGTATGTGAAAAAGTGTTTAACATCACAAATCATCAGAGAAATGCAAATTAAATCCACAATGAAATATCTCCTCAAACTTGTTAGAAAAATTATTATAAAAATATGAATGGTAACACATGTTGGGGAGCATGTGAAGAAAAGGGAGCCATTGTACTCTAGCTGGAAAAAATGTAAATTAGTATAGCCCGTATTGAAAATAGTTTGGAGGTTCTTAAAAAAATTAAATGTAGAACTACTTTATATCCAACAATCCTGCTGCAAGGTATGTATCCAAAGGAAATGAAATAAGTAGGTAGAAAAAATATAATACTCTAGTGTTTATTTCAGCATCATACACAATAGCTAGGATCTGGAATTATCTTGTATCCATCAACAAATCAATGGATAAAGAAAATGTGACCTAAATACACAATAGAATATATTCAGCCACCATAAAGAAAGACATTATGTCATTTGTGACAATGTGAAAGAACCTGATGAACATTATGTTAAGTGAAAGTGAAATAAGCTAGATAAGCTAGGATCTTATATGTGGGACTAGGAAGGTTGATCTTATGGAAGTGGTGAATAAAATGATGGTGGCCAAGGATGAAGGTGCTTGGGAGGGGTTTTGATGGGAACTTGGTCAAAGTACACATTGTTTCAGAAATATAGAAGAAATAGTTTCAGGAATAATTTCTGGACATCTGTTGTACAATATGATGACTATAAATTAATAGATTCTGTTACTGAAAAATGCAAAGCGAGTGGATATAAAATCTACAATAATGATAACTATATGAGGTGATGCCTATATCAATGGGTTAGAGTTAGCTCTTCCACACTGTATCTATTTGTTAAGAGACTATGATATATATGATAAATACATATATTTTAATCTATTAGTTTAAAGACACAAAATAATATGATTACAATAATAATTCTAATATTTTTTTCTACAGAAGGTTTTCAGTCTTCTTGATTCAATTGAGCCTTTGACACTACTCCCTTAAAAACCACAAAATAACAATGTAGATTGAGAGCTGTAGTGTCAACAATAGTGTTAGTAAGTCACTCATGGGGTTGGAGAGAGGAGATTACAATAAGCCCCAGACAGAGGTGTAATAGGAGCTTCATGATGGTAAAAGAAAATTACATTTGGGAAAGTAGCAGATTTGGAGGCCTGCTGGGGCTTGGGAGGACTTTAGAGTCTAATTCTTTGGCAGAGAAAAAAGATTTAAAAAGAAAGAAAGGGAGAAATATAATGACATTGTGGAGCAGATTTATTTCCTTTCCAATATGCTAAAAGAACAGAGGAGGAATTTTTGTGACAAACTAGTAAATTAACAAATAAGTAAACAAACAAAAAGATTGGTGTGCACAAAGTTTAGAAAGTTGCTGCTGAAGAGTGCAGTTTCTGGTGTAGTTAGAAGGCTGAGGATTGTTCAAAGTTCAGGGAATCAACTGTGTCTAGACATAAAATATATTCATGTCTAGAAATAAAATAGCACATTTTATTTTTATTTAATTTGACAAACATTTATTGAGTGCTTATAATGAGCTAGGTCTGTGCCATATCTGGG
The DNA here is from genome assembly GCF_047511675.1 of Marmota flaviventris. Classification (NCBI taxonomy): domain Eukaryota; kingdom Metazoa; phylum Chordata; class Mammalia; order Rodentia; family Sciuridae; genus Marmota; species Marmota flaviventris. Next base: position 32,836,311 of record NC_092511.1, on the reverse strand, counting down.
CATACTGGAAGGAGAGAAAGAAAGAAAGGAGGGATAAAGTAAAGAAAAGAGAGCAAGGAAAGTAGGGAGGAGAGAAGGAAAGAAAGAAGAAAAAGACTTGGATCCTGTCCTCAGAGTGTATGTCTCCTCATAACTTTTGTTGTCAGTGTCTTGGGTTGCATTAATGAAGTGTTAATGAGTCAGGGTGAAGTCACAGTATAATGAGTCTGAATGTCATGGATTGCTTTAAATGTGTGGCCCAACAACTCTCACTTTTTTCCAAATTGTAGATTGTGGCCCTGAAATAACTAGTGATTGCTTCTGCAAGCTGTTTCAACCGGCCATAAGAACTGGTTATGATACCATTATTCATAAAAGTGCCTTTGTAGAAACTTGTTTTTTTTTTTTTTTTCACCCCATTTGTGTGTCTGTTTGCACAATAGTTTTTTTCTGCACTGTTAAATTTCACCAGATGGTCAAGTTCACATGAAAGAAACAGTTCAGTAACATCTGTAAGTTTCATGTGTTAATGGTTTGAAGTCAACCAGGACAGAGCCAAATTTTAAAAGTTAAAGGTAAAAAATTATGTTGTAATGGTAAAGCAAGATGCTATGAGGTGCCAAGTAGGGTCTTCTTTGTTTTTCAGAAATTGAGAATGAAAGCTTATAGCTGAAAACACAAGTCTTCATCTTTTCACATTATAAGTCAAAGAACCCACAAGCTGTTGGGCCAGCTGCTTCTCTGCAGGGATGACTTAAGAAGTCCCTTTTCATCAGAGGTGGCTCCTTTCCACCTGGGCACACTTCTCTCAATTCAGGTAAGAGAAAGGCTGGAAGGGATTTGTTGTGTCTTTTGCAGAGGGTACATTCTTCACGAAGAGAGTCTGTCTAATTGGTTCTTCTTTCTGGGGAAGATAAAGAAGCGCTCAAGGTGGTCAAGTTGTCCTTGTTTTCTGTCAAGGACAGAAGAAGGGCAAACAGAAACCACTTGTAAAGTTTGGGTATGTCGGCTAGAGAAAAAAATGATGACTGGTTTCCTGCAGGATTTCTGCCAAGCAGCTAAGCTTGCTGACTTGCCATGCTAACAGTGAATTGGCAAAGAGTGCTGCGAAGAACTGGTACTGCCCCTCAAGTTTCCAGTCTAATTGAGGCTCAGGATGAGGTTTAGAGTATCTGAGACCAGGGTTGCAAGTTTGCTAGGAACTGCTATTGAATGAGCCAGTGGTCACTGTACCAGCACAACACTGCTTGAGGAAAGTACTTGAGTGTACTTAAAGCATGAGAGAAGTAAGTCTGCAATTGCATAGCAAAATATCTGTTCTCATCCTTCTTTATTAGTTTCAAAGGTAACCCAAAAAGAAAGGGTTAGGGACCAGAGGGATAGTGCTTGTGTAAAAGCATTCTCACCTATTAAGTGCTAAATGAATTTTCTGTAATTGTGAAATTAGATATTTTAAATTACTAGAATTGAGTTTTAAAAACAAAACTGCTTTAACTAATGCATGTTAAAGGCATAAAAGAATCAGATTTGATTGCCATAATTAAATGACCTCACTGCCCAGAGGAAAAGAAAACATAATACAGCATAGTTGATGTTTTAGTCAGCTTTGTTGCTGTGACCAAAAGATCTGACCACAAAAACTGTAGAGAAAGAAAGGTTTATTAGAGGGCTCATGGTTTCAGAGGTCTTAGTCCATAGAAGGCTGGCTCCATTCCTTGGGGCTCAAGGTAAGGCAGAACATCATGGAGGGAGAGTGTGGTGAAGGGTAGCAGTTCACTTGGTGATCAGGAAGCAGAGAGGGACTCCACTCACCAGATACAAATATATACCCCAAGGTCATGCCCCAATTCTCACTTCCTCCAGCCACACCCTACCACTTCAGTTACTGCTCAGTTAATCCCTATTAGGGAATCACTCACGGTTTGGGTTAAGACTCTCACAACCAAATCATTCCTCCTTTGAACCTTCTTGCATTGTCTCACACATGATCTTTTGGGGGACACTTCACATCCAAACCATAATAGTTGATGACTGTTGGGGTGAAAATAAAGTCATTTTTATATTTATATCTTATGCCTTGAGATTGCTCAATTTCAAGAGTTGCAGTTTTGCTTAGTGAATTCAGCAGGAGGTGGATAACCCCAACAGCTGGCAATTCTTGGAATCTTTCATCCTAGCTGTGAACTTTAATGGTGAACTCTGGAGAAATAGGTTATATTTCACCAAGAGTCACACACCATCCGGTTACACTAAGAATGCACTAGATAAAAGCAGGAAGGACAAACATCCTACTTATTAGTCACACCTTGAAAGTTTTCTATTTGTTACTAGAAATAAGAAAAAGATGCCATTTATCAAAACTTCTCTTTAGTATGTTATTGAAAGAATGAGCCAGCAAGAAGAGACAAAAGATATAAGAATTGGAAAGGAAGTTATAAAATTGTCATGATTCACAAATGTCACGATTTTATACATAAAAATCCTCCCACCCTCAAATTTATAAATATATAGATTATTAAAATAAAAGTATTACAAGTTTCCTGAATACCAATTTATTTTCAAAATACAGCAATTTTCTATATGAGGAAAATATATTTAGAGAATGATATCATTTAAATTGCTTTAAAAATTTTTAAGTTATAATTACAAATTTCTATTAGGATTATAGTGACTGCCAAATCTGAATTTCTCTATATCTTCTAAAAATATTAAAGCAAGCAGAGAAAAATGCACCTCAAATGCACATATACAACACAAATAAGAGAGAACAATATAAGCTCATATTAACTTGGAAATAAGAAAGGAAACATCTAAAATCAGAAAAGTGCTGGGTACAGTGGCACACTCCTGTAATCCTAGCCACTAGGGAAGCTGAGACAGGAGTATCTTAAATTCAAGGCCAGACTTGGCAATTGTTTAGGTAGGCCCTAAACAACTTAGTGAGACCCTGTCTCAAAAAATAAAAAAGGGCTGAAAATGTAGCTCAGTGGTAAAGCACCCCTGGGCTCAATCCCCAGTATTGCCTCCCTGAAATATTTAAATAAATAAATAAAACCAGAAAAATCACCTCTGGATACCAATCCAGGACAGGTCTAAAATTGTGGAGAACAGAAGAGGGAAACAGGGTGTTAACAGGGACAGAACACAGATTAAATAGCGCCTGTCCAAAAGTTCTCACTCTGAGAGTCAGGGAAATTTCTCACTCTGTGGAAATACTAGAAATCAATCCCAGTCCTGGCAGAGCAGAGTAATGGCTCCTGTGGAATCAATTTAAAGAGACTGAAAGTTCATGGGACCAAAGGTGAGCAACCTGTGAAGGCACTAATTCTGGGGTACCAGGAAGCAATTTAAAAGGACAGAGGTTTTCTTTGAAAGCTGATTGATGAAGACAAATAAGGAAGCAAGCAAGATATAAAATTAAGGGCCTTAAATAAAAGTATTACTGAATAAAAGCAGATACCCAGTCATCCCCCAAAGACATATTAATTAAAGACACTCAAATTTATTGTACCATAGAAGAGACTGAGCCTGAACCCAAAACCTAAACATCAACCTCTTTCCATGGAGACACACCTGTTATTTCTTGTTCAGGGAAATCCAAAACATTTAAAAATGAACAGAAAATGTGAAGTAACACTCACACAAAGCTAATTCAAGAAGGAAGTTATGTGGAAATCAGTTTTTCACATGGTGGAAAACACCTTTCACCTCCCACACAACCAGGAAAATAACAAAAGCAGCAGAGGACAACTAAAATACATACCAATATTCATCAAGTATCAAAAATCATTTTTACACATGAAATAGCAACTTTGAAACAAATTCGGAAACAGAATAGAAATGCACAACAAAAAAACAAAAAGAAAAGAGAAAGGAGATATCAGATAAGTTATTAAACAAACTTTTGGGGAAAAGTTGAAGAAAAATGTTTTAAAAATCATTTCGGAAATGAAGACAAAATCACAACTACTCAAAACAGAAGAGTTAGATGGACTGAAATTATGAAGGAGGGAGATGAAAACAATTAAGCACAGGAAAGCCAAATGAAAAAGGTAAATGTATGAAAAAACATTAGATGTAGAAGACGATCCAAGCAAACCAATGTACATGCAATTGTAGTTCCCAAAGAAGTAAAAAGAAAATAATGGAACACAACTAATATATGAAACCATAATGCAATAAAAATTATGGCAATTTACAAGTACACTTGCCTCTACACATTGAAAGGTAGTACTGTGTACCTAGAAAATTGACCATAAGTGATAACCTCTGAGATGTATTTTAGCAAAACAAAGCTAAAAATAGTATTTGAGTTAAGGTAAAAAGATCAAGTCATTTACAAAATAAAGGAAGTTCGATTTTTGATAGCAATACAGTGCAAAGCAAGGCAATCGTGGAACAGTATGGTCACAAAGCTCAAGAAGAGAAAATCTAAGGATTTTATAAACACTGAAGTTGTTCATGAAGCATCAAAGCTATAAAAATTAATTTTAAATATTGAAGAACTCAAATAATGCTGAACTTACCCTCTTATGGAACCTACTGGAGGAAATGCTTCACTAAACCCCCAGACAACTAGTGAGAACTCAGTACTATGAAATGATGTTGAGCATTTAATACATTTAATTGTTGTTTTAAAACCAGGGGGGAAGCAAGGAGAAAAGAATAGTATGTGAATATTTTATGATAAAATGGAAATACAGCAACTTTTTAAAAAGGTGAGACTAAATGACAGGGAAAGTGGGAAGTATAAGCAAGAAATAGGAAAAACTAAAGCTAGAATAGAAGGATAAGTAAGAGCAGGGGTCTAGGAGCATTATACAAGATACTGACATAAAGGTCATTATTAAAACAAAATTAAGTTTTCTAAAGTTTTAGAGAACAAAGAAAACAGAATACCTAGAATATATTAGCAGAAACAAATAATACAAGATAGAGATTACATATATATGAAATATAATATCATTAAATGTGATTGGGTTAAATGAACAACTAAAAGAAAAATACTTTCAGATTAGATAAGAAACTACCTGAATTTAAATATAATAGATTGCTCTTATCTCAAAATGGAGTATTGGACAGCTCGGAAAAGAAAATGAAGATTCCTACATGCTGACCTGCAATGAATTCCAGAATATATTAGGCTAAAACTAGGTGCAAGGTTTATTGAATGTATATACTACACTATTTACTGTTTTCTGTGCATTTTCCTCCCACTGCCCAACCTACTCCCTTAGCTTTTTACCTAACAAATCACTAATTTCTTGAATATGGTATCCAGAGAAATTTAAATATAAATCAAATAGGACCTGTAAAACTTTAATATATATTAAAATGTCATCTTCATAATGGATAGAAATCAATAATAATATACTATTATACTATTCAATCTGCTATAATGTTCTTCGATATAATTGTCTTTATGACACAAGTACTTCATAATTTGAGGAGGGACTATTTCTTAGACAAATTTGTTAATGAAACAATTGGTTGTTGTATTTATTGATCAACCTGTTAAAAAACAAAAGGTGGGTCAATTTAAAAAACCATCTTTCTTGAATAACAAATATTATCTAATGGCCCAACATCTATTCCAACTGTTGCTAGTATTCGTTGCCATAATGCACATGTTGGAAAGCTAAAAATATTTCTCAGATGCCATTGTGTCTCATGTTCCCAATGAGATGGACACATGACATTGTGAATTCACAGCTACAGTCAATGGAGGGAGAGGGAGTGATGTGCTGGCATGGTTGTAGCATGAGTAGCATGCATTAGAGGTAGCTCCTGGACACCCAAAATAGTCATACCCAGGTGTGGAAATGCACCAGCAGGTGGCACAGAGGCTTTATAACTACAGTTTTTTGACTATTGCAGAGGTAGTTGTTCCCCTGGTGGGCCCCTTCTGGAGGGTTTTAGAAGTGAACCTTGGAGAATATGAACAATTAATTCTCTATATTAAACCTCTTTATTTTTAGAATAGCTAGAGATACTCCTTTTATCTGAAACAAAAGCCTAACTGATAAAATATCCTGGAGAAAGTACCTTGAAAATTTGATGTGTTTTCTCTTTAAGTTCATAGAATTCATTGTAGAAGACTCTGGACTATTAAAATCACCCCTGGCTAGCAGCCTTAAATATACTGGATAAGATGGATAGTCATTCTCTGGTCTTCTTTGGCATGACCATTAGAGAACTCTAAATCCATTCTTCCTTTCCTTTTTTTTTAATTTTGATCCTCCTCCTCCTCCTCCTCCTCCTTGTTGTTGTTATTATTATAATTATTATTATTATTCAATGATTGCAGCTTGCACTGCCATATCAATCAAGGCAAACCCCTTCTATTGATTCTTTGGCCTGCATTACAGAGAGATAATTTAAGATCTTTTAGAAAATGCTGGGGCCAGACTCAGTCCTGTCATCTTGGCATTTGTAGCACAGGATAAAGACAGCACCGTCCGTACATATATTTTTCTTTGTCATGGGGCTTTGGGACCTGGCAGAGGAGTTAGTATTTTTTTGGGAAAGGTGAATTCTTGAAGTGACCTTGAAGAAAAAGAGGATTAAATTCCATTACCAGAGTCAATAATTTATCTGAGCTAAGACTACCAGAGACTTGAAGTTTCATTATAGAAGAGTTTGCCTAGGTTAAACCTAGAAAATGAAAGGGTAATTTATGTTGGCTCCAAGGTAAGGGAAATCACAGGATAACAGTGATGGGTTGCTTGTCACATCTGGAGCAAGATTGGAGGGTTATTTAGGAATTGAAGGTGAAAATTTTTAAAAGGAGCCATGTCTGCTGGCATGGTAAGGGTATATTTATTTTTGCCCTATGCCTTTGCACTAATGCAAGGCAAGTTCTTTTCAAAAGCTTTATGAAGCTGGTTCTTCTCCAGAGGTATTGAATAATAATTAAGAATGTGAACTCTGGAGACAGACTGCCTTCAAAGCCCAATTTTGTCTATCAGCATATCTGTGACCTAGGGCACAAGATCCATAACTTCACTGCTGTGGTTGGAATGTTTGTATTCTCCAAAATTTAATATGTTGAAACCTAACCCCCATAGTGATGAGGCGAGGACTTTAGAAATTTATTAGGTTATGAAATTAGTGTCCTCATAAAAGAGACCCCAAAGAGTTAGGTCATCCCTTTTACCATGTGAGGACACAGTAAAAAGGCATCATTTATAAACCAGGAAATGGGCCTTCATAAGCCAACTCTTCCAGTGCCTTAATCTTGGATTTCTTTGTCTTAGAACTGTAAAATTTGTAAATTTTGTTTGTAAATCACCCAGTCTATGGTGGTTGTATTAAAAGTCCGAAAAGAGTAAGACATTGACATTTCCTGGGTCTCAGTTTCTGCTACTGCAAAATAGAGATAAGTACAGCACTGCTTTTATAGAGTTGTCTTGAGGTTGACATGAATAATTACATGGAAAACAATCAGAATAATGCATCAAAAATGTCACATAAATGTTAGCTGTTGTTATCATCCAAATTTCGGTCCCACCTTAGAGGTCTTTGTTGATAAACATATTTAAGAAGTATTTCTCCATTCATGAAGTTTGAAATGAATTTAACACATCACTTTAAAAATGGAAGGAGAATAGAAATAGGTTTATTAGAAAATATTTGAGTATATTTTTAAGTAAAAGTACTGCTTGTGAGACATTTATTTCAGTCATTTAAATACATGTGTCCTTGGAACACAATAGACCATTTATTTTTTACTGTACATTATAATCCCCAAATTTGAAAACAACCACATTAGAATAAAGGCCTGTGAGAGCCAGGTATGGTGGTGCCTGCTTGTAATCCCAGTGATTCATGAGCTTGAGGCAGGAGGATTGCTAGTTTGAAGCTAGCCAAACTTAGCAAGGCCCCCAGAAACTTAGCAAGACCTTGTCTCTAAATGAAAAAAATTAAAAAAAAAAAAACAGGACTGGGGACTTAGTTCAGTGGTAAAGTGCTGGGTTCAATCCTCAGTATCAAAATAAATAAGGAAAAAAAGAAAAATAAAAAGCCCAGTGAGAGAGGAAGCTTGTTTGTTCTACTTAAAGAATCTCCAGCATCTAGAAGAATGCTGATAAAGTGAAGGTGATTAATAAAGATAGGTCTCAAAAATAAGATATGAAAGAGGACATAAGATCAATGAATTCATTCATTCAGGCAGCATCTGTTGAGTAATTATAGTCAGGTACTATAAAGGCACTGTGGCTACAGAGATTTTAAAAAGAATAATTTTTAATCTCCCTTACTGTACATTTTTAGTATTTTATTCATGCAAGGATTATCCATGCACCTAATATACCATACAGCCATGCATGCAAGAAGTAAATAGTTAACTTGAGGTGGCAGCATTAATGTAATTCTTCAATAACTGCTCAACATTCTGCCTTGCTAAGTGATGTGGGTCTTACAGATAATTTAAGGTTCCATTTTTTCATGACAATTTAATACTGAATTGACTTAGTTTTCCTTTTACATGGCTTTCCTCCAAGATCAAAGCTGCAGTGAACTAAGAAAGGCAGATATTTCAATCGTGTATACATTAAGCCTTTGGGGCTGCTTCTAAGGAAATGTAAGACTAAGTTAGGGTTTTTCAAGTGAACTAGAACTGTTGACATTTGGCTTGGATTACTCTTTGTCTTGGGGCTGTCCAGTGGATTATAAGATGTTTAGAATCATTTGCGCATTTTACTGGATAGATTGTATGTAATATTCCCCGCCACACCTGGGGCAAAAGTGGTCCCGGTTGCGAACTATTGGTCTAATCCTACAGTCATTTTAAAGTGACTTGAAGGCAGAAAATAATAGCAATCCTGCTTCTGAATTTGCCTCCCTAATAGTCAGACAAAAATAATATTTCTTAGCTCCCTTTTCTTAGATATTAAAAATCCAAATTTCTGCATATGTTTCACAAGAAGGAAATCAAGGAAACTCAAGTGGTATTATCATTATCACTCTGTAACTCCAGCCTTAATAACTATGCCTTCATTTATTCATTCAGCCCCTGGACATGTTTTCTTCTATACTGAGAGAAAACTAGAATATGTGAGGATGACTTATCCTCTCATATTTACTTTGGCTGTGTCTTTGTGGAACTGACATCAATTGATTGCTAATAGTTAATTGGCATAGGAAGACTATAAATAGTCTCCATAATCCTACACATCAGTGACTGACTACAATAGGGATCCAGAGAATGTCAAACTACAGGACCATAACACCTCTTCCTGTCCAGTTGAAGTAATTTCATATATATCACCTCACTAGATTTAAAAGCCTGAAGCTTACTGCATGTTCAAAGTTCCTTAGCTAGAAACTCACAGAGTGCTTTTATTCTTTTATATAAACTGAGTAAGGTTCTCAGAGGCTGACCAGAAAAGCCATGACACCTCTCCTAAATTTACTCTTAGGCACAAGGAAGAATTAGTACCCCAGACTTGGGAAGAGGAGGAAACAATGACATTGTTTTCTGTTTCCCTTCTATGAACTTGTACTCTTTCAATAGGCCATACATTGTTTGCTAAGTAGTCACCACACATAGAATGCTAAATTCAAGGACAGACAGAGTACTAGAGGGGTTTGACATCTATAGTATCAGAATAGATGATAGATCCATCAAAGAGACAAGTCAAGAGATAGTCAAAACACATTTTCATTTGTAGTTATACAAATAGCCATAATCATTAGAAAGACTGAAGAGAGCTTTATAGAGGGCAGTAGAATTTTTAGTATCTGGGAGGAGACCCCCACAGCAGAAACCAATAAGAAATCTTAGTTGTAGGAAGAGAAGCTATGGGAGGATGGAATGTAGGGAAGGATATGTAATACATGTAATAGGCAGAACAGTGTAGGTCTTGGTTACTTTCAAAGAGGAGGAGAATCAAAGGAGTGGGATGGCTATGGAGGGCCTTAATGCCATTGGTTTATATTAAATTTAAACTTCTGTTGTAATGCACAGCCTAATGAGTCATTTGCAAACTAATATTTTATTTTTTTTTGTTGTTCAGGCCAAAGAGCCTATGGGAGTCTTTGTTTCTGTAATTGAAAAGCTATATAAGAATCAAAGGTTTTTCTGGATGAGCTATCATCTGCATCAACAAAATTCAATACTGTGCTGGAAGTGAAAGACATGCTTGATTATTAAATGTCTACTTTATTTAGAAGAACATGTTTGCATCAAGCATAAACAGCAAGCTTGCAAATTTTTATTTGCTTAATCTGTGAACAAATTGGTGATAACCCTATTATTTATGGTAATGGATTCACAGTGGCGAATGCAGAATTTCTTTTCCTGATGAGGAAGAAGGAGGAACAAAGATTGTTTTCTTTTTCTAAATTGCTTAAACCTGCTCTCTAGTGTTTTAAATACTTGGAATCATAAGGAATCCTTGAATTACATAGTTGAATACAGTGAGATTTTGAATGGATGCTCTTATTTCTACCTGCAGGTATAACTTATTTCAATGAAGTAAGAGAAAAGTCTAATATTCAAAAATATTTAATATCCTTTCAGCTGAGAGTTCCATAAAAAATGAAACCAAATTGCCTAGACTGGGAACGTGGCTTATTCTACTTAGTTTTAATGTATATTTCATATTTACATGAGACCTATTTTCTGACACTTTTGTAGCCCAATGGTAATTGTGCTGATTTTTATGTCTGACTGATTTATAAATGTGGTTCTGAATCTATGAGACCTCCAGGAGAAAGAAGAGGGACAATGCATTTTGAGAGATTTAATGCCTTGGCCATAAAGACTATAGTTTTTTTGTAGCATGAAAATACTGACAAGCTAATTGTTTAATACAACTGAACTCAAAGTTTTAGACATCAAACTCAAAATTACTTTTATTTAATGTTAAAAGAGCAGAAAGGAAAGAGAGCAGCTATTAACTTATTCTTGAAAGAACCATTATCTTGTAGTTTCCAGAGGGCAAATGATCTACCTATCAGCTGAATTTTCACTTTCATTCATCCTTTGGACAATTGTTACTTTTGCACCTACTGTCTACCAAGTCATTATTGTCCATCAAACTTCTGAAGAACATTCTTGAGTATACATTCTTGCAATTGAAATGTTTATGTTTATTTTCAAGCTTCAGATAGGCTTTTTTTCTTTCAAATGCTTGGGGAATTTGTCTTCTACATTTCCTTCTTTCTACTGCCCTTTCCTTTCCCATCTTCACTACTTCCTTGAACCCCTCAGCTCCTTCAGGTATGCAGAAAGATGTGTGATACATAGAATCTGTTTTCTCTGCAAAAGAAATCATTCTCTGTTGTAAAATTTGAGACATTTTTTTTTTTCCTTTCAGACCAACGAAAACACTGGCACCCTGAAGGGAAAACAAACCAAACAATCTCGAAATTCTAAAATAATTTAATCATCTCTCAGCCTGGAGACCACCTGATGTTAAAGAAAATCAGACTTTCAGTAAATGATGCTCCTAATTCATCTTTGTCAGAAAACACTGTCTTCTTCATTGCAGGAAATCCAGAATTTCCAATTTTACTATTGAATTTCCAAACCACCTCATCGATTTACCTTTCTTTTGACTTGCAGATATTTATTACTTTACTTCATCACAAACACAGATCTTAGGTAAAAACAGAAGAGTAAAGTTAAGTACATTTAGCATATATTCATTACAGAAGTCTGCTGCTCTGTGTTGTCACTTAAATTGTGTGGGGTAAGAATTTTTTTCTTGACGGCTGACAACACAGTAATGTATGCATGAGCAGAATGTCTGTAGTTTTTTCCTTGGGAACTTTGACAGATATCCATGTGTGATAAATCATATACCATTTTAGGAATCAATGCAATTAAAATATTTAAAAATTGAAAGTCTTTAGTTGGTGACATTAGTTGGATATTCATCTTTGATAAACTATAAAAATGTTTTAAAATGCCTTTTAAAAGTTTTTTTCTTACTTTTGTGTAAACTAAAAATAAATGTATTATGATCTGAAATCTAACATATATCTTATCTTTTTTTGAGAAAACACTCATTAAATACCCTGTTTGGAAGAGAAAAATCACTGTTTTGTTCCTAAACAATGGATGCCAAAATTTTGGCCTTCTGTATAGTAATAAGAGACTCGACTTTGCTGGGTCTAAGTGAAAATTTATCTCAGAGAACCAAAAGATTATGCCAGCCCCATTCATGCAAATACACATCTGCCAATATATATTTACATAAATGATTTGACCAGGAATGAGAGTCTATGAGGAGTGAAATCTTGTTCATGTATATCTATGATAAGAGAGAGAAGAATATAGAAAAGCAATTCTTTGTTTCGCAAGTTTGCATGGAGCTAAGTCTGTACATCTTTCTCTCTCTCTACTTGTGCTTCAAATATATCTTAGTTTTGGCTGAATCAAGAATAAAAGAAAAGAAGATCATCCTGTGTTGGGTATCCTGTAGGTTTTCTCATGGACCCCAGGAGACAGCACCCTGGACAGGTGATTATCCCCTGAAGGAGCAGTGCAGAATATAGAGGTCCCCTTGATGCCTGAAAGGGCATAGCAGATGCCCAAGATGCATGTTAGATCCTAAGCTGAAACCCAGTGGGCAGATGGGAGCACCTGGTGAGCACAGACTTTGTGAATACTGTTGTGAAACATCTCCTAGGCACTTGCAGGAATATGCAGGGATGTTCTGTAAGAGGCTGAGGTTCCTGTCAATTCCTGACAATTAGCCCTTAATTTAAGGCCTGGAATTTAAGATTCCATGCTAATGTGTTTTCATTTCTCCCAGCAATCTAGTGGGACTTTGAGAATTCTTTTGGTGATGCCATAAAACTTCCAAGTTTGTTGAAGGCAAGTATACTTTGCTTGGAACACAATTAATTCCAAGTAGAATATTTTATAACAAGGTTTTAAAATATTAGGGATAGAAACACTTTAATTAGTTCTTCAAATTCAAACTCATAGTATTTTTATAAAACACAGTTTGCATAAAATATATATTTCTTTTTTCAAGTAACTCAGTTTAACTAGTTTTTATCAAATTTGCACACGCCATGTCAGCAATCTTCATTCCTCAGTCCCAAATAAATGAAATCACTACTCACCCTAGTTTATGAGACTGAATAAGACTTGGAATACACTGTGAACCTCAGCTCTTTGTGGTTGGTGAGATTTTTCAGTAGTTCTACTTCCTGGAGATTGAAATATTCACCTGCCAGAGATGAGCTCTGGTTCCAGATGTAATCTCCGAGTCATGTTGCTCACCTCCTTTATCTACCTTTACCATGTTGACTTGGTTTCTAGCGTGAGGTTTCTGCTAACCTTGGTTTAACATCTAAGTATTTCTGTTCCTTGATGGAACTATGCCTGGTGTTCTGATATCTTTACAATTTTAGTCATTCTTGTAAAGTGCTTGAAGAGGGAGTGTTTCTGCCACCATCTACCTCTGTTTCAAAGCAATCATTGCCAGATATGATATGGACTATTCCCTGTAGTATCTCATCCTCTGAATTACTCTTCAATCAACTCACAGTATCACCAGTGATTCTGATCCCTATTTGAGTCTTGCTCATCCAGGGCTGTCCTTTACACTGATGTGTCTTGAATCTAAATTGCATATGAAACATGTGGAGATCTAGCTACAGTGCAGTTTATGTTTAGTAGTTTGGGATAGGGTCTGAAATTCTGCTAATGCTGCTGGTCCAAGGACCAGACTTTGATTAGCAAGGCTCTTTGCCTAGAGTATTCCCTCATCAGGCTTCTTTCTGCTGGGTCCACGATTCCTTCTTCTTCTTTCTACACCCCCACCCACTCTTTTTATCCAAAGTCCTTACATATTTTTGCCTGGATTATTATGAAAACTTTCTGAATAAAACATCCAGGCTATCTGCTGGCCCAAACTGCATTGATTGTCTGCAAGTCAGCTGAGCAAATTCTCATGTAAACTGGAAGATCTCTTTCTGTTCTTGCAGGAAGCCACCTTTTATGACTTATGAATTCAGGCCCTGATAGCCTGAAATCTTAAGTCATATAATAAAAACAAAACAAAAAAATTTGGAAATGTAGGTAACCTCTCAAACTTCAAACCTGTTTGTGATGTTGTTCTGGGTTTCCAGTCCTTATGCCACTAACAGAAAGTGCCTTGTGGGGCTGCTGATAGTCACACAGAAACAAGAACCTGAGTCCACTCAAACAGGCTGACACTTTTTTTTCCCTGGATCTGAGAAGCACTAGGTTGCATGCTATTCCCTTTCTTTTTTGCCACATTGTATTTCTCCTTTCCTTTAAACTGCCTGCAAAACTTATGAAAGAGGGTTAGGACACAACTTTACTAGAGGGTTAGGACACTTTCAGAAACGAAGAAAAAGGCTAAAGTGCTAGTAAAATTGCAAACTTTCCTTGACTAGCCCCAGAAAGGTGCTGAATGACTGCCCCTTCTGAAGGAAAGCAGACCCCTCTATGCAGTGTTAAATTTTGTCTCCAAGTTTACACATGTCCTTTCCAAACATCTCTCTTAAACCAAATGAAATCTCATTTCTTATGTTCTTGTAACTTCTCTGTCTCTTACAACATGTTGAAGCCTTGGTGGCTTCAGCTGAGTAGGTAGTGGCTCTTGCCATTGTCTGGTCTCACAAGCTCTTCAATTTGACTGGTCTTCAATATTTGTACAAGTGGGAGTTGTGATCCTGAATATTCTTTGATGGGTTGACCTATAAAGGATACATTTAATTTTAAAACATACTATATAAATCTATTTTGGGAAAATAGTTTTCCTCTATTAACAAGGCATGCGGAATCTTACATGTAGTGTTCATGGATGTCTGTTATAACAAATGTTTGTTTTTCTTTCTGTCTTTGCTTGGGGTCTATTGAAACTACAATAGAGCTATGTCTAACTCTAATGGTTTAAGATAAATTGTGAAATGTAGGGAACTTCTCAGATGTAAAGTAAGCTTTATTTATTATCTCTTATGTATTTTTTTTTCCTGAGTCATGGTTTCCTCATTGGTACAGGTAAAATCTCTTAGGCTCTAAGAATCTCATAAAGTCTCAGAAAGGGATCTGAACCTTCTCTTGATGTGACACCATGGAAAAGCAGGTAAACCTTCATAAACCTTTGTTCTGGTCTTTAGCTAAGCTGGGACTTACCAGGTTCCTAACAGTAACTTTAAGAACTGACATTTCCATCCTGATGTATATCCATGGGGACAATTTGGGTGCTAAAGGATATGAGTCTAGTATTATCCAGTGTGAAGTACTCCTGTCTTGGATCAATCATCACAACATATTAAGCATCAGAAAGCAGTAGATTTCCCTCTCTGTCCTCTGTGAGGAGCATGAAGTCTATAGAGATTCTGTAACTTTCCCAAGGTCATGCAGGAGGTGAGTAGTAATTCAGTGCTTGAGCTTTCACTTCCTGTTTAGAGCACTATTTAATAAGCTAGTATAAACACATTTCTAAAGACAAATGTGATTTTCACAGTATTTCATTTTCTCTGTTATTAAAAAAAAAAAACCCTCCATTTTGACAAGCCCTCTGGCTATAGTCCACATTTCTCTATAGACAGCAGTCTCAGAAAGTGTGATTAAAAACTGAAATGTACTTTTGGGAAATGAGAATGTGCTCTGAAATCCTGTTCAGTGCTTTTCCACTTGGAAAACAGTTAAAAAGTGTCTTGATTTTTTAAAGATGTTCATTATTTTTCATAACTCTAACACAAAGAAGCTTAGAGTTATTATCATTCCAATTTGGCAATAACCATTTCAGTGATTATCCCAGCATCATCCAGTAGGTTATTCACCAAATGGAGGCAGGTTTTCAGGGCTGATATGCATGTATCATTGATGGACTATATAGTCTGGTTCTTGTAACCTCTTTGCTTCTTACTTTCTCATTTCTAAAGTTCTGAACAGTTCTAGACTTTCAATTCTATTTCATATTATTTCTATTTTTAAAATATTACAAAATATTTAGGCACTGTTGTAAGAACTTTATCTTTAAAATAACCCTTTTATATAAGTACTTACTGTTACGCCTATTTATGGATGAGGAAACTAATCGAACCATATCCTAATTCATTTGTGTAAAGTCACATAGCTATTAAGTGTCATCATCACTATTGGAACCTGGTCTGGCTCTAGGATCGATGCTCTTGATCACTGGCATTATGACATTGCTCTTGCTCAATCTTTGTAGCTCTCCATTTCTTGGTCTGTAGTTTAGGAGGTCTTTCTTTTCCTTACCAGTGCTTTAAAATTTGTTCTTCTAGATTAATCACAAAATGTGTTTGGGTTAATGATGAAAGGGGTCACCAAATATCTTATAAGTTCCCAGGCAGAAATATTTAACACCTGTCAGAAGAGTCTCTATGGGCAGGTCTAATTTGGTAAGTGGAAGGTTATGCTTGTAGAAATCCATGGTTGAAGTACTTTAATCAGCACTCCTTTGCCCTTCCACCCCTATCCTGGCTCACATGCACACTGGCAGCCAATCAGCAAAGTAGAGATGGGGCCTCAGGAAAGCCGAATTCTGAAACAGATTTGACTGAAATGGAAATGACTTGAATCTTGATTCTGAACCTCAAAAATGTTCTTTTGAAAGGAAACTCATTGAGAAGAAACACATCTTTTTCTGAAGGTTTTGAGAAACCAGCTTATATGAAAACCTTTTGTTTTTAATGTCTGAAATATTATCAACCTAGTTAAAGGCAAGAAATGTAGAAACTCTTCTAAGAACTTCTCATATGAAATGTTTGAATTATTTGGGAAGGAATTATGATTTTTAGGTGCAAATAAATGAGCCCTGAACATCAAAGATATAAGATTTAATTCATTAAGGGTTATTTCTTGTGGGGAGTCCTATGCTTGGGTTAAGGCTTTGTTGTAGGAAATGGGTGAGCCCAGTCATGGTTGGAGTCTAAGAAAAAAAATACCTGTGTTTGCTTCTCAGCACTTGGGCAACTGTAAGAGACTGCTGTAACCTCCTTCCCATGAGGGCAGTGTTATTGCTGTTGTAAATGTGAGGGAAGGAAGATGTGAGTTTCCATGTGGAAACTACCAGATGTTGTTGACAGCTGTATAGCTGAGCCCCACTTCCAGCAGACATCAGATACAAAACCCCAGCTTAAAAAAAATGATTAGTTAGGGATTATCTATTTGCATTTAAAAGCACTCTTTACTTCTCAAAAGGTCCAACAGGGAGCTACTTTAAATAGCTAGTCCCCATAATGTGCTTAAAATAGAATTTGATTTATAAACAACTTCTCAGAAATACAACAACTACAATAAGGGAAGTATAATTATAACTTTAAAAAGAGAATTACATGATTCTTTATATAGAACATTTAAATAGGAGATGTCTACTCCATTTCCTTTAAACCTGTATTTCAAGTTGTTTAAAGCCATTATTTCAAATGATATATTCAAACGACCTGATAATATAAGTTATCTTACATTATTACCTGGTTTACAATTTACATTGCTTTTATAAATGCTGCCATTGTGACTGGACCTTCTCCATATCCCTGTGAGGTCAATGAGGGAGGAAATAAGTAGCCCATTTAACAAGTGAGCTTGGTAATGTTCTGAAATACTAGAACAAGCCTTTTTAGATATAGTTAGTATAGCATTTTTCTTCTTTAATTAATTTTTTAATTGACAAAAATTTTATGTATTTATCATGTACAAATGATGTTTCGATATATGCATATATTCTGAATACCTGAATCATTCTAATGAAGATATGTGTTACCTCACACTATTTTGTGTGTGTGTGTGTGTGTGTGTGTGTGTAGTGAGAACACACAAAATCTATTCTCTTAGTGGTTTTCAAGAATATGATATAGTTATATAACTATGCTTGCCATGTTATATAACAGGTCTCTTGAACTTCTTCAAGAGAAATTTTGTATTCTTTGACCAACATCACCATAACCTGACTGTCCCCCAACCCCTACTCTCCATTTAGCTGAGATCAGTATTTATTTCTCTTTTCCTGATTTATTTCACTTAACATGATATCCTTCAGGTTCATCCATGTTGTTCCAAAAGACAGAATTCCCTATTTTTTTATGGCTGAATAGAATTCTATTGTGTGTATAGCCTTTAGAATCTTTATCTATTCATCCATTGATGGACACTTAGGTTATTTCTATTTCTTGGTTATTTTGAGTAATGCTTCAATAAACAGAGGAGTGCAGGTTATTTCTATTTCTTGGTTATTTTGAGTAATGCTTCAATAAACAGAGGAGTGCAGATGTCTCTTCCACATATTGATTTTGTTTCCTTTGAATATATACCTAGTAGAAGGATTGATGGATCATATGGTAGTTCTATTTTTACTTTTTTGAGGAAACTTCAAACTGTTTTCCATAATGGCTATACTAATTTATATTTCCATGAACAACATGAGATCATACTCCTTTCTCTCCATCTTCCAAATGTTTATCTTTTGTCTTTTTGATAATAATCATTCTAACTGGCGTGAAATGATATCTCATTGTGGTTTTGATATTTCCTGGATGATCATTGACTTTTAGGACCATTTCATAAACTCTGGCTATTTGTATGTCCTTATTTGAGAAATGTCTACTTAATTCCTTTGCCCATTTTTTAGATAGGTTATTTGATTTTTTTCTTAAGAGTTTCATGAGTTCCTTATACATTTGAAATATTAACCCCTTCTCAGATGTATGGTTTGCAAATATTTTGTATCATACTATAGGTGGTGTTTCTACTCCGTTCATTCATTTGCTAGGCAGAAGCCTTTTAGTTTGATGTAATTCCATTTGTCCATTTTTGCTTTTGTTACCTGTGTTTTAGGGTTTGTAAAAGTTCACTTCACATCACTATGAAAAAATGACTGAGGGAATTAACTTATAAACAGTTTATTTTTGTTCATACATGGTCTCAAGGTTCGACTCCAGGTTCACATGCCCTATTTTATACTGGACTTCTGGCAAGGGCAGCATGTCATGGTGGGAACACATGGTGGACCAAACCACTTACCTCATGAACCAGAAAAAAGAATGACAGACAGACTTGGGTCCTACATTCCTATTCAAAGTTAAGACTCCAGTGACTTAAAAGCCTACCATTAGGGCAAACCCATTGAAGACCCACACCACCTCCCAATAGACCAAGCTTTTTTTTTTTTAATTTTTATTGTTGGTTTTTCAAAACATTACATAGTTCTTGATATATCATATTTCACACTTTGATTCAAGTGGGTTATGAACTCCCATTTTTACCCCATATACAGATTGCAGAATCACATCGGTTACACATCCACTGATTTAAATATTGCTATACTAGTGTATGTCGTATTCTGCTGCCTTTCCTATCCTCTTCTATCCCCCCTCCCCTCCCCTCCCCTCCCCTCTTCTCTTTCTACCCCATCTACTGTAATTCATTTCTCTCCCTTGTTTTTTTCCCCTTACCCCTCACTTCCTCTTGTATGTAATTTTGTATAACCCTGAGGGTCGCCTTCCATTTCCATGCAATTTCCCATCTCTCTCCCTTTTCCTCCCACCTCTCATCCCTGTTTAATGTTAATCTTCTTCTCATGCTCTTCCTTCCTACTCTGTTCTTAGTTACTCTCCTTATATCAAAGAAGACATTTGGCATTTGTTTTTTAGGGATTGGCTAGCTTCACTTAGCATAATCTGCTCTAATGCCATCCATTTCCCTGCAAATTCTATGATTTTGTCATTTTTTAATGCAGAGTAATACTCCATTGTGTATAAATGCCACATTTTTTTTAATCCATTCGTCTATTGAAGGGCATCTAGGTTGGTTCCACAGTCTTGCTATTGTGAATTGTGCTGCTATGAACATCGATGTAGCAGTGTCCCTGTAGTATGCTCTTTTTAGGTATTTAGGGAATAGACCAAGAAGGGGAATAGCTGGGTCAAATGGTGGTTCCATTCCCAGCTTTCCAAGAAATCTCCATACTGCTTTCCAAATTGGCCGCACCAATCTGCAGTCCCACCAGGAATGTACAAGTGTACCCTTTTCCCCACATCCTCTCCAGCACTTGTTGTTGTTTGACTTCATAATGGCTGCCAATCTTACTGGAGTGAGATGGTATCTTAGGGTGGTTTTGATTTGCATTTCTCTGACTGCTAGAGATGGTGAGCATTTTTTCATGTACTTGTTGATTGATTGTATGTCCTCCACTGAGAAGTGTCTATTCAGGTCCTTGGCCCATTTGTTGATTGGGTTATTTGTTTTCTTATTGTTTAATTTTTTGAGTTCTTTGTATACTCTGGATATTAGGGCTCTATCTGAAGGGTGAGGAGTAAAGATTTGTTTCCAGGATGTAGGCTCCCTATTTACCTCTCTTATTGTTTCTTTTGCTGAGAAAAAACTTTTTAGTTTGAGTAAGTCCCATTTGTTGATTCTAGTTATTAACTCTTGTACTATGGGTGTCCTATTGAGGAATTTGGAACCCGACCCCACAGTATGTAGATCGTAGCCAACTTTTTCCTTCTATCAGACGGCGTGTCTCTGATTTGATATCAAGCTCCTTGATCCATTTTGAGTTAACTTTTGTGCATGGCGAGAGAAAGGGATTCAGTATCATTTTGTTGCATATGGATTTCCAGTTTTCCCAGCACCATTTGTTGAAGATGCTATCCTTCCTCCATTGCATGCTTTTAGCCCCTTTATCAAATATAAGATAGTTGTAGTTTTGTGGATTGGTTTCTGTGTCCTCTATTGTGTACCATTGGTCCACCCGCTTGTTTTGGTACCAGTACCATGCTGTTTTTGTTACTATTGCTCTGTAGTATAGTTTGAAGTCTGGTATCGCTATACCGCCTGATTCACACTTCCTGCTTAGAGTTGCTTTTGCTATTCTGGGTCTTTTATTTTTTCATATGAATTTCATTATTGCTTTCTCTATTTCTACAAGAAATGCCGTTGGGATTTTGATTGGCATTGCATTAAACCTATAGAGAACTTTTGGTAATATCACCATTAATGATGTTAGTTTTGCCTATCCATGAACAGGGTATATTTTTCCATCTTCTAAGATCTTCTATTTCTCTCTTTAGGGTTCTGTAGTTTTCATTGTATAAGTCTTTCACCTCTTTTGTTAGGTTGATTTCCAAGTATTTTATTTTTTTGAGGATATTGTGAATGGAGTGGTTGTCCTCATTTCCATTTCAGAGGATTTATTGCTGATATACAGGAATGCCTTTGATTTATGCGTGTTGATTTTGTATCCTGCCACTTTGCTGAATTCATTTATTAGCTCTAATAGTTTCTTTGTAGACCCTTTTGGGTCTGCTAGGTATAGAATCATGTCACCTGCAAATAGTGATAATATAAGTTCTTCTTTTCCTATTTTTATGCCTTTAATTTCTTTCATCTGTCTAATTGCTCTGGCCAGTGTTTCGAGAACTATGTTGAACAGAAGTGGAGAGAGAGGGCATCCCTGTCTTGTTCCAAATTTTAGAGGGATTGCCTTCAATTTTTCTCCATTCAGAATGATGCTAGCCTTAGGCTTAGCATAGATAGCTTTTACAATATTGAGGTATGTTCCTGTTATCCCTAGTTTTTCTAGAGTTTTGAACATAAAGGGATGCTGTACTTTGTCGAATGCTTTTTCTGCATCTATCGAGATGATTATATGGTTCTTATCTTTAAATCTATTGATATGGTGAATAACATTTATTGATTTCTGTATATTGTACCAGCCTTGCATCCCAGGGATGAATCCTACTTGATCATGGTGCACATTTTTTTTGATGTGTTTTTGTATCCGATTTGCCAGAATTTTATTGAGGATTTTTGCATCTAGATTCATTAGAGATATTGGTCTGTAGTTTTCTTTCTTTGAATTGTCTTTGTCTGGTTTAGGAATCAGGGTGATGTTGGCCTCGTATAATGAATTTAGAAGTTCTCCCTCTTTTTGTATTTCCTGGAATAGCTTGAAAAGTATTGGTATTAGTTCTTCTTTAAAGGTTTTGTAAAACTGTGCTGTATACCCATCCAGTCCTGGGCTTTTCTTAGTTGGTAGTCTTTTTATGGTTTCTTCTATTTCCTCAATTGATATTGGTCTGTTTAGGTTGTCTATATCCTCCTGACTCAATCTGGGTAGATCATATGACTTAAGAAATTTATCGATGCCTTCACTATCTTCTATTTTATTGGAGTATAAGGATTCAAAATAATTTCTAATTATCTTCTGTATTTCTGAATGTCTGTTGTGATATTGCCTTTTTCATCCCATATGCCAGTAATTTGAGTTCTCTCTCTTCTTCTCTTCATTAGCATGGCTAAGGGTCTGTCGATCTTATTTATTTTTTCAAAGAACCAACTTTTAGTTTTGTCAATTTTTTCAATTGTTTCTTTTGTTTCAATTTCATTAATTTCAGCTCTGATTTTAATTATTTCTTGCCTTCTACTTCTTTTGCTGTTGTTTTGCTCTTCTTTTTCTAGGATTTTGAGATGAAGTGTGAGATCATTTATTTGTTGGTTTTTTCTTTTTTTAAGGAATGAACTCCAGGCAATGAAGTTTCCTCTTAGAACTGCTTTCATTGTGTCCCATATATTCCGATATGTTGTGTCTGTGTTTTCATTTATCTCTAAGAATTTTTTAATTTCCTCCTTGATGTCTTCTATAACCCATTGATTACTCAGTAACCTATTGTTCATTATCCAAGTGATGCATGGTTTTCCTTCCTTCTTTTATCATTGATTTCCAGTTTCATTCCATTATGATCAGATAAGATGCATGGTATTATCTCTACTCCTTTATAAAATCTAAGAGTTGCCCTGTGACATAATATATGATCTATTTTTGAGAAGGATCCATGTGCTGCTGAGAAAAAAGTGTAACTGCTTGATGTTGGGTGGTTTATTCTATATATGTCAATTAAGTCTAGGTTATTAATTGTATTATTGAGTTCTATAGTTTCTTTATTCAACTTTTGTTTGGAAGATCTGTCCAGTGGTGAGAGAGGTGTGTTGAAGTGTCCCATAATTATGGTATGGTGGTCTATTAGACTCTTGAACTTGAGAAGAGTTTGTTTGATGAACATAGCTGCACCATTGTTTGGAGCATATATATTTATGATTGTTATGTCTTGTTGGTGTATGGTTCCCTTGAGCAGTATGTAGTGTCCCTCTTTATCCCTTTTGATTAACTTTGGCTTGAAATCTATTTTATTTGATAAGAGTATGGACACTCCTGCTTGTTTCCGAAGTCCATATGAGTGATATGATTTTTCCCAACCTTTCACCGTCAGTCTATGTATGTCTTTTCCTATCAAATGCATCTCCTGTAGGCAGCATATTGTTGGATCGTTTTTTATGATCCATTCTACTAGCCTGTGTCTCTTATTGGTGTGTTTAAGCCATTAATATTTAGGGTAATTATTGAGATATGGATTGTTCTTCCAACCATATTTGTGTATTTATGTTACTTAGCATGTTTGTTTTTCCTCTTTGATTATTTTTCCCCTTTACTGTACTACCTCCCACTGTTGGTTTTCATTGTTATTTTCCATTTCCTCTTCCTGTAGTGTTTTGCCAAGGATGTTTTGAAGAGATGGTTTTCTAGTTGCAAATTCTTTTAACTTTTGTTTATCGTGGGAGGTTTTAATTTCATCTTCCATCCTGAAGCTTAATTTTGCTGGATACACAATTCTTGGTTGGAACCCATTTTCTTTCAGCGTTTGAAATATGTTGTTCCAGGATCTTCTAGCTTTCAGAGTCTGTGTTGAAAGCTCAGCTGTTATCCTGATTGGTTTACCCCTAAATGTAATCTGCTTCCTTTCTCTTGAAGCTTTTAAAATTCTCTCCTTATTCTGTATGTTGGGCATCTTCATTATAATGTGTCTAGGTGTGGATCTCTTATGATTTTGCACATTCGGCGTCCTGTAGGCTTCTAGGATTTGGGATTCTGTCTCATTCTTCAAGTCTGGGAAGTTTTCTCATATTATTTCGTTGAACAGATTGCTCATTCCTTTGGTTTGGACCTCTATACCTTCCTGTATCTCAATGACTCTTAAGTTTGGTCTCTTTATGTTATCCCATATTTCTTGGACGTTCTGCTCATGGTTTCTTAAGAGTCTCGCTGAGCTGTCTATGTTCTTTTCAAGTTGAATAATTTGTCTTCATTGTCTGATGTTCTATCTTCTAAGTGTTCTACTCTGCTGGTAGTATTCTCATTTGAATTTTTAAGTTGGTTTATTGCTTCCTGCATTTCTAGGATTTCTGTTTGTTTGTTTTTTATAACCTCTATCTCCCTGTATAGTTGATCTTTTGCTTCTTGGATTTGTTTATGTAATTCATTGTCGAAGTGATCTTTCATTGTCTGATTTTGCTGTGTAATGTCTTCCTTGAGACTCCAGATCATCTGAAGCATGTAAATCCTGAATTCTTTATCTGACATTCCATCTGCTGCAGCTATTACCTCTTCTAAAGTTGAGTTGACCTGCATTGCTTGTGGTCCTTTCTTTCCTTGTCTTTTCATACTGCTCGCGTTTCTTTCTGCTTGGTGAAACTGTTGTGTTATTGAATTTTCCCCCTATATATTTGTATTGCTCTTGTATAGTTGCAAAGTCTCTCTTGAAGGGGCGGGTGGTGGCTGTGCTCCTCCTCCAATTGGGGTGATCTGTCTACCACGCTGGCGGGCCACTGGGCCTGTTCTCCAGGTTGCAGGTCTGCCTACCTTGCAGGCACGGGCGGCGGCTGTGTCCCTTCTCCAATTGGGGTGATCTTTCAACTAGGCCGGCTGGCCTCTGGGCCGTTTCTCCAGGATGCACGGTCTGCCTACCTTGCGGGCGGCAGCTGGGCCCTTCCTCCAATTGGGGTGATGTGTCTACCACTCTGGCAGGCCGCTGGGCCTGTTTTGCCGGTCTGTCGCAGGTCTGCCTACCTTCCCAAGCTTTTAATACGTGGAACTTTTTGCAGTTTTCAAATGACAGATCATGAGCTTTCTTACCCTCCATAATTGCATAAGTAAATATCTTATATAGAATACACATATATTCTAATGGCTCTGTTTCTCTAGAGAACTTTAACAGATACAGACTCCCAGAAAACTTTTGCCATAAACATAATTCATGAGCCTTAAGTTTAGACAGCTAGAGATGTTCTGTATTGTGAGGAAACATCCATAAATGCAGGTAATGCCTATTAATATAAAATACATATTAATATTAAGAATTCTTCAAAGCCAGGAGTAGTGGCTCACACCTGTAATCCCAGTGGCTTGGGATGCTGAGGCAGAAGGATCATGAGTTCAAAGCTAGCGTCAGCAAAAGCGAGGCACTAAGCAACTCAGTGAGACCCTGTCTCTAAATAAAATACAAAATAGGGCTGGCGATGTTTCTCAGTGGTTGAGTGCCCCTGAGTTCAATCCCCAGTACCAAAAAAAAAAAAAAAAAAATCTCCAGGGTCTGCAGTTTTTTATGTTTTAAAGAGCAAGAAAATTCCTTATCATTTTAAGTGACTATTTAATAAGATTAGATATTGAAATAAAGAGGGGAAAATGAAGGAACAAAGTGAAATTACCAATAAACCCATTAAAATTTATTACATCACATGAGATTCTCTAATAACTAATCCTGACATGGTCTTCAATAAGTCTATTCCAGGGATTTAAAAAAGAGTGAAATTGTTGGATAAAAAAGGAGTAAGAGTTATAGTAGTAGTAAAACTGAAGGCAAGAATTAGCACAAAATATAAACTCATCTGAGGTAAAAGGAAGTACTATGAGGACTCCCTTTCTCTGTGTAACTTGAAGGTTGGTGGGGATGGAGTGGGAGTTATCTAGATTCCCAAACATCAGTTGGAAAAGTAGCTTGACCTTCCTCATTGATATTCATGCTGCCAGATGGGAGTCTATGAATCTTCTAGATTACCTATCATTTTGTGTGTTTATACACATCTGTCTTTCTTTTCTCTTATTTTAAAAATGTATTTAGAATTTCACTATACTTTAAAATGTCAGTTATTTGGTATTGCTTTTCCATTGATTAGATATTAGAAACACTATGTTCATGCATTTTATTTACACCTTACCACTGTATAAAACCTTATTCTTTATGTATAATTAAAATATGAGAATTCAAGGTGAAGAGAATCAGAACAAAAAGCCCTAAGCTTATTATTCCTGAAATCCATTAATGGTATCATTTTGGTACATTTACAGCAGAACAGTGGAGCTAATCACAACTTCATGACTGAGAAAGTTAAGAATATTTTTTTTCTTTCACAAAGTCAATGAGCCTATATGAGATGGACTACTTTATGTTCACAGATATACAGAGTATATACAACCTATGGCTCTTTATCTTTCTTGAGTGTCCTATTAAGAATTGCTGAAGCAGGCAATGTTTCATAAAACATCCTGACATGTGCAATCTCAGAGTCTGAAAGAGTATTTAGAAATTTAGTTAGGATTCATCTTTGTCTTTATTAAATAATGGCTTTTAACATGAAAATTTAGTAGATATCTTTAGATAGCAGGTAACTTTATAATTTTCTTTTCTGAAAATATTGTCTCCTTATTCTCTTTAAAAAAAAAACACCTAAATTTTATATGAAGTAATAATTGTATACTTCTGTTGTTGTGGGGTTTTGCTGTATTATTTATTTCACTACATGTAAAACTGGTGTCTCCCAGTCTTCATAGGCTAGTATTCATGTGTTTTTTTTTTCAAAAAGAAATTAAGGCCCATGTGGTTCCATTAGATCTGACCTTTGTAGAGAAACACAATTTAGAATTAAAGGATGTGTTAACCATTTATCTTTGTAGACGACTCTCTTTATTAGTCACTAAAACAGTAGTAAATTTCAAATGTTACATGCAGTATTAGTACCAAAGGTTGTTTTAACTTTTGATATAGGTAATTACAGCTAACAATATACTAAGCAGATTCCAGCCATTTGGGGGGTCATGTTCAATCTATGTGTATTGCACAGATGTGATGATAGTGTTTATTATGTAGTATTCAAGATCAATGGCAGAGGTTGAGAATATCAATATCCAGGTTCACTGCGTCCCATTTGTTTTCCAACTGATTCTGTTTGTTGCAGACACTGATATCTACAAAAAAAATACTGGATATAAAAAAAGAAGAAGAAAAACTCTGGGCTGCATAGCTTCTATGAAAGGAAATTAGACCAGGAAACAAAATATAAAATAACAGGATTAGTTAATGAGTTTGAAACTATGATTCCACTATTTCCTTTGAAAAATAATTTTTATGTTTTTGAATAATCGAGGAGATTATTCCTTGCAGGAAAAATGTAGTAAGACTTTTTATTTACATAATCGAGATGGATTTTGTTCTGATTAAAAGCAACAGTAATGTATAATATCATTTAAATTTTATGGAGTAATATCTAAAAACATTTGATACCAAAATAAGAGAAGTCTCAAGAAGGTTTTAAGAGTTAGTTATATAAATAGCAAAGAAATATGGATAATTGAATAAACAAATATATCAGGTTAGCCTTTTGGGTATTACAGCCTCTTGATATCACTTAGTGACATAGCATTATGTCACTAAGGTAATTTATAAATGGAATATGTAAAAACTGACACTGATGGCCTAAAATTTTTCTCCTGAGTTATGAATTATTATTTTGTTGTTGAATGTTATTTAGGACTCTTTCTAAGATTCAGGTTAGACACATGTAATTATATATAAAATCTTCAGGTTTCTTTTTCCATCCTCAGTACATTAGGGTATTCTTTTAATTGTCAATGACTAGTATGTACAGATTCATAGGTCATCTCATTTGATGGAAAAATCTTATTTGATTTTTCTTTTGGGACATACCTTGTAATCTAGTTATCAGAGATGTATGTAAATACATCTTTGGGTACTTAAATATTTTAACCTCAGTGCCCCTGATTGCAAATCAGAGAGGAGGGTCTAATAATTAAGAGACCAACTCAAGGAAGCTTTGCTGACCATCACTGTTTCTGTTAACTTAGGGCTTTACAAACGTATGATCTGGTTCTGGTTCTTTCTCTTTGTAGGTGGGGATAGTAACTGCTTTTCAAATGAAAATTGTAATCTGTATATTCTAGAGTAGGTGGTGAGAAAGGAAAATGGTAGCAGAAAGACTGAAAAAGGAATTTTTAATTTACATATGTACAATGTTATTTAAAAATACCCTTGAACATACGATTTTTTTAAAAAAAATTCTAAATGAAGAAAAATATTCTGCTTATAGTTAGGGACAGTGAGTTATCCACCAACTGTATGAGTGCATACTGTCAGAGCACCATATAGCATTGTGAATGTATTCAATAGTTGTAGACAATTCTGGAATCAATTTTACTGAGCGTAGTTCTATATTTCTGGCAGTTACAAATGAATCAGAAAAATTGACATTGTCTCATGGGTTGTATTAAATGTTGCTGAGAACAGTTAGTATTTTTAAAGGGCTCTTTCTTTACCAAAGGACTCTCTAGCATCAGATATGCTGGCAGGATAATAGTGGGCTTTATTATCCTCAACACAAGACTGTCAGGATGCAAGCAGAATCTTAGATGCTATTCCTACACATAAACACAGTTAGCTTTTTAAAGCAGTGTGATTCACTGCCTCATGTACAAATAGCAAGGGCATCCAGAGTGAGAAACTCATCCGCCATTTGCCAAACTTCATTCAGTTCACTGTAAACAGTACCAGCTTTCAAACTGCTAAAAATACCCTGCACTAACTTATTGAAAGACAGCGACAGCGCTCCCTTATGGAATCTCAATTCCATGAATGAGTCACATGGAGAACAAATGTTCTATTTAAACTTTTATATTTGAAAGGCATCAATGATTAATTTCACACATAGAGTTGAATGAAATGACATGAAAAATATTTCAAATACAAAAGCTTGTTAAAAAGAATTATGGTTACTGCTATTAGGATATCAATAAGCAAAGAAAACTAATGAACGAGTAGAGTCAGGACAGTGTTGCCTTCCTGGAACATAACTTTATCATGTGAAAATGTCTCAACATTTTTATTTCTTTCAGCAAGAAATCATCTTTCCATGCTGTCCTTTATCCACATATGAAGACTGCATACCATTTTATTTCCACATCAGTTTTATTCTTTTAAAATTTAATAATCAGAGTTCTTGTCTGAAGCATACAGATATAATTTATAATTTGTCTGTACTTTTTTTTAGGATGTGAAATGTAAAATGCCTGGTCTAAGGGTAGAAATAATCCTAAATATCCTTACTTATCTAGAAAACATTTTGAATATCATAAAATTCATTCACATCTGTCGTTTCTGTTCTTCTCTCTGTTTTTATTGTGGTAAAGTATATAAAATGTATAACACAAAACTTGTCATTTTAACCACTTTTAATTTACATTACATTAAGTACATTTATGTTATTGTGCCTCTGTCACTACTGTCCATATCTTAAACTTTTTAATCATCTGTGTTGTGGTTTGGATGTGAGGTGTCCTCAAAAGCTCATGTGTGAGACAATGCAAGAAGGTTTTGAGGAAAAATGATTATGTTATGAGAGTGTTAACCCAGTGAGTTGATTCCCAAATTGAATTAACTGAGTGGTAACTGAAGGCAGGTAGGGTGTGGCTGGAGGAAGTGGGTCACTGGGAGCATGGCTTTGGGGAATATATTTGTATCTGGCAAGTTGCGACCTCTCTCTCTGCTTCCTGATCATCATGTGAACAGTTTCCCTCTGCCATGATTTTTGCCTTACCTTGAGTTCCAAAGAATGTTTGAGTCCACTGTCTACAGATGAAGACTTGTGAAACTGTGAGCACCAAAATAAACTTTTCCTCCTCTACAATTTTCTGGTTGGGTCTTTTAGTCTCAGTAGCAAAAAAGCTGACTAAAACAATCTGACATTGAAATTCTGTACTCACTGAACAATACCTCTTCATTTCTTTCATCCCTAGCCCCTGATAACCACCATTCTACTTTCTGTCTCTGTGAATCTAACTATGCTCAGTACCTCATACAAGTGGAATGTACCATTTTGTGACTGGCTTATTTCACTTAACATAGTGTCCTCAAGGTTCAACTGTGCTATAGCATATATCAGAATGTTGTTCCTTTTTTTAAGGCTGAATAATATTTCATACATTATCAAATAATACAATGATGAGAAATATCACATGTAAAATAATAAGTGTTAATAAAAATAATGTAATATTTTATGCATATATCACATTTTGTTTATTCATTCATCAGGGGACTTCTGAGTTATTTCTGTATTTTTGCTTTTATGAATAATGCTGCTATAAAATTCCCAGGGTGGTAGATTTTTTCCTGTCATTTTATCATCACTTTCTGCATTATGTTTATTTAGATTCATAATATATCTTCTATAGTGAATTATAAGCTCCTTAATGATAGAAGACCTGCTGGTTTTATATTTATAAACCCACAGCATCAACACAAGTTTTAGACATATGGACATCAAATGCTGTCCGTTGGATAACTAAAAGTATCTCAGATAAACCCTAGGCTTTAGACTTTGGATGTAGTACTGCCATCATCAAAATCAGAAAGAGAAAAATAAAACACCTTTTTGACAATGATCACAGATAAACCCCTGTATTCCCCTCTGAGTCTCTAATTTCCTTTAAGAATGCTCAGAATAAGCAGTTTATCCAAATCAG
Source organism: Marmota flaviventris (assembly GCF_047511675.1). Taxonomy (NCBI): domain Eukaryota; kingdom Metazoa; phylum Chordata; class Mammalia; order Rodentia; family Sciuridae; genus Marmota; species Marmota flaviventris. The sequence goes on along the minus strand of NC_092511.1, from coordinate 32,805,727 downwards.
ACTTTCAGGTGTGTTAAATTACATTCTAAGCTCTTTGAAGTGGCACAAAATTATCTAAATGCTCTTGCTATAAATCTGAAAGATGGAATATTTAAGGCTTAACCTGATTCAATGAGTTAACAGCTTACTTTGTTACTGTTGTGTAAAGACTCAATAGATAACAGAACTTATTTGCCAGTCTTGTTGGGAAGTCTTATAAGTTAATTTAGCACCTAATTAGCCCATCAACACAAGATTTTTTAGCTGATTTAATTTTTACCACAATATTTATCCACATAACATAACTTCAGCAATATACATTATCAAGACTGATGCATTCAATGATTCTGAATGTAGAGAAAGAGCTAAAGTTTGAAAAGATGATAAAAATTGAATTCCTTTAGCATTGCTGTGGATCCAGATGCTATATCATGTAGTTGGTATTCAGTATTTCACATGAGGAAGTTTCTGCTTTACTTCTGATTCCTTTTTTTTGAATAGAAGAGAAAACTAAGGAGCAGAAAAGTTATTTAATTTGGTAGTAGATTTGGCATATGTTTGAGTCCAATTTGGTTTGCACACCAATATACTATCTTTCAATTTTTAAAATGCTCTTTGCAATGAAATTATTCTTACATTTTTTAAAGCTTGTTCATTTCCCCAAGCTACATAATTAGGTTAAACTAATAGACCACAAAAGGGACTAATTCTTTAAAAATTATTTTTAAATAAATGCAAACTATATATTTTCCCTCTCTAGGAGGAACCACTGTTATTTATTTGGTTTGTACCATTCTGTGGATGTCCTTTGAAAAATATGAGCTATACTTCTTGTATTTGCTTTCCTTAAAACAGTTTATTTTTTTATATAAAACTTTATTTTAGTGTTATTGATTTTATTTTTTTAAACACATGACAACAGAATGCATTACAATTCTTATTACACATGTAGAGTACAGTTTTTCTTATCTTTGTATATAGAGTATGTTCATGCCAATTTATGCCTTTATACATGTACTTTGTTCTTTTTTGCATTACAATTCTTATTACAAATATATATCACAATTTTCATACCTTTGTTTATATATAAAGTATGTTGACACTCAATTCGAGTCTTCATACATGTACTTTTGATAATGATGTCCATCACATTCCACCACCCTTGCTAATCCCCTGCCCCCTCCCTTTCCCTCCCACCCCTCTTCCCTATCTAGAAATCATCTAATCCTCCCATGTTCTCCCTCCCTAGCCCACTATGAGTCAGCCTCCTTATATCAGAAAAAACATTTGGCACTTATTTTTGGGGGATTGGCTAATTTCACTTTGCATCAGTACATATAATGCTGCTTCATATTTTAAATGGCTATATAAAATTCCACTTTTTGGTTGAATCACAATTATTTAACCATTCCAATATTGAACAACATTTAGATTGCTGCCTTTTTATTTTGCTATTGAAACAGACATTTCAATAATTATCTTTGTATTATATCACTTTATGCATATGCTAAACTACTTTAAGGATAATTCAGTTCTTCATATTAGTAGATATTAAATATAAATTCCTTAAATATTTTAAGGTCATCAAAAAATAAATTTCCTCTCAAAGTCCTTTATAAATTCCACTGAATTGACATCAGAATGCTGTGAGGAGGCATGAGCAATAATTGCATTACAGCTATAATTAAATTAAATGAAAAACCAGAAGAAAACTAGCAGCATAGTGTGCTAGCATCATACAGCTAATGTATTCATAAGGTTAGAAAGAATAGAAAAAAGTTAGAAGAGAAAAATTTGGAGGGGGAAGAACAAGAGGAGGCCTGCAGGATAGATGCGCCAGGGCAGAGCAAGTCCACCCTTAGCTCCTGCCACTCCTCTTCCTCTCCATGCTTTTCTGTTTTCAATAACTGTGACCAGACAACCAGAAGGCTTTGAAGAAGTTAGTGCTGATAAAAAGGATGTCAAATTATGATTAAGCCAACAAAATAATTAAGGGGCTTTAGTAATATCAAGTAATTAAAAGAACAAGGATTTAACTTAGAGAAAGCAGGCCTCAATATGGTTGTGTAGTTTGAATGCTTGAAGTGTCCATGAACAGACTGAAATAAATCAAAGAGAATGGTTGTTTGCTTCTCCTTTTTGTTTCATACATCTGATAGCTCTTAGATCTATTCCGTCTCTAACAGGAAGGATGCATAGAAACAAAAATCCTGATTCCAGGAACAGCAGTGGAATACTGTTAGAACCATTCTGCAGTCTAGTTCACTGTGGAAGATGCCAAAACACAGCTCCTAATTTTCTTGTCAAGGTTGCATGTCATGCTGATTTTGTCATGCTCTGGAGACAAATCTACTCTTGTACATGTGAGTATACACAGTGCCTCTTCTAGTCTTCTCTGGATACAAGACTAATATCTTCTCTGAAATTCTGTGTATCTATTTCTAAACTCATCTGCATTATTTTTTTTAAAAAAACTCACTCAGATATTGACCATAGATTTGGGAACAGAAACTGGGGAAGGGAACTGGCAATACCTCTCTCTTGGGCATCAGTTTACATCTGCTTTGATCTGGGGTACAAGTGAGGCCTTTGGCATAAAGTGTCACCAGAAAGTAAAGATAGTTGGCTTATCTATTCAGAGTGTGCCAGAGCCTGGGTTTCCTTCATGGCAAAATCTGTGCCTAGAGAGCTAGTAGAGAAAGAGCAGGACTAGGCCCATTTGGTAGAGCTGGGGATTGAAGAGAAATCATGTGCCTTTGTATACCTCTTAGGGATCCAAACCATTTCTCAACATCCATATGTTCAGTGTTCTGAGTTCTAATTCATAGAGGATATGAATTATGATATTTTTCCTAGGATAGCCTAATCTATGAACTTCCATCAGAAAAACCTTTCTGGATTAATGCAAGTAGAAAAAAAAAAGATCAAACATGAAGCAGTCATGAATATGGCTGACTACCATGATTTTTATTTCTGACTTGGTTGGGCTTAAAAAAGCAGCTAATTCTATAATTATCCTCAAAATAACCTAGCCCACTGTGGAAGCCCAGAGTCAGCAACCAATGTTGTAACTGATTTTGCTTAAGTCCATTAATGGATGGTCCCTAATGGATTTAACAATGTCTTTTGTTTCTGAAGCCTGCATCTCTGACTTGAAGCTTGTATCCACATTCCTGACCTGTATCTGACTTGAGTCATTTTTATTAGTTTCTTTGCTAAAGTTTACATGCAGTGCGTTTGTCCATTACTTGATCCAAACCATTCACCTCTGACTTTAGATTTGCTCATAAATACTGAACTTGCACATCTACATTTTTGGCCTCTTTCATTGCTTGCCTCTTTATTCACACTGCCTCTATTCTCCTCCCCACTTAAGGTCTTTTCAACCCAGTGTAAGCCTTTGTTGGAACAGCCAGGTGGAAAAACAAAATGTTAAAGATTATTTAAATAAGGAACACATTTTAGAGCAAGAATATAAATAAATCTGATGCAGCTAAGCACCTTGATAACTAAAGTAATCTAGTTTCCTCTTAGTCTTGATCAGAAGAAATCTATCATGAGTCAGTTAATAGCCTTTCTGTGGGCTGTGAGGTCCTGACTCTTTTGGTTTCAAAAATTTCAGGGCAGATTAACAATAGCCCTTTACAGTTTTATGATAACACAGGTCAATAGCCAACTTAAGAATGACCAGGAAAGTGCTCTGTTTATTCTTCAGTTTTCAATTCTTAATTCTATCCTTCTTTTCTTTGCTTAGAGCTAATAGAAAAAAAATTTAAAAAGAACATTTTGACACTCTTTTCTTTCTAAAATAATGATCTTTAGACAAAAATACTCGTCATGCATTTCTTTTTTCATTTACTGATAATGCAAAGACAGTTTATATATATATGACTCAACTAAGTCACATTTTGGTAAATGCTGCAAACCAACATTTTAAAACTTTGGAATACTCAAATAGAAAAAAATAGTGCTTTGCTTTTCATTTCTTATTTGTCATTTCTTTATGGCAAAATTTAATTTTTCCCAAACCTACTGTAAACGGGAGATACCACCATCCCTTTCTCCCATTAATTTACCTCTACATAACTACCAATTTTCTCTTCTATAACTGCCATTACTCAGTAGTTTTCTGCCCATATCAATTTTTTACTCCAACTGCATTACTGTTATTAGGTTTTCTAGCAATTCACATATTATTTTCCTGAACTATCAATAAAGGTCTGTGACACATGAAGCTCATAAGCAAAGGGAATTCTGTGAAGTGCTATGTCTCCTTATACCTTTTGTGGGTAAGAAAAGATTTAGAAAAAATTGCATCCCAAACAATGCCATTTTTTTTATCACAGTCTGATATGAATGGTGATGTTTTTCCACCTTCAGGGAACTGATGAGAGAACTTTAAGAAGTGCCATTTAAAACAGTCATTTTATCCAAGAAAAGACTAGTTCATGCTGTAAGTCAGAACAAAGTTTCCAAGCGAGTAGAACATTATTCTTCTGAATGAGGAAAATGAGCGTCTTTGTATTATATGTAATGGAAGAAAAGGAAAGTTGTCTGAGTTTCAGGCCTGAGAAACCCACATTACTGTTCAAGACATGGGCAACCTACCAATGGTGTGGAATGTTTGTTTATCTTGTGATTGTTTCATAGTCTTTTCTCTGTATGGGATGCATTACTGAGAGATCAAAAAGGCAGAAATGGCAAATACATGGACCCAGTTTGGTGATCACAAGCAATGTATTTATGGGAAACTCCTGGTACTTAGAAACTATTGTTTAACTAGAATGGATTCTTGGTACTATACAAAACAAAGCCAACAATAAAGAAGGATAAAAATGTTCTAAGAGTTTATTCAACCAGAGTAGAAAGGCTGGTGTTGCTCTGCTTCTGCTGAATTATTCATCTGGAAAGGTTGTGAAATCTGCAATCAGGCTCTTTGAAAACTGTCACAAAAATAAATTATAAATGTGAATTTCCTGCCTCTTCTTTTTTAATTTTATTCATTTTTCAGCCATGGTCAACTTATGAATTAGGGGTTAGTTTGTTTTCATATAGTCCATATGAACAGTAACTATTTACCAATCTGCTTTCTCCAACTCAAGGTCTTAATGATAAGATCTGGGAGACTAAAATCATTAAATCTTCTATAGTTCAAACTGCTCTGCCAAGGTATGTGTCCTTACTAAACTGCTGACTACAACAAAAATGAACATAATTGATTTCCACTGTGCAGAAATTCAGTTCAGAACGGACAGGGACTGAGCCAATGAGAATGAATATAGCTCTCCTAATGGTCCAGTGCTCCTAAATTCAACACATTAATAGAGTTTAAAGATCTAGAGTTTTCATTTGAAAATATGGCCATGATTTCAGGAGGAAAAATCCTAGATTTTTGTTATATGAATAATGCTTTAACATATTTCATCTTTTTTTATACCATAAAAGGTAATATATGTACATGTTATCATGTGGCTAGAGGAAACTGATCAATCCAAAAGCAAATAGTATCTCCCCGAAGAATTTTGGCACAAAGATGAGGTTCTTCAACTTATTGGCTACATATATGGATTTTATTACTTCTGGCATTATTCATTTGATACATTATCTTTTGTGAAATTGCTAAGCTAAAATTAAAGATGGCTAGAAGCTAAATCTGCCAGTTTCAGTTTCATGATATTCAATTCTTCAAGTCTCAGTTTCCTTATTTGTAAAGTAGGTGCTTTTAAAAGCATAATTACTCTCCGGCTGTTAGTACAGTTCATAAACTAAAAAAAATGTAAAGTTTTATTAATAATAATGATAAATCAGAAAACAGAAAAAATGCATTTACCAATAGCAATAAATATAACAATATCCAGATGAAACTTTACAAAAAGTGTGTGTGAAGAAAGTTATAAAATTTTACATATTAAATAAAGAAATTCATAAAAATGGGAGCTCATAACCCACTTGAATCAAAGTGTGAAATATGATATATCAAGAACTTTGTAATGTTTTGAACAGCCAACAATAAAAAATTAAAAAAAAAAGAAAGCAAAAAAATAAATAAAGAAAGAAAGAAATTCAGTTGGCTTGCTTAGAGAAAATTTTAAGTATATGTCTTATTTATTCAAAACGATATTAAGATTTTGTACCATTCTAATCAAAATCCTAGAGATATTTTTTAAAAAATACTTAATTGACTCCCAAAAGTATAAGATATATTTATATTTATAATTTTATTATAATGTAGGCTCTGTTTGATTCTCTAAAGTAGTTTAAACTTTGCTATTACTTGTATGAGAAGATATTGAGTGCAAACCCAGCATTTCTTTAATGTATTTATGTTATTAACACAGTTCTGGTGTTGAGAAAACTATTCATTACCTCAAGATGGTATTATGATTCTCTTTGTGATATTTAAATGCTAAGCATGCACATATACAGAAATTGCAAAAGGGGTAATTGTTGGCTAGGAACAATAAAACATAAAAATATAGTCAAAAAAGCAAATAGAAAATGTGGTGCTTTTAAGGTCACTATCAGAATTAACTAAGAAAGTAAGGCTCTTATAATAGAAAATAATTTATTAGAGTGCAGAATTGCACATGTAGAAAATCAACTTTGTTAGAAAATAGGCAGCTAAGAGGTAAGAGGAAACCATATAGAAGGACGTACTGAACTCCTGCATTATAAGTTTAAAAGTCTGCTCAAACTGCTGAGTGATTTAATTTGAACCAGTTTTAAGGCTTTTAGAAAGAATGTGGTAATTTATTGATTAGTGTTTTACTTATCATGAAAAGCATGTTAATTTTAAACCTACTGGATTATACAGTTTGCAAAGAATTATCCAATAAGATGTGAATTTTCAGCTGGGTGCTGTGACACATGTCTGTAATTCCAGCGGCTCTGGAGGCTGAAGCAAGAGGATCTCAAGATCAAAGCCAGTCTCAGCACATTAGTGAGACCCTGTCTCTAAATCAAATATAAAAAATGGCTGGGAATGTGGTTCAGTGGTTAAGTACTTTGGATTCAATCCATGGTACCAAAAAAAAAAAGTGAATTTTCATGAAGAAGGTGATGAGTTAGAAAAAAATATATTTGAAAATGCACACAGCTTGGGCCACAACATGTATAAAACTACAGAAATGACAGCCTTAAGAGAAGCTATTGCTACCTTTGTGTCTTTAACTGTTTAACACTTGAGCTTCTTAGTGTGTCTCTGATGGTCAAATAAAGGTGATTAAGAAAATAAATATATAATGATATATGTATTGATTCTATAGATTTGTTTTCTCATTCATAGGCTAGCTTAACTGAGTAGATTTGCTGTTTAGAATTTCCAAGACTAACTATTATATTTTTCCTTATGGAAGTAAAAAGTATCATAAGATAATTCATAGATCAGAGATGGGTAGATATTACAGTTTTAAAGGTTTAACCTAAAATTGTATACAGCCACAATCATATGTAATCTTTAGAGTTCTCTGTTCAACTCAGAGATTGAAAGAATTATAAAACTGGCTTTTAGGTTGCCTTTTTCTCAAGGTTTATTCCTTCCAAAAGAATAATTGCATTGCAAGGATTTGTACATTTGTATTTGATAAAATAATTTTAATCAGGAAGAAACTTCGAGACTTGAATACACAATTTTGGATACATTTGGTCTTAATTTTGAAAGATCAGTGGTAAAATGAATAGACTTACATGATGCTGTCTTCATCAAAAATTTCCTTTTATAAATATTTTTTATGATAACAAGAGAAACTGTCCATTGGATAGTTCAGTCCACTATTGTCCAAATGTGTTGGCCATGGTAGCCTGAATTGTTGAACAGGCTTCCTGACTGGTCGCATTCTGAGCATTCTACTCAGTGCTCACCTTGACATTCTACATACCAAAACCAAAAACCCTGAATTTTAATTTATCACAAGTACACTAGAAATTGGAGCCCTTTGGGATCAAATTTTTCCATTCTTTATGGAAAGTTAACTTCCTTTATTGTATCAATGCTGTAATTGTGTGAGCTTTGTTTTCTTTAATGAAGAAACCAGCATCCATACTTTGCAAGCATTCTAGCTTCTTCTAGCAGAAGACAAAATACATTTTATATTAATAACAGCTCAAAACCCTGAAATTGAGCAAGGGCCGAGTTCTGTTTTTTTCTTGTTTATTTATTTTTTTGGAAGGAAAATCTGACATGGAAATGAAAGTGATTTGTAGATTTATACTTTCATAGAACTCTGGAACACAAAATAACTTGGGAAAAGTCAAGTCCAGATCTTTATTTTCTTTTTCTTTTTTTCCCTAGATGAGGATTAAACTGCAGAAAGATGGTAAATGTCTGAGCTAGTGTTTGAGCCATGACACATAGTATAGTCTTCTAACCTTACTCTGTGCTAAGAACTCTAGAAAATTCTGGAGATGATCAGAGAAACTGCTAGCTGAATTAAAGTTTATGCAGCAGGTGATACATTTTAATCATTTTAAGTGATTCCTTGGAGCTTGTTAAATCAACACAACTCCATTAATTTTAGAGATTTCTTGCACAACTGTGTTACCTGTTTCTTATATTCAGTTGAATTGTCACTTGTTATTAACTCACCAGTTCTTCTGGATTTTAGTCTAAGCAGCAGCTGTAGTATATCCTTAGGAATAAAGTTTATGAATGATTTACTTATAATATAATAGTATAATATTATATTATTACAATATAACAACATGGCCAACATCTCATCACAGAATAAATATAAGCCCTAATTAAATTGCTTTGATTATTGCATAAAATAGTTCATTTTTATTGTGTGCTTAAGAAAGTGTGGTACTCTCATCTGAGGCCAGAGCTATGGGAAGCAAGGTTTCTAAGTGGCATTCAATCCATATAAGATTGCTTTTTACAGGACAGCAGAGGGTAAACAGCATTTCTGATAGCCTTTTTTTGCAGATGTTGAGATGATCCTGTAGCTTTTTTCTTTTATTTTGTTAACCTGCTCTATCACAGGGGTTGGCTTGTATATGTTGAAGCATCCTTTGGACCCTGGAATCGATCCCATTTGGTCATGGATGTATGATCCTTTGAAACTGCTGCAGAATTCCATTTGCTAATATTTTACTAAGGATTTTTCATCAAGAAATTGGCCTATATTTCCTTTTCTTGGAGTGACTGCCTGGTTTTGCTATCGGGGTGACACTGGCCTCATAAAATGAGTTTGGAAGTGGTCCCTTTTCTGCTTTTTGGAGGAGTTTTAAAAATGAGCAGTATAAATTCCTTTAAATATTTCTTAGAATTCATCCATGAAGCTATCAGGTGCTGAGCCTTTCTTTGTTGGGAGATTTCTGATTATTGATCCAATTTTCTTTTTTGTTATTTGTCAGTTCAGTCTTTCTATTTCTTATTGATTCAATTTGGGTAGTATTTTGCTTCTAGGAATTATCTGTTTCTTCTAGGTTATCCAGTTTGTTACCATATAATTGTTCATAATAGTCCTTGATAGTCCTTTTGTTTCTGAGGCATCCATTGTAAGGTCTCCTCTTTCCTTTCTGATTTTTAAAATTTGAGTCTCCTCTTAGTCTAACTAAAAGTTTATTGATCTCATCTTTTCAAAAAAAGTCAACACACAAAATTGATCATATTTTTATTAACCACTAACTATTTAGAAAGTAAATAAAGATAACAATCCAATTTGTAACAGCATCAAAAACAATAAAATTTCTAGAATTAAATTTAACCAGATCTGTGAACACTTGTACACTGAAAAGTTTTAGAACACCAATGAAATTAAAGCAAACATAAATAAGTAGAAATATCCCTGTTTATGTATAGAAAGAGTTAATATCCTTTAAATGTTTGTATTATCCAAAGTATTTTACATACCCAATGTAATTACTATGAAAATTTCAGGATCATCCTTAACAGAAGTACAAAATATCCTAAAAATTCATGTAAAGTTATGAAAGATTCCTAATAGACAAAAGCAATCTTGAGCAAAAACAACCAGCAGCAAACATTATTCTGACTTCAAAATATAGTACAAAGTTACAACAATCAAACCAGCATGTCATTAGCATAAAACAGATACCTGGACCAACAGAATAGAATAGAGTCCAGAAATATATCCACACATCTGTGGTCAACTGATCTATAGGATGCTATGAATGCAGAATGAGATAAGGGTTAATTTCCTCAACAAATTCTATTAAAAAACTGGCTATCCACATGCAGAAGAATGAAACTTGACTCTTTATATAAAAATCAACTAAAATGGATCTAAACTTAAAAGAATGGAAACCATAAAACTACTAGAAGAAAACAGGGAAAAATCTTGTCATTGGTCTGTGCACTGACTGTTTGTTGGATGACACAAAAATCACAGCTAACAAAAATATACAAATGGTATTACATGAAATTGAAAGGCTACACAACAAAGAAATATCTGAAGACTGAATAATTAATAAGGGGCTGATATCCAAAATAATACAAGGAATCCATATAACTCTATAGCAAAGAAAAAAATCAGAAAACTTGTTTTATAAAATTTTCAAATAACCTAAAATATTATTTAAAAATACACACACACACACACACACACACACAAAACCCACATACGGTCAGCAGATATGTGAAAATGTATTCAGAAATCACCAATTCTGATGGAAATGAAAATCAAAACCACAATATATCCAATACCTAATACCTCTCCCTTGTTAGAACAGCTATTGTCAGAAATATTTAAGATAGTAGTTGTTGAAGATGTAGAAAAAAATGGAATCCATTATATACTGGTGATGGAAATATAAATTGGTAAAGCCATTAAGGAAAACAGTGTGTAGTTACTCAAAAAGTTCTAAATAGAGCAGTCTTATGATCCATGCATTCCCAATTCTGAGCACATATTCAAAGGAAATAAAATCAGTGTATGGAAGAGAGATTGTACTCTCATGTTGATTGCAGAATCACCCAAAATATGGAAACAACTTAAATTTTCACTCATGATGAAAGGATTAAAAAAGTAATTATGTATCTATTCCCAGAGAGAGAGGGAGAGAGAGAGAGAGAGAGAGAGAGAGAGAGAGAACAAACATTATTTAGCCATAAGAAAACTCTGCCTTTTATGACTATATGGGTGAACCTGGAGAACATTATGTTAAGTAAAATTAGCCAGTTGCAGAAGACAAATACTGCTTATCTCATTTATATATGAAATACACAAAATCCAACTTACAGAAGCAGAGAAAAGAATAGCTGTTGCCAGGGGTTGTCAGGAGAGAGAAAGGGCAGATGTTGGTCATAAAGTGCAAAGGTTTCAGCTATACATGCAAAAAGGGAGATTTAGCATATAGCAAATTGATGTTAATTAATAAAATTTTTTATTGTATACCCCAAATTTGCTCAGAGTTGATCTTAAATGTTCTCATTACACACACACACACACACACACACACACACACATGCACACACACATACACAAACCATTTGAGGTTGTATATACTTTAAGTAGTTTCAGGTGATTGTTTTGTGATGTGTATGTATATCAAACATCAAATTGTATATCTGAAATATATATATCTTTTGTCAAATATATCTAAGTTAAAAAAGGAAAATGTAGTAGACAATTGTTTAGCATTAAAAAATAATAGGACAGAACCCCAAATAAAGTATTTGCACTTTATTTGGGCCAGGTAACCTATATGCCTAATCATGTACCACCTGACCTTTTGCAAGTAGTGGGAATGAAAATGTCCCTGAGGTAGAAATTCAGAGTAATTTTGTTTGTTTTTCAGCATTCTTGAGCTTTTCAAGGCTCAGAGCCAGTTGGTGGGCTCCAACAGAAAAGTTTTAGCTAAAATGCATGTCTTAAAATATTGCTACATTCAGTTCATAAGCAAAGTATACCTACTTCACCATGAGAGGCTGTTCGATAGGGCAATATCCTTCTAGAGGTCACCTTACAACCCAAATATATCTTTTCCACAAAACATTTACAGTTTCATCTGTAAAACAATGATTTTTTTCCTGCACAAAGAATCTTGATTTATCTTTAAAAATAATTGCCGGTGCTTCCAAGTACTCAGTGATAAATGAGGTTGGATTGCAGATGTATATTCTTTTCTAAGTTAGATGCATCTTGTCAGAATTTTCTGTGGAATATCTTATATCACTATTTAAGGAAACTTAGGAATGCAACTCCTATTATTTTTAGAGATACAGCAGGGATTTCTTTGAGGTATCTTTCATACATACTGACACTAAAGTTGCAATAACTTTCAAAGTAGAGGTTGGAAAATGTTCAGAAGAGAGAACAAAAGCTGAGAAAAAAGTCTGAATCTAATGCACACAATGAAACTATAGTTAATAATAGTGTATTATATACTGGAAATTTGCTGAGAGAGTAGATTTTAGATGCCCTTAACATACACACAAAAAAGTGATTATCTAAGATAATGGTTATATTGATTCACTTGACTATATTAATCATTTCACAAAGAATAAGTTTTTGAGAAGTCATTGTCTTCATCCAAAAGTATCTTAATTAGTAATCACAGAAATAAAAATTAAAAGCATTTTTGGACCTACTGCTTTGATAAAGGTATAAACCCAAATGATACCTATTTTTATTGGAGAAATGGGCACTATCAAAATATTCTGAATAATAATTTGGCAGTACTTATCAATAATTTTACAAATGTGCTTACTCTTAGAAAAGATTTATCATAAAAAAAAAATTAAAACTGTGCAACAGTACTTCATTACAAGGTTTTTTATTATAGTATTCACAACATTATTGACAATACAAACTACCTGTCCTATGGTAAAGATTGGCTGGAAAAATTCTGATTCAATGCACATAATGCACAAATTGAAGTTCTACCCAGGTAAAATTATAAAGAGGATTTTATAGACAAAGAAAGGTATTTATGTAATATCAATGATCAAAAAAGCATGTCACAGAACTGTATGCATCAATAGAAAGTCTCAAAGGATATACAATTTTTAAGCAAAATGTAGGTTTTGTTCTAAATTTACCAAATTTTCTACTTTTCTACTTTCTACGTTTTCTTTTCCAGCATAAATCCAGATACTGCACTTCGTTTTCCCACTTCTTTAGGTTCCTCTGATATATGATAGTTTCTTACTCTTTCTTGTTTTCCACAACCCTGAAACTTTCGAGAAGTGTTCAGAGGTTTCACAGATTATCTCTACATTGGGAGTGTTGTGATGTTCTTTGATTATTAGGCAGGAGTCCTGGGTTTGGAGAAAGTATATCACAGAGGTGAACGTACATTCTCAGTTTACCTCATCAGTACATACATGATAATACAACTTATCACTTGTGATCTTCTTGACATGTTTGCTAGGTTAGGTTAGGCCACGTTTCTCGAGCAGGCTGGCTAAATAGCCTGTGTTCTTAGCAATTTCTCTATAACACAGATACTCAAGTCCTTTCTTTAAGATAAGATGTTTTCCAATTGGTTTTCAGTATGAACTGAGAATATAGAATTTTCTTCATAGATAAGATTGTTCTGGAGACAGAGAATGGGCTTTTCCACTGTACAGTAAGGTTTCCTGGAAATATGGTCACTTGATTCCTTCTAGATTCCCATCAGATTCCTCATGTACCCATAACTATACTTGGTTTATTCTTGGATTAAAAAAAAAGGTGAAAATCTGCTTCTAACATTACCACTTAAAAACTTTAAAAATATTGTGTTAAAGAGATTTTAAAATATTTTATACATCAAAAATGTTAATTTCCTGAATTTAAAGGATTGCTATAGATTTTTATACCTAAAATTGGCAAGGGGTATATTCATATAGCTCACGGCAAAGGAAATACAAACGTCTTTTAAAAAACATTTGTACTGATGTTCAAGTTCTCTTTTAATCAGATAAATACAAGTCAAAATTATAATGTGATAACATTTAAAAATTATGAGAGTAGCAAAGACTGGAATGCTTGATTACAAGCTGTGTTGGCAATGGTTTGGGAAAACATACTTTCCATTGTTTATGGAAAAGTAAATTGGTAGAATCATTACTTAGAGCAATTATACATTTCTCATAAAAATAAATGCAATTTTTTGGACTCAACAATTTAACTTCTATGTTATATCTTTAATATATACCAACTTGGTACAACGAATACTACAGTTATGCCAGCATAAGTATAAAATAATTTACATATAAGAATTTAACAAGAGTTTAGTTTAGTTAAATCTATTTTTCCATAAGCCCACAGTGAAAAGCTAAGCATCTTTATGTGTAACAGTAATAGGAAACCTCCAGGACATTTTGCAAAGATAAAATAAAAACAAAGGGCAGAGTGGCATGTAAGGGTTACTTCTATTTGAATTGTATATAAGATTACAGTCTAGCCTCTAATTGTGCTCCTCATGTCCTTGAACCAATGGGCAAAGAGAGTTACTGTGTTGGCTTGGTCAGTTGTTACTGACTGAAATGATATTTGGACTATTTCATAATGGAGATGACAAAGATTATGTCTGGAATATAAGCTATCCCTTAGGGTGTCTATGAGTATTACCATACCCTGTGCTGAAGGTTAATGGAAACTATAGTAATCTATTCCAGGCAGAACTAAGGCCCCTTTCATTCAATAATGGAAGGCTGGGTAACTTCCAGGTACAGAAGTTTGACCATCTGAGATCTTTGCTGAAGGTAAAGGGATTGTTGAAAGGATGGTCTAAGATGGCAGTTATGAATAACTACAACCACATGAGATTTTATTGAAGTGAGGATTGTCCAGGTGATGAGTTTTCCTCTTATTTTGTTATGAACATAGGTCTCTCTGATTGTATAGTATATAAAGATACATACAGATATATAATGTAGATACATTCTTCTATATTTTATTCCCTTATTTTGTAACATAATTGACTCTGGGTCTCCAACTTGCTCATTGCATTCCTGGGCATTTTTAGCCTCTACAATCACATGAGTCAATTCCTCATTATAAATCTTTATATGTATGTATATTTGTTGATATGTATGTATATATAATATATATAGGCCAACTGATATATACATATGCATATATAAGTATTTAACATGCATGCACATGTATATATGTGCATGTATGTGCATATATATCCTATCAGTTCTATTTGCTGGGGAACACTGACCAACACAGTTTAGAAAACTACTAGAGTAAAACACAAAACAACAGCCTCTAGGTCCATCCTCTTGGTTTATCTGTAAAATAATGAACTTAAATTAGAACTACTACATATTTCTTTTTTAGCTATGGCCTTCCATGTAATATAATTATTTCTCTGTGTATATTCCCTCAATCTCTCTCCTGGGCTTGAGTTATATTTTTCTCTTGCTTACTGGCTATTTTCTCCCAAATTATAGTATGCTCACTGTGTCCCAAATCAAACATATTTATTAGGAAACCCATCTCCTCTCTTCTGCTGTTTTCTAAAGCAACAGATTCTTGTGGGAATGAACAAATTTGAGATATCTCTTTTCTCTGAATCAAGAAACATTGAAAAACAACAAGAAGCATATCAAAGGGTTTTGACCTCTCTAAATTCTCTAGAAAGTATAATGCCAACATGCAACTACTACATGGAATTCTTCAATAATATGAATAGCTTTGGATGATATCTGGCTCCAGGCAATGGGGTAAATGGCCAAAGTGTTTCTGAAACTTTGCAGGCAGGTCTGTGGAGATTACTGATGAGCAACTGTGCTAAGGAGAAGAAAGTTTTCCCAGTCCTTTCTCTGTTTTATTCAGAAGAAAAGATGGACCCACAGAGCCATGAAATAACAATCTTCTGTTATCTTGGTATCTGGTGAATGAAGAGTTGATAAGAATTTATCACATTGTTATTAATCTTGTGTTTCCCATGAGGAGTACCTTTTTGTTTCTTGATGCTTCCAGGTATCTTATTTCTTTCTGAAGGGTTTTCTAAGATTCTCCTATGACAGGTTCACAATATTCAGGTTTGTTTATCACTTTTCCCTAGGGTAAAGTCAAATTCTAGGAATGCCCTTCTTGAGATGTTTCTGTTTTATAGATTCCCTACATTCCCACCATGGCCGTTCTATGTTGGACTCTCAACAGATCCTACCTCAATTTCTGCAATAGACATTCAGAAATGCCTCTAATTCTGACTCTTACTATATATCCATGTTCTGCACCCATCATTGCATGAATGATTTGGTCCAAATACCACTTTTTTTCTGTCATACTTTTGCTGAGAAATACTACATTAATTTCAATGAGAGTCCAAAGTCACCCAAGCTTTAAGGAATGCTCATAATCTGTTCCACTTTCAATGTTCTATAAATATCTCAACATTCCACCTAATCAACCACCAAATCTTGCTACTTTTATTCTCCAAATATTTATTCTATGAACACAATTTTTATCTACAAGAGGGATATTGTTTAGATAGATACATTGTTTAGATAGATACATGCATAGAATATAAATATTCAACCTCCATAAATATTTCATTTCATAAATTAAAACTGTATTCCGATAGAGAAGGGTTTGAATTCTGTTTATGCCTCTTACTGAGCTATATACAATTGGACAAGTTATTCAATCTCCCTGAACTTTAAATACTTAATCCTACTGAATTACTTCAAGTATTAAACATATTGTCTGGCATATACTACTTAAAAATTTAATGAAAATTTATTGATTTTAGATGTTTTTCTTTCTCCATTTTTTTAAGTCACAGAAGATTAGGTCTACTTAAACAAAAACCACACAATAAGTTAAACAAGGGAAGTCAATATAAAGACTTTTTAACTATGATAATGAGAAAATATATGATATAAAGAAGCTCTTTAGAGCTGAGAGAGAGAGAGAATATCCAGGAAAGGACAAATGTGGAAGTTGTTTGGTTTAGAAACAGAAGGTCAAAGAAGGTGTTGTTCAGTTCACAGGATAGCAGAGGTGTTCACTTGTTTGGCCAGGCCTCAACTGGTTTGGTGATTCTGGACAAGCAATATGTCTTGGAGAGCAGGCAGGTGAGCAGGTAGGTGATCACATGGTGACATGATTGTGCAGTGAGTCTGGTACCAGGGAGGGTAGCAGGCCTATAGGGCATACAGTCTTGAATGGTGGTGGGGGTCTGAAGGACTTTTTGATGTTCCAACCTTTCCAGATGGTTGCTGGAATCCCACAAGGAGGAGTCCACGTGCTGGCATGGCAGGAGGCCTTCAGAGCACTTCCCATGGAGAAGGGTTTGAATTCTGTTTATGCCTCTTACTGAGATATATACAATTGTGCTCTGAAGTATGTGTAAGGATTCCTGGTTTCTAAGTCTAGAGGACAGAGGAAAGGTTTTGGGCCTAAGATGCAACAAAATTGCAGAAGGACTATGTTCTAGGCTGGGGACTGAGCCAGGCTCCACTAGATGTCCTTAATCACACAGCTGACCCTGGGCTTGTGCAGGAAATTTCCAGGTCTCTTCCTCCTTTTGTGTCTCTCCAGCACCCTCTACTGAGAAAGCTTAACATGTGCTCACTTTAAAGGAAAAGGCTTATAGGTGTTCACATGTTTATCACATATCATGTAGTGAAGGATGATTTTGGAGTTTAAAAGCAATAAACTGGTAACTGGCACACAAGCTATAAAATTAATTATCTCTGTTTGATTAAGATGTTATTTTTTCTTGTTATATTTTGTTTGAAAAAGTGGCAGGCTTTCTTTATGGGGTCTGTTGTTTCCAGTGATTAACCATGAATAAACAGGCACTGCTTCAACTTGTAATAGGTGAGCCATTTTGTAATATCTGAGTGTTTGCTGTGGTTTGAATAAAGACTTATGTGTTGAAGACTTGGTTCTTAGCCCATGGTGCCATTGGAAGGTGGTGGAATCTTTAGGAAGTAGGCCCTAGTAGAAGGAAGTAAGGTCATAGGGTTTATGCCCCTCAAGGGAATGGGGGATCCCTGCTCCTCCTTTTCCTCTTTTTTACTTCCCAGTTGCCATGAGGTAAACAACTTCTAATGTTATACATTCCTGCCACAATAAACTCCTTTACCATTGGTCCAAAAGCTGATAGGGTCAACCATTCATGGACTGAAACCTCCAAAATTGTGAACCAAAACAAACATTTCTTCTTTTTAAGTTGCTTATCTCAGGTATTTTGTTATAATAACAGAAAGCTGACTAACAGAGAAAAAAATTTTAATATAAATCTAAGTGTTTTTTTGTTGTTGTTATTGTTGTTTGTGTTTTTGGTACCAGGAATTGAACTCAGGGGCAGTCAACCACTGTACCACATCCCCAGCCCTATTTTGTATTTTATTTAGAGACAGGGTCTCACTGAGTTGCTTAGTGCCTTGCTTTTAATGAGGCTGGCTTTAAACTTTCGATCCTCCTGCCTCAGCTCCTGAGCCACTGGGATTACACACGTATGCCACTGTGCCCAGCTGAATCTAAGTTTTATTCATGGAATCATATCTTAATGTATTTAACAGCATTTCCTGTTGATTTATTCCAAAGAAGAGAGAACCTACACTTTGACATTAAGAATACATTTGAGGGCTGGGATTGTGGCTCAGTGGAAGAGGGCTTGCTTAGCATGTGCACGGCACTGGGTTCGATTTTCAACACTACATACATATAAATAATAAAACAAAGGTCCATCGATAACTAAAAAGTATTTTAAAAAAACAAAAAACAAAGAATACATTTGAGGCAGGACCCCCGGCATCAGCGCCCACACAGGATCCCCAGCCTCTGCTACTGTGTGGACCCCCATCTACTGGCATGGGGCTCCCCTGGTCACCTCAGTCTTGAGACACTGCCACCACAGTCATAGTCACCTATACCTGGGGACACTGGACAGGATCTGGAGACAACTGCCAGCCACAACACTGCATACCACAGAGTTGCCTCTCCTAACACACTGCCCAACACCACTGCCCAGCCCTACCAGACACTCCATCTCTGAAAACAGCTTCCTCCATCTTGGGACACCTTCCTTGCCATTTTTAATTGGGGCAACTCTCAGCTTGTGACACCGGCTGGGGCCTAGAAGCAATATCAAGGTACCTGTAGTCCCCTAACTCCCCTCCTTTCACCTGTAGCCACTAACCTAGCACAGTGCTTGCAATTATGTGGCCAATCCCTGGTTCACAAAGACTGGACCTGACCTGCCCTACGTAAAATATCTCTCCACGACAGATGCGCAGGTTCCAGAGCACAGCCCACAAGACTCCAGAGAGGTTCCTGATTGGGAAGTAGAAAGGGAGGGGGTGAGTGAGATACAGTTCAGAGAATAAATTAGAGACCAGGAATTGTGAGGTCTACAGAAGATATGAGGAGACAAGATAAGGCACCCACATCCTAGGAGCAAACCCCAAAGGATATCATTGGGGTATAGTCTCCCAACAAGGACTGGCAAGTGCCATACCTCACTTCTAGGAGTTCTGCCCATAAACCAACCCTCCCACCCTAATAACCTTCATTATTCTTAGGGTGGAGATACTAGCAGACAACAGACAACTATATCTATTGGATGAGAAGGGAAACAGGAAAGATACTGATTTCCAACAAGAACAATTCTTGTATCTTCCTTAAAAATTTTTTCTCTTTTCTCTCTCCCTCTTCTCCTGCCCTCACAACCCCATTTGTGAAACCAGGTATTATTCATGGATTAAGCTACTGAGGACTGGGATGTCTGGATACTATATTACAGTTGTATATTCTTTCATCTCCTACTTTCACATTTTTAAATTTTTCTTAATTTTTATGTTTGTTTTTTATACTTTCTAATGTCTTCCCACTTACTTGTCTTCCCAAAATCACTTTATCTCTTTCTTCTGCTACTAGCCAACTTCTTTTGATTCCTCTTTCATGCTTCCTAAGATCTAATAATTCTATATCCTCGACTCCTACCTCCTTAACATCTCACCCTACACTCCACCTCTGGTTCTCTCTTTGTCTATCATCAGAAACTGTAGACCTTTTGCAAACCTACTGTTTATATTGTAGATAATAAGTGAACTCACCATTTCTGTATATTGTGAAAAAAACTGTAAATGACTTAATAGGAGCTATTTAAGACTGTATATTTTTTGTATTGGGATCTGTTAATATTGATTTCCCCCTTAAAGGAGAGATAGTGGAACCCCACAGGAACACTATAAACCTATAGGGTAAAAAACTGTAACACCTCAATCTGCAGAGCTAGAAGGAAAGATGCATGAACAATATGAAGAAAAAAAAAGGGGAAGAAAGTGCCCCCAAACAAACCAAGATACTACATTATTAGAATCCATGGCTAGCACAGCAGAAAAAATGTCAGAGAAGGAGTTCAGGATGTACATAGTTAAAATGTTCTGCAAATTAAAGAATGATATAAGAGAGCAAATACAGGCAACAGAAGATTATTTCAATAAAGAGCTACATAAGCAAATAAAGGTAACAAAGGATTACTTCAATAAGGAGATAGAGATTCTGAAAAACAAACAAACAGAAATCCTTGAAATAGAGGGAACAATAAATCAAATAAAAAATTCAGCATCACCAACTGATTAGATCCTTGGAAGACAGAACCTCAGCAAAGGAAGACAAAATATATAATCTTGAAAATGAAGTTGACCACACAGTGAAGATGGTAAGAAACCATGAGCAGAACATTCAAGAATTATGGGATAACATGAATAGTCCAAATTTAAGAATTATTGGGATAGAGGAAGGCATAGAGTTACAAACCAAAGGAATGAGCAATCCTTTCAATGAAATAATATCAGAAAATTTTCCAAACTGCTGCAGTCTGGCTGGGCACAAATCACGAGCCACTGAAGCAGGAACAAACTTTATTTCTGAACTCCACCAGCACACTCCACACACGCTCCCTGGGAACTATCCCGAACCCCACGCGGCTCCTCCAGGAACCAGCCACCAGAAATATCTCCTCTGGAAATCCCTCCTCCTGCACTTCCCCAACCAATGGGAACTCTCTGGGAATCCCCGGGAATCCCCACGATTACTCCAAAGTAGTGTGAGAACTGCAAAGTAGCAGCAGAGGTGGATAGTAATGCCTCGCCTGTCAATTAATACTATTGGCAAAATGCCAGGGGCCATTCCGACTCAGCTGTGGCTCTCAGCACCAAACATGAAGAATGAATTGGAAAATCAAATATAAGAGGCTTACAGGACACCAAATATACAAAATCATAACAGACCTACATCAAGGCACACTATAATGAATATGCTGAATAAGGAGAGAATTTTAAAAGCCACAACAGAACAGAATCAGATTACATATAGGGGGAAACCAATTAGGGTCTCTGCAGATTTCTCAACCCAGACCCTCAAAGCTAGAAGAGCCTGGAATAATGTATACCAAGCTCTGAAAGAAAATGGATACCAACCCAGAATCTTATACTCAGCAAAATTAAGCTTTAGATTTGATGATGAAATAAAAACCTTCCATGATAAACAGAAGTTAAAAGAATTTAACATCCTTTTCCATGAGGAGGAAACAAAAAACAACAATGAAAATCAGCAGAAGGAAGTATTACACTAAAGGAAAACCAATCAAAGGAGAAACTGAGTCAAGTTAAAAACCAAAAATAAACAAAAATGTCCAGGAATACAGATCATGTGTCAATAATAACTGTGGAGAGCCACTCCAAATGCACGCACCTGGAAGTCCTGATGCACCATGGGGATCTGAATGATCACTGTAGTCTGGCAAGCCTTGGGCTTTTCCCTCACTTGGATAATAAGGTATGGCCCTGGGAGTGGCCTTAGGAGTAGGTGGTACCCAGAGGGGTTGAGCTACACTCACCTGTTCCCTTGTAATCCTACCCTTTGCCTCATTTGAATGATTACTTCCCAATAAAAGGGTTCAGCACATGCTCCTCTCTATCTTTCCATGGACCCCTAAGGTCAGAGGACCCTCACAGGACTCAAAGAAAAAGGTATTTCTCTGTTTCTGTGTGATTATTTTATGCAGCCCAGTTCACCTGGAGTGACCCTGAATGTTTTAGTCATGAGACTTGACAAATAACCTTGAATGTTAATGGCCTACACTCATCAATCAAAAGATATAGACTGGCAGATTGAATTTAAAAAGACCCCCAAAATATGCTGTCTTCAAGAGACTCATCTCATAGGAACAGACTGAAAGTTAAAGGTTGGGAAAAACATACCACTCACATGGAATGTGTAAGCAAGCAGGTGTTTCCATCCTTATATCAAATAAAGTTGTGGTGAGCCGTTCCTATAGACCGTGGCCGCCATTAGAAGATGGCGCCGGCTTCCACTGTGGCCTGTGGTAAACAACTCCTTTTATGGAGAGATTGGCACGCAATCCCTTACCACCCTATGAGAAAGATCCACGTGGCAGCTTGGGATTGGTATGCGGGAGGCTTTATTAGGCTGTGCTTGGGCGCTCGGCGGGGGGTCACTAGAAGATGGTACTTGAATCAAGGCCTGAATAAACTGCTGAAAGAAGAATCCTGTGTCGTGTTTTCCCTTGCCGGCGAGGGGTCGCGACAAAAGTAGTCTTCAAGCCAAAGTTAATCAAAAGGGATAAAGAAGGATATTTCATATGGCTTAAGGGAATTATATATCAACAAGACATAACAATTATATGTATATATGCTCCAAACAATGGAGCATCTATGTTCATCAAACAAACTATTCTCAAGATCAAGAGTCAAATAGACCACAACACAATAATACTGGGTGACTTTAACACACCTCTTTTACCACTGGATAGATCTTTCAAACAAAAGCTAAACAAATAAACAATAGAACTCAATGCAATTACATTTTGATTAGACTTAACAGACATAGACTTAACAGACATATATAGAATATTTCATCCATCAATGAGTGAATATACATTCTTCTCATCAGCACATGGATCTTTCTCTAAAATAGACCATATATTATGCCACAAAATAACTCTTATCAAATACAAAAAAGTTGAGATACTGCCCTAAATTATATCAGATCATAATGGAATAAAATTAGAAATCAATGATAAAATAAAAAATAGAAACAACTCCAATACCTAGAAACTAAATAATATGCTACTGAATGAATAATGGATTGCAGAAGACATCAAAGAGGAGATTAAAAAATTCTTAGAGGTATATGATAACAAACATACAACATATCAAAACCTCTGGGACACTATAAAGGCAGTACATAGAGGAAAATTCATTGCATGGAGTTCATTCCTTAAAAGAAGAGAATGTCAACAAATGAATTATCTAACATTATATCTCAAAACCCTAGAAAAAGAACAAATCAACACCAAAAAGTAGTAGAAAATAGGAAATAATTAAAATTAGAACTGAAATCAATGAAATTGAAACAACAATTGGAAAAATTGACAAAATGAAAAGTTGGTTTTTTGAAAAAAATAAATAAAATTGATAAAGCCTAAGCCATGCTAAGGAAGTGAAGGCAAGAGAAAACTCAAATTACTAAAATCCATGATGAAAAAGGAAATATCACCACAGACACTACAGAAATACAGAAGATAATTAGAAATTATTTTGAAAATTTGTACTCCAATAAAATAGAAAATTCCAAAGGCATCAACAAATTTCTAGAGTCATATGATTTACCCAAACCGAATCAGCTCAATATACATAGATCAATTAAACAGATCAATTTCAAGCAATGAAACAGAAGACACCATCAAAAGCCTACCAAGAAATAAAAGTCCAGGACCAGACAGATTCACAGATGAGTTTTATAAGACCTTCAAAGAAGAACTAATAACAATACTTCTCAAATTATTCCATGAAATAGAAAATGAGGGAACAATTCCAAACTCATTCTATGAGGATAATATCACCCTGATTTCAAAACCAGACAAAGACACATCAAAGGAAGAAAACTTCAGACCAATATCTCTAATGAACATAGATGACAAAATTCTCAATAAAATTCTGTAAAATCAAGTACAAAAACATATTAAAAAGATAGTGCACCACGATTAAGTGGGATTCCTCCCAGGGATGCAAGGTTGGTTCAACATATGGAAATCAGTAAATGTAATTCATCACATTAATAGACTTAAAGATAAGAATCACATGATCATCCTAACAGATCCAGAAAAAGCATTTGACAAAATACATCACCCCCTTTATGTTCAAAACACTAGAAAAACTAGAGATAACAGGAACATATCTCAACATTGTAAAAGCTGTCCATGCTAAGCCAAGGCCAACATAATTCTAAATGGAGAAAATTTGAAAGCATTCCCTCTAAAAACTGGAACAAGACAGGGATGCCCTCTTTCACCACTTCTATTTAATACAGTCCTTGAAACTCTAGCCAGAGAAATTAGATTAAAGAAATAAAGGGATATGGATAGGAAAAGAACTCAAAACTATTATTATTTGCTGATAAAATGATTCTATACTTGGAGGATCTGAAAAATTCCACCAGAAAACTTGTAGAATTAATAAATGAATTCAGCAAAGTAGCAGGATAGAAAATCAATATCCATAAATCAAATGCATTTTTGTATAGCAGTAATGAATCCTCTGAAAAAGAAACTAGGAAAACTACCCCATTTACAATATCCTTAAAAAATAACTTGGGAATCAACTTAATGAAGAGGTGAATGACTTCTACAATGAAAACTACAGAACTACTAAAGAAGGAAATTAAAGAAGACCTTAGAAGATGGAAAGATCTCCCTTGTTCTTGGGTAGACAGAATTAATATTGTGAAAATGACCATACTGCCAAAAGCACTATACAGATTTAATGCAATTACAATCAAAATCCCAATGACATTCCTTATAGAAATAAAGAAAGCAATTATGAAATTCATCTGAAAAAATAAGAGACCCAGAATAGTCAAAGCAATCCTTAGCAAGAAGAGTGAAACAGGAACATCACAATACTAAACCTTAAATTATACTATAGAGTAATAGTAAAAAAAAAAAAAAAAACAGCATTGTATTGGCACTAAAATAGACTTGTAGACCAATGGTACTGAATAGAGGACACAGAGACAAACCCACATAAATACAGTTATCTCATACCAGACAAAGGTGCCAAAAATATATATATGGGAAAACTTGAAATCCATATGTAGCAAAATGCAATCAGACCCCTTTCTCTCTTCATGCACAAAACTCAACTCAAAGTGGATCAAGGACCTAGGAGTTAGACCTGAGAACCTGTGCCTAATTGAAAAAAAAGTAAGCCCAAATCTTCATCACATCAGATTTGGCCCTACTTCATTAACAAGGATCCTAAAGTGTAAGAAATAAAATCAAGAATCAATAAATGGGATGGTTTCAAACTGAAAAGCAAAAGAAACAATCAGTGAGATGAATGGAGATCCTACAGAATGGGAGAAAATTTTTACTACATACACATCAGATAGAGCACTAATCTCCAGGATATATAAAGATCTCAAAAAACTTAACACTTAAAAAACAAATAACCCAATCAATAAATGGGCTAAGGAAATGAACAGACACTTCTCAGAAGATATACAATTGATCAACAAACACACAAAAAATGTTCAACATTTCTAGCAATTAGAAAAATGCTTATCAAAACTACTCTAAGATTTTATCTCACTCCAGTCAGAATGGTAGTTATTAAGAATACAAGCAATAGTAAGTGTTGGCAAGGATGTGGGGGGAAAGGCACACTCCTACATTGCTGGTGGAACTGCAAATTGGTGCAGCCAATATGGAAAGCAGTAAGGAGATTCCTTAGAAAACTGGGAGTGGAACCACCATTTGACCCAGCTATCCTACTCCCCAGTTTATAAGGACTTAAAAACAGCATACTATAGTGATGCAGCCAAATCAATGTTTATAGCAGCACAATTCACAATAAGTAAATTGTAAAACCAACCTAGATGTCCTTCAATAGATGAATGGATAAAGAAACTGTGCTATATATACACAATGGAATATTACTCAGCATTAAAAGAGAATAAAATTATGGCATTTGCAGGTAAATGGATTGAGCTGGAGAATATCAGGCTGAGTGAAGTAAGCCAATCCCCCAAAACCAAAGGCCAAATGTTTTCTCTGATATGTGGATGTTGATCTATTATGGGGGTGGAGGGTGGCATGGGAGCAATGGAGGAAATTTGGATAGGGCAAAGGGGAGGGAGGGGAAGGGAGGGGGAAAGTGGGTAAGCAAGATGGTGAAATGAGATGCACATTATTACCCTAGGTACATGTATGAAGACACAAATGGTGTGACTATACTTTGTGTACAACCAGAGAAATGAAAAAATTGTGCTCTGGTTGTGTATTATGGATTGAAATGCATTCTTCTGTCATGTATAACAAATTAGAACAAATTAATTAAGTAAAAAAGTAATATTTTTGAACCATCTAGGTAGTCTTTTTCTGGACTGCAAGACTTTTAAAATTCTCATTTATTGGTGTTTTGTCTCTTTCAAATTCTTCTAACAAATCCACTGTTCTTTGCTTGTTAATTAGCAAGCATGGTCCCCATGGAGGATGGCAACACTTTAACACTTCCACATGATGTCAAATTTCTATTTCTTCAGGGCCTACATTCTTTTTGTTTTTAAGATTCAGAAAAAGCACCTCACGTTTTTATTCCCACCTCAATTCTGCTTTTTTTTTCTGTTGGTGTGTCTGAGAAATTCATCTTTTAAATTTGAATATCTCCACTGTGAACTGAAACATGCCAAGCCTAATTAGTGAACCTTAATTGCTAGTCTTTTTATCCTTTTTAAAGATATAGGAAATGCTTATTACCAAGGAGGAACCACAATATATTTTTTTTCTTTATTGGATTTACTCTCCTGTGTCTTTATATAAGGAGTGCCCTTCTGTATGGGGTGTCACAGCCCATACATATTTGACCTCATAAGCCTGCTGGATGCAACCACTTCCTATCCTTATTAGCTGTGGATTATATGCCAGGTTGCTGTGAAGTGGAAGATTGGGTTTTAATCTTGTAACTGCACTGGTCTAATTGTTCAGTTTTCTATAAACCGAGGGAAAATTTATGTGTGTGAAAATGATTTGCATAAATTATAATAAAATTATTAAATGCTATGAAGGGATACTGGATAATTATATTGAAGGTGTCAGTGAAGATTTTGAGGGCTGAGATATTTTTGGATACAGTGGACAATACCCTTCTTGGTCAATATATTCTGGAAAACTTCCACATTAAATTCATATTTTCTGTTGCTTAGAAAGAATAGCCCCATATTTCTCTTAGCTCCTCTTTCCTGCTGTTCCCTTATTTATGCTGTCATTAGTATAATTGGTGGCATTTTCATGAGATCTGTGTAAAACAGGATATAATACAGTTTCAGAATAGCTGGTTTCTGGGTCAACTTTGGAGTCTCATTTCTAGTAAATTTCCAATGTAAAAAGACAGAATGAAATTTGTTTATATTGATTTTAAAAGAACAGTAACAAATGAAAGTAGTTATAATTTAACAGCTCCAAGAACAATTGAAGAGGAAAACTACAAGTAGCTAGTTGAATCTAACATTGCTTCACTCTGAGATGAAATGAAGAAATGTAAATGTATTTGAGAACATCCCATTTCTGTGTTTACCAAAGAGTTATCAAGTTTTAATCTACTAAATGTATTTTATGGTAGGATTTTTTTATGTAAGGGTAATAATTTCATCTTCAGTGAATGAACACTTATTTACCAAGCCCCTGCTGTGACCTTGGTGTTTTTATTTCCATAAATATTTGAAGTAGATACAGTTATGTTCCATTTCCAGATGAGAAACATATATGTAGGCTAGAATTTTGTGCAAAGTGGTATGGCCACAAATACTACATCCAGATTTATTTTTAACCATGTTTCTTATACCCTACCCATTGTAATAACAAATAATCATATGACTAGAAATAACATTAGTAGAAATAATGTTTAATTAAATGAGAAGAAATTGTCTCCTGTGAAGGCAATAATTATAGGACAATAATTCTCAAACATACATAATATACAGATTTCTTTTTAATCAAAATTTAACTTATTATAGAATTACAGTGTTGATTTAAATCATTCTTATAATGTTAAAAATACACAAAGATAAAACTAGGTATTAATTCTTGATGGTTATGTTTCTTACATCACTCAAAACAAAAACCACATATGTAAATTAAGTACTAACAAATTAAAAACCAGCATTCCCCAAGTTAGAAATAATACATAATGTGCTAGATTATATTTTGTGAAATCAAGTTTCTCTTTTTATTTTTATTTTGTTTTGTTTTGTTTTGTTTTTCTGGTCTTGGAGATTGAATTCAGAGCCTGAGCATGCTAGGCAAGTGCTTTATGGTGCTACACCCTTGGACCTTTAAGTTATGTTTTGCAGTATAAATATCTTGACCACAAAGGCTCAAGTTCTTTTAGTTCAGAGTGCTTACGTGCTTTGTGTTGACTTGATTCTCCTTGCACTATTTGGAGTTTTGTGAGACTTTCTTTTTATTTCATTCTGTGATGCTGTTTATCCTTCCTGTGTTATAGATGCATTAGTTTATGAAATAAGGAAAATTCCATTCCTTAATTATTTTAATAATCATACATGGATTGTAGTTTAAATATTCAGAAAGATTATAAGGATAATAACAAAAACAAACTTCAATCTTCTTCTTGTTATTCCTTAGAACCAATTCCAAGTCACTTTCAACTATATTTTAACCTGGTATTTATATTCTGTGTCAGACTGCAAATTGCCAACATGATATCCATTTTCCTTTCTTTTTTATTAATGAAGTCAAAATTTTGTTAAAGTTGAAAATATATACAACTAAAAATCTCTATTTCCCATATTTCATTACAAAAGCAAAGACCATTTAAAAAAACAAAAATGAGCCGAAGATCCAGAATAACCAAAGCAATTCTAAGCCAGGATGTATCCTAATACCTGACTTCAAATTATACTGCAGATTTATAGTAATTAAAACTGCATGATACTGGCATAAAAACAGACACATAAACCAATGGTACAGAACAGAAGACAGAGAGAAAACCCACTGATATACAGTCACCTCATCTAGACAAAGGTGCCAAAAGCATACATTGGAGAAAAGACAACCTTTTTAACAAATGATGTTGGGGAAAATGATTATATATACACTCTAGCATATAGGCACAGGCAATAGTTTTCTCAATGGGACCCCTAAAGCTCAGGAAATAATGTGAAGAGTTAATAAAAGGGATTGCATCACATTACAAAATACTTCTGCACAGCAAAATAAACAAGAATATGAAAACAAAACCTACAGAATGGAAGAAAATCTTTGCTAGCCACTCTCTGCCAGAGGATTAATATCTAGAATATATAAAGAACTTATAAGGGCTGGGGATGTGGCTCAAGCGGTAGCGTGCTCTCCTGGCATGCGTGCGGCCCGGGTTCGGTCCTCAACACCACATACAAACAAAGATGTTGTGTCTGCCGAAAACTAAAAAATAAATATTAAGAATTTCTCTCTCTCTCTCTCCCCCTCCCTCTCTTTAAAAAATATATTTAAAAAGAACTTATAAATCTTAATACCAGAAGAACAAGGAACCCAATTTATATATATATATATATATATATATATATATATATATATATATATATATATACAAATGAAGTAATCAGACTTCTGAAAAGAAGAAATACAAATGACCAACAAATATATGAAAAAATGTTCAATATTATTAGCAATTAGGAAAATGCAAATAAAAACTACACTGAGATTTCATCTCATACCAGCCAGAATGGCAATTATCAAGAATACAAATAATAATAAATTCTGAAGAAAATGTTGAAAAAAGGGAACAATTTTACACCATTGTTGGGATGACAAATTAGCACAACTACTCTGGAAATCAATATGGTGACTCCTCAAAAGATTAGGCATGGAACCACTATATGACCCAGCTGGACCACTTCTCAGTATTGATCCTAAAGAAAAGTCATCATACTACAGTAATGCATGAATATCCATGTTTATAGTTTCACAATTCACAAGAACCAATCTATGGAACCAGAGTAAGTATCCATCAATGGATGGGAAAATAAAGAATATATGGTATATATACACAATGAAGTTTTATTAATCCATAATGAAAAAATGATATTATGTAATTTGCAGTAAAATGGTTACAACTTGAGGCCATTATACTAAGTGAAATAAGCCAAACTCAGAAGTTCAAGGGTCATATATTTTCTCTTATATGTGGAAGCTAACAAGGAAAAAGGAAAGGAAAATTGGGGAGAATCTCATGAAAATTAAAGGGAGATCAGTAGATTAGAGGAAGGAGATCAGGGTGAAGAAGAGGGGTGAAAGAGGAAATACTAGGGAATGATATTGATCCAATTATATTGTGTGCATGTAGCAATATGTAACAACAAGTTACACAAATATAATGCATTAATTAAAATGTGGAAAAAGACTAACTAAAAAATTGGACTATAGACCTACGTGAAAAACCTAAAGTCATAAACCAGAAAAACACAAAGATACCATGTTGGGTTACAAAAACAGTTTTTCTATACAATACTAAATGCATAAACTTTGAAGTAAAAATTTGATAAATTGGCATTCAACAACATTTTATATCTGTTCTTGGAACTGTAACTTTAAGAGAATGAAAAAAACAAGCCACAGACTTGGAGGAAATATTTGAAATCTCTAAATGAGAGGGAACTTTGATTCTGAATATAAAAGAACTTTAAAAATTCAATAATGAGAAAATAAATCAACTGATTAAAAAATGAGAGAAGGTTTGGTTAAAGAGATTAGAGTTGTCAAAAAATTCACATGAAAATTATTGCCATTATTAGGCATTAAATGCAAATTAAAGTCAAAATATAATACTACTGAGTTTCTATTTGGATATGTAAAGTTGAAAAGACTGATGCACCAATTAAAAAGACTGATAGGACAATGCCAAATGTTGGTGAGGATGTGAAGTAATTTGAATTCTTCTGACCTACTTATGGGAATGTAAATTAGTACAACTTTTAAAACCATTTGAGAGTCTATTGAACTTTCTTATATGACCCAGCTGTTATGCTCCTAGTTATTTAACCAAGACAAATTAAAACACATACTCATATGAATAGTTGTATATCAATTTGCACAGAAGCTTAACTTATTTCTAGGAAAAGTATGGAAATAACCCAAAAGATTATATCATAGGTGAATGGATAAATAAATCATGGTTTATTCATTGAAGGGAGTATTCAAAGGTGGGGGGGCGGAATGAACCACTTTCTGTTCCCCATTCTATTCTCAGACAATTGCTGTTGTACTGTTTGACACTATGGATTCATTTGCATGTTCTAGAATTTTATATATTGTGTATCATATATTCATTTGTTTTCTGAATTCTTTGGTTCAGCATAACTACTTGGGAAATTATTCCTTGATTCTAATCCATCAAACCATAATGTTTCATCATTGGAAAGAGTCCAAAGGCATTGATCTATAGTACTGGGAAATGGTCAAGGTATACAAGGTTTCCCAGAATTATTTGATTAAGTTGTGCTTGTGATAATGCTAATAAATCCAAGGAAGAACCAGACATCTAATTTCTTTAAACCACAATCCATGCACTATCATTGAAATTTATGCTTCATCCAAATGGTATACAAATGGCTTCATCCAGATGGTTAAGCTGCCATAGCAAAGGATGTTCTAGGTAATACCAGAGTTGTACATTGGGATAATCTTTGAGGTACTTCAGGAATATTTCTCTAGTGTCAGGCCTTCAAATAGTCTTTCCACAGTTGATATATTCTTGATGGTCCCTTCTCTCACTCCTCAATACTTTCTCCAATTAATTTCTACTTGATTCCTCAGTGGGAAATTGACTTTCTCTTGTTAATGGCCTGTATTCTAACTTCACCATATGTTTGGATGTGCAGCCTCCTAGTGATTGCTAATCTTAAATTTCCTAAATATTTAATATTAGAACCCCCCCTCCATGGAATGAACTTTATTTAAAAAAATGAAAGTCAACAAAATATTTATGTAAATAGCCATGCTAATCAGGTTATAGAGGTGAATTTCAACTTGAGGAGAAAAAAAATTCATTTGTTTAATAGATAAGCATGTAACCAAAAGTTCAGTCATTGTCCCCAATGCCAATTAATGCCAATATGATAATGAGGATACAGTTTTGAAAAAAAAGGAAAAAGTTGTTTTATTGCTTTTCTAGCAGGAAGAGAGAGATTTTAAAGGAGCTCTTCAAAGGCTACATTTCAGGGATGCCCTGACAGAGGGTCCCAGGGCATCCTGATGGAGTTTTAGGATTAATTTGCTAATTTGGGAGATATTCACTTCTGTAAGGATGGCCTTAGGCCTTAGCCCAAGTAACTCCCATTTTAAAACTTCCCAGTTTGAAACCTGCAGTCTCACCAGGCACACCTACAGAGCTCTCCAATTTGGCCCTTAGGCACAAACAAGTCACTTATCCCCACCCTGACAAGCTCAGAGTGAGGTCTCAGTCATGTCTTTCTCCCCCTGATAAAGGGGAGAGGCAAGAAAATCAGAGTGGGAACCACCAGACCAGATGCTTTAACCCCAGGGCAAATGACATCACTAAGAAATTCGGTGGCAGCTGACAGGGATTGAAAGGGTGGTCAGAAGCCCCAAAATTTAGTATAAATGATGGAGCAAATGAACAGACTTTCAGCCAGCTGACACTGATGACCTCATGCTGGAGAGCCTATTGAGGACCTGGACTGACATCCCAAATCTTCTCCTCGTTTGCCTGATCCTCTGCATCTTCCTCACCACTCTCAAACTATACAGCCACATCTTTAACGTGGTGGGAGCCACCACTTCTCCCTATGACCCTCTCCTCAACAGGCCATCAGCTCCAACCTAGGAGAAGCCAGCCTTGGTTCCTGACCTGATCACCAGGGTCTGAGTGAATGTGCATCTGCTGGACTTAGAGCCTAAGGCTTGAGACTTTTGATCTGACACTTGAGCCTAGCATGCAGAGGGAATGTCTGTCATGAGCCTGTCATGATTACATGTGTTTGCAGTGCTTAGAATTAATCTAGAATTGTTTGCTGTGAATTGATTATGTCTTTTGCAGTGCCCTAGCATTAAGGATTGTCATTTTTCTTGATTAAGAACCTATAGAGTGAAATTGTATTGAGTGATTTGAGTGAATAAAGCATTGAAAAGGGCAGAAGCATGTGGACATTCTTTTTTATCCCCCTCACTGTATAAGTCGTACCTTTTGCCCATCTCAACAACTTCCTAGATCCTCTGACAGATATCTCCATCCTGTGCAGCACAGATAACTCAGGGTAATCTTGTTCCTCAACCCCAGGTTAGGGAAAGGGAGAGGGAGAAGAGAAAAAGGAAAGCATGTCCCTTTTAAAAATAAGCCTCAGAACTATATTCAAAAGGTGAAGTGGACCACTGTTACAAGCAGAGTCACATTTTGATATTCAGTGTGCATATCCTGAAAACCAGTCTGAAATTAGATCCCCTTTTGAGGTTAAGTCTAAAAATAGTTTATAAATATATGAAGAGAATATCATTTACAATAATCAAGATAGAGAAATTAACTGAAGAAATCCACTTGCTCAACTTGGTTGACACCAAGAGTCAGGGGAGGTAAGGTTTCTACCAATAGAAACACTTCTCATTCTCTTTCTTTCTTCCTTCTTCTCTCCCTTTCCTACTTTCTCCCTTCCTACTTTTTTCCTGTTTTCTGCCTCCCTGCCTGCCTGCCTTTTTTTCCCATCCTTTTTCTCCTTCTTCCTCTCATCTATTTTCCATTTTGTGTGTGTACTAGGTTAGGTGGTTAAGAACAAACTAGGAATAAAGTTGTTCTGATTTTATGTTGCTATTTAACAAATCACAAAAAACAGTTGCTTAAAGCAACTTCATCATTTATGTTGTTCTGAAACTACGGCTTGGTTTGGGATCAGTGGAGATTTGTCTGTGCATAATTAGCTGAGGCAGATTATTAGCTTCCAAAGGACACATTCACATGGCTAGAGAGTTGATGTTGGCTGTTGGCTGGGAGCTCTGTTAGGGCCAGCACCCCAATTCCTCTCCTTATGTGTCTCACCACATCTTAGTCTTCCTTCCATCGTGGTAGGTAAGTTTCAAAGGAAATATCCTAAGAGAAAGAGTCAAGGGAAGCTCCAACACCTTTTGTGGACTAACCTTAGAAAACACATGTATAAAATTATTTTCTATTTTACTTAATGTTGATACTGAGGTTTAGATATGAATTAGCTGATTCATAATCTAAATAAGATCTGCCTGACTTCTTACATCTTTCTACTACCCTTTACTTGCTCCACTTCAAGAAATATGCATGTCCCTCAGAGGAATAACATTTTAATAATCATAATAATACTAATGACAACAAAACCAATAGCTTTTATTGAATGCTGATGCTGTGTCAGGTACTATACTATAAGCTTTTGATGTAGTAACTCATTTAATCTATTGACTCTGTTTGGAATAATTAACCAGATACCTTACCAAAAGCACATTTTGACATAGGAAGGGAGATGGTGAGAACAGTGGACAACTGAGGTAAGAGGATAAATAGGGAGAGCAGAGAATTGATGATAGTAGTGGGATAGCAGGGATTAGGGGAATAGAATCAGAATCCAAAACACACATTGCCAACTCCACAATTTTGCCTAAAACCGTTATGAGTGTAATAATGAACTAAAAATCCTCAATGACCAAAAGCAACCATCTCAAGTTTGCAGCAGTAGCCGTCCCAATAAATGCAATTTTTGCAAGAGGAGAGGGCAGGAACAGAGTATTGGAGGAGAGTGTGTGAAAGTCTCCTGCAGCTGATCCAGATCTTAACCATGATTAATTTCCTTTCTGAGTCTAATTTAATGTTCTGATATTTGAATTATTTGCTGCTATGAGCTTTTCCCCTTACTGATAAGACAGTAAGGAACTTGCAGTTTTCAAAAAAAGTCAAGATCTTTGAACTTTTTCCTTGTCCAGTATCAGCTATGTAGTTTGTAGTGCCCATGATAACATAAAAATGTGGGTCTCTTGTTTAAAATTTATGAAGATCTTCAACTTGGTTACAGTAGAGTAGTAAACCAAATGTGGAGCTCTGTGTACAAGTTGCAAATTCCCGCAGCTTCCTCTATTCTTGTCATTGCCAAGTTATATGTTCTTCAGACATCATGTTTGTTTCAGTTGTATATGAAGAAATGCTGGGTTCCAGGTGCAGAGGCCATCTGTAAATTTGGGTTTGAATGCCAACCTCAATACCTTCTGGGAGCTGTTTTGTGGGAACAGCACCAGTCAATCCTTTGGATTATTGGCTGCAGTAAATTCCTTTTAATTAACATGGATTTGACACTCCAGGTTATTTGGGAAGGCTTATGACTCTCAGGGAGTTGGCTTAGTGGCATATTCCTCATGACAGGTAAGAATACACCAGCAGAGCAAAGTGAATATACAGAAGTTCGTGAATGCTGATAGCTTGAAAACTTTCACTTCTTAACTTTTGCTGACTGCTGGGTTCACTTCTTGATTTTGATGGCTACATTCCAGGTGACCTCTCCAGCAATAAAACTTCCTATTTACTTGAGAGCTAATTAAAATAAAAGTGTTCTCTAAGATTTTTAATCAGACTAGAGATTAAGGACCGAGGTAAATGGGATGAAAATAAAATAAAATAAAATATTCCATATAAAACAATCCCCTTCTAGGGACACATACTGTGTCCAATTTATTTAAAATAATTACATTTCTGAATCTTATTTTCTATTGATTTTCTTTAAATATGACAAGGTACAAAATTATAAAATTACCTGGTGCCTAATTACAATTCAATGACCTGAATTGTATAACATCTTTAATCACTTAATTGGTATTCCTCTTACTTCTCAACTAGATTATATACTTTCCAAGCACCATGTCATAGAAGAACTTTTTTTCCTTATATAATAGTATGTTAGAATTGAATTACTTTAGAGGTCATTCGTTGCCATTCTGTCCAAGAAACAGCTATAGTTTTTTTTTTTTTTTTTTAACCGTGATGAATGCCAGGCTACCAAGATAAGTAGATCCTGGTTTCCCTCTTCTCAGAGTACTGGCAACCCAATGAAGGTGAAAGAACAAGACTCAGAGCAAAAATGAGGAGGGCCTGCTTTGATATGTATTAAGTTTTATGGAAAAATGGAGAGGAAACCATAGTCTCATTAATTTAATTATAATTATTGAGCTTTTGATGTATGCCTGGCACTTTACTAAGTGTAGAGGAAAAATCTGCAAAGATGATATATATGTATATGTACACACACACACACACACACACACACACACAGGGGAAGAATGACAACAAATAGTTTTTCCCTTAGGAATGAGAAGCTTTATTGTTGGAGGTGGGAGTTGAACTCCAAGTCCTCAAGTGTAAATCAGCTCTTTGGGTAACTAGAGGAAAGAACAGAAGGACAAGAAAGAGAGAGAGAGAGTTGTTGTTGTTGTTATTATTATTTTATACCATTTCTCACTCAGAGTAGCTATTTCCCCAACGATGTTTATAGCAATGATAGGCATATAAGCTGACTAGTTCTCAATGATAATCAAGCTCTCAGTTAGCTAGGTATTAGTGAGTTGTAATTCTTTTCCATAGCATACAGAATAATTAGATTTGAGTTCAGTTTCTCTTTATTCCATTCTCTTACATTCTTTTTTTAAATTTTTTTTTCAGTTTCAGATGGATACAATACCTTCATTTTATTATTTATTTATTTATTTATTTATGTATTTTTTTAATGTGGTGCTGAGGATTGAACCCAGTGCCTCACACATGCTAGGCAAGCGCTCTACCACTGAGCTACAACTGCAGCCCCTTCTTACATTCTTGGTGGTGTGATTAGTGACTAATTTTAGCCAGACAGCATCCTTGGCCCTTGCAGCTGAGGTATGCTGAGCAGGTTGTGGGCTGGAATCAGAATGGGAGGCTCAGGTGGCTTCTCTGTTTTGGAATAAGTTCTCCCTGTGAATAGCTAATAGGCCTATTGGTGCCTGCCAGAATTTTTTCCTGTTGCCAGAAAGATACTAAATATGTAGCCTCAGGAGCATAGATCAAGTCGATGAACTTTTGGGGAAATGAGAGAATTTACATTTGTAATGTCAGCAAAGGAAAATGGGAGCAATAAAGTTCCTACTTGATATTAGTGTCACATTTCCAGCAGACTTCAGTAATGTGACAGAGTCTATGTCCCAGTGAGATCTGGAGTCTTGCTAGCTATTAGATTTTACAGTTAAATGTTTTATTCTTTGAGCCAGCTGATCTAGCAACAATGCCTATGAGATGGGACCACAGGGGACTACAGGGAATCAACATGAAGATGGTGGTTAAGTGTGTTTGTGTTGATCCCCAAAAGATTCAAAGTAATTTGAAGCATCTCAGTAATCTATTAGACACAAAACAGGTGTCCTGTTTAGGAGGTTAATGGATCAAGAAGTCATGAGGTTTTTGTTTGTTTGTTTGTTGTTATAGCCTGAAAAAAAAATCACAGGACCTAGTTTGTATCAAATCTAGTTCTGTCACCAATTAGCTGTGCTCCCTAAGGAAGCTATTTACCTTCTTAGGGCCTCAGGTTCATAAAATGGAACTAATATGTCCATAAAGTGCTGTATCATGATAAATGGATCTTGGAGACAAAAAAACTTCATTGTCTTAATAGCTCTGTGCAAATTCTCCCCCCTGCCCCGCCTCACTTGTATAGTAACTTGAGATGTTATAGGTAACCCACAGGTCCTCTTGCAAAAGAAGATTTTAATTCTTTGTATCAATGGGAAATGGGTGAGCTGAGTTCTAGGAAATCAGAGATCTAGTTTATGTTACTCTACTACTTTGGATAAGTCATTCAGTTTTTTGCCCACTTATTTGCTATTTTATTTCATTAGCCATTTGATGAGCTTTATGTAGATCACTTGGCCTTTCAATACCTTGGTTTTCAAATCTATAAAAGGGCAATAGTACTAGTAGCTCATTTTTATTCTGCAAACTTCTTAAGGGAATCAAATGGGTGGGGCCCTACCAAAAGGATGACCCTCACCCCAAACAATAATGGCAAGATCAGTTCCAGAAAAAGGAAGTTGAGGCTGTCAGTGGGATTCAGATAAAGGGAAAAAACCAGGGTTCAGGAAAGAGCATGAGTCCCAGGAGGGCCTCAGCCTGCATTTCTGTAAGGAGGTAATTCTCTCCTCTTCCCCTATTTCAATGTACTGTCTGCCTTTGCACTAACCTTTTAGGGTTGGGAGCTTTGAGAGACTGAATTTTAGAAAAGTGTCAAAAATTTTAGAACTGATCTAAATTTACTCTTATCTTTAAAGTTTTTAGGCTGTGAGGAAACTTATCTTGTTTTATCATGGATCCTTTCACATCCTTTGGTGGAGATATTCATGTTAAATGTATGATTTCAGACTGAGCAGGCTGTTATCTTTGTAAAGATAAGATTTTTTAAATTTTTGTCTCTTCCCAATTTTAGGGCTAAAACTTGCTTGTCCCTATGTAGTAGCACCAAGCAGAGGCTCTTTATTTATGTTTCTGCTTGAGGACAAAAGAATTCAATTTGGCTGGTAGGGGAAGGGCCTAAGTCAATTGTTAGGCTTTTCTTTGTCCCTCACCAATCTTCTTGTGAAAGGAAAACTTATTTTACAAATCAAATAAGAATGTTTCTGGGAAAGTGAATCTTTGTAAGATTCTTTCATCCCTGTTAAGATGATACCTAAGCATAATGTTAAATTATCATGCCCTTCTAATATTTTAATTAATCAAACCACAAAACAGAGTCTGGTTATAAATAATGCACAGAAAACAATGCTAATAGATAATGACACAGCACAATAGAAAATCTGATCCAACATCCAGTAACAAGTCAGAGTTCATGAGAATATCCACATAGAGAGTCTACTTAAATATGTTCCAGACAAGGAAGTTTGGCTTTTAGGTTTTTATCATTAAATAAATTTCCTGTTTTTCTTTCCTCCTTTTAATAGAAAGCTTAACATTTTTCCTATCATTTTTCTTCTGAAGCGAATTGACTTTTGTGAATTACTGATAATATTTATATTTCTTATATTCCTTTCCTGTTCTTTTACTGTTGTAGAAAAGATGCAGCTAACTTTTAATTATATTAAAATGTTATACTATAGATCTCTGAGATAGAAGAAGGGAAAAA
The DNA here is from genome assembly GCF_047511675.1 of Marmota flaviventris. Lineage (NCBI taxonomy): Eukaryota > Metazoa > Chordata > Mammalia > Rodentia > Sciuridae > Marmota > Marmota flaviventris. The sequence continues at coordinate 32,766,629 of NC_092511.1, read as the reverse complement.
TTAAGAGACCTAGGCAAAGAGAGCAAACCTTCCTGATATTAGGATTTACCAATGGTTATTTGATATTCACTAAAAGCACAGGCAACAAAAGTAAAACTAATTTTGACTATAACGGAATTAAAAACTTCTAAGTATGAAAAGATAAACACAAAAAGACAACCTATAGAATGGAAAAAAATATTTGCAAATCATATAAGGAGTCAATATCCAGAAAAAAATATTATTCCTACAACTCAACAACAAAACAATCCAAATTTTTAAAAAAATGAGAAAAAGACTTAATAGACTTTTTTCCAATGAGGATATACTGATGGACCACCTATCTGAAAAGATGCTCAGTGTTGCTATCTTTTGGGGGAAATGCAAATTATCAAAATCCTAATTAGGTATCACAGCTTTTGGGTGGCTGTTATCAAAATGAAACAAAATCCAAACCAAACCAAACAAACAAAAACAAAATTTAAAAAGTCAGATAAACAAACAAAATAGGGGCTGGGATTGTGGCTCAGCGGTAGAGCACTCGCCTAGCACGGGTGGGACCCAGGTCCGATCCTCAGCACCACATAAAAATAAAGGCATTGTGCTGTGTCCATCTACACCTAAAAAATAAGTATTTAATAATAATAATAATAATAATAATAATAATAATAATAATAAGAAGAAGAAGAAGAAGAAGAAGAAGAAGTAGTTAGCAAAAATGTGGAAAAATTGGAACCTTTGGGTACTATTTGCAGAAATGTAAAATTGTGCAGCCACCATAGAAAATAGTTTGGAAGTTCTTTAAAATTTAATAGTAGGATAACCACATGATTCAGCAATTTTGTATTGAATGAGGTTTGAGGAGGGGGCACTTGCAACTCTCATATGAAGCATTTGGCTATATATCCAAAAGAATTGAAAGCAGATCTCAAATGTACGTCTATGTTCATAGTAGCAATTTGTAAAATAGCCAAAAGGTTGAAGCAAACCAAGTGTCTATTGACTGGAGAGTACATAAAGAAAATATGGAGTATATATATAATGTAATATTACTGAGTCTTAAAAGCAGGGAAATTCTGACACATTAAAACATGGTTGAACCTTGACTCAGACTAAGTAAAATACTCATTTACAAAAGAAATACTGTATGATACTATTTACTTGAAAATGTAGAGTAGTCAAATTCACAGAAATGGAAAGTAGAATGGGGACTGCCAGGACTGCGGGGAGAAACTGTTATAGTTAAAGCTTTGTCCCAGGGTTTCATAAACTGACTTCTAGACCATTCATGTATAATCAAATCAAGCCTTTATTGAAGCACACCGGTGCAGCTGACCTGAAGATAAAGCTGTTCCCCTGATCAGCCCCGAACAATTGCAAGGGCACTTCTTATAAGCCTGAAAACCGCAAAAGGGATGTTCGGGGGGGGGGGGGGGGGGTGGGTGGGTGTCTAGCCAATGCAAGCAAGCCAGCGGGACAGTGCAGTCAGGTGGAGGGAAGCCTAACCAATCAGTTAGCCCAGTCACCCCAGTTACAGAAACAGAGCCCTGTTACCCTAGTTACAGAAACAATGCCCCATTAGGTAGTTCCGTGTTCTTAAAGGTTTCTATAGCAAAAGGAAAAGAACATCTTGCTCCAGTCATGACTCTTCTACTTGGCATGGTTGTTTTAGAGGATGAAGTCATAAAACAAAATGGAGTCACATTTGCTCCTACTACCACATTCCCCACTGGTTTTAGTAGGTTTGATGTCAATCTTGCACATCATTAGGCCTCAGTTTGTTTTTTTTTTCCATCCTTCTGTGTCTAAGGGACTATACCGGGCTCACAAGACCATAAGTCTGACCTCACCTACATTCTTTTGTATATGGTTTAGGAGGGTTTTTAAGAGGCAGAGTCCTGCAGTAATCCCAATCAGGAGAAGGACTAGGGGCCCAACTATGGCTGAAATGATGGTAGTCAACCAAGGGGACCATGAGAATAGGTTTTGGAACCAATTGCTTGAAATTTTTAGTGCTTCATCTCTTTTTTTTTTAACCTGTTTCTCACAAGTGCTAAACTGTTCTTTATTATACCAGAATGGTTTGTAGAGAAACAAGTTTCTCCTGGAGCCATACAAAGTCCTCCTTGTTTCAGAAAGAGACCAACTAGACATCATCTGTTTTGTAAGACTATTTCTGTCAGAGAGTCTAGTGAAACCCTTACTTTGGAGATTGACCTTTCCAGTTTTTCTAAATCTATATCTATTTGATGGCTGAAGGATTTCCCAAACCAGCCACGAGGGGAACTAAAATGGGGGCAGCCAGTCTATGTTGATAAATCAGTGGGCCCTGGCTTTTTAATAATTCCAGGTGTTCTTTTCCTTTTACTCTATCAAAATAGTAGGTTACATAGTTCAGAGTTATTGACAGTTTGGAGATATAGGCAAGGAGTTTGAAGTGGGACCCGGGAAGCACAATTTTTGGTGAACGGGGAGTTGTCCCACTTATAAGTTGGTTTGTGGAAGCAAGTGTCTTTCTGGGAGATCACCCAGGGTGATCTTGGGAGTAGTTTTCCAGGTACATCTTCCTGAGCTAGACATATTGGCGAACATCTATGTTGACCGTAATTTTTCCTCCAATATTAGGGACTTCAACTGCCATAAGGGAAAAGGGTGATGACCGTTCTTGCTACTTCCAGCTGAAAGGGGGTGATGTGCAGTGGGCAAGCAGTTTGGAGTCCCTTTTTAGAAACTGAGTGGGTCAAGGAGTCCATGATAGAAATCTGGTTCAGGAAGAACAGGATGTAAAGTCACCTGGGGTGGGCACTTCTATGAGAGAAACAAAAAGACATGAGTCCTGAAGTAAGATTAATACAAAATAGCAGTTGTAGCATCTGGAACCTGTCCATGAATATCATGAAAATGACAGAAATTAATAATGGTTTACCAGGAGGCATAAGACCTGAGAAATTGTCCCCATAACAAGGCCTAACAAAGCCTAATAAGGCACTTTTTTTTAGGGAACATAAATCTTTAATATTGTCAGAATTATCAGGAATATAGACACAACATTTAGTTAAATTAGTTAATGTCATCTGATTTTTGTAAAAAATACCTTTTTGGCATGACCTCTGTGTTCAGTAAAGATTTCTTTGTTACTTAGGGCTAGATAATTATATTAATAAACATTGATTACATATACCTGTGTAGGAAGTTAGGAAGATCTGTAGGCCTTAAACTGACTAAAAACTTCTGACAGTTTTTTATTTATAGTTATCAGGCATTTTTGCCTAAGAATTTTTCTTTTGTTGCCTCCAGTTTTACTTATTTTTGGGGATGCTAACACTAGTGTACATTTTAAGTTACATTAAAATAACTGTTGTTTCTTTTTAAATGTCCAGGAATGGCTGTGCTTTGGTTTTAACTGTTTTTGCTAGGTGTTTAAGCTGGTCAAACTGACCTTGTTTCTATCTATTGGTAAGTCAGCTGAGTTTCCTTGGAGGACATTCTTGGGGAACTTGTGAGCAGCATTTTAGCTCTGTTAGTGTCATCTGCATTAGGATGGGTCAAGGTCTTGCTGACCATATGGCTTCCCTTGGAAGCATTAGGCATATCTCCTTTTTAAATGACCCTCCTCTTTTGCAGCATGTACACCCATTGGCTTTTTGTTCTCCAGTGGTCTCATTAATCTCTCTTATCAGGAGGTTATGTGGTCCCGAGTTGCAAAGCTTTCCCCCTGTCCTGGGTTCAGGCTGACTCAGCGGGCAAGAGCCAAATATTGGTTTCTTTGGTCCCTTTATTTTAACCTTAATATTTAAATTTGGCCTTAAACATGCAGCAAGTCAGTTTTACCAGTTTTAAAGTAAGAATGTTGGGCTTTAACTTTAATGTTTATAACTTTACTGTTAATTTTTACATAACACAATATCCTTATTTTATTTATCAATTTAGGTAATGTTGAAGATCTGCCTGAAGGCAGAAGATGACACTTTAGCATCTACTGTATGATTCAATCACTGTACACCAACAAGGCAGTTTGCAGACCCAGAGACCACATTAGATTTTTGGCTATAAAAATTTTCTCTTGCCAGGTCCTCCTCTCTTGCTCTCTCCTTTTTCTCTCACTTTCCCTGTCTCTCATTTTTCCCTTTAACTTTTTTTTTCTTTTTCCTTATCTCTCTCTCTCTCTCTCTCTCTCTCTCTCTCTCTCTCTCTTTCTCTCTTGCACTTTCCTGTCTCTCTCTCTCTCTCTTTTACACTTTCCTTTTTTTCTTTTTTTCTCTCTTTGTGTGTTAATCAGACACTCTCACAGTAAAGGTCTCTTGGTTGCTCTGAGTGTAGTGGTCACATTTTTTTAGTCATAATGAAAATACAAAGTGCAATTAACAATAGTAAAAACATATTTAGCTTGTATATAATTTTGAACCTTGGCTGAGTTATACATTATATTTTCTATTTGAGATCACAGTAATCTTTGCAATAAAATTAATCTTTGAATATAACTTTAAATTAACTGAAATCTGGCCTACTTTGAAGTTATTCTGACATGTCGCAAAGTGGGAGGCAGAGCCTTATCTCAAGTAAGGCAGGGCTCTTTACAAATCTTAGGTAAAGTGTTTTAGTTTTAAAGCTGATCTTTGTCTCTCTTTTTAGATATCATTTTATAAAGTTTACATATATTGTTTTCTGACTCTGTATGAATGTTAGCTAGCACAATATGACATATATTTGAAGCATTAATTAAGGAAAGGCTGAGAGCCCTTAACATTTTTTTCCATGTGGAAAAGTGGCAAAATGTTTTATAATATTAATTTTTAAACAGATCAGACTTTCATTATCTTTTAAAATACCTTTAAATTTTTATATCTTAGAATAAAAGTTAACATAAGATTTGGTTATAAAACGTCAAATAATATAAATAAATCCCCAATAAAATCTATTATCTTTATAAGTTTAAATTACCATTACAGACAATTTTAGTTTGGAGAATATCAGCTTGATAAAATGTTCCTTTAAACCTTTTACCTTAAAGACTTGTTTACCTGAAAGATATGAACACATTTAATCCGTAAAGAAGAGTAATGTACCACACTTTCATTGATGTTTTTATATTAACCAAGGTTAGCCTTTAAAGGAAAATACAGACTTTGTAATGTAGGACAATACTTTAAAATAACAGTTGCTGTTTAGCCACAGATGTAAAAACCTTAGTTTTTCCAAGATTTCTTTTCTAGGGGATAAAACTTAACAGACATAATGTAATTAATATTTTTAGAAGTTTTTGTCATTTTAACATATAAATATATCAGTACATTAATATTTGTCCTTAGAAAACAACCTTGAATAATTTTAACTATTTGTGTTACATATATAACCAACTTAGTTACATATAAACCTTTTAATATTTGTCTTTTATTTATAGACCTTTATATTACTTAATTAGACCCTTTTGTTGTTTACTTAAATGTATTATAATTATATTTTATCACATAAAGACTTTTTTACCTGGAAACGTTTTTTATTAAATATATTTATATATTTAGAACTTTTTAATAATTTTTAACCCATTGATCCTTTTTTTGTTTGTACCTTGAAATAATAACCCTTATAAATTTTTTAATTTAGATAAATTAATCCATATTAATAAGATGAAATATTTGTTATTTACAGTACTTTAATTGAAATACAGTTGAAACCTCTTGATTCCTTGTAAGTAGAATTATACCTGTTAGGACTTTGTAATTTAGAGTAACCTTGTTTTTATAATAACACAAAATAATTTCAAATTTTTTTTTTAGTTTACAAATTTATGAAAACACCAACATTGTTTAAGTATTTTACCTTATGGAATTTAAGGAGTTAAGAGTACTTTATATTATATATAACAGTCAGTATTTTAACTTTGTAAACCAATTAGATGTCTCTAACAAACACATCCATGATTAATTTTATATATGTTTAGATGAAATTTATGTATCTTTTTAAAAAAAAACAAGGTATCAGACAAGTGCATTGAATAGTATGAGTAATCTTTTTTTGTTGTTGTTGAATAAAAATCCTAGAGACAATGATATCAGACACTTTATAGACATTAACATTTTAACAGCTGTTTAACCATCTAGAAACAAAGCTGTGTATTAGTAACTTTAAAGATATTTGTACTTTTATTTATTTATTTTCCCAATTTGAATTGAACCTTTTAAATTATATTAACCAAAAGTATTTGGATCCATTTTTTAAAATTTTAATTTATGAGCTCATTTGTACCAAATATATAGACATGGCAATACATGCAGACAGACAGTACACTGGCACATCCACACAAAGCAAACAGACAAACAAAAGCCTTGTAGCTTATTTTTTTAAAAAAAACCTATTAGATTGAGAGTTAACCCTTGTAAATTGGCCTTAGAATAAAGCAGAGTGTAATCAGAAAAACATATTAACCTAAGCGTATTGGATCAAAATTATGAATTTAACAAATATAGAATTTTAAAAGTTTTCTGATCTTTTTCCTGAGGTGGTCCTGTTCATCAAAGTTGAAAAGAGTTGAGGGAACATAGACAAAGGAAGGGGGTTTATTTCTCCCTGGAGGAACTTCCCAAAGATGCAGCTTCATTGGTCTCCTTGGGAGAATCCCCCAGGTTGGGTTCCCATTCTAAACTGGTTTTTCTGGTTTCTTGGATAGCAGCCACCAACTTTTAGCCTGACATTGAAAAATCTTTGGACTCTTTTTTAATAGTTGGGAGTTATTCATGCTTGCAAATACTGAGAGACAAAAGCCAAATTTTTTAGACAAAAAATGTGCTTTTTGTTATACAATTTAGGAATAATAAATAATAATTTTATAAAACACTTTAGTTTTAATCTGTCCTCTATAGGAAGTGACATGATTTACCCAGTTGGCCACCTGGCCCAGTTCCTAAATAAAGGCAATCTCTAGAATGCCTTTTTCTTTTTACCTTTAGCTTTTACTTTTGACAATTCTTTTAGTCCTGTTGGCAGCACTTTACATTTTAATGCAAGCTGTAGTGAGCACAATTAAAACCGTTTTAACCATTTTTTTCCATTAGAAACAAACTGAGGTAGAAATTAACACAGAACACAAAGGGAACAAACAAAAGCAAACCAACAGACAAAGTCCTGAAAATTGTTAAGAAAACAAGTTAAAGGGGTCCAGGTAGAGATCTCTGTAGCGCTTCCTTGTCTCTGATGTCGGTGGAGAGAAGGAGTCCTGGTGAAAGAAGAGCAGTTATGAGAACAAGAAAAGGGCCCATGCACAACACTGGGACAGATAAACACAAGACAAGCGGCCAGCGAACAGACAAGGGACAAATGACAAACAGCAAGAAGACGCTGGAGAAATGACAAACAGCAGAACAGACACAGGACAAGCAACAATCATTGAGGTCACACAGGGAGACCTCTAATGGGGCAGAGACCCTGCAAACAGAACAAATGGCCGGTGAATTGACACTGGACAAATGACAAACAGCAGAAGACACTGGAGAAATGACAAACAGCAGAACAGACACAGGTCTAGCAACAATCGCTGAGGCCACCCAGGGAGACCTCTAATGGGGCAGAGACCATGTCTCCTCCTGCCCCCAGACAGATGAGGCCTCCCAGGGAGGCCTCCAGTGAGCCCCAGATACAGACAGATGAGATCACACAGGGAGCCCTCCAAGGAGACAGTGACAACGTCTCGTCCTGTCCCAGGAAGGTGTAAGCAACTGCATCCAATCTGACCTTTTCCCCCAAAGAAGAGTCGACTCACCAGAACTGACAGGCTGGCAGGAGGCTTTTCAGAGCATCCTAGGATGGATTGGAGTACTCCTCGGAGTGAGGCTGAGGAACAGAACGTCTCTCAGGAGCTCCCTCTACTCCAGGGCCAAGGTCCAAAGGCCCCTTGTTGGAGGCAAATTTGGCGTGAGGGTAGGGAAGAAATGGATCCCAGACGAGCCCCCAAATGTTATAGTTAAAACTTCGTCCCAGGGTTTCATAAACTGACTTCTAGACCATTCATGTATAATCAAATCAAGCCTTTATTGAAGCACACTGGTGGTGGCTGACCAGAACATAAAGCTGTTCCCCTGATCAGCCCCGAACAATTGCAAGGGCACTCCTTATAAACCTGAAAACCGCAAAAGAGATGTTCAGAGGTCTAGCCAATGCAAGCAAGCCAGGTTACAGAAGCGGGACAGTGCAGTCAAGCGGAGGGAAGCCTAACCAATCACAGTTAGCCCAGTCACCCCAGTTACAGAAACAGAGCCCCCCCGTTACCTAGTTACAGAAACAATGCCCCATTAGGTAGTTCCGTGTTCTTAAAGGTTTCTATAGCAAAAGGAAAAGAACATCTTGCTCCAGTCATGACTTTTCTACTTGGCATGGTTGTTTAACAGGATGAAGTCATAAAACTAAATGGAGTCACATTTGCTCCTACTAACACAAACCTAATGGAAATTTGTTTAGTGGGAATAGAGTTTCAGTATTGCAAAATGGAAAATTTTACAAAATGCAGAAGTTTGGTTGCACAAAACTGGATATACTTAACATTACTGCTGTCACTTAAAAATAGTTAAGATGACAATTTTGTTAGTGTATTTTACCACAATTAAAAATAAAAAATAAAAGAAAGAAAGAAATCCTAAAATTAACTGTATTCTGTTACTTTTTTAAAAAGTCAAATAACATTTAACCATTTTTCTGTGGATTTATTAAACACATATAGATCAATTATTGTAAAGATTGGGCTGTTCTTCATAACAATCTTAGGAGACAAATAACTACTTGTTTTCTGAGGGGGGGCAAAAAGAGATACAAAAGGTATACTTGCCCAGGGTCACATATCATTTGTTAAGAGTTTCAGGGATGCCCAGTGATCTTGTTTTGCATGCCAACACTGATGGATCAGTGGGAGCCTCCTGCAGTGCTGTATTGAATGTGAGTTGAGGCACATCTGCCCTCAGCTAAAATGATCCACATCTGCCAAAGGAAAGGAGGGAAGGCGCAGTTACAACTTCTATGTGAAACATGTGCAATCTTTCACTACAATTTAGTAGACAAGCCTTTTCATTATATATCAGCTGAATTTTGACAGAGCAGCAATGTCAAGAGGCAGCATTAAAATCAACATAGAAAAATTAGTTAGACATTATTTTTCAGAAAGTTGCAAAAGAGTAAAATATTTAAATCTATAGGACAAAAGTAGGTCATACAATTACTCTAATAAGTCTAACAAAACAGCTGTATCTTATTCATTTTCCTTCTTGAGGGAAATGAATTACAGAAATAAGCACAATTTGCTCATTTGTTTTTACACATATAAAAAAGATAGCTTTTTATCCATCTTACTGCAAAACTGAGCATATATTTCAAGTTAATAGTTCAGCATAGTTGTTGAATCCAGTAATTCAGATATCCATCAAATAGCTTCTATACTGTGTTTTCACACATTGCTATAGCACCTGATTCACATATCCAAACTCTAGGCAGTATATTTTTTATCACCTGTATGGGGAATAATGTATCTGTGAATTCAATTTGAAAAGCTATCTAAAAAAAAAAAAAAAAAAAGAAAACCAAATGCATCTCTAGAAAAGGGCATATTTTTCTTAAAGTGTTATCAGAATTTTTCAGTCTTAGAAAACCTATCTTCTAGGCTATTGCAGAATTGGCTGGAACATGTACATTAAATTATTTATGTTATGAGAAAGATCTTAGACTGATTTGGCTAATTATTTGAGCATGAAACTACAAAGACTCCTTTTAAAAAGTGATGCTACAGGGTTAATCTTGTGCTAACTTGACCATCAAAGCCTCCCAGATTTGTCCAAAGCGGTAAATATGCTCGTGATGAAAGTGATCTATGTTACATCAAGTTAGAAAATAGAATTACAGAATAAAAATTTAATAATTTTATTTATAACATTTTCATATTTTCTTACAAATGAGTAAAAAATATTCAAGAAATACATGCGCACAGCTCAAGATATATTCAATAGTTACTTCTGGTGACATAGTGAAGGCAGAAAAGAATGAAGTAAGGCTGGACATTTTATTACATACATCTTAATGTTTGATTATTTAAAATACATATATTTATTTGGTGAGGTTTGAAACTAAAAGAAAAAAATATGAGGGGCTAAAAGTGTAGCTCAATGGTAGAGGATTTGCCCAGCATGTGCAAGGCCCTGGATTCAATCACTGATGCCACAAAGAAAATGAAAAGTAAAAATAAAATAAAATAATGAAAACTTAGCTTCAAAAAAATTATTTTGGGAATACTGTGTATATTTTGGCCTTGCAAGCCAACAATATCTGTTATCACGAGATCACATATTTCTGTTGTCACTGATTCTTCAAATCTGTGAGTAATGTGGTTTTATAGGATTGTTTTCTAAACTGTGAATCAAAATTCATGAATGGACTGATAAGTCAACATAGTGAGTCAATTCTGCTTCCATCATGTCTTTTGACGATTTTTCTGTCTGGTTACTTGCTCTTTATTGATTCAAGGGAATTATTTAATTACTATGTATATTATTCTTTGGTAACTTATGTTTTCTAAGTGTGTGTATGTGTGTGTGTGTGCCTCTGTGTGTGTGTGTATGTATTTTCTTCATTGCCTATGATGTTGCTGTTATTTTTTATTCCAGTTTAAGCAATCAATCCTTATGTCACTGCTAGTTATATATATTCCTATAAAGACATAATTTTTAATTTTTCCTTAAATAGTTGAGGCTCTAATTCAATTGTAACTTAATTATTTATGGTGTAAGATCCTGGTTCATTAGATCCATATGCAAAAGCTATTCCTCAACAACATTTATTGAAAACACCATGTTTTTCCAGTAGGTCTATGATACCAATTCTTTCATAAATAAATTATGTCTTATATACGTATGAGTCTGCTTTGGGCCCTTTAAATTGCTCTGTTATTTAATTTAATTATCCCAAAGCCAAATCTTCAATGGCTCATAGTGACCCATTATGCCTATTGAGTAGTATTCCCAATATGTTGCTTTTCTTCAAGAGAATTCTCATTCTCTGGTTTTTCCTTCTTTTTTTTTTAATAAAAAAATTAGCTTGCTAACTCAGTAAAGCATATTATAGGAGTTTTATGGTATTTTATTTGAATCTATGGGTTCATATGGAAAAAAGAAAAAACTAACATCTTTTTGATATTTAGAATTTCTACTCAAGAATATGGCATATAATATAACTGATCAGAATAAATAAATAAATAAGAAAAAAGAATATGGCATATTACTCTAAGCTTTCATGATTTTCTGTTTTTCCAGTTTTGTATAAATTTATTCAACTCTTTTAGCCTTTTAGCTTTTAGTTGTTAGCTTTTTTTAGTGCATTATTTATGCATAATATTTTGGTTGATTTTCCCATAATCATACATGAATGGAATTAAAAAAAAACTTTATGCAGCCTTTCAAATCTTATAGGTTTTACATCTTATTACAGCCATTAGTGTGCTGACCCATTTTGCAAAGCTAATTGGCTTGATATGGGTGCATCACTCCCTCCTTATATGTAAAACACACTTTTTACTTCCTGATCATTTAAAGAGAGCATCATGTATGTGCACCCGGGAAGTATGGTGGAAGTCATGTCCAGTGTAATCACCTGGACCAATGCAAGCCAAGGGCTGGGAATAAATGCTTCCTTCTTCCATTCTTAAGAAACATTTCAAAAAGTGAAGAGGTGGTCAAAATCTTTTCCCCATAAAACAATTACAAAACTGGAAAAATTTATTTTTTTTTTATGTAACTGTAGCAAACTAAGTCTGTTAATGAAATACTGATGAGCTTTAGGTAAAAAAGTGGAGCTACAGTATTCTTTGCTGAGATTCCTTCTATTTTCTTTACCACCTTCCCAGCTTAATAACACAGATTTCTGCCAGTTTAAGTAAGGCTGGATATAAAAACCAGAAACTTTGCTGCTAGAGGGAATGAACTGGATTTGGAGTGGGGGAAAACAAAACAAAACAAAACCTTACCCCCACACATTTTGTGGCAACATTAACAAAATTGGTAAAGTTTGAGGAAATGGGAAAGACTGTCATTCTGTTAGCTTTAGATTGCAGTTCTTTTTAATGAGTCTAAACCTAGCAGATTAGCCAAAATTTGACAAAGTGAATCTCAAAAATGAATGACTCATGGAAGAGTTAGACAAGTTTTTCAATATTGTTGAGAGCCACAGCCGAAGGGGCCCCAGCAAACTTCCAGCTGCTAGCAAACTTCCAGCTGCCAGCTGATGATTGGCTCACAGCGGCCCCAGCAAACTTCTAGCTGCCAACTAATTGGCTCCTCTGTGATGATGCTCATTGGGCTGTTTCCCCGCCCTTTCAGACCACGGAGCTGCTCATTGGGGGACTTTTTTTGGCTCCGCCCACGCGACCCAGCCAATCGGCCTCAAGAGCAGGAGGAGTGGGGGAGGTTGAGAGGCTTGTGGGAAGCCGGTGGTGGCAGTTGGGCTCTGAGGGTTTTTCCTGAGGAGCTGTGTGGTGTGGTGTGTGTGTTCTAAAAATAAAGTTCATTTCTTTTGACAAGTGGCTCCTGAATTGTGCCCAGCCAGACTGCGGCATTTGGTGGGCCGCATGGGGAAAGACTGAGGATAAGTGATAAGGTAAACTGCTCGCCCCTGAGGGCAGGGCAAGAGGATGGGTAGCCATTTTAAGATTCTTCTTTTGTTTTTTTTCGCTTTTGTTTTAAGTTGCTTGTCCCTGGAGATGAGTGAGATGGAAGAAAAACCGCTCACATCTGAGGAAAAACTATTTGCGTCTGAGGAACAGATAGGGAGAAAGGACGGATGGACATTTCAGGAGGATAGAAAGGCTGATATAATGATTTTGTGTTGTTCCATTTTTGTTTCATTCTGTCTCAGTTTTGTTTGGCGTCATCTTGTTGGGTTGTATTATAGTAGAAATATGGGATCAGAAATTAGTAAAAAACAAACTGAAAGAGTGTTAAGTAAATTGTTAGAGGAAGGAGGCATCCCAGTAAAATCAAGAGCAGTCAGGGCATACGTTGATACAATACAAAAATGTAGCCCATGGCTTTTTAAGGAGGAGTTGTTAAATATATCACAATGGAACCATCATGGTGAAGATTTAAAAAGAATAGAAAAGAAAAGCCCAGGGACTCTGCCAGTTGGCACATTGCCATTGTGGACATTTGTATCTTGTTTGCTTAGTCCAAAGCCTTCAGTTCAGACAGTGGTAGAAGAAGAAGACATACTGATTCAAGTGAAAGAGAAGGTCTCTCAAGTTAGTCAGACAGAGGAAAAGATTCAAGTGAAAGAGAAGGTCTCTCAAGTTAGTCAGACAGAGGAAAAGATTCAAGTAAAAGAGAAGGTCTCTCAAGTTAGTCAGAGGAAAATATTCAAGTAAAAGAGAAGGTCTCTCAAGCTAGTCAGACAGAGGAAGAAAGTTTAGAGCAGAAAAAGCCATCAGGGGAAAAGTTACAACAGGAGACTGCTACTAACACCTTTCTATCACCAGAGGGCGTAAGTGTGCAACCAACAGCGTCACCTCCATATGCTGGGAGGCTCCCAACCCCCGCAGTTGATAGTTGGGATCCTGAGACAGGATCTCAAATATTAACATGCCCTGTATTTGAGCAGGCAGGAGGGCAGCGAATTCACCATGCTTTAAATTTCAAAAAAGTGAAACAGCTAAAAGAGACTGTAACAACCTATGGTCCTCAAGCACCCTTCACTGTAAGCATGGTCGAATCCATTACCAACTTGAACATGACGCCAGCAGATTGGGCTAATATGTGTAAAGCTGTGCTAAATGGAGGACAATACCTGTTATGGAAGGTTGCCAATGAGGAATTTTGCAAGGAGTTGGCTAGGCGAAATGCAGCAGCTGGTTATCCTCAGAGAAATCTAGATATGTTGTTAGGAAAGGGACCTTATGAGGATCAGCAGCAACAAATTGCATATGATCCTGGCGTATACATACAAATTGCTGTAGATGCGGTTAGGGCATGGAAGACTTTACAAGGACATGGAGGTTTACAAGGTCAATTTTCTAAGTTAATACAAGGAGCTAATGAACCTTACACTGAATTTGTAGATAGGCTTATTCAAACAGCTACCAGAGTTTTGGGGAATACAGAACAAGCAATGCCATTAATAAAACAACTGGCTTATGAGCAAGGGAATCATTGGTGCAGAGAAGTCATTAGACAATGGAAACATGAAGATTTAAACACATATATTAAATTATGTAGAGACATTAATGAACAAGGGCAAGTTGTGGCAGCTGCACTACAACAGGTTTTAGATGCCAGGCCAAAAACATGCTACAATTGTGAACAAACAGGGCATTTTAAAAGGAATTGCCCCATAGGAGGAGGGTTTAACAAAGCTAGGTATCAAAGGAGTAGAATACCGGGTATTTGCCCACGATGCCATAGAGGGAGCCATTGGGCTAATGAATGCCGTTCTCAAACAACCATAGAAGGTACTCCATTATCAAAAAATGAACAAGGACCAGGTGTCTATCCACGATATCGTGGAGAAAGGCATCGGGCTCCATTGCCAAAAAATGGACAGGGGGGCCCAGTGCTCCAGGGCCCAAGACCACAAATATACGGAGCACTGGAGGAACCCAGCAACTCCATCAGGGTAGTGCCCAGGACACATTGTCCATTAAATCCCTCACTAGACAAATCAGAGGAAGTGCAGGATTGGACATCTGCGCCTCCGCCAGAATAGTACTAACTCCAGAGATGGGAGTTCAAATCATTCCCACAGGGGTAAAAGGACCTCTTCCCAAAGGAACAGTAGGCATATTATTGGGACGCAGTTCTTCTACTCTAAAAGGACTTATGATAAGTCCTGGGGTAATTGATCCCAATTATGAAGGTGAAATAAAAATTATAGCCAGTTCTCCAAAGGGTATATCAGTAATTTCACCAGGAGATAGAATAGCACAGTTACTAATAATACCCAGCCTACATGATAAATTTTCCAGTCATACTGTAAAAAGAGATTCCAAGGGATTAGGCTCCACAGGTATAGATTGGGCTATGCTTTCTTTAAATTTAGATTCTCGCCCCATGCTAAAACTAAATATTCAAGGACATGAATTTAATGGGCTAATGGATGCAGGTGCAGACCTTAGCATCATATCTCATCAAGACTGGCCAAAACATTGGCCATGACAACAAGCCACTCAAATGCTTCAAGGCCTAGGAGTGGCGACTAATCCCTATAGAAGTGCAATGGTATTAGATTGGAAGGATCCTGAAGGATGTGAAGGAACTATACAACCATATGTATTGGATCATCTTCCCGTAAATTTATGGGGAAGAGATGTCCTAGATCAATTAGGTTTGACATTAACAAATAACATCAATCAAAATGCACCCACTATTATGGCTAGACAAGGTTTTAGGAAAGGAAACAGATTAGGAGAACAAGAACAAGGTACAGCAGCACCAATTCAAATAGATCAAGGAATAAATAGACATGGATTGTGTTTTCAGAAGGGATCACTGAGGCAATAAAAAGTACTTGGAAATCAGAAAGACCAGTATGGGTTCCTCAGTGGCCCCTGACTAAAGAAAAGATACAAGCAGCCCATGACCTGATCAAACAACAATTAGCAGAGGGACATATGCAACCTTCCGTATCTCCCTATAATACTCCCATTTTTGTCATTAAAAAGAAATCTGGTAAATGGAGATTATTGCAAGATTTAAGAGCCATTAATAATGAGATGGTTATTATGGGACCTGCTCAATCAGGGATTCCTCAATTGTCTGCTTTGCCAAAAACCTGGTATGTTTTAGTTATAGATATTAAAGATTGTTTTTTTTTTCAATTCCAATTCATCCTGAGGATAGTCCACGTTTTGCATTTACTATCCCTGCACTGAATCATGAAGGTCCTGATCAGAGATATGAATGGAAAGTACTCCCTCAAGGGATGGCTAACAGCCCAACTATGTGTCAAATTTATGTTAACAAAGTAATCCAGCCACTTAGAAATCAAAATTCTGAACTACAAATATTTCACTATATGGATGATGTATTATTAGCACACAAAGATAAAAAACATTGCTAGAATGTTATGCCACACTTACAAACTTATTAAAAAAGTTATAATCTAGAGATAGCAATAGATAAAGTACAATTAAATTTTCCAATTAATTATTTAGGTGTTCTATTATCGTCAACCATGGTCTGTCCACCAAAAATTCAAATACAAGTAGATCAACTCAAATCACTTAACGACTTTCAAAAGTTATTAGGAGATATAAATTGGATAAGGCCTTATCTAGGTATACCAACAGGAGAGTTGGGACCTTTATTTGATATCCTAAAATGTCCATCATATCCAAATTCACCCTGAATGTTAACGCCTGAAGCAAGAAAGACATTAAAAATCATTGAAACATATATGGAATATATGCATTTGAATAGAATTGATAAAAGTTTGCCTTTATTATTTATTGTACTACCAACAAAAAATATTCCTACAGGAGTATTTTGGCAAGAAGGTCCATTATTATGGATACATTTATCTTATTCTCCTAATATTATTCTTACTAGGTATCCTGAGGCTTTAGGACAATTAATACTCAAAGGAATAAAAGCAGCAAAGGAAGTGTTTGGAATTTCTTCCAATAAAATTATTACTCCATATACTATGGATCAAATTGATGAGTTAGCTAATGAGTTAAATACTTGGGCAATAATCATGTTCAAATCTAATGTTTCATTTGATAACCACTTACCATCTAATCCTTTACTGTCTTTTTGGTCATTGCATCCTGTAATTTTTCGAAAAATGACAAGAAAAACACCTATCATGAATGCTCCAAATATATTCACTGATGGGTCAAATAGTTACACCCGATCAAACTTTTACATTTTTAGTACCCAAACAATCAGCTCAAAAGGTAGAGCTTAATGCAGTATTACAAGCTTTTGTGATGTTTAAAGATTCTGTATTTAATTTATTTTCCAATAGTCACTATATAGTTAATGCTATAGTATCCCTTGAAGATGCTGGTAGGATTTCCCCTTCCTCTACTGTTTTCTCTTTGCTTTCCACTATACAAAGTCTAATCTGGGACAGAAAAGATCCATTCCTTATAGGACATATCAGGGCACATACAGGATTGCCTGGAGCCCTTAGTTTGGGCAATTATTTAGCAGATAAAACTACACATGATATACATATTTTCTCTACACTAGAAGAAGCTACAAATTTTCATAAGAAGTTTCATGTCAATGCTAATACTTTACAAAAGCGTTTTAAAATAACTAAGGAATAAGCTAGACAAATAATAAAACAATGTCAAAATTGTGTGACCTTTTTACCACAAGTTAATCTTGGAGTCAATCCTAGAGGACTGATACCTAACCATTTTTGGCAGATGGACGTCACACATTTGCCAGAATTTGGAAAATTAAAATATTTGCATGTTACAGTTGATACTTCTTCTGGATTTTTGATGGGCTCCCTTCATGCCGGAGAAAAAACTAAAGATATTATAGCTCATTGCTTACAAAATTTTGCCACTGTGGGCATTCCAAAACAGTTAAAAACAGATAATGCCCCTGGTTATACTTCTACCTCTTTTAAACAATTTTGCTCATCATTTGGCATTACTCATATAACAGGAATCCCATACAATCCACAGGGACAAGGCATAGTTGAAAGAGCTCATCAAACTATTAAAATGTACTTATCCAAGCAAAAAGAAGGAATTGGGAAGTGGTATATATTCCCCAAAGATAAACTTAAAATAACACTTTTTACTCTAAACTTTAAAAATTTGGATTCATCAGGGCTTAGTGCTGCAGAAAGGCATATGTGTCCAAAAAATGTACATAAGCCCAAGGTACTTTGGAAGGATATTCTAACAGGACAATGGAAAGGTCCTGACCCAGTAATTGTCTGGAGTCGGGGATCTGTTTGTGTGTTTCCACAGGGAGAACAGCAGCCAATTGGGATTCCAGAGAGATTAACTAAGGTCCTGACCCAGTGATTGTCTGGAGTTGGGGGTCTGTTTATGGGTTTCCACAGGGAGAACAGCAGCCGATTTGGATTCCAGAAAGATTAACTAAAGCGATTTCTACAGACCAAAAAGAAGATGATTTGGCTCAAATCCATAACAGCTGATATCCAAAACTCCAGTTTGGCTATCCTTACATCTGCAACAGAACCAGGATGCTTTTTTTCAATATCTATTTTATTATTACCCTTTCCCACATCATGAAGTTCTGTTTTGTTTTTTGAGCTCATACAGACCTAGGTTAATGTTTTGCTGATCAGTTCTATTTTTTGACTATAGAGTTTTTAAACATTGCAATGGAGATTTCACCTGTAAAGAGTTATAAGGCCTTTACTATTATGTTATGTGTTGTATGTATTATATTATGTGTGCACACTTGTGTTTTGTGTTGTATGTTTGTCCATATATCACATATGATGAGCGCTCATGAAAAAATGGATCCAAATATTTTTTTTTATTCACGTGATTTAAATGGTTTAATTTAAATTGGGTAAACAGCTGTTGAGGATTGTTTTAATATGTGAACAAAAAAGGAGGTTAACAGATCTGTTTACTTTCACCTTTCCTTTTCATTATATTTAATAATTCTGTTCAAGATAATGTAAATTGTTCCGAAAATTGTTTTCTTTTAGTGCCTTCTGGAATGTTACATAATTTTTTTCTTTAGCCATTATTGCCAGAATTCCTATCTTCATCCCAGTGCTGGTGAAGACAAAGATAAAACCAATCTACAGCTTCTGCAATAGCCATCACTGAACTGCTTGCAGAACTTGCCTGGACTATGTATCACTTGTATGCATTGTGAACTCACTTGTATGCATTGTGAACTATCTGTTGGTTCAGCGACTTGTGGTAGTGTTGGGGTATTTTTGCTGATGGTGTCATCAGTGGTACAATTTTTCCAAAAGGAGCCGTCAATTGGCTTGGTGTATCTTCCTCCCTTCTGCTTGTCATGGTCGTTCAGCTAAAATTTGGGGGCCAAATAGGTGAGGCAAAGAACCTCACCCCCCTGCTGGTACAAAGACCTATCCACAGGTGTGGCTGTATGCTGGACTGGTAGTCAATGATGGGTAAGATCCAATTGCAATTGTACCAATCTAAGACAGGAGGCTGATGCCTTGAGGTCAGCTCATCCGATGATGGGTAAGGACCATATGTACTATTGGACAACCTAAGGCAGGCACGGTCCCTAAGCCACATGCTTGTTGTTTAAACAGAGAGGGGGAGATGTTGAGAGCCACAGCCGGAGGGGCCCCAGCAAACTTCTAGCTGCCAGCAAACTTCCAGTTGCCAGCTGATGACTGGCTCACAGCGGCCCCAGCAAACTTCTAGCTGCCAACTGATTGGCTCCTCTGCAGTGATGCTCATTGGGCTGTCTCCCTGCCCTTTCAGACCATGAAGCTGCTCATTGGGGAACTTTTTTTGGCTCCGCCCAGGAGACCCAGCCAATCGGCCTCAAGAGCAGGAGGAGTGGGGGAGGTTGAGAGGCTTGTGGGAAGCCGGTGGTGGCAGTTGGGCTCTGAGGGTTTTTCCTGAGGAGCTGTGTGGTGTGGTGTGTGTGTTCTAAAAATAACGTTTGTTTCTTTTGACAAGTGGCTCCTGAATTGTGCCCAGCCAGACTGCGGCAGAATATACCACTCTGCTTTGAATGCTGTACACACATAAGAGAGACCCAAAGAAGGTCCAAGCTTTCCCTATTGCATGGACTGATGAGGAGGTGAGCTGAGCAAGTCTGCAGAAAGTAAAGGCTGCATCAAACATGGAAACTGTCTGAATGTACTTCCTACCTCTCATGCAGATTCACCACTCAAACATGGAAGCCTTAATAGGTCCAAATTTTTGAACTTAACTTTTGACCAGTCACTGACTAAGTTATGCAGGGATAACTCTTAGGAAACCAGGCCAAGATGATAAAAACAGAAATTTTTAGGACCAGAGTCATCAGAAATCCCCATACCAAGGGGATGAGTGATTCAGCAGATTATCCTTAAATATCTTTTAAAAAAAAAAAAAAGCAGCAACAAAAACCTTAGAGGAAAAATAAAAACCCAGAGCAGCCACAAATTATTGCCAAAAATGCTCAGTTATAACAAAAGAGTACAACAAAATATCAGACATGCAAAGAAACAGGAAAGTCTGTCATACAACTAGGACAACAGGCCCTTATAGAAACTGACTTTGAGTGGGCTGAAATGTTGGATTTATTATAGAAAAATTCAAAGCAGCTGTTATAAACATGTTCAAATAATTCAGGAAAGCCTTGCTTGTAAAATTTAAAGAAAATAATAAGAATGATTCAACAAAGAGGGATTTTCAATAAAGAAATAGAATGTAGAAAAAAGAAGGAAATTCTAGAATTACAGAACAGTTGTAAAATGACTGTTCAACAGAAGGTGTGAAATGGTGGAAAATGAACTAGACAATTGAAAAAAACTTGACAGTTTGTCAACTGAACTTATAAACTGTGAAGAACCATCAGCATGATTCGAGAAAATAAAAACAACCTCAGAGACCTATGGAATGACACCGACACATGAGAAGGTAGGAAAACAGAAAGGAGGAGAAAAACTATCAGAAAACACATTGACTGATAATTTTCCAGATTCGATGAACTTTAACCCCTAGATTACAGAAACTCAGTGAAACCAAAGCAGGAAAAAATAGAGTTCCACATTTTGATACATTTATAGGCAAATTCTGAAAATCAAAGACAAAGAAAAATCTTGACAGCCAGAAGAGAAAAATGAATCATTACATTTAGGGTAATGATCATATTTTTAATGGCTGATTTTTTATCAAAACAATGGAATTCAGGAGAGAGTCAAACGACATGTTGAACATACTGAGAGAAAGGAAGAAAAACTGTCAGGGAAGATTTTGTATTTTATGATACTCTACTTCAGAAATGAAGATGAGTCACACATAGTGGCACATACCTTCAATCCCAGAGGCCTGGGAGGCTAAGGCAGGAGGATTCCAAGTTCAAAGCCAACCTCAGCAACTTACTGAGACCCTGTCTCAAAATAAAAAATTTTAAAAAGGGCTGGGGATGTGGCTCAGTGCTCCTGGGCTCAATCCCTGGTTCCAAAAAAAAAAAAAGAATGAAAAGAAATGGACATGTACAACACACACACACCTATGGTCAACTGGTGAAATTTGGATAGATCTCTGGATTATACTGCGAATTTCATGGGTTGGATACTGTTGAGAGCCACAGTTTAGTCAGAATGAGGCCTGGCATTTTGCTAGAGGGAATGGTTGAAAGGTGACCCTGCTCTGGGATTAGGGCAGCTCCGGGGATTAGGGCAGATCCTGATGCCTCGGGTGTCCACTACTTTGGAGTTCCCGTTGAGTTCTCAGGGGTTCTGGGAGGGGTTCTGGGAGAATTGGCGCCAGAGCCTGGTGGAGGGAGTGTGTTCCCGGGAAGTGGGTGAAGTGCCGGTGAGAGTTCGGGAATAAAGAGTTGCTGTTTGAACCTACAAGGCTTTGTGGCGGCTTCGTTATTTTGTGCCCAGCCAGACTGCGGCAGGATACTATATTATAGATAGGAAAATATTTATTCCATTTATGTAAAATTTTATGAAAACACAAATCTATGGATATTCAAAGCAGGTCAGTGGTTGTCTGGGGCTAGGAGTGCAATCAGGAATTGGTTTAAAAAGCACAGGAAGTGTTTTCATGGCGGTGAAATGTAATACTAGATTGTGGTGCTAGGTATACCGTTGTAAAATTATTTTAAAAAATTTTCCTTGCATGCTCACAATAAGTGAATTTTATGGCATGTATACTATATCTTATGGTTTTTATAAGTTTGCTTTAGTTATACATAATATTAGGGTTCATTTGGACATAATTAGACAGCATGGAATACAGTTTGCTCTAATTCAGGTCCCATTACTTCCTCTTTCCTTCCTCTCCTTCTTCCCCCTGTTCCCTTTTGTGTATTCTACTGATCTTTCTTCTATTTATTTATAGTGTGTTTTTAAAAATTAGTGTCTTATGGGTATACATAAAGGTGAGATTCACATTCATTTATGTACATAGGGAAGATTAGTCGATTCATTCCACAGTTCTTCCCTTTTCCCACTCCTCATCCCTTCCTCCCAGTCCCCTTCCTCTCCTCCACTGATCTCTCTTCTGTTTTCATGAATTCCTACCCCTATTTTTTTCTATTTCCCTCCCTTACTTTGGTCTAGCTTTCACATATCAGAGAAAACATTTGACCTTTGACTTTCTGGGTCTGTCTTATTTCACTTAGAATGATATTCTCCAGTTTCATACATTCACTGGCAAATGCCATAATTTCATTCTTCTTTCCAGCTGAGTAATACTCCTTTGTATACATCTGCCACCTTTTCTTTATCCGTTCATCTGTTGAAGACACATTGGTTGGTTCCATAGCTTGGCTATTGTGAATTCTGCCTCTATAAGCATTGATGTGGCTGTATCCCTATAGTATGCTGATTTTAGATCTTTGGGATATGTACCAAGGAGTAGGATAGCTGCATCATATATGATCAATAAATATATGAAAAAATGTTCAACGTTTCTAACAATCAGGAAAGTGCAAATCAAAATTACATTAAGATTTTGTCTCTTCAGTCAGAATGGTAGTTATTAAGAAAATGAATACTAATAAATGCTGGAGAGAATGCGGGGAAAAAGATACACTCATATAATGTTGACAGGGACTGCAAATTAGTGCAACCACTCTGGAAAGCAGTATGCAGATTCCTTAAAATTAATTTTTTTTAACAAAAAGGAGCATAGAGTTGGATTTTCAAAAGTAAAACAATTCATCTTTTAAGAGGCTGTTTTCTCTTCCTTGTTTCTTTCTTTCTATAACTCACACCTTCTCCTTAATATTATGTCTCCCCAAATCTGGGACATAAGAACTTTTCTCAGACTTAATTTTGGGAAATATATAGGCTAAGACAGCCTTTTAAAAATCAGTTTTATTGAGGAATATTTTTAAGGTATGTAATCTGATGAGTCTTAATTTAATTAGAATCAAGAAAATTAATAATAATTCTATCACTCCAAAAATTTTCCATGTTCCTCTTTGTTGTTAACCCCCCCTTCCTCCACCCCAGTTCCTGGAAACCATGTCTCTTTTCTTGTTCCTTGTAGTTTTGCCCTTTTCAGGATGACCTATAAAAACTATCACATGGCAGTCAGGCTTTGGTATCAGTTTAGCAGGTTGGTGCATGTACCTGTCCTTTTTATTGATTGATAGTAATTCCATGGTATGGGTGCATCATAATTTTTTAACACTTACCAGCTGAATATTTAGGTTTCTTCAATTTTGAAACATAGAAATCTCACTAACGTAAACATTCAGGAATTTTTTTAGGGGAAGTCATAGATTTTTATTTAGTTTTTGGTGAAAACCTAGAAATAGAATGACTTGATCATATAGGGTGTATACTTAGAGCTTTAAGAAACTTCAAAACTGTTTTCCAAGTTGTATTTGCAATGCCTTATAGTTGGAGTTGCTTCATATACTCATCTACACTCAGTGTAGTTTGTCTTTTTAATTTTAATCATTTTATTGTATGTACATTGATATCTCATTGTGGTTTTAGTTAGCATTGCCTTAATCAAAAATTATTTGGAAAAATCATTCTATGTGCTAATGTTTAACTCATGTATCTTCCTTTGTAAAGTGTCTTTTCAAATCATTTGCCACTTAAAAAGTGTCCTTTCCCCCCTTCTTATTAAGTTGAAGAATTCTTTATATACGTTGGATATAATCCTTTCATCATATATATTTTCCAACATATATATTACCTCCAATATATATATTCTTCCAGGCTGTCTTGCCTTTGCCTTTTCATTTTGTAACAGTCTTTTGAAGAACAAAGGTTGTTAAATTTGATGAAGACCCATTTGTTGATTTTTTTTCTTAAACTTTATAGCTTCTATTTTTTAAAGAAAACTTTTAACTCAGGATTACTTAGATCCCATACTAAACCTTTCTTCTAGAAGATTTATGGTTTTATAGTCTCAGCTTTTACATTCAGGTCTGTAATACATATTGGGTTACTTTTCCAAGTTGTGTTCTGCCAGTTCCTATGCTGTAGTCTTTTTATCGACTTGAGTAGTTTCTTTACAAATGTAGGCTGATCAGTGGTCTGCTAAGATTTGAGGTGAGCCTGAAGATCTCCAAGTCTTTTCTATGTAACTCATTTCCTTCTGACACTGTGTCCTATTGATTCTAGATGGCTTTGTCTCCTGAAATTCTCCACTCCATTTCCCTAACTCAGTGATAATGACCTGTTTGGCTTTCCTCTCCCTAAGCTACAGCCTGTAAACTTTGTCTAGGCTGCAGAAAGTGGGGCAACTATAGGCACACCGAATTTTTCTTTGCTCAATGATCACAGTCCTATGTTATTTATTGCCTAATGCCTGAGACTAGTTTCCAATATTTTCCCCAATGTTTTTAGTTGTGTAAGATGGGAGGATAAATCCAGTGATGAAAATGTAAAGTTTCCAAGTAAGGTTCTTATGCTTAAAATATCAATAATTAGTGCCTGACAAATATGAATGGGGCAAAAAATATAAGAAAATATGATGGAAATGGTGGGAACTTGCTTATTGTAATGAAAAATAGAGTTTTGGCAAGAGAGAAATGGATGAGAAATGTTCAAAAACCACTTCAAGAAGTCTCTGAAACTTTAGGGATAATGATGAATGAGGTAGATGGAAAAATTTTAGATTTTTTTTTAGCAAAAAGCTTTAAAACTGCAAAGCATAATGGCAAACAAAAGGATATCCATGCATGAAAGATATGAGCAGAGCAGAAGAATTGGATTGAAGAAAATCTAGCTATATACATTCACCAAATCTCAAAGCATTCTGGTGTGGCATTGACAGAGAAGAGACACTGGTTCTACCTGACATCTTAAGTAGACTCATCTGGCAGTGGTATGGAGATAAAGTCAGAGATTTAAAATGAAGGATGCAAACTAAAATGTGGTTGCAGCAATTCAGGCATATATTTTTAGTGTGTGGCTGTCTAACAAAATCTACAAGAAAATTTGAGACTTTTTGGAATTTCAGACATTTTCAAAAGGATGAGATGAAATGCTTGGGTGACTGATGGAATGCAGTTGGTGAAGAAATGTTATGGAACTGGTGTGCAAAGTATGTTGGGGGAGCATTTAATTTCAAATTTTGTGTCTCCTTAACTTTATTCTGAGAGTGTTTTGTAATAGCCAAGTTAGTGTAAACTAAAAAAAAAAAAGAATCACATTTATAACAAATCACATTATCATAGAATATGACATTTCATTAAAATATGTATTTTCTTTCTGAGACACATATGTTTTTGCCAAGAATGTATTAAAATGCATCTCTAAAGATTAGGGGAGAGTTAAACTGAAAATGAATGAATAATTTCAGCTTCTTCTTTTTTATTATTATTTTTATTTATATATGACAGCAGAATGTATTGCAATTTGTATTACACATATAGAGCACAAGTTTCACTGATTTTTGTGTTAATTTTATACAACTGAAAAAAATTTCTAGTTTGTACAACAGGGAATCATAAAAGAAGACTAATTCAAACTTCCACGGAGGAGGGATGTGAAAACATAAAGAACCATAAACCAAGGATGGAATTTTCCTGCAAATCTCCACTCCTGTTCACAGTCACAAGAACTGCTGGCAACTGAATTATACCCTTGAGCTCTGAGGGTGGCACCACTGGGTTACATAACAGTGGTGTTTTTCTCAATGAATATTAAAGTTAATGAAAATAAGATTCAAATTTGGTTTTATTTGCAAAAAAAAAAAAAAGTCAGAGAGGAAGGAAGTGAGTTGAGATGGGTTTTAGCAGTTATTCCAGTTTATGGGCCATAGATTGTTCTTCATGGAGAAGTCAGGCTTGGTGCCTTCGTGTTGAACTGTAAGGCTAAGGCAGGCCTCATGGATCTTCTATGTATAATGATACCTTTGTCCATTTTCTTTTCAAATCTGAATTTTCCTTTCCTTGACATCTTATTTATTCATCCTTCTGGGGAGTCTTTCAAAGAAGAAAACTCACCCAGAGGAAATATTCGAGCCAAGTCTAATTGACTAAACTTTCCTATGGCTCAGTGCTGAGACACAAACCTTTTAAGGTTTTGCCATTTGGCAGGAGTTTTAATGACAGGCTTCCAGGATCAAAGCAAACCCTTTAACTTTGTTTCACAGTAAATTTATTGGTAACTATTGACATGTAAAATGCTCCCCAAGGAAGAAAGAGAAATCTGAAATTAGTTGAATATTACCAAGTGTCCTAAGCGGAGGACTATTCAGAATGTTCCCATTAATCTATAAACAAAACATCAGATCCAAAGAGAGATGGGACACATGCAATTGTTTTGCTATGAAATCTTGAAGAACAAGCATTTTCAAATCTCACAGTTGGTATGCAAATATAATAGGACAGAATGTTTTTCAGTCCTTTATTGAAATACCAACATTTTACAATAAAAGGGAGCTACTGTGGGGATGAAACAGCCTACAATAAATGTGTTTCCTTCCAAAATTCATTATTCCCTTTTGCTTTCAAGAGAGATGACTTTGAATGAGAATAAAGGCAGTAAGTATAGAAGGCAAAAGATCCCTTGTCTAGCCCCTATTTGATTTATCAGTCAAGATGCTATTTAATCAAATCAAATCCCTTCTTCCTTCTGGATATCGGGTCCTTAATCTGTACAGTGAGCCCGCACATACTTCTTAACTCTAAAAATACAAGTTTTGCTTTTCTTGGAGTCAAAATTTCTATAATAGAAAGAAGTAAAGTAAAAACTTTTATTACTGTATGACAGAGTTTGTCAAATTTAATGTATGTAGGAAGACATAGAAAACACACTTTGGGCTTTCATCCCAGCAATATTGATTAGGTAGGTTTGCAACAGTTTATTGGCCAATCTTCTAAATACTCAAGGGGATTCCTTAACATCTAAAGGTCATGTTAGCAATAATGGATTTAGACAAAAATCCTTCTCCATTTCACATTTAGTGCAGTTACAAAGATATTTTCTTATCATATTGAGATTGCTGCTAAATTGCTAAAGTTGAATCAAGAAGTGCCAAGTTCAAGAGAAACCAGAGTATGAGTCTTGACATATCTCTACCACACTTTTAGGGAATGGAAGAATCCTCCAGGAATTGCTTCTGCTGTCTCTCACTGCCAAACTTATACAAAGAAGACCAGGAATATGAGACTCATTAGATCATCAGACTGTAGGGAAAGAAAGGGAAAATGAAGGGATGGTCCTTCACACTTACCTAAACCATGTTAGTTTTCTACCACTGTCACTGCCATGATCCTCTTCCCCCATCTTTAAAGCTCTTAATGGTGGATTGAGACCTTCTCACATCACAGAAATCTGACTCAGACTCTTCTGCACCCTCAGATCATCCAGGATAATATCCTTATTTTAAGGTCAGTCGACCAGCAATCTTAAATTTGCATCTATAAACTTAATCCCCTTTGCCACGACACATGACATAATTATGGAATTAAGATGCACACTTTTGTGGGGGGGGCATTCTATGTACCATGAACACCAAAAGAAGAGGATTCTAAAAGAATCACATTTTAAGGTTGGGGAGTCTATGAAAGGAGAGACTGGCTCTAACTTGGCTAAAGATACACCTAATCATGTATACCCTGAACCTAACTGAACAGTGGAAAAGAGATGAATGGCTGGCACAGATCAATGAGTTTCCCATGGTTCAGAGGACTTGAATATCTTTTTGGTGTACTGCTTAAGGGTATCATTTGTGAGGATGTGGCTCTGAGGTGTATGAGCTACTTCTGGTAGCTATCTTGATTAAGGTTGGCATAACCCAGTACAAAGCCTTATCCTTGGGAGTTAGCCATGCAGAAATACTATCTTATAAAACACAGATATTTATTTTAGAGAAAAGCATGCTTGTCATATTTCAGGAAATGTAGACTTCAACTCTGATTTATTTTGTTCTCAGTTTATAATCTTATAGTTTTGTTAATCACACTTGAACTCAGTAAGGTAATAACTGAATTTTTTCCTTATTATTGTTTTCTAATAGGATCTGACTTATAAATATTGCTAGAAAAATATCCAAGACTCCAAAATAAGGCTGAAAGGTGGAAACCATATTCTGCCAATGTGGTACAAAGGTCATCCAGAGATTATCTAGGAGTATGACTTCATTTATTTTACTGTTTATAATTTATTAAAGTTTCCAAACATAGTGGAGTTACTTGTGAATTTACAAATTTTTGTGCAAGAGTGATATATATATATATATATATATATATATATATATATAAAATTTAGCTCTATTGAAACATATAATGTTAAAGATAAATGGTTCCATTTGACATGAATCACTTTGTACTAACACAAAAATCATAACCTTACATAAATATCCACTTTCTAAAAATCTTTAAACCAGTTACATCTTATTGGTTCCTGCATTAATTAGTAAGTCACACTAAAAACACATTCTGTATTTGCATATAGTTATTATTTTACTTTTTCTGAAATTTGTGTTAAAATAATTCTGGATATATTTTATAGCCCTGTAATCACTATTAGGTACAAAAAAAAGCCAAATCAAAACTGCAATGTCTTATTTTAATTTAAACCTCTTCACCTCATTACTACTCCTCATACTAAAGTTTGTGGAATTTTAAGGGTGGGCTGGTTTTACTTCTCCTATCTCCACCTTGAATGTTTTTTAAATCTTCAACAGTGTCGGAAATTGAGATGCACTATCTACAAAAATTACTCAAAATGGATCAAAGACCTGAATGCAAGAACCAAAAGAAGACTCTTATAAGAAAATGTAAGCATAAATCATTACCTTGAATTAAGCAATTATTTCTTAGATAATTTAACACCAACAGCACAAGCATCAAAAAAGAGAATCATTTAGTTGCACTTCAATAAAATCTAAACATTTTTTGCTACAAAGATAGCTTCAAGAATAGGAAGATTGTGCTTGTGTATGCACACACACACTACTGCTCATATCTCCTAAACTCCACGTTCAGTGACACATTGGTTAGCTTGAAACTGGCCATGGCAAAAAATGAAAAACAGATATTTTTCTTTTCTAGAGAACCTATGAATGGATATATGTAAATGCATGCATGTATTTCAGCATGTACTTCAATAGAACAAGTCTCATTTTTATGAGTGTGCTGACTATACCTCCTCTTGTGCCAGTTCTTTTCTAATGCTCCTTTCTGATTTAGTACCAAACCTTGTTTCAAAATCATCTTTCTCCAGTGTGAGGGTCTCATAAGAGCATTCTACTATTTAATCTCTTTCCATTTTTCTGTATCACCTTCAAGATAAATTTCAAATTCTGTCAGATCTCATCAGAACCCTGCCCCTCCTCAAAGTCTTTTTCACTGACTTTGAACTACTACCTGGAGGACATTAGGTTCTTCCCTGCTTCTGGGCCCATAGACCTGCTTATCCCTCTTCTTTGTGTGCTTTACTTTTCCTTTTCCTGAAGCTTGCTAAGCTAAGACACTGTTTCTGTGAAGACTTCTCTTTCATCTCTCCTTTACTATGCCTTTACTTGTACCCAGGCCTGTGGAGAAAGAAACTCACTCTACTTCCTTTTAATATTGGATTTGGTTATGATTCTATATTAACCTCCTGACCTCACATTGCAATCGACTCCCCAGTATCCAGCATTAGCTCTTACCTGTGTATACCCAGCATCTACCACATTTGTTTTAAGCATCATAGGTGCTCACATGTGATTTTGGAATGTGATGAATTTTGAGAATAAAAATCTACTTTAGAAAAATGACTTACTGTATTGAAGAGAGATTACAAAAATGTTTGAAAGTGTTTAAAGATTCATCATGGTTGAATTGTATAGCATTTAGTGGAAAGGGATTAAAAGGGCCAATGTGAAGGGCTTTAGTGGAGAATTGACAATAAGAGTGACTATTTACATTTGAATAACCTTGGATTTGAGTACTTGTATTTGTGATGAGATACTAAAGGAAAATGAATTCCAATTAAGATAACAAATCTTCACTGTCACAGGCTTAACAAAAAACAGTCTAGAGATTTCTTTTTAAATATTAACTTCACAGAAGTTAGTTATGACATCAGAACTTTTAAACTTCAAGTACAAATTTACTCAAAAGACTGTCATTTTAATCCAATTTTAGGCTTCAAGTAGGGTAGGCAGTATAAATTAAAATTCCTCGACAGCTATAAAAATTCAGTAATGGTTTAAGATTAAATACTTTAGAGACAGAAATATATAGATAATACATTCCCTACTTTATCAAGTCATATTTTGAAATGTATTCATTCTTTCTAAAATATTAAATATTGTTATACATGGTGCCAAGTGCCAGTGAATACAAAAAAACTAGACCGCTGTTTTTCCTTAATGGATAGAACACTTTGGTGTTCTTCCCTGCTTCTGGGCCCATAGACCTTCTTAAGAAAGTTATTATTATTTCTTAAGGAAGTGTACTTTAATGACAATGATGATAAAGAAGAAGACTTGATAACACTGGGGGCTATATGATGATAGTTATAACCATTGAATAAATATGTTATTTCAGGTAATTTGCATTTTAAATCCCTTCAACAATACTTCAAGGAAAATATTTTTGATCTTCATTTTATATATGCCAAATCTGAGGCTTAGTGAGATAGATAGAAATTGCAGAACTTTCTCTCAATTAGTAAATAGTCGATTTTGGTTTCTAGTAAAATCTGACCAAGTTTAGAGCCCATTTTTCCCATCATGTTCTAGAATTTAAAACAGAAGAATCAGATGTATTTTAATCCTTGCTCCACTTCCTATTAGATTAGAGAACTTAAGCCTGTGCTGAATAGTATACTCTTGTGGAAATTTCCCTGTTGTTTTATGTAGTACTTACAGTTCTATGACAACTGATATGAAATTTGTATAGTCATCAGAATTGAAATTCAGGCAGTAGAAGGCACTTCTCTTTAACTTCTGATAAATTTGTGTTGTCAGCTTTCCATTGCTGTAACAAACACCTGACAAAACCAACTTATGAAGAGCAAAGGTTTATTGTAGCTTGCGGTTTCAGAGGTTTCATTCCATGGTTACCTGTCTTCCTTGCTTTACGCTTGTGGCAAGTCAGTTCCTTATGGTAGGAGCATGTAGTGGAAAAGTCCTATTTACCCCATGGCAGCTGGGAAGCAAAAAAAGAGAAGAATTGACTGGGGTCCCAATATCAACTTCAATGGCCTCCAATAACCTAACTTTCTCCAACTATGCCCCACCTCTTAAAGGTTTCACCACCTTCCAATAGTGCCATGGCTCGGAAACCAAGGTAACACTTGGACTTTGAGGGAGATTCCAGATCTAAACTATAGCCTCAATATTAAGTGTTCATGGTTCTTTGAGGGAATTATTTTTTGGAATTCTCTTGCCAAAGAGGAATTCCTTAACCATTCTAAATAACATCAAAACAACATATCTGAAATTCTTTGAAAATGAGAAAAATCCAATAATCCAAGGCTTTCTGAAAAAGTCTGGAGAGCAATTGGATTCATAGGTGCATTGTATTTAAAAACAAAATACAGGAATTAAGTGCAGAATCCCTTGCTTTCTCAAGGGAAAATTCAAAATTCAAATCCTAAAGCAGAAAGCCTTTGTAAATCAGCAGAAAGAAAATAAAAAAGACAATCAGAAGGGAATGTTCTTTACTGATCTAGTCTGTATCCAAATTTATCTCCATTATTCTGTCTTCTTTAGACACAGGCATTTTTACTTTCCTTGGCTGCTTCATACAATTCTGGCCTTGTAGGTATTTGGAAACAGATGAATAAAAAAGACCTTAAGCATTCAAATGAGTGGTCAGCATTGTGTCTGCCATTAAAGTTAAAGTCTATTATGCAGACTACTTTATGATATATCATAAATGATGTTATTTATTTTGTTTATAAGACAGTCTTCTCATTTGGATTTAACTGCAAACTTGGTATTTTGGACAACAACTCCAATCTAAGCTCAGACGTTTTGCCATTAGCTGAGCTTCTTTGAATCTGTTTCTTATGTGAGTGTCTTTATAAACAATCAGAGATGTGGGTATACAGAATTTTGGAATTCCTTCTCTTTCTTTCCTTTGATTGCTCCATTCTCCTCTGTGATCATGATTTCTCTGCAGTTTTCCATGGCACTGTTACCAACTCACATGTTATGCCTACAGCAGTTGGTCTTAGGCAGAAAGCCAAGAAAATGGGAATTTCAACGTATTCAATGCTCCTTTCCCAAAACAATAGCTTCAGATTGCTGATTTTTGTATCAGTTACATATTTTTAATTGTTTTATTAAGAGAAATTATTTGGAATGCTTTTACTCCATTCTTGATAGAAGTGGAAACATATTTTTAAAATTTTTGACTTGTTAAAATGCTTATGTTATACTGAAGGCACATATTAAGTATATTTATTGTATAAAATTTATCCCTGGGTAGCATAACATAGCATTTGCAGTCCCAGAAAAATCAGCACATTTGAAATTCTTTCTCTTACATAAAAATCAAGCATCAAAGATATCTTTTAGTTTTAACATTATCTTTCCATATGCTGCCATGTTATTGCCATTGTATCTATGTTATATAAAGATTTTCATGACTTTTTTCTCATATTGTTGTACAATAGTATAGAATCTGCTTTATTTGAAAGATGTTGTTTTTATAAAATCACTCATATTAATTACATTTTTATAAATTTTACATATCCTGGGATTTAAATAGACTTCTGTAATACTTGGGTAGAAATGCTTTGGTCAATGAAATTTGCATGGGGTGTTATTTCTGTAGCATCTCAAGTAAAATACAAAACAAATAATTTTTTCCTTGAAAATAAATCTGGCAAATATCACAAACTGAGGCTGATTGGAAATATCAGTATATTCATTTAATTATGTAAAAATAACTCATAAATTTTCTCTTAATACTTTTATTCTTAGCATTTATTGAGTCTTCAAATAGTATTTGCTGAAAACAAAGTATTTAAGTTATGTCTATTTTTCAATATATGATTTCACCCAGTTTTAATGTGTTATCAAGAACAAGTGTTTCCTCAGTAGTATTCAGCTTCTTGTTTTAACAAGACATTTAAAAATGTATAATAAGTTTGGTAAAATTCTGAATTATCACATTATATTAAACACTTCTGGGGAAATTTTATATCCTAGATGCTTACATTTTAAATAGTTTGATAATCTGGCAGCTTTGTATTTTCATTAGTTAGAAGTTAAGTAGGGCACTCTGACTTCAATACTTGGAAAAATATTAACTTTACTTGATAACTGCAACAAAACTCTTAGAAGCCACCTTAATTGGAAATGAAATCTATTCTTAAGTGAGTCTTTTTAGTAAATTTAAAAGTAACAGATTTTCTGGGTGAATAGAATTCTTTTTTCCTAGTTTGATAATTGTTCTATAAAACTTTTTCCTTTTATTTTAGAAAAAGCTACAAAATATACTTTAATGGAAGAATCTTTAGAACTGTCTTCATTTTCTCAAGTATAATAGAAAATTACATGGGTATAACTTTACAAATTGAACATACTGTTAGATTTATCTAGAAGAAACTGTTTATGTGGTTTACCCTGACTTGGCAACATATTTTTTCAAACATGTCTTGAATTCCACAGTTTTTGATATAATTGAATCTTTTGGGGAATCTAGGAAATTGAAAATGTTAAGCATTTCATACAATTTTAGGGATTTTTCTTGAAGAAATCAGTAAAGGCAATAATATCAAAGTCAAGTACATAGCAGTTGCCAAATAGGATTGTGATTTTTGTAAGATTAAATGAAGCTACTGTAGATGAATATTATTTATTACACAAAATTTTGCTATTCCAAATGAAGGAAATGAAGTGTAGGTGAAATTTAAATCTGAGGAAAATTTTCACATAAATTGAAAAGCAAGGAACTTATTTGAGTTGGGGTTTAACTTCATTAGTAATACAATTTCTTTTTTGAAGATGTGATTACCCATAAATTTGAAGTGACTATTACCCATAAGTTTGATATTAGATACTCAGGATCTCATAATGAAGCAGATAGCATAATAAATAAATGACATTGGGAATAATTTAATGAAGTAACTATTTTGCAGAGGTATTTGAAGTAGAAGAATCTGTTGTCAAAATTTGGTAAAAGCTTTGATCATAGAAGCGCTATCATATGCCAGCAGGGCTATTTAAACTGGTCCTGGTAGAGAGGGAGAAGGAGGGAACTGTAATCCCTTCTCCATCTTTTGTCTGTTTCTTCCAGGCTGAAGTCAATCAGAAACCCGGAGGTACAATGGCTGAGGTTGCCCTTGTAAAGCAGATTAGCAAAAGGCAAATAACAGATGAAGGGCGAGAGGGGAATAGTGCACTTGGGTTAATTATGCTAAAATGAATGTATGCTGGACTTTTAAAATATGTCAGTTAACTAATATTTTCATGTGACAAAATTAAGATCATTATGGCCAAAGTATAGAGTGAAAATGTTATGCAGTCCATAAAAGGAAAAGAGTTCTTTCTGTAGATGGGACAGAATAATTGGATCACTTGTATTCCACTGTTATTCTACACAGTAAAATCAGTAGGTTGGGTAGATTAGAAGGTTTGCGTTCTATCCAGGCTCTAATACTTACTAAACATGTAATGGTTGGTACTTAATGAAACCACTCTGAGACTCAGTTTCTAAGGGGTAAAATGGTGATAAATGGTTTGGGAGGGTTAGATATGGCACTCCATTAATTTAAATTAAGGTATATACGAATCTCTCAGTAAATGTTATGTATTCTTAAAGATTATTGTTATTGATAATTGTTATGATTTTTCAACCTTCAATCTTAAGACTCTATATTTTGAAATAAGCTGGTTGCTGAATCAAAAAATATCAGTTGGCTTCTGATTTAAAATGGTCTAGCAAGGTGTGGAATCCTGCCGGGTTTTTATGGGTCACTGTGGAGAGTTGGTGGTATTTTCAAACTGTAGGTATGCTGTATTCAAGATTCATAATTTTATGTTTTGGAAATGCTCCTATCTTTTAAATTATAAACTGCCTTAAGAATTTTTTTCCAAATTTATAATGATTTATAGGAATAAAAATAACTTTTCACTAATTGGCATTGAGGTTGGTGAGTCTCTATCCTGGTTCTAAATGTGTCATTGTTTAAAAAATATTTCAAATATTTTAAAATAATTTTGGAGAGTTTAGAAGTTGCAAAGATATTACAAAGATTTCCTGTATATTCTTTACCCAGTTTCCCCTAATGTAAAGTATATCACACAACTATGCTGCATTTGCCAAAAGTAAAAAATTAACATTGGTACACTGCTGTTATATACAGACTATATTTGGGCTTTTTCAGTTTTTTTTCTGATAATGTCCCTTATATTGCAGGATCCAATTCAATATGCCACACTACATTTACGGCAGAGATATTTTTGTTTTATCTTTTTACTGTATATGTTTGTATTTGGGGAAAATATATACAACTATGAAAGCAGGGGAAAAGAAATATACCCTATCATATAGTTCTTGTTCTTAGTTATATTTATGTGGTGAATTACATTTATTAATTTATGTATGTTGAGCCAACTTTGCATCCCCAGGATGAAGCCTACTTGGTTATATTGTATTATCTTATTAATACGTTTTTGAATGCAGTTTGCTAATATTTTATTCAGGATTTTTTGCATCTTTGTTTATAAGCTAGATTTGCCTGTAGTTTTCTTTCTGAGATGGGTTTTTATCTGATTTTGATATCAGAATTTTACTGGCTTCATAGAATGTATTTGGGACTGTTCTTTCCCTTTCAATTTCATGGACTAATTTGAGATAGACTGAATTCCAGACTTTAAAGGCCTGGAAGAACTCAGCTGAGACTCCACCTAGTTCTGGCCTTTTATTTTCTGGCAGTTTTTTTTTTTAAAAAAACAGGGATTGAATCCAGGGGCACTGAACCAAATCCCCAGCCATTTTTATATTTTTATTTTGAGATAGAGTCTTACTGGTAAGCTTTTAATTGCTGTTTCAATATCATTTTTTGACATTGTTCTGCTTAGGTTTTTTTTATCTTCCTGGTTCAATTTGGATAGGTAACATGTGGCTAGAAATTTGTCAATGTCTTCTAGATTTTGCAGTTTATTGGAGTATAATTTTCCAAAATTGTTTCCAGTGATCCTCTAAATTTCAGAAGTGTCAGTGGCGATATCTCCTTGTTTTGTTTCTAATTTTGTTGATTTGGGTCTTCTCTCTCTTACTTTTGGTTAGTTTGGTTAGGAACATATTAATCTTGTTTATCTTCTCAAAGAACCAACTCTGTTGCATTGATCCTGTGTATTATTTTTTGTTCTGAATTTCATTTATTTTGGCCTCTGATTTTTCCTGGCTTCTACTAATATGGGGGTTAGTTTGCTCTTCTTTTTCTGAGGACTTGAAGTGGAGCAGAGGCTTATTTCTTTGTAATTTCTCTCTCTCTTTCTCTCTTTCTCTCTTTTTGTGATGGGCACTCAATGTGATAAATTTTCCTCTTAGTATTGTTTTCATATTTTCTCAGAGATTTTGATATGTTGTATCTTTCTTTTTATTTGTTTCTAAGAATTTGATTTCTTCTCTCATTTCTTCTTTCACATATTCTTCATTTAAAAGAATATTTCTTAATTTCTATGTGTTTTGTGGGTTCTAATAATTTTCTTGTTGGTTTCTAGTGATTCTATTATGATCCAATAGAATTATATTGAAATTTTTTTTTGGTATTTGCTGACATATTTTGACCTAAAAAATGATCTATTTTGGAAAAAAAAAATCCATCCATGCACTGCTTAGAAGAAGGTGTTATGGGCCAGGCTATGTGGGCAATGACCAAACAGACTCCATTTTATCCTGAGACTCCATGTCATGTAAGAAATGTTTCTCCCATGGGAAAGTCCCACCTCTGTACCATTAATCTTGCTGAGAAATAAAGGTCTTATTTTCACTGAGGTGGTCAAAACTGTTGGTAGGGATAGATATTCATTCTTGGTATTTGTTTTTGGCTTTGTAACTCCTGGTCAAGGATTGGGGGATGTTAAGCCTGACATTTGTATTCCTTTCTCAGCTGCCAGCCTTTGTGGCTGGTTGTAGTAGATCTCAACTTCTTGTCTCCTGGTATACATTGGGGTAGCACAGTTTGGATGTTGACATATTGTGTGTTTCTGTGGTGGGGTGTTACAGATTTTTAAATTAGAAATTCCACTAATTGGGGTTTAGTCTAGATCGAACTTTGGAACTCTGTGGATGGGTCTTTGAGAATTCCTCTCTACCCACTATTGGAGAGGGATGTCAGTCTCTGTGGTATGTCTGCATCTCTAGAGTCTCTGGTAAAATTCACTTTTAGGGACTAGGGACAAAACCTCCACAGGTTTCACCTTTCCTGCTGTGAATATGAAATACTAGGTAACTACCTTTGATTGCACATGATCCTGTGTGGCTGCTGCAGTGCCAGCCACCGTGGGCACTTTCTCCCTTGAGATCCAGAGCCTGAGTGGTTCAGACAAACTTCACTTTGAGCCTATGTCAGTCTCTCTGGTTTAGCACCTTCTGGAAATTTTTGGTCAGCTTCAGGGGGTCCTGATCTTCTGGGGGATGGAATAGGTGTGCCTTTTGCTAGAAGTGGGAGTGCTGCAGGGCCACATGAATAGGAT
The DNA here is from genome assembly GCF_047511675.1 of Marmota flaviventris. Classification (NCBI taxonomy): domain Eukaryota; kingdom Metazoa; phylum Chordata; class Mammalia; order Rodentia; family Sciuridae; genus Marmota; species Marmota flaviventris. Next base: position 32,728,921 of record NC_092511.1, on the reverse strand, counting down.
CAGAGTAGCAATCACTTTCTCTGGTAGCATAAGTGTTTTCCAGGCCTAAGGAATTCAGCAGACAGCTATTTTCTCCAATAGCCTGAGCACAATGGATGGCCACCTTCTCTGAAAGGGTTAACCTGTGCTTACCCCCATGGAGGGGAACACTGGAGAGTAGTGGTGGCTTTCCCCAGAAACCTGATAGTCATTTTTTGTGTGCTTAAATTGCTTCCCTTCCGTGAGAGTTATTTTTGGATTTGCTTTCACTGATTGTCTTCCCTTACTGATACTGAATTTATTAGAATTAGCCTTCCTCTCTAACCCACAGGTTACCCCATGTCAATTCTTCTTTATATTTTTATTTTTCTATCTGCCCACCTCGCCTCTACTTTGTCTGTGCTGCCCCTTCCCCTTCACTCCTATGCTGATATATTATTTCTTATGTTTGGTGTTTCTGACTTCTGCAACTCTACAGATTCTTTTTATAGTTCAGTATTACCTTTCAGTGAGTTCAGCCAGTGACCCACTGACTGAGAAGCCGTCTTCCAGCTTTGTGAGTCCAGAAGTGAGGAGCTGCAGGAGGTGTTTCATTCCTCTAATCTCCCATCTTCTATCCCCATTGCTAATATTTCTGTCTAGTTTTAACAATCCAAACACTATTATTTCATTGTAGTAAAAATTTCAAATGTAATGATAATGTGATGTGAAAGAAAAAAGTACTGTGTCTGAAACAAAGGAAAAATTAAAAATGAGACATTGTTATAATGCAAAGGCAATTGAGAACAAACTCATGAGCTCTGTTAGTGTCATATTTAATTTTTATTGCAGTAATCTAAACGTGGGAGCATAAAGCATGGTGTTAGAAAGGTGTTTAGAAATTTCTAGTCCATCCGCAGTTCACAGAAAAGGAAGCATAAGGCCAGAAGCAGAGGGGTAAGAGGCAAGCCTAGGGCTTGGACCCTCAAGTCCACTTCTATGAAACAGGGTTGACAGCGAGAAAGCTTTCTGTGGAGGGAGCATCATGGCCAAAAGTACAACTTTTAGACAGAACTGCGTTCACTTTCTAATTCCTCCACCAAGAATTTAGACCTTCTTTTATTGCAAATATCTTAATTTGTGAAGTCGAGATAATATAACAATTCTCTCCCTTTTAGGAATGATAAAAGTTTTAAATGGTAGGTATTATTGTGAAATGGATCATTTGTGTTAATCCCTTATTAAAGTCTTATATTAATGCTATGTATACAGCAAATAGTTGTATTATAGTTAGGAGCCTGGATTCTGGAATACAAGAACTCTGGTTTCAAATCATTATTTCATTGTAGCTAAGTGATATGGGAAAATTTAATTACTTTAGGACTTGATTTTTCTCATTTAAAAAAGGATAATCACAGAACCTATTTTATGTAACTCTGGGGTGCATTCTATGCGTGAATACCTGAAAAAGCAAGATCTCAATGGATATGCACATTCCATTATGTTACCATGGTTTCTGTTAATAAACACAAGGATGCAATGATGTTGACAAAGGTAAATGATCCAGTGGGCACAATGAAAGGTTTACACAAAACCTTACACTGGATAGTTCTACATCTGATAGACATACAATGTCAACAACTATCTTTTAAAAATATCCTTGAGAATTTTAATTTTGAAGTAGGAAAATCAGTATAATCAGAAATGCACTGATGAGCAGATATAGCAAGTTGTGAGTCCTAATTTTTATGTATTTCAAGTACTGAAGGTAATTTTTAAGTCCTTCAGATAATTATCAAGCATACCGTTTAAAGGATACCTTTCTTTAGTACATTATGCACAAAGCAAAATGAGAATATTGGGAAAAGTGTACAAGAATGGATTCTGTCTCATATGCACTGTCAGAATATCTTCACCAACCTGATACAAGGGCATCACTTTTTTTTTTTTTTCAGCAAGAACATAATGCTCCAGAAGTTGCACAGCTAAATAGTGTATGAGGGCAGATTATACTAAGTATTGAACAATACCGCCAACATTAACCTAAAAGGCTTATTCTGGAACTTATAAAATAGCACAAAATATGGTAATGGCATCACGAGACTTCATCTTTGATAATACTACTTGAGGTAGTTAAAGTCTCCCTGTTTGTGTATTCTTATAAATTACCAAACTAATCGGTATAGAGGAAATGAGCCTTGCCTTTGGAAGTAATGCTGAGTGACAAAGGTGAAAATGATTCGACAGACACAGGGATAGAATAGTTTAACAGTATTAGAGAATGTTGATATTTGAGATGTATGCTTTTGCTCAGTGAATGTGTTTGCTCTGAGGCACTACATAACTCATACTCTGTATTGTTAGTATGCTTACCTACCACTTAAAAAATACTGCATATTAAGGCCAGTAACCTCAAACTCAGTATTTATTTTCTACCTAATTAAACGTCACTTATAGATACAATTTCACAATTTTTAGGCGGAAATGATCTTTAGGGTCCAAAATAACTTCTTACTCAATAATATTCCCCAAATAAATACAAAGGCCAGATATAAAAAAGAAATTAGAGAAATACACTGGAAAGCTGTTGGAAAGAAAATAGTCATTTTATTATATCATAAAGGCACAATAGGCTATTTATTTATTTATTTATTTATCCCATGTGTTGATTACCTACGTCACACATTTGTATGGGAAATAGTTCTGTGTTAAGTGTGCAATTTTTAAAGATCAAGTATAAGGATTAGTTGGCTGTAATAATGATAGGATTTTATTTTCCATATTGAAAATCTATATTTATATTTCTAAAAGCTCAGTGACTTTTGTTTCTGTCACTAAGGCAGAGTAAATACCTAGAGCTATCCTCCAAATATAAACAACAAAATGCTGGATGGACACATTTTAAATAGATCAAAAAATGGTAAAACTAGAAATAACTAGAGGATAGATAATTGAGTGAAAATGGAAGTAAAGAGACTTGGTCTGAACAAGAGAGTATTTATAAAATTCGTTGAATTTAATGCTCAATTTGTGTGAATTGAGGACTGTGGACACAGGGGTAGGTGAGGAGCCTAATATGAAACTTTGCTTCATAAAACTAAAGGCAAATAAAGGGAGCCTAGAGAACATAAAATAAGAGTATTTGTTTTAGAGGAACAGATCCAATAGAATGCATATACAACTGTAGGGGTGAATTTCTTATTTTGAATACATGATCAGAGTCTGGATATTCCCAAAATGGCCGCTGCAGGCTGTAAAGCTGGAGAAACCATGAGCTGTTCAATGCAAAAGGCTTGAAGTCTCAGACAAAGAAAGACTAATGATGCAGCCCGGTGTTAAGCTGAAGGCTAAGAAGCTCCTTGGAGAGTTGCTGGTAAAGCCCATGTTCAAAGGCTGAAGAATATGGAATCTGGATGACCATCTACTAAGCCATTAAACATTATATAAGTCACAATAAAAATCTCTGCTCACAATGTAAGAACTCACTGAAAAAGATCTAGAATAAAGTTGATGTTGAGAAATTAAGAAAAACTTCTAACTAATGTTTACATAAATAAGAAACCATAAATAAAATTCTAAAGTTGTATAATTATACAGCAACAAAAAGAGAAAAAATGTTTTAAAAACTGAGTGGTATAGTCAGTCATACTTAGGAATTTATAAGCTATATTAATTTTCTATTGATGCTATTATGAATACCATGATTTTATTGGCTTAATGCAACCCAAATTTATTATCTTACTATTCTGTAGGTCAAAAACCCTGTATGGTCTCACAAAACTAAAATTAAGATGCTGTGCAGTCCTCTCATGCCAAACACTCTTTTGCCTCTCTTCTACTTGTAAGACCTGCTGTATTAAATTGGACCCTGCCAGATAATCCAGGATAAACTCTCGATGTGAAGGTTGGCTGATTAATACCCTTAATTCCAACTGCAACCTTAATTCCCTTTTCCCTTGGGAGATGATCTGTTCATAGGTTCGGGGAATTAGGATATATACATCTTGGTAGAACCATTATTTTTTCTATTACTCAAACTTAAATACTTGTAGGAAAAAGAAAGCCTGAAACTAATGAGTTAAGCATTGAAGATTTTTTTTTTAAATAGAAGGTTCATAAATGAACTAAAATAAATTAGCATGGGACTCATAAAATAAATATACAAGTCAACAAAATCCAAGGTTAGTTTAATTAATTTATAATATTAGTATATACACCAGCAAGATTGATTTAAAAAAAAGAGAAAATGGTGGAAGTAAAAAGAAATGAATGTCAACAGACCAAGTCTTGCAGCTAAAGAAAAAAAAATCAAATTGGCTAAAAATACAAAATTCAGATAGTCATTGTTCATAAGAAATATATTTAAAACTTCAGGATATTAAAGCTAATATTAAAAAGAATAGAAAACAAAGGCAAGTCATAAACATAAAAAAGCAGCATAGATATTTGAGTAAGAAAGACTATAACTGAAAATAATGTGAAAATTAGAAAAAAGATAACAAGAGTAGTATTATGGACTTTTATGCATACACATTTGGAAATTTAGATGAAATAATAAACCAATGAAAATATAATTTACCAATACTGAGTCACAGTAAAAGAAAAAACTCTAAATAGTTCTCAAATAAAGAATACAATTGCAACTGTAGTTAAAGGGGAATGAAGGGCAGGAAGGGAGGATAGGAATAGGAAAGACAAAATAAATCAGATACAACTTTCCTAAGTTCATATATGAATACACAACCAGTGTAACTCCACATCAGGTACAACCACAAAAATGAGAATTTATACTTATGCATGTACAATAAGTCAAAATACATTCTACTGTTATGTATAACTAAAAAGAACAAATAAAAAAATGTAAAAGTCACCCTATAAATATAATTTTACTAGAGATGGTTTTGTATTTAAATTCTCCAATAATTCAAATAACAGTAATTTCAATCATTGACAAACTATTCCAAAGAATAAATAAGGAGATACCACTAACCAACATATTTTATGATTTTAGGAAAACTTAACCATAAAGAGCTGTCAAAGAAGAAAGAAAATTGTGAATCACAAACATTGGATGTGTCTGAGAAAAATCCTAAATAAAATACTAGCAAATGAAAACTAGTCACAAATAGAAAAGTAATATATCACTACTCTAAGATAATTTCTCTCAGCAATGCAAAGTTCATTTGCCATTAGAAAATTATCACATCTTTTTTATAAAATTTAAAGAAATTAGAGAATGAATCATAATTTCAATATATCCAATATGATAAAATACAGTATGCATTTTTTTTTTGCAAATTAGTAAAATAAGGCAACTTTCTTAATCTGTTTAAAGATACTCTTTTAAAACCTACAGAAAACTGCCAGGTGCAGTGGCGCATGCCTGTAATCCCAGCCACTCGGAGAATTTTGAGTTCAAAGCCAGCCTCAGCAAAGGTGGTGCTAAGCAATCCATTAAGACCCTGTCTCTAAATAAAATACAAAATAGGACTGGAGATGTGGCTCAGTGGTTGAGTGACCCTAAGTTCAATTCCTGGTATTAAAAAAAAAAGAAAAAAAAACCTACAAAAAATTTATTTTCTTCAAGATTTGTATAAGACAAATCTTATACAAATGTATATGTACATGTAAATAAATGTATGTTTGTATAAGGTGCTTGTTATCATCATTATTTTTAACAGCATCCTCTCCTAAATAGGAAGAAAAGAAAAAGAAAACAAAAGTACATGAATTGGAAAAGAAGATTCCTAACTTCATTATTTTAGATGATTATTAAATAGAAAAACTCAAAAGGCACATATATAATGCATTATTTTGAATGAGGGTATGACTAAATTGATAAATATAAAAATCAATACAAAATTAATTGCATTTATATATGTTAGGAAAGTTGCTAGTAAGAATAACAGTATAAGAATATATACCAATTAAATTAAAAATAAATTATAATTAATCTAACAAACATGTGGAAGTCCTGTATGGGGAAATTATAAAACTCTGTTGTTTTAAAACATCTATACTCTAGTATTATGCTAATGATAGGAAAACTTATAATAACTGTCTATTTATCCCAGTTTGACCTATTTAATAAATAATAAGAGTTCTGTGAAATTTGAGAGATGATTTGCAGCTTCATGTGGAAAAGCAAAGGTAAAAATAATCAATACATTCCTAAGAAAGAAAAATAATTTGAAGTTACTTGCCTTTATCTAATATCCAGAATTATTGCATGATATAATAACTAAGTCGTTATGATATTAGTGCATATATAAAATATTAATCATTGTTAGTGTGAGAGTTTAATGATGGACACATGTATGTATGAAATATTGATTTCCAAGAGTTGGTTTTTGAATGACTATATTAAAAAAAATCAGTTCAGATGGAATGAAGACAATTTCGAAAAATGTTTAAAAACAGGATACCCTACACATCCCCACCAAAAAAAAACTAACAAAAACCAACCAATCAAGGAACCAAACTCTGACTTTTTAGTGTTTGCCAATCTTCATATTATAAATATTTCCCCTATGGCTAATTTTAAGTGACCAGTGTGCTGTTAACCAGCTCCCTAAATTTCTGAAAATGCAATAATTGGCTCTTGAAAATCAGCAGGAGATGTCTGAAACATACCACAGATTAGGAAAGGTTTAGCTACGAAGGGGAAACTTGTAGAATGCAACATAAAAACTTATATTTGTATTTAAAGATGGGAAGGATATCTTAAGACTAACAAGAACAATAAAAGATAATTTTGGTTACATTAAAATGTGAAGATTCAGTTTATTGCAAAAAAACCCCATAAAAATGAAGGTAAACTTTATCAAAATATGTAAACAACAAAATATTTTTTTCAGATATTGTAGAGAACTCTTCAGTGAAAAATATGGGCAAAACATACAACTAAAAAAAACAAATGGTAATAATATCTACAAAGAATTCTGATATTATAAAATTCACAGAAATTCAAATAAAATCATAACAAGATGATATTTTACTTAAACAAAGTGGAAAAATGAAAAGTCTGGCAATGTCAAATACTTAAAGAAAGCTAAACAATGAAAACAAATAGTATTGTGAGTATAGATTTAAAGGATAATTTGAAATAATTTAGTAAAATTACACCAACCTCCATGGGCCCTCAAGAAATACCCGGTTATATTTCAGAGGGTCTGTGCCATTATATTGGAAAATGTTTCATCTTTATTTTCACCTCATCATTTTTTTTATTAGTGCATTATAGTTAAACATTAATTTCTAACTGAAATTTAGTGTTTCCTTCAATTATCAATGAAGTGAAAGATTTATAATAGTATAACAATATCTAGGATTCATTACCACAGAAATTACAGATGTAGTCAAATTGCATTATGATTATAATATTCCCAAATAACTATGATAATAATTTCTTGGAAATTATGGTAGTAATTATGCTATTTCTGTATTTCATTATTCAAGGGGTTAATAAAGAAGAATATTTATCACTATAACACACACGTAAGGTTTTAAATATATTTTCAAAAATTGGTTTTATTTTAAATCTATGTATTTTATTTTACTTATTTAAATTGTTTAAGTATTTTAACAATTATGACAATACATAACAGGTTTTTTTGAACTGACAAAGGGTTTATAATATAAAATATTTTAAGAATTCTTTTAAATGTACACAAGGAATTTGTGCAAGTATTCATAGTAATGTGGTTCATAAGAGCACAAACTGAGAACAATTAAAATGCTTGTCAAGTGTGGAAAGGATAAATAAATTTCATGTTATTTGTACAATAGAATACTATATGGTAAAGAAAATAATTAGTTACTATTTTATTTTATTTTTGCATTGAACTTGGAGCCTCACACATGCTAGGCAAGTAATTTACCACTGATCTAGATTCCCAGCCCTTTTTGTTTTGTATCTGTGACAGGGCTAAGTTGCCCAACCTGGCCTCAAACTTGTTATCCTCCTTTCTTGGCCTCCTGAGTCTCTGGGATTACAGATGTGTACCACAACACCCAACTTATTTTATTTTTTATAATAAAAATGGGTATCTCTTGGGAACAACATATTCCAAGAGTAAGTTGAAGACCATGTAGTAAACATGTATTTAAATACCTTATGTATAAAAACATTTAAAACTTAAGAATAATTTGTTTAGGGACTCAAAAATGTGGTAAAACTACTATTAAAAGTAAGTGGGAGATAATGGTAAATTTGGGCTGAAAGAAGAGGCGTGTGTAGAACTCTCCAAGGGTGAAGGCAGCACTCCCTGTGAAATAGTACATAATGAGTACAGATGGATCATTGCTTCTTCATCATGATAAAATGATAGTTATGATAAAACCATAATGATTGATTTTTAATTTAGTCAACATTTAACAATAACAATGATTCTCATTTTGTATGCCACTTTACGTGGTTATATGAAATTTATAAAAATTGAATTAATGTATTCACAAAGGCATTGGAGTTTATGTTCCATATCCCTATATGATGTCCATGATATAGATAAAGTAGATATTATGACCTACTAGATACATGAAGATGTTCCTTAACTTAGAGTTTAGTTACTCAAAATTTTAGGAAAATGAAGAAGAATGTGACTTGAAAGAGAATTTGGCAACTATGAGAAAAAAATGATGCAATGAAGTCTAACGAGATGTTTTTATTTCTTTGTAAGGATAAATGTTTTAAGGACTGCTTTATGGCTTCCTTGTGCCCTACAAATATATAAATTATCTTACATAAAATGTTGAAGAACTTTTAAAAACTGGATTCAGATAAGTTCTTTCTAAAATGGTAGACCCACTTTTTATTTATAAATAAATGTTTACATTTCACTAACCATCTATTTTCTTAAATAATATGACAGTCTCTAATTTCCTTGAGTGATATGGAAAATCACCAAGGCAAGAGTCCAAATAAACCCTTGAGAATGAAAACAAGGCAAGAGTAGACTTGAATAAAGAGTAAAACCTTCATTAGGTCAATATAATGACAACTGACCCCAAGGTGGCTCTGCTTAGGACTGTGATCACTTGGAATTTGGAATAATCATATTCCTTTGGACTTCTCAGATAGCTGAGTTTCTGATTGACATATAAAGCAGAGAATCACAGAAAGGTTAAATACTATCCAAATGATAAAAATGTGAATTTTTCTTTTTGTTATAGATGATATAATTAAAACAACAACAACAAAAAAACACAGATGTCATTAATTATGTTTGAGAAATAATGCAAACAATGTTTTGCCCTAGTGGTAATAAGTCAGTGCTAGAAAAACAGAATATATTAGACTTAAAAGTTTGTTTTACTTTCTTAAAGTCAAAATTGCAGATCCTAACACCTGAGATAGAGAGCTGCATTGAGAAATCTAATAATCAGTTACACTCTTCAGAATCTGGTGTATTCTCAAAAAATAATTTTAGCGGTAGCTATATTTTTTGTTATCTGAAGCAGATGTATGTCTAAACATAGTTGTTTGTTTCGTGTCATCAAAAATGTGATAAACATGATAATTATATAGTCAACCTTAATTTTCATATGTCCTAATTTTTGCTTTATTAGAACCATTTTGATATTTTTATCCCTCAGTCTATGCGAATTCACACACACCTGTGATAAAAATGTTGTTTTTATTTGGTGTTTGAATATAAACAGAATAAAATACCTAATCCACTGGAAGGAAGATGTCTTTTTTTCCTAACAGAACTGTCGGACTTATAATTTGTACTAATTATCCATCTTAAAGAACACTTCAGGCATTTAGGTCATGGGTTTGTCTTTTCACTTTGAAATATTGAAATGCTACAAAAGCTAATCTTGAGGTATGCTTTTTAAAAATAATATACTATAAACTGCTCTTTTCCCCAAACATCCACATTTTAAAGAAATTGTTGTATACCAACCAAGTTTGTATATTGATTTTGTAATTGTGAAATAAGATGGAAACATTGTACAGAAGAGAATGCAATGAATGATAACCTAAGTCATTCTTAAAATCATGTATAATTCTATTTATTATATTTAATTCTATTTATTTTATTCCATGTTGTTGTAGTATGTGTCATCAAACCTATAAGGATTACTATTTAAAACCAAATAATGTTCTAGTTTTTGTTTAGAGACATAAGGCAAGAAGGCAGACAATATAGGTTGGCCTAAAGATTGTCCATATTATGAGAATTCAGATATGACTATGTTAATCTTAATGAAGATTGAATCCTTGATCATAGGTGAAAGAATTCAAAAGGCAACTTTGCTGAAATGAAAGAATTGGCCAGTTGGTCCAGAAGTTGAACGTGAAATTACTCAAAGTAATGTGCCCTAATGGTTTGAATTCTGTACAATGCCTACAAATATAACATAATTTTTGTACATTATAGTGTCAGATCTGTGACTCCAGATCTGTACAGAATGCATTAGGGAAATAACTTTTAAAACTCTTAAAATTGTCAAGTTTTACAAGGAATCCATGAACACAAAGAAAGCCCCCAAAAGAGTTCAAATACACTAGCTGACAGATCGACACAGTTGAGATAAAACACATGTTTATTGATTTCAAAAATAGCAATGATTCTGGGAACTGTGATTCTGGACTTTTTTTTTTTTACCACTTCTATTTTAAAGAAGTGTATAGCAATACTAGAATGCAGGGATTTAGAAACCTGTCATTGGGAAAAACCAAACCAAATCAAACCAAAACCAAAAGACTTTGTGTTATCCAAAACAACACTGAAAGTCAACAGTTCTTTAAATGAAAGCATATTTGTTTGTTTTTTAACAGAGTGATAACAATTATATAATCTATTAAAAAACCTCAAATTTAGGTGTTCATAATTATTAGGTCTACAAAGAAAAAATTCTCAAACTTCAGGATTTAAAAATTCTGCTTTTCACTAAGTTTGTCTCAATTTAATCTGATTTTGAAGCTTTTTTTATAATTCTCCATCAGCATTTTCTAATGCTTATAGGATTAATACTCTAAAGAAATGATGATTACTTGACTGATTCAGAAATATACTCACTTATCTTCTAGATTTCATTTCTGGAGACTGCAGAGGAATAAACTATAGACTCAACATAGTCTTTTTTTTTTTTTTTTTTTTTTTTTTTTTTTTTTTTTTGTATCAGGGATTGAACTCAGGGGCACTTAACCATGGAGCCACATCCCCAGCCTTATTTTTTATTTTGAGACAGGGTGTCACTAAGTTGCTGAGGGCCTTGCTAAGTCGCTGAGGCTGGCTTTAAACTTGTGATTCTCCAGCCTCAGCTTCCCAAGCCACTGGGACTACAGGTGAACTGCACCTGGCACATCATTGTCTTTTAAAGTATTATGAACCTTAAAGAGAAATATAACTGACATTTTAATCTGCGTCCATGCAAATTATGATTTTTATTCCAGTAAAAATAGAGGTTTCCATTTTAATATTGTGATACTCAAGAACACCTCCAATTTCATAACCTAAAATTCAACATTGGTCTTTCTTATTTATTACCAACATTTAAACATCTCTATAATATATGGAAAGCAAGAATGGAAACATTGAAATCAGAATCAATATTTGTAAAACAGAATTTGTGGGGCTATTTACTGAATTTCTCATGGAATTGTGCCTCTTCTATCACAATGTAATTTATGTTATTTTATATTTAACTTATTTATTTATATTATACTCTATTTATATTATACTTTAAAAGGTAGAATATTTATTTTTTGGAAAAGTGATTTGGTCTAATTTATTAAAACAGTTTCGATAGCCTTTGATTACATTTTCTTACCTTTTTACCGTTAATTATTATTATTTACAGTTTCAGCTCATGTGGTTTAAAATTCATGTAACCTATAAAGAAAATATAAGCTCTAACCACTGCATAACTAAAATGTTAATTGTAATTGGAAAGGAAACTGCTTACCTATCTCTTCAGGCTAGCCCATTATTTTTGTTTGCCAATGATCAATATATTCTACTATAACAATCATATACAAGTTTTGAGTTTTTCAGTCTCTATGGAAAAATAGATTTCTGTGCAAAGCTTATAATTTCACTTTATGAAATAAATACTTCTTGTTCACTATTTCTACCTTATTTCATGTCCTATGGTCAATATATTTTCCTTCTCTCATCATTTCTTTAGGCTGCTGGAAACATAACTTCTTCATTCTTGCTGATGTTCTTACAATATTTCATATGGAAGAAATTAATCTGTTTTTCATTTAACTTTTTTTTTTCACTGTAGACCTCTAACAGAGGTCTTTATCCCTGGGAATAAAAACAACAAATCAAATGCAGGGTGTTCTTTGGAAAGGTGCCCCTTGATTGTCAAAGGCAATAGATCGTACATTTACATTTTAATACAGAGTTAGAGCCAAGGACCTCAGACTTGAAAACTTCAGAAATGTAAAGATTAAAAAGCAAATTGGAAAAGGGAGAAGTTTTGTCAAAACACATAGCAACCTACATTACAAATGTTACAATATTGCTGCAATGTTTTCCGTGGCAGCCATATTGGGAAAGGGAGGTAAACCTCCCAAACCTAATCATATACTTTCCTTTTCTGACTGAAGAGGTGGTTAGAGATAGAGCTAGAAATTATAGAAATCGAAATACAGAAGTAATTTTGTGATTTCACAAAAGATTACTTTGTGCAGTGAAAGATGAAATGTGTCATTTGTAAGTGAAATTAAACTTACCTCATCACCTGTGACATAAAAGAACTCATTGAAAGGAAGTAACTGGTCCCATTAGAGTTCAAGGTAAAAATTCACCTTTTGAGGATCCTATAGAACACATTCAATCTTCAGGCAAATACCTTAACGATATTGTTTTCAAAGGCTATCCCAATATAAGTATTTGGGAATGTCCTGTGGTATCTTGACTAAGGGGCATAAAATGATTTACTCTTGATAATCAGAAATCCAGTTGCATCATAAGGCATTCACCTTAAGTGAAATTAACTCATGGAGCAAAAAGACAAAGAAATAATGAGTTAAACACCTTAATGGATTCAGCAAGCTCTTGCCTTTAGACTGAATATGCCATGGAATTACAGTGGTATGGGAAATCCAGCTTTCCTTCTGTTGATTTCAGTTTTCTCAAACTTTGAACATCTTGTCATCCTAAGCGGGGCTCAAGTCCTTTAAGATACATAGTTTTGTATCAGATGGATTCTAAATGCAACCCAAGTTGCATCTATTGTTTATTTGAAGAAGAAGAACAGCAAAACCTTGTCATACCCCACCCTGGAGAAGACATGGGGTATGTCAGACTTAATGAAAGATGTGAGTTTCGCATCTGTGCTTGTCACGGGTCATTGTGACCATGCATAATATTCACCTCTCGAGTTAATTTTTGGAGCCTATTTCTCAGTGAATTTTTATACTGACATGTCACAGGATGATACAGGTCTTGAGAAATTCTCAAGATTTCTTTAAGAATCACAGAATAGAAGGCTACTATGAAAGGAGACACCCTGTCAACTGGGAAGATGAATACCTTTTCTGCACTTTATTAATTAGTAACATTCTGATAGTATACACCAGAACCACCATGTGGCAGCACTGTATTTGAGAACTACTGTCACAATAGAGATATACCATCTTTTCTTTCTCCATGTTGGATTCAAGCCTATTTTCAAAACTTCAAGCTTTTAGAAATTCTGGAAAGGAGAAGATTAATATTAACATGAATGTTCAGAGAAAATCAGCAATAAGATGGTGACCTGAAGAATTGTGCTCATTTAAGTGACAATGGCAATATGTTAATTGAATTCTATGAAGAAATTATCTTACATCAATCTAGAATGTTAGAAATAATATTTTTACTTTAGAAATAGAATGTGTATGTCAAGATCATTTAAAACCTTTGAGAATTACAAATGATTATAGAAACTGTTATTTGATTTTCAAAATGTTGACAATTCCAGTAAAATCATGGGCATTTGTAAGCCAACTACAAAATAATAACAAAATTGTGTTAAAATAAAAAGATTCAACCAAAGAAATGAAAAGAGATATGAACACATGAGAATTCAAGGAACTTAATTGATTGGGTATGACAAATAAGAAGAGTCATACAATTTCAGATCTCTTGGCTATTATTTAAAAACTACATTATTTATAACTAATACTTAGAATCAGATGTCTTTGAGCATCATTGTTGGGGAACAGAGAGTGAGACTGAATAACAGTTATTCTAAAAGTTTATTTTCAAGACTTATGTAAAATTTCTTTTTCATTTTTCTTCACTCGTATGACTATATTAATTTTTTTTTAATTTTTTATTGTGGATTGTTCAAAACATTACAAATTTCTTGACATATCATATTCCACACTTTGATTTAAGTGGGTTATGAACTCCCACCTTCACCCCATACACAGATTGCAGAATCACATCAGTTACACATCCATTGATTTACATATTGCCATACTAGTGTCTGTTGTGCTCCGCTGCCTTTCCCATCCTCCCCCCTCCCCCCTCCCCACCTCTCCCCTCCCCTCCCCTCCTCTCTCTCTACCCCCTCCACTGTATAACCCTGAGGGTCTCCTTCCATTACCATGCAATTTCCCTTCTCTCTCCCTTTCCCTCCCACCTCTCATCCCTGTTAAATGTTAATCTTCTTCTCCTGCTCTTCGTCCCTACTCTGATCTTAGTTACTCTCCTTATATCAAAGAAGACATTTGGCATTTGTTTTTTAGGGACTGGCTAGCTTCACTTACCATAATCTGCTCTAATGCCATCCATTTCCCTGTAAATTCTATGATTTTGTCATTTTTTAATGCAGAGTAATACTCCATTGTGTATAAATGCCACATTTTTTTTATCCATTCGTCTATTGAAGGGCATCTAGGTTGGTTCCACAGTCTTGCTATTGTGAACTGTGCTGCTATGAACATCGATGTAGCAGTGTCCCTGTAGCATGCTCTTTTTAGGTCTTTAGGGAATAGACCAAGAAGGGGAATAGCTGGGTCAAATGGTGGCTCCATTCCCAGCTTTCCAAGAAATCTCCATACTGCTTTCCAAATTGGCTGCACCAATCTGCAGTCCC
The DNA here is from genome assembly GCF_047511675.1 of Marmota flaviventris. NCBI lineage: Eukaryota > Metazoa > Chordata > Mammalia > Rodentia > Sciuridae > Marmota > Marmota flaviventris. The sequence goes on along the minus strand of NC_092511.1, from coordinate 32,713,915 downwards.
ACCAGAAATGTACAAGTGTACCCTATTCCCCACATCCTCGCCAGCACTTGTTGTTGTTTGACTTCATAATGGCTGCCAATCTTACTGGAGTGAGATGGTATCTTAGGGTGGTTTTGATTTGCATTTCTCTGACAGCTAGAGATGGTGAGCATTTTTTCATGTAATTGTTGATTGACTGTATGTCCTCCTCTGAGAAGTGTCTGTTCAGGTCCTTGGCCCATTTGTTGATTGGGTTGTTTGTTCTCTTATTGTCTAATTTTTTGAGTTCTTTGTATACTCTGGATATTAGGGCTCTATCTGAAGTGTGAGGAGTAAAGATTTGTTCCCAGGGTGTAGGCTCCCTATTTACCTCTCTTATTGTTTCTTTTGATGAGAAAAAACTTTTTAGTTTGAGTAAGTCCCATTTGTTGATTCTAGCTGTTAACTTTTGTGCTATGGGTGTCCTATTGAGGAATTTGGAGCCCGACCCCACCGACTGTAGATCGTAGCCAACTTTTTCTTCTATCAGACAGCGCGTCTCTGATTTGATATCAAGCTCCTTTATCCATTTTGAATTCACTTTTGTGCATGGCGAGAGAAAGGGATTCAGTTTCATTTTGTTGCATATGGATTTCCAGTTTTCCCAGCACCTTGTTGAAGATGCTATCCTTCCTCCATTGCATGCTTTTAGCCCCTTTATCAAATATAAGATAGTTGTAGTTTTGTGGATTGGTCTCTGTGTCCTCTATTCTGTACCATTGGTCCACCCGCCTGTTTTGGTACCAGTACCATGCTGTTTTTGTTACTATTGCTCTGTAGTATAGTTTGAAGTCTGGTATCGCTATACCGCCTGATTCACACTTCCTGCTTAGCATTGTTTTTGCTATTCTGGGTCTTTTATTTTTCCATATGAATTTCATGATTGCTTTCTCTATTTCTACAAGAAATGCCGTTGGGATTTTGATTGGCATTGCATTAAACCTATAGAGAACTTTTGGTAATATCGCCATTTTGATGATGTTAGTTCTGCCTATCCATGAACAGGGTATATTTTTCCATCTTCTAAGATCTTCTTCTATTTCTCTCTTTAGGGTTCTGTAGTTTTCATTGTATAAGTCTTTCACCTCTTTTGTTAGGTTGATTCCCAATTATTTTATTTTTTTTGAAGATATTGTGAATGGAGTGGTTGTCCTCATTTCCATTTCAGAGGATTTGTCGCTGATATACAGGAATGCCTTTGATTTATGCGTGTTGATTTTATATCCTGCCACTTTGCTGAATTCATTTATTAGCTCTAATAGTTTCTTTGTAGAGTCTTTTGGGTCTGCTAGGTATAGAATCATATCATCTGCAAATAGTGATAATTTAAGTTCTTCTTTTCCTATTTTTATGCCTTTAATTTCTTTCGTCTGTCTAATTGCTCTGGCCAGTGTTTCGAGAACTATGTTGAACAGAAGTGGAGAGAGAGGGCATCCCTGTCTTGTTCCAGATTTTAGAGGGAATGCGTTCAGTTTTTCTCCATTCAGAATGATGCTAGCCTGAGGCTTAGCATAGATTGCTTTTACAATATTGAGGTATGTTCCTGTTATCCCTAGTTTTTCTAGAGTTTTGAACATAAAGGGATGCTGTACTTTGTCGAATGCTTTTTCCGCATCTATCGAGATGATCATATGGTTCTTATTTTTAAGTCTATTGATGTGGTGAATAACATTTATTGATTTCCGTATATTGAACCAGCCTTGCATCCCAGGGATGAATCCTACTTGATCATGGTGTACAATCTTTTTGATATGTTTTTGTATCCGATTCGCCAGAATTTTATTGAGGATTTTTGCATCTAGGTTCATTAGAGATATTGGTCTGTAGTTTTCTTTCTTTGAAGTGTCTTTGTCTGGTTTAGGTATCAGGGTGATGTTGGCCTCATAGAATGAATTTGGAAGTTCTCCCTCCTTTTCTATTTCCTGAAGTAGCTTGAGAAGTATTGGTATTAGTTCTTCTTTAAAGGTTTTGTAAAATTCTGCTGTATACCCATCCGGTCCTGGGCTTTTCTTAGTTGGTAGTCTTTTGATGGTTTCTTCTATTTCCTCAATTGATATTGGTCTGTTTAGGTTTTCTATATCCTCCTGACTCGATCTGGGCAGATCATATGACTTAAGAAATTTATCTATGCCTTCACTATCTTCTAATTTATTGGAGTATAAGGATTCAAAATAGTTTTTGAATATCTTCTGTATTTCTGAAGTGTCTGTTGTGATATTGCCTTTTTCATCCCGTATGCTAGTAATTTGAGTTCTCTCTCTTCTTCTCTTCGCTAGCATGGCTAAGGGTCTGTCGATTTTGTTTATTTTTTCAAAGAACCAACTTTTAGTTTTGTCAATTTTTTCAATTGTTTCTTTTGTTTCGATTTCATTAATTTCAGCTATGATTTTAATTATTTCTTCCCTTCTACTTCTTTTGCTGTTGTTTTGCTCTTCTTTTTCAAGGATTTTGAGATGAAGTATGAGATCATTTATTTGTTGTTGTTTTCTTTTTTTAAGGAATGAACTCCAAGCAATGAATTTTCCTCTTAGAACTGCTTTCAATGTGTCCCATGGATTCCGATATGTTGTGTCTGTGTTTTCATTTATCTCTAAGAAGTTTTTAATTTCCTCCTTGATGTCTTCTATAACCCATTGATCATTCAGTAACCTATTGTTCATTCTCCAAGTGATGTATGCTTTTTCCTTCCTTCTTTTATCGTTGATTTTCAGTTTCATTCCATTATGATCAGATAAGATGCATGGTATTATCTCTACTCCTTTATATTGTCTAAGAGTTGCCCTGTGACATAATATATGATCTATTTTTGAGAAGGATCCATGTGCTGCTGAGAAAAAAGTGTAACTGCTTGATGTTGGGTGGTGGTATACTCTATATATGTCAATTAGGTCTAGGTTATTAATTGTGTTATTGAGTTCTATAGTTTCCTTATTCAACTTTTGTTTGGAAGATCTGTCCAGTGGCGAGAGAGGTGTGTTGAAGTCTCCCATGATTATGGTATGGTGGTCTATTAGACTCTTGAACTTGAGAAGAGTTTGTTTGACGAACATAGCTGCACCATTGTTTGGGGCATAAATATTTATGATTGTTATGTCTTGTTGGTGTATGGTTCCCTTAAGCAGTATGTAGTGTCCCTCTTTATCCCTTTTGATTAACTTTGGCTTGAAATCTATTTTATTTGATATGAGTATGGACACTCCTGCTTGTTTCCGAAGTCCATATGAGTGATATGATTTTTCCCAACCTTTCACCTTCAGCCTATGTATGTCTTTTCCTATCAAATGCGTCTCCTGTAGGAAGCATATTGTTGGGTCTTGTTTTGTGATCCATTCTACTAGCCTGTGTCTCTTAATTGGTGAGTTTAAGCCATTAACATTTAGGGTTATTATTGAGATATGGGTTGTTCTTCCAGCCATATTTGTTTATTTCTGTTACTAAACATGGTTTGTTTTCCTCTTTGATTATTTCGCCCCCCCTTTACTGTCCTACCTCCCACTGTTGGTTTTTATTGTTATTTTCCATTTCCTCTTCCTGTAATGCTTTGGCGAGGATGTTTTGAAGAGATGGTTTTCTAGCTGCGAATTCTTTAACCTTTTGTTTATCGTGGAAGGTTTTAATTTCATCTTCCATCCTGAAGCTTAATTTCGCTGGATACACAATTCTTGGTTGGAACCCATTTTCTTTCAGTGTTTGAAATATGTTATTCCAGGATCTTCTAGCTTTCAGAGTCTGTGTTGAAAGATCAGCTGTTATCCTGATTGGCTTACCCCTAAATGTAATCTGCTTCCTTTCTCTTGTAGCTTTTAATATTCTCTCCTTATTCTGTATGTTGGGCATCTTCATTATAATGTGTCTAGGTGTGGATCTCTTATGATTTTGCACATTCGGCGTCCTGTAGGCTTCTAGGATTTGGGATTCTGTCTCATTCTTCAAGTCTGGGAAGTTTTCTCGTATTATTTCATTGAATAGACTGCTCATTCCTTTGGTTTGGAGCTCTGTATCTTCCTGTATCCCAATGACTCTTAAGTTTGGTCTCTTAATGTTATCCCATATTTCTTGGATGTTCTGCTCATGATTTCTTAACAGTCTTGCTGAGCTGTCTATGTTCTTTTCCAGTTGAAATACTTTGTCTTCATTGTCTGATGTTCTATCTTCTAAGTGTTCTACTCTGCTGGTAGTATTCTCCATTGAGTTTTTAAGTTGGTTTATTGCTTCCTGCATTTCTAGGATTTCTGTTTGTTTGTTTTTTATAACCTCTATCTCCCTGTATAGTTGATCCTTTACTTCCTGTATTTGTTTGCGTAATTCATTGTCGAAGTGATCTTTCATTGTCTGATTTTGCTGTTTAATGTCTTCCTTGATACTCCAGATCATCTGAAGCATGTATATCCTGAATTCTTTATCTGACATTCCATCTGCTGCAGCTGTTACCTCTTCTAAAGTTGCGTTGACCTGCATTGCTTGTGGTACTTTCTTTCCTTGTCTTTTCATACTGCTTGCGTATCTTTCCTGCAGGTGCGGGCGGCGGTTCTGATCTCTCCTTATTCCAATTGGGGTGTCGTGGCTACCACGCCGGCAGGTCACTGGGCCGGTTCTGGGCGCTGGCGGCGGCTCTGTTCTGCCCCTACTCCAATTGGGGTGACGAGTGTACCACGCCGGCAGGCCACCGGGCCTGATCTGCCGGTTGGTTGCAGGTGTGCCTACCCTGCAGGCGCGGGCAGCGGCTCTACTCTGCCCCTACTCCAAATGGGGTGACGTGTCTATCATACCGGCAGGCCACTGGGCCTGTCCCGCTGGTCGGTCGCAGATCTGCCCACCTTTCGGGCACGGGTGGAGGCTCTGCTCTGCCCCTACTCCAATTGGGGTGTCGTGACTACCCCGCCTGCAGGACGCTGGGCCTGTTCCTGGTACGGGCGGCGACTCTGCTCTCCCCCTACTCCAATTAGGGTGGTGTGTGTACCACGCCAGCAGGCTCCTGGACCTGATCCGCCGGTCTGTTGCAGGTCTGCCTACCTTGGAGGCGCGGGCGCCGGATCTGCCCTGCCCCTCTTACCACGCCTGCGGACCCCTGGGCCTGATCTGCAGGTTGGTCACAGGTCTGCTCACCCTGCGGGCACGGGTGGCGGTTCCGCTCCGCCCCCACTCCAATTGGGTTCACGTGACCACCACACCGGCAGGGCCTGATCCGGGCGTGGGAGAAGGATCTGCTCTGCCCCTATTCCAGTTGGGGTGACGTGTGTACCACACTGGCAGGCCACTGGGCCTGACCCGCCAGGCTGTCACAGGTCTGTTTACCTAGCAAGCGTGAACGGCGGCTCTGCCCTGCCCCTCCTACCATGCCCATGTACCACTGGGTCGCGGGTCTGCCCACCTTGCGGGTGCGGGTGGCAGCTCCGCTCTGCCCCCTCTCCAATTGGGGTCACGCGGTCACCACGCTGGCGAGCCGCTGGGCCTGCTCCGGGCGCTGGCGGCAGCCCGGCTCCTCCCCTCTGGCTCGACGACAAATTGAGGAGACTCGGGTGTCTGTGCCTCACCCCCCCTACCAGGAGACCAACTGTTTATGTCACCGCTGGTATTGATGAAGTTCTCTCCTCCGCCGCTTTCTGATGACATCAGATCTCTGCCATGTTGGTATCCTATGCGAATGGCAGCATTTCGTTCCCCTTGCCGGGCAACCAAAGCAACGGGTGAGTCCTGACCGGCCCTCAGCAGGACCCAGACCGAGAAGCAGTTTCCGCGGGCTCGTAGCCCCGGGCCAGGGAAGTTCCGGGAGCCGGAACTCGGCCGCTCCGTGCTTGGTGTATGCTCTGATAGGAGCAGGGTCCAAGAAGCAGCCTCCGTAGGCTCCGCGGCCCTGGGGCAGGGCGGTTCCAGGACGGTTCCGGGAGCCGGAACTCGGCCGCCCCACGCTCGGTGTTCGCTCCAATAAGATCAGGTTCTAAGAAGCACCCAGGCACTGAACCCTAGCAATCTGTCTGCAAGCCGCAGGCGAATTGCAGCCTGAAATTACCTGTTCTATGGCTGAATGAGCTGCGGTCAGTCGAAAACAGGGATGGTGACGTCAGCTTTCCAACATGGTGGCTGCTGGCCTCCTCTGTGGTCTGACCGGTGTGGAGAATCGAGATGGACCGCTTCCTTCCCCCGTCTCGAACCCAGAATTCAGCCCTGAGTACGGTGCTTGCACGGCTGGCAGAAACTGCAGCGCTATATCCCTGCGTCGCTATCTCCTCGTTTCCCAGCGCGCGCTGCAGACTCTAGCCGCGGGGCGATTTGCTGAATAAGCAGTGTTACCCTCCGTGCGACAAACCTCTCGCGTTTGAGTCCCCGTAGCCCATCCTCGTGCGATGGAAATCCTTCCTCCAGGTTCCGGAGCACCCCACTATTGCTGAAAATTCCTAACAAGATATCCTTTAGCCGTCCTGACTTGTCATACTCCCACACAGTGAAGCAGCACACGGGGGCAATGCACTCCCCTCGCCGCCATCTTGACTATATTAATTTGTAAAGTGAAATGCCTGTACTCATATTCTATATACTGTAACATTATGCTCTACATCATGAGTGAGTGACAACAGCTAGCCATACACAGAGGACATCTCATGTCTGATGTTAATGATATTAATTTTTCAGACCAGAAAATTACAGTTTATCTGTTGACAGTGGAAATCATAGACAAATCCAAGAATAGCAATGTAAAGAGAATCCTCTGCATACAGAATGGGCATTATAACTAATGCAACTAATTCTCACTAATGCAAAACCCCTGGTCCTCTGAACTGCTGCTCAAACAACCAGCCCTCTTAATACTCAGGTGAATAAGTAAGCTTCAGGGACAATGTTCTTTCTTATATTTTGTCAGTGCACAATTCAATTTATAACTGAAAAAGTTCTGGACAACACTAAAATAAATGTAATATTACATTTTTTCAATGGATTTTTTTTGCTGTACATCAGGTCATTGGGGATCATTAGAGGGCCATGTTTAGTAACAGTGAACATAGAATTAAAGTCTAAGCAACGAAGTTGATTGTGGCTGTGTCTTTTTTTTTAATTTTATGAAAAATATACCAGAAGTACCAGAATATTTTAAAAGATTTCTTTTATGAGATTTTATGGTTTTTGTCTCATTTAAGGTGGAACAGTAAACACACAAATATTTTTTTAAAAATAGCATTACCTGTCTAAGTCTATTGTTAACTTATGTTACCAAGCAAAGATATTGCTTGATATTTAATGTAAGACTTCAAGCTTATTTTTGTGATAACTAGGGTAGTTACAATTCTAGTCACCATTATGGAAACTGCCTAAGATCATTTATGTGGTTATAGAATAGGCTAAAAACAGAGTATTTTGATTTCAGTAATCCTGATCATTGGTCTTTGAATATAAGTACATTAAGGCATTATTCAACTGACTACCTATAATTTCATAACATGTCAGGAAAAACTAGAGAAATATTTAAGTTATGCTTAGTGTCACTGGAATGAGTTTGCACTGAATTTGGAAACTGGGAAATGTGGTTGTGATAGTTCCAAATATGTAGTTGAAAATCTCCTTGGTCATCCTAAGAGACAATATTTGCACTATATTGAATAGTAAGGAACTCTTTAAATTAGCTTTTTAAATTATGTATTTGATTGTTATGCAATGTGATTTTACTTTGAAATTTCTTCTGCTCTTCAACTTAATTTTGCCATCAGAGGAAAGAAAAGCATAACATTTATGTGCTATATAATTTTAATTTACAATGGCTTTCCCTATAGAAATCTACAAGATGGGGCTGCCTTTTTCTCTTTTTTTTCTTATATGAAATAAGAGCAATAGGAACTTTTTAGGTAATTTAGTGGTATTTATTTCCTCTGGAATTAATTTAAAACGTGAGTGTATTTTGTTACATCACCCAAAACACTGCAAAGATTCACTCACGAGTCACCTTGTTATCTGCTTCTTAACAAAAAGTAGACCACATGGGTTTAAGATTAACTGTGGTAAAAAATAACAGAAAATGTGTTCTTTAAAAAAATTACATTAAAATGATACCAGACAATTCTAACTCTCCTTCAGATCTCAGTCTATTTCTCCTTAAAGGAGCTGTCTTGGAATGCCCTTGTGGCATTAGTTTTAGAACATCTGGTGCATGACTTTATTCATGAACTTGATTTGGGTATTCCACATGTTTTCTTGTTAGTCTTCCTTTTACATCTTAAGTTCCTCAGATTTAGAGATCGTACTCATTTCCTATTACTTCCATATCAAAATACATAAAATGAATGCTTTAATCTAAAGCACATTGATTAATTTAGAGTTCTGAAGATGAAAATTGAGAAATGGGTCTCAGTGGGCCAAAATCAAAACTTTGGCAAGGTCAATGGAGACTCTAGGGGAGAATCCCTTCCCTAGTATTTTCCAGCTTCCAGAGCTTCCTATATTTCTTGTTTGTGGTCTCCTCCTCAATCTTCCAAGCCACTAAAATCTTTCAATCTGGTCCCTGCTTCTGTTGTCACATCTCTTTCTCTGACTGGACTATTTTGTTTCCTGTTATTCCTATTAGAGACCCTGTGATTGCTCCCTGGATCATCCAGGGTAATATTTTCATTTCAAAACCCTCAATCACATCTGCAAAGTCCCTTTTCTATGTGAAGTAACATATTCACAGAGTTCAGGGATTAAGTAGTAGGTATCTTTGTGGAGGGCATTTTCCTATCTACATTGGGTACCTTACCAAATCTTTAATGAGATCTAGGGTCTAGTAGAATACATGCTATGTTGTAGCTATTCAGTGAAGATTTGATGATTTACTAGGTGAATAAAGTCTGATTAATGATGAATAATAACATGCCACTCAAATGATAAATATAATAAAGTTTTGATTTACAATTTCATCCAGTATGTCCCCTTTCCCATTCATTATTTTCAATACAATAAAAACTTTAGAGGATCAACAATGTCATGGGTTATGAACCCCCTCAAGAGAGGTGACTCTGCACCATGAAGGAGTGCAGATATCTCATAATGGAGTTGTCCTGTAGGAAATGAGCCATAGAATGAATATTGGAATCATATTTGGTCTACTCCACAGCGGAGTACTTTTGGTTTTAAACGATGCCAAAGATGTTCCCTATTTCCCTCACCTTTGCTGTTCCCCCTATTTTCATTGCCCTAGAGATTTCCTACCTGTAACTTTGTATGATGACTTTTAAATTACAAACTACAAGATTTTATAATTACAATTATGATTATTAGTATTTTCTACCACATGATACTTTATGTGACTTCTCAGCAGTTGAAATTGTGTATTTCATTTTCCAACATGCCTGTCCTGAAATAGAACCAGAAGTTCCCTGTAACCTTCTCCCTTACTACCTTCAATATTGCCTCATCACTAAGCCAGAAGATCTCATGAGTTCAATGGTGCAGTCAAGGACTTCCTGGGACTCAGGTGAAGGGTTGCAGTAGGTAAAACTTTGTACATGCCTAGGTATTTTAAAAGCTTCATACCTATTTTTTTTCCTAATTTGTGAATGTACATTTATTTCCCAGTTGTTAAGGACAGAGGGTCGAGCTATTCCACAACACACTGTTGTCACCTTTCTACGCAAGCCTGTCTGTACTTAGGCTTTTACTCACCTTCTCATTCCTTATTCCCATTTTCCTCAAATCCAATGTGCTTTGTGCTTTGAGTTTTTATATATTGTTTAAAATTATATCCTTTTAAATTATCATTATGGTTTATTATATTTTGGCTACAAATGTTACTTATATAAAATAGTGTATTTTTCATTAAATACTGGATTTTCATGTTACAGAGACTATATTTAGTTGTTTGATTCTACTTCTTGGATAGTATTCTATCATTTAAATTAACTATATTTTTCTTATTTATTTACCTAGATATTGGTTCAAATATTGCTTTCAACTACCTATTTATATAAATGACACAGTAATACCCTGCCTTGATAATCTAATAACTATAAATTTTTGTGAGAATTTTCTCTCTTTCTCTCTTTCCTTTTTTTTTTTTTTTTGTTCCAAGGGTTGAAACCAAGGGCTCTTTAACACTGAGCTTAAGTCCCTAGTCCTTTTTATTTATTTATTTTGAGACAGGGTCTTGCTAAGTTGCTAAGGCTACCCTTGAACTTGCCATATTCCTGCCCCAACCTTCTGAGTCACTGGATTACAGGCATGCACCTTTGCATCCTGGAAGAATTTCTTTTCAAAATAAACCCCAGAGTACCTTTGTTGTGTCAGCAATCTTCCCTGAAATCCATACTTCCAGGGAGCCTTCCAGGATTCTATACAGGCTCTCTCCCACTAACAGAGTATAAGTATTCTTGCTTCATGTTTCCACCAACATGGAATTCTAATCTTTTTTCTAATTCATAAGGTATAGAGTAAATATCTAGCTGTTTTAATTTTCATTCCTCTAAATACCAATCAATCTGAGCATTTCTTAATACTGTGGTATTAATCATAATGCTGTGGATTGCTTTTTAACACTTTTTTACCCATTTACCTGTTGTGTTTATTGTTCTTTTTTGTTGATTTTTCTGGATAACTTTGTTATCCTAAATATTTATCACTTATTAATGTTTGATGCTACCACTCACATTCTTCCATGTTAAGATCCTGTGCTTGGTGGTTCCACAGTAGTCTTTAATGAGACATTGGTTACAAGTTAATTAAGTTCAAATATACACATCCACCAATAAGCAGATAATGGTTCACAGTAGCTAAAGGGAATATATTATGTGTAAATTATCACCTTCATGTTATGGCTATGAGAAGTGAAAGCCTAGATTCAGTCAAGCACCATGTATGTGGTGTTTGGGGTCTGTATCATCCAACCAAATTGCAACTTACTGTTCCAGAATTCCCTTTGCTTTGGATTAGAATTGACCACAGGAAAAAAATGTCATGAGGTCTGGATGGTGGATGTGAAAGAGCAGTCATTTTGCATTTTAAAGGTCAGCGTAGGGTGCCAGGCACAACCACAGGTCACATTGCTGTTGTGCTCTGCCAGTTCACCATATGGACGCGTTATAATGCCTGTGCCTTCAGGTCTTTCAGCTCCCATGGGACTCCTTCTTCAGCCCCTTTCAAATGTTGGATCTCCTTCTCACACTCTGATTTGTATGCAGCTCTGTGGTGAAGGATACCAGCCTCATCTTCAGGTCACCTGCATTATTAGGGGTTAAGGTAATTTGAGATAGATGTGGGTTCCAGCTTCTCATTGCTCTATAATACTTTTACCTCTAGATTCCCTTCATATCTGCCAGCTTGACAACTTCAGATTTAACACCAGATTAAATTTTCTATAGATTTTCTATAGATCTCTTCATGAGTTTCTACCATTGCATGGAAGTCTAATCCCCATAATAAATCTCTTATTCTAAATTGCTCACATTTTTTCTGCTGCTCTGGCAAAAGTCTGGCAGATGTAGTGTATGTGGAATAGACATGGAAATATACACTCATGTAAATCTCTAGTCACAGAAAATTATTAATCGCAGAATCATCCTTGGGGCATAATTCTGAGCAGGCAAAATATAAAGTCTTATTTTTAAAGACAGATCATTTGCTAGAAAATAAAATCTACTCTGCTAATGACATTCTCCAAGAGCAATCATTTTTAACCTATTTTGAGTAATGGGTCTTTTGGGAATTCAATTAAAAAAAAAAAAAAAAAAAAAAAACTATTGCTGTCCCGGCCCCCCACCCCGCAAAAAAAAAAAAAAAAAAAACCTGTGGTGTTTTGCATGCTACTTTAGGATGTTGACAGATCTCCTAAAGTCCAATGATAGGCTCCTAAATCATTGAGTGGCTTATGAATCCTAGGATTAAAAACTCATCTCCTAGACCAAAGCACATATTTTGTTTCTTTCCAGTTTATTCTGTGCCTGGTGAGCTCATTTTGTTAGAACCTGGTCCTAATGGGGATGAGATCACATATTCAACCTATGCATAGTCCAGCTGTCTTAGTTCCTTCAAACAAGACAGCTCAGATGTCTTTCACATGTGTGCTATGAGTCACAAGCACAATCCAGTGAGAACACAAGGATGGCTCTGAGGAAGTTTATCTCTTGTAGCTGTAATTCATAACTGAAGTTCTTGCCAAGGCATGGTTGGTGGTATTATCTTGTGCTCAAGGTGACAGACTCTGAATTTATGATCTGGATAATTCCTGCTTGATTTTGAAGCCAGCAGTTGATGATAAAAAGTTAAACTGTCCAACTGTCCAACAGTTTTCTCCTGTTTATGTTAGAATGACTGCCAGAGCCCAGAAATGCAGGAAGTTTCCATCTACCACTGTGGAACAGCAAGCAAATATGACCAGTGGTGAGGATCTGGTAATATTCAGCAGAATTTGGTTAAGGCAGATCCAAATGTAAACTATTGCCTTTCTAAGCCAAGAAAAATAGAAACCAGGCATGGATGTGAAGGGAAGCACAACTAATTAAAAAACTCTCTGAGAGCTCTCTTGACAGCAAAATATTCTTATTTATTTTTTTTAAAGTGATGAGAAATCATTTCCAATGAAAAAAGTGAATAAAATGAATACTCATAAATTAATTTAAAAAGAGACTACATAAAGTAAAGCTTTGAGCAACCTAATCATTCTATCTCTAACTTCAAGATATTGAGGTTAATAAAGTTAATAAAGACTGATTATATAATAATGATTATACTTTCCAAACTTTTTTATTACATCAGTGTTCCTACCAGGTTACTTCCTAACCTAGACTCTGGGAAACAGAATAGAAGATTTTCCCTTAAAATACTTGGGTTGATCTTTCCATTTTCACTCTATGGCTGCATGAAATGTAACAACAACAACAAAAATACTAGCCCATATATAATCTGAATTCTCTTTGTGTCTTGTTAGTTACTCTCTCTGACTTCATGCAGAAAATCCAAACAAACTTCTTTTAAAATATTAGGGGACAGGAAGGGAGAGAAACATTAGAGATGTTTGATAATGAATATTTTTTTTGAAGTGGTGAGAGTTTTGAAATTTTATAACGGTGGTGATTATTGTACAACCTGTGGGTACACTAAAAGCCATTGAATCCTTTGCTATAAATGGTAAGTTTTATGCTGTACCAATTGTATTTTAATTAAAAACATGAAAACCCACTATCATTAAGAATACCAGGTAAAAATAAAATTCCCACTCAGTGAAACTGAAATCTGGACTCCTCTTCTTTTTTCAGCATCTGTTCCTTCTGTGTTTCCATGGTCCCATTCCACCTTGCAGACATAATCAGTGAAATCTCCCTTACTGTGGCAGCCATCCTGGCTTGTCCAGCACCCTCTGCACTGAAAAATCTCTCAATCTCAAGTAAATCTGGGTGGTTCTTCACTCTTTCTGCCAGCAAGGTGATATTTTCCTAGGTGGCCTTCCCATGTCAAATGTCAAAACATTCCCATTTTCTGTACTGTCTGTATATTGCCCTTTGCCCTCTTACTCCTTTGAAGGATTAGGCAGGACTTCTGTGAACACCTGGGCTCATGTTCCTTACTTCAGTAGTTTGAGAGAAGTCAGACATCACAACTTTGACCTACAATCATTACTGTGTCAGAATACTTGAATATATTTAACTAACCAGTTAAAAATGCCATTCTTCACATTTCCTAAAAAGGTGAGAAATGGTAATGAGATTTTATTTTTTTCTTAAAAAAACTAATCAAAGTTATCCTTTGTATAGCCCCTGAAACTCGAGGTTCCTGTTTCTTGTGTCCGTATACTTAGCAAATAAACACTCAGTGGAAATGTCTTTACATCTTTCAGCTTGGGAATGGATCCCCTTGGGGATGCATAGGTCTATGTCATGAATGCCAATTCATTGCTTACCATGGGGCTCTTCAGTGCCACATAGAGATAAGTACGAGATGGTGATAAAGAGCTGGCCTGATGGCAACATGACCCAATGATATTTTCATTTGTATTGCAAGAAATCAGAGAAAGAAGAACTGCCACCCCTCATTTCTTCCCTCATCCAGAAACATCCAGTGGAGAATTTGTATTTTTGAAGCTTCCAGATCTACTGTTGTAATTAATTTAATCATTCATTAGACTCTCTATTCACTTCTCTCTAATCTCCATCTTGGTCAGTTCCCTTTCAGAGGATGGAAGTGAAGTGATGCCCAGATTCATGTTCAGACTGTAGTGTGAGGAACATCCTCTGGGTACTGGGAGCTTAAATTAATTATTTTATTACATCCCCTATATGCAGGGGACAGCATTATATCCATAGCACACATAAAGACGAAGTGTAAGGTGGTTCAAATAATGTTCATAGTGGTCATAGGGTCAAACAGCTCTAAAGTGGATGAAAAAAATTTAAGACTAGGAATTTGGCTACAACTTCTATGTACTTTTTGCTGACTGGAGTGATGCTTCACTGTGTGGGTCATGAACTCCTGGTTGGGATTTTGGAATATCTATCAGTTGGATTATTAACTTTGATTCTCTTTTACTTAAATCATTCCAACAATACCTTTTGATATGTGCAATATCTAAATAAGACCCTAAAACCTATTCACTTTAACTCCCTTAGCAGGTATATATAGCATGCAAAGGAGTAGAAAGTCCTTTTGAATTAATGAATTTCATTTTTTTTTTTTTTGGAGTTGGGGGTGGTTAGCAGGGATTGAAACCAGGGGCGCTTAACCACTGAGCCACATCCCTATCCCCTTTTATATATATATTTTTAGAGATAGAGTTTTGCTGAGTTACTAGGGCCCAGCTAAATTGCTGAGGCCAGCTTTGTAATCATGATCCTCTTTTCTCAGCCTCCAGAGACACAGGATTAATGAATTTCTAAATGGGACAGAAGAATGAAACATAGAGGAGTTGCATCTCATGGGAAATTAGGGTAGAAATTCACTTAAGTATAGTGCATATGCAGAGAGACATATTATTAATTATTAAATCCAACAGATATTTTTCCCTAAGAATCAAAGCAAACATTTACTTCTTTGGCTAAGCACAAATTCAGCACTTGCTTTGCTAAAAGCATAATTACAGATTAGGTAGCCCTTATCTGAAATGATCGGATCAAGTGTTTCAGAGTTTGGATTTTTTTAGATTTTGAAGTATTTGAATGTTCATAATGAGATATCTTGGGTATGGGTCACAAATATAAATTCAAAATTCATTTACATTTCATGTGTACTTATACACATAGCCTGAACATGATTTTATACAATATTTTTAGTACATATATGTTTTGACTGGGGTACATTACTCAAAGTCAATTGAATTTTCCACTTGGAAGCATCATATCAGAAATTGGGGGAGCATTTTGAATTTTCAGATTTGAGATGTTATATCTGTGCCATATTAAATTGAATATGCTTGTCTTTAAACACTAGACTCACTAACAATTACATAGTTTATATACACAAATGTATATTTATATACAGAAATCTAATGTGCCAAGAATATGGTCAGGAGAAACGCTCCTTCCTAATCCAGACAGACATCACCATGAGGTGGTAAAATTCATCTACCTCAAGCAGAGTGAAATAGAATGGCGATTCTTGATAGTCAAACATGAAATCTGAACTTTTTAAAAAAATCTAAGTTTTCTTCCAGGGTAATCCTTCATGTTCCACTGGAGTGGCGGTTAGCTCTGGTGAGGTCTGGGGGTCGATGGCAGTGCCATGCTGTACTGTGCAGAGGCAGAAGAAGTGGTATGGCTTTTTTGTAATTCCTGGGGAATGGCTCTGCCCTAACCACTTCCAGTTCAGCTAAAAGTTGGAATGTAAGTAGAAGTTAAAAGAAATAAAAAAGGAAAAAAATGGTCACTCATATTCAATTTAGGGTCTCTTTTGTGGATTCCTGCTATTCTGAGGTAGTGAGCAGATTTTTACAGTTCACCATTAGTTTGCATGTTGTGCATCATCCCTGTTTTACATTGGAGCCAATGTGTACATTCCAAAAATTACTTGAAGCCTTATCCTTGCCTATCACTCACATTTATTGAGAGATGATGGCTTTTGGTAAATAGAAGAATTCTTTTAAAATTTAAGGATTTTTTTTTTTAAATTTTAGGCTTATTTATTCACTTGCCATATGACTAGGAAAAGACATGAAAAACAGAAGGCTTTTTTTCTTTTTTTGGTACTAGATTTTTTTGATTGAACCCAAGGGTGCTTAACCATTGAGCCACATCGCTAACCCTTTTTATTTTATTTTATTTTTGAGATAGGGTCTTGCTAGGTTGCTTAGGGCCTCACTAAGTTGCTGAGGCTGGCTTTGAACTTGTGATCCTCCTGCCTCAGACTCTCAAGTCACTGGGATCACAGGCATACACTACTGTGCCTGATGATTACACTAGCATACACTACTGTGCCTGATGATAGCAACACTTATGTCTGCTTTAATTTTATTTCAGGGAAAATTAATAAACTGAGGAAAGAAATCTGCAAACATTTTGGTACTTTTTAGGATGATGTCTGAGTCAGATGTGGTGGCACATGCTTGTGATCCCAGCAACTTGGGAGGTTGAGGCAGGAGAACAAGTTCAAGGCAAGCCTTAGCAACTTAGTGAGACCTTTGACAACTTAGAGAGATCTTGTTTCAGAATATCAAAATGATAATATAAGAAGGACTGGGATGCAACTCAGTAGTAAAGAGACCCTGGATTCAATCTCTAGTACAAAAAAATAATGTATATCAGGTATATCAGGATGTTTTTAGTCGTTCATGTCTGCAGTGGGCATAAAGAAAGTCCACAGGTACACCGACATATCTGGAGTAGAAACAGAAAGAGTGAGATGGTAGGTGTAGGATGACCAGCCATCCAGGTTTGCCTGAGACTGAAGTTTTTCCCAGAAGTGAGACTTTTGGAGGGGTGGGTAAGGCTATGAAAGCTCTAGGCAAACCAGGATTTTAGTCACACTAAAAGAGGAGGACAGAAGAACATGGTGATGTTATTACAGTGACACTCACAGCAACTCTATTACTTATTCATTCCTGAGACAATGTTTTCTACACACACAGTCCATACAGTGCTCTTGGTTCATGGAATTTGAGAGGCTGGTGCTGAATAGTACTCTAAATGTCTTGCAGTAAAAAAACATATTTTCCCAATTTACAAGTAAGAATTC
The DNA here is from genome assembly GCF_047511675.1 of Marmota flaviventris. Classification (NCBI taxonomy): domain Eukaryota; kingdom Metazoa; phylum Chordata; class Mammalia; order Rodentia; family Sciuridae; genus Marmota; species Marmota flaviventris. Next base: position 32,696,782 of record NC_092511.1, on the reverse strand, counting down.
TCAAGAGGTTGCTGTAGTTACCGAATCAAATGGTCCTTCCCTGAAGCTGTGTTTCAGGCCAATCTGAAGTAAGCCCTCCTCATATTCCATCTGTGCTTACTCAGCATGGAAGTTTATATTCTGTCTCTATCTACATTGACTTTGAGGTGTCAGGTTAAATTACAACCCATTATTGAAGTGAGAACAATAATTTACAGAGGAATGCTGAGTTAACACAGTCACAAACAAGAGACAGAGATTTATTTGTATAGAAATATATCACCAAATTTTTGTTTATGCACACTCATATGAAACTTTCATATTTTTACCTCTCAAGACAACAGAGACATGAGGTGGGAGGGAAAGGGAGAGAAAAGGGAAATTGCATGGAAATGGAAGGAGACCCTCATTGTTATACAAAATTACATATAAGAGGTTGTGAGGGGAATGGGAAAAAAAACAAGGAGAGAAATGAATTACAGTAGATGGGGTAGAGAGAGAAGATGGGAGGGGAGGGAAGGGGGGATAGTAGAGGATAGGAAAGGTAGCAGAATACAACAGTTACTAATATGGCATTATGTAAAAATGTGGATGTGTAACCGATGTGATTCTGCAATCTGTATTTGGGGTAAAAATGGGAGTTCATAACCCACTTGAATCTAATGTATGAAATATGATATGTCAAGAGCTTTGTAATGTTTTGAACAACCAATAAAAAAAATAAAAACAACAACAACAAAAAAGACACTTGCCATTTTCTATCTTTCATCATAATTATTTACAGGCATGTGGCATATCCTCTTGAGAGAAGGCCCACACTCTTGTTGTGTCACCTCTAATCTCAGCACTTTTCTTGGTGCCTTGAGCATCACATCTTCTCTGTAATGGCTGTCTGGGAATAACTTCATGAATAGAAACATACACCCTCTCAAAGTCAGTCAGTTGGGTTGAGTAACTGCTTTTTTAGCTCAGGAACAACTAGTTTGACCTGGTCTTGATTGGAAGCAGTCTCATAAAAAAGCACTTAGTTGACTTAATGCTCTCATGTTTTGAACCTTTTGACAGGATTTACTGCTATATATGTTCTATTTATCTTTCCCATTAAAGACATCTGTCATAGATGTGGACCACTATCTAAAGTCAAGCTGCAGGGAGCTTATTTTAAAGTGGCTCCAACAGGTAAACTTGTTTTCTCAGCATTTAGTACAGTGTCTGCCTCATGGAAGATTTTTAAGAAAAGTTTATTGGAGGAATAAGATAAGTCAGGTAAATGTTCATCCAGGATCCAAAGAAGGAAGAAGATCAGTGCAGAGGGTAAAAGTGTTTAATTGAATCAAAAGGGAAAGTGATTTTAAATTATTGGAAACACAAGGTTTGTGGAGACAGTAAATTCTTCTTGGATTTAGAAAATGATAGTGATGATTATTTCTAAGAGGCTAAATCACATATCTAAGTTCTAAGTAACTTTTCTGAGTTGACTCCATCTGCTAACTCTTATTCTACCACAGTAGAGCAATATATCAGGTTCATCAATTCTTATACAATTTAAATTTGTTTATGGTATCTTTCAAATAAACCATTATGTTACTCTTAATGCTCATATGAATTTTCTCAGCAACCTGATTTTTATTGTATTCATTGGTGTCTGGTTCCCAGGTTCACCTTGTAATAAGGAATACTTGACTTCATGTTTTTTTCTTGCCAGTAGGGGCCAGAGATCATCCCTTCAGCTGTATTTGACACTACTCCTAAGCTGTTCCTTCTCCATTTCCTCTACCCCCAGGCTTCCTCTGACTGCTCAAACAGATGGCTTCAAGATTGAACTTTCTGTTGCACAGCCTGCCTTTGTGAGATTTTTTTTCCATTTAACTCATCCAGGACCCAGCTCTCCTTTATAATATCTCTTTTAATTTTTCAATGAAATGCTACCGTAAAAGAGAGCTAGTTCTTGGTACATAGTTAGCAAACAGTACATGAAAATGTATTACAAATGCTTGTCCCTGTTGGGAATTAGCAGGCTTTAGAGTTAGAGTGGGTATTTTCTCTGCCACATGTTTTTGACTTAGTCATGCTGCTGCCAAATTTTAAATTAATAAATTCTATCAAAATATTTTGCTCACAGTTCCCATGAGCATAGTGCCAATGAATTTACTTTCTTTCCCTAAATCTTGAAATCATTTGAGTTAATTCTTCAATCAGTGGAGTACTTTTTAAAAATGTGTTTATTGCTGAATAAACTCATTAATTTTATTTTGCATAACAAATGTTTATTCTTAACTAGAAGTAACATTTCAATCCATTGTCTAGCCAGCACACATGAGAGAGTACTTGTGCTTCATAGTCCTTAATTGTAGAACTTTATTAATATCATAGCAGATATAAGCTATGAGCAAATTGTTTTCATCAGGTATAAGTATTTCAGCCACCCAAATTATTCTAAAGCAATTCTATAAAAACTATGCTTGGATGAACTATTATTTAAGAATAATTTGAAAGTTAATCACCTCCTTCTGTTACTGGAGTCCTAGGTCAGATACTGGACTCTGGGGGTCCCAACAAATCAGGTCTGGTCACTCATATAAAAACCTATGTGAAAAAGTAATGGTGAGGGGATAGGGTGTAGCTCAGTAGTAGAGTGCTTGCCTAGCATGTGTGAGGCACTGTGTTTGACCTTCAGCACTGCATTAAAAAAATAATTAATTAATTAAAGGTATTGTGTCCATCTACAAGTAAAAAAAATTAAAAAGTACTGGTGAAAGCTGCAAAGGAACTTTATCAATATGGACATATTAGGAAGGCTAAGTGAGATCAAGTGCCTCAGCCTTATCTTGAGGGTACTGACATGAACTTTAGGATTAAATAAAGGAATAATTGGGGTAGGAGGTGAGAGGTGTGCATAAGTAAATAATCTTGGTCAAACTGTGGTATGGTTGGTCATTATTTCAGTTTTCATTCTGTGAGCTGGTTCCAGAATTCTTATCACTTAAGGTGCAGTCTCCATTTGCTGCTAAGGGTATTTATCTATCAGAACTGCAAGGGTGCAATCCAGTTCTCCTAAAACAATTACTCCTGCTTAAGGTGGTAATCTCATCGCAGGTGATCTGCCTACAAGGTTCTGATGTACCTGGAAGTTTTAGGGCAATGACTGGAGACTTCTAGGTGCTATGCAAGGGGTCTGGAACAGGACACTAGAGAAGCTAACACTTGATTGTCACTGCAAATCTTGAAAACACCTTAGTTACTCTTTGTGTCTTTGGCTTTAAAAGGTGTAGATTACAAGGTTTATATGAACACTCATAAATTATTAATATGATTATGTGCAGAATTAAGTAGGAATTGTACCCAAACTAAGGTGATAAAGCAGATGGATAAAAAATGAAAGCAGAGACGCCAAGTCTTTCTCCTGTTCTTTCATTCTGCTTTAGTTAAAATTGGGCATCTGTAGACCAAAGTGAATCAGTGTTTTTAACAAAAGCAGCTTCTAATTCTCTGTTATACTTCCTCAAACTTCAAACATTTCTATTGTATTTCAATGTTGTAAGAGCTATTATCAGTGGTCCAGTTTAAAACTATAAAAACTAAAATAGTTGCGTAGCTTTACAGTTATTGGGACATCAAAAGACAGCCAAGTGGAGAAAAGGTTTCCTATGCACAATGGTTTTAAGTGAAAAGTATGAAGGAAGGTCTCACCACAAGGAACTAGGCTAGCATAAGTGGTGGTCAAGGTCACAACCAAAAACTCTATCTGTATAATGTAAAAAAGTAAACATGTCATAAAACACCTACATGCGTTGGTTTTTATTTCCTTACAATGAATGTTCCAAATTGCTTATGACTTTATGCTTATAAAATAAAATGAAGCACATTGCACAGGATTAGGTAACTTATCTTTGTAATCAGACACCATAAGTTTAGACACTGGTTCTGCCATTTTCAGGTGTACGAACCTTATTTTCTAGAATTCAATGATCTCAGATAAATATTATGGAGAATAAAAAGATTACAGATATGAATACTTAGTATGGTAGATCCAGAAGGTAATTTTATCTACCTTCATGAAAGAGTATGAAAAGAATGTGTGATGAAGTAATAATCTATTGCCAATACTCCTAGTTCTTCAATAGTGCTACTCACTTAATCCAATAACATTTTAATACTGATGACAAATTGCTTTTATTTCCCAACAAAAATTCTTATAAAAACCTTATTTCAGCTCCATTGTACTGATTTCATTATGATCATGGCTCTAAATCATTTCCCCTGCTTCTCTGTTTTGTTTCTTTTGTATATTTTAAGATAATTTCCATCTAAACATGGTCTGAACCACATCGCTGAAATCTAATTAGAACATCACCTGCTCCAGCAGCATGTGCCTTTATCTCATTACTCCTCCCCTGTGAGCCATATGTCTGCTTCCAACATCAATCTTTCCATGTGATTATTGCAGCAAGGAATTTATGTGCTTTTGTAACAACTGCCTCCCATCCTTGCAAGGCATTTCTTCTCCTAAGTTTCCCAAGGTAGAAACCTGTAGTTGTCTTTCTTAGCCCCGTGCTGTGAATATGATACAAGAAAATAATCCTTCCCTATTGTATGTGTTGATTTTCCTTAGTTCACTGTTACTGAAAGCCACCACATTGTCATTGTTGGTTTTATTTGTTTATTCCTTTGGGGCTTAATTTTTTTCTGTAAAAAGAATTATATTAACATCATACTGAACTTTGTGACTGTTATGGTTTAGATATGAATTGTCCCTGAAAAGCTCATGTGTGAGACAATGCAAAAAGCTTTAGAGGTGAGATGATTGGGTTATGAGAGCTTTAACTGAATCAGTGCATTAATCCTCTGATTAACTGAGTGGTAACTATAGGAAGGTAGGGTATGGTTCATGGAGGTGGGTCATTGGAGGCTTGTCTTTGGAGTACATGTTTTGTGTGCTGAGCTTAGTCTTTCTCTGCTTTCTGGTGCCATGTCTTGAGCTGCTTTCCTGCACCATATTCTTTCACCTTAATGTTCTGTCTCACTTAGGGCCTAGACCAATGGAGCAGGCTGTCTATGAATTGAGACCTCTGAAGCTGTGAGTGCCAAATAAACTTTTTCTTCTCTCAAATTGTTTTTTCTTGGATCTTTTGGTTACAGCAACAAAATAGTTGACTAAAACACTGACCAAGAGCTATGTTGTATCTGGATACAATATAAGGGGAAGCCAATAAAGAAATCAGGAAAAAAGTAGAGAGTGGGTTGAAAATGATGACCAGTGTTGAAATTTTTGAAAAGTTGGAAATTACCAGTTTGAACAACTATCTTTATTTTTTGAGAGAAAAATAAAAGATTTTAGAAGAAAATTTTCCATATTATATAATCAGGATGCCAGTTACATTGGATGAAATTTCTAAAGAATCCAGGAACTTTCTGAGCTAAAATGAATATTTTGCTCTGAAAACTGTGTACTTTTCTGTATGAGCCATTATTTTCTTGTAACACTTAACACAACACAATTCATTCAATCAATATATTTATTTAATGTCCACCATATGCAGGCACTGTTCTAGGAACTGGGGAGGCAGGCACTGAAGGAATACACAAAGCAAAGGATGATGAGAGTTGAGAGTATAGCCTCTCAATGAATCCTGGGAAGCAGAATTGTCCAGAAGTTCATATACTTTAGAAACATTATTTCACAAAATGTGGAATGATCTTAAGATATAAAAATCATTGAATGTTGGGCTGGGATTTTAGTTCAGTGATGGAGCACTTTCCTACCACATGTGAGGTACTAGGTTCCATCCTCAGCACCACATAAAAATAAATGAATAAAATGAAAGTATTGTGTTTATCTACAATTAAAAATGTATTTTAAAAAAAAATCACTGAATGTAATTACAGGAGAACTACTTCCAGAAACTATTTATTTTGTAGCTTTCTATAAATTATTTACAAAAGGAAAAGAAAAATTATTCTTGATTCCATCAAATCTCACTACTATATGCTTTTCTTATTTCATAGTATTATCCCTTTAAAGCCTTTATGCAGTAGTAAATTTCCCCAGAATTTTATTCTGAAAAATTTTAAAGCATACGGAAAGGTTGAAAGAATTGTATAGTGAACATACATAGGCCTAAAATTTAAATTCTACAATTAACATTTGCTAGATTTGCTTTGTCATGTATCAGTTAATCTGTCCATCTCTATTTTCTTACCATTTCATTTTTTAAATGAACTTTAAAATAGCTGTAGACATCTGTTATGTTTTGTATGTGAAGTGTTCCCCAAAAGCTCATGTGTGAGACAGTATGAGAGGGTTTAGTGGGGAAATGATTAGGTTGTGAAAACCTTAGACAAATCTGTGAATTAATCCCTACTGAGATTAACTGAGTGGTAACTGGAGGCAGGTGGGATGTGTCTGGAGTAGGTGGGGCTTCGGGGGCATGGCTTTGGGGTGTATATATTTGTATCTCACCAGTGGAGTTTCCCTCTCTGCCTTCTGATCATCATGTGAGCTGCTTCCTTCCACCATACTCTTCTGCCATGTTGCTCTGCCTCACTTAGAGCCCAAAGAAATGAAGCCTAGTGTCCATGGACAGAGACCTCTGAAATTGTGAGCCCCAAAATAAACTTTTCTTCCTCTACAATTGTTCTGTTCGGGTCTTTTAGTCACAGCAGTGAAAAATGTTACTAAAACGACATCAGTATACTAAACCTCTCAGCATGCACATCATTAGCTGGAGTTCAATATTTTTGTATCTGAGTCTATGTGTGTATGATAAATATATATATTTTTATTTTTAAGTACAGTATACACAGGATGAAATGTGAAAAACATAATTGCAATATTTTATGAGTCTTGAAAAATGCATGTATCTACATAACTCAAATTTACAGGAAGATACAGAACATTATTATCACCCCAAAAAGTGCCCTTATGCTCTCCATAGGCAATCCAGAGGCAACCACTCACTGTTCTTACTTATGTCCAGCATAGATCAATTTACCTCATTTAGAACCTTATATAAATTGATTCATGTAGCATGACTTCTGTGTAACACCTTTTTCACCTAGCAATTGATTTTGAGAGTTTTCTATTTTGCTTGTAATAGTAGTTTTCTTCTTTTAAATTGCTAAGTAGTGGATATTATATGACTTTAAAGCAGTCTCATGGGCCATTTTTTCTGATGATTCACCCTTTCCAATTCAGGGATATTATCAATAAGGCATCTAGGAAAATTCTTATATGACTTTTTTTTTTGTACACCTACACTTTCATTTCTCATGCATAAATTCCTAGACGTGGAATGATTGGATCCTAGAGTAGGTATATGATTAAGTGTTATGGGAGCATGTTAGGTAAGGTGTAAACTATAAAAAATCATTAATTTTTTTAGTGTGTCTTACTTTACATTACCACAAATAATAAATTAGATATCCAGTTGTTCCACACCCTGGCTAATTTGGGGCTTGTGAGTCTTTTCATTTCATTCATGCTGGACATATAATGGTTTTTCCTTAGGGTTTCGGTTTTTATTTCCTTAATGATTTATGATGTTGAGCACTTTTTCTTGTGTTTGTCTTCAGTTTTGAGATGTCCATTTAACTCTATGAACTTTGAAAAAATTGGAAGTTATTTGTTTAATTATTAGATTGCAGAAATTCATCATACATATGGAAGTTGAGTTCTTTGTCAAATATATGCTTTGGGACTATTTTCTCTCAGTTTGTGACTCGATGATTCATTTTGTTAATAGTTGTTTTGAGGAGAAGTTTTTATTTTGATGAAGTCTAATTAATCACTTTCTTCTTTTATAATTATACATCCTGTGACCTATTTATGGAATATTAATCTACTTCTAAATAGTGAATATTTTTTATTTATGTATTCTTTTGAAAATTCTATAGCTTTAGCTTTTATGTTTAGGTGTCTAATTTACCTCAATTTAAAGTTTTTTACACAATGAGAGTGAGGCAGGGGTTGACGTTCATGGGTTTTCTGTGTGGGTACTGAGTTGTTCAAACAAATTTCTTTTTCCCTCTGAATTGTTTTGGCACTTTTGTTAGAAATTAAAATGATCCAGACCTCAGCATCAGCCACATGGTGCTGATTTTTCAGGAATGCAGGATGCTGGAGTTAGGGGTTCATGGAAGCTTCCACTAAGATTTCAAAGAAAGCATGGAAGGCCAGGCAATGTAGATCAGAGTCCTTGAAGGCTGCCCCTGAGAGGGTGACACGTGAAAATGTGAGAAGGAAGCAGAAACTGCAATGTACAACTCTAAGATTAAGAGACGCTAGTAGCATGTAATGAGTGATTAGAAAACTTGTAGGAATTTAGCAGAAATGAACCAAGATAAAGTCAATGTGGGCTGCAACCAGCAAGGTCATAGGAGCAGAGCTACACATGCATTTTGGGGAGAACATCACAATGTCATTTGCCCCAGTATTGGAAATAGAACTATAGGACGTGCCTGCTTAGCTAGATTTCAGTCTTGTTTGATCCCATCCCTTCTTTCTCTGTCCTATTTCTCCCTGTGTTTACTCTGTGCCATTATATATTGTATATATGAAACTTGCGTTTGATTTTTTTAAGGTTCACACAGAGTTTGCACTGAGTCTCGGGAGATCTTGTACTTGAACTTTTGGGCAATGTTGGAACTGCAAAGACAATGAGAACTCTTGAAAATGGACTACATGTATTTTGTGTTGTGAGATGAGCATGAGATTTTGGGGGCCAGAGATAGAAGATTCTGGTTTAGATATGAGGTGTCCCCCAAAAACTCATGTGTGAGACTGTGCAAGAATGTTCAGAGTGAAATGATTAGATTATGTAAATTGTAACCTGATCAGTGAATAAATCCAATGATATGGATTAACTGGGCAGTAACTCCAGGCATGTAGAGTATGGTAAAGATGGTAGATCAATGGGGGTGTATCTTTGGTGTTAATATATTTTGTCCTTGGTGAGGGGAGCTTTGTCTTTCTCTACTTCCTTGTTTCTATGTCCTTAGCTGCCTTCCTCCACCATGCCCTTCTGCCATAATGTTCTGCCTCATCTTGGGCCTAGAGCATTGGAATTGGCCATCCATGGACTGAGACTTCTGAAATCATGAGTCCCAAATAATTTTTTCCTTCTCTACATTGTTCCTGTCAAGTCTTTTGGTCACAGTGATGAAAATGCTGACTAAAACAGATAGTAATTTAGTAACAGATAATAATTTAGTAAGAGACAGTAACAGTAAGAATTAAATAAGATAACATATATGTATGTATAATTTACATATATATAAGATGCATTATATATAGTTTAGAAACTCTTTTTTTAATTGGTATATATTAATTATGCAGAATTATGAGTTTCATTGTGGCATATGTAAAAACATAATTTGATGAATTTCACTTTCAAATACCTCCCCAACTTTCCCTTCTTCCCACCCCAGATCCTCTTATTTTTCTAATGATTGCCCTTATACTTTCATGACATCCTTCTTTTTTCTTCCTGTTTTCCCCTCTAATTTTCACATATGAGAGAAAACATGATACTTTCTGAATCTGACTTATTCCGTCAAATTCTGCTCTAGCTTCATCCATTGTCTTGCAGATAGCATCACTTTGTTCTTTATGGTGAATAAAACTCCATCATGTATGTATACCAATGGAAGTTGCTTCTTTCTCCAGCCCCTTTATTTTGCTTTAGCTTCTGCATATGAAAGAAAACATTCCACCCTTAACTCTCTATTTGGCTTGTTTCACTTAGAGTGATTTTTCTCCATTTCCATTCATTTACTAGCAAATGCTATAATTTCATTCTTCTTTATGGCTGAGTAAATCTTCATTGTGTATATATATAAAACACCTTTTCTTTATCCATTTATCCACTGAAAAAAACACTTAGGCTGATTTCATAACTTAGCTATTGTGAGTTTTACTGGGATAAATGTGAGTATTTATGTGTCTCTAAAGTATGCTGACTTTTGTGCTTTTGGATAAATACTGAAGAATGGTGTACCTGAATCTTGAGGAACCTCTATTCTGATTTCCACAGTGGCTGTGCTAATTTATATTCTCACCAACACCATGAAAGTGTTCTTTTTCTCAGATCCTCGCCACCATTTATTTTTATTTGTATTCTTGATCATTGTCATTCTAACTGGAGTGAGAGGGAATCTCAATCTCAATGCGGTTTTGAATTGCATTTTCTTGGTGTTTAAAGATGTTGAAGTTTTTCATACACTTGTTGGACATCATACTTCTTTTGAGAAATATCTAACTCAGTTCCCCTGCCCTTTTATTGTTGGGCTATTTGTTTTTCAAATGTTAAGTTTGTGATATTCTGTTAAAATATCACACTTTTTAAATGAGTATAATCTTTATGAATATCAATTTTTGAACTGAGCCATAGAGAAGTGTGTAAGTCTGTTTGGGTCTAGTAACAACAAAGATGTTATAGTAAATTTTTTATCTGTTTGTTTTTTTTTTGCATTATTATTTTGTCCCTCAATTTCAAGCTATTGGTTTTACACTTTCTTTGATGTCAATATGACTATATCAAGGAACATGTCATTCTTTTTTGTTTGTTTGTTTATAATCTTAAATGTGACAATGCTAGGATTTGCTCTCAAGTATTTGCTGATTGTATAATGCCTATTCTGTTTTAAGTACTAGAAGCTTTGGTGTTAATAATCCTGATTTTGAATTAGGGAGAGTAAATTTAAAATTAATTTTTTTTTGAGATAATAATAATATTATCAAATGAATGCATTAATGGAATTAGGGAATGGATACTTACCTGTTGCCTCTGTTCATTTTCAGATATTTGTTTCCTCATTTCTTCTGGACCCTTTCTCCCTGGTTTTTGCTGAATGTGTGTGCTTTGTTTAATTGACTTGATTTTCATGTTTTTGGCTTTAGTTATCTTTACCTCCACATATTCTTCTTGAAGTTTTGGCATCCTTAAAATCTATTTATATTTGTTATTACACTGGTATGGTGCATAATTCCCTTTCTTATTTTGTTTCTTCAATCACCTATTATCATAGAGTTTCTCCTTAAATTTAGATTTTGATCATCAATATTAAACTCTGTGCTTGAAATTGTCCAAATGTTGAAAACCAGTTCTTTTGATACTTTATGAATTCCATGCTTTAATCCAACTTCTGTTCTCATGAAGACACTTCTTCTAGTTATCCCAGTCCCAGCTTTTGGTGTTCATACTACCTATGACCAGCACAGTGCTCTAATCTATTGCTTCTCTTGCACAATGCTTAACATGCCCTACTTATTATCCCTTCCATTCCTGTTTTCTTGGCATGTAGTATAAAGAATGAATACCTCAGCCAAATGTAATATAATGTAAATTATATTTAACCCCTATCTTTCATCCTGTATAAAATGGATCAAAGACTTTAATATAAGACCTAAAATTCTGAGACAACTAGAAGAAAACACAGGGAAAATGCTTCAAGATATTGGCATGGACAATAATTTTCTGGGCTCTAACAGCCTAAGAAACAAAAGGAAGAGTTGACAAATGGGGTTATGTCAAATTAAAAACTGATGAAAATGAAGTCAGCATACTAAAGAGAGACCTGCATACCCATATTTGTTGAAGACCTATTCACAATAGCCAAGATATGGAAACAGACTTGGTACCCATCAACAGATGAATGGGTAAAGAAAATATAGTATATATACACAATGGAATATTATTCAGTGATAAAGAAAAATGAAATCTGTCATTTGCAATGTATGGAACTAGAAGTGAAATAAACCAGATAGGAAGACAATTATCAGATATTTTTTTTTCTCACATGTGAAAACAAATAAAAGATCTGAAAAGAGATCTTTAATTAGACATTTAATCTATTAGGAAGTGGAAGTGGGGACAGGAGAAGATGGTAGGAGGAGGGTGGGAGGGAGTTGGAGCAGGGAGGATAAACATGATCAAAGCTTGATATATGCATGTTTGGGAAAGGCACAGAGAGTTCATTACTTTGTACAATTAACACATGTTTATAATTATAATTAAAAAGACTAGTTGCTCACCCTATTAGCTGGCAGTCACAGGACTTTCACCTAGGGAAGTTAAAAAGTTGTGGAAACATATTTTGTAAATAATAAATTTTATATTGATTATTTTTATTGATTTTTTATTTATTGTTTAACTCCTCACTGCCCCTCATAAAGCTCAATACCCACTCTGTTTCATGTATTAGTTCATTTTTAAAACCTAAAACTTCACCTAGCCAATTTGAAATGTTGCACCTTTGAAATCCAAAGGAATAAGAGAAGTTTTAAAAGAGGACAGGGTTGGGTATTCTGTCATAATGGCAATGATATTCATTAGTTGGGTTCTTTTCATGATTTTGAACAATATGGGAGAGAGTTTCCCTGATGGTGTTCTTCAAAGTAGCAATAGGTAATAGTTCAAAAAGGTATTTTATTATATCAAATAATCTCAGAAAATTTGTGTTTAAGAGTTACTTGGGTGTGGGGGAGGCGGTTACTGGGAACTGAAGCCAGCAGCACTCTACCAGTAAGCTATATATTTAGCCCTTTTAATTTTTTTATTTTTTGAAATTTTGAGAAAGAGTCTTGCTAAGTCAACAATGCTGGCCTCAAACTTGTGATCCTCTTGCCTCAACCTCCTGAGTTGCTGGGATTATCAATGTGTGTCACTACACCTGGCACTAAATTATTTTTTAGCCAAAAATTTTAACTGGTTAGTGTGCTTATGTGGATTGTGAATCTCTACATGGTAGTTCTGAGTCTGTCATGGGATAATCATTTTTCAAAAGCAATTTTTAGCACAAGTGTAGAAACTTAGTAGAAACACAATATATTGAACTAGTAGTTGTGGTCATATAGACCTCTGCCTAGCTCTGTGTCCTTTGGCAGAACACCTGGTCTTACTATCTCTTAATTTTCTTATATGTAAATTAAGATGACAGAATAAATAACCACTAAAATCTTGCAAGCCTATAATCTAAGATGGGGAAGAGTTAGAAATTTATCCAAAAGAGATTTGGAAGCAAGGAACTGGGCTACAGGGCTTTACTTTTAATGATGTCTCATTTGCCATGGTTTCTAGCCCTCAGCCCTCTTACTCCACAGTTACAGTTTCATTCTGTGTGGAAGGAAAACTTTGCATATGGCTTAATTTTTATTTCAAACTCAAAATGAAACTTTCTACTTAAGTGGTTTGGAGTTAGAGCCATAGACACCTCATTTGCAGGCACTGAGCCCTAGTTGCAAACTTCAACTGATTAAAAATATGCTCGTTCAAACTTTGCAGTTATTTCCATTGTCTTAGCCAGACCTTGAGACTTCAGATGCAGAGTGTAAACTACAATTTCAAGAGAAAGATTAATTATCAGTAATGAGTTTTATATATTCTCAATTGAAACAAAAGAGTATTAGAGAAGGATTTGTAATTTCTAGGTGGACTATTTAAATATTTGTCCTGGTTTCTAGAAATTATCCTTGGACAAATAATTTTCATTAATTAAAATCATAGTTATTTTTAGCCAGGCAAAGTGGTGCATGCCTGTAATTCTAGAGACTGGAAGGCTGAGGTAGGAGGATCTTTACAAGTTCAAGGCCAGCCTGGGCAAGTTAGTGAGATCCTCAGTGACTTAGCAAACCCATTCTCAAAATAGAAAATATAAAAGGACTGGGAATGTGGCTCAATGGTAAAGTGTTCCTGGGTTCAGACCCAGTAGAATCAATCAATCAATCAATCATAGTTATTTTGAATAATAAATATGTTAAACACCAATGAATAAGAAGTTAGAAAATGATGACTAATTATGTATTCAAGTAGAGCAGATTATGCTAAGTGAAGCTAGCCAATCCCTGAAAAACAAATGCCAAATGTCTTCTTTGATATAAGGAGAGCAACTAAAAACAGAGCAGGGAGGAAGAGCATGAGAAAAAGACTAACATTAAACAGGGACGAGAGGTGGGAGGGAAAGGGAGAGAGAAGGGAAATTGCATGGAAATGGAAGGTGACCCTCATTGTTATACAAAATTACATATAAGAGGATGTGAAGGGAAAGGGGAAAAAATATCAAGGGAGAGAAATGAATTACAGTAGAAGGGGTAGAGATAGAGGATGGGAGGGGAGGGGAAGGGAGGGGAGGGGAGGGGAGGGGAGGGGAGGGGGGATAGTAGAGGATAGGAAAGATAGCAGAATACAACAGTCAGTAGTATGGCAATATGTAAAAACGTGGATGTGTAACCAATGTGATTCTGCAATCTGTATACGGGGTAAAAATGGGAGTTCATAACCCACTTGAATCAAATGTATGAAATAAGATATGTCAAGAGCTTTGTAATGTTTTGAACAACCAATAAATATATAAAAAAAAAAGAAAGGAGAATAAAATAAGATGAAGGTTTAAAAAAAAATTTTCAACATCCAAACCTGTTCAATTACCAACTAGGAAAAAAAATGGTTAAAACACCTTAGGCATGAAGTTTCTGCTCAGAATGGCAGTTTTCCCCAGCTACTTCCAGATCTCAGCCAGGATTTACATTGAAATGCAAATGAAGAAGCCTGCAAACTCAGTAGGAGACTGATCTGAGGCCCAAGGAAAAATAAAAAGTTAAAGTGTCTTTTACCTGAACTCAAACTAGACTAAACATAAAAGTAAATTGTATGATACTTTACTAATTACTGGCTGGTTATTTTTCTAAGACACTTGCTTTTACTTAGATTCTGTATTTTTTCTTTTCTTTTTCTTTTTCTTTTTTAGCTCATGTTTTTGATCCTACAGATCTAGCTTAATGTTTTTGCAATCAGTCTTAATTTTTATTCAACTATGAAGTTTTTAAACATCTGTAACATTGCAATGGAGATTCACCTGTGAAAAGCTACAAGGCCTTTGCCTTGTAGTTATGTATGCACACTTGTGTTATGTGTTGTATGTCTATATGTGTGTATGTCTATATATCATGTACCTGATATCAAAATTGGAAGATATATAAGGAGCACTCATAAATTTTTAAAAAATGGATCCAAATATCTTTAATTTATGTGATTTGAAATGCTTCAATTTAAATTGTGTAAACCAATGAAAGTGAAGATATCTTTAAAATTAAACTTACCTCACAAGTCTCTCTAGGTGGCTAAAGAACTAATAAAATGTTGATGTCTATAAAAAAAGTATATTAAATTTGAAAAACAAGTTTCCTATCCCATTTCCTCAACATTGTAGGAGAATAATTTCATAATTACATTTCCAGTATAAATATCATTGTGAAAAGATATAGTTATCATATGACCAAATTGTACAATACATGTAATTTTAGAAAAA
The DNA here is from genome assembly GCF_047511675.1 of Marmota flaviventris. Lineage (NCBI taxonomy): Eukaryota > Metazoa > Chordata > Mammalia > Rodentia > Sciuridae > Marmota > Marmota flaviventris. The sequence continues at coordinate 32,681,500 of NC_092511.1, read as the reverse complement.
TTACTTTAAAACATCTAATTTGAAAAGCTTCATTTAAACTTTTTTCAGAGAACACAGTCAAAATATCTAGCCCATTTAGCTTTAATTCCCTTACATTTATGGTTAATCTTAGAGGTCTGAGAGGTAGATAAGATTTGTGACCTGTTGAAGATAAATAACATTCCTTCATTAGGAATTTTATATTGAAATTTTTAAAAATGTCAAATTTCACAGCCAAAGTGAGTCCTCTTTTCTTTTACCATTCCTATTTTCTTCCTTAAGCTGCTTTTTAATATTAGGTTTCTAAAAAATGGTGAACTACACTTATCAGTAGAAGATCTTTACATTTTAGAAAAGTTGGAAAAATAATAGAGTTCTCATGTGCTTCATATCCAATTTCCTTTATTATTAACATCTTACAGTAGTGTCACAATTAATTTTGAGACATTGTTATTAACCGGATTCCAATACTTTAGTAAGATTTCCTGAGATTTTACTTAATGTCCTTGTTTCTGTTCCAATACTTCATCTAGAATACCATCCTGCATTTAGTATTCATGAACTCCTTAGCTCTTTTTGGCTATGACAGTTTCTCTGCCTTTTCTCATTTTTAATGACCTTGGAATTTTGAGAAATGTGGTCAAATATGCTATAGAATGTCTCTCAGTTGGGAATTGTTTGATGGGTTTTGCTTTTGGTCATACTAGGGTTCTGTGCTTTGGGGAGGAAGACAGCAGAGGTAAAGTGTTATTTTCATTAATTTATATCAAGATTATGTCCTGTAAGCATAGCTTGTTTAATGCTGATATTGACCCTGAACTCCCAGATGAGATAATCTTTCTCCATTACTACGTTCTCTCCTTTCTCTCTTTCTATACCATGCTCTTTGTAAGGAAGTCCTTTTGGGCAGCTTATATTTAAGGAATAAAGAAATAACTTTTAAAAAAGATATTTCTAAGGAAAACATATAGATTTGTATAATACTTTGCAGTTTATAAAATAAATTTATTTAAATACCATCTTGTCATCAGACCTGTGTAGTAGACATGGTAGATAACATAAAGGTGTGATTAATTGATAAAGAATCAAGTAGGTGAAAAAACAAAAAGGAATGAGATAGAATCTTTCTTTTAGCAAAATCCTCCAAATGGTGCTAGTTGGACACATGATTCCCAGAATATTCCATTATGTCTTGCTCTTATCCTATGTTTTTTTCCAAATGTCACTTAGATATTGTCCTTTGAATGTCTTTCCATCACCACAAAGTGAATACTACAAATGAAAATCTATCATATTGCATCTTTCTCTCTCTCCCCCCCTCACATGTGTGCATGTGTGTACACCCAGTCTCTCTCTCCTCCCTTCCTCCCTCCCTCTCTCTCTCTCTCTCTCTCTCTCTCTTTCCATTCCTGATAAAGTAACTTCTCATTCAGACTTTCCTGAATGCTATAAGATAACTAACATTTTTTTCTGTTACTTTAGTCAGAATGCCATGAAATCATCTTAAAGTCACTGTTTAATTTAGTTCTCCACACTCAATGGGTCAACAATTGTCTCCTTCTTCACAACACTCCTTTCTATCTTTTCCTCTTTGGTTTGGAATCCACAGCCCTAGTTAAGCTTTTATTCCCTTATTCCTGGGTTACTACAAATATGTTTTCATTATCTCTGCCTTTAGTAATTATTTCTCATAATTGCCCTTCCATGCTGATTTGATTACCTCATTTCCTTGCTTCAAAAAACTTAGTAACTTTCTAATCTTATCTCTACATGTCTTCTGGATTCAGAGTGCTAGACACAAAGCAAACTCCCCATTACTGAAGGACAAGCATGCAGAGATTCTAGACCAAAATGATTCTAAGAGTGAATCTTTTATTCCTCTTCCTTGAATGCTTTCCTCTTGTCATTTCCATCTAACCAGACCCTGATCATCCTTCAAAGACCAATTCAAATCCCATCTTTTCACTGAAGTGGCTCTTTTTGAGCTCATGAATTTGGAGCAGTTTGAGCTGATCAGACACTAGAGTAGAGATAAACTATCTGTATCATTTGATGTTATATTTCCAATGAGGCAAATCTCCTGGTTTCTCATTCTTCTGTATTTCCTTCAACACCTAGAATCATGATGGACATATTATAAATGCTTCATATTGGTTGATTATGAAGTTGCTATTTCTCTCAGGAAGGTAGCCACTGAAGCTTGGCTGCTTTCCCCCTTGAATTTGTCTGCCAGCAGTAAACATTAATTAGGTGATGTATTCCAATTTTCAAATATAAGACCTTCTGAAAAAATAAATCTTCCTAAAATGTTTTCTCAAATTTTAACTACTTTGTGCTGGCTATTCTCCAAACTTAAGATGTTTTCTTTTTCTTGGGAAGCTATCCAGACAAAAATGGATTTTCAAAAATTTCTTTTAAAATTATAGACTTACATAGCAATTATGATTTTGTTAACAGTATGGAAAAAAAAGAAAACTCTTAACGAGAAAGAGGAATTGAATAGAGAGCTGGAGGTTTTTTCTACCAAAAATGGGAAAAAATGCTATTCAGAGAATTTATATTTGTTTTCCTACTGTGGAAAATTTAAAGAATTACTTTTAAGGTCATATTAGAAACAGATCCAAGTAAATGCAGTAAAGGCTTCCCTAGTGAGTTGGGGTGGTTTCCAAATCAATCCCTTCAAAAAGGATTGTAGTTAGAAACATCAGAAAAAATTCAAAATGCCTCTGTCCTGTGCTTTCCAACAAGAATGAAACAGAACAAATTAGAGAAAAAAGTGGCTCTAGAGAGTTGTTTGCTAAAGATGAAAACAACTCAGGATACTGAACTGAAGGAAATTATTATTTTCATCATCAAAGTTTATTTCAGTAGAGGCTTTAAATGGAAGCAGAATTGCTTTAGAAACTGCTTGGGGGTGGTGGGGAGTGGGCACAGGAGACCTAAAGCAGCAAATTAATTCAGTTGGCAGAGGATAGGCACCCAGCCCAGCGACTCTGTAGGGATTGTCCATTCATTCATTAACGATGAAGTATAACTACTTCATCACAGCTGAAAACCAACACATCCATATAAGTTACCCAAGATTGGTATAAATTATTAAAGCCAATGGGAAGAGGAAACTATTTCTTTTTAATCACTATATCAAATGAGCTCCCTTGAGGGCTACTCATATTTATTGTACCATCACACTGACATCAGTCTTGCTTTCTGAAAAGTATTTTGCTGAAAAGCTTGTCACAAAATTGTAATAAATCTCCCTCTCTCTAATAATTTATTATCTTACAAAGACCAATAAAGCCACTAGTTAGTTAGCTATGCTCCCTGCATTTACAGAAGCAAAATTCTAAAATAATATGAGCACAGATAGAACCACACAAAAAGTCCCTATTAAAGCTCAATTTCTGTGGCTTCCCTTTTTCCCTTTCTCTTTTCATCCATTATTTCTATTTCTTTAAGGACTCTTTGCCTTTCTGTTTGGGAATTTGCCAAATTAAGTCATAGCAATAGCCTCCACTTTCAGTAGACCTTATGCAGCAGTAACCTCAAGCTTGTCAGGAGGTGTATGGAACTTATATGAGTAAAGAAAAGGACTTACATGGCTTACTATTCCCCAGGGAGTTTCTTAAGATTATCAGTAGTAGAGGTCAGGAGTCCCCGTTAGGCATTTCTCAGAATTAATTCAGTAGCTCCTTCTTCTTGTTGAAAATATGGACTTCATGAAGAAGTGATAGATGATTTTACACTACTAATTCATTTACATCTTCTTCCTCTCACTTTTTAGGAAATAATAAAATGATATGATATGCTTTATGACAATCTTTCATGATATGACATAGATCATCAAAGATTTTGGAACATGAGAATGCCCCAAATTGATCACTTAAGAAAAAAAATAAAACATGCAAATAATAAAACACTAGATAACAGAATAATCACAGAGAATCTCATGGTTTCTCATTCTAAGCCTAAATAATATTAAGCCTAAATAATATTAATCAGTAATTTTTATTATGCATTAAAAATACTTTCACGTGTGTTTTATCAATGGACATCAGTTAATCTTTTCAATATATTTAGTTTATCAATGAGCTAGGTGAGGTTTCATTTTCAGAGGAACACACTGGCCAGCTGTAATAGAGGTTGGAGAAATGAGGTAGCAGTCCATATTTCTGAGTCATTGGGGAGTATTTTCTTAATATATATATATATATATATATATATATATATATATATATATAAAAAATATATTATCACATATATTCTTGGAGTTGGATGTCTAGGACAAACAAACGTTACAGTTATTCAGGGATAAAGTAATTATCTCTGTAGAAAATTTCATCTTGCATGCAAAAATTCACTGAAACTAATAGGTGAGTTTTGCAACATCTTACAATACTAATTTACTATAAGATTAATTATAAATGCATTAAACAGTAGAAAATTGAAAGAATTTATATTAATACTAACAAGACATATTTGAAATAAATTTGATGGAGTAGATATGTACTTATATATAGAGAAAGTTGAATAAAATATTGTTGACAAAAATTGCAGAGCTCACTTAGTAGAAAAATATGCTGTATATTCACAAAAAGACTCAATTTTTTAAGATGTCTGCTTTCACCTAATCAATCTATGGATTCAAAATGACCCTAATAAAAAAAAGTCTAGCAGGCATCTTTATAGTGACAAGATAATTTTAAAATGTCTATAAAAATTAAAAGGACTTAGACTATCTAAAACATTTGAAAAAGAACAAAATTGTACTAAATTCACTTAAAGCTTGTCACAAACAGCAATAATAAGACTGTGTAGTATTAGAATACTAATAATAATACTGCTATATCCATATATATATAGATATAGCAATGAATGAAACACACAAGGGTCGTAAAATGGGAACACACATGCATTGTTAATACTTAATTAAGGTCCAAAATAACTCAATGGGAAAATAGTGTCAACAAATAATTCTGAAACATTTGGAGGGCCATATTCAATAAAATATCTTCTACTTGTACGTTAAATCACCTATAAAATGAACTCAAATGGATATATAGCTTTATCTAAGAGCTGAAATAAAATATTTTAGAATGAAACACTGAAAGTGATTCTTTGGGAAATGAGGTAAAGAAGGAGGAAAGGACTGATATTAAAGCTGATGAGGATACTTAGGGGTGTGATTGGATATATTCATTATTTTGGCTATTCTGATGGTTTCATGATTGTGTATGTGTGTGCATGCATATATACTTATACACATATTAAATCTCAAAAAGTTAACATTTACATATGTGCAGTTTATGGTATATTTATTTTTTGTGTTTATATTAAAATATAAAATTAAAAAACATCAAATCTCAAAAAACTATCATTTACATATGTACAATTTATGGTATATTGTCTTTTAATGTTTATATTAAAAATTAAATTAAAGTAAAATAAAACTAAAAATAGATTTTTTCTCTCCATTATATGAATATACACCGATATATCTAGCCATCCTACTATTGCTAAACTTAAATGTTGGTTTCATTTCTTTTTTCTCTAATAGGGAGTACTGTTTTTTTATATGCATCCAGTTTATATCCTTAGATATTTACTTAGGATAAATTCCTAGAGTTGGGTTTTCTAAGTTTAAAAAAAATTCTCAATTTTTTTTATATGCATTATCAAAAGTTTTAATAATACAGTGTCCCATTTACATAGGCAGTAATCAAATATCTACTTAGAAACTAAGGACAAAAGCCCACCACCTAGAAGTTTAGTATGTATAGGACTGATAATTTAACAGCATTTTTACTCTCTGCTGTCAGGGAATCTACTTTAGAATGAGAGAATGAAATTCAGCCATACTTATGACTATAAATATCTGAGAAGATTAATACCTTGGTTTAATAAGCCAATTGGTTGGCTGTCAATTCTTTGTGCTTTTTTTTTTTTTTTTTGCACTTGATATATTTACAAATGTCTAAGGTCTTGCTTTCCATATATTCTGAAAGAACACCATTAAAACATCCATGTAAAACAAATAGTAAGCACCATTAAGAAAGAAGGCTTGGGGGTAGGATGATGCAGTGGTAGTAATGACACCTACATTTGTATATTGTTCTACAGCTTTCAAACTTTATCCTAAAAATTTAAAAGGCTATTGTCTCTCTTTAATGTATGTGGAAATACCAGCAGAGAAATTTGGAAACAGTGAAGGGCAATTACAGAGGTCACAATAAAAAGGGCAGAATTTAGGTTTTTGGATCTGGCACCTGGTAGTCTTCTGTTGGAATTTGCCTTTTCCCAAGTAGGATAGCCTCAGGAAATGAAAAGTATGCATTGGTGATAGGGATGCTACTAATTCTAATTAGCAAGGGTGATATCCATGGGAGTGTAGAGGCATGTATGTATGTGTAGTATATAGAGTGGACATGGGAGAGAGGGAGGGAGAGAGGGAGGGAGGGAGGGAGGGAGAGAGAGAGAGAGAGGTATTAGAGCTTCTCTTGTAGGTTGGCTTATATCCTATCAATGTTGGAAGAAATACCATTGACAGTATCTCTTTACATTTACTTCCTTTCAAATCCAAGGACTTGGTGGTTAAAGGTGATCTAGTATTGGACTATTTGGTACAGAATGCCAAATGCCAAGTGACAAAAGCCTAAGTCTTCCTTATATAGAATGCTACTTCTATAAGTGACAGTATAATTACAGAAGTCCAACTACTGTCTCCAGCATTGACTAGCTCTGTGACCTCAGGCAATCTACCCACCCTTTCAGTTTTCTCATTTGTACAATAGAGATATATCACCTGTTCATGAGGCATACAATAATTTCACAATTAACATTCCATGATGTGTTATTAAAATTCTGTGATGTAGCACTCAGCATGCTATATTCCAGAGATGTAATGCCAAGTAAACATTAACAGAGATCTCTGCCCTCCTGTAGCTTAAAATCAATTGTGGGATACAAACCTTAATTAGCTAATTATTGAAAATTAAGCTGTAGCAAAGAAAAACCATTGTAAGTTCCTAAAATATGGGAATGTGAGCTATTCTAAGAAGCCTGAGGTTTCCCTGAGGATACCACGTTTTACCTGGGACCTAAGGGTATACAGAATTAGAAGAAGGGTCACAGAGCAGCCTAAGCCACAAGAAGAGCATGAGCAAAGGAGAATGTAAGGATTCAATGAAATCATGTATGTGTGTAAGTGCCTTGTCAGTGCTTTGCACAGCAATAAACACACAAGGATTATTAGATTTTAAAAGAGTAAATTTCAAAAGTAGACATCTATCTTGCTTATATAAATAATACTATGATGACTGCCTCTATTGGGCTTGGCATCAAGCCTATTTCAACAGGAAAATAAATCTGTATTTATTAATTTTTTTAGCATATGGCCTTGAACCAATTTTAAGTTGACCACAATTTTAATTTTAAATTGCTCTTATGGTTTTTCATTTAAAGACATTCCCTTAACTGTAAGCAAATGACTTAATTTTTGTATAACACAGAGTGATTAGTGGAGTTCTTTCGGTATCTGTATAATGATAATTGAGTCCTTTCATCTTTGCTTTTATCAATAGTCACTGCATTTCCAGGACAGAGAGCACAATCCTGGGCAAGTCAATCATTTGGCAGAACAAGTACCTGTAATCACGATGAGGAAAAGGCTGGTCCAAACTTAACTGGTGCAAAGTAAAGTAAGAGATTATTTGTTAAATTATATGAGATATGTATTTCCGCCCCCCTGTGTATGTTGCCTTGAGATCAAGCTCTGATGTGGTAATGTAGATCCAAATGGGCAAGGCTGCTTCTACATTAAAGCGAAACCAAACCAAATCCTGCCTAATTTCACTAATGCCATTCTCTCTCATCATTTCTAAATTTAGGCACAAGCAGTAATACACTCTAAATTTTTTTAACTACATAAGCTGTTTAATTTCTAGACCAAGAAGCAGCCAATGAAACAGAGAATATACTTGCTGTGGTTCTGGTCACTGATATGGTCAATTAGTTGCTTGGCTACCTCAGTTGCGGGGGATAGAAATGCAGAATCAACACACAGACTCCGAGAGCTGATGAGAGAACTGGCAGGAGATAATCCTCAAGTCATCTTCTAGTAGCTCAGTTTATTTTTGGAATGCATACAATTGTTACAGGGTTTGAGTGGGGTGTGCCCATCAATCATACATAAGCAGGATAGTATCCATAAGCCAATCATCTTATACCTAATAACTGCACTATAAGGATGCTCTAAATATTACTATCAACAGGAAGGGTCTTCATCCCTAGGGGAGGGGGTTTCTAAGTTAGGAGTTCCATGCCTGAAGCTCCTGGCTATCCGTTTCTGGCCTGGCAGCTTGGCAATGCTAACCACAAGTGCTAAGTTTGTGGTTTCATTAACAGCTTGCTAGAGCAGAGCATCCCATCCTGCAGGCATTCTTATCAGGCCTGAACCAGCTATAATCACTCTGAGCTGCTTATAGCTGCTAGCTGCTAGCTGCTAGCTGTAAACTGAAAGTTATTCCAACATATACTCAAGGAGAATTATGGGAGAAGTTGCCCTCTGAATAGACAGGCTGTGCAGAGCTCTTGAATACCTGACTTCCTTTGTCACTTATGTGTCCCATTTAAGCAAGCTGTTGCATGATTCTTTAATTGTTCGAAAATTAAAGCCTCAGAATTTGGATTCTAAAGACTCTAAGTGCTGGTAATTGTAAGACTGGAAGACGCCGCACAACATGACACAGATCACCAAAGAGGTTTCCACTTTATTACAAAAGGCTGTGTGTTTATATAGGTCTAAGGAGAGGTCGCAGGGCTGAGGTAGATAACAGGTCGCCCGTTTATTGGCAAGCTCTTCCATATGTCAGTTCCGGAGCCCAAGAAGTTAATTCTAATTGGGGCTAAGGCTTCCCACCAGCAGAGTTTGAACGTTGGCACTGGCGGGAATGTTTCATGCCAGTGAAAGAAACAAAGAGGAGAAAGAGGGTCATTAGACGCCATGCTGGCGTTTTTCTCTGGGGTGCTGCTGCCGTTATATGTTTTCCCAACAGTAATAAATCTATTGGTTCTAACATGAGGTATTTTTCACCTGTAAGTACCATTCTTGAAATATATGAAAATGCTAATTTGGTAATTCTGTGTTTTGTGTGTTGATGAAAATACTATCTTTATAGTAAAGGGTCCTAATGTTGGGGAGATGGACTGATAGAAACTACTTACTGTCTTTGTCTCTAGGGGAAAAATAGTATGATGTGCATATGTTTATCAGAGGGCTCAGAGTAGTTATACATCTGAAGTTACATATATATATATATATTAAACAGCTTATGTAGTTTAAAAATATACATATATATATATATATATATATATATATATATATATACATATATATATATACACACACACATATACATATACATATTTTTTTTTTTTCAGTAGCAGGCAAAGTTTTGCTTGTTTTGGTCTTGGCATTTATAAAGTCAAATAACTGAAAGGCCACTTTAATATTATTACTGGTATCAGGTGATCTAGAAAATCCATGTCCAACAAACTTTTCTTATGAAGGGCCAGATAGTAAGTATTTTCTACTTTTTGGCCAAGAGGTAAAATTGAGTATATTATGTATATACTTTTATAATCATTGAAAATGCAAACATCTAAAAATTTAGAATCATTCTTAGCTAATGAAAAATAAAAACAGAAGATTGGTCAGATTTGTCCTTGGAGCTGCAATTTGTTGATCCCTGCTATGTAGATCAGAATTAATAATCCTATGAACAGTTATTACAAGGCTGCCATCTTATCCAATCAGTGCATTGTACAAAATTAACAAGTGACAGAAAGAAATTGGAATATGAATGAAATATCTGAACATAACACCTTGAAGTATAAGCATTCTCATGCAATGAATGAAACTTTCCTTCTGTGCTTTCTGTGCTGAAATTTAATCATTTGAAATGTGAGAATATATTTATTATTATAAGGAAAATGATTAATTAATTATGAAAGGGAGCAATTGTGTTTATAAAAGCAATTATTAAGGGCTTGTACATAGCTTCTCAGTACCAGACTAGCAATTAGTTAGATAATGTTTCAAAGCCTGCATAAACTTTGAACCAAAAATATTAAAATATTACAAAATTAAAAGCAAAATATTGGAGACATTGTATCCTAAATGAAATTTAATTGAATTATTGGAATTTTATGATTAATAACAATTTAAAAATAATCTTAACAAACAATATTTATTGAATTGTTTGGTGTTTTATGATTACTAATAATTTTTGAATAATCTAAAGAAGCAATATTGATTTTTTATGATTTTTTCCAATTATACTATGAACTTTCAACAAAAATAATTTGATTTTTTTTCTGTTACCCAAAGATCAACTAGAAGCAGAAATTCTACTTCAAATTTTTATGAAGAGAAAAAAGCTCTCCCAAATAACTTAAATGAAAATTTTCATGCGAAGTCATCTTTAATACAAGAACAATAAAGAATTTTAAATGTGAAGAAAAATAGTTGTTAGAGAAAATGAAGTACTCAAAATGGTTTTGTTTTTATCAACCGTATTTCAAGACAACACATTTTTTCAAGATGCTTTAAGAATCTAATCCCATGTAGTTTTATATGTATAGTGGCTTTTAAAAATTTTAGGGAAGCAAAACTTCTGTGAAGAAGTTGATTTAATTTAAAATTTCCTCCTGAAATTTTAAATGGCAAAAATTTAAATGCCATGTTGAAATGATTGCTATTGATACCAACCATTTTTAATAAACATGAAGAATTTTTGAAATCTCTTCACAGTATGAATGAATTGGGGGTAAGGTTTTCCATCTAAAAATTTAATACCAAAAAGTTTCCTGAATTATGTTCCTCTTTATAGATGAAAATTAGTGATATTGGTAATTCAGCTATTTCCGGTTTTTGCTGATTGCATATTTGAATACATCAAAACAATAAGAAAATATCTTTAATCTGAAATCTCAGTAGATATTGATGAATTCAATCTTGCTTATACTTGATTTGCTGGCCAGGAGATTTCTTGGTCTCAAACAGCTAACAATATAGTGAATTTAGCTGAATAAATATTTATAAAAGTGAAAATGAGAAAAAAAGTGTCTTGCAGTTTCATTGACATTGAACAAACATGGTGGGGGTTTTGAATGATTTATGGATCACAAGTATATAATACTGTATTCCCATCCTACAGTTGTGTGTTCAGAAAGCAATTTTGGGACCATTTTTAATGTGATGGAATTACAGGACATAAACATAAATATTGTGTGCCTGTTTTATCAGTTTTCTTTAGCCAGGAACAAACTATATGGTGTCTAAAAGATTTTAGAACAATTTCACCCATCTTGAGTTTGGATAGGATGTTTACTATCACAAGTTAAAAGTCTGTGTGACTGAAACAACAGATAATAATACCAACATAGAGCCAGGCATGTAATCCAAGTGATTTGGGAGACTAAGGCAAGGGGATCAAAAGTGACAAACCAGAGTCAAGAGTTTAGTGAGACCCTGTCTCAAAATTAAAAAAAAAAAAAAAGTTTAGAGAAGCAAACTTCTGTGAAAAAAATTGATTTAAAATTTCCTTCTGAAAATATTTAAAAAGCTTCTTCCAGCTTAAATTTATAAAATGAGATAATTATTACAGCTTTATGAAAATCTTCAAGGATAGGAACTGAAGGAATATTATTAGTTTAGCCATTTTCTACTAGGCAGGGAGAATATCGTAACTAATTTTATGGCAGTATTTCTGGAATGTTACCCTATGCATGAACAGTATGATAAAATCCAAAACTTGTTTCTCTACAAATCTCACTTTAAAGTCCATGTAAATTTGCAATATAATGACTTCAGAAGCAATCTAGAAACTGCAGTTGTTGAGAATTTGTTGTTCATGTCTCCTAGGTAAAAAAAAAAATTAAATTTTGACTCCACATTTTTCAAACTGAAGTGTTAATAGTAATTGAACATTGAAGAATATTTTAGCTTTGGTTTTCCTTAGAAAAGTTTTGGCTCACCTGAATACTGGTTTTTAGTATATGATTATTACTTGGCAAAGATTTTATTTTGAGAACATCTAGGAAACGAAACTCATATCAGAAAACTTAGTGTAAAACACATACTGCATTATTTGTTTTATATATATTTTTTAGTTGTAGGTGGACACAATACCTTAATTTTAATTTTATATGATGCTGAGGACTGAGCCCAGTGCCCACCACCTGCCAGGTGGGTACTCTACCACTGAGCCCCAGCCCCAGCCCCAATTAGTGCATTATTAAATCCTTACAAACCATATGAAGAAAATACCATTACTGTTCCCAGTTTCAGATGAGGAAACTGAGGCAATATAAATAAAATAACTTGAACAAGGTCACACAGTCAGGTAATAGAACTGGTTTTCGTATTTGAAATCCTATTCTAAAAGTGGTTTCACATGTAAGAGATTTGCAAAGATGGTACTGAGAGTTCCTATGTATTTTTCACACAGCTATCCCATCATATATTATCTTATATAATTTATATATCATTTTACATAATTGATATGAATAACTAGAGGATTATCCTTGGAACAATGATATTAACTAAGCCACAGAATTCTTTCAGATTTTTCCAGTTTTTCCACTAACGGGCTTTTGATGTGCCATGATCCAGTGTAGGATGCCACCATTGCATTTAGTTGTCTCATCTCCAAACTCTCCTTCACTCTGATAGTTCCTCAGTCATCCCTGTTTTTTCACAATGACCTTGACAACTTTTATAGGTTCGCTCAGTTAGTTTGTAGAATGTAGTTGGGATGGTCTGATGTTTTGATGACATGCTGAGGACATTTATTGTTGGAGTGGAAATCACAGACATGAGATGCCCTACTTGGTGCACCCTTTCAGGAGTTACATGATATTGCTGTGTATTACTGGGCAACGGTCCCATGTTTAAGATGATATCTGAACATATTCTCCATTGTAAGGCTACTATTTTTCCTTTTATAATTGACAACAATTTTGAGGGAGACACTTTGAAATTGTAGACATTCTGCTTTAAACTGGTCCACTCCTTTTAGTATCCATTGTATTCTGCACCTAGGGGTGTTTCTCTTGCTCCACTTTCTTGACATTATAAATTAACTCTTCCCATTAGTTTACTAGTTATCTCCCACTTCACTCACCAATATTGAAGATAATTTAAGTCTTTTTTGTTCAATGCTATGGTCCCAAGGTCTAATACAGTATCTGGTTTATGATTGACCCTTTATAAATATTTTTAATTAAAGAATGAATTCTGTTTTGGGAGAAATAAATAAAAATCATATTAAAAACAAAAGTTCTTATGGATTTCATGTAAATACTGTGAAGGAAATAAATAGGATGCCCCATCAGAAAGTAACCCCCAAATGGTTTGCTTTTAGACAGGTGGTCAGGAGAGTCTGTTTTAAGCTGAGATTTGAACCATGAAGAAGACCCAGTTATATGAATATTAGTTGAAACAACTTGCACAAAATTCCTTAAGTGAGAAAGTGCTTGGCATGTTCAAGCAATAAAGAAGCCACTGCTGCTGGAGTGTGGTTCATGATAAAAGATTTGGGTGTTCATAGGAAGGAATATGAATTTTATTATCACCATTGATAGTGATAAAATTTTATTTTTTTGTTTTTTAAAATTTGTTCCAATTAGTTACACATGATAGCAGAATGCATTTCAATTCATTATACACGAATGGAGCACAGTTTTTCATTTCTCTGGTTGTACACGATGAAGAGTCACACCACATGTTCAGTCATACATGTACCTAGGGTAATGATGTTCGTTTCATTCCACCATCATTCCTGCCCCCATGCCTCCTCCCCATCTCTCCCTTCCCTTTGCCCAATCAAAGTTTCTCCATTCTCCCACTCCCCCCATTAAGGATCAGCATCTACTTATCAGAGAGAACATTCAGCCTTTGGTTTTTTTGAGATGATAATATTTTATTATAGTCAATGGCAATAATATTCCTTAATAGTACACATCTAACATGTGATTAAGTATTTGTTTAGGTATCTGCTTTTCCTTCCAAAACCTCTGTGAGGGCAAAGAGCACATCTGTGGGTGCTCATCTTTTAAGCAATACCTCGTGTATGGATAGCACTTTACAAAGAGATTGATTGTATGAGGCCTGGATCGAACATATAAACAATAATGTTCTTTTTCAGTGCCAACCTTAGGAAACATCTTGAAAAGTCCTGCTTATTTAATCTCAGCTATTGCTCTGTTGAACTTGTGAGAATCATTCTCTAAGATGTTATCAAGGAGTCTTTACAAAGCTGAAGATTTATTATCTATAAGTAATAAACTTTTCTTCTTTGTTTGCTTGATTTTTTTCTCCCCCAAAGTGTGAACTAGGATAAAGGCATAGAAATTTGTGCTTTGGGGAGTTATGAGTTTCTTTTATGCAAAATGTAACTCACAACTTACCAGTTATTCAACAGAAAGTCATTTACAATGGAGGGCTTTGGACAACTGGGGAACTTGAGCATTTACTTCTAGGTTCAGAACAGTGTTTTTTATGGTTTTTATCCTGAGTAACTTTCCAATAACTCAATAAAGAGATTATAATAGGTTAACTTGATGAAAAATTTTATCTTGTCTCAGCAGACCCCAATTTGGTTTTTGACCTGGGAGGGAAATAGTTGTTGTCCCTGGTTAAACTTATGTTGTACTTATAGTCAATAAAAATACTAATAACAATTTTATAAATAAGGCAAGTATGCAAGCATTAAATAATAATAATGAATTGGAGATGTAGCTGAATGTTACATATAAGTCAGAGAATCCAATGAGCCAAAATGCTTCTTACACTATAATTGAATCCACCTGAATGTATCTCCCACATGCTCTCTCTGACTTAGTTTTGGAAAAGAAGGTTAAAATAACTATGACTTTTAGTTATAGTCTTTTGAAGTTTCTTCCTATATTAAAGATAAAAACCAACTTATATGTGATGAGTTTCTCATATTCTTGTGATTTTTAAAATTTTTCTTGATAGGGTCTGAAAAAATGTCATAGAAATAAATGTAAATAACCTGAGTCAGACTCACATTTTTGTATGCAAATCTCAAAGCTTATATCATAGTATTTTGGATAAAATGTTTTTTTCCAGAAAATCCTCATTATTAAATATGATAATAGAATAGATTTTGCCTCCTTCCTCCATCTGAGGGGTTAACAGCAGCTCTATTCTAGTGGTTTCATTGTTAGCTTTGCATTGTTAGCTTTTTCTGTCTCCTTTAGTGCTGCTCTTATTTTATTTTCTTCCTTGCAAATATTAGTTTTTTAACTGCTGTGAAAATAAGTGAGGCATTAATCATAGCCTAATAAGCAATCTTACCATAAAAGAAAAAAAAACTTACTGAATACAAATATACTTAGCAGCTCGAACACAACCATATTTCCATATAAAATAGGCTATATTAGCTTTTTGATGCTATGACCAAAATACCTGATAAGAATAACTTAGAGGAGAAAAAGTTTATTTTGGCTCATGGTTTCAGAGTTTCAGTGCATGGTTGGCTGACTCCATTGTTCTGGGCCAACTGGAGTAGAACATCAAGGAGGAAAGCTGTGGTGGAGGAGTGCTGCTCCACTCATGGTGACCAGGAAGCAGAGAAAAGAAGGGGAAAAGGCTACAGGGAACACCTTCCAGTGACCCGGCTCCTCCAGCCATACTAAACCTGCCTACAACTACCATCCCATTAGTCCATCAAACTAGGATGGACTGATTAGATTATGGTTCTCGTAATCTACGCATATTGTCTCTGAATATTCTTAGATTAGCACAGGAGCTTTTGGGGGGCATCTCATATTTAAACCATAACATAGGCTTACTTAAATGTTACCACAAAGATATTTTTTATAAACCAAAAATATCCACAAGGCTACAAAGATTTAGTATATTCCCTATTTGAGGTACTTTAATGCCTATGTAAAAGGTACTGAAGTTCAAAACAAAAGGAACCTCATTAGTATGTAAATATAGCAATTAGTTAATGCTGTTATTTATTGGCCAATTATATTAGAAATTATAGTCTTTAACAGAGGACAATCAGCCGTACAAGAACTGTAATTTTGCCTGCAGAGGGTAAGAGACACTCAAATGTTCACAGCAATAGCAGACACTGTTTCCCCATTCTTTCTTAAATGTATCTTATTTTATAAATGAGAAATGTCAATGTGCTGAAGTACATTTTCTCTAATTGTACATTGAAGTTTCAGTGAGAGTAACTTGTAGTCTTTCTCCGGACTTCTCTTCTTCCTTTGCCCTTTCTGAGGGTATATATAAAATAGCACCGAGTTTATTAAAAATGTATAGATTTGGTTTAAATCCTTTTTATAATAAATTTTCAAAATATATCACACTGTTTTTTTTTACTTTTAGGAATTACTATGACAAAAATAAGCATCACTTTGATGTTTTCAAATTCACACAGGTTCTTACTTATCATCAATAAATTCTCATTGTCTTTGAAGTGAACACTACTTTACATATTGATAAAAGCAAAAAGCAGTGACCTCCTAATTGTGCCTCAACCTATGAAAATCCTTTTCACTCTTAAAGTTTCTGTGCATAAGTTATTTTTTTTTCAAGGAGTCTTCTCTGAGTAATTGGCCAGGAATAATCTCTTTGCTCAACTTTCATAACATTATATTAAGAATTCTTTTATTTAATTTAGCCATATTTTTTTGATTTTGGAATATAAAAACATGTGAATATGATTTTGAAACAAATTATAAATAAGGTTAGTTGCATAATTGGCAGTGATAATCATGATAAATAGCTCATGTCTCTAAGATTTTTAAGATTTCCAAATAATATGATTGAAACATGAGTGCCTTTTTTTCTTTCTTTTTTATTTATTTATTATTTTGTGGTGCTGCAGATTGAACCCAGGGCCTTGTGCATGTGAGGCAAGTACTCTACCAGCTTAGCTATATCCATAGCCCATGAATGTTTTATTTCATACTGATTTTTCACTTTCAGGTTTATTTACTGTTATTTCGAGAAATGAAATTAGGGAGAATTGGGTAGATTTTGGGGTGGAGGTTTCTTCAGATGAAATGATTCAGACGGTAGCACTCCTCATGGAAGGGAGGGAATGGATGACACTATGTGTTCATGAGGGGCACCACTGTCCCTAAGAGGAGCAGGTGCAGGGGGATAAAGGAAGTGGCATGGAGGATATTCTAATGACACTTCATAATTTGGCTCCAAATGGCTCTAATATAGAGGATGATTAACTGTCATAGCACCAATAAATGGCAGAACAGGAATTTGACTGATAGATCCGAGTCCAATATTTCATTGATTAAATAACAGATTCCTCCCCAATACACTCTTCCTGCAAAACATTATTGCTCTGGAGACTTCAGATCAACACTGATTTTGCAACAAATGACAAGTAAAGAGACATTTAACATGCTTCCCTGTCATCAATCTATAATAGTGCTACTCAAATTACTTGACTGAACTGATTGTTTCCCAGTTCACACTGGGATAAGGAAATTCATCCAGATTGAAATTAATCATATCACTAATTATCCTATTTTGGGTAGCTCTGTTTTTTTTTTTTTTTTTTGGCTAGCAAGGTTCTCTTATGAAAGAATCAGGGTCTTTTTTTTTAATTTTTTATTGTTGGTTGTTCAAAACATTACAAATTTCTTGACATATCATATTCCACACTTTGATTCAAGTGGGTTATGAACTCCCACCTTCACCCCATACACAGATTGCAGAATCACATCAGTTACACATCCATTGATTTACATATTGATTCACTCTGGTACAAGCCCTTCATCTCATGGCTCTGAAGAATGCCAGAGCAGGCACTGATCCTGGTTGTTGTGGTTTATATATGAAATGTCCCCAGTAAAGCTCATGTGTGAGACAATACAAGAAAGTTTAGATGTGAAATGTTTGGGTTATGAGAGCTTTAACCCAATCAGTGCATTAATCCACTTGATTAATGGGTGCTAACTGCAGGGAGGTAGGGTATAGCTAGAGGAGGTAGGTAACTAGGGGCATGCCTTTGGGGTTTATATTTTGTCCCTGATGAGAGGCAGCATATGCTCTCTCTGCTTTCCATTGGTCATGGCCTGAACTACTTTCCTCTGCTACCCTCACCCCTGGCCCAGGGCAATGGAGTTGGCCATCTATGGACAGAGACCTCTGAAACTAAGAGCCAAATAATTTTTTTTTCCTCTAAAATTGTTCTCAGATCTTTTGGTCACAGCAGTGAAAAAGCTGACTAAAACACTGGTTTATAGGTTGAGTTACACTAAATCTTAGACCTCAGCCCAAACTTACTGAGCCAAAACATGAAAGAAAGAGATCCATATATGCTTAAAATACTCAAAATTACTGGTAGAGAGAATGTTTCAAAGTTAACTTTCATATGGTTTCTATAAATATCAAGCAAGAGCTTCCAGAAGAAGTTTTTTTGAATATGTTTTATTTGATCTTCAACATTGGGATACAATTTTTGAAGATGCCAATAAAAATAATTACCCATGAAAGATGCTTTAAAATTTAAAACAATTTCACATATGTGAATTATTTTGATTCTCAACATGATCTTGTGTGTTATCATTTATATCTTACAGATGAGGTAATTATCCATAAGAGTTAACTGAGGCTTGATAAGAGTAGGAACTTGCTCCAACTACAGGCCAGTAAATTGTGCATCCAAAATTCACTCTCAGCTTTCCACGTCCCACCTTTTAAATTAATTCCTTTGTGACTTTGTTTTTCCTTTTTTTTTTTTTTTTTGTCCCTCACTAAGGATGGGAGAAATTCCTCACAGTACTTGAACTATAAAAGTATTTGGAAAAAAATTATTCACTATAGGAATAATTATTCACTATAGGAATTGTCATATGCAATATTTATACAAGTTATCACCATTTTTTTTTTTTTTGGTACCAGAGATTGAACTCAAGGGCACTTGACCACTAAGCCACATCCCCAGCCCTATTTTGTATTTTATTTAGAGACAGGGTCTCACTGAGTTGCTTAGCGCCTCTCTTGCTGAGGCTGGCTTTAAACTCATGATCCTCCTGTCTCAGCCTCCCCAGCCACTATATTACAAGGGTGCACCACACCATATTTTGATATATCACAATTGCATATATCAATTTGTAAGTCAATCAGTGGAAGTAGTCTAAGATTCAAAATTTTAATGCCTAACTTTCACATGGGGGATAGAGAAAAAAATATGAGTTCAATTATGTTGCAAATGAACATCTTGCAACATATGAACAGCTAAAAACACATTATGCCACAAGGCTCTAATAAAAAAATTAAAACAAGAAAATAACCTGTCACAAAACCTGAGTATACTAAGAGCCAATAAAAAGATATGAAAATAGGATTCCCCAGAGAGACTTGGGAATTTACAGGTCATTTTCCTGGATGGTGAAGTTTGTAAAGAAAGAAAAATTTGAATAAGATTTGGTTTAGAATTAACAGTGTTGAAGGTCATTTACTGACATCTGCTCTTATTTCTCAGGGCTTTTAAAATTTTTATTTCATCAGTTTCTCATTCTCTGTAGTATCATGAAAACAAACACCTGCTTGTCAAAGAATGCAGTTTATTATTTGGTAGTGGAAACCTGCATAAAAAGGCAAATATGAGGACATTAAATGGGGATTTTTCATTCTTATCATTCATTACAAATGTTCAGCTTGAAATAAGAGAACATATGGGAAAGAATCAAAAGCCCAAACGATCATAAATGTTCCCCAAACAAGAAAATCCTGACATTCTGCAGTGGAATCATACATAGGTTTGAGCCTATCACTGACAAGCTGTGGATCTCATAGGTACATCTGAGGGCTAACTACAAACATTGTGGAGTTCTGATACAAGAGTCATTTTAAATGCAATGACCACAGATGACATCAACCAGGTGAATGAGTTATTAGAATTATGCTGCGCAAAATGATAGTCAAACATTGTGTTTACACTCTTCTCTGAATCATGGACCATCTGGAGCACACTGCCAAACTTATCTAAGTTTTGGGATGGTGAGTGGCAGCTTTGGGTAGGTCAGATTGCTTTCCCTGAGTTTTGCTTTTGTTGTCATGGAAGTCACTGGGGTCTGAAAAGTAGTGGCCTTGAGCAATAAAGTTATAAACAGGGACAGAAGCTTGCATCTCCCCATCCCCCCTTTCTGGATACTGGTAATGATAATGGCGTGAGTGTTCAGGTGCAGAGCCATTGGGAGTCTATATGGAAATACTGGCAGCCCCAACAGCCAAGACAAAAGAAGTGGCTATTGATATCTATTGTGTTCCATGCAATATGCAAGATTTGCTTAAATTATTATTAAATTTACATACAAAACCTTTGAACAGTTATTATTTTAGAGGGAAGTTTTCTGAACAAAGAGGAATGCAACACTCCTTATTGCCCCCACTTAATAGATACCAGAATAAAGATCTCAGCAGATAGATAGGAAAGTGCTTGATCCAAAAGACAAGGGGGCCTGGCTAATTTAATTTTTTTTATCCCTTCTACATAAACACATACTGGCAAAGCACTGTACATACATTAAACCATTTTTCTAGATTTTGAACTGTCTTCTTTGACTTCAGAATGGATTTGGGAATAATGGGGCTGAATTAAAGCAGAGACTGTAGGCATGGGAGAGAGAACTCATGCAGAATAGCCTTTGTAAGATTCTTTTTCTTCTCCCTTGGGTCCCATTTAACACTTTTCAAAGTCTGGTGACCTGGATGACTGCTCTTCCTTTTTCCCCTTCAGTTATCCCCACTGGAATGATTGCTGGACTCTAAAGAATGAGTTAATCTGGTCAATTCTTTCCCCATCACTATAAAAATAGTGACATTAATTTCCTTTGAGGGTAATTAGGAGAAATGAATTGGAAATTAGGAACACAGTGAATTCTCTAAGGGAGGGTTCCACAGGAGAAGTAGAACAGCTATTTCTTTAAATTTTCTGCCAGAATGGCAAATCGTTTCCTCTTGTTTCTGCCTCATAATGTTTTTTTCTGGGCTTAAATACATATTGTTCACATAATTGGAATAGCCTTGTAGAGATATATGTCTCAATAATTTTTGCCAGATAGAATGAAGGCTATGGCATTGGCTCAGGTAATGTTTCTGTTTAGGCATGTCATTGCTGGTAGATGTTTAGATATGATGTTAATTGGTAACTGAGCTACAGTGATTTCTGCCATCCAATGTGCAATTAGTTGCCCTACCCATCTCAACTATATAATTTAATATTTTTTTATAACTTAATTTTCTTTATTTATTTTTAAGTGGTGCTGAGGATCGAACCCAGTGCCTCACACGTGCTAGGCAAGCATTCTACCACTGAGCCACAACCCCAGCCCCATAATTTAATATTTTAAGAACACAGTTAAAGCTAACATGTTTATGTGCTGTAACTATTTTTGTATTATTGTCTTTGAGTAGTTTTTTTCTCAGATATATATTTTCCTAATTGTAGAGAAAGCCAGCCACTCACTTGCCTTGAGGTAAAGCAGGAAAATGCTCAGTTTGCTTCTTATAAAATACAAGAATCATTATGCAAGCACTCTGCTTACCATAGAACTGTTTTCCATATTGGCAGGACATGTGAAAAAGTAAAAATAAGGAAAATTTGACATTTATTGATTGCCGTGAAAATACATTAATCTTACCACCATAATAATAAAGTGTGTGTGGAAATAATTCTCAAGTAATCTTTCCTGATAGAAATGTGATTTTAAAACCTATGGCTTAATTACAATCTCAAACTACTTTAAGCTACTTTATTTTGGGGAACCTTAATTAGAAACTTGTGACAAAAATGAAATTATATGTAACTCAAAAATGCTCAGATGCAGTTCCCCCATGGAATATAGTATTCAAAGAGTCACTTTTTGAAAAACAAAAAAAGCTAAAGAGAAAAATTCCTACTAGAAATAGCCAGTCATAATTTGTTCTGTATTATATTTTGTAAAATGTTTATTTAGAATGCAGAAAATATTCTGTACACATTAAGACCTTATGGTAGGATCACCTGATAGATTTTTCTGAGTTTGGTTGTAAAATGAAAATTAAGAAAAATAAAGAATAGGAACTAGAGGGCTCTATGCTAATAAAGACAGATAAATATTGCCTTCTCAATTGTAGTGGTTGAGGAGGATGATCTTTGCATTTAGAACATTCAATGTAATAGAATATTTGCTGGGCAACAAAATTTGCCTCAAGAAATTTCAAGAGATCAGAATCATGAAGAATATATTCTATGATCACTCTTCTCATGAAGAGTATAAATTCTATGAGATGCCTACAGAGCCCTGGAATATTAAAAATTAGTGAACACACTTTTATATAAACAGTCCTTTGGTTAAAAAGAAATTAAAAGATGACTTAGAAAATATTTAAATTCAAATGATAATGAAAACATAACAGACCAAGCTTTGTGGGCTGCAGTAAAGCAGAGGTTAGAGAAAAATAAGTATCTTTAAAATTAAAGTGTATATTGAAAAAGATTTCTACACTTCAATTATCTAAGTTTCTACTTTAAGAAACAAATGAAGAACATGTTAAAGTCAAGCAGGAAAAGAAAAGAAACAACAAAAAGAACAGTGATGGTCAATAATAGAGAAAATGGAAAGAGAAAAAAGAAAATCAAGTCAAAATTTGCTTTAAAAAGATTGTTAAAAGAGACAAACTTATAGCACAATGATTCAGAAAAAGAGAGAAAACTGAATTATCAGGAACGCAGAATTCACATTAATATTTATCATTAAATTTTGTTGACGGGGCTGTAATGTTTGGAATGCATAGTAAAGAAGTCAATTTTTCAAAATAAATGTAAAAAAGTTTCCATTAATGTTCTCAAGATGGGGCTGGGGATATAGCTCAGTTGGTAAAATGCTTGCCTTGCATGCACAAGGACCTGGGTTCAATCCCCAGCACAATAAATAAATAAATAAATAAATAAATAAAACATTCTCCAGAGAATTTTGGGAGGGGATGTGTGTTGAGATAGACATATAACAAGTATTTAAAGAGTATATTAGTAGATCAATGATTGGGACTAGCAAAAATGTTAAGAATGATGGGGGATGGTTCTCTTATTAGTTATTAAAACTTTTCATAAGGAATAGAAATTGGAATAATGTGGCCCTTTAAAAATAGAAATACTTAGGCTGGGGTTTTGGCTCAGTGGTAGAGCGCTTGCCTAGCATGTGTGAGGCACTGAGTTTGATTCTCAACACCACACACACACAAAAAAAAAGTCCATTGACAACTAAAATATATATATATTATGTCTAAATAGACAATCCCCCAAAAGACATATTAATTTAATATATGATAAAAATTATTTTAAAAAAATCAATGTGGAAAGTATCAAATAAAATTTAAATACGATATTTATAAATATTATAAATCATGTAGACTCACAGATGATACATCATACTAAAACAAATTTCAGATAAATAATTTTAAAATATATCATAAAATATATCATTATTGTTGTTGTTGCTGTTGTTATTTAACAGGTACCTTTATATAGCATGGCTAATTTCTTTTTTTAATCTAAACCCAAACTAAAATTTGGTGTAGTAGATCCAGTGCTTTATAATTAATTGTTCGTATCCTGACCAGGCTTGGTGGCACACTCCTGTAATCACAACTTACTCAGTGAGGCTGAGGCAGGAGGATCTCAAGTTTGAGACCAGCTTTAGCAACTTAGAGGAAGAGACTCTGACTCAAAATAAAAAAAAATTAAAATAGGTGGAGATGTAGCTTAGTGGTAAAGCACCCCTAGTTCAATTCCTAGTAACACACACACACACACACACACACACAATTTTGTTCACACCATTTGAATCAGAAGTACAACCTTCAGGATTGTGTACTGAGGAAAACATCAGATAATGGCATTAAAAATTGATGTGTGAAGTTGATCATTACAACATTATTTATATCAAGCAATAAACACACTCTCCAATTATTGCCAAAATAACTTGAGTTTTTACATTATTGTGTATCTATGACATGAAATATCCTGTGGCCATTCATAAACTATATTTCCAGTATTTATCAATAACATTTTAATTTTCTACAGTTCACTTTAAGTTGGAATACAAAAGAACATTTGAAATATTATTCAAAATTTTTATTAGAAAAAAGTGCAGTTTTTGAAACTTAAATTATGTTAATTTTTTTCTTTTTGTCATGATTAAATATAAATATTATTTAGAGACAAATACAAGTTTTGATACAAGTTTTGATAAAGCAGGTAAGGAAATTTTGATTGCATACCCACTGGGACTTCAGACAACTAAAAAAAAAAAAAAAAAAAAAAAACAGAATATGAGGGAAAAGTCCTTAATAATTAAATTAGAAGGTAGGTGATGCTAGGAAATGGAAGTTTGGTGGAAAAAAAATTGTGACTATTTGTCTCAGATCAGTTCTTCTACCCTTTCTATCATTTCCTATGTCCATTGTAACACATTACCACAAACTAGGTAGCTTAAAAACAGACATTAGGCCAGGCAAAATAGCACACACCTGTAATCCCAGTGGCTTGGCTGCTGAGGCAGGCTTGTGAGTCAAAGCCAGCCTCAGCAATTTAGTGAGGCCCTAAGCAATTCAATAAGACCTTGTCTCTAAATAAAATACAAAAAAGCAAAAAACCAAAACAGGACTAGTGGTTAAGTGCCCCTGGATTCAATCCCTAGTTCCAAAAAAAAAAAAAAAAAAAAAAATTTTTTTTTTCTTCTGTTTCAGAAAGAAGTCCAGGGGTTCAGGGTCTAAGCAGGGCTGTTTCCTTCTGGAGGCCCAAGAGAGATTTATTCTAGGCTTCTGTTGCTGACCAGTGTTTGATAACTTGATACCAAATCACTCTACTCTCTGCCCCCATAGTGGCATGGCCTTCCTCCTGTGTGTCTTTCTGTGCATTCTATCCTTTTCTTATGTGGATAATAGTTGTTGGACTTAGGAGTTACCCCAATCCAGCATTACCTCATCTTAATTTAATTTTGTCTAAAATGACACTATTTCCATGTAAGTTCACACTCTGAGTGCCAAATGGACATAGAATTTTGGGGGACTTTGAGGACATTGTTCAACCCACTATGCCTTCTCTCTCCCTTTCCTTTTTTTCATTTTGTTCAACAAGGAATGAAGGGAGAAGCAGGTTGGGGGAGGATATAAAATTTGATCTATGATCAGTAAACAACTTGAACAGGCTCTGTAAAGAAACCTGGGAATGGGAATAAGTCAGATCTAGATTCTTGGGCAAATAAAAGAAGAAGCTGTGTAGAAAGGTCATGCTGTAGAGGCCTGGAAACAAACTCAAATTGGTAAGAGTTACGCTTGAAATGTCTGTTTATATTGGGAATGAAGGTTATTGTCAGTGGATTTTTCTCCTTTGGAATACAAGATATACTTTACAACTTTTAATTAGTGACAGTTTCTATTGCATTTGGGAGAGACACAATTTTAAATTTGGGCAAGTATTCCTCCATGTTGGGCATAGTTTGTAGCTCTTGATTTCTACCTAAGCAACACTTTTTCTAGTCAGAGTTTAGGAATAAGGCAGAACATAAAAATTCAGTGTAACCACATATTGGATCACAGTAACTTTACAACTCTTCCTGTGTGGTATTTGTAGAAACCAATTTTATAATAGTCCATGTGACACCTCCACAAACTTTCCTCAGACTTGGTAGCTAACAAATTCTTTTGCATTTAGATGACTGGTGGATAATAAAGTTAGCCAATTATACAATGCTATCGAGCCTGCTCTCTCAAAGTCTACTTAACAATTAGTCACTGTAAAATGTTTTTAGTTGTTTGATGACATTTTCAAATATAACTCCTCTTTTTCTTCCTTACTATTGCTGCATAATCCCTTATTAGGCATGCTAATCTCAAAACATAATAACCAGGCAGCTTTCTGTTATTCTAATAACAGCTGCTCTAGATGCATAGTCATTACAAAACCAGTTCCAGCATTGCTTAATTCTTTGGACAATTACTCAGAGCTGAGACCTTAGCATTTGGATGCTCTGAGGGGAACTGGCAGCTTCATAACGGCAGCATCCATGGTCATGATGTCTGCACAGAGTGTTAGTAATGAAATATTACCAGGAAAAAAAAGGAATATCTGGTCAGAAAATTGAATTTTTATTTTATTTTTCCCCGAAAAAAAATGGCTTATGGTCATTTTTAACCAAATTGGAAATAATCCCAAAGATGTTTTCTAATATTGTATTTTAGAAATATTTTTAAAGTGTTAAATTAATTTCAGTAAACTCATTTTAAATGTCATGTCAAATTAGGAGGAAGACAAGTCAAAAGTGTTAATTAATTTGATGCTGCCAATCAATCTGCTTTACAGGAATCCTTTGATCAGATTTATTGGCCTATTTTGCAAATTCAGGTTAGATACTCTTTTTATTCACCTTATAATAAAGAATCACAGTAGGAAAATGTCCAAAAGACAAGCAGTTGATGGGAGAAGATAAGTCTAAGAATCTAAGACTATATCAGTTTATAATTAATTGGATGGGAGTTCCTTGATTTTCAAAAATGATTAAAAGAGAAACACATCAGGAACATTGTGCAGTCTTTGCTTACTCTCTTTTAAAAGCATCCTGTTTTAATTGATTGGTTTCCCCTATGTAAGAATTGATATGATATAATTCTTTTTGAATTTAGTGACAGAATGTTTTCTACTTCAAATGACAGAAAAATTTTCTGCAAATCTGAAGAAGTTTATAACAATTTGCTCTTGTGAATTCCACTACAGTGAAATTTGCTAAAATTGAATCATTATACATATCTATATTTACTTCCTTCCTTTCTTGTACTTCTTATTTATGTGTGTGTGTGTGCGCGCACACACACACACACACACACACACACACACACACACACTCATGCTCAGAATTAAACCCAGGGGCTTGCACATGCTAAACAAATATTCTATCACTGAGGTACACCCCCTCAGTTCTGTATTTACTTCTTTTTAATTTTTATTTTTAGTTGTAGATGGACAGATTTATTTATTTTTATGTGGTGTTGAGAATCGAATCCTGTGCCTTACACATGCTAAGCAAGCACTCTAACACTGAGCTACAACCCCAGCCCCTGAATTTACTTTCTTAAAGGTAAGTTTCCAAGCATGGAATTACTGATGAAATATATATACATGTTTTTAAGTCTTTTGATAAGTATCATGTGTAAAGGTTGTATCAACTTGTGCTTCTATTTTGGTATATAAAAGTGCACATTTTCTTATAGCCAATTGTGGGTATTATTCATTATTATCTTTATTAATTTGGTAAGAATATAAGATCACTTTATATTACTGTAATAAAATATCTGGTGCTGGGTGCTTTATAAATAAAATTTATTTGGCTTGTGATTATGGTGTCCAAATAGCATGGTACAAGCATCATTAGGAGGACACCGTTAGTTGCATAATAACATTGCAGAGGAAAGCAAAGGGGTATTTGCTGAGCACAGAAGTGGTCAAATGGTGAAACAGTAAACCAAAGAGAATATTCAGGGGCCTGGATGCTCTTTTACAACAACTTGTTCTTGCAAGAACTCACTCACTTTACTATATCAGCATTAATCTCCTCGGAGAATGATTCCTCTGTCATCAAACCCAACTCTGTCTGCTAGGCCAATTAAGTGGAAAGAGAAGGTATGGACACAAGAAAAAAATAACATTTTTGAATATATGCTTTAGGATTATTAATGGCATTATATACATTTATGGGTATTTTGAAGGGCTTTGTAAATTTTATGTGCTGTATTTTATATATAGTATATATACAGCATTTTTCTGATATATTTTTAAATTTTTGCTACTTACTACTATACCTTGTTTAATGTTTTTCACAATAAGAAATAGTTAATTCTTATGCAGTGAAATTTATGAATCTCTTTCTTTATACCATACTGATGCCAGCCTCTACCACCTGAAAATTAAGTGGATATTAATCTGTTTTGTAATATTAATATTTTATTTTATATGTTAAAACATTTAATTAATTTGAAAGTTGTATGGGTAGTAATAATGATAGTCAACATGGATAGGGTGCATTTTATGACCAAACACTAAAGTGCTTTATATTATCTTAATTAACCCTCACATGTTAACTATTATGTCCTCTTCTTTAATAGAGTTTGGTGTTGCAGGATTTATTACAGATGTTATGGTTTACATAGAACGCTTCTCAGGAACTTCTGGTAACAAACCCAGAGATGCCCTGCAAAAAATGACCTGGCAAGGGTACTTCTATTTCTGCCATTGTGGCCGACTAAAGGACAACTCTCTCTCCCTCACTTGGGAGAGCTGTGGAGTAGGGACATTTTAGCCAAGTTTTCATCACTCAGAGAGTTTGGGTTGCTTGTGTCCTAGAGAGCATGCCGCAGCTACCATCGGAAAGTTACTTCACTTGTACAACTGTGGTTCCAGAGAAGCCTTTCTACTGCCTCTTCACAATGCCACTTCAGCCTTCCCAGATTTACGAAGGTGAAAGTACTTGATGGAAGTTGGGTCAAGTGTAAAAATGTTAGTTTCAGGTTAGTTTGAAAATGGAGACTTTAATTACTTTAGTTTTCTGTTTCCAGTGTGCAGAGAAAATCATGCCAGGAGGATATTGAGTGGTCCTTGAGCAGGCCATTTTAAAACTCAATATATGATAGAAGACACAATAAACTTAGGCTCCCCTTTAAGACATGTACCATGTAGGATTTCTGGTGTGACAAAGAACATATGTTTGATATATTTTGTATGGTCCACCTTTTATGACACTTACATATAATTCTGCCACCTTAGATTATATTTAGCTTTCATATTCAAGTGTCAGACTTTTTTTTTTTTGGTAATAATATATTCCCATTTCTTCCCCTAGAGAGGAGACAGAAGTTCAATTGGTTCTTCAGAGCTAGCTGAAATGTATACCTAACCCCAGATACTTCTAATAAATCATGCTGATCTTCAAATTAGGCCAAAATCCTTGTCTCTCTGTCTATTAATCATGGAGAATTCTTTCATGAGGACACAAAGTGATCTGTGAGGCAAATATTGGTGCAATAAAAGGAGTTGTTTCAGGACTCTGAGCCTTCATTTCATGAAAAGTAGTCATTCATTCTGTATTTTATTTAGCTCAGTCTTAACTGTATTAGGAGGTGCTTACTCTTCAAACTTTTTATTTTTTTCTCAATCCTTCATATGCTTCCTCACCATAGAAGTGGTGTACACTTCTTTATCTCATTATCTTTGGACTTAACCTTTTGAGTTGCTTTGGCAAGTGGAACAGAAACCACAACAACAATGTGCCAGTTATGAGCCAAAGCTTTAAGGAGCATTGTGTGTTTCCATCTGTCTGCCTTCCCCTTGAAACTTCTATTATTCATTACTGGAAGATTAAGTCTTGGGTCTCAGAATGAGTGACATGTCAACTTCCAACCTGGAGTTATTCCAGCCAACTCAAAACCAATTGGTAAGGAAAATAAATATGTGTTGTTGCAAGGTGGTGAGGTTTCCTTGCTGTTTGTTATGCAGTATGATTACAGTGCAAGCTTGACTGACACATGCCACTCTCCCCTGTAGAGTCTGCCTCCCTTGCTTGTCATAAAACCTGATGGATTTGTTTATACCTATCCTAACATGCGGTTGAAAATTCGTAGTTCTTACAGTCTTGGATAAGACACTCACTTTTCAAAAGAGCGCACCAGACTTATATTTCAAATGAAGATCAAATCTTTGCTGTGGAAGGGTTGACCTTCTCCAGAAATCTAGAATTATGGACTGAATTTCACCTGCTGCTGACTCCTAAATGTTCAATTCAGCATTCTTATTCACTTCCTGTAAACTTAAGGTTTATTATATTGTACAGGTCAAGCGACAGGGATGCTTGGGTGTCTTAGAGGACTCAGAATTGCCAATTGTTTGTGTTAATAATGTGCTAATTATTTAAGTAGGTCTATCAGCATAGATTATTGTCATTTTTTTAATTGCTTTTATTTTTTAAATACACAACAGTGGAATGCATCACAATTCTTATTACACATAGAGAACACAATTTTCATATCTCTGTATATAAAGTATGTTCACACTAATTCATGTCTTCATACATGTACTTTGGATAATGATGTCCATCACATTCTCCATCATTGCTAACCCCCTGCCCCCTCCCTTCCCCTCCCACCCCTCTGCCCTGTCTAGAGTTTGTCAATTCCTCCCATGCTCCCTCTCCCTACCTCACTAAGAGTCAGTTACCTTATATCAGAGAAAACATTTGGCATTTGTCTTTTTGGGATTGGCTAACTTCACTTAGCATTATCTTCTCCAGTGCCATCCATTGACCTGCAAATGCCATGATTTTTTTCTCTTTTATGGCTGAGTAATATTCCATTGTGTATATATGCCACATTTTTTTAACCCATTCATCTAGGTTGGCTCCACAATTTAGCTATTGTGAATTGGGCTGCTATAAACATTGATGTGGCTGTGTGCCTGTAGAATGCTGTTTTTAAGTCCTTTGAGTATAGACTAAGGAGAGGGATAGCTGGTCAAATGGTGGTATAGACCAAGGAGACGGATAGCTGGTCAAATGGTGGTTCCATTCCAACTTTTCCAAGGAATCTCCATACTGCTTTTCATATTGGCTGCACCAATTTGCTGTCCCACCAGCAACGTATGAGTGTGCCCTTTTTCCCCACATCCTCGCCAACACTTATTGTTGTTTGTCTTCATAATAGCTGCCATTCTGACTGGAGTTAGATGGTATATTAGAATAGTTTTGATTTGCATTTCTCTAATTGCTAGAGATGGTGAACATTTTTTCATATATTTGTTGATTGATTGTACATCATCTTCTGAGAAGTATCTATTCATGTCCTTGGCCCATTTATTGATTGGGTTATTTGTTTTTTTGGTGTTTAGCTTTTTGAGTTCTTTATATACATAGAGATTAGTGCTCTAGATGATGTGTGAGGGGTAAAAATTTGCTCCCAAAATGTCGGCTCTCTATTCACCTCACAGATTGTTTCTTTTGCTGAGTAGAAACTTTTTAGTTTGACTCCATCTCATTTATTTATTCTTGGTTTTAATTCTTGTGGTATAGGGGTCTTATTAAGGAAGTTGGGGCCTAATCCCATATGATGAGGATTTCGGCCTACTTTTTCTTCTATTAGATGCAGAGTCTCTGGTTTAATTCCTAGGTCCTTCATCCACTTTGAGTTGAGTTTTGTGCATGGTGAGAGATAGAGGTTTAATTTCATTTTGTTGCATATGGATTTCCAGTTTTCCCAGCATCATTTGTTGAAAAGGCTATTTTTTCTGCAATGCATGTTTTTGCACCTTTGTCTAACATAATATAATTGTAATTTTGTGGGCTAGTCTCTGTGTCCTCTATTCTGTACCATTGGTCTACCAGTCTGTTTTGGTGCCAATACCATGCTGTTTTTGTTACTATTGCTCTGTAGTATAGTTTAAGTTATGGTAGAATGATGCCACCTGCTTCACTCTTCCTGCTAAGGATTGATTTAGCTATTCCGGGTCTCTTATTTTTCCAGATGAATTTCATGATTGCTTTCTCTATTTCTATGAGGTATGCCATTGAGATTTTGATTGGAATTGCATTAAATCTGTATAGTGCTTTTGGTAGTATGGTCATTTTGATAATATTAAATATTATTAATTATTATTAATATTATTAATATTAATAACTCTGCCTATCCAAGAGCAAGGTAGATCTTTTCATCTTCTAAGGTCTTCTTTGATTTCTTTCTTTAGGGTTCTGTAGTTTTCATTTTATAGATCTTTTACCTCTTTCATTAAGTTGATTCCCAAGTTTTTTTTTTTTTTTTTAGGCTATTGTAAATGGGGTAGTTTTCCTCTTAGAGAATTTGTCACTGATATACAGCAATGCCTTTGATTTATGGGTGTTGATTTTATAACCTGCTACTTTGCTGAATTCATTTACCAGTTCTAAACGTTTTCTGGTGGAGCTTTTTGGGTCTTTTAGGTATAAAATCTGTAGTCAGCAAATAGTGCCAATTTAAGTTCTTCTTTTCCTATATGTATCCCTTTAATTTCTTTTGTCTGTCTAATTGCTCTGTCCAGTGTTTCAAGGACTATGTTAAATAGAAGTGGTGAAAGAGGGCATCCTTGTCTTGTTCCAGTGTTTAGAGGGAATGCCTTTAATTATTCTCCATTTAGAATGATGTTGGCCTTGGGCTTAGTGTAGATAGCCTTTACAATGTTGAGATATGTTCCTGTTATCCCTAGTTTTTCTAGTGTTTTGAACATGAAGGGGTGCTGTATTTTGTCAAATGCTTTTTCTGAGGCTATTGAGATGATCATATGATTCTTACCTTTGAGCCTATTGATGTGATGAATTATGTCTATTGATTTCCTTATGTTGATCCAACCTTGAATACCTGGGATAAATCCCACTTGATCATGGTGCACGATCTTTTTGATATGTTTCTGTATTCGATTTGTCAGAATTTTATTGAGAATTTTTGCATCTTTGTTCATTAGAGATATTGGTCTAAAGTTTTCTTTCTTTGATGTGTCTTTGCCTGGTTTTGGAATCAGGGTGATATTGGCCTCATAGGATGAGTTTGGAAGTGCTGCCTCTTTTTCTATTTTCTGAAATAAATTGAAGAGTATTGTTATTAGTTCTTCTTTAAAGGTCTTGTAGAACTTGGCTGTGTAACTGTCCAGTCCTGGGCTTTTCTTTGTTGGTAGGCTTCTGATGGTGTCTTCTATATCATCACTTGATATTGGTCTGTTTAAATTGTGTATATCTTTCTGATTCAATCTGGGCAAGTCGTTTGACTTATACATGATGGTGGACAATAAACTGGGGGTGGGGCTTAGGTCGATATGCTGAGGAGGTAGGATGTGAGGATATAGAGTTAATATATCTTAGGAAGTGTGAAGGAGAAATCTAACGAAGAAGGTCAGTAGCAAGAAAACAGACAGGAAGTAATTTAGAGTAGGCAAGTACCTCAGATAACAGTAGAGTACATGAAACAAACACACATATGTATTTAGAAAAATACAGATGTTAAAACAGTAAAATCTGGGGGAGGGGAAGATAAGTGAAAGAATAAAAAGGAAAAGAAAAAAAGAGCATATACAACACCTCTATATTATATTATTCAGATGACTCAGTCCTCAAAGTCCTATTTCATGCAAAGTTCTTGGTTTCATATATGTTGGGGATGTGAGGGCCAAAGGATAGAGGATTAGAAGAGAAAAAACAAACAAACAAAAAACTTGAAGGAAGAAATCAGGTTGTAGCTAGCTTTAGAGATCAGCAACTTTCCTGCTTCTCTTCTCATCCATTAGGTGGGGTCCTCTTTGTAAACTGGTGTCTCTGTCCTCTGGATGGTGGAGGTAATCAGGGTGGGAAGACTGGTCCCAGCGCAGGGCACCTGGATGCAGGGAGAGTCACCCACAAGTCCCTGCAGAAAGACTGCACCTCTCTGGTCTCTTTTTGGGACCGCTCATATGACTTGAGCACCCGATAATATCTCCCTCTCTTGCCTGGCGATTTCCCAGTTCCTGGTCTGTTAGGCTCCAATCTTTAGCCCTGTCTCCCTCTCCCCTAGCAGTTCCCAATTGAGGAAACTCTCACCCAAGTCTCCTGTGGGCTGCTCCCTGGTTGTACTGCACACTTGTGTTGGGCGGCTACTGTGCTGGGTTACTGCTGCTGGGGAGGGGGGAATGTTGGAAACCTGGTACCTGGCCACTGGAGATCTGATCTGGGAACTGTCCCCAGCTAACATGGTGAGAATGTTGAATCAAGATGGGGAAGGTCTTCTTTCAGCACTGGGGTGTTGTCAGGTGATTCTACTAAGGCGCTCGCCCAAGTCTTGCGTGGGCTAGAACTTCAGGCTTTGGGTCCTGCTCCAATGCAGGGCGTCCTACTTGAACACTGAGGCCTGAGCCCCACACAGGGTCACAGCGCTGGTGATTTCTTCAGAGAGCAGCTGGATTGGGGTCCTCTAACCCTCTCAGAGACGCAGTATTCCAACCAGGTGAGATCTGTGGGCATGGTGGCATGGGGCGCGGGGTGGCTCACTCCCTTCCTGCCACCATGTTTCCTAATTCTCCAGATTATTTTCATTAATTTGCGTTTTCTCTAGAAATTCTGGCATAACTAAAAGGATAGGCTAGATTAGTAGCCAAATTGGAATTTGAAGTTACAATGCCCCAAATAAACTAATGAAGGTTTGAATTAGAAGAAAAAATATTTTTGTGCCCATAAATTTTATTTTAAAAATATTTAAAACTTATTTTTAAAAATTAAGTTGACAAAAACTGTATGAATTTATGATGTACAACATGATATTTTGATATATGGATACATTGTAAAATGGCTAAATTAAGCTAATTAATGCAGGCATTGCCTCCTGTACTTATCATTTTTGGTAACAGGAATATTTAAAATCCATTGTTTTAGAAATTTTCAGGTATAGAGTATATTATTATTTAGTATAGTCAGCATGATATATGATAGATTTCTTAAACACGTTCCTTTGTAAAAATTTTATTTTTTTAATTTTAGTTTTTGGTATTGGAGATTGAACTCAGGGGCACTTGACCACTGAGCCACATCCCCACCGTATTTTGTATTTTATTTAGAGACAGGGTCTTACTGACTTGCTTAGCACCTTGCTTTTGCTGAGGCTGGCTTTGAACTCACAGTTCTCCTGCCTCAGCCTCCCAAGCCACTGGGATTACTGGTGTGTGCCTCCACACCTTGCTAAAAATTTTATTTTTAAAGCAAATGTTAATGATACCTGAGCATTGACAACCCCAGGAAAAAATACAGAAAAGGGAATAAACAGAAAGAACAAAATGCCCACATAACTCAGACACAGGGAAATAAATGATTGGCATGTTTTTTTGCATGGATTGTTGGAGAGTTGAGATTTTTTTAATATAGGACTATTTTACTCATGTGCCATTGAACATG
The DNA here is from genome assembly GCF_047511675.1 of Marmota flaviventris. Taxonomy (NCBI): domain Eukaryota; kingdom Metazoa; phylum Chordata; class Mammalia; order Rodentia; family Sciuridae; genus Marmota; species Marmota flaviventris. Next base: position 32,646,487 of record NC_092511.1, on the reverse strand, counting down.
GTTTTGTGCATTTGCTAGTAGCCATTTAAGACGTCAGGGCAAGATATTTTGGATTCATATGCCCTTTTCTCCTAATGGCTTTGACAGAAGAACAGAACACAGCCTTTACATAAAAGACATCTTCTCTAGTTTTTGTGAAGTGATGTGTCATTCTATGGACACTAAAATAAACTAATAAACTTCTATTTCTGCTTTGGATGCAGAAAATTAGAAACTGCATATCTCCAATTGTAACAAACAATAATAATAAAAGTCATGTGTTCTATAAATTCATAACCTATCTTGAATTTAATGAAGAGAATATAGGCAAACAATTCTCCAGAAATTTAAAGAAAAATAAGTACCTCCAAGAAGAAATGAGGAACATTAACTTATTTGGAGCAGAATATAGGAAAGTGGTCTACATGCCAGAGAAAAGATTTAAGAGTATTTCAGCTACCATTTTAAGTGGACTTCCAAAGCCAAGTTTGGAGGATAATGAAAGAATAGAATCCTAGGGATCCATACACACAATGGAAATTTGTGTCCACTTTCAGGGCAGATTGCACTCCATAGACCTTGCCCTGTTCTCAAAATATGGGATACAGGGTAGGGAATACAAAAGACATCTCTTAGTGGTGAGGAGAGGTCTTGAATGTGGGGGACCGTTCATTTCAGGATCCTTATCTTTTATATGGAAAAAATAAATAAAACACCCATTTCTCCAAATGAAAAAAAAAATAGGCTGCCTAGCAAAGAGAAGATAAGTCTAAATATAATCTCCAGATTATAAATGAAGATTCATTATTGAAGAAGGAAAAAAAAATCCTTTATTCCTGGGTAGAAGCATAAAGTTCTAATGGTCCACACCATTAGAGATCTCTACCAATGGAGTAGGAAAATAAAATCTCTCCAGCACAAGCCGGGGAGAAGACGTGGAAGGTAAGAGAGGGAGAGACAGACAGACAGACACACACACACACACACACACACACACACACACACTGAAGCACAGAGACAAAGAAAATGTTTAGACTCAAAGCCTAATGGTGAGGGTGGAATAGAAACATTGAGAAAAACATTCTGACAACACAGTCCTCGCAGTCAGCAAGAGGGAACACTAGAGGAATTCTAAAAGAGCGCTTTACTAGATATAATGATAGAAACAACAAAGCCCAAACACAGTTTAACTTCTGAACAGAGGAGTCAAACCTCCACAGTGAAGACTTACTAGAAGAGCAAACATGCTCATTTTTAGGTGTTTGTCCTATTTACTTCAAATAATTTTGCTATTTATTAACCAGACATTATAAAACATATTAAAAAGCAAGGAAAAAGAAAATACTCTCTAATGACAAAGAAATCAACAAAATCAGAATCAAATATGATCCAGATGGTGAAACTCTCTTACAGGGAATTTAAATTACAATGTTTAATGTACAAAGGACTAATGGAAAAGATGTACAAATATGAATGACTGTATGGGGAATTTGAGCAGGTGGAAGGAATAAGTAAAAAAATCAAATAAAGATGTTAGAAGAAAACAAGTAATGTAGATAAAGAATACTTTCTGTGTGCTTTTGATAAGCAGTTAATTCAGTACACTCAGCAGATGAACTATTGAATTTGAAAGAAGTTTAATAGAAGATATCCAAACTCAAACATTAAAAAAAAAAAAAAAAACAGGAGAAAACAATTCAGACTAGTGCATATGAAAACTATGGGCTAATAGTAAGTGTTCTGACATAACCTTAGTTGGGAATCTCAGAAGGAGAAGAAAGAGGAAACAGAGAATAAACAATATTTTAATGGAACAGTGATTTACAACTTGCCCAAAATAATAAAAAATATTAGACCAGGGGTCTAAAAACAATATGAAAAATAATGATGATATAATTTATTTTTTGAAAAACATTGTAAAAATGATAAATCTCTGGAATCCATAACTGAATAAGAAAGGGGAAAGCATAAAGACTACCAAGACCAGGAATAATAGGAAAAAAAATGTAAATACCAATATACATTTAAATAATAAGAACCAAGATGTATTGACAACTTTATACACATATGATAACTAAAATAATATATTCTTTAAAAGACACAAATTTTGAAGCTCAAATAGAGAACCCAAATAATTTGAATCAAATAAAAAAATTAAATTAGTTTAAATCTTTCCATGGAAGTTAATTATAGGCCCAATGGCTTCACTGTTGAATTATACTAAATTTTTAATAAAAAAAATACCAAATCTAGAAAAAGTGTTCTAGAAAGTAAGTGTAAATATTTCCCAATAAATTTTATGAGCCACCATTATCTGATAATAAAACCAGAATAATATAAGAAAATATAGATCATTCAACCTCATGAATATATTCCTCTCCAAAAAAACCTCAACAAAATATTTCTGAGTTGTATTTAAAGTGATTAAAACATGAACATATGATAAGGAGATAAAGACCTGCTTCAGGGCATACATTAACATAAATAGTTAATTAATGCAACTACTGAGCTAGAAATTTGAACCTCTGACCACACCTTTTTCTTTTTTGTTCAGTAGTATGTGTATCAACAACTTTATTTCATCTCATTAACATTTGCAAATACCATATTTTGCACACTTTTAAGAGATTGGTTTAAAATATTGTGATTTTTGCACTTCTAATGGTAGTAATTTGAACGTCTCTTTTGAGATGACTATCAGTGTTCTCCTTAGTACTGGGAGTAGAGTTATTAGCATCTTTAAGTAGATTACAGGTTCCTTCAAGAACCCAAACCAATTCAGGAAACTCATCCTTAATAGTCTATTCTCTACTGCCACATACAGACAGTCATAAAGTCTATAAAGGTTAGGGTTCTCCACATAATAGGATGTATATGTCTTTGGAAAAACATTTATTACAAGGAATTGATTCACATAATTATGAAGGCTGTCAAGACCTGAGATCTGTAGTCAGCAAATTGGAGACCTAGAGGAGTCAATGTTGTTGTTTCATCCTGTGTGCAAAGACCTAAGAACCAGGAAAGGTGATGGTGTAGCTCCAGCCCCATGGCTGGCCCACTCAAGACCCAGAAGACTGAATGCTTCAGTTCAAGTCTGAAGGCAGATAAAATAATAGTGTCCCAGCTGGAAGGCTGTCTGGCAGGAGGGATTCCCTCTTTTTTAAAAAATTTATTTTTAATTAGTTCTAATCAGTTATACATGACAGCAGAAAGCTTTTCCATTCATTGTACACAAATGGAGCACAACTTTTAATTTATCTGGTTGTACATGATGTAGAGTTGCACCACATGTGTGGTCATACATGTACCTAATGATGTTTGTCTCATTCCACCAGATTTCCTACCCACTTCCCTCCCTCCTCTTTGCCCAATCAAAGTTCCTCCATTCTCCCCACACCGTCCCCCACCCCATTATGGATGAACATCCATTTATCAGAGAGAACATTCGGCCTTTGATTTTTTTGGAATCGATTGGCTTACTTCTCTTAACATGATATTCTCCAACTTCATCCATTTACCTGCAAATGCCATAATTTTATTCTCTTAATGCTGAGTAATATTCCTTTGTGTATATAGACCACAGTTTCTTTATCCTTTCATCTATTAGATTCCCTCTTATTTTTAATTTTTGTTCAAGTCATGATAAGAGTCACCCATATTAGGGAGAACAATCTGTTTTAGTTCTTTTACAATTTAGATGTTAAATTCATCCAAAACACATTTGAAGAAATACCCAGAATAATATTTGACCAAGTATTCAACTGAATTTATCATATGTATGTGATTTCATACAATAAATTGATTTTTGAAAAATGTGCAAGCTATCTCAATAGTAAAGGATAGCTTTTCCAACAAATAATGTTTGAATAATTGAACATCCATATGCAAAAAAATGAACTTCAAACTATATCTCATACCATATTAAATATAACATACATAATCATAAATATAATTATTAAATATAAGATAATAATGTTGCAAAAATAAATTTCTCTGACCTGAACTTCTTAGACATGATATCAAAAGCAAAATCTATAAAATAAAAAAAATTGATGATTTAGTTTTGACAAAATTAAGAATTTCTACTCTTCAGAATAGATTATTCTCTTCTTCTCTTGTGAAAACGCAAGTTATAGAGTAAGAGAAAACAAATAACCAAATATCTATAAGATTAAAAATAAGTCCTGCATCTTGAACATATTTAAAAAAACTTGCAAAACTCAACAATAAGGAAATAAAAGAAAACAATAAAATGAGGGGCAATAATTTTTAACAAACAGGTAACCAGAGATGATATATGGAAGACAAAGAAGCACATGAAAAAGTTCTAACCATTATTAATGATTAGGGAATGCAAAATAGTAACACAATGAGACAACTACACACTAATACAGAATGATCATGGAAAAAATAAACAGAAAGAAAAATGGATAATGCCAAGTGCTGACAAAGATTTCAAGAAGCTGACACATTCATACAGTGCTGGACATTATATAAAATGTCATATCAGCTTGAAAGAAAAGTTTGTCAATTTCTTATAAAGTTAAACTTATGAATATTCATATAACCAGCAATTCTACTTTTAAGTATTTACTCAACCACAATGAACCCTTAATCACACAAACAGATCTTTACACAAATGTTTAGAGATATTTTATATACACTTACCCCCAAACTGCAAAGTCTTACCAAAGGCTTTCCATGGGTATAGATAAATAAATAAACCAGGGTACAGCCACATGATTAACTATTTGTTCAGTAAATAAATGAACTACCAACCTATACAACAACATGGCCCAATCTCACATTCACTATGTTAACCCAAAGGAGCCAGACTCAGATGGCTGTGTAATATACTGCTCCATTTACATGACATTTGGAAATAAGAAAAATGATGAGAACAAATACTGATCAAATCTTGCCAGCAACTTAAGCTGCAGGAAGATCATCTACATAGGGACATGAATGAGGGAATTTTTTGATGCTGATGAACATAATACTTTGATTGTGGTATTACCCAACCACACTTGTTTTTGAAGCTTACAGAATTGTACACTGAAAGGGTAAATTTACCGAATGGCAATTTACATATTATCCCATATATAATTTACCTTAAATATATTTTTTGTCTAACCACTCCCACACTAAATAGGAAAAAAATGTACCAGAAATGTTTTGATGATTAAAATATCAAAAAATAATAAATCAAGCTATTTTATGAATTCATGGATAGTTTTCATATTAAAAAGATTAAGAAAGAACACAAAGACCTGTAAGTTAACAGTATTCTATTTTTTCATTGTATCTTTAAATTGTTTTTCTTGGAATAAATCATCTTACTAATAATATGAAATATGGCCAAGTTAACTTGGTAGTCTGGGGAATCTCTAGATATCTCTAGTAAATGCAAATAGACCCAGTCTCTTCATTATTTAGTTAGCTTACTTTAATTATATTTCCTGCCACTCAGGATTCTTAACATAATATGTAAGAAGATATTATTAAAACTTCTTATTTATTTTATAGTCTCCTCTTAAATCAGTTATGGGCCCTTAACCAGCTCTTTCCTGGTTTACATGAATTGCAGATAACAAGCCATTTTCTGTCTTAGAGATCTGACAATTCAGTGCCTTGGTGTCATATCATATACAGTGATTTTGTTTCAGATCCTTTTGAAGACAGAGGAATAAATTCTAAATTATCCTAATATTAGTGAGTCTTCCATCACATTAATAAAGCTCTACTTTTCCAGAAGATGGAAAAGAATTCTACCAAATGGAGTATGACAATCCCAAGAATGAATCATATTATGTGTTTACAAGTCCAAGATATCACTAAGAGCTGGCATTTATATGTTTGTAAAGAATATATTATACTTAATAATAGTCATATGTAAAATATATAAATTTAGCAACTATTATTAGTGTTTTTGACAAATAGTTAATTGCTGGATTTAATAGATGTTAACAGTGTGAACAAAAGAAAATTATCCTTATGCATTTTAAATATGCCCCTACAAATGCACTGTTACTGAAAGGCATTATTCTATATCTATATTATATGAACAAGGTATTATGTGTGGCCAAAAATAAAGGCTAATTGTTAACTTTGTATTGTTGATAATTAAATGAGGTCATCTTAAAAGTCTTTCCTAACTAGGTATAAATCTTACTAAAAACAAGTAAAGAAAACAGGACCATCTGGCTCAACTTTCAGTGTTATACTTCACAATAAGAATGAAGTGATTGTGTCACTGTGTAGGAGTGTGTTCCAATTATCAATAATTTAAAATATTCTAATGAAAAGGGGTTATTAAATATTTATACAAGTCCCTTTATGTTGATAAACTGCTGTGATTACTTTTTTGAATACTCTTCACATAAAGAAAGAGAGGAGTCCCTGAGCTGTATTTTCAACATGGAGAAAACAATCAACAGATCAAGGGAACATTATTTTTGATTAGCTACAGATGGGATTTCTGTGTGATTTTAGAAGTAGTTTCAGGAAGAGAAACATTGAATATGGGAAGCCATCCTTGAGTTATTTGAGATCTTCACTCTGCCTTGGAGCCAAGGAGATTTTGGTTTGGCATTGCAAGCTATTTTGTGCCTCCTCCCACTTAATGGATTGCTTAATGCACATGACCTCTGTCTTCCATCTGCTAGGAAGACTGAACTCTTAGCTCTGGAGTTGGGCATGACCCATTGGGAACTGGACAGCCCACCTCCTACCTTAATTGGCTGAGAATTCTGTAGAAAGCCTTTGAAGTTCCCCCATATAAATAAACCAAACGCAGGTTCTCACTCTCTCTTTCCAGCCTGGAAGCTCAATCCTTAAGGTTGAAGAGCCATCCTGCCCCCCTGCTCTTTAAAAATATTTTCTGTGTTATGTGATTTTTCGCAGTACCTCTCAGGCAGCTCACTCCACGCAGGGGAACCCAGCTTCTTTCGCCTACGCAGGGCCCGGTAGAGAATGGAAGTATCAAAAAGTTGAGAAATTTATTATATGAACATATTTAGCATATAATTTCCACTAATATTATATTAAATATCATGTTACTGTGACTAGCAAATGCGTAGTTTACAATTCAATAAGATCCAACCTAGGTAAGAACTGTCAAAAACAGGCTAAGGTCTCTTCTTTATTAGATGGATCAAAGGTAAAAAATCCAATGGGAGTTAGGCATTTTTCTCACCACCCTTCTAAGAGCTCAAAGTGTAACTCTTTGAAACCCAATGTGGTACTGAGAGTGTTGAAAGAAATTGAAGACTAGAGCCAACTGCTGCTGCCAGGGTGAAATGCTTCTGTTGGCACTATGTGACCAGAACAGCAAACAGGAAGCAGGAAACTCTTTCGGCTTCTGTTGCCTTTTCCTCTCCCTCTGCTGATGGCATCTATTGGCAGGTCCTATTAAGATAGCTGAACTATAAGAAAAATGTAAACTGCAGAGTCCTAACTTGTATATCGACAAATGCTTAACAATTTGTATACAAAAAAGCAAAAGCCTTGCTTTATTTAGAACTAGACTATTATTATTATTATTATTATTATTATTATTATTATTATTATTATTAAAGATTTTTGTTGTTGTTGTTGTAGTTGGACAAAATACTTTCATTTTTTTATTTATTTTTATGTAGTGCTGAGGATTGAACCCAGGGCCACACACATGCTAAGCGAGCACTCTACCACTGAGCCACAACCCTAACCCATAACTAGGCTATTATTATAGTGTAAATATTTTCGCCATAGTTAATTTAATGATATGGAAATGATGAAACAGTATCAAGGTATTAGTCAGATGCAATGCAGATGTGACTGATGCATATTACTTCAATGTAGATAGTAGCATAATGGAGTAAAGGAATTAAGTAGTGATGTTTTGAGTATTCACATTTTTTTTATTTAGTATAATTTATTTAATATCAAGTTTGTGTGTGTGTGTGTGTATGTGTATGTGTATGAAGAAAATTTAGCAATTGGCTCTTGTGTACTGGTATGAGTTGGCTCTAGAATGCCACTGGATCCCAGCCCAGCATTACAATGTGAGGATAGAGAATAGATTTGGACCAGAGACAAGAGTTTATAAACAGGAGCAGTTCACTATTTTAGTTATTCAGCCTCCATATACACTTATTTGAAAACTTTATGCTTCTTTCTAAAAGGCACCAACTAACCCTTTTTTAATAAAGATGTACCCACCGTAGAGATTACAAACTCCCAAGTCTGTCTCAATCACTGGGCAATGATAAGGCTCCCCTTATTGTCCTAGTGTAGTGGCACCTCCTTTCTCTGCAGAAAGGTCTTAACTGGTCTTCTCCAGAAATCTTCATCATGGCTGATTTTTAGGACTGTCAGCAAAAGAGTCTCTACACAAGGGTTTAATATTTTCGAGTCACCCTGTTTTACTTGGCCACTGGCCGGGAAGAAATCGGCACTCTAGGTGCTAGACACCCGCTTACTAGTTTTTCACAAACATGTACCTAATATGGTAGTTTGTAGAAATGTGTAAACAACACCTCTGGCCTTGAGCTGGGGCTTCACAGAGATGTCTACATTTCTAAGATAATAGAAGTTATCAATCAGGCTCCATGGTAACAACTGGTAGGGGGAGGAAAGAAAGGGGAGAAAAGCTCTCCCCTTCTCAGATGTTGTCCTTGAAGGGTTAACTTGTCCAGAACAATGAAAGAAAAAATTTGTTTTATATAAATTTCTGCAGACTGTGAACTTCTGAGCCCCTCCCCTTTCATGCTGAGGTATAAAATTCTGAAACTACCTGAACTTGGGGTTCAGGGGATTACAGCCAAAACTTTGCCCTCTGAACCTGGCTGCAAATACTGCTGTTTTCGTTGCCTTGCCTCCTCTATCCCTACAACAGTAGCTCTGTCTGTTTGTGAGGGGTTAAAGAATAAATTGCAATAGCAAAACCTGCTGTCAATCTTTATATGAAATAATAAGAGGAAAGGAGAATAAAAAGGGAATTAGTTAACCGATACAACATAAATGAGTCTAACAAAGAAGCATATATGCACAGTTGCTATGGTCCTTTTTTCTGTAAATGACTGTGAAATTTTAGTTGATATTTATAGTTTTCTTATTTCACTGACCACTGATTCCCTCCCCTGTTCGCCACCTCCCACCCCCCCCCCAACACACATCCCACACATCAGCATCTTAAATGGTTGTGACTCTACCTGGTGATTATCAGGAGATTTGGAATCTCCAATGACTCTTTCTTCAGTGGTTTTTCTATTAAATTTTATAATTGGATATGGAAGTAATAAGTATCTCAGAGAATCCCTAGTGTTTCAGATAAAGTCATTGTATAGCAAAAACTTATTTTATCCTTAGTAATCATGAATAATTTTCTCCTTTGTCCTCTTCTCTACCTATTCATTCATTGACATAAAGAACCCCAAATGGACAGGTGACAGTTTCAACTTTGAAATAAGTGGAGCTACATCAGGTCTTCTGTAAAAACTTTACTCCCCCCAAAAAATTAAGACCCCCAAAGCCATCAGCACCCAAAATTTCTGAGTCAGGAAGAAAAATTTCCTGAATATATTCTTAGTTGCAATAGCAAAGAGATTCTCTCCTCCTTCTTGAAGAGTTGTACCTGTGTATTCTGTTTGAATGAAATAGCACTTTGTACAGGTTTCTGCTGTAATAGATAATCTGTATTCTGTATGATAGCACGTAAGTATGTCAGGGCATTTGTTTTATGACCAACATCATGACTGAATCTTTGGCTATTGGCTACATTTTATAGGTGTTTCAAGCCAGGGTATGACAGTGAGGTGTTATATGGGAAAAACACTGAATCTGTGGACCTGATCATCTCCCCCTCTTCTTCAGTAAAATAAGTTCCTTGATTATAAGAAACTTGTGTGGACTATATAGAATAGGGAATTCTCTGTATTCACAAATGGTGATGTTAACAGGGAAAGCAAATCCATATCTAAAATTCATGGGCCCAGTTAACTGACAGCATAAACACAAAACTTTTCTAAGAGTATATGTCTTGCATTAGTTATTTGTACCACAAAAGGGGGGAAAATGGCAGGAAATAAAGTGCCAAGAAATTTTAGGAGATAATGGATACGTTTATGGCATTGATAGTTTAATAGTTTATACTTATCTAAAAACACATCAGGTTGCATACGTTAAATATCTATAGCATTTTGTATTACTTTGATTATCTTTCACTAAAAACAGTTAAGGGGAGGGGGGGAAGAAAAGCTAACAGGCAGGGGAAAAATCTCTTCTCCTGATTTCCAACTTTCCTTCTGTTCCCCCTACTGCCAGGAAGCTGGTTTACAAAGGAAGTCTGGTTTACAGAGTCTAACCTTGGCAATAACACAAAGCTGGCTGTAGAAGAGTGGATTTGAATGTGAGAATCAGAACATTTTGGCTATTAGCTACTTATATTTTATTTGAATAAAAATCACCGTTTTATTTATGAAATAAATAAAATATATTATTGAGTACCGAGTAGATGCTAGATGTTTTTGACAAATAAATGATCCAAAACAGATGCCTGGACTCTCATGAAGCTTCTGTTGTATTCCTAGATATTAGTCAAGCTGTCACCTTGGCTATATATACTTGCAAAATAAGAGGAAAATGGATTTACAAAATATATTACAAATAATCTGGCAGTGATTAAGAAAATATTTCTCTGAGGAACTATCACTGAGCTGGGAGGTAAAGATCAGTAAGAGTTTACTAGATAAACTATAAGGTGGCTGCACTGGGCAGCACAATTACAGATGGGAGGAAGAGGCCTAGCAGAGGCCTTATGGAGGGAGCTGGTACAATACAACCAAGAAGAACTGAGGGGTACAGTGTCTGGGCTACAGAGGTTTAAAGAGAGAAGTTTTCCAGGAAAACATTATGTAAACCAAATGTTTTAAAGGATTTCAGTTCATACAAAGAGTGGCTGGAGACTTTTAAGAGAGAGATTTCAGTTCTGACAATTTAAAATAAAGGTTCTACAATTTGTGTGTGTCTGAGCTGATAAATGGAGATCAGTTAATAACCAATTGTGGTAAGAGATAAAAGTAGCTCTAGGGTATTGGCAGTGGAGATGGACAGAAGAGCAGAACCTTAATATAAACTTAGAAAGTAAAATCAACAAGTTAGTTGACAAATTATTTATAAGACAAATGAAAATGTCAAGAATGCCTCTTACATTCCTGACTTGGACAACTTTTAAATGTCAGCACCATTGACTGATTGATTGCAAACAATAATAGAAGAGAATATCCTGATATTCCTGGATATATTGAGTCAGCTAAGTAAAGATATCTAAAATGCATATTATCAGATTTTCTGCAAAAAGCACATTTAAAGTAAATAAATCAAACTAAATATATAAACACAATTTTATTTAAAATGGTACAGATGTCTGTTCATGATAGCTAGATTTTAAAATTTGTTTTGTGTTATTAATCTGTCATTATCCTTCTCATTTACCAAGTTCTTTTTGCTCTTCTTTTTTTTATATATTTATTTTTTAGTTGTAGCTGGACATAACACCTTTATTTTATTCATTTATTTTTATGTGGTGCTGAGGATCGAACCCAGGGTCTTGCACGTGCAAGGTGAGCCCTCTACCGCTGAGCCACAACCCCAGCTCTCTTTTTGCTCTTCTTAACAACTTGCATGTAAAGCTACTATTCTAAGCCAATATTCTTAAACATTAATTTCAACTTTGTTTTCCTTAATCATTAAGTGAAAATAAGGAAAAAAATTAGAGATAAGAGTTGTTCAGTAAGATATATATGTATGTATGTGTGTGTGTGTGTGTATATATATATAAATTATATATACATATACATATACATATATATATATATATATATATATATATATATATATATATATATATATTGTTGTTTATTTGCTAGGTTTTTGGGTTTTGGTACCAGGGATTTAACCAGTGGTGCTTAGCCATAGAAGCACATCCCTGGCCCTTTTTATTTTTAATTTTGAGATAGGGTCTCACCAAGTTCCTCCAGGCCTTGCCAAATTGCTGCTACTGGCTTTGAACTTGCAATCCTCCTGCTTCAGCCTTCTGAGCCACTGAGATTACACACTATTATCCTGAATTAGCAGATGGTTGTTAAGCTAGTTTTTTTTTTTCTTTTCCCCTTTCTACAATTTGAAGAATTTGCGGTCCTTTTGCATCATGATTTGTATTTCTGTAGACTAAATCCTGAGCACTACCTCCTAAGCTCCCTCACCACCCATTCTACCAATGAATATCACCAGCAAGAGAACAGAGCTGAAGGAAATAGATGGAGGAGTATTTGTTTTCCACTCTCTCCAGTTTGAGCAGTGTTTGCATTTTCATGATGACAGTTCCTGCTGGAATTATCTTTTTTCCTGTCTCCTAGGCTCTTTGGACTCTGATAACATTCCTTCTTTCCTTGTCCCTTCAGACCTAGGGGTGGTGATGGGTTTCAACTGTTGCTAGGAGAAAGTTGCTTCAATCTCCTTTGTTGAGTCACTTCTGCTAATGGTTTCTGCATTCAGATCAGATATTTAAAGCATGAGTGGAATTATTCTACCTCCTAGGATGCTCAATAGTTCTACATTTTAGCTTTATTTGAGCTGAAAATTATAAGAAGATTTTCTTTCCCAAATCACTTCCTTTCATTATGTTCACCATACTCTAAATTAGGGCTTAGCAAACTTGCTCTGCGACATTTGAACATTATAGATCATACAGCCTATGATACAAACATTGGTATCTGTCATTGTAACATGAAAGCAAACATAGATGTCATAAAAAGGAGTGAACATGGCTGTCAATCAATCTTTATTTACAAAAACAAGTGCATAGTCCCAATTTGGCCTGAGGACTGTCACCAGCTCCAGCTAATAGTTAAATGAAAACATCCAATCATCCATTTACTTACCCCACGGACATTGCAATTTACCAACAGTTATACTACTGTAGTTTTCCATATTTAATTAAGTTCTTGGTTTTGATAAATGTAGTTTCTGAAATGAACTGCATAAGAATAACTGATAACATAAAACTTAAAGGTGATTTAGAAAAATCTTATGATGCAATACAAAATCATAAATGAAGTACTTTGATTTATTTATTTAATTTTTGGTACTGGGGATTGAATCCAGGGGTACTTAACACTAAGCTACATCCCCAGTCTTTTTTATTTTTTGTTTTGAAACAGAGTCTCACTAAGTTGCTAAGTGTCTTACTAAATTGTCTAGGCTGGCTACAAAACTGCAGTCCTCCTGCCTCCTGCCTCAGCCTCCAGAGGCTGGAATTACAGGAATGCATTACTGTGCCTAACTAACAGTACTCTGAAAATACTTAATGTACCACACATATTTAAGATATTAATGATTTTTCTAAGCCCCCTGGATTTTTTTTTTTGACACTTTACCACTGAAATTACATTTCTAGCCTTTTGAGACAGGGTCTCACTAAGTTTCTGATGCTGGGCTCAAAACTTGCAATCCTGCCTAGGCCTCCTTAAACACTGGGATAACAGGAGTAGCCTTCCCACCTGACAACTCCCAGATTATTATAGACATAAATTAAGCACTTAATATGCTAAATGTGCAATGAATTATAATCAAATCTTCAGTTATCTATATGAGAAACAGTCATGTTATATTTGTAGCAAATCTGGAGGGCGTAACACCTCAAAATTCTTTAGTCAATATTGTCTAGCTGAGATTCATCACTGTGTCCAGGAAATATAATTTTATTTTAATACTAACCTGTAGAAGAAAAAAGTTACAACATATATCATCAAAATTTTTTTGAAATTTCAAAACAAAATACAAATTAGCATGAGAATTCCCACCTTTTGCAATAATCATCTGCCCCTCCCTTAATTTTTGTAATACTCAAATATCATGTACCAGTATCCCACTTCTTTCTGTAACCTATCCTACTCTATCCTCCATTTCTCTAGCATTTGTTTTCAAAATCTGAAAAAACATAAATAGTATTTTTATTTGATGAGATACCACATAAAATGGGAAAAAAAATCAAAATCAATGTTACACGCCCCCCTGTGCCACCAAAAACTATGGCTTTAGCACATGGTAACTTCACAGAATCTACTTTATGTAGCCTAGTGGAAATATTTTAATAGATGCTAATGATCAAGGATAAATGCTTAACTACTTACATATTGTACATAGAGAACTATAAATACCACCTAAAATAAATCACGATAAGACAGCTTTTAATATTAGGGATTTGGGAACATATCGTCTGCAAAATCTGAAAATATCCTACTAGAGTCTAGAGAAAGAAACGAAGAATAAGAGGCTCAAAGACACGTTTCTCCCTCTGTGTCCTTGTGTGTGTCTCTGTGTTTTTTGTTTAAGAACAGCTGTTATTTTCAAATTAGAAATTGCTTCATTAAATTATTAAATAAAAGCAACAGCTAGATAGTCTAGAGTTACACCTTTTTTACTTAACAACTCTCTCCATCGCACACGGTGTCAGAGAAAAATCCTGAAAGGCAAGGTGAAAATGTGGAGTGGAATCCTGTAGATGGTAGAGAAAATATCTCCCACACTTAGAATCCTGCTTAAATACTGTGGATGATTGTTAGTAGCTTCAGCTTTCCCATATGCACCCTTTGAGCCCTGTGGCTTTATAATTTATAGAATATGCTAGTGTTTCCATGACTCTTTGGGTTGGGCCATGTGATTTAGCCTGAACAGCAGGACAAAGTGCAGCAGTAGGGTGCTAGTTCCCAGCAGAGGCCTCACCAGAACTTACTTGTTTGTGCTCATTTTCTGGCACTTCTGCCATTTCCATAAGAACAGCTCTCACTGAAACTGTTGATTGACAGGGGATGACAGTCTCTTGAAGCAGTCTTCCCAGTGCTGCCCAGTCCAGGTCCCCTTATTTGCAGATGAACAAGTTACATAGCTGCTTCCTGAGCATCCTGTGTTTTCCATTCTGTGGCTTTGTGGCACTAGCTAACTCACACAAATTTAATGAGAGCTTCATGTTTGAAATAATTCCCCTGGGATATAAGGTAAGACAACATAACATAAGAAAGCTTATCTTGCAAAAAAAAAAAAAGAAAACCAGTCTACTTCAAAGAGGACACCAAAGTGATAAAAGGGGTAACCTGTGAGGGAACAGTCCAAAGGCTCTTTGGATAACTAATGCTCTTCAGAATTTCTTCCTTCCAAACTGTTATGCATCCTATCAGAGGTGTTTTCGTTTATGCTATCTCCTTGCCCTCAGGAATTTTAAGTCAAAATAATTAAAACCCTTGTATTAGAAGCTGTTTTCAGCTTCTGAGGGAAAGATGTATTAATGAAAAAAACAAACTCAAATTGTTTTTCAAGAACCTAGAAAACTTTGTGTGGATAGTTCATTAAAAGCTGACATTCAATTTAATTTAGAAAGTATTTATTGACCTCCTGATTTTTGGAAAGAATTTACTTCTGGCAATCAGGTTTTACAAATGAGAAAACTGAGGGTTCTTGAAGGTTAAGTCAGGTGACTAAAGTTGCAGAGTAGGTGACAAACTGGAATTTGGACTTAATTTTATGACTTCAGTCTACTTCTTGGGAACCCTTTACAATATGGAGCAGCTGCTTGCTTTAACCCTACATTCTTTATCCTTTCTTTATTCCAAATAGTCTTGACACAGCAGATAAGTGTAAGAAAATCCAATTATCAGAATAGCACAGGGTTATCTACTGATCTCAAAGGTAAATATATAATCTAATCTAAAAACGTATGAAAAAAGAAATTTCAGCTTGGTGTACCTTTCAGAAAAAAAATAGTCTCAGTTTTATACATATGAGTTATTTAAAGGAAACTAAAATTATTTTTTTTAAAAGTAGCAGCATGCCAGGCATGGTGGAACCTGCCTGTAATCCCAGTAGCTCAGGAGACTGAGGCAGAAGGATTGCTAGTTCAAAGGCAGCCTCAGCAAGTTAGTTTGCCCTGAGCAACTTGGTCATACCCTGTCTCAAAATTAAACATTAAAAAAAAGATGGGGATGTGGCTCAGTGGTAGTGGTTAAGCACCCCTGAGTTCAATCACTGGTACAAAAAAAAAAAAACCAAAACCAGCAAATCTAGTTATTATTTGTATCATCATATTAGTATATGTCAGGTGCTATGCCACTTGTATAATCATAATTATGTCTCATTATACCTCTAAGATTATGACTGTTATCACATAATCCATTTTAAAGGTAGAGAAAGTAAAACCTAGAGAGGAAAAGCACCTTCTCAAATGCATAGGGCACACAAGCAGGAAACTTTCATTTGAACTGTACACACTGAATCAGGATTACATGCTTGAAACCACTATCCTATCCGTATAGAGAGTGCATCTCAGCCTCTGGAAGGTCTTTGTTGACCATATTTGCCCATGAATGACTGTTAAATTTAAGGACACTGAACTCAAGTTAATTCTTATGCATAATAAAATCTACTATAAATTCAATGGACTAGGCAGCAGTGAGGGAGTTAGGCCCACAGGGGCAAGAATGTCAGATGTTTTTGTAGAAATGATATTGAAGAACATTCTTAGTAGCCTATCTGGGAAGATTTGGAAAAGGACTTAGTCAAGTGTTTGTTTATGATATTTGGTACTACATTACATACAATCTAGAATTTTCTGTGTCTTTTGAAAGTTCTTTTAAAAAATCCATATATCTCTAAATCTTTGAGTGAAAAAATATAGTTGATGGGGAGAAGATTAAAAGAATTTTAGTATTCTGTCTTCTAACTAGCTCAAGACCTACTAAAAAAACCCCTACAGAGATATTTAGAAAATTATGTGGATTTTTATATAGTAAAGATCCCTGAACTATGCTTGTCTGCTTGAAGTGTCAGGGAAAATCTTTATCTTGAGCTTTTGGTCTATTTTTAATCTTTTTGTCGTTATTTAATATGTAATTGGTCTGTTTTCCATTTATTTAGTTGATTGCTATAAATTTCAAATTCACCCTTCCTGTACTGTTCCTTTTTCATACGTGTCCAAAGTGAATTTTGAAAACCTTAAATAACATCCTGTCTTTCTCATATTTCAAACATTTTTTGTATTCCTGTTGATCTTACAATGAAATTGAACATCTTCACAGGGTAAGTTAGGCATTGCCCACTTCTCTTATTTTATCTCATGTAATGCCTTCTCTGCCCCAGTCACTGTAGCCTTGTGACTGTTCATAGAAATGCACAAACTGTGGTCTCCTATGTAAATAAGTTTCCTGCTGATTTTTCTCATATAGATAGTAAAAGTGATGGATATGATATACTTAAGTATAAAAATTATAGCTATAGTTCATATAGCACTTACCATAGTGTAATGTTCTGTTTGTCATATTCATTTAATCCTTAACCCATTCAGGAAGTTGCTGTTATTACTCTCACATTATAGAAAATCAGTTGAGACCACAGAGCCATGATTTGATTATATGGTCTATTTGGCATCAAAAGTCTATGTTCTTTTGACTGAAGTGAGATGAAATCTTAGAGTAGTTTTGATTTGCATTTCTCTACTAGAAAAGTTGAATGTTTTTTCACATATTTGTTGATTGCTTGTATATCTACTTCTGAGAAATGTCTGTTTAGTTCCTTAGCCCATTTATTGATTGGGATATTTATTGTTTTGGTTGGTGAGGATGTGAGGAAAAAGGTACATTTATACTTCTTCTTCTTTTTTTTTTTTTTTTTGCCGGTGGCACTGCAAATTGGTGCAATCACTATGGAAAGCAGTATAGACATTCCTTAGAAAACTTGGAACGGAACCACCATTTGACTCAGCTATCCCACTCCTCAGTCTATACCCAAAGGAATTAAAATCAGCATACTGTGGTGATACAGCCACATCAATGTTCATAGCAGCTCAATTCACAATAGCTAAACTGTGGAACCAACCTAGATGCCCTTCAATAGATGAATGGATAAAGAAATTGTATACACAATGGAATATTACTCAGCAGTAAAAGAGAATAAAATTATGGCATTTGTAGGTAAATGGATGGAGTTAGAAAATATCATGCTAAGGGAAGTAAGCCAATCCCCCCAAACCAAAAGCCGAGTGTTCTCTCAGATAAGTGAATGCTGATCCATAATAGGGTGGGGAAGGCGTGGGAAGAATGGAGGAACTTTGATAGGGCAAAGGGGAGGGAGGAAAGGAGAGGGGTTGTGGGGGCATGAAAGATGGTGGAATGAGATGCACATCATTACCCTACGTACATGTATGACTGTACTTATGGTGTGACTCTACATCGTGTACAACCAGAGAAATGACAAATTGTGCTCCATTTGTGTACAATGAATTGGACTGCATTCTGCTGCCATGTATAACTAATTAGAACAAATTTTTAAAAAGAAAAAAAAAGTCTATATTCTTAATTACTATATACTAGGATGCCTATTATTTTGTTAAATAAATCCTCAAGGTTGTCTCAATCTTTGAGGTATTTCCTGAGACACCCAGCCAACACCTGGGAAAGTGAGCTGTGAAAATGAGTATGTTCCGTGATGCTACTTCATCCATGGCAAAATATGCCAGGAGATATCCTTCCCCACTCTGGAACCCCACTATGGAACCAGCTGTCGGCTGCATTCCCAAGGATCTGTCTCCTCTCCCACACCTGGAAGTTCTTCTTGTCTGCCTAGGTTTGATATGTTCTAGAAATTAGCAATGCTCTTTTTTTCCCATTCCTCCTTATTGGAGTAGGAATTACTATTTAAACAGTAGTTTCCTGTTTTCTTCTAAACTATCGTATCTCAATATGTTGGCATACATGAAATAATGAAATAGACAAGGATAAGTCCACTGTGATAGATAGCATGTGGTTCTATACAGACTGATGCATTCTTAATTTCTTCCCCCAATAAAAATTAATACTCTCTAATGTTGGGCATGTGGAGATAAAAATTCCAGATAGTTTCTTAATGTCACTGTAAAGTTCTAGACTAGCAGCATTTTTTTATTTTTGCAGGTAGAAATGATAACAATGTTTGTTTCTTTATCATCTTTCTATAAGCTGTTGTGTTGACTGATCTGTGTAATAGCTGTGTACATAGAGTATTATACTTTTGGAGGCTATGACTTCTATCATACTAACTAGTAATGCTGGACAGCTAAACAGGTTAGTGGAGCAAGGTAAAATTTATAAATTATGTTCACTGGAAATTCTTCCTTTTACTCTTTGCCTTAATAAGGATTAGGAGCTATCATCCAACAGCATTTCACTTCTTTAGGGGTCTTACTGGTAAATGATATCTCAAAGAAGGAGTAGCCTCCTTCTCAGCTCTCTTGTAATTGAGAAAGGACTTTCAGGAGTGGCAGGGGAAACATAATATTTTTCCCATAGGGAAACTACAAGTTAACGTTAGAATTCTTGACAGATCTCAGAGTTCAATCCAAAGTGGGCAGACCCTACTGACAGAAGGTAGTTGATATTAATGTTCTGAGAAATTCTTTCCTTCCAGGCAGCTTTCCTAAAAGCACTTCATTTTTATATTGACTATTTTTGTCTGAATGCTGGCACCAAGTTGACAGATCTATGGTAGTTGTTATTTGCTCAAGGAAATCCATCGCTGTCAAAAATTTCCAGAAGGTTGACCTAGCAAAGATAGAGTTATAATAGATAAAGTTCCCATTGCCCATTGAAGTCTGACAAATTCTTTCCTGAAGATGATAATCTAGACTATTATTCATACTCCAACAACCCTTTCTTATTTCCCAGATGTCTCATTCTCTTGCTTGAGAAATATTCTCATCCTTCCTATTTTTCTATGACTATTCATCCAAATTTCTTTCTTATTCTTCCCCTGATATTTTTTTTCACTTGACTGGCTAAATTGGTGTTCTCTGATATGAGGAGATTTAAGATAATCTTCAAGCAAGGTCATAATTTCTCCTTTCAATTCTTTGCCTTCTTTCTGATCTACCCCCACCACACACTTTCTATGTAGTTCCTTATAAAGATTTTACCTGATATTGAAAATAAAACGTTCAAGGACTTTCAAATAGTCTATGGAACAGTATATTTCTTAATGTTTTCACCAGAGTTTCATATATAATAATCCAATTTTCTCAAAACAGTTGCTGAAATAAACATTTTAAATCTAATACAGTAAAATATTTGCTAATTTTTAAAAATATTTTCTTGTGCTCAAAGGTTTACCTTGCCTTCTAGTGAGTTCTTTCTTGGTATGCATATTAAAATTGAGTTCACAGAGATCTCACAGGAAATTTAACTTGCATTTATTACAGAGATAAGCAATTTAGCTCAAAGTGTTAGATGTCTTCTCCAAGAGCACATAAATATCTTATTTGTATAATCAGCACCAGAGCTAATGTATTTCTATTCTTGAATATGGTTTCTGCCATACAGTGCTATTTTTGGTGAATTTTATTGCTAATTTCATAAATTATTTCTGAATTACTTTTGAATTAATTTTTAAACATCAGCTGGCATTCAAAATGATTATCTATAGCCAAATCCAGTGAAATAAATATTAGATTCATCCAATTTGGGGAACTTTTCCATTTATAATCATCAGTAACTGGTTACTTTTCATCACATTTCCTAAGAATACTGAATTAAAATATTAGTTAATTTCTCCTTCATGTAGAAGTCTTTTGTCTGCTGTGTCTTTTGTGTGTGCTTAAAATGATAGCTAAAGTTATTAATTTGATATACACCTTCTTTTGCTCATAGGACATGGATGTGTGTTACCATATTGCCTGAAAATATCCCACAAATAGTGGAAGGGATATAATTATGGCATACTAGTTTTCTACGGCAGCATAACAAAGTATCATAAACTTAGTGATTTAAGATAGCATTTATTAGCTCATAGTTTTGTATCATAAGTACAGATGGGCTTGGAAGGTACACACTCAGGCAATCAGAAGGCTGAAATAACAGTATGGACCAGCTTGAGCTCTTATCTGCATGCTTTGTAAAGAATTTCTTTCTAAGCTCATTCTGGTTGTTGGAAGAATCAGTTTCTTCTGGATTGTAAGACTGAGGTCTCCATTTCCTTGCTGGATGACGGCTGCAGGGTGCTCCATTTCTTCAAGCTGCCTGTATTCCTTGACCTATGGCTCTGTCCATCTTCCACCTAGCAATGGCATGCCAAGTCTACTTTGCATCACTCTTTCTTTTTGGCCAGAAAGAAGCCTCTCATTTTAAAGGACTCCTGTGATTACATTAGGCCCACCCGAAAAAATCCTAGCATCTCCCTGTTTTAAGGACAACTGATTAGTAACTTACTACATCTGCAAAATCTCTTGACTGTGTGAAGCGACATGAATCCCATTTTGCAGTAGTCACTACTAGAAACTTCTCTACTACTCTTAAAATGCTTCTGAATTATTTGTTAAACCTTGAACAGCTGTATCTAGGCTGAGAGTCAGCCATCTCCCCCAAAAGAGTTGAAAATATTCTCTGCTGCATCAGAATACTCCTGGAAAATTGTTAACTATGTTTTCCTATGGCAGAATGGGAATTGAAGTAGTGACAGGATTCAAGTTTAAATTTATATTCTCTAGGTTCCACCTTAACAAATTTGATCACTATGCTTAGTGAATCGAAATATTCAATGGAAAGTAGTTTGTTGTTTGCTTGTTTGTTTGTACTAAGTAAGGCACACAGTCTTCTGTAACTGCTTTTTATTCCTGAAGAATATGAGTCACAATCTTAACTCTTGTCAATTCTTCATACCCATATTCATCCAGATATTTAATTTACAAGATTTGGAAACTCCTGTGGATATACTTGCTTTTGGAGATTTGGAATGCTGTAAATATTTCTTTCAAGCTCATCTCAATTTAATAATTGAGGGTCTGTTTCATTCATTTTTGTTTACTCCTTCCATACCCAATATATGCAAATTACTAAGGAGTGTCTGTAATTATCTCAAGCAATGAGTCATTTCTAGCAACAGATCCTTTATTAAAAGCCATCTTTGTACTTCAAAATCGCTGATATGTCATTTCCCCTCTATTGTAAGTTCCTCCAATGGCAAAAACGAACTGTTTCATTTCTTCTTCAAGTCCTTCTTCTTAGCATCATCCTCCTCTTTTAGAATGTCTTGTTTGTCATATAAGTTAGATGCAGTAGTACTATTCAGATATTTCTATTCAGGAGACTTAACCAATATGGTTCCTTTAAAAACCTCTCCTAAGTGTCATCTATAATATCATCTGTCTTCATCTACCTTTTGTCTTTTTCCTTTTATTCTTGTTTCCCATTATTCATGTCTGCTTCAGAGAGGTCACTTAAATAAATCTTTCAAAAGACAAGTACACTGAAAATTTATAATGCTAAATTTGGTATTTTTATATTTACATGCTATAGTTCTTGTTTTGCCTATTACAATTTCTTCTACCTCAATTTTTTTTTCTGTAATTTACTTATATTGCATTCACACATCCAGTTCATTTATTCTGATTTCTGAACTATGTCCCTTTGTTTGCATTTATCACATTTGACTTAATTATTCTTCTAATATTTTTTTTCTATTGAGTTATGGCTAATTCTAACAGATTCATTGACAGATTTGCTAACTTACTACTACTGTTTTCTTCTCTCTCTCTCTCTCTCTCTCTCTCTCTCTCTCCTTTTTAATACTTCTGGTTTATGGTACTTTTAGTAAAAAAAAATGAGTCTAGTTTATCATGTATCTTCTGATGAAAGAAATTACTGTTGCTACATGGTTGCTGGGACAAGCCATCTTTCACTTCTGCTACAATATTCTGATACATACTAGAGTTTTACACCATAGCTATGACAGTAAACTTCATTTTCTTTCTTTCTTTTTCTTTTTTTTTTTTTTTTTGATTAAGTAATTCCAATAGACTGTATCCTTTAAAAATCTGGAAGTCTGTGGTTGGTGGTTTTGGAATTTTCTGACAGTACTTTGTGACCAAAATTCCCATTAATACTTTAAAGCTTATGAATGACAGGAGAGTAATTATATTTTGAGGTATAACTCTATGGAAATTGAATTTTGTTCACAGACAACTTCTTAATTATAATGAAAGCACCTATAAATGTTTTATTGATGCATTTAGTTTTATATGAGGAATCACATCTAGACCTCAAAAATATAATAGAAAATGAAGTTAAATGAAATATAATATTTATCAATTTGAATAATTACATAGGGCTTTACTGTGGCTCTTGTTCCACATCACAACCCAAAGCAGTCTAATAAGAACGTGTTCACAAAATAGCACATGAATATTTTAGAAAAGAACAAGTACATATAGGAACAGGCTGGTGTCATTTACTCATGGAACCAGCAGGATCAAAGGCATATCTTATTCAGACAGTTGGTTAAATATGCTGTCCCAGAGAGGGAGGTTTGTATTTTATATAACTGGTGACCTTTGAGTCTGTTGAAATGGCCTGAGAGTCACATTTCTTACCCTTGCCTCCGTGCATGCATTTTAATTGGTGATGGCATTGTCTAAGCACAAATTTTAAAGGTGGTTCGTGACCAAGCATGGAAAATTTGTAAATAGCAATCTCCCAAGATATGTGAATAAATATTCTCTTTCTAAAGAGTCTTGTTGAATTTTGTATAAACAGCAGATTAACTTTATCAGTGCAAAATTATTCTGCACAACAGGAGACTTAGTTTGGAGTTTCAGATAATTTTTGAATCACAGACTCTAAAAACCCAATGAAGGCCTTGGAAGTAAATGCTGGAAAAAAGACATATTTACTCAAAAATACATTTTAAAAATAATGTTAGGGAAACAATACACATGTAATAAATCTTCCATTCCTAAAGTTCTGTGATTTTATTGGGAGTGCTGATATGTAATACTGAAAACTTGGTTAATATGTTCTAATAGGTACTAAAATGGAAGTTTTTCAGGGAAAGAAATATTCTGATACATGAAGCCAAATCCTAATAAATATTGTACCAATGCTTAGAGATACTTTTCTTGAATAAAATAAGTCATAATAGTAACACGAATTATTAAAACTACTGGGAAATGATATTGGCCAACGTATTGTTGTATCGTGCATGTGCACATAGGTAACAATCAATCCCACATTATGTGCAATTTTAATGCATCAATAAAATATAGAAAATTAAAAAAAATTTGGGTGGTGAAACAATAAAGAGTGATGGTTTTAGACACCTTTTCATTGTAAGGTGTGAAGTATGAAGCAAGGTACAAAACTTTTTACCTCACTGAATTAGAATGTAATTCTAATTCACATTTGAAGTTTTGCTTTTCCTCTTTTATTACTTTTATATGCTTTCTCCCTTACATGATTAAACATTGTAGTGTTCTACTTCTAATACTATGGTTAGAATTATTTTTAAAAAAATTATGAATGTTTGCATTGTTACCTTGCAAATGGGAACAATTGTGCTTCAATTGATTTGAATTGATGTAGTAGGAGACAGTTGGTAAATTAACACTGTTGTTTCCTAATAGAAACCTAGATATATGGTTTATATATCCTCTAGTTGTATTATTCTCCAGGAAATTAGCAATTTGAAAAACTGCACGACCCACTAGGGAATGCTAGTGATTTTTGTATTCTCAAATGGATTTTGATTTATATTTCTCTTGTCACATCTGTCTTCCAGTTATTTAGATACTTCCAAGAAAAGTATCTGTATTCACAATGATAAACACCCTATCTAATCTGCTTACTATTGTTATAACACAATACCTGAGACTAGATAATTTATACCAAATAGAGGAATAGAGGTTTATTTTGGTTCACAGTTTTGGACGCTGGGAAATGCAAGAGAATGGAACCAGTATCTAATCAGCTTCTGGTGAGGGCCTCATGCTGTATCACAATAAGGCAAGAGGTGAAAGTTTAAGTGAATCTGTGTAAAAGAGACAAAGCAGGAGGAAGCATCTTTGTTTTATAAAAATCTATTTTGATGTTAACTAATCTAATGAGAACAAGATTTCACTCACTCCCTAATTTTTAAACTGATTATGAAAGACTGACATTTATTCCTTCATAGGGGGAAAAACCTTCACAAGTCAAATACCTCTTAAAAATGATACCATGTGGGGCTGGGGATGTGGCTCAAGTGGTAGCGCGCTCGCCTGGCATGCGTGCGGCCCGGGTTCGATCCTCAGCACCACATACAAACAAAGATGTTGTGTCTGCCGAAAACTAAAAGATAAATATTAAAAAAATTCTCGAATGTCGGGAAGAGGGAAGATGGTGGCGAGGGGAGTGCATTGCCCCTGTGAGCTGCTTCACTGTGTGGGAGTATGACAAGTCAGGACGGCTAAAGGCTATCTTGTTAGGAATTTCCAGCAATAGTGGGGTGCTCCGGAACCTGGAGGAAGGATTTCCATCGCACGAGGATCGGCTACGGGGACTCAAACGCGAGAGGTTTGTCTCACGGAGGGTAACACTGCTTATTCAGCAAATCGCCCCGCGGCTAGAGTCTGCAGCGCGCGATGGGAAACGAGGAGATAGCGACGCAGGAATACAGCGCTGCAGTTTCTGCCAGCCGTGCAAGCACCGTACTCAGGGCTGAATTCTGGGTTCGAGACGGGGGAAGGAAGCGGTCCATCTCGGTTCTCCACACCGGTCAGACCACAGAGGAGGCCAGCAGCCACCATGTTGGAAAGCTGACGTCACCATCCCTGTTTTCGACTGACCGCAGCTCATTCAGCCATAGAACAGGTAATTTCAGGCTGCCATTCGCCTGCGGCTGGCAGACAGATTGCTAGGGTTCAGTGCCTGGGTGCTTCTTAGAACCTGATCTTATCGGAGCGAACACCGAGCGCGGGGCGGCCGAGTTCCGGCTCCCGGAACCGCCCTGGCCCATGGCTGGGGAGCCTGCGGAGGCTGCTTCTTGGACCCTGCTCCTATCAGAGCATACACCAAGCACTAAGCGGCCGAATTCCGGCTCCCGGAACTGAGCCCACGGGGACTGCTTCTTGGAGCCTACCATTATGGAGCTTACACCGAGCACGGAGCGGCCGAGTTCCGGCTCCCGGAACTGCCCTGGCCCAGGGTTAGGAGCCCACGGAAACTGCTTCTCGGTCCGGGTCCTGCTGAGGGCCGGTCTGGACTCACCCTTTGCTTTGGTTGCCCGGCAAGGGGAACGAAATGCTGCCATTCGCATAGGATACCAACATGGCAGAGATCTGATGTCATCAGAAAGCGGCGGAGGAGAGAACTTCATCAATACCAGCGGCGACAGAAACAGTTGGTCTCCTGGTAGGGGGGGTGAGGCACAGACACCCGAGTCTCCTCAATTTGTCGTCGAGCCAGAGGGGAGGAGCCGGGCCACCGCCAGCGCCCGGAGCAGGCCCAGCGGCTCGCCAACGTGGTGACCGCGTGACCCCAATTGGAGAGGGGGCGGAGTGGAGCCGCCACCCACACCCGCAAGGTGGGCAGACCCGCGACCCAGTGGTACATGGGCGTGGTAGGAGGGGCAGGGCAGAGCCGCCGCCTACGCTTGCAAGGTAAACAGACCTGTGAAGGCCTGGTGGGTCAGGCCCAGTGGCCTGCCAGTGTGGTACACATGTCACCCCAACTGGAGTAGGGGCAGAGCAGATCCTTCTCCCACGCCCGGATCAGGCCCTGCCGGTGTGGTGGCCACGTGACCCCAATTGGAGTGGGGGCGGAGTGGAACCGCCACCTGTGCCCGCAGGGTGAGCAGACCTGTGACCAACCTGCAGATCAGGCCCAGGGGTCTGCAGGCGTGGTAGGAGGGGCAGGGCAGATCCGCCGCCCGCGCCTCCAAGGTAGGCAGACCTGCGACAGACCGGCGGATCAGGCCCAGGAGCCTGCCGGCGTGGTACACACACCATCCTAATTGGAGTAGGGGCAGAGCAGAGTCGCCGCCCGTGCCAGGAACAGGCCCAGCGACCTGCAGGCGGGGTAGTCACGAAACCCCAATTGGAGTAGGGGCAGAGCAGAGCCACCACCCGTGCCCGAAAGGTGGGCAGATCTGTAACCGACCAGCGGGACAGGCCCAGTGGCCTGCCGGTATGACAGACACGTCACCCCATTTGGAGTAGGGGCAGAGTAGAGCCGCCGCCCGCGCCTGCAGGGTAGGCAAACCTGCAACCGAACGGCGGATCAGGCCCGGTGGCCTGCCGGCGTGGTACACTCGTCACCCCAATTGGAGTAGGGGCGGAACAGAGCCGCCGCCAGCGCCCAGAACAGGCCCAGTGACCTGCCGGCGTGGTAGCCACGGCACCCCAATTGGAATAAGGAGAGAGCAGAGCCGCCGCCCGTGCCTGCAGGAAAGATACGCAAACAGTATGAAAAGACAAGGAAAGAAAGGACCACAAGCAATGCAGGTCAATGCAACTTTAGAAGAGGTAACAGCTGCAGCAGATGGAATGTCAGATAAAGAATTCAGGATATACATGCTTCAGATGATCTGGAGTATCAAGGAAGACATTTAACAGCAAAATCAGACAATGAAAGATAACCTCAACAATGAATTACGCAAACAAATCCAGGAAGCAAAGGATCAACTATGCAGGGAGATAGAGGTTATAAAAAACAAACAAACAAAAATCCTAGAAATGCAGGAAGCAATAAACCAACTTAAAAACTCAATGGAGAATACTACCAGCAGAGTAGAACACATAGAAGATAGAACATCAGACAATGAAGACAAAGTATTTCAACTGGAAAAGAACATAGACAGCTCAGCAAGACTGTTAAGAAATCATGAGCAGAACATCCAAGAAATATGGGATAACATTAAGAGACCAAACTTAAGAGTCATTGGGATACAGGAAGGTACAGAGCTCCAAACCAAAGGAATGAGCAGTCTATTCAATGAAATAATACGAGAAAACTTCCCAGACTTGAAGAATGAGACAGAATCCCAAATCCTAGAAGCCTACAGGACGCCGAATGTGCAAAATCATAAGAGATCCACACCTAGACACATTATAATGAAGATGCCCAACATACAGAATAAGAAGAGAATTTTAAAAGCTACAAGAGAAAGGAAACAGATTACATTTAGGGGTAAGGCAATCAGGATAACAGCTGATCTTTCAACATAGACTCTGAAAGCTAGAAGATCCTGGAATAACATATTTCAAACACTGAAAGAAAATGGGTTCCAACCAAGAATTGTGTATCCAGCGAAATTAAGCTTCAGGATGGAAGATGAAATTAAAACCTTCCTCGATAAACAAAAGTTTAAAGAATTCGCAGCTAGAAAACCATCTCTTCAAAACATCCTCGCCAACACATTACAGGAAGAGGAAATGGAAAATAACAATGAAAACCAACAGTGGGAGGTAGGACAGTAAAAGGGGGGCGAAATAATCAAAGAGGAAAACAAACCATGTTTAGTAACAGAAATAAACAAATATGGCTGGAAGAACAACCCATATCTCAATAATAACCCTAAATGTTAATGGCTTAAACTCACCGATTAAGAGACACAGGCTAGTAGAATGGATCACAAAACAAGACATAACAATATGCTGCCTACAGGAGACGCATTTGATAGGAAAAGACATACATAGGCTGAAGGTGAAAGGTTGGGAAAAATCATATCACTCATATGGACTTCGGAAACAAGCAGGAGTGTCCATACTCATATCAAATAAAATAGATTTCAAGCCAAAGTTAATCAAAAGGGATAAAGAGGGACACTACATACTGCTTAAGGGAACCATACACCAACAAGACATAACAATCATAAATATTTATGCCCCAAACAATGGTGCAGCTATGTTCGTCAAACAAACTCTTCTCAAGTTCAAGAGTCTAATAGACCACCATACCATAATCATGGGAGACTTCAACACACCTCTCTCACCACTGGACAGATCTTCCAAACAAAAGTTGAATAAGGAAACTATAGAACTCAATAACACAATTAATAACCTAGACCTAATTGACATATATAGAGTATACCACCCAACATCAAGCAGTTACACTTTTTTCTCAGCAGCACATGGATCCTTCTCAAAAATAGGTCATATATTATGTCACAGGGCAACTCTTAGACAATATAAAGGAGTAGAGATAATACCATGCATCTTATCTGATCATAATGGAATGAAACTGAAAATCAACGATAAAAGAAGGAAGGAAAAAGCATACATCACTTGGAGAATGAACAATAGGTTACTGAATGATCAATGGGTTATAGAAGACATCAAGGAGGAAATTAAAAACTTCTTAGAGATAAATGAAAACACAGACACAACATATCGGAATCTATGGGACACATTGAAAGCAGTTCTAAGAGGAAAATTCATTGCTTGGAGTTCATTCCTTAAAAAAAGAAAAAAACAACAAATAAATGATCTCATACTTCATCTCAAAATCCTTGAAAAAGAAGAGCAAAACAACAGCAAAAGAAGTAGAAGGCAAGAAATAATTAAAATCAGAGCTGAAATTAATGAAATCGAAACAAAAGAAACAATTGAAAAAATTGACAAAACTAAAAGTTGGTTGTTTGAAAAAATAAACAAAATCGACAGACCCTTAGCCATGCTAGCGAAGAGAAGAAGAGAGAGAACTCAAATTACTAGCATACGGGATGAAAAAGGCAATATCACAACAGACACTTCAGAAATACAGAAGATAATCCAAAACTATTTTGAATCCTTATACTCCAATAAATTAGAAGATAGTGAAGGCATAGATAAATTTCTTAAGTCATATGATCTGCCCAGATCGAGTCAGGAGGATATAGAAAACCTAAACAGACCAATATCAATTGAGGAAATAGAAGAAACCATCAAAAGACTACCAACTAAGAAAAGCCCAGGACCGGATGGGTATACAGCAGAATTTTACAAAACCTTTAAAGAAGAACTAATACCAATACTTTTCAAGCTACTTCAGGAAATAGAAAAAGAGGGAGAACTTCCAAATTCATTCTATGAGGCCAACATCACCCTGATACCTAAACCAGACAAAGACACTTCAAAGAAAGAAAACTACAGACCAATATCTCTAATAAACCTAGATGCAAAAATCCTCAACAAAATTCTGGCGAATCGGATACAAAAACATATCAAAAAGATTGTACACCATGATCAAGTAGGATTCATCCCTGGGATGCAAGGCTGGTTCAATATACGGAAATCAATAAATGTTATTCACCACATCAATAGACTTAAAAATAAGAACCATATGATCATCTCGATAGATGCGGAAAAAGCATTCGACAAAGTACAGCATCCCTTTATGTTCAAAACTCTAGAAAAACTAGGGATAACAGGAACATACCTCAATATTGTAAAAGCAATCTATGCTAAGCCTCAGGCTAGCATCATTCTGAATGGAGAAAAACTGAACGCATTCCCTCTAAAATCTGGAACAAGACAGGGATGCCCTCTCTCTCCACTTCTGTTCAACATAGTTCTCGAAACACTGGCCAGAGCAATTAGACAGACGAAAGAAATTAAAGGCATAAAAATAGGAAAAGAAGAACTTAAATTATCACTATTTGCAGATGATATGATTCTATACCTAGCAGACCCAAAAGACTCTACAAAGAAACTATTATAGCTAATAAATGAATTCAGCAAAGTGGCAGGATATAAAATCAACACTCATAAATCAAAGGCATTCCTGTATATCAGCGACAAATCCTCTGAAATGGAAATGAGGACAACCACTCCATTCAAAATATCTTCAAAAAAAATAAAATACTTGGGAATCAACCTAACAAAAGAGGTGAAAGTCTTATACAATGAAAACTACAGAACCCTAAAGAGAGAAATAGAAGAAGATCTTAGAAGATGGAAAAATATACCCTGTTCATGGATAGGCAGAACTAACATCATCAAAATGGCGATATTACCAAAAGTTCTCTATAGGTTTAATGCAATGCCAATCAAAATCCCAACGGCATTTCTTGTAGAAATAGAGAAAGCAATCATGAAATTCATATGGAAAAATAAAAGACCCAGAATAGCAAAAACAATGCTAAGCAGGAAATGTGAATCAGGCGGTATAGCGATACCAGACTTCAAACTATACTACAGAGCAATAGTAACAAAAACAGCATGGTACTGGTACCAAAACAGGCGGGTGGACCAATGGTACAGAATAGAGGACACAGAGACCAATCCACAAAACTACAACTATCTTATATTTGATAAAGGGGCTAAAAGCATGCAATGGAGGAAGGATAGCATCTTCAACAAATGGTGCTGGGAAAACTGGAAATCCATATGCAACAAAATGAAACTGAATCCCTTTCTCTCGCCATGCACAAAAGTGAATTCAAAATGGATCAAGGAGCTTGATATCAAATCAGAGACACGCCGTCTGATTGAAGAAAAAGTTGGCTACGATCTACATTCGGTGGGGTCGGGCTCCAAATTCCTCAATAGGACACCCATAGCACAAAAGTTAATAACTAGAATCAACAAATGGGACTTACTCAAACTAAAAAGTTTTTTCTCAGCAAAAGAAACAATAGAGAGGTAAATAGGGAGCCTACATCCTGGGAACAAATCTTTACTCCTCACACTTCAGATAGAGCCCTAATATCCAGAGTATACAAAGAACTCAAAAAATTAGACAATAAGAGAACAAAGAACCCAATCAACAAATGGGCCAAGGACCTGAACAGACACTTCTCAGAGGAGGACATACAGTCAATCAACAAGTACATGAAAAAATGCTCACCATCTCTAGCTGTCAGAGAAATGCAAATCAAAACCACCCTAAGATACCATCTCACTCCAGTAAGATTGGCAGCCATTATGAAGTCAAACAACAACAAGTGCTGGCGAGGATGTGGGGAAAAGGGTACACTTGTACATTGCTGGTGGGACTGCAGTTTGGTGCAGCCAATTTGGAAAGCAGTATGGAGATTTCTTGGAAAGCTGGGAATGGAGCCACCATTTGACCCAGCTATTCCCCTTCTTGGTCTATTCCCTAAAGACCTAAAAAGAGCATGCTACAGGGACACTGCTACATCGATGTTCATAGCAGCACAGTTCACAATAGCAAGACTGTGGAACCAACCTAGATGCCCTTCAATAGACGAATGGATAAAAAAATGTGGCATTTATACACAATGGAGTATTACTCTGCATTAAAAAATGACAAAATCATAGAATTTGCTGGGAAATGGATGGCATTAGAGCAGATTATGCTAAGTGAAGCTAGGCAATCCCTAAAAAACAAATGCCAAATGTCTTCTTTGATATAAGGAGAGTAACTAAGATCAGAGTAGGGACGAAGAGCAGGAGAAGAAGATTAACATTTAACAGGGATGAGAGGTGGGAGGGAAAGGGAGAGAGAAGGGAAATTGCATGGTAATGGAAGGAGACCCTCAGGGTTATACAGTGGAGGGGGTAGAGAGAGAGGAGGGGAGGGGAGGGGAGAGGTGGGGAGGGGGGAGGGTGGAGGATGAAAAAGGCAGCGAAGCACAACAGACCCTAGTATGGCAGTATGTAAATCAATGGATGTGTAACTGATGTGATTCTGCAATCTGTGTATGGGGTGAAGGTGGGAGTTCATAACTCACTTGAATCAAATTGTGGAATATGATATGTCAAGAAATTTGTAATATTTTGAACAACCCACAATAAAAAATTTAAAAAAAAATTCTCTCTCTCTCTCCTCTCTCACTCTCTCTTTAAAAAAAAAATGATACCATGTAACCCTGTTACATCAGGAATCAAATTTCAACACAAATTTTATAGGGAACAAACCATATTCAAACCATAGCACATCTTTTATTGGAAAACATATGCACATGCATTTCTATTAACTATTAATACAGATTATACTGGATTCAATCCAATTGATCATGAGAGAACCCAACCATAACAATTGTGTTTCCTTGTTTCTCTGTGAAAAACTGAATTTTAAGTCAGAAGACCTAATTGGTGGAACAGTCATAAATTGAGGCAGATATACCTAATTGCATTAGACTGATGTTAAATATGTAAAAAGTGTCCTGTTTCTTGTGTTAGCTTTCTGTTGCTGTTATCACTTAGATATGAATTGGCCTCCAAAAGCCATATGTTTAGACAATGTAGGAAAGTTCAGAGGTGAAATGATTGGGTTATGAGAGCCTTAACTTAATCAATGTGTTAATCCACCCATAGGGGTTAACTAAGTGCTAACCATAGGCAGGCAGGGTGTGGCTAGAGTAGGTGGATCCCTGGGGGCATGCCTTTGAGGTACATATTTTGTTCCTGGTGAGCAAAATTTCTCTCTTCTTCCTGATTGTCATGTCCTGAACTGCTATCCTGTACCACACTCTTCTGCCATGATGTTCTGCCTTACCTTAGGTCCAGACAAACAGCTTCAGCCACCTATGGACAGAGACCTCTGAAACCATAAGCCCCAAATAAACTTTTGCTCCTCTAAAATAGTTCTTATCAGGTCCTTTGGTCACAGCAGTGAAAAAGCTGACATAAACAGTGGCTGTGACAAAATAACTAAGAAAAACAACTCAAAGGAGGAAATATTTACTTTGGCTCATGGTTTTGGAGGTATCATTCTACGTTCACTTGATCCCATTGACTCTGGGTCTGTTTAAGGCTGAATATCATGGTAGGAAATATGTGGCAGAGAAAAATTGCTCATATCATGGCAGCCAGGAAGCAGAGAAAGATTAAGCAAGAAGCAGCAGCTAGGGGCAAAATAAACATTTTAAAGTGACCTACATCTTTAATTAGGCCCAACTTTCTAAGGATTCCACCACTTTCTAATAGCACCACCAAATGGGAACCAAGCTTTCAACACACGAGGCTTTAGCAAATATTCTCAGATCCAAACTGTAACATTTTGTATGTCACCAGTGCTTCATTCAGACAAAGAACCCTGAAATATTTGGCTCTTTCCATCACTGCGCTCAGAAAGCAGTGCATATGTCGGCAAGAACTTGCTTCTCCTGGATTAAGTCTGGAATCACTACTTACCAGTTGTCCTGTTTTAAGGGATTACCTTAACTTTCTTAAGAATCAGTTCAGAACAGGGAATTTTATGAGAGTAAAATGAGATATCGTGCGTGAAAGTGATTTACAAAGTGTAAGTCTCTATATTAATGTGACTTTGCTATATATTTTTAGATTGCAAATAATGGAATCTGAAAAGAGAGAAGAAGGGAGAGAAAGAAGAGAGAGTAAGATGGGAACAAACAGACAGACAGACAGACACACACACACCCGAACCAGGAGGGTATAGGACCACTTCAGCAAACTTGGTGAAAGAAAAAACAATTGATGTTCTTGAGGAACCAAAATTGGAAATGGAAATACATCAGTAAGTAAGCGTTTTCTTTGTTTATGTACTTATTCCTGTTTTTCTTTTTCCCTTAGTAATTCTATGTAGCATAAGACTATTCCTCAATCCAAGTCAACACAACCTAATTAACATCTCTGATTGTCACTAAAAGCTTAATAGGAGTATGATCTGATGGAATTGGGTTGGATAACATATGTTCCATTTTGATATGTCAATCAGATCAGAGGAAGAATGTTCATGTGACATACTTTCAGGGATTGGGATGGAGCACAGATCTCAAAGAGTTAGAGGTTGCTGATTGGGTATGAATCCCATCAGACAAGGTGAAAATTATAAAATATTATATATAAGAATATGTTATTTACATTTCACTAGTATGTTCTTGTGGCCACTGTAAGGCATTTACAACATCATCAAAAATTAATCACTCCAATCACAATTTTACTTCTACCACCTCCAAGATTGCCAGTGACCTGCATTCTATTACTTCTAATGGTCAATGTCTGTCTTCATCATTCCTATCAGTAGCACTTGACAGAGATGATTCTTTCTTCCTAGTTCTTATTATGTGCATAGCTTAAAGAAACACCATGAACTATTGATTTTCCTCCTAACTCATGGATTGCTCCTTGTCACATTCTGCTGCTGCATTTTCTTCTTTTTCCTGATTTCTTAATGTTGGAGAGCCCCAGGACATTTCATAGCCTCTTTCACTTCATTACCAACACTTACTCCCTTCCTGTTCTCCTTTGATCTCACAGTTTTAAATATTATTTGACACAGAGGATAACAACATCTAATTTTATATGTCCAATTCTGATTGTTTTCTTTTACCACATATATGGATATATCTACTTGGAGGTTTAAATATCTCAAACTCAAAATGCTCAATACCAATCCCTTGATTTAGTACCACAAAACTACTCTATATGAGGACTTCCTCATCTTTAACTATTCAAGAAAAAAAACAGGGTTATTCATGAAATTCAGAAAAATATTATCCTATAACATAAATGAAATAAAGCCATTTTTCAGATAAACAAATACTAGGGAAGTCTTGAAAGTTGGAGAGAAATAATATTATATGGAAAACCAGAATTTTAGAAAGAAATATGCAATTTTAGAAATGAAAAATGTTTAAGTAAATGTAAAAGACAAATGTACTTTCTTAAATACACATGATCCTTTAATACAAAAGTATTTTATCATAATTTTCAATGCATATAAATGTCACACATATGGCAAAATAGCATAAAAGACTGAGGGAGGGGACAAATGACCCAAAATGTGTGCAAGCTTTCTGTGATTGCTTTTTAGATTTATTTGGAGTGATAAGATATTAATATATGTAAACTCAAAAATTGAAGATGTATATTCTAATCTCTGGAGGAACCCATAAAAATTGTGCATTTCAAGAAATAGTAACAAACCAATAAACATTAGAAATGAATTATAAAACCTATTTAATTAATTCAAAAAGATAAAAGAAATGGTGGAACAAAAGAAAATCAGGGAAACAGTAATAAATATAACCAAATTAATTTAATGGGAACACTTCTATCAAAAGGCAAGTCTTATCAGATTGAATAAAAAACAAAATTTGATTACATGTATGGAGAGAGAAAAATAGTATATAAATTATTAGAACAAGAAGGTTAGAATATTTTCACATCCTATAATGATGGAAAAATGACACATTATGTCCACAATAACAAAGGAAGGAACGACACAATTTTCTCACTGGAACACATCAAGATGAAAAGTGAAAAATGGGAGAAGATACATATATATAATGAATAAAACTTATCCTAAAATGTCAGGCCATCATGTCCAAGTGTTCAACCACAGAGGGGAAAAGATGAATCCAAAATTTTGTATTTGGCAACAAAGTGACATTTAAAGTTCGTTATATAAACAAAGCCTGGAAGAAGTTGACTATCAGGTATAAACTACAAGGAATGTAAAAAGAAGTTCATTAGGAAGAAGAAAAAGAACATGAAAAAGAAGCCTGGAGTCTACACAGGGGAGTGAAGAGCTCTAGAAATGGCCCATATGTGGATAAATACACAAGATTTTTTTTCTCCTTCTCTCATATCCTTATTGTTAAAAATGATAATCTATTTATTATGCAAATATTATAATGCTCTATTGAAAAATAGAAAAAGATGTTAATGAAAAAAATTGAGCCTAAATGATTGGGGTGGTTTTATTCCAGTGTTGAAGGAAAACATGAATGAAAATAACACAGAAAACAGGAAATGGGAATTATATTGTTGTCAGTTCTTGCATGATACATAAAAGGGGGCAATATTAAGGTAAGCTAGAGTTACATATTAAAGACTCTAAAATTCTGACCAAAACTAAGATAAAGTCATACACAGGTCATGAGCTAAGTGGGCAGATAAAATGGAGTACTAAAAGACTTGATGAAGGGAATGCTGCTCTGCTTCAGCCATGAAGGGCTAGATACCCTTTGTTCCAACCAATTTGAAAACAGAAAAGATCTTTGAAACAACTGTTTTTGCACATTGGAAGATGGTCAGGGTTGTCATCCAAGAGGGAAGGAACCAACAGAAGGCACCCTACGCTTTCCCCAGCTTCCTGCCTGGGAAGCAGTTTCTAGACTTTACTGCAATGGGTGGTGACATGATTGTTTTGAACATAATTGTTTGGGTGAGCTGAAGATACAGAAATGGCAGTTCAAAGAGTCTGAACTTAATATGTTTTTCAGGGCAAAATATGGAATGGGAGCAGCTGCATAGAGAGAGCATCAAAGAAGTGTGGAGTGAGGAAGGGCCCCCATAGTTTGATTGAGTTCTGATTTATATGATCTTCATTAAATGCCATCAAGCCGGGGAAACAGTGGCAGGAAAACACTCTTCTGAACAATTTCCAGAGCTCATGTTCTGGGAATATTTGCATTCCCACCAGCATGAGCAGAGAGAACTTAGTAGTAAGTGAAGCTACTGGTGCAGTCTTCTGAGGGGCATTGCTTCCCTAATGGGGTTACACCCTGATCTAATTTACTCTAATCTAATGTAACAAGGCTTAAAAGCAAGACTTAAAAGGATAAAACTAATTTACTGCATGCTATAACACAATCTTCCTCAATGATGAGAGTCTCATAAATAGGTCATATAGAAGAGAATCTATTTGGGCTAACTGACTTCCGGTACCATCTTCAAGACTTGTAAGTGAGACCATCTTGGACTCCCCAGCTCTAGCTAAGTTCCTCACCTAATGTAATCATATGAATAAATCTAGACAACATCCTATGGAGTAGGGAAACCACTCAGCTAAACTGAGGTAGTCCATAGATTTGTGAGAAATAATAACTTATTGTCCTTTAAAGCCACTGTATTTTGAGGTATTTTGTTACACAGAAATAAATAACTGAAACAGGAAGTATGTGATTTCTTTTGAAGTGGTTTCAGGGTATTTTGAAACATAAAGAATCTTCCAGAAGGGGAAACAGAACCATTGAAAATAGTATACCAGGGACTAATCATAGCACTTATATAGAATGGTCTGCATATTTTAGGATAAATGTCCAAGGATCATTTTCCCATTGGGATTTCCCTTTTTATGCAGAAGTATTTTCTGGAATTATTCTGTCACTTTTCCACTATAAAGTGTTGCATTTATAAGGGCAGATAAATTTTTCTTTTTAGTTGGTAGGTCTCTGTATCATGAGAAGCTACATCTGGCCTTCAAATATAATGCAAAGTTTGGATAAGACTTTGGGGAGGAGATTTTGGGGGTTCTTGGAATGGTAGTAAGCTTTCTGCAAGTAAGAGGAGAATATAAAAAATTTAAAATAAGAGTGTGGAATATGGTAGATTTGCAACATTTTCCAATCTACATT
The DNA here is from genome assembly GCF_047511675.1 of Marmota flaviventris. Lineage (NCBI taxonomy): Eukaryota > Metazoa > Chordata > Mammalia > Rodentia > Sciuridae > Marmota > Marmota flaviventris. The sequence goes on along the minus strand of NC_092511.1, from coordinate 32,608,432 downwards.
CACCTCTTATGCTCCTTCCCTTCCATTTCAGGGATATACTTCCCTGATCCATTGATATTGTGTTAGGCCAACAGACATGATTTATCCAGAGGGACATAGGCAATAGGGATCATGTTCAAGACTGAGGCTGGGCCTTCAGAGAATCACATAGTTTGGTTTGCCCCTGGGAGCTTCAGAGCTCTTCCATGAGAAGAATGTGCCCCAGCTAGCTACTTGCCTTCAGCCTTGGCTCTCCCAAGAACCCTGTGGAACAAAGTCCAGCAACTCTAAAGATGCTCATGCTGCATGACACCATGCTTGCAGGCATGCAGTTCAAATTAGAAATCAATACTCATAGTTAGTTGCTCCTGAGATTTTGTGGTTATTTATCATTCATGGCTCTTGCAATGCTATTTGACTAGTATATCATATTTTTTATCCCATCCTAAAATGCAGAAGTTTAGCTCAAATGATTTTTCCTGAAAAAGTTCATAATCTCAACTGTACATGGTGAGACTAAAAATAAATACAATTAGACAAAATCTTGCATGAATAAATTTAGTAACTAAATTTATACATGGTCCTTGGCTCAAGCAAGCTTTGCCCTTGTGGTTAAATACATTGTCAAATAAGATGTGAATAGACTTTTTCTTTTTTATAAAATCACTTTTATTTGAAGTGAGTTTGTTTTTTGTTGTTGTTGTACTTTCTCTATTTATTTTTTGATTCTTTTTTTTATTATTAGTTGTTCAAAACATTACAAAGCTCTTAACATATCATATTTCATACATTTGATTCAAGCAGATTATGAAGTGAGTTTGGAAAAGATTTGGGCTGAGTTGGGGTTTCAGAAATGTCTTGAATATAGGTAAGGCTGCATTAGGTTATGGGAAATACCATATGTATAAATTACAGATTCTCTTTTGACTTTATAACACATTGCAATTTGCTGTTATTTGAAGGCTCTCTTGACATCCTCTTGTAGGTTCGGCAGCAGCTGAGTGAGTTTTGTAGCCACATTCGGTGATATAACTGCTGAAATATAGATAATTGCTTTACTTTACAATAGTGCCAGCCTCTGCAAGTTCAGTCCCCAAATCAGTGAGTTCCAAAACCACTTCTGAGACTTTTCTTTAGAATGAAAGAGATACAGAATGTGGACACATAGTCAAAGAATATGGCAGAAAGAGGAGATAAGTCCGAGAGAGGCATTCATTTGGATTCCACAGGCTGGCAGCAAACCTCAAGGACTGAAGAAGAAAAAACATTCATTGATCCATATCTTATTAAATCTAGCTGTGTATAATTGTTCACTTTCTATTTCTACAGTTTAAGATTTTATGTCCTATGCTGTTTAGTCTGCTTTGTTCAGTAGATATCATGTGCCCAGGACAGTGATGAAGCATCATAGTGTGAGAAAGAAGGAAGATGATAGTGATTCCTTGCACTAGTGTATGTCCTTAAAAACTGTGCAGCCTAGCTTCTGAGATCACTCTGGCTGAGAACTGTTATTTTCTTCCTTTACAAGCTTTCTTCTAGTTCATCCGAATTTGAATGAAAATTGTTTTTCTTTAAGAAGCCTTCATTAAACTAGAGGGACTATTATATTGCACATGGTTATGTCCCTAGCTTGGAACGGACCATGATTGATGTTTTTTTATTAGATTTCATTAGTATTCACTATGGCACTGGGATAGTTGTTGAGATTGAAAGTCTGATAAAAACAAATCGAAGAATTTTATAAACTTGAATGTGTTAGAAATATTTAGCCTCTTTTCCTTTCCCCTTGTTCTCAGAGTTGACACAAAATAATCATTTTAAAAGTATTTAAGAGAGGTAAAAGCAAATATAAGCCTATGTACATATATGAACACACGGAGAAAAACTCAAATAAAAATAAAACAGGTTCAGTACCAATAGTGCATACCCAGTAATAGTTTTTAAAGGATCCAAAGTGAAATAAACTGGCCCCAGCTCATTTTTTTCCTTTCTGATGCTGAAATATTTGTACTTACTATTGGAATACATGGTTATGGAGCTCAAGGCCTGTTCATTTCAAAATGAAAATAAGGAGCTGCAGACTTCTCCTCTATTCCATGAAGAATAGAAGAAGCATTTGTTATTTAAATTTCATTGATTTCTTTTTTTGTATGTCACATGAGGCTTTAATTATGCATTGCTTCTGCCTCACAAGTTATCATTTCAAATAATATGGTGGTTCATATTAAGTAAATGATTCATCGTCTTAATGTATTTGAAACTATGATTTGCAACTATTTTAGATACTAGATGATAATTCTGTGTTATGCAAAACATTCCTAGAGGCTAAAATTAATGTCGATAAAGCAGCTTATGCAACAGGCAAAATGAACACAAGACAAAGTGAAGAAAGTAAACCCCTCCTTCTTGACTCATGTGCAGTCAATAAGACTAAACATTCAACATCTTCATGTATTCCTAAACACTGCAAATTCCTTCACACATCTAAAAAAGGAGAGGAAAATAAAAACCGCAAATTCACTAGAAAAGTCTTCTACTTCTTATTTTCCTTCCCTAGCTCCTTCTACAAATTCTCTTTGTGTTATATGGGATTCTTGCATCTTTAGAAGATGAAGAAAGAAGAATAAATTCATACTAATTTTCTTTAAAAATTAATTTCAACCAGGCATGAGATGCATTACATTACATGCATCCACCTGTAATCCCAATGGTTTGGGAGGCTGAGATAGGAGGATCACGAGTTCAAAGCTAGCCTCATCAATGGTGAGGTGCTAAACAATTCAATGAGACCCTGTCTCTAAATAAAATACAAAATAGGGCTGGGGATGTGGCTCAGTGGTTGAGTGCCCCTGAGTTCAATCCCCGGTATCCCCCTCCCCCAAACCCAAACAATAAAAATCAATTTTGACCATTTTGTCAAATCATAATCTCTAAGTCAATAAGAATGAATTATGAAAACCTAATGTCAAAAAACTATAGGCTTTTGAATACAGAATAAGATATATTTAATGAATTAATGAATTAATTTTAATTCTGTTGACATAGTCCAAAAGAGAAAGTATATGGAGGTCCAAAGATTGAAGAGAAGCCGTGTCAGTGAGCACAGTAATTGCTTTTTCTTAAGTGATGTTGGTGAGATAGTGGAATAGGAGGTCAACACTGCTTCCCACTCAACTCATTTATCTTTACAGCAACACAAATTTCACAGCCACTTATAGATAGAAGTACCTTTATGGGAACTTCAGGATTTGGGTAAGAGATAGCAAAATTCTACTGGAGCCTGAGACATTGAAGGGCCCATTTGAGAAGACAGAACTAAAACCAGGTCACAAACTTGACAATCATGGTCCTACCTCCAGACCCAGAGATGGGCCTATCAATTTTGAATTCAGTGCAGCCCTTATAGGCATTGACCAGGACCATGTGCCAAAAAAGCCAGCCATCTCCCTTGTATCTTGGGTGACAGGGCTACTGACCATAGCACCAGCTTGTACCTTGGGTGACAAGGTTAATAACCATGGTCCCAGCTGTGGCTTCTGAAATGGCCTTGTAACTGAGCTCCAGTTTCCCTCAGCTGTGGTCTAAGGGCAGTGTTGCCTTCCCAGGGCCAGGGCAAGAGATGCGCTTATTTGATTCCGAAATGACCACACTGAATATTCTGAAATGAAACTGCAACTTGCCTCCTGTTATGGTGTAGATGTTAGGTGTCCCCAAAACACTCATGTGTGAGACAATGCAAAAAGTTTAGAGGTGAGATGTTTGGGTTATGAGAAGTTTAACCTAATTGGTGCATTATCCCCTGAGAAGAATTAGCTGGGTGGTTACTGTGGGTAGAATATGGCTGGAAGTGGTGGGTCATTTGGGGTATGCCTTTGGGGTTTATATTTTGTTTATGGAGAGAAGATTCTCTCTCTTTCTGCTTTCTGGTGCCATATCATGAGCTACTTTCCTCTACCATACTCTTCCATCATGATGTTCTGCCTTATTTGGGCCCTGAGGAATGAACTTGACTATCTATGGGCCAAGACCTCTGAAACTGTGATTGCCAAATAAACTTTCCCTCCTTAAAATTGCTCTTATCTTATCAGGTCTTCGGCCACAGCAGTGAAAAAGTTAACTAAAACAACTCCAGTCCCTCTCTGCTGTGGTTTTACAACTGTCAAATAAACCTAATATTTTGGGGATTTTGAATTTTTTTTAATTTTGAAAAATAATCCTTTAATCAAAAGTTGGTCCTTGCAACAGTTTCATCCATAATCCAGAAGGCATTTCTGTAGACATTAGTCTTTGCTTTGGGACCTGAAGCAACACTGTGACTCAGTTTTAGTTCCTCTCAGCTTTGGTCCAGGTCCAGGACTGCCTGCCCTGGGACCTACTCAGTGCCAGTGAAAGGTTAACATGTCATGGATATAATAGGATCCAATGGGAAAGATAAAGCCACAGAGGAAATATCTAGTTATTCATTATTTCCACTAATGTTTATTGCATGCCTACTATGAGGCAGACTGTTTTAAAGCCTAGGAAAACAACAGAGAACCAAACAACGAATCTGCTGTTTTGGTGCTTACAGTGAAAAGAAAGATAGGCAGTAAGAAAAAAATGCAAATACTTAATATATCAGACAGTGATAAATGTGATGAAGAAAAAGAATGAACTGTAATGGAGTATTGCTTTCCTTTATTTTTAAAAGAGAGACAATTTTAGATAAGGTCATCAGGAAAGGAAGTTACTGATCACATATTAAAGAAAGACGAATGAGTCAAAAAGAATAGAATTACAGGGAGTTACATAGGGCGTGTAAAGTTCCTGTGGCAGGGGCATGTTCTGTTTGACAAGTTCATTCTATGTCTTATCGTGCATTTAAAAAATTAATTTTACTAGTAAACATTAAAGAAACAGGAAAGGAAGGAAGGAAGAAAGACCTCAGAAAGAAGAACCTCCCAGGGATCTGGGGGAAGTCACATGCACCTGTATTATCTGATAAGAGGCCTGCTATCTGCACACATTTATGAGGATCCTCATATCAGTACTATCTCCACTTATGAAGGTCCTGGAGATAGTCTTCTCTACCAAGGGACCAGACAGGATCACTCCTACAGGCATAAATTGCTATTTTATGTATTTTTTATTGGCATTCATTCAGTGACTTTTGCAAATTATTTTTTTGCAAAGCTTGTGTATTAGCTTCTTATCACTATCATAAAATACTGGACACACATGAAGTTTATTTAACTCAGAGTTCAAATGGTGTAGTGCAAGCTGAGTGAGTGTCATATTTGACAAGTACTAATGTGTAGAATTTGATTTACCTCATTTTAGTCCCTCTTGTTCCCCTCCCTCCCCCATTCTCCTTCCTCTACTCTGCTGGTCTTCTTTTCTTTTTATTTATTTATATTTGGTGTTTTATAGATAAACATAAGTGTGGAATTTACTATGGCATATTTATACTTGCACATAGTGTAATTTTATTAATTCATTCTGTATTATCCCTCCTTCCCTATATCTTTATGATATCTAGCCCCCTCCCACTTTTTCCTTTATTTTGCTCTGTCTTATGCATGAAAGAGAAAACATTCAAGCCTTGATTTTTTGGATCTGGCTCATTTAACTTAGCATGATGTTCTCCAGTTTAATCTATTTACCAGTAAATGCCATAGTTTCGTTCTTCTTTATGTCTGAATTAAACTCCATTGCATATATATACCACATTTTCTTAATCTGTTCATCTATTGAAAGGCAACTAGCTGTTTTATAATTTGGCTGTTGTTAATTGTACTGGTATAAAATTCATGTGGCTGTATCACTGCAGCAGACTGATTTTAGTTCTTTTGGTTTGATTGCTAGTTTTTTGAGGAATCTTCATACTGCTTTCCAGAGCGGTTGTATCATTTTGCAGCCCAATCAGCAACATATATCTTTCCCCCCACAACCTTGCCAAAAATTATTTTGTTTGTATTCATGATCATTGCCATTCTTACTGGAATGAGATGAAATCTTAGAGCTGTTTTGATTTGCATTTCCCTGAGAGCTAGACACATTGAACCTTTTTTCATGTATTTGTTGGTCATTTGTATATCTTCTTTTAAGAAATGTCTACTTTATTCTTTTGCCCATTTATTGATTGGGTTATTTCCAATTCCCAATGACATTCTTCACAGAACTAGATGAAACAGTCTTAGTATTCATTTGAAATAATCAGAGGTCCAGAATAGCCAAAGGATCCTGAGCATCATAATACCTGATCTCAAATTATACTACAGAGCTGAAATAGCAAAACCAGCATAGAATTGGCATCAAAACAGACATGAAGGCCAATGGAATAGAATAATAGACATGGAGACACACCCATAGACTTACAGTCATCTGTCTGATGATACTTGACAATGTCATCTGATACTTGCCCAAGTACTAAAAACATATGTTGGAGAAAAGATACTTTTTTGGAGAAAAGATACTTTTTTTAACAATTGGTGCTAGGAAAACTGGATATCAATATGTAGAAGAATGAAACTAGATTCCTATCTCTCACCCTGCACAAAAATCAACTCAAAGTGGATCAAACCTTATAAATTAGACTAGAAACTGCTAAATGAAAACATATAGTCAACACTCTATTATATTTGTGTAAGCATCAACTTCTTTAGCAAGATCCCAAAGCTCCAGAAATAAACCCAAGAATAAATAAGTGAGATGCCATTAAATTAAAAAGTTTCTGTACAGAAAAAGAAACAATTAAAAGCACGAAGAGAGAATCTACAGAATGGGAGAAGATCTTTGGCAGTTACTCTTAGGACAGGATATATACAGAATATGTATTTTAAAAATAATCTCAAAAAGCTTAACACCAAAAAACAACCCTATAAATAAATGGAATCCACTTGTTAAGAGTTCTACCACCTCCCAATACCACCACCATAGGGACCAGGTTCCCAGCATGTGAACCTTTGTGGTTATCACAAACTGCATTCAGACCATTGCAACCTATATTCTTCATTTTGTGTTGTCATGGAAGTTTCTGTTTTTCTATATTATGGCTAGCCAGTATTTTACTGAGATTTTCTTGAATGCCAATGGATAAAAAGTAAAATTCAAAACTAAAGCAAAATGTTTCCTGGTTATTTCAGATTGGCTCTCTGCAGGGACTCTTTTCCCATAGTTAGCCAGGTTTGTATCAGGCTCCATAATAGCGGTAATCTCAGGTTTTTCCTGAGCGTTCATCTTGCTTTCTAAATACTTCCTTTCTAAATACTCCAGTATACACAGGTGCTTTTCTGTATCCCAATTTTCCGAAGAAATTCTCCCCTGCTTTACATTGCAGGCCTTCAGTGATCAATCACATGTCTCATCTGTAATATTTTTCCTCAGGTGGGTGTGGGTTGTTTGGTAACCTTACAGTATTTTGAGGGAAATCTTGCTGCTATTTCACCCTGATTGCTTTCTGTCTTAGGTGAAACAGAGACAATACTGTCAGTCCTTCCTGGAGTCTGAGAGAGGTTAGAATGAAGAAGCATTTATGAATATAATCTGTTCAGTCTCTAGACCCAGAGAATAAGGTCCCATTCTGCAGACATTGACTGCAGGCTTCAAACTTGCCACTGTGCTGGAGAGCTGTGCAATAAGGATGATCAAAAATGCCACAAAATTTCTTGACTTGTCTTTTCAAGCTTCTCTTTCTCTTGCTTCAGTGTTTACTTGGTTGATAAAACCTCTGTTTTTCAGAGTTCTGACAATGTTGGTTCTGATAGTTTAATGGTTTCTACATTTTTATCTTTATGTTCCTGTAGAGAGGCAGGAACTTGAAACTGCCTACTCCTACATTATTGATATTGGTAATTATTGATCTGTCTGTCTCTTGCTGGTCAGGTCAGGCTATCTGGAGATTTATCAGTTTTATTGATCTCTAAGATTCAGCTTTTGGTATCATTGATTTTCTTATCATATTTCTTCATTTCACTGATTACTATACTGATCATTATTTCTTCTCCTCTTTTGTTCATATTGTTTCTAATCTGTTCTTTTTGTAGTTCATATAAGAGGAGGATAAGTTTTTTTTTTCCTTTTCAGTCCTTTGTTTTCTAATATAGTCATATTTTACTATAAATTTCTTTATGAATCCTATGTTGGCAGGATTTTACAAATTTTAACATGTGTTTTTGTGTATTAATTCTATTGAAAATATATTATAATTTACCTTTTTTTACTATTTGATCTATGGGTTACTCAAGTATTTAAAAAGCTACAAATATTCTTTTTTAATACACATGCACACACATATATTTTAGTTGTAGTTGGACTTTTTTTATTTATTTTTATGTCATACTGAGGATCGAACTCAGTGCTTCACACATGCTAGACAAGCACTCTACCATTGACTACAACCCCAGCCTCTCTTTATCTTTTTTTTTTTTTAAATCCTTCTTTCTTGTATCAGTGTTTGCTTGGTTGATGTAATATCAGTTTCTAAATACACATTTTTTAAAATTTTTAGAGATTTTTCTGTTATTTTCTTTTAAATTTATTTTATTATGGTCAGAGAATGTGCCATAATGAAATGTATACAGAGGATGTAATATATAGAATATATTTTTTGAGATCTGCTTATAGTCCCAAATATAGTCTATCTGGATAAATGTTTTATGTGCATGTGAAAGAAAATTATGTGTGTTCTGCTGTTGTTGATTGGAGTGTTTACACTATACCTATTTAATTTGTTATACACTTGAAGTGATATTATATCACCTAGCATATTACAAGGACTTTATGAAAGTGTACTTCCCTCTCTTCTCTGCAGCCTTTGCATTCTTGTCATAGATTTTAGCTTTCTTGTGTTATAAACCCAAACTTACCCTAATATTTTTGTTTGTAGTCAATTATATTTAAATAATATGAAAATATCCTCTACATTTACTCATGTCTAAATCATTTGAGAAAATTAGATTGTGGATTTCTAGATATCATTATACTTTGAAAGATTTTAAATATTTTTTACCTTTCCAATTAATTATTGAAGACTAATATTAAATATTAGCAAATATTTTTCTGTCTCTGCTCCACCCTTCTCTCTTTCAGAACCGTCAAGTACAATCTTCATTAGGTTACTCAAGTTCTAACATTTTAATTATTCTTTTCTCCATATAGTTTTTCTGTATGGAATCATATAAATATTATGTTTATTACATGCATATGTAGCTACTTGAAATTGTTTATAGCTCACTGATGACATGTTCTTTTATTTTTTAAAATAATTTTCTGTGTTTTTTTTTTCCATTTTGATTTATTTTCATTGATTCAAGCTTACAAACTTTATCACTGACTGCAACACCTAATCTTCCATTAATCCCATCAAGTATTTTTTTAAATCTCACCTACTGCAGTTTTTATTTTATAAATCTGATATGAGTTTTTTAAGGTATTCCATTTCTCTACTTAACTTTTTGAACAATGTTAATAGAGTTATAGTAATTAAAGTCCTATTTTTTTGTTCTGTTTTATTTTGTTTTTATCCAGTGCTGGTGATAGAACCCAGTGTCTTGTGCATACTAAACAATAGTTCTATCACTGAGTTACACCCCCAACCCTAAAGACTTTGATAATTATAACATCTTTGTAAGATCTGAATTGGTGTTGCTTGTTTATTCTTTTCATTATCAATCGTTTTTTTCTCTTTCTTTACATACCTGGAATAATCTGTTTGAAGCCAGAGGTTGCAAATATTGACTTGTGGGTATTATTATTAATGAAAACAGTTTGAACTTATTTTGGGCCTCAGAATGTCAAGGGTTAAATGTTTTCTCTCATATGTGGAAACTAGAAAGAAAAAAAAAGAATAAAAAAGGAACCTCACAAAAATAGGCAGGAGACCAGTAAAGTAGAGAAGGGATCAAGGAGGGAGGAAGGAAGGGTAAGAGGAGGTACAGATAAAATTATGCTATGCCTGTTTGGAAATATACCACGTTGAATTCCAATTTTATGTATAATTGTATTTTAGGAGTTAAAAAAAATAATTAAAATAAAATAATCAAGTTAAAATAATAGTACAAGAGGGGAATTAGGGGAAGAAAGAGAGGGAGGGAAAGTACCTTTATTGGGAAATGAGATTGATCAAATTATGTCATGTGCATATCAAAATGAATACCACTATTATGTATAAGTATGATGTACCAATCAACAACCAAAAAATAAAAAAAGTCACAAAATTTAAGATCACCATTATATACAAATTTTCTGTAACCAAGATATGTGCTTATTTGCCTATAGTAATATTGAAAAAATTCACTTGAATCTTATGGAAATTGATTATCTGGATAGTTTATAGTTACTTAGATTTTATAATAAAACTGAGAAGAAATTACTTGGCTTTGTGGATGTTCTATAATGAAAAAATTAAAGTATATATCCATATGAAAATTCATTTTCTTAAAGTTAATTGTTATAAGGACTATTCTCTTGCCCAGGGAGATATCCTAATTAGTTTGGAGAATGTTTTGATAATTCCACTAAAAGGCAAAGAATCTTAGAGTTTGCTAGAATTTTGGATTATGAAGCATTTTGTATTAGGGAAAGGAATGGCTTTCTTTTGGAAAAGTAAAAGAAGGGTCCTGCAGAGACCAAGAAACTTTGGAGTGGGTCAAAGAAATCGGAAATATAAAGTAAGAGTTTTGTAGATAAGAACTGATGTGCATCTATTAAATTATTCAGTTGTTTGGTGTGAAAAAAATCCCTTCCTCCTGTTGTATGAAATATGTAGTAGAGTCAACCTTACTTGCTGGAGATTCCAGAAACAGATTTTCTTTTCTAGAAAATGAGATGAAATGCAGATTCTAGGTTAAGGGTTGGAATGAAACAAGCTCAGGAACTTCCCATGGAGTATAATTTTCATAGCAGAAGTATAGTTTTGCAGAGATACAGAAGATTTAGATTCTGGGTCTATCATCATGTATTTTTGGCCAAGCAGCTTGCGAGACAAAATTTCTGTTACATTTTTTTTTGCAGATCATTTAGAATGCTTCTGATTCCATATTATATACAGTATTACAAGTAGCATAGATCACTTTGCTAGTCTGTATGATTCTTTCAGTCATATTTTGACAGAAGATATTTTTCTTCCTTTCTAGGAGAATTTTGAAGTTTGTATTGTAAGGTTATTTTAAAGTGTTTCTAGAAAGAAATGTCTATGGAGCTTGTGTAGCTCAGAGACTAAGGTCATATTAACATCTGACAATTTCACTTCTGTTTTTGAGACAATTCTCCTTTTCAGTGAAGTTGATGACATCTAAGGATTTTATGAGTTGACAGATTTCAGTAAGATATAGGCCATTCTCCTAAGAATCGAGGTAGATTAGATAATAGAAAAGCAAAATTGTTTTTTAGAGGTAGACTCCCTGTTGTTCAACTGGAATGGATTGTTAAATTGTCATTGTCTTTTTTTGTGACTTTATTCTTTCTAAGAGCAGTTTTAGGTTGACAGCAAAATTTTAAAAAGGTATTCATCTGCCCTTGCTCCCATACATACACAGCTTCTACCATTAACATCCAGCACCAGAGTGGTACATTTGTTGTAACTGATGAATCTACATTAACACTTCAAAATTACTAGAAGTACATAATTTATGTTAGGGTTCTTAGTGTTGAGTCATAGTCTTTTTAGATAAATGGGTAAAAATTTCAATGCTTTCAAATTAAGGGGGGCGGTAACTTTTTACAAAAGTGTTAAAAATGAGAAAAGATGGCATTACACATTGAATTCTTCATTGTTCCTGAGGTTGGTTCAGGTTGGATAATTAATATGATAATAATTAATATGATAATTAACTATGCTGTTTCATGACTTGCTGAGAAACTTGATACTTAAAAGCATACTGGAAAACACTTTGCAATTCATCCCCAATGAGTGGAATCTGAGAATTTGAAGCATGGGAAGTATGGTTACAGATGAGTATTTAGGATTTTAATGAATCTCTTCAGAGGAGTTGTTCCTACTGAGCATATTGGAATAGGCTTTCCTATGTAGACACTACAGACCTTGTTCTTCACCTTTGTTGTGTATTTTTAGAATTGCAATAAAATCTTTACTTCTTTGTGTACAATATCTCGTAGTAGATTAGAAATCTTATAGATCATATAATCCTAGTTCTTAAACCTTTGCTAAGGCACTAAATAGAAGTGCAATGGGAGATTAGACAAAGGCTTTGAACTCACTGGGACAATGAATGAATGAGAATGAGAGAGATACTATGAACTGTGTGCTGTAGTGCCTATGAGAAATGGATATTTTGGAAGAGGGTATGTGTGTAATGATAATAATGACAAGGAGACAGTGTAAGAGTTGGATGTGATGTTTCAAAGGAGGAGCTTGGACATCTTGGCAGGAAGATGTCAATTACAAGTTGAATAAAGAACATAGTGAATATAATTAATAAAAATGTATGAGATGTTGTTAACTTTTTCTAGTTAATGGAAAAGAGTTGTAGTGCTTCAGGCTGACTTTCCATATTCAAAATACTTTACATACTTTTCAAATGGAATGGTAAATCTAATACTCCCTTAAAAAAAAAAAATTAGGCCCCTGGCTGAAAAACCAGATTCCCTGAAATATTCTTTAAATATTACATTTTACACTGCCAGTTATGAAGTTAAGAAACCCTAAAGAAGTGTCTTTTTAAAACACAATGACATGTTGATTGGATTTCTTTATTATGAAACTAGGAATCTAGAATTTATGATACATTATAGTTCATCATGACAACTACTTATTCTTTAAGTGCTTTTGTTACTGTAAATTTAAGTCTTTTTCAAAGTTTGTTCTGATGCTTACATTTATTGCTAAAAGTATCTTTTCTCAGGCATTCATGGGGATGTGCTGGTTTATCTCATTGCCAGAAGGCATCGTTAATAGAGAAGTTTTAATCATTCTGCCATAAGGGTATCTATTTTTCTAATTTAGCATAATGAATAAATCAATCATTTAAATAGCACTCATTAAATAACCAGAAGGTTTCTGCCTCCCTCTGTAGCATTAAGATATATATTCATTCAGATTTATTAATATAATTAAGTATTTATCACTCATATTTTTATAGGCTCTGTCTTAGGAATGAAAGAGAGGGGATAAAATGATAAAAAGTGTTTGTAGTTCCTACCTTCATGGACTTGCTATCAAACAGGAGAGAAATTTATTAAATAATTATATAAATAATAGCTTAGATATAATTACAAATTGCATTATGAATACATTATAAATATGCCTGTTAATATTTCAGTAATAATTATGTGTGTATAAAAATAAATTTCTCTCCAAAATTAACAAGTTAAAACACTAAGCACTTATTACCTCACAAGTTTAGTGTGTCTGAAATTGGGGAACGGCCTACCAAGATTCTGGCTTAGAGTTCCTCAGGAGATTGCAGTCAGGTGTTAGTTGGTGATATTGTTAAGGATGGCTTGACTAGGACTAGAGGATCCAGGTTAAAGATTGCTTACTCACATGGTTATTTGCAGGAGCTCTGAGTTCCTTACCATATTGTCCTTTCTGTAGAGTTGCTTGTGTGTCCTCATGGTAAGGCCTTTATGAATGATCCAAGGGAGGTAGCAAGAAGGAAGCCATGATATCTTCTATGACAGTTTCCTAAGCTACTCAACATGACTTCTATCACAGTTATTGAGTTATAAAGGAGTCAATAAATACAATAAATACATTTAAGAGAAAAGCAATATAATTACAATGCACATCTTGAAGAGTACCACTAATTTGTGCGTATGGTTTAATGCCATTGTATGCATCTGTTTTAATAAGGGTCATTAAAAAATCTTTTCCTTATAATATGACATTATGTTAATAACTGAAGAAAGAATACAAGATTTATCACCACATAACAAATAACTGGTGAAAAATAAAAATAGTTTTAGACATAGGAAATATACACAGATATCCTAAGACAGGAAAGTCCACATTTTAAAAATGTAAGAAGGAAAGAAAGAAGGGTGGTGTGTCTATAGAGACAGAAGTGAGTAGGAGAGTCAGGAGTTGAACTGACTGGAGCAAGAATAGAGAGAAGCTAGGATGCAGAGTTTGTAGATCAGAGTAAGAATTTCATATTTCATCCTAAGGCCATGGGGAAAACTTTGGAGGGTTTCAAGCGGAGAAGGGGCATAATTAAGTCTACATTTAGCAAAAAAAAATTTACAGTACTCTGCTGTAGTGTGGAGAATGGATAGAAGGGGACAAGAGTGGATGTAGGGAAAGAAGGTCAAAGCCATTGCCTGGGCATTGAGATTTGAACCAGGTGATTACAATTGATTCTGAATAAAGAGGCTGTATTTTAAGTGTATTTAAAGGATGGAGCAGACAGGACTTGGAACTTAATTGGTTGTGGCAGGAAAGAAGGACAAAGTGGTTTTATGGTTCAGGTAATGAGTGGATGGTGGTAATACCATTTACTGGGGAAAAAAAAGAAGAAACACTTAGAGAAAAAGAATAGATTGGGGTCCAAGGAGAAAAATCACAATTGAGATCCTTATGATTTAGTAGAATTGATAAGAGTCTGAAAAATGATGGACTCAATTTCCCCCAAACTAGAAACCATTATTAATTTTTTTTTATATCTACTCATTCTTATTGGCAGAAGTTGGTTCTTTGCAATTTCAAGGCAGAGGTCCCAGCTAGTTGCTAGGTCCATCCCTCTCCATCAGCAGACCACGTCATGGGTGCTTGCTTTCTCTAGGTCAGCAGGACCTCACCATGCCTGGAACCTCTGTTCATATCCTGATCAGGCTGGTCTCCTTCAGTACATGCCTCCTATTTTATGTCTCCCTCATCTATCTTCTATATCTTCAGATATGGCAGTGGAAATGACACAGAATAGAAATTACTTATATTATTATGATATTAAGAAATATGAAAGCAACATCCTATTTCTGTTCGTTCTGTTAAAAATTTAAATAATTGTGATCATAGGGAAATGCTCTTCTTTTGGAAAGGAGTTTGGAGGAGAGTTCTTTCTTGAGTTCTTAGTAACATATCAAATAAGAAAACACTTAAATTGTGTTCAAATGGTACCTTCAGGCACTATGCTGCATAGGCCCCTTAGTGACTTTCCAATCCAAATTGTACCTCTTTTCATTAAGGGATGTGGTTGATCTTATTAAGGGCACATTCCCTATTTGGGATGAAATTTTTCTTTTCGTGTGTGATGGTATAAACTTCAAAATAATTAATCTCTTGGTAATTATTTTTTTCATTTTGTTCTCCTAATAACATAATTATTTCACACTCAGAGACATTGACCCTGTCAAAACTAATGTATTTAAGCAGAACTCTTCCTTAGCAGATGCAAAACTTGAATGGTACACAGAGGAAGTAATCCTATTGGCAGGATGCAGTTGAGCTTCCTAATGAAAATAACAGGGTGATGTTATTGGAGGGCTGGAAGAATCCCTTCCCTAGTCCTTTTGGTATTTCTGTTATCCTTGTCACATAAAACAATGCTCAATTTTTATTTGCTGCACCTCTGGGCTGTCATAGAGAAGACCTTTAAATATTTTGAAAATAGATGAAAGTTTTAGTGATAGATCTTGAAAGGAAACTAGTATCTCCCTATTTTTTTTTTTTTTTGAAGAATAATCACTTAGCAACACATTATAATCTGATTCTGTTCTTGGAACACTTAACAGATTTTCTGACTCAAATGTGTGTACCTATGTTGCATATCTTTTTTTTTTCTTCCTTAGCAATAAAGATAATTTAACCAAAAAGCTAATTTGCACACATTTCTATATAGTTTCACTCAATGTGCATAGTGCATGAGGATGGGCACACACACAACACACATTTAGTTCCAATTATAGTATGTGTGTGATTTAAATTTTCAAATTACTTTATATTCTGCTCATTTATTTTTCTTGCCTCCATAGTGTCTAAGGTTTGGATAAGCACCTCCCATAGGCCCAAGTGTTAATGGCTTGGTCCTTACTAGTATTATTGGGAGGGGTAGAACCTCTAAGATGTGAGGTCTAGTTGGAAGTCTTCTGATCATATGGAGGCATGCCTTCAAGGATATACTGGGATGCTGTCTCCTCCTCTTTCTCATCTTTCTTGCTTCCTGGCTGCTATGAGGTGAGTAGTTTCCTCCATCATATGCTCCTACCATGATGTACTGTCTTGTCACAGGCCCCAAGGAAAGCGGACAAATGATAGTCCCTATAATTTCCATTCTCTTGATGTTTTATTTACTTTTTTAACCATTGCAGATAATTTAATTATTGAAATCTTGGGACCATTAAATATATCCACATTCCTATCTCAGGGAATAGGAAGAAAGCAGTGTAGGGAGAAGAAATAAATAGTAGTTTGGGTCAGTTTGATTTTTAAATAGAGATCCAGTGAGAAGGTACAGTTTGTTGCTAAATATTTGTGTCTGAAATTCGAAGGAAAAAATAGAGCTAAAGCAAAAAAAAAAGAATAGGCTTATTTATAGAGCAGACTTAGAAAAGGCATTGAGGTCACTGGGGGGATTTTTATCAGGTTATCTTTTTGGTTCATGTTCTACTTCTTCCACTTCTTAACTTTATGATCTTGGAGGACATGAGATGTTATGTCTCAATTTTGATCATGTTTCTGAACCTTGAATTGGTATGAAAATGATAATTAGTTAAATAAAAGCAGTGTTTTAAAAATCCTTGGAAAGTGTAAAGTATCAGACCACTAAATAATGTAGATTTTTACCTTTTGACATTTTTATTCTTTCATTTTTAAAATTTTTTCTTTTTAATTATACATGGTAGTGGAATGCATTTTGACATATTATACATACTTGGAGTACAAATCCCATTTTTCTTGTTGTATATGATGTGGAATTACATTGGTTGTGTATTCACCAAGGAAAGTAATGTCCTATTTATTCTACTATCTTTCCTATTCTCGTTCCCCTTTATCTAGTCCAAAGTATTGGTTTGCTTGATGTAATGGTGCTGCCTTATTTGAAGTGTGGTTCAGTTGATCATTCTGTACATACTTGATTATTTCTGTTGATTTTAATAATCACTGGGAGAATGACTTTCGAAAAGTAGGAAATTCTACTCCTGTACATCTTTATTACGCAACTGTAATAAAAATCTACCAAAGTACTAAATGTGTAATTTTATGTAATAACTGACATTTGGATGTATTCTTAGAATCGACCCATTCTCTGTGACATTAAGCATTTCTAGGCATGATCAATCATCAAGATTAACCCTTTGAAAATGGGAGTTCATAACCCACTTGAATCAAATGTATGAAATATGATATGTCAAGAGCTTTGTAATGTTTTGAACAACCAATAAAAAAGATTAACCCTTTGCTGTAAAGAAGGTTTGACCTATAACTAGGGCAGAGAAATTATCATTAAAAGGTTCTTTTGTCAAATAAGATTCCCAGTACATAATTAGAGATATGCATGCATGGGACTAAAACTGGAAATAAAAAAGGCCATCTCCTCTATTCTTATTGAGATAGTTTGCTTTATTATTTGTCCACTTTTCCTAATCACCATGATATTGTACTCCTCAGCATACATTCAACATGCATGTGTGCACGCAAAGGAACACACGTACCTACTAGCCCTGTAGAACTGTGACCTGTGGGCACACATTTGCTTGCTCCAGACCCAGTTTTGGTGTATGTTGGAGCTGGGGGTGGGGTTAATAGGAACTAATGTGAACTTACTGCACCAGCTTTTCCTGTTCAGATTCTTACAGACATCCCATTTCCTCCTGTCTCTCTTAGGGTCAGAACCAACTCTGTTTCATTGTCTTTGCCAACTAATCAATGTTCAAGCCACTGTCAGTCTTGTCTTTTTACATTAAGAAGTGACAGTTTTACCCATGAATATTTCCTAGCCTTGCTCAGAAAAGAATTTCTGTCTTTCCTCAGGAAAGAGTGTTTACTTAGATGCCTCATACATAGCTCAGACTCTATTTCAGGTTCACTGACAAACTTCCCTGTGTTATCACTGAGACTATATTTTGTTTTCTAAATTCTCCATGGAAAATATTTGACTGAATGATTGAATGTGAAAACTAATGTTGGCAATTCAACCAGTTTTAGTGTTCTAAAGATATGGTTTTGTTAGATATTTTGTAACTACCTTCTCAAAAAGTATTTCCCTATCTTATTTTGAGTCTAGCAATTTCTTTCTATAAGTAATTGCTTCTTTTCCCACTTGATATCACAACTCTAGATTAAGAGAGAAAGGTTATATTTTTAAAATATATTTATGTGTTAGAATTTATATTTTAATTCTAATAATATATTAATAAAACCAATATTGTTTTAAGTGGTCTGATTAAGGTATTGCCAATTCAATTTTCACATAGAATTTCATGCAATGGCAGAAAACTTGGATAGACTGTAATAGACTATGGTCCTAAAAGTGTCATCTCTGCCTAAAGCCTACATTTCAAAATGATCTACAACTGTGACTTCCACAAGGATTTTCCAGATGCATGCTCCCAGATTTGCATAAAATTTGTATGTTTTAGTGGCACTGAAAAGTAGCCTTAGGCATTGTCCTCATTAAAGTTTCATCACTGTTCTTCTCAAGGTCATTTCTTGATTTGTCTTTCTTTTTTTATTTTCAAAACTTGTTCAAAATAATTGGTCTAAATACACTAAGCAGTGATTCTCACTTTTGCTAGCTTACTGTGTGTACCAGTTGAGGCACCATCAATAGCACTACCTTACTATCACCTCAAGACAGGGAAAAGAAGAGACAGAGACTGACAAAAAGTATGTAGAATTCACTTTGTATGTAGAGTTCACATTGGTTAAAGTATTGGGGGTCTCTGTTATTTTTTTTTTTTACTTCTTAATACACTCTGTGAATGCCAGTCTGTCCTATATAACAGAAACTAATCTTGACATAGATATTAATGATATTCTTTCTATTGTTGTATTATGAGTTCTACTAAAGTATATAAAAAAACTTTAATAAAAAATATTTTTATAAATAAAAAATCTTGGGTTCTAGACTTTGCTTCTGTTATTTATACTCCGCTTCAAATGCTATGCAGTGCCTGGACTGCACTTGATAACTATTCATTGGTAATTTAATAATGAGAATCTCATTTGGAGAATTACTGGTTGTAAATAAGGCAATGTGGCATATCATAAAGAGCTGGAATTTGGAAATCAGATATTCTAGATTCAAATACCAACCCTTCCATGCATGCAGCATATTATTTTAGTCTGAGCCTCAGTGCTTACTTGAAGCAAATTTACCGGAGGGGTAAAATACATTTATATATTACCATCAGTTTGTTCTTCCTCTGTATTCATTCTTCAGCTAACTTGTATCCTGTTGTTCCCTGAGATAATGCACTATATTCTATTGAGTGGGTGTGCAATATTTTTATGCATTCAGGGAAAGATGAAGCTTCCCTTCCATACCTACTAAACATCTTTGCCTTGAGAAGTTATTATTCTAGTCCAGCTCTACCACTAGAGAGTTCAGTGGGGGGGGGAAGCAATTGAAGAAAAAAAACTATGAAAAAGAGTTTTGCAGCATTACACAAATAATATCATATGACTGTAGCAAGGGAGGCAGATATACCATGGCAGGTATACCAGGCCCACAAAGTCATCTTCGGGTCATTAATAGCTTTCAGAATGAATTTTTCTTATTTTGGGAATGTCTATTAATGACACTATTCTAATGGTTTGTTTGCCAGACTGCAAAATTTTGGGTTAAAACATAATTGTAAGTGATTGAAGCAAATATGTGAATCCTGATAGAAACAGGCTTGGAGGGTTGGGGGTCGGCCAGAGCCTCAAGAATCAGGAAGGAAGAGAGAGAGCCAAAGACGGGCTCCCTTCTCAAAGGGTGTTTTCCATTCTTGATCTTTACTTAAACATTACATCTATTTCACAAGCCTGTTTCTCTCAAAGGTGGAAACTGAGAGTGTGTGAGGCTCTAAATGGCAAGACTATGGGATCTGATGGCGAGGACCCTAGAAGTCACAGCATTGGACTGGTGTGAAAAGGAGCTTGCAAAAGCAAATGACAAGCATCAGCTACCTGAAATTCTGCCTGGGTTCCACCCAGGACACCTGACTTCTATTCCCCAGGATCCCTCAACTGGGTAACTGAACAGAAAGAAGACCTGGCCCACTCTTCCTCAATCAGCTAACCCCTCTGGATTGTAAATGAAAACACTTCAGCTATGACAACTGTCCAACTGCCAGGATTAGTGACACGAAGTTGGCAAAGCCTCCTTGAGCCCCGAGAAATTAACATGCAGATATGAGGTATTTGAAACTGACAGAAGTGCTATATTTTGCCGCAGGAATTTAAAGTTCTTCCTGAAGCCAGTAATGCGACACATTTCTTGTACAATCTGCTTATGATTCAAATTCAGAGGTGTGAACTTTTTCTGATTTCTAATGCATAATGTGCAGATTGGGTAGTAGGAAGAGATTCTTAAGGAGTTTTTTCCGCCCTCCATAAAGTTATATTTGTTTACTATGGATGCTTATATCATGGAGTTAGTAAAATACTGTTTTACTGGAGGAGGACAAAAATTCTTGTTTGATATTTAACATTGTTGTATCAGTTGCAATGTAATTGAGCACAGCTGAGCAATTAACTGGCCATATTGATCTAAAACTGTAGCTCAAGTCAAAATAAAAATGCTGGTCACAGGCATTTATCCTCAGGCTTATATTCTGGAAGAAGAAATTCTTCCAAGACTCCACATGCTTCTTTTTCTTTCTTAAGTATTTAGTGGGTTACTTTTAAAATTTGTTTTATTTCCTTTAGTAATGCCTTCCCTCTTCCCCACACCCCGCAATTTTTTTGTGATTTGTCTCAGCTGATTAACTTCTAGATTAGAAATCAACCATGGCTGGGAATCCCTAACTTTGTGCAGGGTTCCCAGAGCTGATAATGTGATTGAGACCCATGACTGCTGAAGAGATATATCTGTTGTTTTTTTTTTTTTATTGGTTGTTCAAAACATTACAGAGCTCTTGACATATCATAATACATACATTAAATTCAACTGGGTTATGAACTCCCATTTTTACCCCAAATACAGATTGCAGAATCACATCAGTTACACATCCACATTTTTACATAATGCCATATTAGTGACTATTGTATTCTGCTACCTTTCCTATCCTCATCTATCCCCCCTCCTCTCCCCTCCCATCTTCTCTCTCTACCCCATCTACTGTAATTCATTTCTCTCCTTGTTTATTTTCCCATTCCCCTCACAACCTCTTCTATGTAATTTTGTATAACAATGAGGGTCTCCTTCCATTTCCATGCAATTTCCCTTTTCTCTCCCTTTCCCTCCCACCTCATGTCTCTGTTTAATGTTAA
Source organism: Marmota flaviventris (assembly GCF_047511675.1). Taxonomy (NCBI): domain Eukaryota; kingdom Metazoa; phylum Chordata; class Mammalia; order Rodentia; family Sciuridae; genus Marmota; species Marmota flaviventris. The sequence continues at coordinate 32,587,098 of NC_092511.1, read as the reverse complement.
TCTTATCCTCCTGCTCTTCCTCCCTGCTCTGTTCTTAGTTGCTCTCATTATATCAAAGAAGACATTTGGCATTTGTTTTTTAGGGATTGGCTAGCTTCACTTAGCATAATCTGCTCTAGTGCCATCCATTTCCCTGCAAATTCCATGATTTTGTCATTTTTTAGTGCTGCGTAATACTCCATGGTGTATAAATGCCACATTTTTTTAATCCATTCATCTATTGAAGGGCATCTGGGTTGGTTCCACAGTCTAGCAATTGTGAATTGTGCTGCTATGAACATCGATGTGGCAGTATCTCTGTAGTATGCTCTTTTAAGGTCTTCAGGGAATAGTCCGAGAAGGGCAATAGCTGGGTCAAATGGTGGTTCCAATCTCAGCTTTCCCAGGAATCTCCATACTGCTTTCCAAATTGGCCGCACCAATTTGCAGTCCCACCAGCAATGTACAAGAGTAGCCTTTTCCCCACATCCTCGCCAGCACTTGTTGTTGTTTGACTTCAGAATGGCTGCCAATCTTACTGGAGTGAGATGGTATCTTAGGGTGGTTTTGATTTGCATTTCTCTGACTGCTAGAGATGGGGAGCATTTTTTCATGTACTTGTTGATTGATTGTATATCCTCCTCTGAGAAGTGTCTGTTCAGGTCCTTGGCCCATTTGTTGATTGGGTTATTTGTTAACTTATTGTCTAATTTTTTGAGTTCTTTGTATACTCTGGATATTAAGGCTCTATCTGAAGTGTGAGGAGTAAAAATTTGTTCCCATGATGTAGGCTCTCTATTTACCTCTCTTATTGTTTCTCTTGCTGAGAAAAAAACTTTTTAGTTTAAGTAAGTCCCATTTGTTGATTCTTGTTATTAACTCTTGTGCTATGGGTGTCCTATTAAGGAATTTGGAGCCCGACCCCACAATATGTAGATCGGAGCCAACTTTTTCTTCTATCAGATGCAGAGTCTCTGATTTGATATCAAGCTCCTTGATCCATTTTGAGTTAACTTTTGTGCATGGCAAGAGGAGGGGATTCAGTTTCATTTTGTTGCATATGGATTTCCAGTTTTCCAAACACCATTTGTTGAAGATGCTATCTTTCCTCCATTGCATGCTTTTAGCCCCTTTATCAAATATAAGATAGTTGTAACTTTGTGGATTAGTCTCTGTGTCCTCTATTGTGTACCATTGGTCCACCCGCCTGTTTTGGTACCAGTACCGTGCTGTTTTTGTTACTATTGCTCTGTAATATAGTTTGAAATCCGGTATTGCTATACCGCCTGATTCACACTTCCTGCTTAGAATTGCTTTTGCTATTCTGGGTCTTTTATTTCTCCATATGAATTTCATGATTGCTTTATCTATTTCTACAAGAAATGCCATTGGAATTTTGATTGGCATTGCATTTTGGTTATATCGCCATTTTGATGATGTTAGTTCTGCTTATCCATGAACAGGGTATATTTTTCCATCTTCTAAGATCTTCTTCTACTTCTTTCTTTAGGGTTCTGTAGTTTTCATTGTATAAATCTTTCACCTCTTTTGTTAGGTTGATTCCCAAGTATTTTATTTTTTTTGAGGATATTGTGAATGGAGTGTTTTTCCTCATTTCTGTTTCAGAAGTTTTGTCGCTGATATACAGAAATGCCTTTGATTTATGCGTGTTGATTTTATATCCTGCCACTTTGCTGAATTCATTTATTAGCTCTAGTAGTTTCTTTGTAGACCCCTTTGTGTCTTCTAGGTATACGATCATGTCACCTGAAAATAGTGATAATTTAAGTTCTTCTTTTCCTATTTTTATACCTTTAATTTCTTTCGTCTGTCTAATTGCTCTGGCCAGTGTTTCGAGAACTATATTGAATAGAAGTGGTGATAGAGGGCATCCCTGTCTTGTTCCAGATTTTAGAGGGAATGCCTTCAATTTTTCTCCATTCAGAATGATGCTAGCCTGATGCTTAGCATAGATAGCTTTTACAATGTTGAGGTAAGTTCCTGTTATCCCTAGTTTTTCTAATGTTTTGAACATAAAGGGAAGCTGTACTTTGTCGAATGCTTTTTCTGCGTCTATCGAGATGATCACATGGTTCTTATCTTTAAGTCTGTTGATGTGGTGAATAACATTTATTGATTTCCATATATTGAACCATCCTTGCATCCCAGGGATGAATCCTACTTGATCGTGGTGCACAATTTTTTTGATGTGTTTTTGTATCCAATTCGCCAGAATTTTATTGAGGATTTTTGCATCTAGGTTCATTAGAGATATTGGTCTATAGTTTTCTTTCTTTGAGGTGTCTTTGTCTGGTTTCAGAATCAGGGTGATGTTGGCCTCATAGAATGAATTTGGAAGAGCTCCCTCTTTTTCTATTTCCTGAAATAACTTGAAAAGTATTGGTATTAATTCTTCTTTAAAGGTTTTATAAAACTCCGCTGTATACCCATCTGGTCCTGGGCTTTTCTTGGTTGGTAGTCTTTTGATTGCTTCTTCTATTTCATCCATTGATATTGGTCTGTTCAAATTGTGTGTATCCTCCTGACTCAGTCTGGGCAAATCATATGACTTAAGAAATTTATCGATGTCTTCACTATATTCTATTTTATTGGAATATAGGTTTTCAAAATAATTTCTAATTGTCTTCTGTATTTCTGTGGCATCTGTTGTGATATTGCCTTTTTCATCCCGTATGTTAGTAATTTGAGTTCTCTCTCTTCTTCTCTTTGTTAGCATGGCTAAGGGTCTGTCGATCTTATTTATTTTTTTGAAGAACCAACTTTTAGTTTTGTTAATTTTTTGAATAGTTTCTTTTGTTTCAATTTTGTTGATTTCCGCTCTGATTTTAATTATTTCTTGCCTTCTGCTGCATTTGCTGTTGTTTTGCTCTTCCTTTTCTAAGGCTTTGAGATGAAGTGTGAGCTCATTTATTTGTTGTTTTTTTCTTTTTTTTGAGGAATGACCTCCAGGTGATGAATTTCCCTCTTAAAACTGCTTTCATTGTGTCCCATAGATTCCCATATGTTGTGTCTGTATTTTCATTTATCTCTAAGAATTTTTTGATTTCCTCCTTTATGTCTTCTGTAATCCATTGATCATTCAGTAACATATTGTTCATTTTCCATGTGATGTAGGATTTTTCCTTCCTTCTTTTATCATTGATTTCCAGTTTCATTCCATTATGATCAGATAAAATGCATGGTATTATCTCCACCCCTTTATATTTACTGAAGGTTGCCCTATGGCATAATATATGGTCTATTTTTGAGAAGAATCCATGTGCTGCTGAGAAAAAAGTATATCCACTTGATGATGGTTGATATATTCTATATATATCAGTTAAGTCTAGGTTATTGATTGTGATATTGAGTTCTATAATTTCTTTATTCAACTTTTGTTTGGAGGATCTGTCCAATGGTGAGAGAGTTGTGTTGAAGTCACACATAATTATTGTGTTGTGGTCTATTTGATTCTTGAACTTGAGGAGAATTTGTTTTATGAATGTCGCAGCACCATTATTTGGTGCATAAATATTGATAATTGTTATGTCTTGTTGGTAAATGGTTCCTTTTAACAGTATATAATGTCCTTCCTTATCCCTGTTGATTAACTTAGTCTTGAAGTTGATTTTATTCTATATGAGGATGGCCACCCCTGCTTGCTTACGAGGACCGTGTGCGTGGTATATTTTTTCCCAACCTTTCACCTTCAGCCTGTGTATGTCTTTTGCAATCAGATGTGTCTCCTGGAGGCAGCATATTGTTGGATTTGTTTTTTTAATCCATGTTACCAGCCTATGTCGCTTTATTGGAGAGTTTAAGCCATTAACGTTTAGAGTTACTATTGATATATGGTTTGTACTTCCAGCCATGTTTGATTATTTATCTTTTTTTTTTATTTAGTTTGTTTCTCCATGATTAGCTTTCCCCCCACCCTCCGTCTTTACTGAGGCACTTCCCACTGATGGTTTTGGTTATTGTTTTTCATTTCTTCCTCATGTAGTGTTTTGCTCAAGATGCTTTGCAATGCTGGTTTTCTGGCTGCAAATTCTTTTAACTTTTGTTTATCATGAAAGATTTTTATTTCGTTGTCATACCTGAAGCTTAATTTTGCTGGATACAGAATTCTTGGTTGGCATCCATTGTCTTTCAGTGTTTGAAATACGTTGTTCCAGGATCTTCTCTCTTTCAGCGTCTGTGATGAAAAATCCGTTGTTAACCTTATTGGTTTACCCCTGAATGTAATCTGCCTCCTTTCTCTTGTAGCTTTTAATATTTTCTCTTTTTTCTGTATATTGGATATCTTCATAACAATGTGTCTTGGCATTGGTCTACTGTGATTTTGTATGCTCGGTGTCCAGTATGCATCTACATTTTGTATGTCCGTTTCCTTTTTTATTTCTGGAAAGTTTTCTGTAATTATTTCATTCAGCAGGTTACTCATTCCCTTGGTTTGAATCTCTATACCTTCCTCTATCCCGATGACTCTTAAGTTTGTTTTTTTTATGTTATCCCATATCTCTTGGATGTTTTTCTCGTGATTTTTTACCAGCCTTTCTGAGTTGGCTAGACTCTTTTCAAGATGATATATTTTGTCTTCATTTTCTGATGTTCTGGCTTCTACTTGCTCCACTCTGTTAGTGATACTCTCATTTGAGTTTTTAATTTGGTTTATCGTTTCCTTCATTTCTAGAATTATTGTTTGATTTTTTTTATTATCTCTATCTCCTGACAAAGATGCTTAACTTCTTCTTTTATCTGTTTATGTAATTCAATTTCAATGTGTTCTTTCACTGTTTGAATTTGCTGTCTCGTATCCTCTTTAAGGTTCCATTCCATCTGTCTAAGGTATTCCTTGAGTTGACCATTTTTCTGCTGACTCTAGGTCCTCCTGAATATTTAGGCTGTCCTTCATTGTTTGTCCTCCTTTTCTTCTTGCTTTTTCATGCTGCTCATGTTACTTCTTGTTCTGTTTGACTGCTGAGTTACTGTTTACTCCTATAAATTTATTTGATGCTTGGGAGGAAAGGTATTAGAAGGCAAGGGAAGAAGTCACTAAAGAGAATGAGAGTAAGCAGGTAGAATTCAAGGAAGGGGGAATAAGAAAATTGAAAAGAAATGAAAAGACAAAAGAAAAAAACTAGAAAATAAAAAAAGAAACAAAAGAAAAAATAATAATAAAAAAATAAAAATTTTAAAAAAATTAAAAAAGAAATTTTAAAAAGCACAACCAAAAAATGAAAATAAAAAAAAAACCCAAATTTAAAAAAAAAATTAATAAATGCAGTCTTAGAGTTTGATTAACTTCTCTTCCAGTAGGTGGAGCTGTGCCCACCGGGCCAAGCTTCTCCTCTTGATACGCGGGAACCAATCACTGTGCAGCAGCTCCTCCTCCCAGACTGGGCGGGTCTCCAATCCTGAGTGCCTAGGGCCTTCTCTTGTGTCTAGTCACTTCCCCACTTTTCCTCAAGCCAGGCCCCGCTCACCGGTGACGCTCATCACAATACTGGCTACACGCCAGGTCTGCTGCTCCTGGGAGCCCTGTTTTCATGAACGACTGGGCACACTCTTCCTTTTTGCCATTCCCTTAGACCCTACGTTTGTAGAGCTTGGGGCTGAGAATGCTCAGCGAAATTTGCTTGCCCTCCGGTAGCCACGCCCTCGGTAGCTGGTGCAAGAGACCTCAGTTGTCAGCACTGGTGGGAGCGGTAGCTGGGAGTTCTGCGCTGCAGGTCCCATGCCACTTCTGATTCCCTCAGTCTGGCTATCACGCTCACGGGAGAGCTGGGAGGGGCCCTTAAGTTTTCGCCGCTGTGTGGAGAGGGAAGGCTAGGGGGTTACACACCTGTCGCAGCTGGTTTCAATGAAGTTATCTCCTCCACCGCATTCTGGTGACGTCAGTTGTCTGCCATGGTGGTATCCCATGCAAATGGCGACAGTTCCTTTCCCTTTGCCGGGTGACCAATGCAACGGGTGTGTCCTGACTGGCTCTCCCAAGCCCCGTTTGAATCCTGTGGCCACTGCCTATGAAGGCTCGGTTGACATTTACCTCCGTAGGTTCAGAAGGGCCGACCAGTTGTTTCAGGGGGATTGTTTAGTGCTGAGTCACAGCAGTTTGTCTGCGAGAAGCAGGCGAACGGGAGCTTGAATTCAGCTGATCCGGGCTCGGTGTGTGTTCTGAGAGGCCCAGACTGTTCGCCCCACCTGCATGTCAGCTCAGCATTGCCTAGTGATCCTGAGCAAACAGCATTTAGATGGTTTACAACTCCCTATGCCCACGCAGCTGAAGAGGTCAGAGACTTGATCTCTCCGCGCCCGCCGCCATGTTGGATCTCCCCTGAAGAGATATATCTATATCTTAAAATGTGTCATACACTTTTATCATTTCCTTGTGGTGAGTACATTCAACATCCTCTCCTCTAACTTTTGAGGTGCATATGTGCTATTGTGTTTTTTTTTTAGTCTCTTAATATTTTTATTAATGACCACATATATCAATTTTATATAACTATATTATTTAATGTAGCATAAGTTTAATAGATTAAATGTCCTTTTATATTTTGTATTCATTGTCACATTTTACATTTATATGTAGAGAAAAGTTCCAGTGTTTCTTTTTTTTTAATATTTCATTCTTTTTTTAACCATACAATTTATTTTTAATTTTTTTAGTCATACATGACAGCAGAATGTATTTTGACATATAATACATACATGGAATGTACATACATCAATCATAATGTCTATTCTATTCTGCTGCCCTTCCTATCCCCCCTACTTCTCCCCTCCTCTCTCATCCTTTCTCTCTGTCCAATCTAATGTGACACAACTTTTTTTTTCTTTTTCTCATCACAACATCATATACGTTTTCTGTATAACAATGAGGTTCTCCTTCCATCTTCCGTGCAACTTCCCTTCTCCTTCTTTTTCCCTCCCACCTCTCTTCCATATTTAGTGGTAGTTTTCTTCTCATGCTCTTCCTCCCTATCCCATTTTGAGTCACCCCCTTATATCAGAGAAGACATTTGGCATTTGTTTTTTAGGGATTGGCTAACTTCACTTAGCATAATCTGCTCTAATGCCATCCATTTGCCTGCAAATGCCATGATCTCGTTATTTTTTAGTGCTGAGTAATATTCCATTGTGTATAATTGCCATATTTTTTAATCCATTCATCTATTGAAGGGCATCTAGGTTGGTTCCACATTCTAGCTATTGTGAATTGTGCTGCTATAAACATTGATGTGGCTGTGTCCCTGTAGTATGCTCTTTTTAGGTCTTTTGGATATAGTCCAAGAAGGGAAATAGCTGGGTCAAATGGTGGTTCCATTCCCAGCTTTCCAAGGAATCTCCATACTGCTTTCCAAATTGGCTGCACCAGTTTGCAGTCCCACCAGCAATGTATGAGAGTACCTTTTTCCCCTGCATCCTCAACAGCACTTATTGTTGTTTGACTTCATAATGGCTGCCATTCTTATTGGAGTGAGATGGTATCTTAGAGTAGTTTTAATTTGCATTTCTCTGACTGCTAGAGATGGTGAGCATTTTTTCATGTATTTGTTGATTGATTGTATATCCTCTTCTGAGAAGTGTCTGTTCAGGTCCTTGGCCCATTTGTTGATTGGGTTATTTGTTTTTTTTTGTTGTTTAACTTTTTGAGTTCTTTATATACTCTAGAGATTAGAGCTATATCTGATGTGTGAGGGGTAAAAATTTGTTCCCAGGATGTAGGCTGCCTATTCACTTCACATATTATTTCTCTTGCTGAGAAAAAACTTTTTAGTTTGAATTCATCCCATTTGTTGATTCTTGGTTTTAACTCTTGTGCTATAGGTGTCTTATTAAGGAATTTGGGGCCTGCCCCACGTGATGAAGATTAGGGCCAACTTTATCTTCTATTAGACACAGAGTCTCTGGTTTGATTCCTAGCTCCTTGATCCATTTTGAGTTGACTTTTGTGCATGGTGAGAGAAAGGGATTCAATTTCATTTTGTTGCATATGGATTTCCAGTTCTCCCAGCACCATTTGTTCAATATGCTATTCTTTCTCCATTGCATGTTTTTAGCACCTTTGTCTAATATAAGGTAGTTATAATTTTGTGGATTTGTCTCTGTGTCCTCTATTCTGTACCATTGGTCTACCCACCTGTTTTGGTACCAGTACCATGCTGTTTTTGCTACTACTGTTCTATAGTATAGTTTAAAATCTGGAATCGCGATACCACCAATTTCACTCTTCCTGCTTATGATTACTTTAGCTATTCTGGGTCTCTTATTTTTCCAGATGAATTTCATGATTGCTTTTTCTGTTTCTGCAAGGAATGTCATTGGGATTTTGATGGGAATTGCAATGAATCTGTAAAGTGCCTTTAATGTGCTATTGTTGATTATATTCACTCTGGTGTGCCAGAAAACAAATTCCTTCTAACATTGTACCTGTTGACTTCCTTTTCCCCATCCCTGACCACTACACCCTCCTAGAACAAAACGATACAAACAAAAACCCATATATATTAGGTAAGCAATATATAATGGCTAGACTGAATATGAGTAAGGATAGTACTTTACCTTTCTGTACATAAATCATTTAGTGAAAATAGTCAGCCTCTCTAGGACTACAATATTTTTGTGAAGTAGCCCAGAATCAACTACATATTTATCATGTCAAACAAATCACCATTTAGCTTTTATCTTATTTACTTGGACCATTTTTAATTTAGCATGATTATTTTAAGTAACTTTGCAAAAAAGGAAAGAAAGTCTTACTCTATTAGTTTTGTTTTTTATCTGATAGCTCCCAATAAGCAGAAACCACAATGTATTTGTGTCTTACGAGATAAGTAATAAAATCTCCCATAGCTAAGAACCAAAATTTTTGTCACATAAATTCCCTTATATTCAACAAATAAAAGATTTTACATAGAATTTAATTTTAATAATAAATGAAAGAAAGTTCTTTTAGTTCATCTATATGGAAGGCCAGTTTTCATTGTCTAAGTTATATGCAAATTTTTGGCATCACAATAATGAATGCTCATAAATAAGCACCATCCTCATGTTATTAAACATCATAGAATAAAGACATTTTAGGAAAGTTTTCACTCCTGTTGGTTTTGGTGGTGGTTCTGGTGGTAGGTGTGAGGCAGTGGAATCCATTATCATTGGTGGGATACAGTTCCATATAGGACAGAAAGTCTTAAAAATGTTAAATACCTCAATGTAAAACAGAAAAGTTGAAATGAAATAGCTATTAAGCCAAAGGATCCTACAAAACACAAGCTTTACACTCTACATTAAATTTACATACTAGTATTAAAAGATAAATAAAATTTCATGAAACAGAGATTAGAAAGAATGTGTATATATTATTTGTATTTCTTAGTCTGAGATTGTAACTTTAATTTGAATGGAAAATTATGTCCATGTGGCAATAGGGGCATCAAGATGAGCTCAGTATAAGAGAGTGGATACATCTGAAATCATTTCTCTATGTAGATAAAGTATTTCAAGAAAAAATAAAGCATTTCAAATGCAGGAGTTCTTTGAAGGCAAATACCCACACCATCCTGTTTGTTAATTCTGAAATTCTAAACAAAATCAATGAGGGAAAAAGCACTAAGGTAGTAAATGAAGGGTATAGATGCTGGAGACGCTGTGTGTTCGAGGGATCTAGGTAAGTTTTGACACTAATCGCTAAACTTTCAACAGAAGATTTATTTTTATGATGAATTTAAAACTCACCTTGTTCTTTTTAAAATTTATTTTAATTTGTTATATATGACAGCAAAATACATTTTATATTACACATATATAGCATAATTGTTGTACACAATGTAGAGTCATACTATTCGAGTCTTCATACTTGTATTTATGGGAGTAATGATGTCCATCTCATTCCACTGCATTTCCTACCCCCATGCCCCCTCCTTTCTCCTCTCTCCCCTTGACCTATTTAGAGTTGTCTATTCCTCCCATGCTCCCCCCAACCATCCGCATTATTAATCAGCATCCTTATATAAGAGAAAACATTCAACACTTGTTTTTTTGGGATTGGCTGACTTCACTTAGCATTATATTTTCTAACTCCATCCATTTACCTGCAAATGCCATGATTTTATTCTCTTTTAATGCTAAATAGTATTCCATTGTGTATATATATCACATTTTCTTTATCCATTCATCTACTGAAGGAAACCTTGGATGGTTGCACAGTTTAGCTGTTGTGAATTGGGCTGCTATAAACATTGATGTGGCTGTATCACTATAATATGCTGATTTTAAGTCCTTTGGGTATAAATCAAGGAGTGGGAGAGCTGGGTCAAATGGTAGTTCCATTCTCAGCTTTCCAAGGAATCTCCATACTGCTTTCCATAATGGCTGCACCAATTTGCAGTCCCACCAGCAATGGATAAGTGTGCCTTTTTCCCCACATCCTCCCAACACTTATTGTAGTTTGTACTCCTAATAGCTGTCATTCTTATTAGAGTGAGATAAAACATTATAGAGTAGTTTTTTTATTTGTTTTAATTATACATGACAGTGAAATCATTTATACACTTAAATATATCATACATAGATGGGATATAATTTCTCATTTTTCTGAGTGTACATGTAGAATCATATTGGTAATGCAGTCACGTATATACATATGGTAATAATGTCTGTTTCATTCTACTATCTTTCCTATCCTCACACTCCACCCCTCTCCTCCCTTCACTTCCCTCTACATAATCTAAAGTAATGCTATTCTTCTCTAATTTCCCTCTCCTTATTGTGAATTAGCATCCTTTTATCAGAGAAAACATTTGGCCTTTGGTTTTTTGGGAATTGGCTTATTTTGCTTAGTATGACATTCTCTATCCATTTACTGGAAAATGCCATAATGTCTCTCTTCTTTAAAGCTGAGTAATATTCCATTGAGTAATACCACATTTTATTTATCCATTCATCTATTGAAGGACACATAGGTTGGTTCCATAGGTTAGCTATTGTGAATTAAGCTGCTATAAATATTGATGTGGCTGCATTACTGTAGTATGCTGATTTTAAGTCCTTTGGGTATAAACCAAGGAGTGGGATAGCTGGGTCAAATGGTGGTTTTATTCCAAGTTTTCTGAGGAATCTCCATACTGTTTTCCATAGTGGTTGCACCAATTTGCAGTTCCACCAACGATGTATGAGTGTACCTTTTCCACCACATCCTCACCAATATTTATTGTTGCCTGGATTCCTAATGATTGCCATTCTGACAGGAGTGAGATGAAATCTTAGAGTAGTTTTGATTGCATTTCTCTAATTGCTAGAGATGTTAAACATGTTTTCATATATTTGTTGATCAATTTTATTTCTTATTCTGTGAAGTGTCCGTTCAGTTCCTTAGCCTATTTATTAATTGGGTTTTTTTTTTTTGGTGTTTTTTTTGTGTTTTTTATATATCCTAGAGATTAACACTTTATCAAAGATGCATGTGATAAAAATTTTCTCCCTGTATTTAGGCTCTCTTTTCATGTTATTGGTTGTTTCCTTTGCTGAGAAGAAGTTTTTTAAAATTTTAATCCATCCCACTTATTGATTCTTGATTTTACTTCTTGAGCTTTAGGAGTCTTGTTAAGGAAGTCAGATTTTAGGCCAACATACTTGGGTCTATTTTTTCTTGTATTAGGCACAGAATCTCTGTTCCAGTGCCTAAATCTTTGATGCACTTTGAGTTAATTTTTGTGCAGGGTGAGAGATATAGGTTTAATTTCATTTTGCTACATATGGATTTCCAGTTTTGCAAGCACTATTTGTTAAATAGACTGTCTTTTCTCCAGTGAATGTTTTTGGCACCTTTGTCTAGTATGACATAACCATATTTATGGGGGTTTGTGTCTGTGTCCTCTATTCTGTACAATTGGTCTACAAGTTCAGTTACTTGGCCCATTTATTGATTGGGTTATTTGTTTTTTTGGTGCTTAGCTTTTTGAGTTTTTTACATGCTCTAGCTTATGTGTGTGTGGTGAAAATTTGCTCCCAAAATGTAGACTCTCTATTCACCTCACTTATTGTTTCTTTTACTGAGAAAAAGCTTTTTAGTTTGAATCCATCCCATTTTTTGATTCTTGATTTTAATTCTTGTGCTATCATAATCTTATTGAGGAAGTCTGGACCAAATCCAACATGATGAAAATTTGGGTCTACTTTTTCTTCTATTAAGCACAGGGTCTCTGGTTTAATTCCTAGGTCCTTGATCCACTTTGAGTTGTTTTGTGCATGGTGAGAGATAGGGGTTTAATTTCATTTTGTTGCATATGGATTTCCAGTTTTCCCAGCACCTTTTGTTGAAGAAGTTATCTTTTCTCCAATGTATGTTTTTAGTGCCTTTGTCTCTATTCTGTACCATTGGTCTACAAGTCTATTTTGGTGCCAATACCATGCTGTTTTTGTTACTATTTCTCTGTAGTATAGTTTAAGTTCTGGTATAGTGATGCCTCCTGCTTCACTCTTCCTGCTAAAGATTGCTTTAGCTATTATGGGACTATTATTTTTCCATAAGTATTTCATGACTGCTTTTTCTATTTCTATGAGGAATGTCATTGGATTTTGATTGGAATTGCATTAAATATGTATAGTGCTTTTGGTAGTATGGTCATTTTGACAATATTAATTCTTCTTATACAAGAACGAGGGAGATATTTCTATCTTCTAAGGTCTTCTTTAATTTCTTTCTTTAGCATTTTGCAATTTTCATTGTAGAATTCTTTCACCTCTTTCATTAAGTTGATTCCTAAATATTTTTTGAGGCTATTGTAAATTGGGTAGTTATTTAAACAATATGATGTTTTTCCCCTTTTATTTTCCTTAATAATTCATATAGACCCAAATTAACAAAATTATTTAAGAAGATAACCTCTTGTATAGTGCTTACTTTCCTTAACATCTTTAGAAATCTGAAATTTTACTCTTAAATACTACCAAATAAACTTTGGGACCACACATCGTGTGATCCTTAGTGGCATGAAATTTAAGAAGAAACAAAACATAACAGGCACATTTCTCCTTAGTGAAGACATGTTATTTGCTGACATCCTATTACTAACCAATCCTGGAATACCAGTGTGGCACCTAGTGAGATTCTTATTTAAGATGTTTATCCAGGCTCCTGTCAATTTCTGCCAAGGGTTGTTGCCATTAATTTTATTAACTTGATGGCTTGTAGCTGTATAATCATTTCTTTTCTTCAGATATAAAATATATGAATGTACATTAGAAAGTAACTTCATTTTAAGCTCATGTTTTACAGAAGGTAACTTTGAAATTTAAGTACATCTAAAGAGCTGGCCCCTTTATACATCTTCAAGTTTTGCTATTGGGTTTTATTTGACACTGGAAAAGATAGACAGCCTTTTAGTTCTTCTATACAGGATTTTTCTGCAAGGAAAACCTACTACCCACTCATTCCAAATTAAGGTGATTCATAAAAATCATACATGTGAAGACCTTGTGCAGAGCAGAAAAGTGTTAGTTCAGCCAAATCTATTGTGGGAATGAAAGTTAGCGTTCATGCCAATCTCCATAATAGTCACCTGCTTTGTTTGCATAGGTGTTAAATTCTCTATCACTTTGTTACCTCCTATTCTTGCTAAAAAAAATCACATTTCCTGAAGATCTTAAAATAAGAATATTTTGCAAGATTATTTTATAATGAAAACTAGATAAAGATATGACCATTAAATCAGATTTTAAATAAAGACTATTCAGAGTAAAAGTTAATGCCAGTTTTTTTAATAACAACTATGACATTAAAGAATTAGACTTTAAAATCTCTTAGTATAAAGTTTTTCTTACTTTTATGGTTTTGTATTTATGTGCATTCTTGAATGTTCAAGACATTGTTGGTATATCTCTTTTTATTGGGCATAATTTTATTTTATTTTCAATAGTAGCAATTTTAAGGCATAAGAAAATTACTATTTCCTGGTAAATTGTTTGCAAATTCATCACCCCCAGTGTCTTTTCCTGATGTAGAAATGTGAAGCATTGCCTTGATCAATGGACATACTTTGCTGACTATCTTAAAATGTTTGGTAAATCTACAGAAGTCTGAGGAGATAGGGCCACAAGGAGAAGATGATACCTAATAGTTTTCAGCTAAAGTGTAAGCAATGCTAAGACATTCTTTCCTTGTTTTAAGAGTTTTCTGAAGAGTGAGTTCCATTTTTAAGACATAATCAAAGATGACATGAAGCATGACATAGAGTTGGCAAATATGATAATAGTGAGGCTTGCTTAATTTTTGCCTCTTGACACTCCCCATTAATATTTTATAAAGGTCAGTTGCATAAGCTAATATATTTTTAGTATAGGAAAATTAGAAATCACACCAAAAGATGAAAAACAAAAATTAAGTTTCTCTGTCAGCCCAGAGATTATCACTATTAATAATTTGGTGATTTTATTTCTAGTCTTTGGTGTATGTTTTTATATAATATGCATTCAAAAAGTTGAGTTAATATAACAGGCATGTTTGTATTTCTTGACTGTTTTTAACTTTACCTTTTTCATGATCTTTACTTTGTTGTTTCAGTAAATTACTTTTTAATGGATGTGTAATATTGCATCATATCATTGTTTCTTAGTTCTGAAGAATTTTTATTATCTCAGCTCCCTGACTGTCAACTTCCACGTTGAACAAATACAATCATAAGCTTGAAGTGCTACTGAATTCTTTCATCCAGATCCATGATTAATATAGTATCCTACTGACACTGATATATATTTGTGTAAAATACACTCAGAAACCTCTATTTCATATACCTCACCCATAAAAGTAGGAACATGTTTTCCATTTGACCTCATAGAAATGTTTTATGGATAAAATGAGATGTAAAACATTCTTAAAAATTATAAGGGGCCACACAAGGCAAAATGATTTGCTTTTGATGAATTTAGAATACATATCACCTCCTTTTCTGAGACCATCTCTAAAGTACAGTATAGGAATCCAGTGGGTGCACTATGTGTTATAACTGCTGTATCCAGTCAGCACCATGGATAGGTCCTTCAGAAGTCCATGTGTTCCATCTAAAGGTCAATAGGAGTTTAATCCAGATCAGTCATTAAGTCAGATTTCTCTGCAACTTTAGTTTAAAGTTTAAAGATAATATCTGGTCATAGAAACACAAAAAAATTACAGAAAGATAAACACAGGACTTATAGACCAGAAACTGTACTCTACAAGGATGGTTCTCCCCAGCACAAAATAAATATTTGTATAAATTAAGGTGTTACCATGTTGGTTTTAAATAATACATAAAAGATACAGATATTATGACAGATAGTGTTAGTTGGCTGTGTATGAGCCATTTCTATATTCTTTTCTGGCCAATTTTGTTGGTAGAAACAATGTTTTCAGTCCCAGGGGATGAATCATGATGTTCCTAAGCCAATACAAGTATTTCCAGCTTCCTTTATAGATGATATTTTCAAAGAAGAAGAGCTATGCTTCTGTTGACATTATTAAACCTGCATCCTGTCTTCTTGAAATAATTAAATATTTTTATTACTCAATCTTGCATTCTTCCTATATTTAGCTTCATATTATTGTAGGAATTCTTAAGTTATAGATAATATAGATATGAATGGGGTAAAGCTCAATGGGAACTTCCTCTTCTATATTTTTAAGTCCTTATTACCTAAAATAATGTTTTACACATGATGGGTGCTAATAAATATACCATGAGTAAAATAGAAACAAAATACACAGACATAAATTATTCAGAACTTTGCACTACATGCAGAAATTTGCTAAACTAGACAATAAGAAATGTGATAATATCTACTTTATTCAGCATTTTTTTTCTGAGTTCCAAGCACAATATTTGGCTATATCAGGTTCTCATTATATATATATATATATATATATATATATATATATATATATATATATATGTGTGTGTGTGTGTGTGTGTGTGTGTGTGTGTGTGTGTGTATACAAATTAAATAAATAATAAAGCAATAAATAATAAAGCAAAACATTAACTTGTGATGACCATAATAATCCTACAAAGCCTATCTGCCAGAGTTTGATATTCCCTATTTCCAAATAAGGAAACTGATGGTCTAAACAGCTAACTTGTTCACTCAAGGTCATATTACTGGAGCAAATTAGACCAGGAGCTGAAACCCAGATCTCCTCATCTGCACCGCTAACACTATGCACACACCATAACTGGCTGCTTATTTAATCGTTCACTAATGAAAAGTCTTGGTGATATAGAATATTGAAGTAGGAATAGAGTTCATCCTTAGTGAGTTTATTGTTTAATACAGAAGCCAACATAACCAAGAGTTGTAGTATAAAATAAGCCTTACTTTCTTAAATCATAATATGCATTGGAAGGGTACTTCATCAAGTTCTTAAATATTTCAGTCATGCCTGATCTTTTCAATCTCTTATCATCTACACAAGAATTTTGTTACACCACATGATTTAGCACTTAATTACAGTCTCTGTGTTTCTCAATGTTGTTTCAGAAATAGAAACTTGTGTTAGAGAAACTTGTCCACTAGATTTCCCTTAGAGAAGAAAACTGTATGTTTAAAAATATACTTAGATAAGTAACTTCAAATAGAGTTGGAAATATGATGCCATGCATATCAAACTGAATTGCTTTGATCAGGAAATTAGGAATCCACATCGTTTTTGATAAATAAGGCTGCTTAAGAGAGACAGAAAGGACAGAGACAATAGGGGAGATAATTATAGAGAGTAGGAATTCATGTAATGTGTGATGTGTTCCTCATTATCACTGTAAACCTCCAGGATTGTGGCTAAGCTACCATAATTTATGATGCAATTGTGTGTGTGTGTATGTGTGTGTACATGTGTGTGGGGACACTAGTGAAGGTGACATGCTTTGTCACTCATTTTGGGCAAAATGGAGATGACTTTGGGGAACAAAGGTTGCAGCAGCACTAGAGGGTATGGACATCATCCGTAGGAAATCTGCAGTACTGCTGGTACTCCACATAGATCATAAGCTTTCTTAAGTCAGGAGCCATGACTTACTTTTCTCTATATAATGTGGAACAGAGAAGGCATGTAATTTTTTAAAACAAATTCTGTCATTTCTGACAAATCAAAATTAATGTTTGAAGCTGGAGCTGGATGTGGTGGAAGGTACAGATACAGAAGGGGATGACATTTCTGGAAGTGATTTTACATCCATTAAATAAGCAGCCAGCTATGAACATTGCTTCTTGCACAGGATTTCCACTGAAGAGCAGCATAGCCTTTCTGCCTTTCTGATATTCTGAATGACGTTCAGCTCCAGACCTGCTGAATGTGATTAAATGCCATGAGTAACAGCTCGCCTCAGGAGAACAGTGAGCGGTCGTCTGTGCCATGTGGTTGGAGGGACTGGCTCTGTGCCGCCTGTCTAAATGCATAACCTTATGGACCGGAAAGGTCACAGCCATTTCCTGTGTGGATACAGCAAAGCTACGGAATGAATTCTTGACCAGAAAATGTCCTTCGTCAACATACACCTGGGGGACAATGAACCCTGTGCTATAATGGGATTTACTTCCAGTGACTTTGGGCTCTGAGGAGAAACGGATAATCAACTCTGGCAAAAATACAACATGAAAGAAGCTGCCATGCTATTTATCCTAGTAACACTCACTGATAATAGCTTTGATATTATATTCCAAAACCCTTTTATTTTATTTGCTATTGGGGCTTTCCATGACATTCACAGTGGAACCTTAGGGGCAGCCAACTCTCTCTTCTATTGTCCATTCCCCACCAACAATTTTTAATTCAATTTCAATTATGGTGGTATTTCACCAGTCTAGTTTCAACTCTCTCAGACTAGATTTTTAGCTCATCTACAACTTTTAGAATCAAAGTCTCTGGAGACTAAGCTCTATATATGAATTTTCAAATGCATTACAGATTATTTTGATGATTAGTTAATCTCCAGATTTTTGTTTAAAGCAGATAGTATGTTCTCTCCTACCACTCCAAGCTAGTTAGTTGAAAAGTCAAGGTAAAAGCCCTAAAATCTTCATTCATGGCAGGAATTTCTGGATAATCTATACACTATCCTTGAAACTAGCCAAGTGAGAGACATAAAATGTACCAAATTATTCCTGTGTGTTTTATACAACGATGACCAAACAGCTTAACAGTTTCATGGATGTTATTTGTTGTTGGACCAACTTACAGAGTCTCAGGTTTTTGCATTTAGACACATTGAAAACCAAATAGGAAATGAAAGAGAAATTAAAGTTATTGAAAAACTTGCCATTTCATAAGTTCATAAGGGGGACCAGAAGAATATTGTCAAACAGTGGGAGGTATAAGATGAAATACATTAAGAAATTAACCAGGATATGATTCATTATACTTTAATGTGAAAAAAATAATAAAACACATTGCTCTAAATATAATTGTGACTAAGGCCCTTTTTTATTCCAAGATATAATATATCCTTCATAGAAGACAGGTTCTTTTAACTCTTACCTTACTGAAAATTTGGAGAAGAGCCCAGAAATAATCTCTGTAACTGTGAAATGGATACAGTGCTCCCTAGGGAATGACACTAAAGAAGTTTAGGAATACTATGTATAGGCCAGAAAACTTGGCCAAATGTCATTAGAAAACATTAAGAATATGGATTTGTTGTCCAGAGAAAGGGATACTTTTTTTAATATTCCTTATAGAACTTTTTATTTTACAACAGGAAAAATATCAGTGGCTCCTATGGTAAAATGAATGCAAGTTAGAGAAGTGGAAAGCTTAAGTCTACTATACTGAACAAACCATTAAGCCTCTCTTTGTGACCTTATCTATAATGTGGGCATGGTAATTCCTCCTTCAATTTGCCAAATGGGCTGCCAATCAATCTATGAATCTTTTATTCATTCAACAACTATTTTATTGATGATTCATTGTTTTCCAGGCACCAGGAATACAAGCAACATTAATGTCATATAGAACTTAAAAACTTGCTTTAGATCATAGCAAAATTATAGAAGGCAGCCTTTGTTAATTTTTTTTTGTAGTTGTAGATGGACAGCATGCCTTTATTTTATTTGTTTATTTTTATGTGGTGCTGAGGATCGAACCCAGTGCCTTACATATGCGAGTCAAGCGCTCTGCTGCTGAACTATGGCCCCAGCCCAGAAGGCAGGTTTTTGAGGCGTTTCAACCATATTTTGGGTTACTAGGAATCTGGGAAGTGAGATGTCCCACAAAGTTGCTGGAAAAAGACATTTATATCTACACTGCAGATGTGTGTGTGTGTGTGTGTGTGTGCGTGCGTGCGCATGTGTGTGTGTGAATAAAAGATAAATGACTGGAGGAAATCAGAACACAAACTCACTGTTCTATACATTTAATCCATGGCTAATCTAGACCTTCTCTAAATCAGTGACCTGGTAAAATATAGTATCCACTACAATTCTGTTTCATATGACTTGCTACCAGCAAGACTTGTAAAACTACTGATGTATGCACAATTGCTGTACCTTCAAGAACCTTATAAAGGTCACAGCTATAATTAGAGAGGACATTTCCTGGGTGGGTGAGGGGATACTCTATCTGCTGTCCTGGCCTGCCTCATTCCTTTAATTCTGTCTGCCTCTCTCCATTTGCAGCCTTTGATGAAGCCTTTTTTGATTTCTTCAGGACAAGTTGGCTGTTCCTATTGAAATTCCTAGAGGATTGTGCGTGTGTTTTATTTTGATACTTACCAGAGACACGTTTTTATTGCTTGTGCAAACACTAGATTGTGTCTATGTATAATCTTATGAGAATTGTGTCTATGTATAATCTACCATAAATATTAAGCAATCTGAAGTTGTATGTTGAATTGAGAATTGAATTTTTCCTTATAGTTTTGTAGTTTGTTTTTTTACCCATTTTGTGAATAGAGGCTTCGAATTTGACATATTAATTCTATAAGTTCCTATGTCAAAAATATCAACTTGAAAGTTAAACTTCTTTTCTAATCAGGAGAAAAGGGGAAACAACAGTAAAAACAGTAGAAGTTGAATGATTTTCCTAAGAAAACTATCATATTATATGTTGCCTTTGGAAGGTCAGATACCTCTGCAATTGAATATTCCACTTGGCCTGTTTCTGAGTTTCCACATTATAGATGATCCAAATTGTCCAATCTTTTATTAAAAGAAGCTATTTCTCCCTAGAGGACAGGGAGTTTAAAATCCTGAAATGGTTGAATGAAAATAAAATCAACTTGCTCTTTGTGGTAAACTGGCAAAGACCTCTAGGATATAAGCACAGAAGAATTTTCAAAATTGCAGACACTATATTGCAGCATTTGCTGAAGATATTATTAATGAAACCATCTTTGGCAAGTGATGTTCTTCAAACTGAGCTTATTTAATATAAAATGCATTTCTGACAATTATCACAGTATTACTATTTTTGTTTCATAAATACATGACTGCTAAAGGTTTTCTATATCTCGCCCTCATAACACGTTTTTTAAAAAAATACCTATAAGTACCAACTACTGTTAAGTAAATGGGAAACACATTATGAGATCTAGAGATACAAAATACATTTTAGTGAATAGGTGCAAGCTCATGATTTTGACATGTCACTAGGTTTTGAATAGGAACAATAAAAGCCTGAAAAGAAGCAGAAACTTTAAGAAGGAAAACATTACAAAAATAAAATTAGAAGCAAAGGCAAGAATAAAACTGCAAAGTTGAGAGAAAGGCTAGAGAGTCTTTAGTAAAGGTCATTACCAAGTCCTCTGTCTCTGTGACATTCAGATAGAAGTAAAAGCCACAGATAAGAGAAATCCAGCTGGTCTCAGACTTCTTCACAATAACCTAGTACTAACATTCTTCCAACTGCCTCCATGTCAAAAAGAATCAGAAAAACAATCTTAAGTACACTAGAACTGTACAAAGAAAATAGAAGTAAGTCTAAAAACTAGCAAAACTACCATAGCAACATGTAGCATCAAAAATAATATTAACCCATATAGGAATCTCAGAAATAGGAAACTGAAAAAATCGGGATGTCTAGCTACTCTAGTGGAGAACCAATTTTTAATGGTTCTAATATTTTCAGGTTAATCATGCATGACTCCAGATTGATTTCAGAAAAGATTTTCACACACACACACACACACACACACACAAACACACATCTATGGTTAAGACACATTATCTTTAATTCCAGTGGCTTGGGAAGCTGAGGAAGAGGATCTTGAGTTCAAAGTCAGCCTCAGCAATGGCAAGGTGCTAACCAACTCAGTGAGACCCTGTTTCTAAATAAAATACAAAATAGGGCTGGGGAGGTGGCTCAGTGGTTGAGTGCTCCTGAGTTCAATCCCTGGTGTCCCCCCACCCCCTGCCAATTATCTAAAATTGAAGCAAATTTTTAGTTTTCTCCTAAATATGGAAAACATGACTTAATATCTCCTTTAAACATTGTATCATGTTCTACAGCTGCTTTCCCACCTTTTGTCTTCAATTTGTATCTCTCTCCGTAGGCATACAGGCATGTCTGAGACTGTGTACACCAAAAGCTAACAGCTCCTCCAGGGTGATCTGATATTGGTTAATCTTAAACTTTCTTTTCTTGGCTCTTGATATTTTTTAGTATTAAGTAAATGTTATTTTTACAACAAAAAGTCTTTTTTTAAAAAAAAAAAGAGGAGGTCCTTCATACATTGTTTTCATGTTCAAAGGGTATGGATAAAGTCCAAAGAAATTGTTGTTGTTTTACAAAAGATACACAGTACATTTTAGTGTACCAAGTAGTTTTGGGAATGAAGCTTAAAAATTTTTTTTGAAATTGTCATCCTCCATCCTGTGAGTATCATATGTCTAGACAGTAAGTGATTGTCCTGTATGCACCAAATCCTCTCAGGGTCTTGGGCTCCATCCTGCCATGTAACAGCCTAAATGCCAAGGAGAATTTTGTCACAAATGGGATCCAGAAAATCTCTCCTTCTGCCACATTAGTTTTTAAAAAAATATCAGCTTAGCTTTCATATGTAAAAATAGTAGTTAAGCAATAATTTGTATTTGTTTTTCTTCAATAAAGAAAACTTTTTACTGTCTTTCAAGTTTCAGGAATGACATAAAACTTTTGCCATATTACAACCTCTTTTAACTTTGGTAGTTTATTATTGACAATAAATATGTTCTCTTCCTGATCTTTGCTGGTTCATTCAGCATTTCCATAGGTTTAAAATTTCCTTAGGTTTGTGATGTTTCAAAGTTGTGGGGAGAGTAAGATCTTGAAGAACAGTGCATGCCATTATTACCTTATTCCTCGGACATTGGATCAAGGATGACTTGTGCTGGTAATAGCATTACATTTAGGAGACGCAAGGATATGTTAAGATATTTACAGATGGGAACATATCTAGTTATAACAAGCATCCCTATAAATTGGTTTATAAAGATGAAGAAATCCTGAGGTTAAATAACTAACCTAATGTCACAAGGCTAGTAAGTTACAATATCATAAGCTGGGTCCAGGAATCTGGCTTCATGGTTTATTCACACTGCTTATTTAACATCCTAGCAGATAAATTGCCCAGATAATTAATACACATATTCCAAGATTCATAATAGAATGGAAAGATTCTATGAGTAGCACTACCATGAAGAATATACTAAGATTAATTAATGAACATCCTTATAAACAGAGACTGTTCCCAAATGAGGAAGTACTTACTGATCAGAGTACTGATCAGTACATGCATATACTTAGTGTTTACTACTTAAAGGTGAATGTGTAAGGGTGGGAGGAATTTGTAAGTAAATGAGTGTGAGAAGAGAAGGGAAGTGGATGCTACTCCTGTATGCTCCTTTGGGGTCACATTGACAGTGCTAATGTTCTAACAGTTATGAGAATGGATGTTCTTGTGTTGTTGCAGGAGGTAAGGAAGCAAGCAGACAAGGAGAAGAACATATATCTTACCAATAAAGATGCTATCAACCAGTGCAACCAATGTAAATGGAGAAATAATAGTCTCTGTAAAGAACAGGGCATGGGTATTTGCTTTTATTGTGCTGCATTTAGGACTATTGTGAGCAAATGCAACTTGTGTTTCTGTGGCCAACAGCATTTGTAAAATTGACAGTTTTACAGGGAGGATTGTGAGCAGCTATAAAAATATTATTTCCCTACAGATAAAAGTTAATTCCCATTTCTATTAACTCATCAAACACGATCTAAGGGTCAATCAAAAAAGTCAGGGACATGGAGTCTGGAATCCCATCTCAGCTGTTGAGTCCTTAAGAATATGCAAGTGTTTGCCTGTGTTTTCTTTGATCCCAAGTCCCTCTCTGACAAGGGGCTAAGAACCTGAAGATAGTCATTCCTATAGCCATGAAGGTTTACCTATATTGTTTCTTTCTTTCCACACATCTTCTTTGTTCTTTTTTTGGTTTTTTTTTTTTTTTGGTGGTGCTGGGAATTGAACCCAGGGCCTTTTGCATGTGGAACAAGCACTCTACCAACTGAGCTATATCCCCAGCTCCAACCATGAAGGTTTAAATACACAAATCCTATCAACTGCCAGTGAAGAGCACAAAAAATAGCATTTTACAGTGGGTGATTTGAAGGTGAGAGGAAGCACAGGGTTCTGTATTCAGTTTCTGCCAAAAGTGTTACAGTGGTCCACTTTAGGCTTTGAATAAAACCCTTGCTGCTCTGCCACTGCAATTTATTCCCCTTCCTCTTTTCCCTGCTCCCCCCTAATCTCTCTCCCTCCATAAACACATGGTAAACAGGATTACCTTTCCTCCCCATCCTAGACAGAGTTATCTGTCCCTGAGTACATACCCACCATAGGAACAAAGTAATCCAGACTTTAGGGATGTTACCAGAAGATCTCAGAAATGACTATCTTCCAAATTAACAGGTGAATTACAACTCCAGGCAGAGAACCCTGGAATGTAGCCTTTGAGTCACCTCTTTAAAAGTCCCCTGTTCTTGCTGATGGGCAGTGAAGGGTAAAGGAGGAAAGAGAGAAGATAAACAAGAAATGAAAGACGAAGACCAGGCACAGATACACACGGGAGTCTACTTGTCAGAGCTGACAAATTAAGGCCATCTCTCTATAGGAGAGAGAGGCAAAACAGGCTTGGGTTCTGGGATTTTTATAGGGCAGGCTCAGGAATCAGAGCTGGGCAGGCCCTATTGCTGGTGGTTAAGGGTTGGGTTGGTATGAGGGAGTGGTAAGCCTTTCTCAGAAAGGCTCTTAGGTGGGAAAGTGAAACTTTTTCCTTAAAATGGCGGCTATCACTTAAGATGGCCATCCAGATGCTAAGCAAGGACATTATAGGCAGAATTTCAGCCTTTGGTACAGGAGTCCCCTGTGTTTCTCTTTTGCTAGAAGAATAATAAACGTTCTTTTTCCTTTTTCTCAAAACTTTGTCTTCTTATTGAATTGGCATCAGGGATAAGGACTGAGCTTTTGGCAACAAAAGTGCTCCTGGAAGCCAGCATAAAATATGTTCTGTGTCTGCCTCATTGATAGGGTCACCAACGATGTTCACATATGCAACTTCACCTTCTTAGAAAAGCATTTTGAAAAAAAGGTTGAATATTTCTATCATCTTTATATTCTAGATTACTAGAGAGGATAAAAGAGTTCATAAGAAAGTTGTAAGAAGAATGAGAGGGTTTGGAGAGTGATAAAACTTATGTGAGTCTTGGATAAGCCTGCACTACTTTCTTTTGTCATCCAGAACAGGGATTCAGTCAAATGTGAAAACAGAAAATCAGCACTAGAATTTGTCAAGGAGGATAAGGTAATGTAGGGGAGAAAGAGAGAGAGGGAAAAAAAGGAGTAGGAATGATATGACATTACATTAAACAAAATAGTATTTATTGATTGACTCATTTAAAAATGTATAGGAAGCCCCTATTTTATATTAGATATATTTTAGATGCATATCAGTGGAAAAGTACAAGTAAAAATTATAGTCTTTATGAGTTTATATTTCAGCAAGATAGAAAATAATAATTCAAAGTAAAACAAACAGTAGGAGGTGGTAAGCACTATGGGGAAAATGGAGGAAGGCAAGGGATGTGGAAGGCTTAGGAAGTTCAATACCTTGACACTGACTCCAGATTATATGAAGGAACAGCAAATGAATAAAAGTTAAGGAAGAGAATTAATAGTATGACATCATTTATCTAAGAAATGTGGATACAAACACATCTGCACGTATTTGTTTCTATTAAAAGTACAACAGAGGGATGTACTCTAACTAAAAAATTAAACAGTAGCATATAAAGGGAGGGTGGGAATAGAGAAGTGGTGCAGCATTCGAGCCAGTTATTTTTTAATAGAGCTTGGTTTTTGGATTTGACTTTGAAGCCATGTGAATATTTTATGTAATTATAAAATGTAATAAAAATTTTAAAGGCAAGCCCTAAAATTCTAAATAAAACAAATAAATCCAAATTATATCCAGTTGGTGATATAACCACGCTGCAGGAAAACTATTTCAAGTGACTTACTGCAGTTGTCTGTATATCATTAGTGGGAAAAACAGAAATGCAAAAATGGTTCTCAATGATTGTTATTGGTAGCAACACTGGCATTATTACTCTGAGAGTGTTGTTTTGTTCTGTGGAACAAAGCGAATGAATAACTATGTTGATATCTTTGAGAATGTGATTTTTGGCATGGGAGAAATTAGATACAACTGTAAGATTAATGAGTCTAACTTAAAAAAATCAGTAATACTGAATTTACAATAAAATAATCAGTAAGAACTCATAATGCATTTTATCTTTAAGACATACAGATACCTTATAACTGACCATGAAAGGCATGAAACAATATCATACACAGAAGTAATGAGCTCATCTACTGTCCAGTGTGAAGGAAATAACAATGGATGGAGATAAAATTTGATAAATACTGAAAAAAGCAGAGATGTTTTCCGTTGACTCTGGAATGAGAATATTATTTGACCTGAGGATTGTGACAAATTCAAACTTTTTCAATTTTGTTTCAAAATACAAATAAAATGAAACAAAACAAAATAAAAACATATAGTCTTCTTGCCCCAAGGTTAGCACTCCTATTTCCTCCTTGCTAACAACTCCTTGTATATACTAGGTGATGATCTCTTGATGTCAGTAAATGTAGGCCCAGCCATGACTTCATGTAGAGGTGCCAGGTGACTCAGTTTGGAGAACATGTCCTTTTGAGGGTGGCAGGAGAAAAAGTATTTCTATCTAGAATAAAATTACAGTAGTTGTAGGACAAAGGGTCACATCTCATTTGCTTCATTATTTTTGAATGAAGTTGGGTGAGAATGTAATGACAGGAAAGGCTTCAACCATTTTGGGACCCTGCATATTAGGCTTGGATAATTCTATAATAAATTCTTGGCACTGGCTTAACAAATGGCTGCAAAAGGTAACATATACATTTGTTGGATGAAGAACAAAAAGTCAGTTCTCTGGTTCAGGCAGCTACTGTTTGGTTATAATCTTACTTGGCACTATAACCTTTCCCATATAAAATCTCTGTGTTGAAAACAAAAAACTCCAAACACTGTCTTTTAGTTTATAGCACTACCAAAACCAATAGCATAATAAGAAAGATTTTGAAATTCTGTGTATCTGTGTTTTTCACTACTGTGAAGTTTGTCTTCTTTGTATGCTTGGCTCTCTTACATGAACCAGAAAATCTTTAGATAGTGTGTGTGTGTGTGTGTGTGTGTGTGTGTGTGTGTGTGTGGAGTGGTGTTTTGATGCAACCCAACTAGATTGTCCACAATACCAGTCAATTAAAAACTAACCTTTTTTTGTTTTCACAGTGTTTGATTATCCCCCACCCTAATACCCAATAATATGTTCTATTTGCATGAGGGAAGGAAATTCCTAATTCCTAGGAATTAGAAAAGGGAAGCTCTGATAAGACCTTTGAAGTAATAAAACAGATTGACTGTTGTTATGAACTCTTAAAATATTTGCCCTGAAAAGTGTTCAAGTAATTTCTAAGGGATGAGCAAGACATTTTTTTTTTGGGGGGTGGGGGGGGAATAGCCTTAGTTTTAACAAATGAAAGCCACTTGGTCGATTCTAAGAGTAATTTGTTAAGTAATAACCTGAAGGCATTAAAGAAGTAATTTCTCTCATAAATATCCTAAATTCCTCTCAAAAGGGTTTAGACAGACTCTCTCTCAACTAAAGTAATAGCTTTTAACCTTTTATGGGGTCACCTTTTAGGAACTCATTAAAATGTGAATGTCTTCTCAGAAATAATTATGCATATTCATAAAAATATTGAATAAAATTTCAGTAGAGTGCACAAGTCTACTGAAAATGCACCACAGACTTGAAGGCCATCCATTTTCATTCCTTCCATCTTATGAAGTAGTCATGTTAATTACTCAATGATTATCATACATTGTGAAGTCTACGACCCCTAACTTTTCTGTGATCATTCACCAATTATGAGATCCAGAGTTATATTCTGATGAACTAAGATCATTTGGTAAATGCTCCACTGGTTATGGTATTACTCAAATTAAGCTACAATAGACTTACCAAAGCATCAAAGCTACAGCTATGGTTCCAGAATGGCAATAAGACTCATGAGATACAAACCAACTGACTTTAGTTGAATACTATTTTTAATTAGCTTATTGGATAAGTTAGCATTTAAGATGCAAAGCAGGAAATACAGAAAGTATAACATCTTCATCTAATTAGGAGGCTTTGAAGTTATCTAATATATACAGAGTGTATCTGGTGCATGGCTGAAAAACAAACAAGATATGGATCACTTTCACAGAAAGGTATATAGTCCCTTTGTCCACCTTTCTTTTTATTTATTTATTTTTTTAAAACTGGTGTTTTTAGTTGTAGGTGGACACAATGCCTTTATTTTTATTTATTTTGATGTGGTGCTGAGGATTGAACCCAGTGCCTCACCCACACTAGGCAAGCACTCTGTCACTAAGCCACAACCCCAGCCTTGCCTTCAAACTATCTATGTTTTTATTTTTGGTACCAGAGATTGAATCCAGGGGCACTTAACCACTGGGTCACATCCCCAGTGCATTTTATTTTTTATTTTTAGACAGGATCTCACTAAGTTGCTTAAGCCCTCAGAAAGTTGCTGAGGCTAGCTTTGAATTTGTAATTCTCTTGCCCCAGCTTTCTGAGCTGCTAAGATTACAGGTGTGTGCCACCACTCCCGGCTTGCCCACCAACTTTATATATCATTGCAGTTGAAAGCTTTCATGCCAAATCACATTTCCTCCAATACAGTGTAGGGCCACACAACAGAGGAGGCATTTATAACATTCTTCATTTGTTCTGACTACTGTTTACAATGAAAACTTCTCAATCAGCCCTGAATCAGTCTGGACTTGGTATTAACTCTTTAACCACACTGTTCTTTGACCTCTAATGAATTCTAACATTAGATTGGAACAACAGTATGGAACAGTACCAAAGTTCCAGGCCTAATTTCACAAAAGTTCACAATGCATGCAGATTATGAAATAACATGATTTAGTAAAATATAGATAGAATGCAATCAGTGGCATAAGAAATGTCAAAATCAAATGCTTCAGTTTTATTCTGCTGAGATTGAGGAGATATCATTAAACCTTCTTGGATAAGATAACATTTAAGTGGGGCTCATAAAAGAGGCTATATTTGTCTGTTTTTTATGTTACAGTGAACAAATGTTTAAGAAGTGTTATGGTTTGGATATGAGGTATCCCCAAAGGCGCCTATGTCAACGCAGGGATGTTTAGAGGTGAAGTGAACAGATGGATTGTGAGAGCTGTAACCTTATCCATCCATCCTAATTTGAATGGGCTGGGTGGTAACTATAGGCAGGTGGGGCATGGGTAGAGGACATGGGTCACTGGGAACATGCCCTGGAAGAGTTCATCTTCTATTTGGCTCCTTCCCTGCTCTCTCATTCTGTTTTATTGCTGTCATGAGGGGAGCAGATTCCCTCTGTTGTAGGGACAAATGAGGCAAGGCACCGAAGACAGCAGGAAACAGTTTTATTTGGCTGCAGCCAGGTTAAGAGGGCACAGCTTTGGCTGTAATCAATCATTCCCCTGAACCCAGAGTTCAGGTAGTTTCAGAATTTTATACCCACCATATTAGGGGAGGGACTCAGAAGTTTATAGCCTGCAGAAGTTCACATAAAATCAGCTTTTTCTTTCACTGTGCTGGGCAAGTTAACCCTTCAAGGACAACACCTGAGAAGGGGAGAGATTTTTCTTCCCTTTCTTTCCTCGCCCTGCCAGCTGTTACCATGGAGCCCAATTGGTACCTTCTCTTCTCTTAGAAATATAGACATCTCTGTGAAGCCCAACTCAAGACCAGAGGCCTTGTTTACACATTTCTACAAACTACAATACTGGACACATGTTTGTGAAAAACTAGGAAGGGAGTGTGCAGCACCTGGAGTGAAGATTTCTTCCAGGCTAGTGGCCAAATAAATTAGGGCAACAGGAAGATAGGAAGTTTATCTACACTGAAATCTTGTGTAGAGACTCTTTTGCGGACAGTCCTAAAATCAGCCATGGTGAAGATTTCTGGAGAAGCCTAGTTCAGATTTTTTTGTGGAGGAGTGGGTGTCACTACACCTACACTATACCCTTTCCATATACCACCTCCCCTTGGGCCCAGACAATGGAGTAGGCTGTGTATGGACAGAGACCTCTGAAACTGTGAGCCCCAGCTAAACTTTTTCTCCTCTAGGTTGTTTTTCTTGAGCATTTTTGTCACAGCCATGGAAAGCTAACTAAAATAGTCGGCATAACCTCTTAATAGAAAGGTCATCTTTCATTTATTAATGTGGAAATAAATCAATCCTGCAAAATTACCTCAAAAAGTGTCTGATCTTCTGAGCAAGTATTACATTTCCAAGTGTCTTCAGTATGTGTGAGGGTGTGAGGTCTGGCATATTAAAGTTGGTTCAGTTTTATGGGAGAATACTAAAAAGAAAACTAACATGTCTTATGGATAGTGAGATCAGGTACTGTGTTAAGTGATTTACTAATGATGTCAACTATTTCCAACTTCATAACAATTATGTGAGGTTGATATTTTTATGTACATTTAAAATGAAGAACTACGTGTCAAGGTAATTAAATAAATTTGCCCATTCACTTCCATCTAGTAACCAGCAGAACCAGGATGTTAACCAGAGCCTAACTGAATTCAGTTAAAAGAAAATTTCCCTAACATATGATGTGCTGTAAGGCCACATTATAGGGGTATCTAAAGAAACCAGAGAATATTCAGAGATGAATAATCATGATATTGATGAATAAGAAAAGTATGTAAACAAAAACAAAACAAACCCCCCCAAAAAACAATTGAAGGAACCAGGGAATATTAGGGAAAAGTTTCCAGATATAAATAACACCCCAACTCATCCCAGGATCTGGGACAATTAGGATGAAGTGTGAAGATTTGGATAAAGAATAGAATGCATCTAATATCATTTTTACTATTTAAAGCTCATACATTACAGTTAAAATTGAATGTGAAAATGTAGCTTGGACTTAATGTTGAAGGGAGACTTTCTACACTCTATGAGTTGAACTCTGTTGCCCATCCATTTGTAGGCCAAGGAGTTGGATAATGTCATGTCTTATAATTAAGGGGATTGAAAAGGTCTTTTATGGTGAGTTTAGCACATAGAATTGAGGAGAAGCTCTGCTATTTTTAGGTTTTCTTGTGATCTGAAAGAGAAAATGCTGATAGGTCAACATATATATGATCTGTCAACTCTGGAACATTAACCCTGACCATTAGAGAAGAACGGATATTTTAGGCCTTCACCCATAAAAATCACTTTCTGAGTGGAAAGGAGGAGAGCAATTGGGTAGATAATGTGAATAGAGAACTCAAATTGTGTTTCTGAAACATTCCTCTTGGAAAAAGGAATAAAGTTACCCTCATAATACCCTATGAATGAAGAAATGCTCTGCTTCCCTGCCCCCGCAACATACAAACACTGGAAACAAGAATCAGGAGAGGGAAAAATGACAGCTGCTTTGGAACGTTGAAAAGGCAAGAGAGGTCCTCATTCAGAAGACAACTGCTCATTCCATGATATAGATACACTTCAGAACATCATGTCCTACACAGAATACATGTAATTTTGTCTATCAATGCAAAAAAATAAATTAAACGAAATTGAAAAGGACAAATATTGACAAGGCAAGTCAGAATTGTGCTTATGATAAGAGATAACTTTCCATGAATTAAAGCCAACCATTAGTAAAATAGCCTGATTCTGTGTTGCTCTAGCAATGATATTTGCCGAATTGCTCATAATTAATGTTTTTATGACCCACAAAATTCTAGGAAGATTTCTTCTATTCAAAACCTTAAATCCTTGTTTATATTTAACACTTCAGAGTTTTATCCTTTTCCACTTTAATATTTGGATAGCTTTTTTTTCTGTCTTTTTAAAAATCAGAGGGTGCATTTATTAGAATTATTAAGAGGAAAACTGGATGACTATTTTCCCAGGGAATCTCTGGAGTTGTACTTCAAATGGTTTTATGCACATGCCACATAGAAGGTGGCTATTCACTTGCAGGAACTGTTTTGAGCAAAGGGGCTCATGCAAATCCTAAACAACTGTCTAAAACCTAACACTTCCCTATGTGAGAAGGCCAAGCATATGGTTTTCAGAAAGCAATTGAGGAAGTTAGGACAGGAAGAGGAATGCAGATGAAGCAGCCACCTTACTATAAGGATTATTTACATCCATTCCAATCTGTTAAAAGCTAATTATTTGTAAGCATTAGAACTTAACTGTTAGTAAAATATTAATTGTAAAACACTTTACCATTTCTACTGTGAATTGAGAAGATTCTTGTACCATTATGACTTGTATACTCCCCCATTCCCAGGCCTCCATGTAGTAGTTCTCCCACTGTGCAGAAAGAAACTGCATAAGTTTTTCACTTAGAGTAACAGGAAATTTAACTCAAATTGAATTAAATAATAAGAAAGTTACGGTCTCACAAAGTAGCAAAGCCAGAGATTGGTTGTAGCATGTGTTAATTCAATGACTCAGTAATGTAATTCTCTGCTTTTCCAGGGTGTGATCAGCTTTATCCTTGGGCTGCTTCTTCCCATGACTTGCAGATGACTGAGGCAGGTTCAAATGACAAATGAATTCTTGACATAGAGGAGAAGGGATTCCTTTTCCCACCACACTCACAGACCTCCTTTATATTCCATAAGCCTGTAGAAATCCTCTCAAGGATCTCATCAGGAAAAAGGATAAAGGTCTAGGTCTGAGTAGATAAAGGTCTAGATCCTTTTCTGTTTTGTGTATTATTTTTTTTCAAATTCAGTACATGTTCTTTGTATTCCATAGTTTGACCTTAAAAAATGCACTTAAGAAAGTATAGTTATTAAAAGAAAATTATGAAGGTTATTTTTACCCAGTATATGGGAAGAACTAACTTTTGGTTTTATGAACCAATTTGATTCCATGACTAAAATTAATTAACTTTCAATTTTAAAAATTTAAGAGGAAATACTAGGTTTGAAATGGATCAAGCTATGTTATATGCATTTGTAAATATGTCAAAATCAATACCACTATTATACACAAAACTATAATATACTAATAACAAAATTTATTTTTTTTAATTTCCAATATTCACATCTGAAATACCCACCAGTGAAAGTGAAACCCATTAAAAACTTCCACTGTGTTACTTTCTCTTTTAAAATTTAATTCAGAGATATTTATCATTCTTTGAAAAATGTTTCATTGGTAAAAAATATTCAAGAGATGTATATGCCATGAGTTTAATTCTTACTATGAAATAAAATCCTCAATCCTATTTGAATTTTATTTCAGAAATATAATTATGTTTGCTTTCTGAATAATTTTACTTTTTTCTCAATTCCCTTTGAATGTACTGAAATATACTTGTATGGTTTTATCATAATGATGCTTTATATTTGTCATAATTTTTGTCTAAGCCAATAACACATAACCAATGTCTTGGGTGTGCATATGTATATGTGTGTGTGTGTGATGAAATTATGCTTCCTTAAATAAAGAGGTTGAGGTTGAACTTTTAAAAGAGATATTTGCTAAATGATACATTGGGGTCTCATCTGGTTCTCTCTCTCTCTCTCTCTCTCTCTCTCTCTCTCTCTTATTTATTTATTTTGGTATTGGGGATAGAACCCAGGGCCTCATACATGCTAGACTCAGTAGTGGAGTCTAGCATGCACATAAACTCCTAGTCTTCAACTGGTTATTTGACTCAGGTATATGATAAAATATTTAGGATTATTATTTTTTTCTGTAGAAAAGTAAACTGGACAATTGCAAGCAAAGGTTTCATTTTCATTTGGAAACCTATCCAAATGGTGAGAATAACAATGACTTTAAACTACTCAGGAAAATATGTAGCACAATGTATAATACAAAGACACTCTTAAGTGTATATCTGTTTTATTACCTTATGCATTTTAATAGGTGGTTTTGTTCTGTTTTCTCTCCTGTACTTACTGAGAGGAAGGAATGCCTTACTACAAACACATTACCAAGAACAATACTTGGCTAAGGATGATTATTTCATTACCATAAAACACGTACCATTAAACAAATGATGCTACCCTTTGTGCTAAGCTTTTAAATGTCCCTTATTCTTACAGAATCATCAGTTATTTGATAATCTCAATTTCACAGTTTAGAAAACCAAACCAAACAAACCCAAACTAAAGGTTAGAGCTCTTGCTTTTACCTAGCCAATGCAGAATAAGGCATTCTCCCCTATATACTTCACATGTGGTATCCCTACAAAGCTTAGCCTTCATTATTCACTTTGCCAACATTTGCTGGGCCTAAATTCTAGCAGGAATGTGGGATAAAAGCAGGTGTCTTAGTGAGTTCACAGTTCAATGAGGGAAAAGACAGGGAATCTAGTAGTCAGAAATCCTGACTAGAGGGGTGTGCAGTACATTTTTAAATGCTTCCCCAGCAAGGTTGATATGCACAAGATGTGACAATCACAGGTAGACCACATTGACTGTCAATCAGAATACCCCAGAACAGCAATCAGTGCTTCCTCTAGACATAGTACCCCTGGCATATTTTGTTGTTTTTTTCCTCACTTTACCCCACCACCATGTTTTGGAAAGTGAAGGAGCCTTCAACAGACTTTCTGCTCAAAACTCATATTTTCATATAAGGAAATTAATGAGCAGAGAGGCACAGAAAAGGTGACCAAGATAGTCATCCTGGTACTACTACCTAGCTCTCAATCCTTTTGTCTTCATGCTGACCAATCTCAGTACCATTATTACTATGTTATATATAAGAATGATAATTCTTTTTGGTAAAAATGTTTCTCACTGTACACATACTCCTTCAATTTTACTATTTTATCTTTAAAAACTTTATATGTTGTTTTGCAAGTCTCAGAAGTAATGCCTGAAGATGCCAAGTTATCATGCTAGTAATATATTTTAATATCAAAATCACTTTATGATATTACTGTTTTTCCATACCATACTACCTACACAAAGATATATTTTAAAATATGATTGTCATCTGAGCACTGTGGTGCATACCTGTAATATCAGTGGCTCAGGAGGCTGAGGCAGGAGTATTGCAAGTTCAAGGCCAGGCTCAGCAACTTACTGAGGCCCTGAGCAACTTAGTCCCTGTCTCAAAATAAAAAATAATAATAATAAAAAGTAAAAAAAAAGAGCTTGCACTGTAGCTCAGTGGTGAAGTACCTCTGGGTTCAATCCCCAGTACCTAAATAAATAAACAAACAAACATAAACAAAAAAATATGATTGTCTGATTAGACTTTCCTCTGGAAGAGTTGCTCAAGAGCAAGGATTTACCCAGGTATAGGGCTGTAGCTCAGTGATAGAGTACTTACTTAGTATATGCAAGGCTCTGGGTTCCATCCCCAACACTGTTAAAAAAACAAAACAGAAACATTCCTGTATATCTTTCTGATTACTCCCAGTGGTTGCAAGGACATCAACAATAAATATCTGAGTGCTTTATGATTTATATAGTATTTCTACATACAGTCTCTTATTTGATGGTCACGACTACTTTTATAAGAGGACAAAATATTCTCAGAGAAAAAAAGTGACTTTCCCTAAGGCCCACTGCTAATAAATTCTCAAATAGGAATTAAATCCTTCTAAAATTTATGGACCACAGGTTACATTACTCCTGAGGCAATCACAGTGCATTTTCATAGTGAATATGGTATTATTGATCATTGTTCTTTAGAGAGAACCACTCTAAAGAGTGAGTGGTAAAACTGTTTCATAAAAGGTGAAATTCATTGTAAATTACTGAAGTTATATTAAAAAAAACTACTCAATAAGGAAGCAAAGTAATTATTATGCATTGATGGATTTGTTGTTATCTCAGGAGTAGTGCTAGTATCATATGAATAATAATTTCAAACACATTGTTTTTGTAGTCATATTAAACTATTAATTAAGATATATAGATTTTGAATCATATCTCACTGGTTTCTGCATTTACATACAGATTGGTATAATTGCATTATTTTTTAACGGTTTTGTTTTGCAAAAGATATGCTGATTCACTTAGAAACATCCACATTTCTTACATCTAGTCATACCATAACAATAGTAAAGAGTCATTAAAATCATAGCTAAAATAATACAAAAAGAAATAGAAAAAGCCCTGCCTGGCTTGGAAGAAATATGCATAATTTATTGTCCTGTTGTGATTTATATATGTAAATGACTATGCATATATTAATATGTATATATTTTATTATATACTTACATATCGCTACATAAATTACAGATCAGATCACTTTGTATGAAGACTAGCTCACAGATGTATTAATTCATATGGTAAGTCATATGCAAATATATGTATTGATCCTAAAGAACATGGAAGAGTAGCTAAGAAAATGAGGGTGACTTAACAAAAGTTATAGCCTCTGGTCAATTAGTGTGGTATTTCAGGAAATGTGCTTTCCTTAGATAAAGAAGTTATATGTTCAAGTTTTAATGCTGTTGATTTTTAGTTTGATGCCTATTGCAAATCAATGTAAGCCCTTTTGATCACAATTTCTGCAAACAGAGATCAGAAATGTATATGTGATCAGAAATGTTCAACACCTCTATCATCTATTTACCATCTATCATCCATCAATTGCACACCTATTTATTGACCTGTCAGCGCAAAACCTTTCTAAAATGAAACTTTACATGTAGCCCCAAAAGGTTAAAAAAATTGTCATTCCAGATACTCAGAAAGAAGAGGCAGGAGAATTGCAAGTTTAAGGCCAGCTTCAGCAACTTGGTGAGGACCTAAGCATCTTACCAGAACTTGTCTCAAAATTAAAAAGGGCTGAGGACATGGCTTAGTGGTAGCTTACCACTGGGTTCAATCTCCAATACCAAAACTCGAAAATGAAATAAAACAAAAAAATTGTAAAACAAATTAAAACCAAGTTATTGTCAAAGCTAGGAGGTTGCTTTACAGGCTTGATTCCCTTTCTCTTAAAAAAATCATTAATATCCTCGATCCCCTCTTAAGGTCTTCTTTTCTTCCCGCATCATCTCAAGGGTATGACTATATTGTGAAATATAATTTTAAAGATGATAAAAGAAATAGATGACCTCTCAGTTTTCCTTAGACTCTAAAACCCAATGAATGAATAAAAGTGGGTGGGGGGCTTAAAATGAATATAAATTTAATATTAAATTTTTCTCCTTCCCTTCCCTTCCTTTGAAATCTGCTTATTATAGTGAATAGTATGAGGCAAATTATTTGTTTGTGTATAAACCTACATGCAATTCAAGTCTTTAAATAAACATATGGTCCTCTATTTGTTAGTTTTTCCACTAAAGCCATCCTGATATATACTCTTACTCAAATATATTTATTGATTTATGTAAGTAATTATACAATTTTACTTTTCTTGCTGAAGTATTTTAGCTATTCTTTCATATTATATTTAATATACAACCAGATAGAATTCAAATCAATTTGTAATCCATATACAATTTAATATGAATTTGTAATTTTCCATTGCATATCATTGCACTTTTGATTGTGATTTTATTGCATTCATAGATTTAACTGAGGAGAGCTGATTTTTCAATAAGACTGGAGCACATTTTCCCATTAATTATATCTCTTTTATGTACCTCACTAAAGTTTCATGATTTCTTTCATATGATGCATATATTTCTTGTTGAATGCTTTCCTAATTATATTTTAAAGTATATGATTTTATTATTTTTATAATGAGATGCCTTTTTATTATAGCTTCATAACTGATAAATCCTAGTGTTCTGAAAAGCTGCTTTTCAAGATGTTGAACTTTAAATTTTAAACTTTTATTGGGTTTAAGTGATTTTATGATTATTTTATTAGTATTCAATTATATCTCTCACCTAAAAATGATTGGTTTATCTTTCCTTTCAAATACTTAAAAGCTGCTGGGAATAGAAGATGATGCTTTTGGCAAAGGGATGACCATTTTATACAAAATTAAAACCACTTACTATTTGATCCAGTAATATCATTCCTAAAGATTGATATAGGAGAAAGAA
The DNA here is from genome assembly GCF_047511675.1 of Marmota flaviventris. Classification (NCBI taxonomy): domain Eukaryota; kingdom Metazoa; phylum Chordata; class Mammalia; order Rodentia; family Sciuridae; genus Marmota; species Marmota flaviventris. The sequence goes on along the minus strand of NC_092511.1, from coordinate 32,549,514 downwards.
TGTGCACAAAAAAATGTGGTTGGATTGTTAGAGCAGTTTATTCACAATAACTAAAAACAATTGAAGTTCCTATTAACAAGAGACTTGGTGAATAAATTGTCCTTAATTCTTCAATGAAATTCATCACGGAAGCACAGCAATACAAAAGAAGGAGAGGCAACTTGAATTGTCTTCCACAAACATGCTAAGTACAAGGATCCTTTTGTTCTAAGGATAGCAACATAGGCTCTTATGTAGATCATTTACTTTCTGTCTTATTTGTCTTCATTAAACATATTTATGGGTATAATTGCAGCACTAAGTTCTGCATTCGCATCTATATTCAGAAATTTTGACATGTAGTACTTTTATGTCTATTCAGATATACATATTGTGTTAATTCCAGATATTTCCTTCCTAAACCTTGAATTAAAAAAGAAGACAAAAAGTGGAATGCACACAGCAGTCATAGGAGCAAGTGAGTTTGCAAATCCCACTGGGCTGATGCTGCCTGATCCTCCTACTTCAGATCCGAGTTAACTAGACCCAGTTTTGCTCCCTGAGAATATGACCTAAGTCCATTGCTGTTTCCAGCTCTTGACTCCAGTTTTGAGATGTACCTATTATTCGGTTATCCTCCTTGGCCTCATTTTGCAGAGTGAGAATTGGAATGTATGCCATTCCTGGTAGCCAAGATTTTCCAATCTGCTCTGTTGTTTTACAAAGTTACAGACCAGATATATTCTTGCATCTCAAGTAATTTGATCATTTAAAACTGGCCTAGTTGGCAATCCTTTTTTTGTATATCTCTTTTACAAAAATTGATGAATTCATTTTATAAAAAGTTTATTTTCATAGTTATTTTTGAGATACAACTTTCTATAATTAACTTCAGGGAATCTGAGTGCAAGTTTCAATGGAACATAACATTTAATCTCTGGATGCATTTGTGTCTAGGAGAAAGGTCTACTAGACACTAACTTCAATTTACAGAAGTGTTAACAGATGGACTTGCTTGGTCTTTTTCTTACTGTTTGAATGCTGGATTTGGTCTTTTCCCTGTGGCTATGTTTAAATGACACACATTTGATTTGGTGAAAAATACTTCTATATTCTGACTCCAAAATTTATAAGCTCTTTATTTTCCATCAAAATTATTTTGTAAATCTTCCAATATTATTCTAAGCTAATCAACTTCTTGTATCACTTTAACAAATGCAGCTAGCAGATGCCAACATAAACTTCACACTTTGAACATTCCTCAAAATTCTCATCATCCAATTATACAAACTCATTGGGTATATTTCCTGTTTTCAGGTATTGGGAGGAGCATTTTGACAAATATTTCACTACCATGAGTCACTGCTTTCCAGTCTTCCATTTTCTCACCTCCTGGCTCACAGTCTTGAGTCAATACCAGATAGTTCAGATTTTTTAAAATTAAAATTTATTTTTAACAGATACACAAAGACATAAAATCATCCATATTCATGGATACCATGTGGTGTTTCAATACATGTATACAGTGTGTACTGTTCAAGTCAGAGTAAATATTTTAGATTTTTGTTATAGCAGTGTAATTCTTGGTACCAATTTTTAGGCAGAGAGCTATTCAGATAGTAATGTCCCACATCACAAATAACCACAAAAGATAAGTAGCATTCAATAGTGTCTATTTATCTCCCAATCATCTGAGGGTTGACTTGGGGTCAGGTGATCTATGCTGAGCTCTTCTGGACTTGAGTCTAAATGTCAGGCTAGATCCAATTCTGTTCATTTTCCTCAAACTTCTTACCCTGTGACTGCCTAAGATGTGTTCCTGTCATGGCAAAAGGCAAGAGCACAAAATACCTGGCTCAACTGAACAGGCATATTTCAAGTCTCTGCCCATGTTACCATCTCCATTGACCAATGCCAATCACATGGCTGTGTCCTAATTCAATGTTATGAAACATATACTCTTCCCATGTAGATGATGTTTATGAGGAATGAATGTTTTCTGAACTCTAATTTTTATTTACTATGTGACTCGACTGGTATTATCATGTATTAAAAAGTAGCCTAGCTACAGAAAAAAGATAACTAAAGAGAATATTTGAGTAATTGTTCTTTGGATTTTCAAACAAGCATTTGTTCATTCACATATATATGTGTATATACATATATATATTATTCAGAATGTATGTATTCATTCATATATACATATATATTTATATATATAATATATATATAATATATATATATATATTATATATATTATATATATAAATATATATATTTTATATATATATATATATATATATATATATATATATATCTTGTCATTTCATGAATGTCATATAAATATTTTAAGTTACACATTGACCATGCATTCTGGCTTAAAAGGGCATTCATATACATAAGATACTGTTGACATTTCATTATTTATAATGTTCTATCACAGAAAATTTACAACCACTTCCCTCTATACACAGTGAACACAGACTACAATGAAATAGTTCTATCTGCAGAATTTTATTGTTCTGATTTCTCTTGATATATATTGGTGTCTTCCCCAAAGAAAGGAGTTCTATTAACAGAGAGAGGGTTGTACATATTAACATAATTCTAATGGTTTAATCATTTTATAGCAACGAAATTCCTTAGAATTATACTTTACAAAAAAATCCCCCTTACTAAAAAAATAAACCTATTTTGGTAATTTTTAAAAATACCTAAGGATGATCTAAATATTTTTATTTTGTGTGCTTTGTAGGAATCATGATTATAAGGGTTTATGGATTTGGGGTCTAGCCCAGGTAAAGGATAGGACTGTGACATGCAGTAATGTGGCTAGTTTTATTGAGTAGTTCCTTGACAGATTTGCATGTTGGAAAAGTTCTTTTCAGAAGAATTCTGTCTAGAGACTATGATGTAGGATCTGATTCTCAGAATGGGAGGGCCAAAGTGGATCAGGGAGCTCCTGTGGGAGTGGGACATCTGAGAGAGGAGCTTGTGTGTCTAGGTGATATTGCTCATCATCATGCCAGGAAATCTTTGGGTCAGAGAATTCAGTGACTTGGGGCATTATTACTGTAAAGCCATGTTTTATCAATAGGTGACAACTACTGAGTGAGGTTTCATGGGGGTAGACAAAGAAGATGGGATCTCTATGGTTAAACTTTTGTTAATTTATGCTATTTTAAAAATACTTGTATATGCAAAAGTTTGAATGCTGTTGAACTCTGCTATGGTTTCAGTATTATATGTCCCCTCTGAAATTCATGTTAGACTTTATTCCCCTTTATGAGGTGTTAAGAGATTGGAAACTTATTTGACTATTTTGTTTAAATGTGGTGCCTTATGGAGGTGATTAGGATTGAAGTCATGGTAGAGCCTCAGTGATTGAGTATTGGTAGCTTTATGAGAAGAAAGAATGAAGGCCTAGAAGAAACTCACATACACATGGGTGGCTTCCTGTCCCTTGCCATGTGGGGACCTAAGCTACCTTGGGATCCTGCTTCAAGAATGCCATCACCTCATGTGGACCCTTGACTCTGGACCAGAAACAATGAACATATTTATTTATGAACAATGAAAATATTTATTTTGATAAATGTCTTTTCCTCATAACTTACCCAGTATGTGGTATTGGGTAGTTAGCAACAGAAAATGATCCAAGAGAGGGACTCAGATTGCAGTGAAGGAATAAATAATCTGGAGACCTACACATAGAAGCCATCTTTAATGCCTTTATACAAAAATGATGTAAGTTAAAATATAGTAGGTTAAGATACATAGAACCTTGGCTACAGCTTGAGCTTTGTGTTTAGGAACTTTGGCTAAATATAATACTTGCACCTTCTGAACTTCATTGTTTTCTTCCCTAAAATATAGAAGTTGGAGTAGAGTTGGGGTCTGCAATCTGTGACCAACCTCTTGTGGTTATAAATACAATACTATCAGAACATAGCTATATCCATCCACTTACATGTTGTTAATGGTTATTCTCCTTCTCTAAAGGCAGGGAAGGGTATTTGCAACCAAGAATATATGGCCAACAAGCCTCACATGGTCACTGTGTGGCCCTTTAGTGAAAAGTTTGCTGAATGCTAGTCTAGACTATGTCATAGGCTTTCTTCATTGTCAAACCTTTTCTATTAAAATATTTTTAAAAGACCATCTCTTATAATCTTGCTCAGAGTTCCTGGATTCCTATTTTATTTTCCTTTCAAACAGTGAATATTTCAGCTTTGCAGTATATTTCTAAGTTTCATACCAAACACTACAGTCATTACTTTTCTTACAGAGGAATCAATGCTGCTGTTCTCCCTAAATTTATTGGTACCTGTTTAATTTTCACATTAAATTTGAAATAGAAATGGAAAGAGAAGACAAAAATTATGCAGCAAAATGGAAAAAAAATATAATATTCAATTGAAGTAATATGAGCATCTAACATTGAAAAAATGTAATTACCTAATGGATTTCAACCAGAACTTGTCTTGGCCTGAGTGTCCTCCATTGTTCCATCTCAACAGAGATTCAGGGATACAGTTTCATATTTTATCTAACAATGGGCAAAAATTGGTGACAAGAAATACATTTCTTTAAGTCACTTAGGTTTTTACTTGGCAAATAATATTTTTAATTATTAATTCAATGTTTTAACTAGCAACAATAGTTACCACAAGGAGCTTCAGAGTTGTTAGAGTGAACCTTTCAGAAATTATTATGCCTTCCTTCTCAATGAAAATTGAGATTGTTTTGGCACATGATGAATAAAATTTTATACAGATCTTCATTATATTTCCAGCTCAAGAACAGCAAAACACATTAATAACTGTGTATCACACATGTTTTAAAAATAATTTAAAGCATAATGAGAATTCTTATGTGAAAAAAGGATACAGGTTCTTCTTAGAATATTTTTGTCATATGTATTCAAAATGATTCCTTCATGAAAACTTGCTTGAATGCAATTGAAACCACAATTCATTTAAATTCAACAGTACTATGTATGTCATGGCAAAGGCCCAGAGGATGTAGTAAAAAGATAATGGCCACAGAGCTTCAAATAGAAAATTGATTTTCAAATAGAAAGTGCAAGATGGTAATTTAAAAATTTAAAATACCCTTTTTGCTTGCATAAAAAGTTCAGTATTTGGTCAAGTTTTCTAATTTCAATGCATATTGCTTTTGTTGTCCACATAAAGACGTTAACAAATTGCGTTTACACCTAGCTAATATAAGCTGAATTGGTACACTGTTACAAACACCACCAATGATGCATTCAGAACTAATTTCTTCAAATTTCATACTGACTACAGTCTGGTATGGAAGGTGGTTGTTTGATTTTGTTCCTTTTTTTTTATTTCTTATTTGTTTCCATTGAATAATTGAGGATACCAAAACTCAGACAAGCTTACTGGACAAAAAAAAAGCAGCAGAGTCTAGTTTCAAATCCAAGTCTCCTGGATTTTGATGTCCAAATAGAATAAGAACAAAAGTATCCCACCAAGCCAAGCTTGTTCATGCAATTCTGGCCCTGATTTTCTGACATTTATATTCATAATAAGAAATGAAATCTCAGGCTCCAGCAATAAGTATTTAAAATCCTTTATAGTGCTATGTTAAGAACAGTTCATGACAAACGGTAAACACAATCACAAAAAAAGAATTGTAGAATGTGAGCAAATAAAAAATACAAGCTTGGATGGAAATATTAACTAGTAGCAAAGTCAAATTGTGGTTTTGATGGCCATTGTTGTTTAAACCAGAAATTTCTCTAATGCTTATTTCCTTTGTTGCCCTGCTACTGCCTGTGCTATAGCACTAGTGTTTTTTCCTGTGCTCCGCTTGCTGCAGTATTTAGGAACTAGTCCTGTAGTGTGCCTACCTGGGCCTTTTTCAATAAGTGACATGGAGAGATCAGAATGTCATACCAACACATCCACTGATTAGTGGGGCATGATGGGTCTTCACGGCAGATCACAGGTCAGATGATCAGGCTTCCCTAGCACAATAGATCAACTGCCCACGGGATGCAACTTCTGTTGGTGCTGTGCATGTCTCCCAAACAGTGTGATTTTGACAGGGTTTTTAGTTCCTGCTGTTGAATAGAGCACATTCAACACCTCCTCAGTTTTCAGCAGCAGTTAAAAGAACCCTTAGCCCAGTCTCCATTATGTAAAGCTGTTGGCAGATAGTAGAGAGCTGTGCGCACACCTGGATACATGTTAAAAAAAAAAGGACTTGTGTTTTCAGACCCATCTCAAATTCCAGACTATGTGCACTATAAAGTAAATGCCTATCAAGTGAATAACTTCTTGCCACAGAACTCCTTTACAGAAGAATAGTTAAGAATTCTCATTATGCTTTGAATTATTTTTAAAACATGTGTGATGCATAGTTATTGATGTGTTTTGCTGTTCTTGAGCTGGAAATATAATGAAGATCTATAAAAATAGTTAACTTTTAAGTCTCAGTTGAATACATTTCACCATGAAGGGGTGAAGAAGATATAACCAAACATTGTACTTGATATTTTTGTGGCAAAACGTATCTGTTGAAACCCACATCCCTCAGAGAATTATTCTTTCTTAGATGGTATTATTTTCTTCCTTGGCTAGAGATTCTCTGTCACCATTGATTCCTATGTGATTGCTAGGTAAAACGTTTGTGATAAGTTCATTAAAGCATGTTCTCTATAATCTGTTTGATATCCCCAGTAGTTGTTTAAATACTTGTGGTTGTTTTGCATTTTTCTGAACATTCATCCTATATTAGAGGATTTTTTTCTTTCAACTAGATTTAAAACCTATGTCAATCGGACAAGCACACATGAGAGTCTGATACAGCAGAGAGTGATGTGAGGAAGAGAATGTGTGGTAGAATGTATTTAGAGTGATACACAGGTATCTTAAAGAGACTGGCTGAAGCATTCTGTGGCCAGAACTGGCCATGGGAATCTGAGATATGAGCACAGAGGCAGCCGCAGCAGTCTTCACTGGAGCAACCTGCAGAGTAATGTAGGTATGGGAATCTTAACCACACTCTTCTTGTCCAAGAAAGTCTCAGGCCCTCTCAAATACTCTATGTGCTTCCTGTATCCATTAATATATCATTGGGAGGTATAATGCAGCTAAAGTAGATACTCTTGAAAAACCCTCATTAATAACTTACCAAACTTCCAAATATTATCTTTGAATATCTTTTTTACTTTAATATCTCATGCAACTCTTAGTAGAGAGAATCATAGCAGATGTATTCCCTTGGATGTTGACACTGTTCTCTTTTTTTTTAACCTTGTGTAACTAGTCACCATATATTTATATATTTATCTTATTGACTCAAGATTTTAAGTACCTGAGTTCTGTGAAAACAAGTTTGTATTATTCATGTCTATCCTGGTACTTTACATATGCTGAATGCAACAAATGCTGAATATATAAATAAACTTTCCTATGCAAACATGAAATAAAGTACAGCTGAAAGGCCAAGTATCATCATGCCTATCATGATTAGAAAGTGTCACTTCAGAACATGAGGGTACTTGAGGGAGGAAATAGAAGATTAGATGAAAAGAGAGAAGGTGGATAGTAGGACAAAGAGAAAAGAGTAAAAATTTATTTATGATCCACATATTTTCTTTACTTCTGGACAAAGAAGGAAATACTCTTTTTTGTGAGCCATTAAAAAGTAAATATTTTCATTCAAATCAATTCTATAAGAACTAAGGGGTACTAGCCTAGCATGCATGAGGCACTGGGTTCAATCCTCAGCACCACATAAAGTAAAATAAAGACATTGTGTCCACCTATAACTAAAAAATAAATATTAAAAATAGAGGTAGCTTTCTCTATTCCAGTTTAGTTATCTTAATTTTACTGTTTTCTTTTCATGTTATTTAAATATATATATATATATATATATATATATATATATATATATATATATATCTTTTTTTTTCACTTTTATGTGGTGCTGAGGATTAAACCCAGTGCTTCATGCATGCTGGGTGAGAGCTCACCTCTAAGGCACAACTCCAGATCAAAATAACTATATTTTAATAAGAATCTCTTAATATATATTTAAAACAAAGGCATTTACAATTTTTATTCAAAGTTTATTTATTAAATATAATTCATAATACAAGATGATTATGTTACATAAAAGAGAAACAACTATTTTAATGGGTGAACATATATCTAGAAATAAAATAAAACAAAGTGTTATAATCCAAAAAAAAAGAACAAAGGGGTAGTTGCAAAATTTAATAACAATTGTCCAGAATGGTGCTTTATTATTTTTATGATAAAGTATGATAAATGAAATACAAAGTACTTCCAATATGATAAAACTTTATGTCACATTTAGGCTGGACTCCAGTATTCCAGGGTAGAAACTATTAAAAGTAGTCTTGAGAAAAGAGGCAATAAATGATTCCAACTACTTCCATGGTGGTAAAGAGGATCTAGTTAAACAAAGTAAGAATGAATTGTGTTATTTTCAGAAGCAAAAATCACACTGTCTTTGGTTTGTTTGGGACAATGCTGTAATTTAGTCACCTTCTTCTTTATTCAATTTTGAAATGATAATTGATTTCACTTCCTGTCATTTGTTATCAATTACATTTTCAAAGTCTGTAGGTTATCACACACATCTGTCTACCCTAAGAAAAATATAATATCAATCTTTCTAAATTGAAAGAAGAATTAGGTCAGAATGCTACTGTGTTGAACTGTATTATTCTCCTATAGCAGATGAAAAATCAACAATGTATAATGATATTCAAGTTTCAATTTATTGAAGATGTAGGCTCTAATAATTTTAGAGGTCAGAGGGATTTTAAAAGTCATCTTCACCAATTTTTGCTCTTATAGAATTTTTCAGCAGTGTCTCTGGCAGCTGATCATCTAGTTCCTGCTTACATAATCTAAAGATAGAAACTCCCTTTCTTCCTGTGTCATTCCTAAAGAATAGGGAGATGGTAAAAGATCATGTCTCTGAATGTCCCCTATCTGTTGCCAAGATCCTAGCCAAGTTAAGGGAACAATGAGAGCAAACCTGTGTTGTAAAGGTCAGATACATATTATTTTGAAGGATAATGTCTTTCACTTCAACACACTGGGAACTAGTTAATATGATCTGTAAAAAGCTACTTTCTTGCACGTATGCCAGGACATTTACTCCTTGAGATGCTGGTCATACAATGAAGCTAATACTGATGATGTCACTACTTCTGTAACCCAACATTTAAGACCCCTCTCTGATTGGGGACTGGTGGAGAACTGAGGGCACTGTGGGAAGGATACATGTCACTCCTGCAGCCGGCTGCCACTGGACATAAAGACCATGATCCAGAGGAGGAACTGCTTGACAAAGCACTGTGAGGGACAGAGATGCTGTCTGATCTGCCTGTTGCCACCAAACTCTTTTTGGAGCAGTCACTGATCTCTTGTAAACTGTTCCCAGTAAATCATATGTCTTCCATGCTTTCTCCAGACAGTTACTTTGGCCTTTCTGTAACCTACTCCACTGCCCTGGAATAATTGGGCTGTAGACGTGACACCTCCTGAGTTATCCATTTGTTTAATTATCAAGACAATTATTGATTGCCTGTTACAGGCACAAGCTAGGAGGAGGTAGCTAGGTAGCATGTGCTAAATGTTGTAGAGACTTGTCTTTAGAATACTATTCCCGCTACATAATGATCTTACTTTATCTATGATAATCTTACTTTACTTCCCGTTAATAGGTACACATTCATTCGAAATTAGTCAATAATGAAGGTGTCTCTTTATCTTGAGTTTTAAGATCAAAGCAACTAAATGTAATTGGTAGACAGAAAAAGTGGTTTATTTCCACTTAATATACTTTCCAAGCAGAAGATTACTCTTTATCAAAATATGAAGACTTATTAATCTAAATAACCCCACATTTTTAAAAGGGTATATGTTGAGATCAAAGCTAAAAGTAATAAATATCTAGGAACACTCATTATTCTCATTTATAGCTGTTTTAAAGCAATGTGTTCTGATTGCCAATCTTACTCCATTACATGGAGAACAATATTTTAGTCTATATGTTAGTTAACATGTAATGCATTAACTTGGAATTAAAAGTCCTTTTTGAATTTAAAGACATTTGGTTTAGTCCTTTTAAAGAAGTCTATCACTTTCAAACAAGTTGACATTTTGGGCATGATATGAATGTGTTCCCCAAGGATTTATGTGTTGGAGGCTTGGTCTAACAGAATTTGTGCTTAATCATTAACAAAGATTTTGAAAATATGGAGAAGACTGATATAACACTACCCATCCTAATCTAATTCAATTAGATTTTTTGTGGGACCTAAGTGTTGTTAGGATTTAATCTTTCCCAGGGTTCTGATATTCAGCCAAGTTCTGAAGGATTATTTAAAGGAAATCCTGAAATCTCTTAATGAGTCATTCCTATTCCTACATATTAGTAATCAAAAACAAGTCTTACTTTCTTTTACAATTCTATTTTCTCAATGTCTCTTTCCTTGTACATGCCAGCAGCATAAAAATAATAAGAAAATGAACAACTAAATTAAAAATCGGTCAAACATTTGGACAGTTCACAAAATAAAATATATGAATGGACAACAAACACCTGAAAGATGCTCAACATCAGTCATAAGGACATGTAATTAAAACCCCTTAGAATACACCCCATTAGAATGGTTAGATTTGAAAAATTACAAAGCTGACATTACCAAGTGTAGGAGAAAATGTGCAACAGTGAGAACTCTCATACATTTTTGGCAGACTGTAAAATAGATTGCATTCAGACACATGATATTAAACTTTAAAAAATCTTCAATCTTTTTTGAAAGATTATTGTTTAAAAAAAGTATAAATACTTTATAGTCACATTACTAACATATGTAGAAAATATGTAAGGAGAGCACAAAGGGAAGGATAATGTTAAAATGAAAATTTCATGGGTTGCTTGAATGTAACTACAATCTATTAAAAATGCATATTGTAAATATCTAGGACAAAGAAAGAAATAATACAAAGAAGTTTACCTCAAAATTCAGTGAAGAAAATAAAAATAAAATGCAGGAAAACTATCCAAGGATTATTTTTTTAAAAAAAGATACACACTATGTTAAGATAAAAAGTTGAGCCAGGTGCAGTGGTGCATGCTTGGAATCTCAGAGGCATGGGAGGCTGAGGCAAGAGGATCTCAATTCAAGGTTAGCATCAGTGAGGTCCTAAGCAACTGGTACCAAAAGAAAAGTGGAGGAAGCACATTTTAAGAACATTATGAATACGAAAGTAGAGGTAGGTATACTAATATCCAATTATATTGTCCTTCATGATCAAAAATATTATCAAAATAAATCTAGGGTTGGGGCTATAGCTCAGTGGCAGAGTGCTTGCCTTGCATGTGTGAGGCACTGGGTTCAATCCTCAACACTTCATACAAATAAATAAATAAAGCTATACAAAAGATAAATCTATGTATGTACAATAAAAATTTCAAAATATAAAAAAATAAAATTGTCAATTTTAAATAAAAAGCCAAATACACAAACCATTTGGAAATTTGAACACTGCCCTCTCAATAACTGATAGGACTCATAAAACGTAGTAAAGATAGAGAATGTCCTAACAACCCTATTAGAAACCTCAACTTAGTTAACCTTGGCAGAGCACTGTCTTTAACACTTAAATAATATACATTATTTTCAAGTGCACCTAAGGTATTCACCAAGATAGACAAAACACTGGGTCATAAAATATAACTCAATAAGTGTTAAAGGATCAGACTAATAGATATGTTCCTCAATAAGACATGTACCTCAAGTATCTGAAATAACCTGAGACTCAGAGAAGAAACCTAAAAGGACATTAGCAAATTCTTCTAGTATTCTGCTAGAGTGCCACTTTAGGTTTCAATGTCTGTATTAGCAAAAGAAAATGAGTGAAAAACCAGTGATCCAAACATCCACCATCAGAAGGTAGAAAAAGAAGAGTGATTTTTTTAAAGCAGGTGAATAAAAAAAGGAAAAAGGAAACAAAAACATAATGAATCAATGAAATAGAAAGTGGACAAACAATAGAAAAAATATAAAATGAAATGTTGTTTCCTGAGAAAAACTGATAAAGTTTAGAGAGATTGATCAAAATGGGAGAGAGAGAAAGAGAGAGAGAGCACATACATGCAAGAAAGATCAAAATGCCAACCTCTAGGATAAAATAAATAGGATCATCCTTATACACCAATGAATGTTTTAAACAATGCTGAAAAAATTATAAAACTTAGATAAAATAGACAAATTATTTGAGCAAACAGTTTCAGGTCTAGAGGTTTTTTTTTGTTTGTTTTTTTTTTTTTTTTTTAATCTAAAACAATGCTTCTTAAACTCCGTAATTATTTGGGGGAGCTGGATAAAATGCACATTCTGATTAAGGGATCTTCAGTCGGACCTGTGGTTGTGCAATATCAACAAATTTCCAGCTGATGCTGATGTTGATAAGGTATATGTGCTATGTAATGAAGCTACTATGCTATTAAAACCCTTTAGTGTACTGAGCAAATTTATGAAGTGTCTGGGACTTATGTGTTTTGAGCTGGAATCTAGGGAAGATGATCCAAATACATGGAGTATTGCCTCAGAGAGGGATATCTGAACAGCTACCAGGTTGGAATGGCACCTACAAGAATCTGTACATGGATAAGTGCAGAAATTTAAAAAACCACTTCACAACCTTCAAAAGCCCCTTAGAATTGTATCCTGCTGATCTAAGCTCATGGAGTGATGATACTAATGCTAGAATTGCAGTGATAAAATAATTCTGGATATTGCCAGTGATAATGAATGCAATGGAAACTATGTCTCTTTTTGTTTTTGCTGACTTTTATAAAGAGAGAAATGTACAAAGAAGATGGATAAATGGTAAAATTAATTAAAGAGCATACTAAAAGCACTTGATTATAAGATAAAACCAAGCATGAACATTTTTAATGATATAATGATCTTTCTAGCCTACATGATTTAAGTGAAGAATTAAATTAGACTACTTTAAAAGGAGAATTGCTTATCTTTAAAACATGGATAATCTTCAAAATTAAAAATAAGACACTTTTCTCATTTAAGAGTTAGTTACAGGGTCAATACAGGTGGGTGTATTTTTCCTTCTGCTAACACTTGTGTCTTCAACGCTCAGCATAAATAAAATATGTTTATACTAGCTTATTTTGTACTTGACTAATATTGTGATTTCAGTAATTCATTACTTTTCCTTAAGATTGATTTTAAATAAACATTGACTTCTATGTTAGGATCATATACTGGAATCCTTCTTAGAGGTTTAGTAAGAAGTAAATAGGAGATTAAACAAAAAACCCCAACTGGTTATGTCACAGAGGTTTTTATTTCATATACAACATGATAGAATCAAAATTACAAAAATAATAAGCTCCCCCCGACACCCAGGTTTCTTGGGGAATACTTTACTTCAGGGTTTAGTCTCGGGATTGCAGATGTAGAAGATCGCCTTTGTTAAGCAGACCTCAAATTAAAGAAGCTTTCAATTTTATAGGAGGTGGGTGCACAAGGCAGGATATAACTACATAGTGATGGCAGGTGTTCATTCTCCCTATTTCACTCTCTGACAAGGTGCATTCTTTTCCTGGAGTCATGGTTACATAGGAACCTGAATTCAATGCCTGGAAATTATATAATGTTGAAATAAGAGCAGAGAGAATTTGGCTGAGTGGTATGTTATTTTGGCCATGAAAAACCTAGTGATTGCTCATGATAATCTGTGCTTGTTTCATAATTAGAGCTTCTGTATCAACCTGGTCTACTATCTGTGCTTAAACACTATGCTGAGTTAAAAATGATTTCTCCACTGCTGTCACTCTGTTTTTATGAATTCCACTTAGACTAAACACTTTTTTTCTCACTCTCCTATCTAAAATGTCCCACAAGGCTCATGTGTTGAAAACTTGGCCCTTAAGAGTGATGCTGAGAGGTGGGGCTTTTGGAAATTGACTAGATCTTGGGGGCTCTAACCTCAAGATCAAGACAAATCCATTTATGGATTCATGCCCGAATGGATTATTGGAAGGTGGTGGAAACTATCAGAGGAGGTGGAACCTAATTGAAGGAACTGGGTCCTGGGGGGCATGCCCTTGGGGACTCTATCTTGTACCTGGTCTCTCTCTCTCTCTCTCTCTCTCTCTCTCTCTCTCTCTCTCTCTCTCTCTCTCTCTCTCCTTTTTTGCTGCCATGAGATGAGCAGCTTTGCTGTACCATGCACTTCCACCATGATGTTGCCTTACCTTACACCCAATGCAATAGAGCCAGGAAGCTAGCAACAATGGACTGAAATTTCTGAAACCATGAGCCAAAATAAACCTTTCTTCCTCTAAGTTTATTTTTCTCAGGTATTTTGTCACAGTCATGGGAAGCTGACTAACACCATGTACAATATGATAAAATATACTATTTATGCTGAATGATTGCAATAAACAAATATTGATAGGGTAATTTAAAATTACAAGAAATATCTATTTCTTTAAATTGTTATGGACTCATTCAATGATTGAAGGAAAAGTAAACCAAGAAAATGGAGTTAGGTATAATGTAACAGAAAGTAGGAAGGTTGAATAAATAGTTTAGGCAACTGACAATCTCCTCTAAATTCATTGAAAGCTCTAGGCTTCAGTGAGATGAAATTCTGCTGAAGTTTAGATAATGCAGGTGTGATCATATATGTACTCAAGACATCATACATCAGATAAAAAATGCTCTTTCAATTCTCAAAATGATAATGTCTGTTACATGTGTGTATTTGTGCATGTACATTTATATATATTTAAGTAGGGTATTTGGCAAAGTTTTTTTGATATCTTGTAGGCTATATGGAATTAAATGATCCTTACATTTGACTAATTCATAGCTGGCTGAATCTGATCCAATTATTAAATAATGAATAAATTTCAACCTAGAATGAAGTCTTTATTACAACAAGGTCTCTACCTTGTCTCTGTTTTTAGCAGTATTTATATCAATGACCCGAATTTATCTTCAAATAAAGCACAGTTATGAAGTTTGTAGCTAAGGCTGTATAAAGTGGTTATTTCATATACAACACGATAGAATCAAAATTACAAAAATAATGGACATAAATACTAATCATAATTTATTAATGACATTCTGCTATGTGCTGATTAGGCACCTTTATAGATTGCATCTCATTTGATCATTAAAACTACTCAGAAAATTCATATTATTATCCTTAATTTTAAAATAAAGCATGTGAAAATTAAACCACCTACTCAATGGCTGAGGAAAAATTTTATTCCAGCTTTGTCTTAATAGTTCATGCTATGTGATTGAAAGCCTAAGTTTTATAAAATTTATTAATAAGAAAATTAATAGGGATACATATTTACTGTTTATGAGGTACTGGAGAGCAAATCTAGGGCCCCATGCATGCTAGGCAAGGGTTCTGCTGCTGAGTTGCACCCCTAGCCCCATAGATTTCTATACTTACATATACAAGAGTCATTTTCTGTTAGAGTCTGTAAACAAGTCAGGATGGTGCCTGGCATTTTGCCAGAGAAATGTTAGAGTCTGTAAACAAGTCTGGATGGCGCCTGGCAAAATGCCAGAGGGAGTGGTTTGTGAAGTAATGCCAGCGAGCCATTAAGTGTGGAGATTCCTTATTGGTTGACTGCTGTATCGAGTTTATGTTAATTAGATAAGCTGTGTGGAATGTATAAATACCTCTGTTGTCCTACAATAAAGGGCTCCTACTCCTGCTGTATCAATCTACACAAGTTGCTTGTCACTCCCCGGTTATTTTGCTGCAGCCGGACTGCGGCAATTTTCTTAATTATGGAAATAGATGACTTGAGTTATACTTCTTTTGTTCTTTTTTGCATTTTTAATGGAAACATAAAAACGTATTTATGGGGTACAATCTAATGTTTTTGTACATGTATAGATTGTATAATGTTTAAATCAGGTTAATATATCTATCTCCATAAATATTTATCATTTCTGTATGGTGAAAATATTCAAAATCCTTTCTTTTAGCTATTTGAAATATATAGCACATTATTGTTTTCTAGAGTTATTGTACAGTGCAATAGCACACAGAATGTCTTGATCCTAACTAACTGTAACTTAGTACACATAGGTCAACCTTACCCCATCCCTACTCTTCCCCAGCCCCTACTCTCCCTAGTCACTGTGACCACCAATCTATCCTCAACTTCTGTAAGATTAACTTTGAGTGACATCATGTGGTACTTGGTTTTCTGTGCCTGGATTACCTAACATATAATATGATAACCTCCAGTTGCACCTGTGTTGTTAAAAAAATGACAAGATTTCATTTTCATGACTGAAGAGTATTGTATTGTGTATATGTATAACATTTTCTTTATCCATTTATCAGTTGATGAACCCTTAGGTTATTTCTATTTCTTGGCTGTGTGAATAATGCTGCCACAAAGAGGGGAGTCCACCTGTCTTTTCTACCACACCATCCAGAAATCCTACTGCATGTATTCAAAGAAAAGAAAACCTTCTTATCTAATGGAAGACTTTTGCTAAATATGAGTGAAGAATTTTTTCATTTGCTAATAAAGCCATTCAATCCTAGGCTGCATTGAAGATATTAGACAAAACATATAATTGTTTCATTCTGTTCCTGCTTAGTTAGATCACATCTGAACTACTCTATCTAATTGTTAGGTAGTCCCCAAATAATTATATTGATAAATGAAGGAGATACTTTTGGAGTATGAATAATTATAACCATAGGATCTTGAACACATTCCTTGCTTGTCTATTGTTATACCCAAAGTGAGTTATGGAAAATGTATTTAATTTCTAGAAAATACATATAATAACAGACTACTTAGTCCTACAAATGAATATCTCCAAATCCATATAGTTACCAAAATATGGGAATTTGAACTCATGAAATATTATGGGCTGCTCAGGAGTTCTGAATGACTCACAAGAGCAATTTGAAGTCCTTTTAGATCAAGCAAGATAACAATATGAACAAAATCTCATATCCTTTCACACTAAGAAAATTTTGCTCCCATAGAAACTTCAACAGAGAAAAGCAAAATAAGATTTTCTAGCTATATTATAAATATTATACGATATATTTATAAGCATATGTGCTGATGCAAACGAAAGATCTGCTGTTTCTGTAAGTTTTACTATCACGAAAGGTGCCATCAAACATTTTATAGTCACTAAATAAGAATGAGAGATAATGTAAAGCATTATATTTATTGCAGCATATCCTGCCTGGGTAGCTTGACCAACTTACATGAAAAATTACACTACTGTTTATCACACTCTGTTAGACTTTCAGACAGTTCATTTGGTCTTGATTTGTTGAGTATATAAACTTCAATTTCAGGTCCCAAACCAGTTCCAAATGATTTGATAGGGACATAGAGGACTTATGCTTTCAATTTAAAGACTATGAACAAAGAAATAATGAACCTGATTCTTCTATTTGCATCACTGTTTTTCCTGAATGCCTTTAGCATGATCTGATGCATTTATTGTTATTTGAGGAAGAGTAAGATAAGACCAATTTAGCAGAAATACCTGACTATAGTACTTTATAGAAATGCTTGCAGAAATACAAAAAAAAAATTTCTCTGTATAGTTTCAGGAATTTTTATCAAGCAAAACAACAAAAAATGATGTTTGCATGAATGTTGATTTTGCTTCCACTAAGAAAATGCAGGAAATTTACCAATTGAAAAAATGATTTAAATCTTTATAAGTTTTATTACTCAATTATATTAGCAAAAATTCATAAAGAAAAAAGTCAAAGAAGTTTCCACAAATACAGTAAGGATTATCAAGATTATTTTATTTGGGTAAAAATGTTTCATGCTAAGGCTCATAAAGCATTTTCATTTATCTCTTAGTAAGCATTGTTAATGGTCATATCTCCAATCTACATCAGATAAGATTGCCTCAGGTGACATTTCATAATCTACAAGTTAGGACTTGTTCTCTCAAGAGAAACACTCTATTAAAAATATTACCTTTCCTCAATAATTTCTCTTTATGTAAATACCAAGATTATTGATAATATTATTATCTATGCAGGAAACAGATGGAACTATATTTATGGTTTAGCATTGTAAGTTCACTTGAATTTGAATATCACACTTTTAGAATTTGAATATCATGCCTTTGCACTCCAGAATAAACACAAGTTTAGTGCAAAGCTTTTAAAGAGGTTGGTTGATAAGTTTTAAAAATTACTACATTATTCAGTTGACTGGCTTAGCCATTTATTGCTTAGTACAACAGAATAATTATAATGTCATTTTCAAGCTTATTATTGATAACTTTATCCTTCTTTTCTCTGTGCTTTGTGGCCAAAGGAAAATTAAAACAAAACAAAACATGGAAACTTCCAAAACATTAAAAGGAAATCTAGTTGGAACTGATCTTCTACATTATTCAAACTGTTTTATGGCCGAAAGTTAAAATTAATTAAAAGCACTGGATCTTTTGCTTATGTCACTGCTTGATTTCTGCAATCTGCTCTACAATACAATGGAAAATAATATAAAAAGCTTTCCATATGTATATGGACGTGTATCAGTAGCCCTGAGCCCAGTTTCACAGGAAATGGCAATAGAAGTCAGAGAATAAGTATGGCTCAGAAATTCTCATTCAGATTCACACAACAAATTTGAAATAAAAGCCGAATTTTAACACATTTTCTACATGACCAGATCTGCATGAGTAAACATGGAATTGGAAAAACAAGCAACTAATTTGAAACCTCTTTGAAGTGACCTGGCAGGAGATGATGGGGATCTCAAGTAAATTCAGCAGGTGTGTCAAAAAAGAATGGAAGGGATAGTGTTGAGTCAGGTGACAAAAATAGAATCTACACATTTTGATGACTGAATATATAAAATGAGAGAAAGAAGAGTCACTGATGATTACCAGGCTTCTAGATTAAAGGCATTGTTATTTCCCTGAAGAGGAAATAGAAGATGAACCAAAAATGCAGTTTGAAGTATTTGGCTTTCTATGAAGTCTCCCATGTCCTTCACTTATACATATAATTCAGTGAACAATCTTTCTTTATAAAGACTTTCTACTATGCTATTTGTATTCATAAATGAATTTTCAAATTTTTTAGGCACAGGTTCAATATAAAAAATTAAATACACTTACATATGCCAGCAGCAATTTAGAAAAATAAATGAAACAAATGAACTATTTAAATGAATATCAATAAAATCAAGTTTTATGAATAAATTGAACAAACATTATGCAAGATATCTTCATCAAAACTATTCCACTTTGGGCTGGGTGCAGTGGTGTACACCTGTAATACCAGCAGTGGAGAGGCTGAGGCAGGAGGATGGAGTTCAAAGCCAGCCTCAGCAAAAGTGAGGTGCTAAGCCATTCAGTGAGACCCTGTTGCTAAATAAAATACAAAATAGTGCTGGGGATGTGGCTCAGTAGTTGAGTGCTCCTGAATTCAATCCCCAGTACAAACAAAACAAAACATAACAACAACAGAAACTGTTACACTTTGAGATTAATTAAAGATTTAAATAACTGTGGGGTATACTATGTTCATAAATTGGACAAGTCATATTAAAAGATAACAATTACTAAAAGTTGTTTATAGATTCTTTGCAGTACTATTCATACTCCCTGCATATATTTTGTGAAAATCAATCATCTCTTTCTAAAATTTATATGGAAATTTAAGGATCCAAAAATAGCCAAAACAATCTTGAAGAGCATGGTTGATTAACAAAATGCCAGATATCACAAAGTATTATAAAACTATATTCACATGGCAGTATAAAATTATATTAGCACAATAAAGCAAATGGAATAATAGAGCTCAACAGAGACCTAAAAAATAGGCCCAGATGTATACAGTAAACTGATTTACGATTAACAAAAACAGTCCATTGAAAGACATGTGAAATTATATCTTTTTAGTATATGATACTGGGCCAACTGGATATAACACGGATAACTGTTGAACTTTGAGCTCCATGTGTACTTGCACTTCACACACAAAAATAAATGTTAGTTGGATTATAGAAAAAGCAATGAAAGATTTTTAAACGGCTTCTATAAGAAACATGAAAAATTTCAATTGTGGCAGGTAAAGATTTGGTAAACAAGATACAGAGAACGGTAACAATAAAGGGAAAGACTTATGAAGCATAAGACAGCATTGAGAGAGTAAAAATAAAAACAACAGGATTGGAAGAGATTATTTGCTATACATTTTTTAAATGCTCATAATAAGTATATATAAAGAACTCACAGAAATCAATAAGAAAGAGCAACTTGCTGTTTGAAAACAAGCAAAATTCTTGGATGTAGTAATTATAAGACTTCTAAAGTGCAAGAAGTAAAGTCAAGAATTAATAAATGGAATGGATTCAAATTAAAAAAGCTTTTTCTCAGCAAATGAAACAATAAAGTGAGGAGAAAGCCTACAGATTGGGAGAAAATCTTTACCACATTCACCTCAGATAATGCGTTAATGTCTATGATATATAAAGAACTCAAAAAAGTAACACAAAAAAGAAAAATAATCCAATCAATATTTGGACTAAGGAATTTCATTCTTCAAATTATGAGACAAGAACTTGGAAAGAAGGCCCTGGAAGGTGACTAGGGTTTGCTGCAATACTACAGCGGCAAAGACTGAAAATCCAGTTTTACTTTCTCCTCAATTGTTAATAATAAAACTAGTGACAATCATCATAAATATTTATAGAAAATAATAAATACATTTATTATATACCAAATATTCTAATGAGGATTCTAAATTTCTATCTCATTTCAGGCAATTAATTAGCATACAAGATTAGTATTATTATTTCTTCTCTTTTACAGAAGAATATAAATTCAGAAGAACAAAATGGAACTAAAGATGGTAAATAAGTTTTCCAAAACCTATGCACCAATAAGAGTGGAGTTCAGATTCAAATCATCTCCTTGCCTCTGGAGACCAGCTTTTAAACACTGTGTTGTAGAGCAATGAGTTACAGTTAATTCTCCCTCAAATTTTAACCGATTTGCCACTTTTCCTAACCAGTGAGTCCTACTGGAAAGGACCATTTGGCAGGTTTTCTTATTTTAAAGATCATTGAAGACAGATCACTTTAAGAACCATTATGGGGTTTCTACTTACTGCAAGTATTTGACAAGGAAAAAGTCAATCAATACCTGAAGACATTTTTCACTGTAATCATGGTACATTTATTAATAATGTGCTCTTCAAATAGAAACTGATAACAAGAGGTATTAGAGGAGTACACAATTTATCAACCCATTCAAAAGTGCTTGTTAAAATGAGTCAATGATTCCCAGCCCAGGGAAACTGAAGGGAGAAGAAGGATTAAACCAATGAGTCTTTTATTCCCTTTGATTAAGAGAGTAGTTCTTACTAGAAAATATTTGGAAATACTGTCAAGTGTAAAGAAAAAACAAATTGCTCAAAATCTGCTATCAAGAGCTGAACCAATTTTTATCTAAGCTCAGTATTTAAAGAACCACATAATTCTGAACATAAAATTTTGCACTTTAAAATAATGTTATCTGATAGGCATTTCCATTTCCTTAAGTTCTTTCTAAATAAAATTTTAATGGCTATAATAACATTTCGATTTATATTTATAGTAGAATTTGTTTAAACAATTTTCTGTTCGGGGAAAATTTCATGTTTTTTTTTTTTCAATTTTCATTTTTACAACAACTGCTGATATAATTGTGCATAATATTAATTTGCTTGTGCTGTTTATTTTCCTTGCAGATAAATGCATAGAAGTGGAATTAATATACTGATGGTCATGAATAATTTTATGACATATGGGGCATGTTGTTAAAGTTTTTTCCAGATAGCTCAGTTATCATAGCGAGATTCTTTGTGTCTGTCTCTTCTCTGATTTAATGTGTGTGTGTGTGTGTGTGAGTGTGCCTGTGCGTGAGAGTGCCTTCCTTCAGCATCGATGATGCCTTTAGCATTCTGAGTTTGTAGTCTCAGATTGTAGGGGAAAAGAGCTTCATTTACAGCTCCAGATAGGAAAATTCTGGAGAAGGACTCTGATGGATTCATTTAAGGCCACTTGCCATCTCCTTTGCAGGGCATGTGTTGATCCCAGAAGATTTCCAGGAGTACCATGTAAGCAGGAAACAATACCCATTGACATTATCAAACTCCAAAATTAATGACATTATAAATAAGCAAAACAAGTTGATCTGGCCACTCCAAAGTTCACTGAACTCAATTTTATGTATTTAGAACAAAAACTTATGCAAGAGAGAGAGAGAGAGAATATACAAAAGACCTGTTGAAGATTTCTAACAGGCTAATGAGGATTAATAATTTTTCAATTTTTTTTGCAATCATGATTTGTTTTGTATCCTTATGTCTCAACAAAACACAGAAGGCTCCTGAGCTTTCTGTGCATTGGTTAGTAGAAAAGGCAAAATTTGAATTGTCTTTTCTAATGTCAGTCAGTCTTTACTGTATGGTTGTCATACCTGATTGACCCTTTTCTCCTGAAATGAGGGGATTTTAATGTTTCCTCAACTGTCTGAAATAATTTAGCTATTCTCTACTTTGGCTGATGCTTAAAGAAAATTTGTTTATAGCCTACTAAATAGGTCAAGAATCAAATTTATGTTTAGAAAATTCAGACAAATGACTCAATATTGAAAATTAGAGAATGGATTAAAGTTAAGGGCTTATTCCCTCTAGTTGCTACAAAATGAATATTGCATGGAATTAAAATCTTCTACTTTGGCCATAGGGGGACTGATTTTCAGAAAACAAACATTGACGCTGTGTGGCTTGAAGATAAAATGTATAGGCAAAAAATAAGGGTAACTTTGTTTCTGCTCTGGTTTATAGTCAATTCTTTGTGTTTTTAGAAAATTATTTAACTTTTCTTATTTTTGTGTATAGAAAATATTCTATTTATTTTTCATATTGATAATAAAATAAATAAAAATTTAAGTATAAACGTCTGTGTAAGAAAATACTTGTTAAGTGTTTTATGCTTTGCTTCTGCTCCTTCTTTATATTATTAGCACTATTAACACTTTCAAATAAAATACTCTAACTTACTCTAACTGCTGCTCTCATGTTGTATGGACCATTTAAGCCACTGTCTAACTTGCCAATTACCCTTCAATTTATATCCATTCAATTTACAGTACCTCATTTTGGAGAGATGCTGTTCCCAAAGAACATTTTGGGGTCTATCACTTGTGTTGATGCACAATGATCACAGGTGTTCAGACCTGTAATCTAATCTCCATCAAAGGAGGAAAGAGTTTGAAGAATGAGATCTGCAGAGGTAGCTGTGAGAGATCTACCTAGTGAGCATTGAAATGAGTTACTGGATTAATTATTTTTAGTTCACTGGTGATTTTGGCAAGGGGAATCTCAAAATTAGTAAAAATATAAATTGAAGTGAATTGAAGAGAAAAAGGAGATAAAGAAGTATAAAATAATTGAAGTTTAGCTTGTTATAGCTTGAGCTCCATTTAATTCATAGTACATAACAATGAATATAATAAACACAAGTCTCTGATCTCCTGGATCTTATCTTGTAGTGCAGCAAAAATAGAAACTAAGCAACAGGTATGATAATAAATATGTAGATTATATAATATTTTCAGAGTTGAAGCATGTTCTAAGAAAGTAGAGCAGGTTAAGAGGAATCAGGAGGTCTGTGCTGTACAAACACACAGATCAGGGTAGATTTGCTGGGGAAGTGGGGTTTGAGCACACACTTGAAGGCAGTGAGGTAATGAGCCACACTCTTGTGGAGCTGCCTGTCAGAATGTGTTTCCAAGCCCAGGCATTAAATGTGAGAAAAAGAGCTTCAGTCCTAGAGTGAGAAGATGGGATTTCAGACATTTATGCCTCTTCTTACATGCATAATCATACTGCCCAAATCATTTAAATTGTATTGAATTTCAATTTTCTCATCTGTAAAATAAGCATCATAATATTAATCTTACCATGGAGGGGGGAAAAAGTATTACACTTAAGAATCTTTCCTTTAAAATAGATTTAGATTAAAACAAAAGTTGCAAAGGTAACAGAGTTCCCATAAATATTTTATCCAGTTTTTCTTATTACTAATATTTTATATTCACATGATATATTTGCCATAATTAATTAGCTAATAAAGATATATTATCACTTACGAAACTCTAAACTTTATTTAGATATCTTTAGTTCTTAGTTCATATTCTTCTTCTCTCTTGGAATTCCACCCAGAATCCCACATTACATTTATCTCATATCCTCTGGGGTTCCTCTTGGCTATGACAGTTTTCAAATTTTCCTTGTTTTTCATAACCTTGACAGTTTTGAGGAGTAATGGTCAGGCGAGTACTAGTCAGGCATTTTGTAGAGGAGCCCTCAACTGAGAATCATCTTCTTTTTTTTTTCCCTTCATGATTCAACTGAGGCTGTGTATTTGGGGAGTTAGCCCAGAGGTAGAGTTCCATCCTCCCCACATCATGTCAAGGACATGTGCTAGCAACATGACCTATGAAGCTGTTGTCAATTTGATCAGTGGATGGACACAGTGTGTGCTGTCACATGTAAATGGGAGTTTCTTAGAGACCAATAAACTAAAATCTGTCCATATCACTTGATGTCTGTTGAGTTCAACTCCTTGGCCAGGAAATTTACATCCATTAGATGTGCCCTGTAGGAATAGTGTGCTCCATGGCACTGAAATGCCTCCCCCATTCAATAAAGCAACAGAGCTCTCTTGTGAAACAGAGTAATTTCTGAATTCTTTTCTCTATGATACATTTTGTGGGGAGGACAAGAGTTTTACCGTGTACTTGCTTGTAGTTCTATATAAGCCTTGGGTCATATTTTCCTTCAGTTCTACTTTAACCTCAAAGGGGTAAAAGTACATATTTTTTTCAACTTGTAACATGTCAAATGTGTATGTTGTTTTGGAATTTAATTGTACTACTGTCCAACAATTTCTATTTGAGAATAGAAAATACATTTCCTAGTGACAAGAGCATATTTCAAGTGAAGCAGAAGGTTGGTTATAAGGCCCTGGGTTATATTTCAGAAAATGAAAATCAAGCCATTCAAACAGGAGGATAGACTGGCCTCTCAGGCCTTCATCCCTTTCTAATTTTGATTTCATGATTCCCACAGAGCAAATTATATTGCTCAGAGTGAAATGCAGTGCTGTATGTTCACTCACTTACACTTTTGTATATCTTTCAAAAGATGCCAGACCCAGATCAAGCCCAAATTTTAAAGCCATCCTGTCAACACCAGTGACAAAAATGATTGTATTGTGCATTGCCATTTCTCTTTAAATGGAACTCATTTCCATCAAAGCAGTCCTGGGAAGACACAGAGAGCAGTAGCTTGGGGTGGTTCATTACAGGGTGTTTGCTTCATGATTTTGATCTGTAAAGGGGCAGCAAGCAGCCACTACTGTCACCCCTCTGTTGCTGGAGGGTCATCTCCCTTTAGGGAGTGCTCTGATGCTTGCCCAGCTGAGAATCATATCAGTGTTTGGATTGTCCTCCATTGCCTTTGGTGTTCAGGGTCTCTACTGCCCTGCATTCTCCCCATCAATACACAACTTTGAAATTTGGTGAGATGTAAGCCCTAAGGAATTATGTGATTTGACATAACTTTGACAAATAAAACCTATTCTAGACCAAAGCAGATATATTTTTAATGTTGGAATATTAGAGGATATCTTAGTTTGCTTTCTGTTGCTCTAACCAAATACCACAGGCTGGGTGATTTATTTAGAATAAAGGTTTATTCAGCTCATGGTTCTGGAGGCTGAGAAGTCCAAAATCAAGGGCGCCAAAACAGGTGAGGATTTTCTTGCTGGTAGGGATTCTGCAGAATCTGAAACAAGCAAGGAGCAGTATGTGGTGAGACAGAGCATGCTTGTTAGCTTAGGAATTTCCTTTTCTTATAAACCCCCTAATGTAATTGTTGAGGCCCTATAGTAATGATTCCCTCTAATACTATTTATCTCCCCAAACCCCCACCTTGAAATATCATTAACAAATGATTTAGGACATTCAGTTTCAACACGAGTCTTGGAAGGGATAAATACCCAGTGCAGAGCAAAGGGCATTTCCCTCCCTCAGGGAACTCTGCCTCATAGATCTCATTCTATTAAACAGTATGGCTGTGAGTAGCTGTAAATTCATTTATTACTGGAGACATTTTGACACTTAGCTTCCGCTCTCATTCTTGCTTTACTAGTTTAGTATCACATTTAACCAACTTTTCCCACAACTCAATCATTCTCATTCTAAGATGCATGTCATATCAATTATAAAGAGGAAGAGAGTAACTAATGATTGGAAGAAAATGTTTTTTCTTTAACATTTCTTAAGTTTCTTTATATATAACTGAAATATACTATAAATATTCACATTAACTCCTGCCCTACATTCCCAACCTGCCTAAATACATGTTCTTTAGGCTAGTATCAAGAACTTCTGTATCTTTCTTCCTGGAATACTTCATTTGGTTTATCTTCTCAATTTATTTAAATCCTGTGAAGGATCATTTCTTAGACAAGGGATACAATTCTTTGCATAGGTTATGGAAAAGTGTCCAGGAATAAGTAGTTGAAACAATTTGTCAGCAAATACCCATGCTATGTGGGGAGTATAACACTAAAATCACATGTAAATTGTAAAGACAGAAGACTTAGAATAAAGTCAATCCACTGCTCTTGGCAAGGATAAATAAGTATGAGGAATCATTCATGACATGGGGCAGAGAAAATGAAGCTTTTCTCTTGAAAGTTCTGAAAGGATACTTCTGAACTTCAGAATCCTTAATAATTAAGTAACTATTTTGATTTTGGCTTTCTCTGTTCTTGTTTGGAATTGTGCCATTTAGATACTCTTTGAGAAATAAAAAATAGAAAAAAATGACTAAGAAAAACAAATACCTGCGATTTTCTCTTCAGACTATCTCAGACTTTAGGCAGTAATTAGTGCTGCCAGATTTACGTGGGAAGATATTTTGGAGACAGTGTTGCTCCTCCTGAGTTATTAACTACCAGTACCACATTCATAATAGGGGAGCATTGATACTAAGATTAATGAAATGGTTACTACATCCAAGAAAACCAAGCAGAGGTATGCTTTACTGTGGGTGTTCCTTGAATTCATTCATTAATGCTAATTAAAAGTACTGAAGTTGATAAATGTGCCCATGTTATGGCTAAATAATATGTGCTATTTTGAAAACCTATTAAAATTTTTAAATACATATCTGAATTTCCATAAGGAATAGTAGTTTTCAACCTAATTACTTGTTATTGAGTTTTTCTTGGCACATGAGTACACCAACACCAACACAAGCACACATACAAACTGAAACAATTCTCTATTCTTCATATGAAATATTGGAGGAATCATGAAGCTAAGACAAAATAAAATTTATGTGCTTTTGGAATATAAATCTTTTAATGGTAGCAGAATTAAATTAATTTTGTGTTTGTATATTTGGATGATATACAAATGAGTTAGCCTTACCAATTCAGAGGCATACTTAGGGGAGAATGTAAATAAGCTTTGATTTCTCATCAATGACAATAACAAATATACACAGCAGAGACTCACAAGCCATAATTATTCTAGAGAGCACTTAAGTTTACTTTCATGGTCTCTGATTAAAGGAGATTAGAAATATGATTTTATTCTGATTCTCACTATAGCTATAGAAATTAAAATATTAAAAAGAAAAAAAATATGCTGCTTAATTCACATGAATTAACATGTATTCATAATGAATGGTTCAAGGAATTATTTCTAGGAAAAGTATTAAGATTTTGATTATTTGTTCTAGATGTTGAATATAGCAATATTTTGATGGACATTCATATCATGGTAAAGAACTGGGAAATGTCTATCAAAAGGGTTTCAGTTAATTTGTCATCCTCTGTTTTGTGTTATGACCTTCACAATTTAAAGGAGCCCATGACATTGCTAACAAAGAACAAACAACACAGCACAGGCTGTGTTGAACTAATAGTATTGTCAGTAGAAATTACACATGAAATGCTTACACTGTGAGGCAAGATATTCCTTAGCTTGAGGGTCAAAGCTTCGATTACCATCATATTACTTTTAGCTTGCAAACACATTCACTTTGGTTTATAACAACAACAAAAAATTTGTCAGGAGTGCAAAACTGCATTATATTAATACCAAATTATCTCCTGCTCTTATGGAATTTATTTCTAAAATAAATTATATAATATAGTAAGAACTTAAATTATATAATAAATTTCTAAAATAAATTATATAATATAGTAAGAACTTTTCTCTTCGAAAGCAATTTTGCCTCTGATTTTTCTGTGGGTAATAGTTCATACTCAATTGACAACCAGAAAATCCATTAAGCTTTTGGTCTTAAAGATATTCTTTTTCTTTTTTCTTGTTTTTTTTTTTGTACCAGGGATTGAACCAGGGGCCACATCTTGGGTTTAAATGTTATTGCTACCGGTGTTCTGTTTCTAAGAAGAGTTCATTTTTAAGCATATGTTTTACTTCTTTATCTACTAGAATAGACCTTTTGTTTTCATAACTGTTTTTAAAAGTTAATGTAGGAAAGTATAGAGGCTGGTTGAGAGGATATCAGTAGTTCAATCAAAAAGCTAATCTGTTTGACAAGGCTAATTGTGAGAGTAAATAAGAAAGATTATCTGCTAATGTGAATGGATTCTCCTAATGAAGTTAAATTATTAGTTTCATTTATCAGACATTAGGCAAATAGCCATTTGTGAATATTGACCCCAAAGCTGAGCAAACTAGTAAATGGTATGTATTATCCAGCTTACCTCCAAACCAATTTTTGTTTCATTCCAAACCTAAGAAATACAATCTAAGAATAAGATTAAAACATCACCAAATACAGATCAAGAATCCTGAGAACTCAAATTGGAATTAGAAGAAATCTGGTGTCTAATAATTTGCAAAGATATTTGTCTTTTAACTTAGTAATATATTGCATTTATAATGATGAGATTTGGGGATACTATTATGAATTATAGATAATTGGCATGCGAGGGAAAATTTATGAAATTTTCTGTGGACGGAGGTTCCATCTTGGATATAGCACATTGAAACACTGAGGCCCTGACTGACCTTACCCTGTCTTAGGAGATGTTGGCTATATACCATGAGAGGTAAGCTGAGAGTACATGAAGCTTCTGCTTTCATCTTCCACCAAGTACTCATCTCCTAGTATAGGGTTACCGCTAGATATTAGAGTACCATTGCCTCAATTCCTGTCTCCAGAGCTTTGATTTTGAGATTTTTCTTGGGGAAGGAGATGGCCACAAAACAGACAGCTCCTAATTTCTTTCCAAACGAAGTGACTTCATCTATCACAGAACATGGAGAAGTTCAGACTTAAGGGTATTATCAAGAAGAATGGAAATAAAAGGAAATTGGGAGGAGATTTGTGGATTTAGCAAAGATACAGCCCAGACTACTAGCCATCCAGTTTTCAGGAGAGAACTAGGAATAAGATATCTTAGAATAGCCTTTATTGGAAAAGAATAAATATCATAGATTAATCTCATAAACTGATCCTTGGAAGGAGTTTGTAAAGCAATATGTTACAGAGTATTGTTAAGAAGAATAGAGCAAGAAGATGGTGATTAATGGAGTTTCATGGCTGAGTGTGATCAGGGAAAGGGTGGGAGAGAGCCCTATGAAAATCACTGCCATTCCAAGGTGACTAAGCTTTATCTTCTGAAGTGCAATAAATTGTGGAAAGTGCAAAGCTCTATACATGCTATATTTTCCTATAAATGCATTACCTGTGACAAAATTTTATTAATAAATTAAAAATACTAACAAATAATAAAAATAGAAAAGTTGTGATAATATACAGTGATAGAAAAATTATGTGAATATGGTCTCTCTCTCTCTCTCTCTCTCTCTCTCTCTTAAAATATCCTATTATACTAGATCTTAGCAACCTCAGAATAATTTTTTTTTCTTTTTTTATTGAGAATTTTTACCTTTTCAGTTAAAGGAAGAACTTCACATCTCATCTTTGACATATCTGAAATGCTGACATCATTACTCTTATGTTTTGGGAACACTATTAAATGAAACAAGGGTTACTCTGGCACAAGCATTGTGTTGCTGTGACAATTGATCTGATGACCAAGACAGCTGCTGAATGACCAATGGGCAGGGGAAGTACAGCATGGACAGGCTTGACAAAGGAATGATTCAAGTCCCAGGTATGGTGGAGTGGAGTAGCGTGAGATTTCATCATGCTACTTAGAATGGCACATAATTTAAAACTCATGAATTATTATTTCTAGAATTTTCCATTTACTATTTTCAGAGCTTTATAACTAAAACCACAGAAAAGCTAAACTACAGAGAATGGGACTACTCTATATTTTAAATGTGTATAATGCATTATACCTTTATATCTTATAAATATATATTAGATTGGCTATCAACCTTAGGAGAGAGGTCCCCACAGGAAAATTCTCTCCTTTTATCTCAGAAGGACTAGAACTCTTAAAAAAAATTCTCAGATTAGGATTAATCTTTCTCATTCTTCAGAGACCATTTAATATGTTCCCCTTTCCCATTTCAGTCCCTTACCTTACCTTACAACACCCTCCTTCCTTCCATTTCTTCTATTACTACCTGTCATGATTAAGATTTGTACTAGGTACTGAAAGGAAGACAATTTAAAAAACTGGGACCCCATAAACTTTCAGTTTGGTGAAGGAGACAGAAAAGCAAATCACTAGTTCACTGTAAGATAAATGATAAGGAATGGGTACAACAATAGCTCTGGGAACACCAGGAGAATGGCTGACTCAACTCAGGTCTCAGGTGACATTTGGCTGAGATCAGATCAGAGTTACAGTCTGAGGAGGAACTAGGACACAAAGCAGACAGTGAGAGCATCCTGAAAGGAAAGGAAATGTTCTTAATCCAAGAAACGCAGGTTATTTGTTGCAGCTGTAGTTTCTTGCAGATATAAATTCTCATCCCATAGCTCTTGCCCAGGCCTCCAGGGTGTAGAGGTCTCTAATGAGAACATCCTGCCAAGACAATCTGGTTGTTTTGATTTGTATCTACTCAACTTTCTAGTTTGAAGCAAGTTATTAGAAAAGCTTCTTGGTCTCATGAAATGTGCCTCTACCTACAAAGGTACACAAGTATTTTTGCATTTGCAGCATTTGGTGTCTAAGGACTCTGTGATTGATTTCATGACTCACGGTTGCCCTCATTGTCCTCAGACACTTCTGTTCTCTCAGAGGAAAAACTAAGGAGAAGCCATTTCCCCACACATATATAATGATTTTAGAGAGAAAATGGAATTAAATATACTATGGTCCCTTCATTTGGAAACTATTATATATTCCATTGAGTTTCATTTTATGTTAGCTAATTTATTTTTACCAATTATGCCTTGTTATATAACTCATTAAAGATGAAGCAACCTGTTCTGAAAAACACTTACATCTGCAACAAAATCTTATCTATCATTTTTCCTCTTTAAAATTTCATTTAAATGTCTATTTGTATTTTTAATGTTAGCATTTAATTAAATTGATCATAAGGCCATAAGAAACTCCTGAATTCAAGATTAGAAGTATTTGAAGATATTACTCTATTATTCCATAATATATCTAGGAACACAGGAGAAAATCAGAAAAAAAAATAAACAACAACAAAAACCCCAAACCTTAGTAGGCCTTCAGAATCTTCTCATGTGCTTCAACTTTCAAAGCTGTTCCATGGATTTAAGACCTTTCAGAAATAGAGCTAATTCAGTAGTCAAATTAGTTTCTTCTTTGACATGTGCTCTTTTTGATATCTGTACTAAAATGTACACATGTATTTTCTGTCCAAAAAATACATTGATTTATTCAGGTATGGTTTAGTTTAGAGAAATTGAAAAGAAAAAAAAAACTTTCATCAAATTTCTTATGGTCTTGGTGGTCTTTATCAGTCCCCCAGGATTGGAGAAATGCCCCATGAAATAGGTTCAGAATGACAGCCACCAGATGCAGTAGGCTTGGAGTGAGGGAGAAATCTGACATAATAAATACTCACAAAGATATTAACATTGCTGTGGAGAGTTGATAAAATTTGTATTCATTTGGGAGTTGAAAGACTAGGAGGTGTTTGAATACATAGGAAAAGTCCTTTGAAGTAGATGGATATAAAGTTTATGAATTCTGCTACATTTTTTTCTCTATTTCCATAAAGAGGTATGTATTCTCACACACAACAGAATGTCACACTGAATATAGCTGTTAACACATTTAAAACTAGTCTTAAAGATAGAAATTTAAAATATGAACTCTGGTCTTATATATTAGACTTATCATGCAATAGTCAATTTAAGAATTATTAGAGATAGAAAAATATAGCATGGTGTAATGGACACGTTTTAGAACTGTACACACCAGGGTTGAAAATACCTGCCACTTACTATGTGACAGTAGGCAAATTACTTTGTCTTCCAAAGGCTCTATTTCCTCATCCATAAAATAGAAATAGAATATATGAAGAACATATGATAAGTGAATTCATTATATAAAGTATTCAATAAGGTGGTTGTCAAATCAAGTGCCAAAGAGATAAATGGCGCATTTATTATTAGGCTGAAGTTGAATACCGGTATTCATGGTTATATTGTAGCATTTCAGTACACCCTTTTTATTTCTTGTTCAGAACTTACACTGGGAGAATAAATTAAATATATGAACATTTTCACTCACTAAGATACCACAAATATAGTATTTCAACATACTATTAACAATAGGTTGGAAGAAGAAATGAGCTTCTAGTGCAGCTTTTGGATAAGTTAATTACATAGGATGAATGTACTAGCAGTTTTCTTAGTTGCTATATTAACCTGAAAATACATACACAGAGAGTCTACAACCTTTTACATTTGTAATGTTTTAATTATTCAATCTTTTGGAAATGATCATCTAGGAATTCTAGTTCCAGTTAATTTCTGGAGTTTGGTTGGTTAATATGCAGAAGAGTCAGCAGTCAGCAGTGAGGAAGGGGACAAGACTTCAGGTAGAGAAATAAATCCTCCATGAGAACCATGAAACACCTGCCCCTTTTATAGAGGAACTGAAACCCAGTAGAGAGATGCCTAAGGCATACACATCATGTGCAGTCATGTCCATGTGCTTTCTCAGTGTGGTATCTGCCTCTTTTTTCTTCTGATTCTTAGAATTATTGTAATACATACTTTAATCCTGCTACTTTTGTCTTTTCCTTTTGGCATGATTTTATCCATCTGGTTGAGAAAAGAAATCAATCAAGCTTCACTTAGTTTATTTCTTTTGAGGTTTACTATCCCTGTAACACTGAATATAATTTTACTTTATGCTATATTTGAAGTCGCTACTATTAAAGTACTGAAAGAGTTAGTGACATATTTTGGATTAGATTAATAGCCATGCAGCTGGAAGACTGGATTGCCAATTCATATACATAAGCTGAGAGTCTATATTTATTACTATTTCACATTGTGAGAACTTTTCAAAGGGATAGAGCCTAAAATGTGCTCTGGAGTTCAGAGGGTGATTTGAGCCTGTTTCTGGGAAACAGAAGAAGGTTGGAGATGTAACTGAGGAACATGGCATTGGCTTGGAATCATCAGCCATATGCAAAACAAGGTAGGTGCTTATTTCAACCATGACCTTTGGAAATTTCTCAGTGATAGTGTGGGAGGATTTTTTAGGAACAGCCTTGGAACAAGATGTGCTTCTTCCCACGAGTAAACTATGAAATGAGTCTTTTAAATGATTTTTAATTGCAATTTCTGAGCCCAGCGTGAAGGTGCCAGTGGAGCTGAAAAGCAATGTTGTTTATTTCACTGTCAGGGTGAATGTATGATGAGAAAGAGTCACTAACTTGCTCTGGAAACATTTTAAACACACTGAGGGAGAAAACAAAAACTTTTCTGCTTCACAGTTTTTGAGTAAAATATTGTCTTTGAATTTTGAGTTTGAGAATAATTTAGATTGTCTCTAAGAAAGTTCTGTCACTAGCAAAGTCATTTTATACTTTTATTTAACATACTTACCAATAAGTAGGAATGTTGTTGTATAGACCAATTTTTAAAATAAAGTTTTTTAAAAGTTTTTTTAGTTGTAGATGGACATGATAACTTTATTTTGTTTATTTAAATTTATGTGGTGCTGAGGATCAAACCCAGTACTTCACATGTACCAATCAAGGGCTCTACCACTGAGCCACAACCCCAGCTCCAAAAATAAAGTTGTTTTAATGAGTTTATAAATATGAGAAAATAAATAATTTCACCATATTCTGTTTTCTTTCTATATCTTTTATTGATACATTATAGTTGTACACATGGTTGAATTTTCTTTTACATATTGGTTCATGCTCACAATATAATAATACAATTTGGTCAATAATTTCACCATAATTTTATGTTTTTTTATTTTAAATTTGTATTTTCTTTTAAAATTAAGCCAGTGACAAAAAATAATGAGTTAAAAATGAAATAAATATATGCTGGACATAGTGGAACACACCTGTAATTCCAGCAGCTGAGGCTGAGGCAGGAGGTTTTAAATTCAAAGCCAGCCTCAGCGATTTAGAAAGGCCCTAAACCACTTAGTGAGACACTGTCTCAAAAAAAAAAAAGGGCTGGGGACTTGGTTCAGTGGTTAAGTGCCCCTGAGGTTAAATCCCCAGTACCAAAAAGAATAATAATAATAATAATAATAAAAGATACATGTCAATGAAGTGACACAAATGAGTTTTGACCTCTAGATTCTGAGTCTTACATAATAGTGAGACTTTAACCTGGCAACATTACTTGTTACTCATGTATGATTTGATATCAAGAATCTACCTGATTCAAAACAAACAAGAAACAAGACAAGTACACCAGTAGGTAATGGGTATTTTGAACTAAGGGTTTCGAGAAAGAATAGGTAGAGTAGCGTATGAGACCCAAAAATAATGAGATGGCCTGTCAGAATGATTTGGATTCAGAAAGATTTATAGAATTCTTTGGCATATGACATTTAATAACTCCTGGGATCTTTGTCAGTTAAGTCAGTGTTATTTTACCTCATCTTTGGATTTTTGTGAACAGCCCTTTAAATAGACTAAAGAAATATGCAACTTAACAAAATCATTTATTAAGCTTCTTCATAAAGTAATCTGGCAATAGAAGACAATGTTCCCCCCAATTTTTTATTGTGTATATTTATTAATTAGTAACAATTAAAGCACAACCCTTACAAACTTCATCAATTCTAAAGTGCATATTTTTCACACTTTCAAAATCAGAATGTATTTCACAATTATAGCCAGACTACTATTGATAATTATATCAATTATATTGAAAAGTATATCAAGTTATATGTCTTGATGGTGTAAGCATATTGAGTTTAACTGTCATTTAGAAGTCTCTAAAATGATTATTTTGCGATTGGACATTTAAAGAAAAAGACATAGTGTCATCAGCCAGGCATAACAGAAGGGTAGCAGAGCAGAAATCCAACGTAAGTGCAGCAAACAATTATCTTTGGAAGAATAGCTTCAATTTTTCATTTTTCTGCAAAACATCAAAATATATTATGCATACATAGGTAGTAGATAAGCAGGATAAAGTAAATATCTATCACTATCTTTTTAATAAAAACATTATCAAATGCCTAGTAATGTGACTACTGACCTCCAAGTACCTTAAAGTAGATGAAAAAAACTGCAAACTAATGATTCTATTGTGACCCATGGATGTGTCATTGTTGGACTCTCTTTAAAAATCATGTGTCATATATTTTTTCTGACATGTTTTTCTTTCATAATGTTACATAAGATAGAAAACCTTATGGTAAATAACAACCTAATGAGTGATACACATTTGCTACTTGCCTGTTTTACATTAGCTGGTTTTAGTGGTTTGTATTCATTGTTGTGCGATGTACATATATTTTGTATGCACACATATTGTGTTGGTCAGCTTTTCATCACTGTGACAAGAACAATCTGGAGGAGGAAACGTTTTTTTGGTTCATGGTTTCAGAGGTTCAGTCTGTGGTCAACCGGTTGGTTCCATTGCTCTAAGCCTGAGGCAAGGCAGAGCATCATGTTTTCAGGACTTGGTGGAGGAGAGGAGCTCAGCTCTTGATGACTAGGAAACAGAGAGCAGGGGAAGGGGCCCCAGAGAAGATGGAGCCTTCCAGGGCAAACCCCAGTTGACTTATCTCTTCCACCTACACCCTACTTGCCTACAGTTACCACCCAATTAGTCCATTCAAACTAGGAATGGACTTATTAAGTTAAAACTCTCATAAACTAATGACTTCACCTCTGGACATTCTGCAATAACATGATCTTTTGGGAATATCTTAGATCCAAATCATAACACAGATGCACTTATATTTTCTTTCTGAATGACCAATGGACATTACCTACACTCCGGAGTATATACACCATCCTTTGAAGAACATTGGTGTAATCAGATCTAACAAGAAAATGTTATGTAGTTCCGTACTAATTCATTACATTGTATTTTTTAAAATTTGGATTCTTTAAAAATGTCATTGTTGGGCTGGAATTGTGGCTCAGCCATACAGTGTGCTCGCCTAGCTTGGGTGAGACACTGGGTTTGATCCTCAGCACCACATAAAAATAAATAAATAAAAATGAAGGTATTGTGTCCACCTACAAATACACACACACACACACACACACATAGTATATATATACACACACATATATAATTATATATATATATATATTATATATTTTATATATATTATATGCATTATATATATATATATATATATATATATATATATATATATATATATATATATAATTAATCATTACATATCTACCTGTTTTCAAGGCCAATACACCCATCTCATAAATGTGGGGAATAGCATCTACTGACCACTCTCAACTTTGTACCTCCCTGTAACACATGCCTTGACACATATAAATGCTTGTCCCAAGGTTGTGACCAGGAGGGTTCATATGGCCAGTAGATGATAGGGAAATCCAAAGTGTGTTTTGCCTCAATTTTGTAGAGCAAAGGGCCACCCCAGCTCCACAGCTTCCTGTAGGACCTAGGCTAAACTTTAGTTGCTGCCACACTGTGGGTAAGCTTCTGGCTCTGCTTCATCCTCCCTTATACTCACTTCCTTCCAGGTTGTATCTCTTAAGAGCACTCCTCTAAACCTTCTGCATATGACTCCTATCTGAGTGACTCCAGGAAACCCAATCTATGACACTACATCATCTCGTGGTTTCAGTGTGGAAAGAATGCTATTCATGAAAGTTTGAATGATAATTGATCTGTAAATGTTTAGAAACAAATTTTTAATTACAACCACAGAGCTTTGTATTAATCAAAGCAAGAGAATTAAAAAGTAGTATTAGTAAGGGAGGCTCCTCTGTGGCTTAAAAATTGATGGTCTGACATGTGAAGAATGCTGTGAGACTTCATTTTTTCTACCATGAAACAAGAGATAGTGGATCTTCTTATGGTGATTTGATTTTCCTCTCATAGTGCAGTGAGGTCATTCTCATAATCTATATCCTGGGGACAGGAGAATAAGAAAGTAGGTAGAGGAAGATCCCCATTTCTTAAAAGCCTCAGCCTAAAAATCACATATGTCATTTCAGTTCATAGTGATCTGAACTTACTTGCCCACAGTGAAGACCAGAAAATGTAGTCTAGGTTAGGGTCCAGAAAGAACAGGCAATGGATTTTTGGTAAATTGCCAGCAGCCTTTACTGTAAATCTCTAAATTTTGCAGAATGCAAATGAATGGACTCCTAAGGAAGGTGATTAATTAAGTGTATATTTTCCTAACCTTGCTCGATCACATAGCAATGAACATAAATGAACCAACTTTAGGAAAGAATGAGACTCATTTTAAACTGAAAATAGGGAACCTTGCTGGTGTCATGTTGCTGGATACCACACAGTTTTGAAAATGTTGGAGAAAGGGACTCCACAATGCACTATACATCTTCCTAATGTAAGTACACAATGAAAATAAATTCTACGGTGCCCATTGACAACTCCTGGTCTGATAGCTAGGAATCTCTTTAAATCTTATAGGAAACCAACAGTGCTTGGAGTTCAAATAAATTTCCAAATGCGATTTTAAAATTTGACAAAATGACTCTTCATTTAGAATGACGACCCTCACCAGTGAAATAATGAAAATGAAATATAATTAAGAATTTGTTCTTTGAGATAAATGTGCTATCATATATTAAAACACTGCAGTACTGATAATAACTGATAGATAAACCAGCACCAAGAACAGTGACTAATACATAGTTGGTACCTGAGAAACATCTCTTTAATGAATGAATAGATTAAGTGATGAATAATAAGAGCCAGAAACTGATAAAACTATAAATATTTATTTTATCATGATTATGGTATTTCAAATATGTGAGGAAAAGATGTGTTGCCTAGTAAATATTGATAGGAAATATTAGTTACCTGAAAAAAAGTCTCTGTTGTATTAGAAGTAACTAACTTCAATGCATGCAATTTGTAAGTATTTTCTTTTTACCAAACAAGTACAATCACAAACTATTAAAATAACCTGAAAGATTTTATTATTTATCTTTTCCACTTCACATTAGAATAAAACAGATTTTTAAGAGGTTAACTTAGTCAAATGGCTAAACAGTTAATTGGAGAGCCATCATGAGGATCCAATTCAATGCTTAGTTGAAAACATAAAGAATCTTTGATACAGCTCAGATTTAATTCTTTTATGTTTTCATGCACAGAGATATAAATGGAGAATAGAATTAAGAGGTAATTAAGCTTGCACTCTTGAAAGCCCTAGATATTTCCTATTTAAAAAAAAAAAACCCTAATAACAGAATTCGACATCAATTCTTACCACAATGAGGAAGTAATTGAGTTTCATAGTATACTAGGCTACCTTCCAAACATTTAAATCATATCTCATTTGCTATAGTTTAGGCCTTTCCACCCTGCTCCCATATTCTTAGAGCAATTCAAGACAAATTTTATAAAGATGATTTTCTTAGAATTTTATTTTAATGGGAATTTAGAGTTGGCAAAAGTGTACATTATTCAAATAACATTATATTTGTTTGACTGTCTTTTTTCCCCAAAAAAGTTCCAAATATAAGAAATGACACTGTCAAGGGAATTAACCCTATTCAGGTATCATGTTGCTATAAAGTTTAAATCATTCTCTGAATAGTTGGCATAGCTCTGAAACAATACTTTTTTCTAGGGTTTAGGAATGTAGATGTGCCGCGTGCTCTGCTCCATGCCCCTTCCATAGCTAGTGCACTCATATCCCAGCTGCTGAGGGTTCTTTTTACTAACAGCTCAAATCACCTGTTTCCTGAGAATTTCTACCTGGCCTGGAAATGATTGAAAAATGACATCTTTTTATTTATTTATTTATTTTGCAAAGGCTAATCTACGGCTGATGACTGATCAGTGCTGTGGTACCAGTGGTTGGCTCCTTGCCAAGTAGGGCATTGCATTGATATCCATACTTCAATGCTCACCCCAGATCAGGCTGACTGTGGCTTCTGCTGGGCCCTTGTCTTTGTCAGGTACTTGTATCCTTCCCCCATTGCATGTTGTGCTTGAGTCTCTCCCATGGATACAAGGGGATACAACCGAGAGTAACATGTCCCCCAGAGAGAAACTATTTTACTTTGAACCATAAAAAGGGAGGGGAAACAAGAAACCCGTTATTTGAAGATATGATGTCCCTCTATTGATATCCTGTTATCACATGTCTTTGCCTACTTAATCCATAACTGCTTCCTGAATTCCTCCTCTTATTTCTCCTCTTATGTATGGAAATAGACAATCTGTTAACCATCCATTTCTTCACACTACTTAGCTATTGGTTTTAGCTCTAGCTATCTTTTCTTTTTACCATCAATTTATCATAGAGATGTGCAT
The DNA here is from genome assembly GCF_047511675.1 of Marmota flaviventris. Taxonomy (NCBI): domain Eukaryota; kingdom Metazoa; phylum Chordata; class Mammalia; order Rodentia; family Sciuridae; genus Marmota; species Marmota flaviventris. The sequence goes on along the minus strand of NC_092511.1, from coordinate 32,509,489 downwards.
TACAGCTAAAACATGGCTTTATGGTCCACCTCACTTGGTAGCAAGTGGAAAGACAACCATAGCACCCAGCCAGGTAAACCAAGAAGCAGGTCTCTATAGTCCCTGGGGACAGGAGTACTGTACTATAAAGACCACATGAAAAGAAGCACTGAGGCTGTCAGTCATTGACTCCTCCAATCATATACTCAACAATATGTGTCAAAGATCTGCTATGTGCCATGCCCTGTGCTAGGGCTAGAAATGCAATGTATCTGGGCCTAAGAGGGGTACACTTTGCCTTCAAATAACTTAAATTATTTTGTAGGGTGAAAGAGAACATTCATCTGGTAATTACAATAAATATTAATAGAATTATAATAGTAAAGGCAAAAGGTTCTCAGTGGCTCCATCTAACTCAACATAAAATGCATAGCTTCCCAGGAGAAGAAATATCCAAATTGAAATGTGAAGTTTGGATCACAGGTAGAAAGAGAACATGAGAAGTGGAAAGAGAATTCCAGAGAAAAGTTTACATATGAAGTTCCAGAGACATAAGATGTCTGGAATATTTGAGAACATGAAGTTCAGTATGATTAGACTAGGAAAAAGAGAATGGGAATAAAATAAATTATGATAGATATACCCCAGTGAATTTCACCTTTATGTGTATCTATAAAGCACCAATTAAAATTAAAACATAAATAAATAGAAAAACAGTGAGTAGAGGAAAGGAAACAGGGGGAAGAAGGATGGGGAGGAAAGAGAATGCACTGGGGCAAAAGTAGAGTAAACTATATTCCATGCATGTATGATTGTGTCAAAATGAACCCCAATATTATCTATAACTATAATGTACTAACAAAAACATTTTTAAAATGAGATGGAGACTAGAAGGAAGAGGGGACAAAGAGCCTTATGCCATTCATAACTGGTAGAACAAGAGCCTTCTTTCCTACCTTATCTTGAGTCAGGCCAACAAAAGCTCTTCTCTTTTCATAGTTACATGGCTTTCAGAAAACAAGTTCACTAGAAGGTGTGTATTTATATTTTGGTCAGAGGGAAAGTGGGAGACATGAACTTAGTAGCATTTTGGGGAACCTGTGCAGATATAACCATCCGGTCGTATTTCAACCCAGCCATACTTCACAAATGTGGCGCTATTGTATTGCTGCATCCTGTTAATCATTCACATGGATGTGATCCCTTGGCATGTGCAGACACTGGACTGGTCCATACTTTTTTTTTAGCGCTAAAAACTACAGGTTTATTCCACTGACATTTCCCAACAGGTTGGTTAGGTGAGTTTACCACAATCATTTAGGGAGAAGGGGAAAGGAGACCAAACACCTTTAAGTGGCCTTTATAAATCAGTAGATTAAAAACAGGTTGGATTTTAGACTAGGTCTCTAGAGTCTGTGTCCAAAGCCCATTCTGTAGTACTGTATCCTTCATGTCTGTCTCTATCCCTCCCATTGCTTCAGATCTTCACAAAGTGGAAAACTGTACAACTACTAAAACTCATCATTATTTTTTGGGAACTCAGGCATGACATGTACCTCAATACCCTTTGCTTGACAAATGCATGGATTTTTGTTGTTGTTATTATTATTTATTTATTTATTTATACAAGGGATTGCACCCATGGGTGCTTCAGGGGTAATTAACCACTGAGCAGCATCCCCAGCACTGTGTATTTTTTTTTTTTTTTTTAGTTAGAGACATGCCTTTCTAAGTTGCTGAAGCTAGCTTCGAACTCCTGATTCTCCTGCCTCAACTTCCTGAGTTACAGGGAGTACAAGCATGTGCTACCACACTCAACTATGCATGGTTCTTTCTTGACAAATTTTTAAAAAGGGAGATCTTGTCATAAAATTGAATATTAAATTTCAAATTTTTCATTTTTTTACTCATTAGCAATATACAAATTGCACAAAGAAATAACGGGATAATTTCAAATATGAAGGTTACTGTACACAGAAAACAAATGATGTGTGTCTGTCATCTGGGTTTTGACTATGCATCTATATTAGCACAACTGAATTATCAATCAATATGCTAAAAAGGCCAGGGGGGAGGAATAAATCCAGTTAAGTTCTGCATGTTTAAGCAGACATGCTGCTTTCTAGGAGACCAAATACTTTTTGTTCTGATTATTTTTCTTTATAGTGAATTATTCTTTTTTATTGTTTTGTTCATATTCTGTAGGAAAGGTCTCACGTTTTACACATATTGCATAAGAAGTTTATATAGCATGATATTTTCAGACACATGGATGTTTTTAATCTACTTCCTTTGTAGTAATAAAAACTCAATTACTCTGTGCATGTCCACCACAGAACATTGATGTTCTTGGTGATGGATGGCACTGCTTTTTCTGCAGGAAAAAAATAGCAGAAAGGTGTGAATCAACATGTTATCCAGGGGCATTTTTTTCAGTAGCCCAAATAGGACATATGTGAAATTTTAAAACTTCCTTCCAAGTCTTCCATCATCTGATGAAAAATACCCCTTGTGGTCCACATCCTTTTCTATAGTTCACAATCCGTTATTACCGTGACTAGTCAAACTTAGGCTCTAGATATCTAACCACTGAACCACTGTTTTTTTTTTTTTTTTTTAGTTATTACCTCTCCCTGATGATATTTGATTTTTAGATCAAAAGGTCTATTTTTACTTTCTATTTTATGTACTGCTTGGAAATTTTGTACTATGAGTTTTAGAATAAGAAAAAATGAAAATGTGCTTCCATTGTGTGAAAATGAGATATTTGTGGGTGAACTTTTAACTGAATCACAGAAAATAATAGTGGGAAAAGACATGGGAAAAAATTACTTCTTTATTGTGTTCCACCCCAATCTATGTATCTCTGGAAAGTAACAGAAAAGAGTGGGTATTTTTGACAGAGGGAATTTAATGTTGAGGATTGGTTACATGAGGGATAGAAGAATTAAGAAGCCAAATATGAGCTAGAAAGATAACATGATGATTAATATTGGCAAAAACTATGTCCACCCTGCAGATGAAAATAGAAGGGAGGAGTTGGTATTATCTGAGCCTAGAAGCTGAAACATTCCAGGATGTGTTGGTCACTCAAGCCCAGTCTGTTTCTTGCTACTTAGGTTCAGAAATATTGCTTTGGAAATACTAAAAAATCTCACCAACTCATGGCAAGTACAGATCTAGCCTGCAAACAAACTATGTGTGGGGTAGTAAGAAATGCCCTGAGATCTGTGGAGATTCAGAGTCTATAACTGCTGCATCAAGCACTTCCAAAGAGAAAGAGACATAGTTTTTTCCCCCACCCTTAAACTCCAGTGAGTTTTCAGATGTCAAACTCAATTTTAATCCAGATGTAACTGAAGTCTGCAAAATTCATCTTTGAGGAATCAAGTTCCTGTCTTATGAAAAAGAACAGGAAAACAGTGAATGAATATCTTAGATCTTATGCCTGATACTATAGAAAGGAAATCTTGTGTAGGGACTCTTTTTCCAGTGATTATTTGTAGAGTACTTTTAAAGGAGAGAGAGAGAGAGAGAGAGAGAGAGAGAGAGAGAGAGAGAGAGAGAGAGAGAGAGAGAGAGAGAGAGAAGTAGAATAGAACAAGGCTGGGGAAAACCAAAGGTTGGGACAGTTCACCTCAAGGCAGGGGCTATATCTTCACCCCTGTCTATCAGCCACTGACTGAGATTTGTGCAGGAGATATAGCAGCTCCCATTAGACTGACAGGAATGTCCAAGGAAAGAGGATGTTGGAAGTCACCAGCCAACACTCACACTAAGTGGCATGTGCTTGCACGTTCCAGAGAGGGGAATCTAGACAAGATTCTTAAAGCATCCAGAGACGAGCCTGGCAAACTGCCAAATAACCAATAGCATCAGGGCTGAAATCTCAACAGAATAAAATCAAAGAAGGTTTAAAAACCTTGGGAATATATGAAGTGATAGGAGTTTGGATTGAATTAAAGTATTAGGAGTAAAATGCAATAGAAAGGAAAGAAATTTCATTAGAAAGAAAACATTGAAAAATCATTACTAACAGTGAAGAAAACATAATGATTGATTTAAAATAAAGTTTTTCATGTTCTTTTTTCTGCAAAGACATTCTTTGCTGCCACATTGTTTTACTTCTATGTTTGCCTCTATCCATCCAAAAATATAAATATCATCATAGATATCAATGCTCATGAGACCTGTGGATAATTTTAAAGTCATAAATCATAGTGTATTTGTTTCCCATATTGCCAGTATATGGTAATTTGTGGCTAAAAAAACAACACACATTTATTCTCTTGCAACTGAGGTCAAGGTCTGACACATGTCATACTGGGTCAATGTCATTAAGTCTGGTTCTTCTAAAGGTTTCATGGAAAAATCCATTTCTTCCTGTTTCCCAGCTCCTATAGGCCACATGCGTTCCATGGGTGATGCCCTCTTTCCTCCATCAATTAACAGCATAACATCTTTTTGATCCTTTTTCTATTGCCAAACTTTCTCTCACACACACCACAGTTGGAAAAGTTGCTATATTAAGGACTCATGTGATTATACTGAGTTTACCTGGATAATTTAGGGAAATTCCTCTATTGGAGGTCAGCTGACTAGCAAACTCAATTCCATCTTTAGTCTCAATTCCCTTTCATCATGTTCACTAGTTTTATTGACGTGCTTGGGACTGGGGAACATTGTTTTGCTTACCACTCACGAATATGGTAGTTTGAAGATATAACTGATATTCTCTAGATATTCAGACATAACCGATTTTAAAATAAACTTACTGATTTTTTAAAAATTTCTTTTCCAACTGAAGATTTATTAGACATTCTAAAAATCTCAGAAAAGTGTCTAATATTTGTAGTCACTAACTTTTAAATTACAATCTCTCTGCTGCTATTCTTTACAAGAAGTGTCAATCAAATGTGCTTCTAAAAATTTCTGGATGTAAAATACAATGTGAACACTTTTTCTTTTACATTACTTTCTAGTTTATTTCTTAGTACATGCTTTAGGTAGATATTATTTTTATTCTAAACACAGGATAAAGAACTTGTGTTGCATTTTTAATTAATTTACTCAATAAGTTGTATTTGGGGAATTCTAATCGTTTCTGCTAATTCTTGACTGTCTTCTTATTCTCCTTGTAACCTCTGTGATGCCATCAATAAGGTTATTTTGTTCAAGCTCTGTTTTGTCCCACTAGAAGATAAAGTTTATGGGATTTCATGCTGTTATTGTTACAGTTGATGTTTGCTGCTGTTCCTTCCAGGATCTCGAATGACTTCAATTGCCTCTTTCTTTGCTCCACACTGATAATCAAGATGGCAAAGAAGTGAAAAGATTGAAAATGGTATTGAGTTGAGGAAGACAAGTGAAATAAAGACACTTTCTCTGAACTGAAGATGAGCCAGGGAAACTGCTTTTTGGCACTGGCATTTAGGAAACAAGGGGAGGAAGCCAATGGTCCACTGTTCATCCTGACATGTGGATCCCAATTTTAATATCTAAACCGGAACCTAGGTGAAGGTATAAATGTAGGTATAGGAACATGCTCACCCTTATGTGAATAGTGAAGGGTTTGTGGGCTGAGAAACACTGTAAATACTTTTTTGTAAGATAAATAATTATGACCTAACTCTATTTATTCTACCTTAGTGAACTATATCCTTGTCATTAGTCCCTAAGGAATCCTTAATAGGTACATCATCTAAAACTTGATAGGTCCTACTAGCCATTAGTTCACAAATGTTTAACAAAATTTGTGTCTGGCATGAAAAGGAAGGAACTCAGTCTGTTCTCACTTTAATATGATTTCTAAAGAATGTTTCCCTTCTGTTACTCCAGGTTCTTCAGAAAGTCAGAAGCCATCAGATACAGATATAGATTGATGAAAATATATAGATAGAAATTAAAAATACAGATACGAGAGGTAGGATTTGCTAGGGGAAGTGGTCACATGATTATACAGTTTGAGAAATCTCATGACAGGCTGTGTGAAAGCTGGAGACCCAGAGAAACTAGTAGGATGGTTTAGTCCAAATCCAAAAGGCCCAGAACCAGCAAGGTCAATGGCATAGCAGAGACCTGGGGAGCTGGTGGGCTGCTGATGCAAGCTCTGGAGTCCAAGGCTGGACAACCTGGGGTTCTGAGGTTCATGGTCAGGAGAAGAGGGATGTTCCGATTCCAGAAGAGAGAAAAATCACCTTTAATTTCCTTTGTTGTTCTAACCAGACGATTCAGATTGAGCCTATCTACAGGGTGAGGGAGAATCTTCCTTACTCATCCACTGATTCAAATGCCAAATCTCTTCTGAAAACACCTTCATGGACAGACCCAGAAATAATTGCTTTACCAATTATGTGGGTACCCCTTTATCCAGACGGTCTGACATCTAAAATTAACCATCACATACTCCACTGAATTTTATCAATGCTTCCCCTCAACACATACACACACACATTCAGAGAAATGAGAGAGCTAGTCAGTTCTTCCCACTGGCTTGAAAACTCCTTTTAGTGTGAGAATCGAGCATTTCCTGCAATGTTTTCCTAAAGTTTTGTCTGCTCATCTGTGTCACTCCTCCTAATGTTTTCAGAACATTATTTGAATGCCCTCTCTTCAAAAAGGTCTTTTCTGCCTGCCCTTCATAAAATTTCAATGCCACCTTTCAACTTAAATTCTGTATCCTTTTCCTGCTTTATTATTTTCTCTTAATATTTTTTATCTGAACTATTTGTCTTGCCCTATCAGAACGTAAGATCTTGAAGTCATGAACATTTGGCTGTTTTTTCAGTGCTGTATTCCAGTGTATAGAACACTCCTGAGCATTCCATAAGAATTTGTTAAAGGATTTCAAGGATACCTAATCTAATTTCAGAGTTCCAATGAGCTTTAGCATATTACTAGACAATGAATTCTGAAGACTAGGACCTTTTGGGCAGAATCTGCATCTCTCCCTGCTTTCTTTCCTCTTGTACATGTGTTTTTCTTTTTATTTTGCTTTTACTTTTTGGCTCCATAATATCTGGCAAAAGTATTCATCTAAATGTTTGCTGAATTTAAAATTAGTTATAAAACCTCTGGAAGACATGGGAAAATTATATCTAACTTGAGAGAAATCTATTATAAAGCAGCTCTGGGTCTGGGGCCTCTTTGTTTTTTGTGTAATAATTTATAAAATAAGATGCTTTTTTTTTTTTACCACACTGAGTGATTTGGCATGGAGGAGATAATTGGGAAGAAGGTTAAGTCTTTCCTAATAATTTACACTTTCCTGCGTTTAAAATAGCTTCACTTTATTCTGAATAGAGAAAAAATATGCCTAAAGGGAAACTTAAATACCAAGAAAACACTATTTCTCTTCAAGAAAAAGCAAAGCACATGGGAGGAAATTCTGGCAAAATGGTCACTAGTTTATTTATTTCAGCCAAAATCTTGATGGTTTAAGCAGAAAAGATAGAGATGTTTTTAAAAATCATGCCCCAGAATAGCAAGCTTAAAGGTTGCTCAGGTTTTATTATAGCAGTCCACTGACCTTTCTGACTGCCTAAGGAAAGCTGCAGTCTGTTGGTAGCCCTTCCTATGAAAACAGCCCTTAAAGGAGTGCGTTGCATTCTCCCTCAGGTCGGCTGGTTAAAGGTTTGTTGAACTGTCTTGCCCAATTCTGATCATAGTCTCTACTTTTTGCAATTTTGCCCCTACATTTTATATATACCAACACCATCTTATAACATCAAAAATAAAAAGGCAAAAATATCTGGAAATTTCTTCAGAAAATTATATGTGCAGAGATAATAGTACTGGGGGGAAATAGTGGAATTTTTTTAATCTTACTTTTCTTCTTGATTTCATCTCTTTTATCTCGGATGCTGCAAGCACACACTTAAACTTAATCCCTTGCTGTCATCTACTAACAAGGAGAATATGAATTTTTCAGCTTCTTAAATGTCTGATTCAATATGTGACAGAAAAGTAGTATACCTTAGGAATTTTCATCAGATACAACAACACAGTCGGGGGCTTCTCTAGGATCCCCTTTGAAGTACTAATTCTTACCTTTTTTTTCATTTGTGGATTCCCACTGCTCAAATCAAGTTGCATCTCCCTTGCCTGACTGAAGTATTAAGTAGTTGAGTAGCAAATCTGTAAAGACAAGGAACACCAGATTTTGAAAATCCTCATAGGTGAGGTTGCTTAGTTAGCTTTCCCTCCAGAAAATAATATCCCAACACAAATAATGACATAACATTCTCAGTGAGAAAGCTTGGAGAGAATCTTAATTGGCTTCCTGATTTTATCTGAAATTTCAGACTCAATGACCAAGAACAATGCCCACAGTTTCTCCGAGAACTTGTGTCAAAATTAGGAAAAGCAATTAAAATGGATTTGGTAGAATTCAACCACAGATACTAGAACATAGAAATGTATAGAATAAAGATAGTAGCACCTTGATTCTCAATGATGAAATAATTTGTTGAGATGGACTGGCTATATAATTTTCTGTGCATTTTAATAATATTAAAGTGGATAAAATAGACAAACATAGACAAACATCATCTCCACCAGGCAATCAAGGTTAATTTCAAAAGTGCTGTCACATTGATAGAATGTACTCTTGATATCATGTGAAGAGCATTGTGCTTCACCTTCATCGCACTTCACCCCTGTCTTCCATTAGAAAAACGTCAGACAACCTCTAACTGCATAGCAATCAATGACATGCCTCAGCAATGCTCCTCAAACCAAGAGAAGCCTAAGGAGACAGGAGGACTAATAGTAATATGGTGTCCTGGGTAAGATCCTTAGACAGAGAAAGGACATTAGGTGAAAACTGAGGAATTTAAATAAAGTATGGATTTAATCATGATAACAAAAATAGTGTATCAATGTCAATTAACAGCTATGAAAATTGTAACATACAATCATAAAATGCTAATGAGGGGCCAGGGTTGTGGCTCAGTGGTAGAGCACTTGCCTAGCATGCATGAGGCACTGGGTTGGATCCCCAGGGACACATAAAAATAAACAAATAAAATAAAGGTGTTGTGTCCATCTACAAATAAAAAATACATATAAAAATGCTAATGATGAGGGAAACTTGGTGTGGAGTACACAGTTACTTTCTGTACTGTATTTGAAACTTTTCTGTAAATCTAAAATTATTGTTAAAATATAAAATCCATCAAATGTACTAATGTAAAATTTTTACAACATGTACGAATGAGTATTAAATAAAATTACAATGGCAAAAGTTGCATTCTCAAAACTGACCATTCCTATTGTTCTTTCCTTCATGGTTCATGAGGTGAGTGGTTTGTTCTTCCATGCACTCTCCCTATGATGCTCCACTTTCACCAGAGGCCCCAAGGGATAGATCCATCTAATTGTGGATGAGAAGCTGCAAATAAACTTTTAAACTATAGGTCAAAATAACATTTTTCTGTTTATTAGTTAAATGCTTCAGATATTTTATTATAGTAGTAGAAAGCTGACCAAAACACCTACCAAATAAGTTAGTACTTTAAGGTATTTAAATTTGTAGTTCTGGAATGCCCAGTGGATTCTTTTTTTTAATTTCAATTTTATTTTCACAGTACCTGTCTTTTTCATGTTTTTGTCCTTATGTTCCTGATACACCATAACATAGTTATTTTAAAGTTATTGTGGACTAATGCCAATGTCTTGGACATATATTTGCTTCCTTTCCTCTTTGTTACCAATCGTGTTGTTCTTTCTCTTCACTGTGTGTTGTAGTTTTAATTAGTTTATTTTGTATGATGCACATAAAGTAACCATTGATAATGAAACTGTTTTACTGTAATTTCCAGAAAGTTTACTAAACTGAAAAACAAAAACAGAAACAAACAAACAAACAAAAACCTGTGTAACAGTAATGAACCTCTTAAAGAAAGGATATAATGTGAGAGTAGGAAAGACTGTGGAATAAGATGGAAATCATTACCCCAAGTACGTGTATGAAGACACGAAAGACGTGATTCAACTTTGTGTACAACCAGAGACATGAGAAAATTGTGCTGTATATGTGTACTATGAATTGAAATGCATTCTGCTGTCATGTATAGCAAATTAGAGTAAGTAAATAAATTTAAAAAAAGAAATTAGATAATATGCCAAAAACAAAGAATGCTCTTGGATTTAAGAGGGAAAGTTTTCTAAGAAATATTGTCAAAAATAAAATGGGTGATAAAAAAAGACTGTGCAGGGGAAAGTTCTGAAAATATAAGCAAAGTATTTAGTTCAATTTTTCATAATGAAAATAATAATCTCAATAAAGATATAGACAAATACTTATTTTTATTCCTTTAATACTTCATAAAAATTCTGTCATCTTCTCAAGAAGAAGAAATGGGAAAAGAAGGGGAAGAAGAAAACCGAGAAGCAGAAAGAAGAAGGAAAAGATGAGGAGAACTGAGAGAGGGGAAAAGAGAGAAGAAAATAAAATATTTGAAAACTATAGCATTGAAGGGTGCCTAAGAGGTTTTTGTCCGTATCTGTGCTGAATTTCTCCCAAGTGATAAAATCATTCCTTAGAGAAATGTTAGAACATTTAGATGTGTATTCACTAAATATAAATTTTTAAATTTCTGTTTCAGATTACTTGACTTTTGTAGCATACAGCAAGGTAAATATCAAGCCAATTTTATTATGCATATGAGTAAAAATCGAATCTTGACTTAATTTTGACCCTTAATCAAATTTCATCATATGGTATTTAATCTGGTGTTCAATCCAAAAATAGTATTAACACTCTGAAAGTAACTGCTTCTCGATAAGGAGAGTGACTTTCTTAGGTATAAATGATATTTAATCCTTGGGCAACTAGTTTTTCAAAATAACCAGGTAGAAATAAACAATATGCTGAGAGGTATATTTTGAGGTTGCATATTCATTCTAGTGTCCTGAGACATATTTTGCGCTAGTGTTTCCTGAGTCCCAATATGTACATTTGGGAAGATATTCCTTATGTTCTATCTATTGTTAGAGTCTGTAAACAAGTCAAAAATAACACCTGGCATTTAGTCAGGGGAATGTTAGAGTTCGTAAACAAGTCTGGATGGTGCCTGGCAAAATGCCAGAGGGAGTGGTTTGAGAAGTAACAAAAACAAGCCATTGAGTGTGGAGATTCCTTATTGGTTGACTGATGTATCTAGTTTATGCTAATTAGATAAGCTGTGTGGAATGTATAAATACTGCTCCTGTCCTGCAATAAACGGCTCCTACTCCTGCTGTATCAACGTACACAAGTTATTCGTCACCCCCCCCCCCGGTTATTTTGCTGCAGCAAGCCGGACTGCGGCAGATGGTGGCCCGTACGGGGAGCCCCGGGACACTCGGGGGTAAGTGACGAAAAAAAGCTGCCCGTCCATAGATAGGACGGGAGCAAATCTGCTCGTCCCTAGGCAGATAGGGCAAGAGGAAAAATGACCATTTTGAGAAAATGGAGAAGATTGATACAGTATGTTTGTGTCTTGTTTTGTCTCAGTGTATTGTATTGTCTTTGTGATGAAAATATGGAAGGGGTGAGAAGTAAATTACTAAGGGAAGAAGACACCCCAGTGGAACCAAGAATAGTTAGGGCATGTGTTGATAAGAGCCCAGGAACTCTAGTCAGAAAGAAAAAGAAAGTTCAGAAGAAGAAAGATTATCAGGAAAAAAGTTGCAGCAAAAGGCTATTACTAAATACTTTTCGTTACCGGAGGGTGCGTGAAGCGGAGAGGCGGCTGCCAAGTGTGCAAGCCGGTCACAGCGCAGCAAGGATTTTCCAAGAGGCGGGGGCGACTGGCCCTTCCCTGCCTCCTGGCCGGGGAGCCGGCTCTTCTACTACCGAGAGCCCAAACCCAAATCTAGACCTGACCTGGAGGCACAGTCTCGCAGGCTCTTGCTCCCTGTGCCCAGTAGCAGTTTGAGTCCGGGACCCTCCCCAGGGCGATCTGGGGCTACCCGGATGCTACAGCCAGCAGAAGACGCTACCAGCGTCCCTGATGTTTGCTCATTTTCAATGCCAATAACTAAGCTACAATGGTTCTCCCATACCTGGAAGCTAATGAGTAATGAGCACTATTAAGGCTTATTTCAAATGCAAAAAAACCTTGAGATAATGTGCTAAATTGTTCAGAAGGTTGTTTTCTTAGTAGAATGCTACAGGATTTTCTTTAGCCATCCGGAGTTCCTGCCTTCGTTCCAGTGCCAGTGAAGACGAAGGTGGAAGAATTTCCAGTGTTGCTGAGAACCAGACGAGATTTCGGCTGAGAAACGGATGAGACTTCGGATCAAGCTAGCTGCCTGCAGAACTTACCTGGACTGTGATTTAAGCTAGCTGCCTGCAGAACTTACCTGGACTGTGATTTAAGCTAGCTGCCTGCAGAACTTACCTGGACTGTGATTTAAACTAGCTGCCTGCAGAACTTACCTGGACTGTGATTTACCTGGACTGTGAGTTAATCTATTGAGACACTGCTTTATCTGAACTGAGATCTATTGAGACACTGCTTTACCTGGACTGAGACAACAAACTGTAATCTATAACAAATTGTAACTCAGTATCTTTGCAAATGGTGTCATTGCTGGTATAATTTTTCCAAGGGCTTCTTGCATGGAGCCATCAATTGGCTTGGTATTATGGCATTTTGTATCCTCCCTTTCTGTTTGTAGCAGGTTATTTATGGTGTTTCTGTAAAAACCACTATGGTCGTTATTTAAATTAAACAAAAGGGGGAAATGTTAGAGTCTGTAAACAAGTCAAAAATAACACCTGGCATTTAGTCAGGGGAATGTTAGAGTTCGTAAACAAGTCTGGATGGTGCCTGGCAAAATGCCAGAGGGAGTGGTTTGAGAAGTAACAAAAACAAGCCATTGAGTGTGGAGATTCCTTATTGGTTGACTGATGTATCTAGTTTATGCTAATTAGATAAGCTGTGTGGAATGTATAAATACTGCTCCTGTCCTGCAATAAACGGCTCCTACTCCTGCTGTATCAACGTACACAAGTTATTCGTCACCCCCCCCGGTTATTTTGCTGCAGCAAGCCGGACTGCGGCAATCTATCATCTATACATTTTTGAAAAAAAAGGGCTTTTCATTACCTGCTTAAGTTGTCTGAAATGAAAACTTCTACTTTAACATAAGATCAAAATTGACAGGAAATTCCAGTGTCTCTTAATTACCAGCTATGAACTCTGATGTTATTTTCCTTCACAGGGTTTACCTTTAAATAACTTTTTTCTACTCTTTTCATACTACATTGTGGACATGGTAGATGAGGTTTGGCAGGATCACTCCATTTTGCCTGAAGTTCATGAATAAGGGAAACCCAGACCTCCATGGGAAAGCACCATGAGTAAATCTTCAAAATTAAATTAAGACCTACGGTATATTGATGAAATGATGATCAATGAAAGAAACAAAGAAAGAAAATCAGTCACAACACATAGCTTCATTGTGGAAAAGGCTGCTTTTTGTATTGATCTTTTCTTTCTTCTTGCATGTTCACACAGCTCAAAACTCACACTAAGAAAGCTAGATAAAGGAAAACTTGAAGGGCTTAAAGCAATTATGAAAAGACTCCACATGAATTCCTTCATGCTATTCTGTGATTGAGACAATGAGATATAATTATTTTAATGAACCCAGGTCACATTTAGACAAAAAACTGTTGGCTTCTATTACTGCTATAGATAAAACTCTTTGCTGAGTCATCTAAGATGAAAAATTCTCTACCTAACAAAAAGGAATAAATACACTGATACAGTAACAACATGCACTGTTGTATTTCTAGTAATCCCAGGTCAATGTTTCTGTAGTCATGATGTAGTGGATTGAGTCATGTCCCCCTCAAAAGATGTATTAAAGTCTTACTCCTAGTTCTTGTGATTGTGACTTTATGAGGAAATAGGCTATTCGAGGATGTAATCAAGTTAAGAGGAGATCATTAAGATGGGTCTTAATCCAACAGGATTCATGTCATAAAAGTGCAAAGAAGGAGGGGTAGATCTCTAATTCTAACAGCTATTCAGTTCTGGGTCAGTTTTTATGGCATGATTTATCTTTTCTTATGGGTCATAGTTTCCTATTTCATTTTGTAGCTCATATTTTTTGGATTGGATGGTAGACACTGTGAATATTACTATGCTATGTGTAAGTCATTTTGTTTTCTCTAATCATTCTTGAAGTATTTTTGGGGGGGTATTATTTGGGGTCATAATTAAATTACTTGGAAATTACATAACTGTGCTGTTTTTTGCTTTTAAAATTAAGATTTTTTTTTTTTAGGTGGTACCAGAACAGTATTTAATCTAGGTCTAAGGATCATCATTTGCCAATCCTGAGACAGGAAACTGCTGTGTAATTTATCCAGTGCTTAGTGAATCTAAGCCAATCTGTAGTCTGGAGGAAACAGGCACAATTATTGGCCCTACATGAGCTCTAGGTACTATGATTTCTAGTCCTCTTTGTAGACTCTTTCCCTGGCCTTAGAAGTTTCCTTAGATGCTTTCACCAAGAGTACTCAGTTGACTACAAAATGGAACCTTCTGCAAATCTTGAGATTACTCTTTTCTGAGAATTGGGGCTGCCTCAGTCTCTCCAGACTCATGATTCTAGGGTGTTAAGACATTGATGGGTGGCAATCATAGGTTCACTTTGTTTTCATTCCCTAGTCACTCTGTGACATGAGTCACTGTCCTTTGTTGGCACATGTACAGTGAATACAGACCTTTTCTCAACACTGTTTTTTTCTTTGTTATTCTGGTTGTTTCAAGTGGAATAGTAAATCTTATCCTTATTATTCTGTCTTGAAACTTACTGGATTTTCTCTTCTGCTTCCATGTTGACTCCTTTTCCGTCTAATAAATCAAAGGACACATAAAGCAGAAAATAGAAAATGTTGGGCAGAATTTAAATTGTGGAGATAATGTTAAAAAGAAGTAAGGAGGGAATTCTAGGGTAGATAGGATCTTCACTGAAACATGAGTTTTGTTTTCTGAGAAAGACTGACCTATTAGATTTCCAATTTGACCTACTGGGTATTAGATTTGGAAGAGAAATCTTTTCCCAATCTGATATAAACTAAGCCAAAGAAACATGAAGAACTCATGCTTGTAAAACAATATCAGAAATATGAGATATATCCACATTGTACATGAAAGCATCATAAATAAACTCAATTCCAAAAGACTGTATTTATATATTTTTTTTAATTTTGCTTATTTTGAATTTCACATCTCTAAATCCAACTCAATTATAAAAGATTAAGTTCTACCTTTATAAGAAAACCTTTCAAACAGCTATGTGCTTTTTTAAATTGTAGAATTTCTGACATAAAAACTAAGGTAGAGTGCCTTATGATGTTTATCATGCATTATCTGTAACAACAGAAAGAAACACCTTTTTCCACATTGATGTCTGCACACATTTCTTTACATTATTTATTTATTTTCCTTTTAGTTCTTGGACCTACACTAATTTACTGGGTATCTTAATTACAATACTTCATTCGTTACAAACTATACAGTATTACTATTTAATTCAGGTTTTAAATTTCAATCTGTCTTCATAGATGAGGGTGAGGTCAAGGGAAATGTATTTACTCCACTATTTTAAATATATAAATTTTTAAATAAAAGCTGACTGTGAAAGGCCAGTGATTTGTAAAAATCCAGAGTGAGGAAGACTTGTAAGAGAAATCTAATCTAAAAGATTCTAGATGGATCCAATGAACAGCCAAGAAGGAAACACACGGGGTCATACAAGTTTATCTCTAGTCATAGGAAAGTAGCTGTGCTACAGAACCAAGATTCAGGAACAAACTGAAATCTGAACTGAAGCAGAGTGTGAAGAAAGGTATAGAAAATTTTCTTAATCTATTCTAGTCTGAGTCCACTGGATAATTTCATGACAAGTGTGTGACAGGATGAAGTTTTTCCTTCCCAATATGAATATCCAATGGAGTCAGCATATTTGATTAAAAACACACTCCTTTCCTCATCGAATTGCAATAACATCTGGTCATAAAGGTAGTGACCACTTATATGTAGATCTGTTTCTCATTTCCATTCTGTTATATTTGATATCCTTGAAAATTATGTATTTGCCTGTCCTTAAGACTACATTGCTAATTTCCACAAAATAAAACTCATGGTATTTCGATCTGATTTTGCTGAATCTACAGATTAATTTTGGATTGAAATTACTGTAGTGATTTTCCAGTCCATGAACATGATTTATCATTTCATTTACTTAAGTGTCTATTTCTGTTTCACTATGATTTGTGATTTCATATGTAAATAAATGTTATGGTTTAGATATTAGGAGTCCCCCAAAAGCTCAGATATGAGACAATGCAAGAAGGTTTAGAGGTAAAATGATTGGGTTATGAGAGCTTTAACCCAATCAGTGAATTAATCCCCTCATGGGGACTAAGTGCTAACTAAAGGCAAGTAGGGTGTGACTGGAGGAGGTGAGGCATTGGGGGAATGCCTTTGGGGTATATATATGGTATCTGGCTAGTGGAGTCTCTCTCTGCTTCCTGATCATCATGCTTCCCTCCACCACACTCTTTCACCATGATGTTCTGCCTCACTTCCAGCCCCAAAGGAAAGGAGCCCACTGTCTATGGACTGAGACCTCTGAAACTGTGAGCCCCCAAATAAACTTTTCCTGCCGCTCAACATTTTCCTTCTTGAAAATTGTTGTTTTCAGATATTTTAGTCACAGCAGTAGAAAAGCTGTCTAAAACAACATACATTTTTGTGAAACTAACAGAATCATTTTCTATTTTTATAATTTTCTCCTTAATGTTATTACTGTTTGTTCATTCTTTTCCTTTGAATCATATTGTAGGGTTTTTTTCTTAAATCTCATATAAATAAAATGAGGCTGTGTTCTCTGTTGTTTTTGGCTTCTTCATTCAACATACCATTATTGAGAATCAATCATGTTGTTTAATATAAAAGTATTTTTTTTCTCTTTTCACTGATAACTAATCTATGGTTTGACTACACTCTAAAGCTTTAATCCATTCTCTTACTGACAGACATTTGGTTTATTTATACCTTCTCATGATTAAAAATAGAGCTCATTTGAGTATTCTTTTATAAGTTTTTATAAGTTTTCCTGTGGACATATGAAAACATGTCCACAGGAAAAATTATGAAAGAATACTATCTCTGAAAAGGATTGATGAGTTACGAGAACAATTTCATGCTTAAATTTATTAGAAATTCACAAACAATTTTCCAAAGTTATTTTTTATGTTACACTTTATCAGAGCTGTATGTGAGTTCAAGGAGCTTCACATCCATGTCAACATTTGGTATCATCAGTCTTATATTTGGCCATTTTGGTGACTGTGTAGTGTTACCTCCTTGTGGTTTTATTTTGAATTGCCCTGATGGCTAATGATTTTGATAAGAATATAGCCACTTACACATGATTTTTGTGAAGGTTAGCCTCAAGAACATTTTAAAAGAAGATTTGTCATTTTATTGTTGAGTTCTTTACATACTTTAGATACAAATCTTTTGTTAGGTACATATATTGTAAGTATTTATCCAGTCTATAGTTTATTTTTTTTTCAATTCTTTAACATTGTATTCTTCTGATTTTAACTTTTTATTTTGAAAACAAATCTAGACTCATCAAAAGTTTCAAAACAATGCACAGCCAAGTTCCATGTATTCTTTATCTAATTCTCTCTAGTACTGATAAGTTGCATAGTCACAGGACAAAATAAAAACATTTCAAATGACATTGTTAAAATTTACAGAGCTTATTCAGATCCTACCAGTTTTATTTGTGCTTGTGTGTGTGTGTTTGCGTGCTCACACACACACTTCTAAACACACACACACTTCTGTGTGATTTTATCACAAGTGTAGATTCAGGTAACCACATCTACAATGAAGATGTAAAATTGTTTCATGCTTTAAGGATATATATATATATATATATATATATATATATATATATATATATATTTATGTAGTTATTTGTCTTGGCCATTTGACTGCTTCTTCTTTTTGGGGGGTACATATACATTTGACAATTAAATTGCTTTATCCATGAATAATGAAAGAATTATAATTATGCCTTCATATTTCTCAGTTTTATTATTTGTCTCATTAATATCAGTTTTGCATTTTGAGTTATTTCATATATACAGTTAAAAATGTCTAATTCAAAAATCATATTACCTGTTCCAGTAAAAATATCTAACTACAACTGAAATTGTTATGATTATGATTTGGATCTTTAATGTCCCCTGAAAAGATCATGTGCAGTAATGTTCAGAGGTGAGATGATTAGATAATGAGAGATGTAAACCCATCCATTGATTACTTCATTTGATGGATTCATGATTTTGATGGACTATTGGGTAGTAACCTTAGGCAGGTGAAGCATGGCTGGAGGGAATGGGTCACTGGGGGCATGGCTTGGACTATATCTGTCCATGACCTCTTCCCCCTTCTCTCTCTCTCCCTGCTGTCATCAGATGAGCAGCTCTTCTCTACCCTACCCTTGTCATATCTTGCCGTGATGTTCTGTCTCACTTTGGCCCAGAGCAATGGTATGAGTCAACCATGGATTGAACCATCTGAAACTGTGAGCCCCAAATAAACTTTTTCTCCTCTAAGTTGTTTGTTCAGGTACTTTGGTAACAATAATCAATGTAAAGCTAACCAACAGAGGTTATCAACAATCATTTTTTCATTTAGCATCTTTAGCCCTAATATTTAAAACATATCCTATTTAAAACTACATGTGATAACAGAAACCATTATTGTTTCTATATTAAACACTGCCAAGTAGTATATCTTTAAATAGGAGCATATTCTATTTAAAATCATGTATAAGAGTAACTATGAGACCGATGGCCAATGGCACATAGAGTTTGGAAAGGAGTCAACAGAACAAAAGACTACCATCTGTTTCTTGTCACTTACCAATCATTTATTGGCCTGACAATGTAGTCTTGAAATAAAAAAAAAGCCTCCTTCCATGACACATGAATTAGATCTTTAGTTAATAAAGATAAATAATAAATTAGATCTTTATCTACCTGAGGACAGTAAGATGGCAGGATACAGAATGGATGAAGGAAAGACTCTTGAACCTTGAGGAATTAGCTCTCCACCAGCCCACATAGAGTCAAATAATCTTTTCCACAATGATCCCTAATTCATTCCAATGATATAATGCCATTATCTGACTAAAGTGCTCATGATTTCTCAAGTTCTTTTTTGAGGAGCGTAGAACCTCATTTCCTGGAGATCAAGACCTATCTTATAAGGTCAACATATCTTAATGTGGCTTTATAGATATCAAGCCAAACCTGGGAAAACCAAACTATTTGTACCAACTTCTTTAAACTCCAAAAATCTAGGACTAAGCTCTATTCTTTTGGTTCTCTCTGAGACAGTGCTGCTCCAGGTGGGATATAGAAATGGTTTTTATAGTCACTCTTCTCTGCCTGTGGACCCCTTATTCCCATGCTCAAACTTATATTTGAACTTCTCTTGACCAGTCCTTGTGAACCCGGTGAAGGAAGTTCTTATTCCAGTCTTGTTACTCTTTTTTGGGTATTGCAGAACCACTGTCCACTCACTCCTGCTATTAGACCCAAATTTTCAAAAATTTCTCCAAATCTTCATTCCATGTTTTTGTTGAGTGAGATCATTCTTTTGGCTAATATATATCCAAACCAAAAAAAAAATTAGTCTCTGAACTGTTTTTCAAAAATTCTACCTTCCTGAACAGAATAGAGACAAACTCACATAACTATAGTTATTTTATATTAGACAAAGGCACCTACAATATACACTGAAAAAAAGACAGCCTCTTCAACAAATGGTGATGAGAAAACTGGAAATCCATATGCAACAAAATGAAATGAAATCCCCATCTCTCACCATGCACAAAACTCAACTCAAAGTGGATCAAGGACCTAGAAATTAAACCAGAGACCCTGTGCCTAACAGAAGAAAAAGTAGGCCCAAATCTCCATCATATCGGATTAGACCCAGACTTCCTTAATAAGACTTCAAAGCACAAGAATTAAAATCAAGAATCAATAAGTGGGGATGGGTTCAAACCAAAAATCTTCTTCTCAGGAAAAGAAACAATCAATGAGGTGAATAGAGTCTACATTTTGGGAGTAAACTTTTACCACACACACATCAGAGCACTAATCTCTAGGACATGTAAAGAACTCAAAAATCTTAACACCAAAAAAATAAATAACCCAATCAATAAATGGGCCAAGGAACTGAACAGACACTTCTCAGATGATAATATACAATAAGTCAACAAATATATGAAAAAATGTTCAACATATCCAGCAATTAGAGAAATGTAAATCCAAACTAAGATTTCATCTCACTCCAGTCAGAATGGCAGCTATTAAGAATACAAACAATAATAAGTGTTGGGAGGATGTGGGTAAAAGGCACACATATATGTTGCTGGTGGGACCACAAATTAGTGCAGCCAATATGGAAAGCATTATGGTGATTCCTTGGAAAACTGGGAATGGAACCACAATTTGACCCCACTATCCCACTCCTTGGTCTACACAAAGGACTTAAAAACAGCATACTACAGAGACACAGCCACATCAATGTTTATAGCAGCACAATTCACAGTAGCTAAATTGTGGATCCAACCTAGATACGCTTCAGTAGATGAATGGATAAAGAAAATGTGATATATATATACACAATGGAATATTATTCAGCATTAAAAGAAAATAAAATCATGGCATTTGCAGGTAAATGGATGGATTTGGAGAATATAATGCTAAGTAAAATTAATCAATCCTAAAAAAAAACAAATGCTGAATGTTTTCTCTGATATAAGGATGTTGATTCATAATGGAGTTGGGGTGGGGAGCATGGGAAGATTAGAGGAACTCTAGAAAGAGCAAAGGGAAGGGAGGGTAAGGAATGGAGCATGGGGATAGGAAATGCAGTGGAATAAGATGGACATCATTGCCCTAAATACATGTGTGAAGACAAGAATGGTGTGACTCTACTTTGTGTACAACCAGAGATAAGAAAAAATGTCCTCTATATGTGTAATATGAATTGTAATGCATTCTGCTGTCATACATAACAAATTAGAATAAAAAAATTTAAAAATTTCCACCTTCCCTTTCTATATGTATAGTGCATTAAACACATTATATAAGTTACTGATAGAGGGAAAATAGAGTGATTTTTTTTTCTTTTCTAAAAAATATATTTATCAAAACTTTGTTAGAAAACTATAAATAATTAATTTTGAGATAGACACAGGCTTTTGGATTCTTGTGGGTTGTTTGTTGTTGCTGTTGTTGTTTTTGTATCAGGGATTGAACCCAGGAGCACTTAACCATGGAGCCATTCCTCCAGCCATTTTTATTTTGAGAACAGGGTCTTGCTGAGGCTGGCCTCAAACTTAGGATCCTCCTGTTTCAGCCTCCCAAACGGCTGAGATTACAGGCAAGTGCCACTCTACCCTGTTGTCATTTTGTTTTGAGAAGATAAAAAGGCTTACCCAGCTGACATTCCACAGTTCATACATGATTCTAACTTATGTCAATCAGAAGGCTGATATTTTGAGACTGAAATTACATTCATGAATGTACCTTCATGTCAGAAGAGCTCATTCTTGGTTTCCTGAGACTTTTAGAGAAATCCCAAATCTGTTATACTTCACACTGAAGGAGTGCCTGGGACTTTATAATGACAGACATTTGAAAAGGGGTCCAACAAGAAAGAAATGTCTGGTGATGACAGATCACACCCAGCAGGTGGCTCAGAGTAACACCAATGGAAACCCTGAGAAAAAGGGAATTGTAGACAGACTTTTCCTGTTGATTCACAGATCTCTTGAAACCCAGATATTATGAACTATCTCATCATCACCCACTTTAAATAATTGTTAATTGAGAAAATTTTCCACATGTTTTTCAGCATGATCTCATATTCAAAACCCTGTATTGAAAAATCAAAATACAAACAAATAAAACAAACAACAACAAAAAAAAAAACAGATCAATTATTTGTATGGAAATAGAAAATTTCAGAGACCCAAATTTTTCTCAGATGAATTGCATCAAATCTTTGATCTTTTCTTAGAGATCCAGATTGGTGGTTAAAAATCAATGTGAAAAATAAAATCCTTTCTGGAGGAAATCACTTCTTATTGGTCTTATTGCTTCTGTATATTCAATGTGTGCTTTTCATACAGAGCTACTTGAATATCACCCATGACTCTTCTCTGTAAAATTTTATTGATAAACAAAAGATACCCAGTGAGCAATCATAAGTATCTGAAGTCCCAGGAAGGCACTTCCTGAAGCCATGCTTTCTGAGTACACATTTGCAACCACAGAGTGTCGGTGTACACTCACCATTTGCCAGGTTCATGACCTATGGAAAACACCTGACAGCCATGCTTTTCTAGGAGTTCTTTTCAATCTGAGTCACTTAATTACCTTTTGTCTTTTGGTTAGTATTATGTTCTTTTATGACACATCATTTTTTATTTATTTCCTAACATCTCCCTATTCTTGTACATATTTGAGGGCATTTTTGATTCCTGTAGTACTTCTAACCATTTTGCAGATGGCAGGTGCTCTCTGAATGTTTATAGAACAAGGAAGTGGGACTTAGAAATTGTGTTTCAAAATAGTGGCTTTAAAATTTAGCTGTATAACATTGGGCAAATTAATTCAGTTCCTTGTTCTTCAATCCCTATGAGGATGGTGATATTGAAGTTTGGCAGGAAGTATGAGGAGCATAAATAATTTTTAAATAACACCTAGTGTTGTGGTTTAGCTGAGGTTTCCCCTCAAATTGTGTGTGTAAGACAATTCAAGAAAGGTCAGAGGTAAAAGGATAGGGTTATGAGAGCCTTAACTTAATCACTGCATTAATCCTTTGGTAGGGATTAAGTGGGTGGTGAATAGCCAGGTAGGGTGTGGATGGAGGAGGTGGGTCATAGGGGGCATGATTTGGGGGTATATTTTTGTCCATGATGAGAAGAACTGTCTCTTGCAATGTTCTAAGCCACTTTCCTTCATCACACTCTTCTGTCATGAGGGCATTCTTCATCTTAGGCCCCAAAGGATGGAGTTGACCATCTATGGACTGAGACCTCTGAAACCTTGACCCCCCCAAATAAACTTTTCCTCCTCTAATTACTCTTGTCAGGTCTTTTGGTCACAGTATAAAAGAGCTAAATAAAACAGACATATAGTAACTCTGAAATGCCATTCGTTTTATTTTTAAAAGCTATTGTTAAGGTCATTGATGAATTGCCTTATTGAACCTAACTTGGCTTAATAAATGCTCACTTGAAGTATCTTCATTTTTAGATTTAAGAGGTTTCAGGGAATAATTCCTTTATGATTTAGTTAGCTTTATTTGTGCAAGATAAAAATACAGGTACATGCTAGAATGCTGGAAAAATTTAATTTCATGAAGCCTTAGGAATACTTCAAAGAAACAAAGCAATTCACAGCCACATATAGTGTCACCATTTGCTCTCTTGTATTAACCAATGTATTGGTCAAACAAAACACCTAACAAATTCTCAAAGACAAGCCACCTTTTATTTTATAGTAGGAATCAGTGTAGAATATCAAAATAGTGTCAATTCTAAGCTTCTGATTTAGGTTATCAGTTTCTCTGAAGTAGGAGCTAAAGTTTAACTTGCGAGTTCAGTGTGTTAAGCTGTATTAAACTGTTTTACCACCAACTTCGTCCCAGACAGTTTTATCAAAAAAACTTTCAGGCAAATTTTCAATTTGCACTAACACTAGCCATTAGTGAATATAACTGAAATATAGAATCAATTAAGCAGTGATAGCATGTTATTTGCTAAAGTGACATATGATGAAGCAGTATTACATCAGACTTTCAACCCAATTGGTCCACACAGAAGTATGCATTATAATTAAACCTCCTGAGATATCCAGAAATACCTGAAATTTTAGGTCATCTGAAGCTTTGATACGTTTATCATTTTATACCACTATCAGTACATCTCTTTATAATACATATAGGTTGGGCACAGAGTTCTATCACTGCTCCAAGAACTATCCTCCATTTTTCTGACACTGAGACATCAATTCACTCCTATAAAATTTAACTATCTTGAGATGACTCAGAGAAAATTCAAATGCAACTGTTGACCTCTATGCACATTCTAACTAAATATGCTAACTTGTCTACGTTGGCAAAACAGAAACAACCTTTCCATCCTGAATGTTCTACAAATTATATGATTTGTGTCATACAGGGAAACTTTTCAGGGCGTGCTCACTATCTAAATTTAAATTCAGTTCTACAGCTCTAGCAAAACCGTTCAGTATTCAAGTGTTTCTTTTGGCTCTCATGAGGTCTCTCAAACCAAGTGCAATTTGTTCTTGGATTGGGAAAAGGGCTCGATTTTACAAGAATTGCCATATCCTCCTCCTTGTGTTGCTTCATTCACACAACATCTGTTAGCAACAGGATATGTGGGGATTTTTGTTATCAGAACATAATAAACAACATCACTCTTTTGCAAAGCCCAGTAAGTGGTGCAAGAGGCTCATTCCCTTCCCTGTGAGGATGGAAGGGTGGGAGTTGGGAAATGGTATTCTTCTCTTGTGATTCATTGCCAGTGAGTGCACTGGGCCACTTTCTGGGAAGGTAGACATCCCTAACTATGAACTTAGGAACAACTATCACAAGATCAAGCTTTAATATATCCTAGCTAAGAGAGAGGCATGGAGAAGGAAACAGAGAAATCAAATTCAATGGGACTTTGAAGTAACTGATTTTCTAAGTTGAGATTATTTGATTCATTTAACTAAATCATGTGCTCTAAAGTGCAGAACAAGAGGTGAATCAGGGTGAGGTGGTTGTGTAGATATAGCAGGGCTCTCCGGAACTGTAAATTCAAAAACAGTGGATACATATGGTAGGAATGGAGGTTACTGATGAATTCAGAGCAGCATGTATGGTCAAAACTAACATTCACTTAAAAATAATAATCATTGAAGAGGACGATATAGAGTTAAAAATGCAATGAAGAAGAGGATAATGTCAAATATCAAGTGAATACCTATTAAGCAGAACTTCAGAGGACTATGCTACCATGAAATACAGCAGCCCCAAAGTCATGGAAATGAACTCTCTTCAGCTAAAGAAGAAAAAGAGATTAGGCTATGTGGATTTTAATACTAGTGTGGAACCAAACAATGTGGATAGAGGCAAGCCAATTTAATGTCTTTCAATTGAGAAACATTTTTATATTAGTCTAACAATATCTGCTATTTTGATTAATTCAATAATATTAACTGAACATCCAGAGCTATATTCTGAATTCTTAGGTTAGGTAATATGTGTGGAGTGTTCATGGGAACAAGGAAAATAAAGAATAAAAAGAGACTGAGCCTATCCATCATAGTGGTGCATGCAGTCCCATCAATGTGGGAAGATTATGCAGAAGGATCCCAAGTGTGAGACTCAGAATTTAGTGAGACCCTATCTCAAAATAGAAAGTAAAAAGGGCTGGGGATGTGACTCAGTAATTAAACAGTGAGCTTTTCAAATAATTGTGAGTTTAAGAGAGGTCATTTATCTCTCTAAGTTTTTATTTCCTAGCTATAAAACAGGCACAGTATGATTCTTTATAGAGTTGTTTTGTAGTTACATCAGTTAAGGCCTTTAAAACACCCTGCTCTATGTCTGAAGCCTAATAAATATTAGATAAATATTAATATTTTTATTTACTAGTGTACATTTAATATTAAAAGTAGAATGAAACAGGTAATATGACAGCCTTATGTTTTAAACTGTTGAGTTCTTTCACTCTTTTAACCGGGATTGATCTAATCCAATTATTTTTTTGTTAAAAAAAAAGCCATATTAAATGAGGTAGTAAAAGTCTGCCTGCCATATATCCATGTAAAAAAAATCATGTTTTCCAATTAACTACTACATATACAATGGTTCTTACATGTTGTATGTAATTTTAGTACCCAAGTTTAATTGAACCATTTAATTCTTCTGTTTCATCTAATTTTCATAAAATGATAGTGCTAAGGAAAAGTTCTACTTTTATAAGCATCTCACTTCCATGCATTGAAAACTACCACAAACTCATTTCTAAGGAGCTATAAAATTAAAATCAGAATATTATAAAGCTGAAAGGATTACTTAATAACCCTTTGACCTTCAGATTATTTGTATATTTATTTATCCTTATTTAAAATCATTTTCTACTTATTTAATATTTCTCTTTTGTCCTCTAATCATCATTGTGAGAAGAATCAACTTTCTATTTCTCTCACCAACAGGATCAGATTGAAGTAGAGGGGCTTCTCCCAGGGCTGAAAAGTACTCTTGCTAAGATCACGCCTCACACATGCATTGATTTCATTGAACTAGCAAGAAGTCTGCCCAGTCATCTCTCCTGCCTCACTCAGAATTTCAAAAACTCAGGAGGGGCTGTGGGAACACAGCTGTCCACACTGTGAGTTGGGTACCAAACCCTCAAGGTCAAGAGAGTTGAGCATGTTTTGGTTTGCTCTGAGGATTTGACACCACCCATCCTCTTGAGGGCAAGTTTTGATCTGACTTCATAGATAACTACCCTCCTCCACTTGTCAGTTTGTCTACATTTCTTTCCAATGTCCCCACTCAGTTGAAGAATGAAAAACTTTCGGTGAGCTTCTTATCGCTTACCCAACTGCCAATGACTCCTATTGGGGGATAATTTATTGAATCTTATTCTCCACTTCTTCTTCTCCACATACCAGCTCTTAGTATTCCATGAGACTGAGAGCACAGGTTTAGAAACTTACAGAACCAATCAGATTCCAAATTATACTATTTGGTTGCTGTAAAAATGTGTCTTAAAAATGGATAACCCGGAATTAGGAAGATGGCGGCGAGGGGAGTGCATTGCCCCCATGTGCTGCTTCACTGTGTGGGAGTATGACAAGTCAGGACGGCTAAAGGCTATCTTGTTAGGAATTTCCAGCAATAGTGGGGTGCTCCGGAACCTGGAGGAAGGATTTCCATCGCACGAGGATTGGCTACGGGGACTCAAACGCAAGAGGTTTGTCGCACGGAGGGTAACACTGCTTATTCAGCAAATCGCCCCGCGGCTAGAGTCTGCAGTGCGCGATGGGAAACGAGGAGATAGCGACGCAGGAATACAGCGCTGCAGTTTCTGCCAGCCGTGCAAGCACCGTACTCAGGGCTGAATTCTGGGTTCGAGACAGGGGAAGGAAGCGGTCCATCTCGGTTCTCCACACCGGTTAGACCACAGAGGAGGCCAGCGGCCACCATGTTGGAAAGCTGACGTCACCATCCCTGTTTTTGACTGACCGCAGCTCATTCAGCCATAGAACAGGTAATTTCAGGCTGCCATTCGCCTGTGGCTTGCAGACAGATTGCTCGGGCTCAGTGCCTGGGTGCTTCTTAGAACCTGCTCTTATCAGAGCGAGCACCGAGCGCGGGGCAGCCGAGTTCCGGCTCCCGGAACCGCCCTGGCCCAGGGCTGGGGAGCCTGCGGAGGCTGTTTCTTGGAGCCTGCTCTTATCAGAGCATACACCAAGCACGGAGTGGCCGAGTTCCGGCTCCCGGAACTGAGCCCGCGGGGGCTGCTTCTTGGAGCCTACTCTTATCGGAGCATACACCGAGCACGGAACGGCCGAATTCCAGCTCCTGGAACTGCCCTGCCCCAGGGCTAGGAGCCCGCGGAAACTGCTTCTTGGTCCGGGTCCTGCTGAGGGCTGGTCAGGACTCACCCGTTGCTTTGGTTGCCCGGCAAGGGGAACGAAATGCTGCCATTCGCATAGGATACCAACATGGCAGAGATCTGATGTCATCAGAAAGCGGCGGAGGAGAGAACTTCATCAATACCAGCGGCGACAGAAACAGTTGGTCTCCTGGTAGGGGGGGTGAGGCACAGACACCCGAGTCTCCTCGATTTGTTGTCGAGCCAGAGGGGAGGAGTCGGGCCGCCGCCAGCGCCCGGGGCAGGCCCAGCGGCTCTCCAGCGACTGCGTGACCCCAATTGGAGAGGGGGCGGAGCGGAGCCACCACCCGCGCCCACAAGGTGGGCAGACCCGCGACCCAGTGGTACACGGGCGTGGTAGGAGGGGCAGGGCAGAGCCGCTGCCCGCGCTTGCAAGGTAAGCAGACCTGTGACAGACTGGCGGGTCAGGCCCAGTGGCCTGCCAGCGTGGTACACACGTCACCCCAACTGGAGTAGGGGCAGAGCAGATCCTTCGCCCACGCCCGGATCAGGCCCTGCTGGTGTGGTGGTCACGTGACCCCAATTGGAGTGGGGGCGGAGCAGAACCGCCACCCGTGCCCGCAGGGTGAGCAGACCTGTGACCAACCTGCAGATCAGGGCCAGCGGTCCGCAGGCGTGGTAGGAGGGGCAGGGCAGATCCACCGCCCGCGCTTGCAAGGTAGGCAGACCTGCGACAGACTGGTGTATCAGGCCCACGAGCCTGCCGGCATGGTACACTCGTCACCCCAATTGGAGTAGGGGCAGAAGAGAGCCGCCGCCCGTGCCAGGAACAGGCCCAGCGACCTGCAGGCGGGGTAGTCACGACACCCCAATTGGAGTAGGGGCAGAGCAGAGCCACCACCCGTGCCCGAAAGGTGGGCAGATCTGCGACCGACCAGCGGGACAGGCCCAGTGGCCTGCCTGTACGACAGACACGTCACCCCATTTGGAGTAGGGACAGAGTAGAGCCACCGCCCGCGCCTGCAGGGTAGGCAAACCTGCAACCGACCGGCGGATCAGGCCAGGTGGCCTGCCGGCGTGGTACAATCGTCACCCCAATTGGAGTAGGGGCAGAACAGAGCCGCTGCCAGCGCCCAGAACAGGCCCAGTGACCTGCCGGCGTGGTAGTCACGACACCCCAATTGGAATAAGGAGAGAGCAGAGGCGCCGCCCGCGCCTGCAGGAAAGATACGCAAGCAGTATGAAAAGACAAGGAAAGAAAGTACCACAAGCAATGCAGGTCAACGCAACTTTAGAAGAGGTAACAGCTGCAGCAGATGGAATGTCAGATAAAGAATTCAGGATATACATGCTTCAGATGATCTGGAGTATCAAGGAAGACATTAGACAGCAAAATCAGACAATGAAAGATCACTTCGACAATGAATTACGCAAACAAATCCAGGAAGCAAAGGATCAACTATACAGGGAGATAGAGGTTATAAAAAACAAACAAACAGAAATCCTAGAAATGCAGGAAGCAATAAACCAAATTAAAAACTCAATGGAGAATACTACCAGCAGAGTAGAACACTTAGAAGATAGAACATCAGACAATGAAGACAAAGTATTTCAACTGGAAAAGAACATAGACAGCTCAGCAAGACTGTTAAGAAACCATGAGCAGAACATCCAAGAAATATGGGATAACATTAAGAGACCAAACTTAAGAGTCATTGGGATACAGGAAGGTACAGAGCTCCAAACCAAAGGAATGAGCAGTCTATTCAATGAAATAATACGAGAAAACTTCCCAGACTTGAAGAATGAGACAGAATCCCAAATCCTAGAAGCCTACAGGACGCCGAATGTGCAAAATCATAAGAGATCCACACCTAGACACATTATAATGAAGATGCCCAACATACAGAATAAGGAGAGAATTTTAAAAGCTACAAGAGAAAGGAAGCAGATTACATTTAGGGGTAAGCCAATCAGGATAACAGCTGATCTTTCAACACAGACTCTGAAAGCTAGAAGATCCTGGAATAACATATTTCAAACACTGAAAGAAAATGGGTTCCAACCAAGAATTGTGTATCCAGCGAAATTAAGCTTCAGGATGGAAGATGAAATTAAAACCTTCCACAATAAACAAAAGTTTAAAGAATTCGCAGCTAGAAAACCATCTCTTCAAAACATCCTCGCCAACACATTACAGGAAGAGGAAATGGAAAATAACAATGAAAACCAACAGTGGGAGGTAGGACAGTAAAGGGGGGGAAAATAATCAAAGAGGAAAACAAACCATGTTTAGTAACAGAAATAAACAAATATGGCTGGAAGAACAACCCATATCTCAAAAATAACCCTAAATGTTAATGGCTTAAACTCACCAATTAAGAGACACAGGCTAGTAGAATGGATCACAAAACAAGACCCAACAATATGCTTCCTACAGGAGACGCATTTGATAGGAAAAGACATACATAGGCTGAAAGTGAAAGGTTGGGAAAAATCATATCACTCATATGGACTTCGGAAACAAGCAGGAGTGTCCATACTCATATCAAATAAAATAGATTTCAAGCCAAAGTTAATCAAAAGGGATAAAGAGGGACACTACATACTGCTTAAGGGAACCATACAACAACAAGACATAACAATCATAAATATTTATGCCCCAAACAATGGTGTAGCTATGTTTGTCAAACAAACTCTTCTCAAGTTCAAGAGTCTAATAGACCACCATACCATAATCATGGGAGACTTCAACACACCTCTCTCACCACTGGACAGATCTTCCAAACAAAAATTGAATAAGGAAACTATAGAACTCAATAACACAATTAATAACCTAGACCTAATTGACATATATAGAGTATACCACCCAACATCAAGCAGTTACACTTTTTTCTCAGCAGCACATGGATCCTTCTCAAAAATAGATCATATATTATGTCACAGGGCAACTCTTAGACAATATAAAGGAGTAGAGATAATACCATGCATCCTATCTGATCATAATGGAATGAAACTGAAAATCAACGA
The DNA here is from genome assembly GCF_047511675.1 of Marmota flaviventris. Lineage (NCBI taxonomy): Eukaryota > Metazoa > Chordata > Mammalia > Rodentia > Sciuridae > Marmota > Marmota flaviventris. The sequence goes on along the minus strand of NC_092511.1, from coordinate 32,478,730 downwards.
TAAAAGAAGGAAGGAAAAAGCATACATCACTTGGAGAATGAACAATAGGTTACTGAATGATCAATGGGTTATAGAAGACATCAAGGAGGAAATTAAAAACTTCTTAGAGATAAATGAAAACACAGACACAACATATCGGAATCTATGGGACACATTGAAAGCAGTTCTAAGAGGAAAATTCATTGCTTGGAGTTCATTTCTTAAAAAAAGAAAAAACCAACAAATAAATGATCTCATACTTCATCTCAAAATCCTTGAAAAAGAAGAGCAAAACAACAGCAAAAGAAGTAGAAGGCAAGAAATAATTAAAATCAGAGCTGAAATTAATGAAATCGAAACAAAAGAAACAATTGAAAAAATTGACAAAACTAAAAGTTGGTTCTTTGAAAAAATAAACAAAATTGACAGACCCTTAGCGATGCTAGCGAAGAGAAGAAGAGAGAGAACTCAAATTACTAGCATACGGGATGAAAAAGGCAATATCACAACAGACACTTCAGAAATACAGAAGATAATCAAAAACTATTTTGAATCCTTATACCCCAATAAATTAGAAGATAGTGAAGGCATAGATAAATTTCTTAAGTCATATGATCTGCCCAGATTGAGTCAGGAGGATATAGAAAACCTAAACAGACCAATATCAATTGAGGAAAAAGAAGAAACCATAAAAAGACTACCAACTAAGAAAAGCCCAGGACCGGATGGGTATACAGCAGAATTTTACAAAACCTTTAAAGAAGAACTAATACCAATACTTTTCAAGCTACTTCAGGAAATAGAAAAAGAGGGAGAACTTCCAAATTCATTCTATGAGGCCAACATCACCCTGATACCTAAACCAGACAAAGACACTTCAAAGAAAGAAAACTACAGACCAATATCTCTAATAAACCTAGATGCAAAAATCCTCAACAAAATTCTGGTGAATCGGATACAAAAACATATCAAAAAGATTGTACACCATGATCAAGTAGGATTCATCCCTGGGATGCAAGGCTGGTTCAATATACGGAAATCAATAAATGTTATTCACCACATCAATAGACTTAAAAATAAGAACCATATGATCATCTCGATAGATGCGGAAAAAGCATTCGACAAAGTACAGCATCCCTTTATGTTCAAAACTCTAGAAAAACTAGGGATAACAGGAACATACCTCAATATTGTAAAAGCAATCTATGCTAAGCCTCAGGCTAGCATCATTCTGAATGGAGAAAAACTGAACGCATTCCCTCTAAAATCTGGAACAAGACAGGGATGCCCTCTCTCACCACTTCTGTTCAACATAGTTCTCGAAACACTGGCCAGAGCAATTAGACAGACGAAAGAAATTAAAGGCATAAAAATAGGAAAAGAAGAACTTAAATTATCACTATTTGCAGATGATATGATTCTATACCTAGCAGACCCAAAAGGGTCTACAAAGAAACTATTAGAGCTAATAAACGAATTCAGCAAAGTGGCAGGATATAAAATCAACACGCATAAATCAAAGGCATTCCTGTATATCAGCGACAAATCCTCTGAAATGGAAATGAGGACAACCACTCCATTCACAATATCTTCAAAAAAAATAAAATACTTGGGAATCAACCTAACAAAAGAGGTGAAAGACTTATACAATGAAAACTACAGAACCCTAAAGAGAGAAATAGAAGAAGATCTTAGAAGATGGAAAAATATACCCTGTTCATGGATAGGCAGAACTAACATCATCAAAATGGCGATATTACCAAAAGTTCTCTATAGGTTTAATGCAATGCCAATCAAAATCCCAACGGCATTTCTTGTAGAAATAGAGAAAGCAATCATGAAATTCATATGGAAAAATAAAAGACCCAGAATAGCAAAAACAATGCTAAGCAGGAAGTGTGAATCAGGCGGTATAGCGATACCAGACTTCAAACTATACTACAGAGCAATAGTAACAAAAACAGCATGGTACTGGTACCAAAACAGGCGGGTGGACCAATCAATGGTACAGAATAGAGGACACAGAGACCAATCCACAAAACTACAACTATCTTATATTTGATAAAGGGGCTAAAAGCATGCAATGGAGGAAGGATAGCATCTTCAACAAATGGTGCTGGGAAAACTGGAAATCCATATGCAACAAAATGAAACTGAATCCCTTTCTCTCGCCATGCACAAAAGTGAATTCAAAATGGATCAAGGAGCTTGATATCAAATCAGAGACACGCCGTCTGATAGAAGAAAAAGTTGGCTATGATCTACATTCTGTGGGGTCAGGCTCCAAATTCCTCAATAGGACACCCATAGCACAAAAGTTAATAACTAGAATCAACAAATGGGACTTACTCAAACTAAAAAGTTTTTTCTCAGCAAAAGAAACAATAAGAGAGGTAAATAGGGAGCCTACACCCTGGGAACAAATCTTTACTCCTCACACTTCAGATAGAGCCCTAATATCCAGAGTATACAAAGAACACAAAAAATTAGACAATAAGAGAACAAACAACCCAATCAACAAATGGGCCAAGGACCTGAACAGACACTTCTCAGAGGAGGACATACAGTCAATCAACAAGTACATGAAAAAATGCTCACCATCTCTAGCAGTCAGAGAAATGCAAATCAAAACCACCCTAAGATACCATCTCACTCCAGTAAGATTGACAGCCATTATGAAGTCAAACAACAACAAGTGCTGGCGAGGATGTGGGGAAAAGGGTACACTTGTACATTGCTGGTGGGACTGCAAATTGGTGCAGCCAATTTGGAAAGCAGTATGGAGATTTCTTGGAAAGCTGGGAATGGAGCCACCATTTGACCCAGCTATTCCCCTTCTTGGTCTATTCCCTAAAGACCTAAAAAGAGCTTGCTACAGGGACACTGCTACATCGATGTTCATAGAAGCTCAATTCACAATAGCAAGACTGTGGAACCATCCTAGATGCCCTTCAATAGACGAATGGATAAAAAAAATGTGGCATTTATACACAATGGAGTATTACTCTGCATTAAAAAATGACAAAATCATAGAATTTGCAGGGAAATGGATGGCATTAGAGCAGATTATGCTAAGTGAAGCTAGCCAATCCCTAAAAAACAAATGCCAAATGTCTTCTTTGATATAAGGAGAGTAACTAAGATCAGAGTAGGGACGAAGAGCAGGAGAAGAAGATTAACATTTAACAGGGATGAGAGGTGGGAGGGAAAGGGAGAGAGAAGGGAAATTGCATGGAAATGGAAGGAGACCCTCAGGGTTATACAGTGGAGGGGGTAGAGAGAGAGGACGGGAGGGGAGGGGAGAGGTGAGGAGGGGGGATGGTGGAGGATGGGAAAGGCAGCGGAGTACAACAGACACTAGTATGGCAATATGTAAATCAATGGATGTGTAACTGATGTGATTCTGCAATCTGTGTATGGGGTGAAGGTGGGAGTTCATAACCCACTTGAATCAAAGTGTGGAATATGATGTGTCAAGAAATTTGTAATGTTTTGAACAACCAACAATAAAAAATTTAAAAAAAAAGTAAGTTCATGATAAACACACACACAAAAAAATGGATAACCCATGGATTTATTGTATATACTGGATTTAAGTTGTGTGTGTGTGTGCGTGTGTGTGTGTGTGTGTAGGCTATACTAATATATATATATGTATATATATATATATATATATATATATATATATATATATGTATATATATATATACACACACACACACACACACACACACACACGCACACACACATATATGACTATACTAATTCATGATTTCAAACATTCGAATAGTACAAGGACTAACAAATATTCTCTTTTTCTTTTTTTTTTAAAGCAACTCACTTTATTTTTTGTACCTTTAAAATCCATTTGAGATAAACATGGTTGGTTATCAAGTTCTACACAAAATTTAATGCTTTTTATAATATTAGTATTATATAAACATCTCCCCTATAAAATCATACACATAAAATGTAACTATTTTAATAGCTGCATTATTGGCCACTACATGACAAGAACTATTGCCTTATTTTTTTCCAATGTTATTTGAATATAACTTATATTATAGTGAACATTTTTCCATATAATTGATAAGGTTGGTCTTATTTATGTATTCAGTTGTTTATTTTAAACTCCTATCGGTCCATATTAAGTATACAGAATATTGGGCTTGGTGCCTTATTGTGCCTTATTCCTACATGCACACAACATAATCTGATCAATTTCAGTCCCAGTATTTCCCCTATTCTCTCCTCCTCCCTCCACCTGATCCCCTCACTATTCTAATGGTCTCCCTTCTATTTTTATGAGAACCTCTTTTTTCTTTTTTTCTCTCTGGCTTCCACATGGGAGAGAAAACATACAACACTTGTCTTCTGAATTTGGCTTATTTGGCTTAGCATAATGCTCTCCAGTTCCATCCAAGCAAATATTTTCTTAAAAGGTCAGATATTAAATAATTTTGACTTTGGAAACCATACAGTTTGTGTAGCCAAGTACTCAAATAAAAATCAGCACAAAAGCATTCATGGAGAATACCCAGTGGATGTGTGTGGCCGTGTTCCAGTAAGACTTATTTTATGAAACTAGGCAGCCAACACATGTTTGCAATGCCTGATATAGACTATCACACACTTTCTGGGAACTTTCAAAGTAAGGCAAATGTTATAAACTTGACATCAAGTATCTGAAATATGTGGCCACTTTTTTATACTCTATTATTATTTAATTACAGATAAGTGAAGCAATTAATTTCTATTTGTACATGTCTTCTTTTGTTTACCTATTTACTTATTCAACAGATATTTATAAAGTAACAATCAAGTTTTCCAGAAACAAAAATTTGTGCTAAGACAACAAAGAACAAAGGGGATAACTCCTTTTGTAAATGGACATGAGCAAACGAAGATGTATTCTCTTCATTGTATGTCTGTGTTCAAATGGAAGGAAAATAGGATTAACATTATGAATCTATAAAGGAATAAATGGGCTCTCAGAGCTCATAGATGTGGAGGTTGCAATAATTGTCACACTATTTTACAAGTTCCTCCTTCAGGATAAGGAATCTATTTCTCCAACCCTTGAATCAGTCTTGGCCGTGGGACTTCCTCTAAGGAGAGAACATTTGACAACTGTGATTCCAGCAGAGGTTGAAATCTTAAACCTAGGGGCTTGACCTTTCTTGCAGCCTTTTGGGATCCAGAGACTATCATGTAAATAAGTTCAGGCCAGCCTACTGGCAGATAAGGGTTCATGTAGAGTAGAAATGAGGCACCACAGCCAAGACTCCCTGGATTAACCTGACTGCTAACAACAGATAAGTAAATGAGACCATTCTAAACCATCCAGCCCCAGCTGAGATTCCTGTTAATCATACATATCAGAAAAGTTGGCACAGGTCAGATGAACCATCCAAATGACCTCTAGAATCATGAAAAATAATAATGGCTTTTGCTTGAAGTCATTAAGTTTTGTCATGTCTCTGAATGCATCTAAAGCTAACTGAAATAATAACCACTCTTCTACTATCTCTTGGAACAAATATACAATGAATTGGCAGGTCCACACATATGTGTGTGTACATATGTGTGAGATGTACACATATAACAAACACACTCACAGTGTGCACACTCACAGTGTGCTATAATTCTGTAACTCTTTACTGAATACCCCAGTTATATTATGAAATTGGGATAATTTAAGATTATATTGACATCCTTTAATTGACATTTTTTAGCTACTGAGAGAAGGTCTGTTTTAAAGAAAAGGGGTGTGTGGGGGGGGAAATCAAGAAACAGGCACTGCAATGAACTTTTGCCCAAAATTAAAATGTGTAACATTTAAAAATATGCCATGCACCATATGCCATGTTGGCTTCAATTACTACAGTAATTCATAACATTTTGAGATGCCAGAAAAAGTTAGTAGTCTGTACAATATGGTCTTCCCTTCACTGGCATTTGTCATTGCTTTATATTATAACTGTTAGTGGAGGGATAGATTTTCTGACCATTTTGAGGGTTATTGATTCTTATAGTTCATTTAGCAGCAACTCCTGTGGTAAGTATTAATAAGGCTCAAGGGTCTGCAACAGATAATGTTCCCCTAAGAAGTGAAGAACTCTCCCTTTACCCAGAAGCAGAAAAAGGCAAAAGAAGCACCAGGCCTATTTTCACCTTGCAATAAATGCTAATTCTGGAGTTCTTGTCTATCCAAATAAAAATGTACCATAGAATCACTGATTAAAGAAACAAAGTACTCATTTGCTTGGTAAACTCAGCATCTAGGAGCCTGTGGAGTCTTAAGGGTGCATGCTCTTTCCTCTGCTCCCCAAATGAAGCTTCCTTTTTTAAGTTCCACCACACATGAGCCCAGATTATCCCAAGACTGTGGTCTACAGAAAGTCTACTCATTTTATATGACTCTCCATTTTTTTTTTTTTTGTATTTGAAAGGATAGTATATTTGAGCCATTGTAAAAAAGAAAGTGTAGTTTACAATAATAGGATGTTTCTCATCAGTTTTCTGTCATTTCTGTAAAAACACGAAGAATATCCAAATGAACCTAACAGAACCATGACTCTATTTCTGCTTTGCAAACTGGTAGAATTTCTGAACATGAAAAACCACATTTTATAAGTGATTTTCTAGAGTGACCATTGTTATCAATTATACGATTTAATAACTTAAAACACCTAGTTATCATTGCTTAAGATTAGTGAGTTGGGGCTGGGGATGTGGCTCAAGTGGTAGCATGCTCGCCTAGCATGCGTGAGGCCCTGGGTTCAGTTCTCAGCAACACATAAAAATAAAATAAAGATATTGTGTCCACCTAAAAAACTAAAAAATAAATATTTAAAAAAAAAGATTAGTGAGCTGGCTGGTGAGCAGGGTGGATTTTGTTGGTTTCACCAAGACTCATGCAAATGCATTCAGTTGGTGAGTAAACTTATTTGGATGGTCAAAGATACACTCATTTACATATTATTATGCTGTAATGGCTTCCTTGTAAATTAATTTCAGAGCCATATTTCAAGTAGACAAGGTAGGAGGCTGCAAGTTCTTTTAAGACCTATGCTCTGGAATTTATGTCATGTAACATATGTCACATTATTCTAGTGACTAAAATGAATGATGGACAAGCCCAGATATAAGAGAGCAGACTCCATCTTTGGATGGGAGAAGTGACAAAGGGTGATTGCAATGGGACATGCATATTTGAATGGGAGGAATATGGGGTCAATTAAAGAACTCATGAATACCAACTTTATAGCCTAACCATATAACAAACACTGTTTATATTCTAATGAAGATGACTAGTGCCACACTGGATCGTGTTTGTTATCATTCCAGAATGGCTGAGCACAACATTTATCAACTGATGTTCTAAGGAGTATAATTTCTCTGGAAAGCCACAATAATTGTTCTTTGCTTTATTGAGGTTGAGATAAGTCACATATATATTCCACTTCAATATTATGAACTTTGACACAATAAAGGTTATAAATTAAGCGCTGGAAAAGAAAAAAAAATGTCAAGCATTTAGCTACTATCCTTAATGTACCCTGACCCAAAAGAATATTCTCATTTGAAAAAATGAAAGGATGGATGAATAAGAAATTCTAACAGAATTGGACAAGGAGTTTAACAGGTACAATTATTATTAGCACTCTTGTCATTAATGGAAAAATATCAAATACCAATAATTATAGGTATAACTATAAATTGATTATTTAATATATCATTTCCTACTCTGTTTCCTAGAAGAATACAAACATCCCCTTCTCATTTACATTTCACCTCTGTTTATAATATTTGAATAAGGTGACCGAAGAGGATCTAGTGAATTAAAAAAGTCTGCTATTCCAACTTATCTGAAACCAACTTTGAGGCAGCATGTAAAACAATTAGTTATATCAAAATATTCTAAAGTGTTAAAGACTCCATCTCTATAGAGAGGAGACATCTCTTGTTCAAACATGTCCACTACAGGCTCTTCTATCATGTTTATATCCACATTAGATTATGAATATCTGTAAGTCATCAAAATTAGAAATTTTCTAAAAATGAGCTTTCAAAGAACTTTCACAGTTAGCTATAATTTTCTTTTGTACACATGAAGTAGGTGTGAGTTCAGCAGTGGAGTAGATACTGGGGCACTTGGCATCCGTAATAGTTCTTACGTATAAGCATATATTGATGTCCATTCAGGCTTCCATAAATTAAACAAATGAATACATATAGTCACATCTAGCATTTTGTTGCCTATTTAGGGATAGAAATAATATTGTGGGAATATTATCTAGAAATAATATAATACAAACTGGACATGACCTCATTTTTTTTTCTTTATTGGAGGTAAGCTTTTTTTTTTTTTTTTTGAGAAAACTCCAAAATTGCCCTTAGTAATTTTCATTAATTTGAAGTCTTTTTAAAACAGCTTCACAGTTTAAGATTTCATTTTCCTATTAAGTAAAATAGAAAGTAGAAATACATATTCCCAACTAAGGAGATTTGAGTTTAGTGATAAGGTGAAATGAACTCTGTCATCCCTTAGCAATGTCATAAGATCTCTATTGCAATTAGAATATAATTGAAGGACTCCAAAGTAGAAAAATATCAGTCCATCTTTACATGTGTTTATATCATCTTCATTATCTTCTGTGCTTTCTACATTAATGATATGTTGTCTCTTAAAAAAACAGTAACATTATAATACAAGTTTAGATGTAGAGCTAATATTTTCCATTAGAGATGTATGTTTTCAGGAAGCTTAAATGAGAAAATTGCAGTACACTTCTGTTATATTTTATACTCAAGACTAAGGGGGTCAAGGGGAAGGAGCATAAATTATATGTCTGACCATTATGGAGTAACTGGGCTTATTCTTCCCCACCTTCAAAAACTGGAAAAATATATTAAACTATAATGTTCAGACATGGTACACAATTCGCACAGGACTATAACAGTGGAGAGACAGGAAAGTCATGAGGTGAGCCCAAAAGAAAAAAGAAAAGGAAAAAGTGCAGCATGAATCATGCTGTGAAGGAAAGGCATCCAGAGTACTCTAGCCAGAGAAGAGCCTTATAATGCACCCGAGCAATCCAAGCTACAGTATAGAATCTCCCATCAAAATTTAGAAGTGACTATCATACTGTCAGAAAGTAGTAACAATCTGAGCCTATTTAATTTTTTTTCTTGGAACCTCTAGTGAATAGAGAGGCAAACCTCAGTCTTCCATTAGTTTCAGTATTATCTGTGTGGACCATCTGTCTGATGAGGATGAGAAAAGAACTTGGTCTGACAAAAAGAAGGAGTGACCAATATATATCATAATATACTTGGCCAAATCGATATGTGGTTATAGTGTTAAAGTTTTTTATGTTTTGTAAATTGATTTTTTAGAAATACCAAAAAAATAGCATTTCTAGGAATATTTTGAGAAGTCTAAAAACCTTAAGTAATAAATTATTTCTCACTTCAATAAAAGATTTGATGTCAGAATCACTTTTTATTATGTACTTGTCATCTCCCTTGTCCCTCTTTCATCTTTTTGAGAGCTTACTTAATAGCATTGGAATTGCTTCCAGATTGTACAATAAGAACCACAAAGCCAGCTCTTTCAGGAGAGTATCTTCTGATATCATTGAACCAATGAGAAAATGCTGAGACTCGTTGAGTTAAAAATCCAAACCAAACTGAGTTGACAGTATACATAACTCTCAGGAAGGAATCCAAAGATGTAGAAGACTTTGGTTATATTGCATATGTTTTGTACAAATAGAGTGATTGGAAAGCCAGTTTGCCTCAAAGGTTCTCCTTTCAATACTTGTGTTTTGTTCCATATTAAGGCTACTTCATATCCTAATTTACAAAGAAAATAGACACAAAAAAACCAATAATAATAAAACAATCAATACTATCTTAAGATTGAGCTGTTTCTTTTTAGTCTCCCTATGGGGAAATAATCACACACACACACACACACACACACACACACACACACACACACCTCTTACATTAATTGACTATGCTATATTTGATTTTATATGCAAGTTATAGTGAACATATGTCATTCTTTGATTCTAGAGAGTTTTCTCAGTACTCTGTTTACAGTTTTGTTTGAGAAGCTAAGCTCTCCAAAGCAAATTTTATGACTGCTCATAAATAAACGACTTGAAAAGTTAAGGAAAATTAGCTTCACCAAGGAGAAAAGCCTAATGAAATATGAACTATAAATATTAGACAGGCAATTCAGTCAAATTATCCTGATATGGCATTATAATTAGCCAATCTGTTTAAAATGCAGAAGTGATATAAAATATGCACTGCATGAAATTAAAACATTTTTATTATTATTTATGGCAACCAAATGGAGGTCTACATGACTCTCTTTTTTTCATTCTTTCTATCTTATTTTTTTTTTCAGACAGGGTTTTGCTCTGTTGCCCAGACTGAACTGCAATGCTGGATTCAAGTGATACTGCTGCCTCAGCACCCTTAGTAGTTTGGACTACAGATGTACCAATGCTCTGGGTTTCATGACTATGTTTTATGATATTGCTTTGCAACCTTTTGTATCCCTCTTTTATATCTAAAATAAGAAACTCAATTAAAGTGTTTAGTAAAGCTAGGATCAAAAGAGTTCTTGAAATTTTCTTTAAAAAATCTTGATTCAGAGATTTATGGCAATATACAAAAGATTCTTTTGATTCCTCATTAGCTTGCTTTTATTCAAAGAGCCTTACATAGGGTCACTGGAAATTAATGATACTGAATCTTTGTGTTGCTTTTATATTATGGAGTGATAGTTTGAAAGGTAACTTAGTTCACCATTGTGGCTTTCCAAATAGTTTCCTTTAAAATGTGGACCTGCGAGGACCTCTTGAAACTCACAGAATATGGACTAATATTTTATTTTCACACTCCTAATGCTGAATTGGGAACCTGAAGTTTCAATAGTAGATATAAATAGCTTAGTAAACACAGTTTTAAATGTACTTTATATTTTAATTAAAATATAAATATTTCAGACTAGATTTAATTCTTTAAAATCTAATTATGAACTGTTTGCAAAAGGCACATACTGATATGAAAATATTAGAAAAAAATCAGTAGAAAAAGAAACACTTTATAAACTGTATCCAAAAGAAAAGTTGTGTTGCTATGGCAATATCATGCATGCTGAGTTTTAATAAAGAAATAATACTAGAGGTAAGTAGACACATTCCTAATGTTAATGTTTCACCAGGGAAGTACAACCATTTAAAATCTATATATACCCAGGAACATAATCACAAAATGTAGAAAGCAAAAAAAAATTAAAATGATCTATGAGATGAAATTATCTGCCCTATAATTGCATGGGAAGTTTGAAGCAGTCTCCTTCAATATTTAATAAAGGAAGATAGAAAAGTCAGTATAGTATGAGCATAATATACAAGAAAATTTGATATTACTAGTGGATAGAGTTCCCTCAAAAATTCCCTGTGTGATAAATGTCTATGAAAAAGAAAGTATTTTATTATTTACTTTATAAGGTATTTTCTTGCATTTAAAGTTTTAGGATAAAATACTCAAGATTCAGTACTATTACACATGAAACATCAATCCTGAGTTTGGAGTAGGATGCATCATTCAGTAAGATTAGTTAACAATACCTAGAAATGGAATGCTCCGAGAATCACTCTCCATTCTTTCAGTACTTTTGATCATTCTCTAAACTCTGTGTTCAACTTCCCTGGTTTCTATTAGTAACTTGCCAAAGTTAGAGTCATTAGCTTAGCACAGTCCTTAATAAAAGAACATTTGTTATTCCTTCTCCTACTGCTTCTTAGGGCAAGATTCCATCAATAATGGACTATTCCATTTTCTAGTTTTCAGCTTTATTAGTTTCCAGTCAAAACTTAATCTAAAGATTTCAGGTCAATGAATAGAGAGTCGGTCTGGCCCTTGAGAGATTGATAGCAAAAGATAAATGTAACTTGAGAAGATTTTTATCACTGCCTTTAGGAGTATAGAAAATAAAATAATAACAAGCTGTTTAAAGACTTTGACACTTCAATGGTCTGGCTTGCCTATAATTTGGAAAAGTAAACCCAGCTAAGGCCAATCAATGCAATTACAAATAAAAGGGAAAACTCGATTGTTTTTCCATGCATGAAAACATTGAGAAAATTAAGTCTTTCCCTTTTTGTCCAAGTGTTGACTGTAATTATAGATAGCAGGGATTCTCAGTTACTATAAAATATGGAAGTGCTTTTACATTGCTGCTAACTGTATAGCTGATTATTAGAGGATTATAGGAAAGCTGTGGTTTAATGAGCACAGTTTTAGGGGGGAAAAAAACAATGAAAGTAGGGGAGCCATTACTGCCTTCTAGAGCAGTTCTTTCATCGTTATTTCAAAGTAAAGAAAAAGAAAAAAAAAGCCAGAGAAAAGTATGGCATGTATAAACTAGCCCAGCAACTATTCTAATAATTTCTCATGAGTGGTTCTGTCACTACCTGCTTGTTCTTAAAAGACAAGGAAATGCAGATATTTAGTGCTATAGCTTAAAAGCTGTTCCATTACTATTTTCTTGTATTGAAGTTTATAATGTTCTCAGCCTAGGAGACAGAACTGAAATACTATCTTCATGTTAAAATCAGTTCAGAAACAGAATGGAAATTTGAGAACAAAAGTGGAAACTAGATGAGAGTGAGAGTGAGAAAGAGAAATGCTGGAAGGAAAGAGAAAAATATTATTGATGATGTGATAGGCCATTCAAGCCACTATATACACTCAGTAATGATTATTACTAGTTTTACAATAGTCTACTGTCATCGACTGAACATGCAGAACTCAAAGGAATGTCATCAGAGAACAAGCTGTTTCCATAAACCCGTTAAATCTACTCTTTGGGACCAAGTTTCCCCTGCTCCTGGATGGAAAATGGAGCACAGCCTGAACAGTAACCCTAACTAGTACAGGCTATTTTCCCTTCCCTTCCATTCACACAACATAGTCTCAGTTTAGTAACCAATTATTTAGCTCTAAGAGGTAACTTCAATCTTGGTTTCAAGTTAAAACTTCTTGCTTGATTTGCTTCATATAAATGAGAATCTGGAAGATGGGAAAGGGGACAGGTGATTCCTTATCCCATTTCTTCCACCGGCCTCTCTTCTTCCTTATCCATCTTGTTTATGACAGTTTCTGGCCCCCTGTGGTTGGAGCAGTGGGAGGCAGGAGAGAATGGAAACAGGGAATTTCTGCTGACTGGGCCATTGTGGAGGGTACTGACACCTTCTGAACTTGGTAGAGGTGTAAGCTCTTTCTCAGAAAACTTCCCATCACTGGATTGAAATCCCATAAGTGTTAAATTCCTCTCATTTTTACTTTTCTCTTTTGATTTCTTTCACAGTCCCCAGGTACCTGATGAGATGTCTAGCTTCTTTCTGCTGAGAACTTGGATGTGTTCAAAGACACCTCATGTTGGCTTTAATTATTTATTTGCTTTTTTGTTTCCTCATGCATGGATGCCAAAGGAGATTTTCCTGTGCCTACTACCCTGAAAACCCTGTAAAAATAGCCAGTGCTGGCCAATTCTTAGAAGTAACAGTTGTTTCTCTTTACCATTAGAGCAACAGATAAATCACTGAGTGCTTTCAGATTTCTTTGTGACATGTAAGATTTGTCCATGGCGTTTGATAAGCCAGAATGGAACCATGCAGGTTGTTCCTAGAGTTCCCAATTAAAGCCCCTTTTCTTAGGCCTGAGGTGCATTAGGAAGGACTACCTATAACCCTTCTCTACAGGAGTTGTCATAGATGTCACGCCAATGTCTCTAGGCCAAAATCATATCCTCAATACTAACCCTCTTATTCCTCAAAAAGAAATGAGGAGTTTGGAAGTCATAACTGGATGATAAATACTCTTGGAATCATGGCTTTTCACCTGTCTTTGGAATGTGGTACTATATTATCATGGTACGTCAACCATAGCTGCCATGTTACAGACATTGTGCTATGTTAATGTCGATTGTCTATTTGGAGACAATAAGGAGACTACTTGGTCATAACTAATTTTATTTGCAAGGTCATTACTGAAAAAATTTATCAGATTAATCTCACTTTTGGCTAGAAAATTCAGCTGACAAAAACATATAGGGTACAATGTTATTTTTCTTATCCTCTTCAGTTGTAACTGTGATCTCAAAAATAAAGAATACCAACATGGATTTTACTACAATATATAATTACAGAACTTTTTGCTAGTATTCTTCTACTTGTTCCATATTCTCATTGCTTTTCAGAGACTGAGCAGAGTTAGAGATATGCTAAGTAAAAACTTCTAAGAAATAAGATTCCTGGGTCCTAGTGAATTTGGGAGCATTAAATCCCCAGGATATTTCTCGCTTTTAAACAATCGCCTCTATTGTGTCTCACAATAATTTCATCATGTTTTTCGGGTTTTGCATGGGCAGAGTAGCAGAATCAAATTCAAGCTGAGTTTTCACAATGACTAGTGCACAATATCAGGTCCTTTTGCCAAGCATAGCTTTGTTCCTTCAATGGCAGGAGCTGCAGAATATAACATTCTAATTGAGTCCCTGAGCAACAGTGTGTTCAGAAATTCCTTACAAGTTTATTAATGTATTTTCCAGAAAATTTTGGTTAAAAAAAAAGTGTCCAGATCATTCCTTTAGTCACAAGAGAAACTAGTTAAAGAAAATTGCTGACAGTAAAGACTGCAGGGCTAAGTCCAAGAAATCTGGATTTTCCACTTCATGAAAGTGTCATCTCACACAAGATATTTAATCTCCTCGGACTTCGTTTTTCTTGTTTTCCAAAATGTTTAATAATCCTGCCCAGTCTGCTTCACAGATTACACAATAAGTACCATGCATAAAAGTAGTTTGAAATTTTAATAAAAGATTAAATCATTTTTTTAAGTTATCATCATTCCTCATGTTTTTTATTGAAATCTTACTGTGGGATATTGTAGTTTAGGTATTCTAAGATTTTATCAGTGAAGTTTTAAAAACAATGTTCTAAATTTCTTGAAATTTTTTGTTTAAGATTTGCTGTGATTATGTGAAAATATTGACTTTTACATACACAGAAAAATGTCCTCTGATATCATACTGAGATTGGAAAAGGTGTGAGAGATCAAAACTTTAAGATTTGATAATGTGTGCATCATACACATAGATATCACCATTTTGATGGGTCCATTAAAATTTGTCACTCTCATTCTTTGAAGGTCACCAAGACAAAAGTCACTTATCTGCATATGAAGAGTCAAATAAATTTCTGCATGAGTAGAACTTTTAGATGCATGAGCAACTCATAATTAATGTATTTTGACAGGAAACTCAATGCATTGAAAGAATGATTTTGGATTAAACTAGAGCAGGTCACCTAAAGCAAGTGCTAAAAAAAAGTCATAAATCAACAACACTCAATAAAGCAGTAAAGTTAGTACATTTCCTCTAGTTTTCAATGTCTAAATTGAAAACAGCTGTAACATTAGAAAAGGCTCCAATCCCAATTGTTCAACTAGTGCCAAACCTCAAAACCACCAAAGGTACAAAACCACGTCCTATTTAATTGAGGCTAGATGAAGAATGATAGTAAACTATTGCTTGAGGTTTTGACATAGAACTTTCCCCAAGCCAGGAGGGGAAAAAAAAAAAAAAAAAACAGTCTCCAGATGTTCAGATGGTGTGCACATTTCCTTTTCTCATGTTTTCATGTGGCCTTCAAGTTAATTGTTTATAGCAGTTCTAACCAGAAAATAACATTTTATTTTAGAGAATTTTCTCAAAGATGGATATTTGGATATAGAATCATACTCTTCTCCCTGAAACTTTGAATCCGACAGGATTAAAGGGATGTAACTTCCTGGAACCACAACATGAAACTAATTCATAAACCATTGCAATATGCTGTCTGGCTAAGGAAACCACTTGAGCAGCTCTTGTCCCAAACTTCAGTGAAGGGTGGTCAAATTAAATATAAGGTAATATTTAAATTATATGACAGATGGGATCTCCTTAGCAGTACATGTTCAATCAGTCTCTGCTTTATGGAATTCTGTAATGTCCTGCTCTCTAAGCAATCTGTGTTGAGGTGGAGCTGGGTAAAATGATGCAGTTATTTTAAGTTATCAAATGTAGTAAAGTATCTACTGTTTCATGAAAATTCTGAATGTTAGAAACAAGCTTAATATTTTTTTGTTTATATTGAGGAGCTGGCAATCATAAAAGCATAGACATTGTCATAAATTACAACATAAATTAACATGACATATTCCTTTTTCTTTTAAATTGTTTATGGACCTTTGTTATTTATTTGTTTGTTTGTTTTTTTATTTGTTTATATGTGGTGCTGAGAATCAAACCCAGTACCCCACACATGCCAGGCAAATGCTCTACCACCAAGCCACAACCCCAACCCTGATATATTATTTTTTTATGAAGATACACATTTCTAAGATTTTCCCTTCATGGAGATGTAGGCTGATAATAAGGAACAAAGATATAAAGGCATGGCTTTCTCTTGTTTTAAAATATCAGGAGGTGTCATTGCATTAGGACCCATTCACAACTGTATGTGTGTGTGTGTGTGTGTGTGTGCTGAGAATTGTTTCTGTTTTAAGAAAATTATATTTTTTCAGAAATATATCCGCTCAAACTTGATTTTACCTCCCTGTAAAGGTAAATGAAAAACTCCAACTTTAAATAGTTTTCTGTTGGTGTTTATTTGTTTATAATCTGGAACTCTCAAAAATCCATCATCATTCCCTGGAGAAAATTCAGCCACTACTCTTCTGTTTATTTATTTTACCAAGAGAATGATCACAAGGATAACTTGAAATGGATGTGGTGTCACTTTTCTGCTGCTGCAATTAAAATGTAGGACAAACTTCATGACTTAATACAAACATTTTTGACAGTGATGGGAGTCAGTCTGAATTAGTGTGCTCAGGGTCAAGTTCCATTCTAGAGGCTTGTGTTATTCAGCTTTTCATTGCTGTGACCAAAATAATGGACAAGAACAACTTAGAGGAGGAAAGTTTATTTTGGCTCATGGTTTAAGAGATTCCATCCATAGTCAGCAGTTTCCATCACGCTGGGCCCAAGGTGAGGCATAACATCATGGTGGAAGGGTGTGGTAGCGGAAAGATGCTTACATCAGTGTGGTCAAGAAACAGAGAGAGGAGAAGTCAGGGGTCAAGTGGCAATCCCCAATGATCTACCTTCTCCAGCCATGCCTTACCTGCCCACAGTTACCATCCAGCACAGAAGTCCTTTTTATTAATCCATCAAATGGGTCAATCCATTAATTAATCTACTAATTAGGTTGGAACTCTCCTAATTTAATCAATTTACCTCTGAACATCCCTGCATTCTCTCATACATGAGCTTTCAGGGGATTCTTCATATCCAAGCCATAACAGAGCTATAGAAGATAATCTATAGCCTTGATTTTTCCATTTTGTAGAGGTACATGCACTCCTTGGCTCATAGCCCCTTCTCCTATCTTCAGTACAGTAATATATTCAATTTCCAGGTATCAGGATGTGAGTATCTTTGGGTTTGGGAGATGGAGGGAAGCATTATTCTCCCCACTACAAGAGCTACTTAACAAAACATTCCTAAAATGGTTATTTCCAGAGACTTCTCACATGCAAATTCTCAGAGCTCTGCCCATTCCTTGATGTTACTCTTATACCTAAGGGGAATTGGAGTTGGATGTTCTATTTCATATGTGAATCCCTGTTTCAAGGTCACAGCTTTTCAGAGCATTAACATACTAATTATTATTATCATTTTAATTTATTAAAGTTAACAAAAAGTATATAAAATAAACACATTAAGTGGATCTTTTATATTCTGTTTGAAGTATCTTCTATTCAATGTTGTAGTAATGCCAATATTTGGGGGGCATGTTTCAGGTGTTGAGAGCTAAAAGGAACTATCACTTGGCAGGCTGCTTTCTCTTAGGGATCCTCCTAAGTGATGTGGCATGTAACCTCATTATATAGACACTAGTTATAATCTGGTACTCTCAAGAATTCATCATTATTCCATGGAATACAAAAAAGCATTGAAATCTTTTTTGTTTGTTTGTTTTAACTTGGGCTTGTGAATTGACATGTCTTGAGTTCCATTGTATACAAATAAGTAAATTTCATCTGTCCCTTGAAACCACTTTTCTGTTATTTTTTAAAATTACTAAGTTTTTTGAGATGGGGTCTTGCTATGTTTTCCAGATGGGCCTCAAACTTGTGAGTTCAACTGCTCTTTCTGTCTCAGCCTCCTAAGTAGCTGGGACTGCATGCCTGGCTCTAAACAATCTTCCATAGATGATCCTATTGAGGCTCAGAGATATTAGAAAACTTTGGAAAAGGTCACATACAGTCATTATAATGTGATATTGATATTAAAAATTGATTCTGTTTGGCATAATTACCAAACTAAAAATTCAGTATAGCAAAAGCTAAGGAAAAAAATATAACTGCAGTGAAGGGGAGAAGTAAAATAAGAGCAATGTCATATTGGTAAAGACAATGCAAGTCTTGAGAAGTGGGTGTTCAACATTGCATTTGTGGCAGGGATGGGGAATTATTAGAGATTACAAGAAGACTACTTGATTAGCCTTGATCCACTTACAAGGAGAGTGGGGTACTGGCATGGTGATAGGCTGGACGACAAATGAAGAGTTTAAGAGTGTTAGGAAATACAGAAAGAGATAAAATAATTCAGTGTTGAAAATAAAGGAAAGAATAGACAGCAATAGAAGATTGGAAGAAAAACATCTGCTGGTGCTATATGTTATAGTTTTCATGTTAAATGTCTCCCAAAGATCCATGGGTGAAAGAACTGGTCCCAGGATGGGGTTATTGGAAAGTGGTCAGATCTTTAGGAGGTGGGTCCTAGTGGGAGGTTCTTATGTTGTTGGAAGTATCCCCTCAAAGTGGATTGGGACCCTGGCCCTGTTTTCTTCTTTTACTTCTTAGCCATGAGGTAAGCAGTTTATTCTGCCGCACGGTCCCTACCATGGCCATTTGTCACCCCAACTAGAAGCTCATAGTAATAGATCTGTCTAATTTTGGACTGAAACCACGAAACTGTGAGCCAAAATAAACCTTTTCTATTTTTAAACTAATTATTCAGGCGTTTTGTTATAATGATGGAATGCTGACTGACTGAGAATGCAAATAAAAAGAAATAATCTTGAACCTTGATTCTACAATTTAGTAGCCATAACTTTGGTCATTTAATTAGCCTGCTTGAGCTATAATTTCCCATCTAAAAATCAGGGGCAATAATAGTTCATTAATATTTCATTGGTAAATATATCATTAGCTCTAGAGGATTTAAATGGTGAAAAACAATGGACTCTCTTGAAGTCAAAAGACAGAGCAGAGAGGAAAAGAAAGAAGTCTTGAAAATGTTGATCTGTGAGGAAATTTAGAGGTAAGGGAATCTAGAGATGAGGGAAATGTTACACGCAGCCAAAGGTCTAGATTGTATTTGTCTTTTTAAGTAAAACCATAAAGGAATTCCATAGCAGTGAGATCATTACCCTGAAGAGAACTCAGAACAGGGGGGAAAAGGCTCTTGGATCTCCTTTCAACTCTCTGGAGTCTTATCAGCGTTACCTGTCTCTACCGACCCCCTTCTGAAGCATCTGCTAAGGAAGAATGTAAGTCCTCAGAAATGCTTCTCAAGACCAACCATGATTATTAGGCTTCTGATTTGCTGTCTTAGAAGGTGGCCTAGTGTACAGTGGTGTGAAGGTGAAGTCTGGCACCTATGGAAATGTCATCTCTTCAGGAGAATCACGGTCAGTTAGGCTCCTGTGCATTTGGGCACCCTTGTGAGTGAGCAGATCACTGCCACAATTGGAGTCTAGGAGGGAAGGTGACTAATCAGCTATATTTGAACTGTGGTCAGGTTAAGCTATGAAGTTGTTCTTTCTTTTTCTTTTTTTCCAGGAGAAATCATTACAACACAGAAATCAGCATGACTACTCAGTGCCTTTTCATATTTAGCCTCATAAAAAGTATCACTTTCCATTAGATTAGTGCCAGGGAGACTTGACTGTGCCTCTTGACATCATATGATCCTTTTTATCAAACATGAGCAAAAAATAGAGCACAGCCGGTTGTGCCTCATTCCCCCCTCCTTTCTTATAGAAAACTCAAAACTAAGCAAAACACTAAGTGAAGTTAACTGTTATTTTTGGGTCCTTTGAGGGATTTTGTTTTTAAAATTCATATGACAATGCTCAGTAAAAAAAAAACATACTTATATATTCTACATAATTACAATAAAAAAAAAAGATACTCAGAAAAGAACTACAGGGAATCAGCAAATGTGAATACAAATTGTGTTTGAATGATGGGATAATAGGTATGCTTTTCTTTTTTTACTCATATTCAATAATTTGAGTAGTTGTACTTTTAAAATAAAAGAAAACAAAAGGAATTTATTCTATATGACCTCAAATCTCTCTTATCACATTTTAATTTACAAATTTGTTTGCTTTGTTATTTTGTGTTTCCTGTGTCATCTCAAATTGATCATTCTTTGGAAACTATCAGGGAATACATAATATTTTATGAAACGCAAAATGCTTTATTATGGAAATACTTTTGTACAGATCAAAGACATATCATTTACTTCTATCTTAATGCTTTTCTAAGTTGGTTTTAATTGTAAAGAATGTCACGTTGCATTTGAGGATTCTGAGTGGGAAAATAAGAAAAGGCAAGTGAACAGACAGAAAGCAAATCAAAGATAATCCAGATCTAGTGGGAGAGACTTTCAGTACTAGACAACTCAGCCTGTGGTAGTTGTTCTATTCAAAAGTGTTATTTAAAAAACAAACAAACAAAACAGAAATGTGATCCCAGAGAAGCTTTGAGGGGAATAAGATACGCTCTGTGTTGTGGCTGGTGAGGTCAAGAAATGGGGGTGTCCTGTCTGCCCTAGGTTGGCTCTTCTGGCTTCTTCTCCTGGTGTGTGTGTGTGTGTGTGTGTGTGTGTGTGTGTGTGTGTGTGTTTTGAAAGAAAACACAATGGAAGAGAAAAGAAGGAAGGGAGAGCTCTAAGCATCACACTTGGTGGAAATGATGAAGAGGTATTAATTTTGGACATTGAGGAGGAAAAATGCAGTCCAGTATGGACTGTTTTAGTTTCTTCATTCTTTAGCTTTTATTTTATTTTTAAAGAGTTTGTCAATGTTATATGAATTTACTCTGGATGCAATAAAAAATATACAACTTATGCTAAGTAACTAAGTGATTATGTGGAAAGCATTCTTAATACAATAGATTTGCATGTGAGTTTGAAAGCCTTGGCATTGAACAAGTTTCTGCCTTTGTCTTCCAGTGTATTCTATAGTCTTTCCACTCTGTGCTATCACTAGATATAAGGAATATTCCATTTATGTTTTTGCTCAAGATAACTTTAGGGGCTGGAGATATGGATCAATTGGTAGAGTGCTTGCCTAGCATGCACAAGTCCCTGGGTTCAATCCCCAGCACCAAAAAAAAAAAAAAGAAAAGATAACTTTAAAAATTGAATAGGAAAAGATTCTTAAACTTCCATATATCATATTATTTAGACTTAGACATCAGTTAATTTTTTAGCCAATCCACTGCTGATGCTTCTAACTATATAATCACCTCCTCCATGAGTGTTTTTTCAGCAGTAACTGAAAAAAAACAACTTATTATTGACTTCTTACTTTAAATACTGTAATACTTCTATCTCTATGATAATAGAAAGATGGTAGAACCATGGTTCCTGCCTCCAAGAAAACTGGAATTTAGTTAAGGAGATAAGAATATATTTAATATGATTTCCCTTGTAAAGTTTATGTGACAGGAACAAATTTAGAGGTATGAGAAATGAGAATAGGAAGAAATCTGTCTTTTCTTACTTGATCCAGAGAAGCAAATAATTGAAGATGCAGTGGCTTTGGGTAAGTAGAAATGAAGGAATGGGCATTCAGACAGAGAATTACTGCAGCTGAAACCTGAGGTAGCGGAAGCAAAGACATTCAGAAAAGGTCAGATCAGAAGAGGAAAGTCAGTTAAGTGACTTTAACAAGGTGGGTAAGCAAGTAGTGACCAGTTTTTGTTTTTTTGTAATTTTTATTATTTGCCTTAAACTCAAAACTACACACTTTCCCTTTGATAAGCTGCCTTTCTTTCTTTGACTCTCTAAGAAGATAGGAGGTACTCAACCTAGAGGCACTTAGGGACATGACTACAGGTGAGCTATGCAAAACAGATGGTTTTCAGGTGGTGTTTCATGTGGAGGAGTAGATTTTAGTCATTTATTTGAATACTACTTGTCTTTCTTGCCAGAGAATTCTTATTAAAATCCATAGGCTACCTCTTCATCGATCCATCTTCATCTAGCTGTTTAGACAAGTGCAAATTTTTCTATATTGACATGATGGATCTAGTCATGTGGACTTTTTATGTTGCCAAAAAAGACCTTTTAAGATCTGTCAATTAAGATTTGGAAAACAATCTAAACCCTAGAAAATGGATTCATCTTTTAACTGGGATCTCTTAGGCCAGGTTTCCTAACAATGAAGATTAAACTGTTGTCTTGAACATAAACATTATCCTCTGGTCATTTGTAGCTCAGAAAGCATTCTGTAATCTATTCTCTGGCTGGAAAATCTTGCAGTGAAATTTCATCAGCTCTTTGAACTATTTACCAGAATCTTTTGTTAAAAATAGTGCCTTTTGGAACTGAAAGAACTAAAAAATATTTTTAGTTACGATAAGCACAATGGCAAACCATATATACTGCAAAGAATGTGGTTTTATTCCTGTTGGCTGTATCAGTTGTTCTCTTAAAAAACAATATTTTTCAAAACTTTATAAGAGAAGGTTAAATTTTTTGGCAAATTTTCTAAAGGGAATAAATAAATATGTATTACCTATGTTATAATAAAAGTACATACCTAAGTAGAATAAAGCTTTTAGACCCCAATAATTAAACTCTATCTTTCCCATAGACTATTTTAAAATTAAAAGTTGTTTTTTAGAGAATAATGCTGTAATTTCAAGTTTTTATTTGAAATCTCAAATTCAAGATCATCCAAAATAAAGACCTGTGTTTTTTACTTTTGACATTTGCCTAAGTTCTCTATTATCTGGGCATTTGTTTTGTTATTCATTTCTTCATTAATACTGTACAGTGGGTGTGACTACCTTGCTTACTCCCATTTCAACATAAAAGTATTTTTAATGGTGGAAACTTGGGAGAATTTAATTTGCTAGATTTTCCTGTTCTTTGCATAGTGGGACAGATGAGGCTGGACACCGAGGGATAGCCGGAAGCAGGTTTACTGACTGCATCCAGGTTCAAAAAGTGGGGTTTGCCTCCATCAAATCACCCCTCTAAACCCAGAGTTCAGAAAGTTTTAGAACTTTATATATCCAGTGTGTAAGGGAGGGGCTCAGAGGCTCACAATCTGTAGAAGTTCACACAAAAGCGTATTTTTTCACTGTTCTGGGCACCAAATTCAGGCCAAGGACACTCTGTGAAAATCAGTGTCTGGGAAAGGAAGAGTTCCCCTTCCCTTTCTTCCCACCAGCTGGCTAACAGGATATGACTACAGTCCTTTGAGATGCATATGCCTCTATGGAGGTTCCAGACTGTGGCTGGAGGTCTTGAGTGATCACACTCTGTCTCTGCAAACACACTTTCCACCTGAAAACTCTGTTGTAGAAATTCTTGCTGACAGTCTAAGAACAATTATGCTAAACAGAATTTTTGAGGGTCTCTGGAGAAGCTAAGTTAAGACCAGGGTCTTCTGGGTGGGGATCTCTGGCCTGCTTCAGTACTATTGGAAAACAATTAATTATAAAGGTAGGGAAATCACTTAACATTTGTATTGAAGATACTCCTAGGATGTGCATTCATAGCTAGACTTTAATGGAAAGTGTGATTCAGCTTTCCATCACTGTGACAAAATACCTGAGATAATCAATTATAAGGAGGAGATAATCAATTATAATCAGTAACTTTTTCACAAGATTTTTAAATTCAGTTAATAACAACAAACACTTAGGGAGTATTAGCAGGCCACTGAGCACTTTATTACAAGCTGGGATTTATATGTGATTTCCTATAATCTAAGAGAAAGCTTTCTTTATCTTCTAAAAAGAGGGTTATCAGTTATGTTTATCCTTACAGAAAGAGGGTTATAAGTTTTGTTTAAAATCCATGTATTCACATGATCATTTGAATCTTGTATGTAAGTCTAAAGATTTTGTTAAATTGATAATCCAAAATGATCTGCAATTTTAGAAATTAAATTGAGTTGTTGAATGTTAGGGACATGAAGAATCTAATATAGCATTAATATCATGCAAATATCATTTAGTTATATAGGGGAAACTGATACATATTTAAGATCATATTCACCAACACTGTATAAATTAATTATTGATAGGACCATAAAATCTCCCCAGATTTTTATTTCCTCTTCATGAGAGAAAAATTTTCATAGATCTATAATTAATTTTCAGTTTTATTTTTAATAGAAACTCAAAATCAAATAATATCTTTGGATTTTAGTTGCATTAATATTCCAAATAAACAACCTTAGCTTACATTTATTTTTTTCCCTCAAGTTTGATTTTATCTTTCTGAGGACCAGTATGCAAATCACATTTATACCTGTACCTATAAGCTGTTCCTCCTCTTTCATTTTTCTCCTTTAATCAATGGATGATTTTCTCATCAGAATCCTATATTAAATGAGGTGTTTAACAGCCAAAGTTTCAGTCTTAATTCCTTATGTGGATCACTAACTATGCAACTTTAGACAACATATTTAATTACGGTGACTTCACTTTCTCATAGTGTTCTTGCACAAATTAAATTGCTAATTACATGTGGAGTCAGAGTGCCTACCACAAAATAATTGCTCTTATTATTATTGTCATATATATATATTTAGTTTTGATGGACACGGTACCTTTATTTTATTGATTTATTTTTAATGATGCTGAGGATTGAACCCAGTTTCTCATACATGTGAGGCAAGCACTCTGCCACTGAGCCACAATTACAGCCCTGTCCCTATTATTTTTATATGTAAAATACATAGTATACAATTAAATTTATATATATTTAGATATATACAATAATGTATGAAGTATAATGTATATGTGGATGCTCAGTTGGGAAAATTTGCATCTGCTCATTTCCTAGGGTCATATATTTTAAGAAGCTAACCCTTCAGATGTCCTGATGTCTTGTCTCTGAGAGTCTGAAAAAAGTTTATCTCCAAATACTTGTTAAGGGCCAAAGTGTGAAGCAGAATAACCCTCGTGGGAAGAGAGGATGGGGTTGGGAGTTCTATGGTCGACCAGAGGGTTTGCTGTTGCTTGCTCTTGAGGCAAAGGGGTGAATTCATACAGCTTTTTGGAAAAGAATGGTGGAATGGCATTGGCTTTAGAAACTTGATATGTTCATGGGCAAGCATTCAGACCTCAGCCCCTGTCTGTGGTAGATTCTGAGGGGCAAGTGAGAATGACAGTTTCAGGAGAACAGTGCAAAATCTGAGCCATGTGGCAAGCCAGGTCTTCAGGGACTAGGAGTAAAGGTAAAACCTGCGATAAGAAGTGTGTGCTCTCTGAAAAAAGAAAAGAGATAACAGTCCCAGTACCAGTGGTTGACGGAACATCTAAAAATGAAGAGCAGATAACTCAGTTGACGTCGAGGTAAAATTTACCAAAGTAGGGTGAACTTCTATGTGGTCCAGACCCAAAGTATTCATAGAGCTGAAGAGTAGCCTGCTCTGAATGCCCGTTAGGACAGCCAGGGACCTTAATGTAGATCACCACTGTAAGCTTCTCATAATGAATGAAAGGTTGAGGTCTTTTAATCACATGACTTCACCATACCCAGCATTTTGTGGGTTGGCATTTACTGACCCTTGAACCCCAGTTTATACTCTGGCCAGACTTGCTCACAGGCAACAATTACATAGGCATCACAGCTGATTCTGTCCCACTGCTGCTAGAGCCATTCATTCCTCTTTCTGGAGCAGACAGAGACCTCCTGATTGGTTCACACACCCAGGCCCTCTTCAGTCTCCCTCCAACAGTGTGATGCTCCTCTCCCTTCTCTTCTCTGCAGTGGCCCCACCTCTCCTCCTCACATGTCCCACAGGACAGCTCTGTTCCTGTTCTCCTCTCAGGATCTATCAGGTTTTTCAGCTAATCCACCTCTGATTAAGAGGAGATTGCCTTCCAAATGGCAGGTATTCCGTTGACATACTAGAATTATTCTACTTCTATGTAGCTTTAGAAAAGTGATGAGAGGTGGTGGCATAAATTAAAACATTGTCAGCTTTATCTCTCTTTCATACGCACTAAGCAAGCTGAATGAGAAAAAAGAAAGCACCCTGATTATTTTAATAAGCATTGATTTAAAATTTAGAAAGTGAGAATTCTGTATAATTCAGCAAGTAAATGGATTTATATAAACAAGAAAGCTCAATTGAAACTTAAAAAGTATTTAATTCCCAATCCCCATCATGCCCTGTGTATATAAATCCTCCAAAACAAGTGAAGCAATTTATTGGTAAGATGTTTTTCCTACTAAAGTACCTTATTTATAAGTGATTGCCCCAAATTCTTATTTAATTGCTATTTTTATGTTCTTCCTAAAAGTGATTCATCATTACTTATCTTGCTGCAAATAACACATCTCCTCCCTCTGTCTCTGTCTCTGTCTCTGTCTCTCTCTCTCACACACACACACACAAACACACACACAAAGAAACTCATTTTCACAGATTACAGAGATAGTATGTCTGATAGCATTTATCTTCTAAATTCTATTCTTTTAAAACATTACTCAAAAATTTAAGTTTCAAAACAAATATTCCCAGGACAGAGATCATCTGTGCCACTCAGGCATGGCATGATGAAGATAGAGGAAGGAAAATATGTTTCACCTCTTCTCAAAGAGAATTGCAAGGAGATTTTGTAACTTTGTGTTCTCTGAGGGGAAAAAAAAATCCTAAACAGATATAAAAAAATTAATGTTTCACATGTTAGAACTTTTATCAAGATTATCATAGTTTCTGTCAATGTTCTGGTTACAAAGAGAGATTTGTTTGGTTTTGAGATGAGGTCTTACTATGGTTGCCTAGGTCGACCTCAAATTCTTGGGCTCAAGTGATCCTCCTATCTCAACCTGACCTGTGGCGGGGAGTGTTGGAATACCACTGTAACTCCCATAGGTTTTTAAATGGTATTCCCCAACCCTATTTTTTCCCCCTGTAAACTCTGTAATAGTGCCAACCTAAGACTTTTAAGAAATGTATTACATTGGAACAGAAATGCTTGGTCTAAGTTTTTCTAAATTTTCACAATTTTATTAAGTAGGGAGGAAACATTAAGGCTTCATGAGACTATTTGCACTCTGAAGTGTAATGTGAAATCTGAGCAGTACAATTTAATCTTTAGTTCAACTCAGTGTGAGATTTATGATGGCAACACCACAGCCAATTATATTTCATGTCAATGCATTCAAATTTGAATGTGTGGTCTTATTTCCAAGGAATGTTGTTATAATTAAATGTTATAATTAATGTCTTAATTGTTTCCGAGGTATTCACAGAGCAATAGGATGGGGGAACTAGGTCTCATTGATTAAATATTTCATATTTATTTTTCTTCTAACCCTTGCCCAACTGGGAAATTTAAAAGAATCCATAGTATAGAAAATCTGAGCGTAAAATATGGCTGAGAAACAGGATTGAATCTGGTAAAACCAATTACATGACTTTATTTGAACACATTTTCTTACGGAGTATGGACAAAGGAAGAAAATGAGGTTAGTAATTACTTCTTAAATTAGGAGCATGGTGACCTTGTGCAAATTCTCCTACAATTCTGAGTAAAAAGACACATTCTGCAGCCCACAGTAGACAGCAATAATTACAGAAGTAATTCTAGAAGAAAAAAAAGAAACAGCCTCAAGTTGTTGACTCCAGCTGTTCTCTTCAAATGAATCAGAAACTGAGCACTCCAGACCTCTCTTAACAATAGCTTTAGAGGAACTGAGGATCAAGGGTACAGGCTTGCAGAACAAGGCTGAGATATCTGCAATAATATATCATAGTACATACCTGGCTTTAACGACAGTGACTCAGTCATATTGATGATCACTATCAGGCAATTTTTCCTCTTTTAATTTTAACAACAATAGGCTTCATACATGGAAAATTTCTTTTTTCTTAAAAGTAGCTTTTGGCAAATTCGACAGGGTTGTATGTAGGTTTATGTTAATTTTTTTAGGCAATAATGATATAGTGAGGCATGAGACTAGTAAGTCATGAAGCAGTCATGCTTGAAGAATCTGGATAACTTCAGGAATAGTGGTTGAAGAAAGGGTTTTAAATCAGAGAAATTGAATTTGAATTCTGGATGAGTTGTTTATTTGTTGTAGTATGACCTTGGACATATAACCTCACTGAACCTCAGTTTCCTCAATTACAACAAAGTACAAAATATATGGTTATGTTTTAACGCTAAGAGTCACTACTTTCCAATACATTTTTAGTTCTGATTAGAGACTTGGGTAACCTGTGAAATGGAATAGCTAGATAATCTCTTGATATGTCAATTCACATCTTTTTTTTTACCACCATAAAGCCATAAAATATGGTTACCAAAAATAAAAATGTAACTAATTTTAATGTGAAAATTTAGCTTATCTTTGGCTGATCATAATTGAAGACAAATATTGGTTGAGATCAGAAAGTTGATCTGTGACTCATACATTTTTCATACAAATGGAAAAACCCTCATTCATAGCTTCAGGTGTCAAATGCCATGTTATTTGGCTGCCCAATGAGAATGCCTCACCAAGTTTCCCACCACCAGCTTAAGGCCACCTTTGGATCCCAAAGGTTTTTGGTCTCCTGTGGTCAATGTGGGAGTGTATTAAGTGGTCTCAAGCTGGGAAGAGAAGAGAGAGGACTATTCATCATCATCACACTCACCTTAATGTAGTTTAAAATCAGTACCACCATTTGATCTTCTAAACACAGGATGGGGAGAGAGCAATTCAAAGACCTCCACATTGTAAACTCAGGAAAAGTTCAGTTCCATATTTTTGAGACTAGGAAAAGATTTTACCTAAAAATATTCAGTGCTTTTCAACCTCCATGTAAGGAGTTTTAAGGAAACTGTTGTTCATTGTATTTCTTCTTTGGTACCCAGGGCTCCATCAGGTAATTGTTGGTGTCATTGAAAAGCATCTAGTAAGGAAATTCTGCAAAAGTGAAAAGAAAAACGAGTGAAAAGTGAAAAGAAAGGAGTTAACTCAGAGACAAATCCCCAGCTCGCTCGCTCTCTTTTCAAATTTAAAATAAATGATTTTCCCCCTTCTCATTTCAGTTACATTGATTCTTTCCACAGCATGCAATCTAGTTTAAAAAGAGTTGTTGAAACTAACTGCTTTATAGGTACTGTTATTATTTCATAATTTATCTTTAATGGAAGGAAGATTAACAAAGCTGGGTGAATTTAACTTATGATTGCTTTAGAATTCTGAACAGCATATGCTCAGCTCAGAAAACCATGTCTCCACTGGGATCTAGAGATCTCATCCTGCTCAATATTTGGGAGAAGGGTTGGAGATTTGGAACAGAAACCTCCCAAGAAGTTCAGCTGATAAAATTTCCAGAGGCTGTTGCCAGTCATTTACTATATGAAGGGTTTTATATTTATTGTACCTTGTAGTCCTGAAAGGGAAGTGTAAGTAATTGTTTCCATTTCTCAAAGAAGAGTTACACTATACCAAAAATATGTGGATCAGCAAAGTGTTTCACATTAAAGCCTATGTAATAATGTGTTATATAGGCAAATCAAGCTTGTATTTCTCTTAATGATTTTCAAAATACTTCATTTAAACAAAAATGATTAGTTTTCACAGAAAAGAGATTAATTATGAAACAGAAGCGGATTTATTACATCTTAGGCAAAATGCATTTGCAACTTTCATAATTATCTGTTGTCTCTGCAGTATTACTTCAGAACTTTTACTGGTGAAGTATGAAACATCTTAAACACCTAGAATATTTAAAAATAAATCAACAATATGACTAGAAGTTGAACTCTGTATTGTTTCCATCATTATAGTCAACTCATATTAGTTGGTTATTTATCTTGAAAAAAATACCATATTACCATGTATTTTTGCATAAGTTATATTCAATTTTCAATAGTTTATTTCAATTTTCAGTAGTTTATTTTGTTAAATATCAGAAAGGTTAAGTCAATTGTCTGACAAACTCAGACAGCTAGTAAGTACCAGAGCCAGAATAAGAAATGAGCCTTATTTCTAATGCTTGTTAATATGTCACAATTTTTACATAAAGAGACTCTACTGCTCTACGGCAGATTTCTCTTTGAGGTGGTAATTCAAAGTTCATAATGTATCTCAGATGTACAATGAAAATAGAAATCATCTGGGGGAAAATCTATAAACTAATTAATCTTAGTTTGGATTACACTTAGTAACAGCTTTTGGGGTCTCAGGGTCATTTCCTCTTCCTCTTCTTTCCCTAAGTTGGGGGTCAGTGTTTAACAAAGAAGTAGCAAAGTGACAGGACAGGGATCCAGTGCCCATCCAGAGTGGCCTCTGATCTGGTTGGTGGGATGAGACCCACACTGACACTTGTGTGGGTACTGTTCATCCTTGTGGGTTTTATGGTATAAGCATGCAGCGAATGCGAGGCTAGTCTAGTTATTATCAGCTTGAGTAAAGTAAGATGATTTAGCCAACCTCAGTCCCAACCTCCATTATAGATGCTTCTGAAGTCTGGTTGGTATTAATTATATTTTATGATGACTTAAAAAGTCTTACCAGCAGTGCTTGCTGCATAATCACTCTCATATCATGTTAGCAAACT
The DNA here is from genome assembly GCF_047511675.1 of Marmota flaviventris. Classification (NCBI taxonomy): domain Eukaryota; kingdom Metazoa; phylum Chordata; class Mammalia; order Rodentia; family Sciuridae; genus Marmota; species Marmota flaviventris. The sequence continues at coordinate 32,447,792 of NC_092511.1, read as the reverse complement.
CTCCAACCTATGGGAATAGGGAAATAAGACTTAGCAGAAGCAAAAAGAAAATCTGTCCTTTCTCCTGACTGGGAAAGAGATGAAAGAAGTAAAACAGAGAGTGAGAACACACCACAGAATAGAAAGGGGTTGTGTTAGTTAGGAACGTAAACCCACAACTGGGAGGGCTTTCCTAGTCAGTTTGACCACTTCTCTTTGTTCTGTGAGAAGGGCCACTTCCCAGGATTTCTAATACCACCCACACCACTGACCTGAAGAGCAGGCTGGCGGTATCAGCATTTCCAGTCCCAGGGGAATAACACCCCCAGGGGAACTAACTATTTTCCCAAAGGAGGTTCTACTCTCAAGATAAATGCAAACATATGTCCACAAGTAAAGTGTAGAAAAGTTGATAACAAACTCATTTATTATAACCCAAAACTGAAAACAAGCTTACTCTCCTTTAAAGGAGAAAATAAGACCAGGTCCAGTAGTGCATGCCTGAAATCCCAGCAACTTGACAGTCTGAGGCAGGAGGATGGAAAGTTTGAGGCCAGCCTCAGCAACTTAGTGAGACCCTGTCTCAAAATAGAAAATAAAAAGGACTGAAGATGAAGTGTGGTGGTAAAGGACATCTGGGTTTAAACCCTAGTCTCACACACACACACACACACACACACACACACAAGAAAAGAAAATACAAATAAAATTTTTGGCATGTTATATTCATACACTGGAATACTACTTTGTAATTTAAATGAAAATACAAAACACAAATGCCTAGTGTCCACAACATAGATAAATTGAATCTCTAAAACCTTTCATTGAGCCAAAAAAACAGAAATAAAAGAGTACTTTAAACTCATAAATAGAGAACAGAACAATCTGTGGTGATATAAATTAGAAATCATTTCCCGTGCTAAAGAGGGTATATAGACTAAAATATAGAAAGGAAAGTTCTAATTCTGTTTTGAGTGGTACAGAGGCACATATAAATCCCCGCCCCCTTCAAATACCAACAAAGCCACAATCATTTGCCTTGCAAAATGTTCTGATTTCCAGTGAGCCACCAAATTATTCAGGAAGTAACTATACTGTCTATGCGTCAAGGCCATTCACTTGCTAATTTTAACATTAGTCTATTTTATGGCCTGACATGTTCTCATATGCCAACCCCATTTATGTAGGTAGTGGGAAGGAAACTTTCCTAAAACCATTTAATCAACTTATATTTGTATTATGTTCTGAGTCTTAGTAAACACCTACATTTACTTTCTCATTTAATCTTCAATATACCTGTAAGACATAGCCACATAATTCATTTTGCTGGTAAAAAAATTAAAAGTGGAAAGAAGTTAGTAACAGGCAGACATGGAACTTAAGTACTTTTCTTGGGTCTTAGTTTGGGCTGCTAACACAGCACACCATAGACCAGGTGACTTAAAGAATAGAAATTTATTTCCCACTGGATTGTGGCTGGGAATTTCAAGATCAAGGTACTGGCAGTTTTTGGTTCCTGGTGAGGGCTTTCTTCCTGGATTGCAGAAGTTGTTTTCTCTTTATATCCCGCATAGTGGGGAGAGAGATTATCTTTCTCATTGTACTTTTTGTACGAGCATTATACTATTCATGAGGCTCTACCCTCATGAACTAATTATGTTCCAAAGGCAACTCCAAATAGATTGGAGATTTAGGCTTTCACATATGAATTCTGGGGAGACATAAACGTTTAGCACATAGCATCTTCTGACTCTAAAGCTTTGCTAATATGAATTGCACATTGTCTGTTCTTCCTAAGTATGGCTGCCACAAACCATATCTTGAATTTATGTTTCTATACCAGAATTTTCTTGACTTTTTTCATCAATCTCCCAATGATCCTTGTTAGCCTGTTTAGGTAATAGTGAAGCAATAAGAATACTACCTTGTAAAACAAAAATAAAATTGCACATAGGAGGGAAAAGATGCAATCTTAACTGACAAGTAAAACTGTAAAACAAAAGTTATTCCAAAGAGTAATATAAAAGAATGATAACTACAATCTATCACATTTAGATTATCAAATCAGTGGTGTATATTGAATAATCATTAAAGCAAGTCTACATACAAAGTAGTTTGGTAAGAGGTCAAACTTAAAAATTTTATATTCGACATGACTCAAGAGACAGAATGATGGTGGTAATATTTCTGCTCTAATACAAAGAAGTTATATGTGCCTCTGAAGAAATGTCACATGTAGTGTTCACATGGAATGACAAACATGTTTTGTTTGCATGTCAATTCCCAGTTGCTTACTGATGACTGCCTGGATATCCATGATGTGCAGGACTAACAGTCCTTGGTTGGGCTTTATGTAAGTGTCACTAAATGTGCATAGGTTGAGAGTGGTGACCTTCATAATACATTTTGGTCATTCCTTGACTATGGCTTTAAGAGATTCCTAGTCCCTAAGCACAGCTTTAGGAAAGCAGCCCCCCCCCCCACCCTTTTTTATTGCTTCTATACTTCCTCCAGACATATATTATCAAGAGACAAACAACTGCAGTTCATATGCTTAAGATGCCTAAAAAGTGACAGGCTTATGTCAGGACAGGTAATAGACGTCAATGCATAGCGGCAGATACAATGCAGTATTAATCCCTGCATCCTGCTTAGGTTAAGGCCTTCCTGGAATCATCTGTCATAACTGTGTCACACTTAAGTATCTTTACCTCATCCAAGCAAATAGCTTATTCTCTACCCCAGACCCTATGTCTGCTCATCTGAAATGCTTTCTGTAACTCTTGTCTTTGCTCTATTTTCTGTGAAACAAAATAATAATAAAAATTTTACCTTGCATTTTATGTAGAAATTTAAATTCTGTCCTTCTTTCTGATACATTAAATAATTTTAGAAGTTGGGCCAATGTAATTTCAGTGTCTTGTTTAAGGGAGGGGGAAAAAAAGGACCAAATGTTCAAGTAATCAAAGAAACAGCTTGTTTTCTTAAATTCAGCAAAACCTTAGCTATCTGACTTTTCTACCTTTAATATTTATTTGCTGTCAAAGAGCATATGCAGATATGGAATATACAGACATAGTGTATGCAAAAGCAGAGTAGCATAAATATCCAGCACAAATACATGCTGAATATATTAAGGTAGGCTCCAAACAATGCCAATGTGCATTGTCCAGCTCTTCTAAATACTGTGGTGGGATCTCCGAATTCAATCAATTTAGGTCCATGATGCTTAAAGTGCAGCATGTATCCCAAAATGCTATCCAAATACTCAAGGAGAGACAATGGTTAATCTGATAGTTCCTTATTGCATGTCCTGCTACATAGAATATAAGAAATAAAATGTCAGAACAACCAGAGTGTAAAACTTCACTTCGTATTAGTGGACTGATTTTAAAGATTTTTCTATTTCTCAGATTCAATGTCTGTGCCAGTGTGATTTGCACAGTGCCAAGGTAAATGCTACACTTTCTGCACTTAACCCTGGACAGCAGATTCTCTGTTGTGTTCAAATAAACACACTGATCTCTACCAAGATTTGCTGCAATGCAGTGGTGATTTGAGATAATTGTGTCAATAGAATAAAAAAGAATAAATGATTTCCTCCTCCAATTTATGGTAAGCCATTTTTCAATCCTAGTATTTTTTGGATATGTTGAGGAAAGAAAAAAAATTTACTGTGGTTTGTTTGTAACTGTCTTTTCTTTTTAAATAATAATAAAAAGTGAAATGATATAGTAAATAAGTTTAAGTCCTTTTTTCATGTTTATTTCTTATGTAATTAGAATAAAATGTGTGTGTGTGTGTGTATTGCCCCAGGGTTTTTCAGAGGATTAAATGGTATAGTGAATGGGAAATTATGGAGAAACCTAAAGAAAATGTTGTTAACCTGGATATGACCTGGGTATTCAAGAGCAAACTGACACTATTCAAGCTATTAGAGTTCATGGACAAATTTTAGATTTCTATGGAAATGTTGTTTGTGGATGTGCATTTGTAATGCCTCATATTTAAATGGTGCTTTTTTTTTTTGTATCAGTATTTCCTTTAGTAAACACAAGTAGGGGTTATCCTTTTCCATTTAGATGAGGAAACAAAGGGCAGATAACACATTATGTGAAATGGATTCTGGTTCTCAGAATCAGGTTTTCTTGATTCTAATTCTCTCTTCTTTCCACTATCCTAGACATTCTCTCACAGTTATAGAACCAGAATTCTCCTTGAATGTATGCTATTGTAATTTCAAAGACACTGAAAAAAAAATCTCAGCCATCTAAAACACATTCCTGTATAGATTTTAATGTTATTTATGATCATTTTCTTTTAGGCTATGTCTTCTTTGAATAATGGACCAAGTAAGCAGAGCCAGCATTTAAGTTCAGACAACCATTCCTCAGTTGGGAGAAGTTTCTGGGTAAGAATCTGCCCCCTGCTGGAATGCATTCATATATGGCAAATGTTCCAAGAGGACATTCATTTAGCAGCTACTTATCAGCTTTTTACCTTGTACGTTAGTATTAGAGGAAAGAAAGGAACCCTATCTCTTTCAGTTTCTCACTTGAGAAGGGTCTTGAGTATGCAGAGATATTAGATTTGTATTACACAAAGTGAATCATGTGTGCTATTTAGACCACAGGGGGGCGGATAACTTGGTGTATAGCCGAGTGATTGCTTAGGATACTGTTATAATAATTCAGATGACAGTGATGAGTAGTAGAAGGAGGAATGGCATTAGTGATGGGAGGAAAGGCTGGATTTGGTAGATATTTAAATATAACAGACTCTTAATGGCAATGGCTGTTGGATTGATTGATGAGTGGAGTGAGGGAAAAGATGGTTTGGTGAGGGTGCCTGGATTTCTTACATGGGCCTCCAGGATGGGGATGATGGTGTCATGAGCAATTGAGAGTGGAGATTTTTATTTAATGAGGTTTATGAGTTTAACCATAGAACTATTTATTTTTTTTTCAAAAGATAACATGACAACTTGAAAGATTGGGTGGAAAGACTTGAAGTTGTTTTTGATTGTTTCTTGCTTGCTTTTTGGATGGTCAGAGGAGCTATCATAATGCATGGCAGAGAAATTTTCCACAGTTGAGGTCAGATCCAGCCAGTGGTTTGATTGTGTGAACTCTGTCCTGTCTCACCGATGGCACAATTTCCACGCCTGTCATGTTGTGGTGCGTCATAGAGACAGTCAACTGGCAGGAGTGCATTCTGTTTACCAGGAGCATTCGTAGCTTGAAATTGATTTGTTAATTTCATCAGTGACTGCCAAGCATGCTAGGAATAGGAGGTGAAGGGGAACTTGGTACCCTGAATGATAGGCGGGAAACTTGGAGTTCTTCCAGGCGGTACCCAAGTGGCTTTCTACATGTTGCCAGAAGCAACCTCAGGACATGTGCCACTTCTCCTTTCCCTGCTGTGAAATGAGAGCAGCTGCAGCTGTGAGATGCTGTGCTGTGGAGGTCCATTCACTTCATGGGGGCAGGAGGCCAGCACATAGCATCATGGGGCCAGAAGACTCAAGGAAGAACCCTTCAATGCCACTCATGTGTGAGGTAAAATGACCCTCTGGCTTGATTCATCTGTTTTAAATGTTTCTTTTATTATAGAAAAAAATATGAATAAGGATTTTTTATGGCCACAAGTATTTCTAGTGTGACATTTATTTTTAATTCTCCCACACTAAAGTGTAGGTAACAAAGGTAATATACTCATTTTTTTAAAGAAAAGAACATAAGCAAGAGTTTCAATGACTTGCCTAAAGACATTTATTTTTAATTCTCATTTCCACACTAAAGTGTAGGCAACAAAGGTAATATACTCATTTTTTAAAGAAAAGGACATAAGCAAGAGTTTCAGTGACTTGCCTAAGGTCATTATATAGTTAACAGTATAAACCTAACCAAAGTGCAAACCTAATCATTCACAGCAATAAACAGAACCAGGGAGATTTTTGCCCCCAGGAGACATTTGGCAATGTCTGGAGACAGTGGTTGTTGTAGAATGAGGGTTGGTAATAAGATGCCAAAAAACATCCCACAACGCACAGGAAAGCTCCCAGCCCACCTCCACACACATACTGCAAGGAATTATTCAGCCCCAAGTTGTGTAGTTCTAAGACTGGATTCAGGTAGGATGTGTCTAGATAAAAGTTTGTAGGTAATTATGGAGTTAATCTATGGAGTTTCTAGTTTTCCTACATACTCTACAATTTGCAATTTCTGGGGGAAAATTTCCAGTAGATGTGGAGATGGGGTCACATAGCTGCTAGAAGAAAGATTAGAAGATACATATTGCTATCTGGGAAGTATAGCCTATCCATTTTATCATTATTACATAACTTTTCACCTATTTTTCTGAAGATAATAAACCTTATTTGGGCCTAAGAACAATCCAACAAAATTGGATTTTGTAGAGATAATTGTAGAGAAAATTGTCTCTGTAGAAACAATATCAAGACTAAATTTTGATCATAAATACACAATGAAAAACCTATTATAATGAGACTTTAAAAATCCAAATATAACTTTAATTTTGAATGTTTCCCTGTCCACTGTAATATGTAAAATTTTTAGAATTGGTGTTTTTATTTGTTTCTGTGGTGCCAGGGACTTAAACCAGGGTCTCCTACCAGGCTAGTGCCCTACCATTGAGCTGTATCACCAAACCTAGAACTAGAATTTTTAGATGAAAATGCTCAATTTCATAAGTTATAATTTCCACAGAATTTTAGCAAGTAAAAATATTTGCATCAATGGAATTTTTATCAACACCAAGTAGCAGCCTTGGAAGGGGATATAGAAGTAAAGTTATGGAGGGCAACATTCAGTTCCTATAAGTAATTAGGAGGGAGTTTGCCAACAGACTGTCGAGTACTCTGCAGAATGGAGGAATGTGGTGAGACCAAGATGGGTCCATGAAAAACCACTGGCACTGGGTCTCTGTTCTAGGACACTGTGGTAATCCTGTGGAATACAGCTACACCTTGATATTTTTCATTTTCAGTTCTGTACTCATGTCGAAGCTCTTTTTAAGAGCATGCAGAGGTTTCATTTGAACACATTCAGCCCTTCTTGCTCACCAAAAATGCTTTGTATTCTGAGAAGTAATGTACATAAATCAAAGGACTGGGAAACGTGAGCAGTAATGCATCTATCTTTGGAAATTTCCTCTTTAGCAGTACCTTATTTATTGCTTGCTCAGAGAAAATGTGCCAATTTGAGAATCGTACAAAGGAAAATATTCAGTAAAGCTATTTCCTCTGTATGTACAATCACTCCATAAAAATACTGTTTTCCCATTTTGCTCCTGTGAAAAACAACCTAAGCATACTTTTTTTTTCCCCTCACTGATTTCAGAGATGGACTCTCCTGTCCTGGATCAGGTAAGTAGGAAGTTTCCATCTGTCTATTGCATTGTTTTCTAGGGTTATGAGCACCTCTATGTCCTTGAGACATCCTTTAGAACTGCAGTTATGAATATATCTAAATGACATTACAATGCATCTTACATGACATACTTAAGACTTGGAAAAATCATTGGCAACCCAAGCTCTGACAAATCTTGACATAGGTAGTAGAGATGAAGCTAAAACAATTAGAAGGGACATATGTTCTCTAAGAGCGGTTGCCATCAGAAGTCATTGATGTCCATAATTGCTTCACATGGCTCCAGTGTCTGCAAATCCACAATAAATTTCCCTTCAAGTTAGTGCCTGAATGTGCAAATGCAATGCCAATAAAGAGTGAGAAGAGCAAACCAAGTCAGTGAGATGGTGAACAAAAGGTACACCCCTATTTAGCATTGATGCCAATGATCCTTGCAAAGAATCCGCATGTGATGGAGCACAGTATCTGTCCTGTCATCGGGGTTTATGGCACCCATTAATGCCTCTCATTATGTCCCCTGTTAATAGAATCCTGATTGTAGCTGGAGAAGAAAAATACAATGAATACAAATTTAGGGTTTTGCTCTCCTGAAGAAGGCAGACTTGCATAGCAGTGTATGGTTTCTTCCTTTTCCCCTGTCTCTCTCCTTGAAAGCAGACATGAAACCTGGAATTGAGCAGCCATCTGGATATCACCAGGAAGCAAATGCAAAGATGGTGGAAGAGAAAGCAGAATTGCCAGAAGTCCAAGATGATCTCACTGAGCACCTGTTTGTCTGGCAACAAGTCTGCTCTGGACTTTACTGTATGATAAGATGTGAGTCTCTGAAGCATGATATACTCAGAACTGAGAGCATAATTTTTTAAAATTGAAGTTGTATAATCAGGGTATGATATTTCTGTCTCACATGTTAGTATAGAATTTCAAGAACTGCTGAATTTAGAAAGCCAATGTAATACATAGGGAGTAATTTCCAATGAGTTTTACAAGGTTATTTGACCTCTCCTTTAGTTATTACAACTATTCTAGTGATAGTGGTTGGAGGTAAAGCATAATGAGAATAGAAATAAGGAAAAGAGTAATGGAAAAGTTGAGAATATAGAAAACTAAATCTTAGAAATATTAGATGTGCTTCATCTTTATGTATAACATTTTGTGTAAAGATGTTAAATAACCCACCACACACACGTATGTATCAGCATATGTGTGTATATATATATAAATATACACATATGTGTATAAATTTATGTGTATATCATATATATATACATATATATGTGTGTACATATGTGTGACACACACATATATAATTTTATGCCTGGTGCTGTTTCGTCACTAATAACCCATGTCACATTTAACAAGTCACTTAGTCTCTCCAGTCCATTTTTTTAAATCAGTTTGTAAATCACATTTTATATGAAACCCTACCTGCTATGCAAGTCGTCTTTAAGTCTTATAAGGAGGTTTCTGTAGATAACCTAGATCAATTGCCCTCCTTGACAAGAACAGAGTTGATCTCATTGCTTCTAGTGGCTGAGGGAAAAGTCTAAGGTCATCAGAGGTAGTTTGCCCTGGGTGCATCATTTGCTGTCTTTTCATGTTTTTTTTTTTTTTTTTGCCTGTTTTTTCTTTGACTCTGGATGTGCTTGATAATCTCCTGGCTAGTATAGACTGAAAATGTCCATTCACAACTCATATGTCAATTCCCTAATTGCTACCATAGCTATCCTTGAACTTGGGTCCCCAAGTATGTAACTGGGGTTAACAAGATTATAGGGTGAGGCACTGATATGATAGGGTTAGTGTCCTTGTAAGACAAGGCACCTGAGAGCTTACTCTTTTTCTCTTTGTATATGGCTGCACCAAGGAAAGGCAAGAACACAGCAGAGGCAGTTGTCTGCAAGCCAGGAAAAGTCCCCCTCTGAGAAACTTCATTTTGTTTAGTTGATTTCCTAGAATCTTGATCTTGGACTTCTAACTTCCTTTATGGTTGAAGAATCAATTTCCATTAAGTCCATATTTTTCTGTTATGGGAGCCTGAGCAGACTGACATTATTCCAGGTATTCTACCTTCAGAGTCCCTAGGACTCTGCCCAAGTAGCTATCTATAGCAGCCTTGAGTGGCCAGTCTTCCCATGGTGCTCTGAGTTTTACCACATGAATGCAAAACCTTAACTTCAATTTAAACATTTTCTGAAATTTCTGTTGGATAAAAAGTCTTGCTGTCCGCCTTCCCTTAGCTGATGGCCACTTTTCTGTCTTGTTGGAAGACAGACAAATGTCTTTCACTTCTTTGCAAAGTTTTTTTCTTTCTCTCCTTTTAATCTTTCTTTCATTTCTTATTTTTGAGAAATACCTAGATTTCATATATTTGATCCTAAAAGGATTTAGTTATATTAGTATTCTCCAAAAGGATGAAACAAATAGAAGAAAAAATAGATAGATAGATAGATCCAATGTCATCCTTGCAAAAGCCTTAGTAGTATAATCAAGAATGTCAGAATCACCTTATGGGCAGGTCATTACTAGTGCCAATGCATATTTTCAGTATTAAGCATTTAAATGGTTCTTATTCTATCCAATTATGAATCTTCTTCAATCTTTCTTTAAAGATTTGAATTCAATAACATCATAGGATATGATATCAACATACAAAACAGTAACCTTTATATACATAATAATAAACATATTAAAAAAGAAATCATGAAAGCAATCTCAATAACTCTTAAATTTGGTCTTTTTATGCTATCCCATATTTCTTGAATGTTCTGCTCATGGTTTCTTATCATTTTCTCTGTGTGGTCTATGTTCTTTTCAAGATTATTTATTTGATCTTCATTATCTGATGTCCTATCTTCTAAGTGGTCTACTCTGTTGATGATGGTTTCATTTGAGTTTTTAATTTTTTTTTTTTTATTTTAAGGATTTTGGGGTTTTTTCATTGGTTTGTTTTTTGTATAACCTCTATCTCCTTTTTGAGGTGAACTTTTGCTTCTTGGATTTGTTTATGTAGCTCATTGTCAAAGTGATATTTCACTGCCTGTATTTTTTATATTATGTCTTCTTTGAAATCCCAAAACATTTTAACCATGTATATCCTGAAATCTTTCTCTTGTCTTTTTTTCTGCTGTAGCTGCCAATGCTTCTAATAATGTGTTGTCCTGATTTATTTGTGGTACTTTCTTCCCTTGTCTTTTCATGTTGCTCATGTGTCTTACTTTCCAGCTCTGTGAATCTGATGTGTTATTGTTTTTACCCTATAGATTTGTGGTGCTATTGTAAGGTTCCAAGAAATCTCCTTTGTTGGGAAGGACAATGTTAACAGATCCCTATATCAACAATACATCACCTATGAACAAATTGTTTTATTAAGATATTTACAGTTTAGTCTCAATGTCCAGAAATGTTGGATTCAATTATTATTTAAAACATAATCAGTAGTTTCATAAAAAAGTTTACAGGACTTAAAAACAGCATACTACAGGGAGACAGCCACATCAATGTTTATAGCAGCACAATTCACAATAGCTAAACTGTGGAGCCAACCTAGATGCCCTTCAGTGGATGAATGGATACAAAATGTGGCACATATACACAATGGAATTTTACTCAGCAATAAAAGAGAATAAAATCATGGCATTTGCAGGTAATTGGATGATATTGAAGAAGATAATGCTAAGTGAAGTTAGCCAATCCCCCCAAAATAAATGCTGAATGTTTTCTCTGATATAAGGAGGCTGAATTATAGTGGGGTAGGGAGGGGGAGCATGGGAGGAATATTTGAATTATAGATAGGGAAGAGGGGTGGGAGGAGAAGGGAGGAGGCAGGGAATTAGCATGGATGGTGGAATGTGATGACATCACTATCCAAAGTACATGTATGAAGGCACAAATTGGGTATCAACCTACTTTATATACAAACAATGATATGAAAAATTGTGGTATATATGTTTAATAAGAATTGTAATGCAAAAAAAGTGCACGTATAAAGACATGAATTGGCGTGAAGACACTTTATATACAAAAATATGAAAAATTGTGCTCTATATGTGTAATAAGAATTGTAATGCATTCCACTGTCATGTATTGACATTTAAATAAAATCAATAAAATAAAATAAAGAAAGCAATCTCATTTACAACAGCTCCAGGAAAAAGAAAAAAAGAAAGCACTAGGGAGAAATTTAACCAAAAAGTTGTAAAAAGTTTGCAATAAAAATTGCAAAAAAAAGATAAAAAAAATGAAGAAGACATTAAAAATGAAAAACCTTCCATGTTCAAGGATTAATGCTGTTAAAATGGCTATACTACCCAAACGATTTACATTTTCAATGTAATCCCTATCAAAAGACCACTGTTATTCTTTCGGGAATAGAAAAAAAATAATCCTAAAATTCATGTGGAATCATAGAAGATCCTAAATAAGCAAAGTAATATTTAACAAAAGAACAAAGCATTATAATACCTTGTTTCAATGCATACTAAAGAGCTATAGTAACCAAAACAACATAGTACTGGTAAAAAATAGACATACCTATCAACAAAACAGTGCAGTGATCTCCAAAATAAAGCCATTGATTTATAGCCATCTGATTCTCCACAAAGGCACCCAAAACATATATTGGGCAACCTCTTTCCAATGGTGCCGGGAAAACTGGATATCCATCTGCAGAAGGTTGAATCTCCCCCCTCCTCTCAGGGAATTATTCTGACATAAATTTCTTATGTACATAAATGGATACACCACTGTGAATCTCAACATCATGTACAACCACAAGACTGGGATCCTAATTAGAATGAGCTGTACTCTATGTTTGTATAAATAAGTCCAATTATACTCTGCTGTCATGTATAACTAACAAGAATAAAAATTAAAAAATAACTTAAAATAACAACAGCAACAAAACATTCAATCTTCTGAAGATGATATTTCAATTTTCGAAAGATTAGACCCTGCCATTTACCTTAGGAAAACCAACAAGAGTACTGAAGCTCATCCAGTTGGAATTCACATACACATATGAAGTCTCACCAAACTCTCCTACATAAAATTTATTAAGGCACTGGGTGCTGTGGTACATGCCTGTAAACCCGGCAACTTGGTAGGCTGAGACATGAGTATCTCAAGTTTGAGATCAGCCTTAGCAACTTAGCAAGACCCTGCCTCAAAATAATAAAAAAAAAATTAAAAAGACTGGGGATGTGGTTCATTAATTAAGTGCTCCTAGGTTCAATCTTCAGTATCCCTCCACCCTTCAAAAAAGTTATTGGCTGTTTTTTTTCCCCAAAAAATGTATTTTAAGTTGGTCTATTAGCTAAGAAGGATTTTCTTAAGATAAATTCAGATACCTCTAAAATTTTCCTATCATGATCAATCAGTATAGTTCCATGACCTAATTAGTTTTTGCAGGTGAGCAGTCTCAAGATGTAATCCTTTTGCTAGCTAGCCCTGGAGCAGTAAAAAGGAAAAAAGAAGAAGAAGAAAAACTATCCACCTGAAGGCTGAAATTAGAATTTTTTCATTAGTAGCAAACAACTGGATATAATGAAAAAGAATCATAGAATCTCAGAGCTGCAGTGGTTTTTGCTAATCTTTTTATTCAAATTCTACATTTTTATAGAAAGTCAATTTTGTGATTAATGATAATGTATATTCATTTAAGAATAGAAGGTATTATAATGCTAGTAATTAATAAGTTAGGCCTCTGAGAATTTCTGAAAATGTATATATCCTTAAAGGCTGTGAGTTCCATATTGGTACTGAAAATTCCAGAACTGTAAAAAGAACTTGAACAACCCAGAAGCTCTAACATCGTGAAGCATACCTTCTCTCTCTCTCTCTCTCTCTCTCTCTCTCTCTCTCTCTCTCTCTCTTTCTGAAAGATGCTGACTCTCTTCATTTCCTGATATGAAAGCTCCTTTTTTGTTTTGTCCTTTAGTCATACTGAATAGTATCTGCTAGAAATGGTATTAACAAGACAGAATTAACCATTTGTATTGTCCCTAAGCTCTTTCCTCCCAGTTATTTTCTCTTGATTATGTAAAATATCTACCTGTCACTTATTTTTATTTTTATTTTCTCTCCATTGCAGAAAATTATCTGCTGGCCTCTGATGGTCTCATGGAAAGTAAAGTAGAAGACAAAGTATTTGTATTTCTATTAAAACAAAAAAAAATCAACATGTTGATTTCCGTGTTATTTGTTTTATATTAATTATCTCTATTATTTTAAAAACTATTAGGTATTATTGTTTCTGTACTACAAATTAAGAAAAGGGAAGCTGAGAATAGTTAAATAACTGGTCATAGTAACACAGTTAGTGTGTAAATTAGTATTCAGACCTAGTGTCTGCCTTTCTCACATATTCCTAGTCTTTTTACCATTGTTTCTGCAATGTCTTCCTGCTTTAATAGCAAAACCAACAGTGAATGACAGTTACCCCTGAAGAGGACTGCTGTGTGGCAGGCATGCTACTTACTGCATCATCACAAATATCAGTGTACATTTGTGTGATATAAAGAGTGTCATTGATAAAAACACAGGTCACACTTATTATCTCTGAGATTCAATTATCAATCAATAATGACATCACTAAACCCTTGCTTTCTTTATTGCTGCCTCCTTGGAACATTATCCAAAACCACAGGCTGTCAAGTCCAAACTAGCTTGTAATATATTTCCATTGCCTGAGAATCTAGCTGCTTATAATCTCCCTAGGTATTCCATACTCTTATGACTCGGTACCTTCACTTCCTATATTTTCTCTATTAAAGATGAATTTCTTATTTTATTAAAAGCCTTTCATTTTTTTTCTTTTCTCAAAATGTCTTATTCTCAGGAAAATCTCCCTTAATAAGCCATTCTTTATAAGGATCCATTTTCCTTTCTTTTGCTCCCAGTAGCATTTCTAGTATATTTACCTAATGGACCCATGACTTTAAAATGTAGAAATAGATATTTCTACACTTTATTGTACTGTAGGATAAGGAATATTTTGTTTTTGAAACATTAATATTTATTTTCTCATTTAAGTTAGCATATTTTCTGTCAGAAATTTTTGAAAATTCAGAAATTTATGGGGAAGAAAGAATCAATCAAAACTTTATTATTCACAAATAAGTACTTTAAATACATAGACATTTTATCTTTGTTTGACCATAAATAGACATTACATTATTTATGATCAAACTATAGCTTTTAATCCAACTTTATATGCAATGATATCATGTAACTAAAATTTTTAAGAAACAAGAAATTTTGATGATCAGCATAGTAAGATTTTGTATTCATGGTTAATAAACATAAAAATGCACTCTTAAAAGCATTTTACAATACGTAATAAGGGGCGGGGGGCTGGAGTTGTGGCTCAGTGGTAGAGTACTTGCCTGGTATGTGTGGGGTCCTAAGTTTGATCCTAAGAACCACATATAAATAAATAAATAAAATTAAAATCCATATTAAAAAAATAAGTAATAAGGAATTCATGTTATTAAATATTTTGTTACCTATTTAATTCTTCTTCATTTGATTTTCTGCTTGCTAAATGTGATTCTGAGTGCTGTTTGCTTTTTGATGCAATTTATCTGCAAGGTTAAAAGATAGGTGTTGGTTCATTTGCTGTGAGGACAGACTGGATTTATTATTTGTGATTAATATAATTAAATTGCCAATATATTACATATTTTTACAGAAAACACACATGCAAGTAAATGTTTTCCAGAAATGTTTCTAGGATCACTTGCAAACTGTATCACGTCTAATATGAGGAGAAATACCAATGACACTTTACCAATTACATGAACATTGAATATTGACAAGAAATGTCATTTTTCCTTGGAATATCAGAATGCTTTTTACAAGGCAAGATTTCCAAAAATGAATACTTATCAGAACTGAATGGCCTTGTCTTAAGCATGATGCATATAATGGCATAACATTAAAAAACATCCTTAGAAAATATTGTTATACTTCTTATGACACCATGCAAATATTGCTCACCCAGTTTCACCTATAGTTTATTGTGTTATTCTATAAAGTCACATTTGGCTTGCATTTTGGCACAAGAATAAAAGGAGAGAGAAGAAAGTGAATGGCAACAATAACTCAAAGGCACAAAAGTCAGTTTAAAGTGTTCTAAGATTCCAACACTGGAAATATTAAGTATCCAACTAAAGAAAAAAGATAGGCTATCTGAAAAGAAAAAAATCAGAATTCTAGATTGTGAGGAAGGGAGAACAAAAAGCAACCAAAGTTCTTTTGAACTACACAATTCCCATATTTCTTAGAATTATGAACAAAAGGATTTTTAAAGTTAGTGGTGACCTGGACTATGCTAAAGTTGATTATGATTTGAAAAAAGAACAATAGGATATATGTTGATTTTTAAAAATTATAAGATTACAAGGCATCCTTGACATTTTACTTTAAGTATTTTTAAAGCAGCAAATAATTTATACATGTTGTATTGCAATAGTTCATTATCCTGTAATAGTTAATTACTAGCATAGTTCTTTTTCTTTTAGTGGCTCTGGGGATTGAACCCAGGTCTTTTTGTGCATGTGAGGCAAGCACTCTACCAACTGAGCTAGAATAGCCCTCCTAGCATAGTTCTTTAAACTCTCTTTATAAAAATGAATTGTCATTTCTGAAGTTTAGATGACTAGAATGAACCATATTTCATCAACTTCTCTATTAGAGTCCATCCTTACCAAAAGGCTGGTTTACAAATCACAAATTCTTTCCTTTCCTCAATGAAGCATGCTTTTTCAACTTCCTTTATTCCTATCAGCAAGCATTCTCTCTTTATTACTCATAATTTCTTAATAAGATGACAATGTAATTCAGATTTCTACAACAGATAGTCCTTACCAGAGAAAAAGTTGGGGAATAAGAAAGAAAATGTCAATTTTAAGGGCATTGCAGAAAGATTTCAAGTACTTAAAACTATACATTTTCACGTAGGTAAATATATGTATGATCTTTAGGTTTCTTAAGAGCTTATCAACTTTACCTCAGAAATTTTTATATTCTTTTAAGATTGACTTTAATATTTTTATTTTACAATTGCTATTTTATAAGAACGTTTTTGTAAGGTTTTTTTGTTTTTATGAAGAATTCCTCTAAGTAGGAATTTCTTTTAAATAAAGTAACAACTCTCATGATACTCCAACAGAAAACTTTCCTTCACAATTCAAAAAGGCAACACTCCTTTCTTGAACTAGAGTCTTCATCGTGGAGCTAATTTAGAATCTTGAACCAAATAAATGTCAAGAAAGAAGGTCCTGGTAATATTGTTTCCTGGACTTCAAGAGACAGCCATGTTTTCATTCCATTAATATTTGAGGGAACTTTTGATTACAGAGTATCTGTGCTCACAACAGTCATTTCTCAAAGCAAACAAAAATCCAATTTTAATTGTTGACCATAGAACCCTCTTGTTTGCAAATTTTCTACCTTGAAATCCATTTTTGAGTGAGTAAAGTATTAGCTTTTCTAGTCATGAATTGCTGTGGAAAATTTTAAGTCTGTTTTCATTGGAGATATGGCAAAAGTTCTAACAGAGCACGTACGTCTTGTGTTCTTGGTCTGCCTCTGATAGTTTGCAGCTAGAAAGTCCAGTTGCAAGGTCTTAGACTCAGTGTTTCAGGAATTGAGATATAATTTTTTCTCTTAATAAGACTCTGAGACTTAAATAATCTACATGAAATTAATCAGCATGGTATCTAGAACTCGGTAGACTACGTCATAAACACTATCTTCCTTTTGTCTAACAAAGATGAAAGCAATTCATGAACAAACCAAGGCTTCATTTATATCAAACATAAACTACTTGCAGGAATAATGCCAATCTTTAGGTCACTTTAATAACTTAGAATAAGTTTATATATAGACTCATTTTATGTCAAACAATTCATAATTAATATCTACATTAAAAGCCTTCAGGTTGAGTTTTTCACTCAAAGATTTGTAACAATTTGTTTGGTATCCTGTATTTCTCTTTAAGAGATTTAGAAGCTGAAACATATCTATGTCTCTGCAATTACTTGTAATTAAATTTGAGTATATAATCCAAAGCTAAAAACCTCCTTAGATTTATGTAAGTTTACTTCAGAGAATGTGGTTAGTTTTCAAATTTAAATTCACTAGGGTGAATAAAAGCACCTTGAAGAAAATGTCATTTGTCTTATGATTATATATGATTATGTCTGGAAAAGGGTGTATTTCAAAGACTGCAATCTGAATTTTTGTTTTTAATCTTATTTTATCACCAGAATGTTATGACAGAGAAACTGTCAAATGAAAAACAAATTCAGTTGAGGTAAGGAGAGGATTTATTCAAAATGGTAATTACAGGGGAAAGAAGAGCCATGACAATAGGCTTCAAACAGCATCTCCAAGCATTTCAAAGGTCACACAGGAAAGGCCTTTCTTTCACTGGGAGGAGTAAAAACAAGGTTGAAAAAACTGGTGTCAGACAGGTGATCATGGAATGTCCTCTTTATGGTCAGTGATCTGGGGAGGGCTGGCTTTGGGGGGTGGTGGGGTGGGGTTGTTGATTCTCATTCTGATTTTAGCTCAGAGGAAGGTGGATCTCCAAACTCAGGATGCTGTATGAAGGAGAAAAGCTTAACTGAAGTTTTAAGTCAAGTTAGCAAGCCTTTTGTTTGGCTTGATCTGTAGAGACAAACAGTTCAGGTAATCTGTTATATAGGAAAATAAAGAATTTGGAAACCGTGCCTGGCTTTGTCATAGGTAAACAAGGGAACAACTGGAGTTTTACCTAAATCATATGGGAAAGGGTGGTTCTTTGTGTTTTTCAGGATCACAGGGTAAAATGCAACATTGTCAGACCCTAGGTAAATTTCTGGACTAGTTTTCAACTATTGTTAGGCAAATAGCAGCTGAGAGCTATGGAGTTCTGACTTGACAGTTGCATCATTCAGGGTCTTAACATTGCTTCTAGATTTAATAAACCCTTAAATGAATTAGTGGTGTGACCTTCTGCAGTTTTTAAAAGGAAGTCTCTTAGTCACTCCCTTAATTGCAGTATCCTTTAATTGCAGAACATTATCAGATAATGTAGGCATTCATTCTATTATACACTGATTGAACGACAACAATTCACATTTAGTTAGTAATTACTAAGAAAGTAACATATTCACCATTCAACTCCTTGATTTCATGAGTACAATGGTAATATGTTAGAAATATTATCTATAATCTTCTTAATTTTATGCATTTGAATGGAATATACCCTTATTTTAAAGAGAAGAGGTGTGGTTTGTAGGAAAGAAGAAGACTTAAGATCAAACATACCTGGGTTCAAATTTTGACTCGGCCAGAAAACAGTTCTATGATCACAAGCAAATGACATATCTTCTTTTCCCTCAGATTTTCTTTCTTTCTTTTTTTTTTTTTCAGTACTATGACTCTGTAATGCCACTTTGAACAATTCTTCAGAGAACTAGAGATAATGTATACAGTCAGTCCTCATGAGTATACATTCTATATTGGCAAATTTACCTACTCGCTAATATTTATTGGTAATAACCAAATTAACTGCTGTGGCATTTTTACAGAAGTTTATGGGTATGCACAAAGCAGCAAAACTTTAGGTCACCCAAAGTGCATGTCCCCAGATGGGTTTAGACAATTCTTTGCTCCATCTGCTGCTTCAGCTCTCCTATGTACATTTAATCTCACAGTTTTCATGCTTTTGTGCCTTCCTTAACCATGAATTCAAATTAAAGGATCAAAAGTCTGTTTAAATAAGGTGTGTCTTGAAACAGAAACAGATGAAAAACAAGCTTATATATCGAATGATTGACAAAAATACTGGAATTAAATATGGAAAACTAACCCTGTATTTCCCTCAAGAGGTATTTTCCCATATTCATAAATTCAATGTTCATGGTGATTTTATGAATATGTCAATATTTACTAATAATGAGAACTGATTTTATTTGTGTTTCTCTGTTGTCTGCATAAACAAATTTAATGTTGCATACATTATAGTGACAAAGAAGCAAGCCTGGACATCTAGAAGTCTAGCCTGGGCTGTCACTCATAGTAAGGTCTTGTAGTTCTCCTGCTGAGCTTAAATAATTTCACAGAAAAGGGGCCTCTGTGACCATGATGGCTTGGGACAAACACAATACTACACTGTAATTTTACCTGTACATAGACACAACATGAACATTGTACAAACCACCAGACACCACACCAAACACTTCCCTCTCACAATTAATATGCACGACTGCTACTTTTCTCCCGATTCACTTATTACTCTAGTCTGCTCTCTTCATAGATCAAGACTTACTGAGATAAACAGTCACAGAATGGGAACAATAGCCAGAGTTTAATTCTCTCAAAGAAAGTTAATTTTATTGCCCCAGGGATGTTGCAGTGTATGTGTTGTGTTGCATGGTACTTCAAAGAATTAAAGTATGAAACTTTAGTTTATTAACCACATATTTTCTGCTGCTTTGACTTGGGACTTTGCCAATCCTGGAGTGACTGCTGTCCAGAGGTTATCTAACTCCTAGAGAGAGCCAGCAACTCCCTCTTGGGCTTGCCTTTCATATGCAGATCAACCAACCCAGATCTATAGGCCCAACTACCTCTTCTATACTCTAGATCTCTATTTTCCTGTCCTAACACTTTAGGGTCAGGACAGACAACTAGGGACTGTTCTTAAACTCGAGAGCCAGTAAATTTTTTTTTTTTTTTTTAACAAGCTGATGTTAGGCCTGTGTTTATCCTACCTTTCCATGGAAACCACAACAAAGACTTGCCCACAGTTCACCCCACCTCTTCCCTGTTTCCTCTGTGTCCTGCCTGATCTCAGCATTTCCCATGTGGCCACCCCATGATCTAGTGGGCCCTTGTTATTATCATTTGAATGTGAGGTGTCTCCATAAAACTCATGTGTGAGACAATGCAAGAAGGTTTAGAGGAGAAATGATCGGGTTCTGAGAGCCTTCATCCAATCAGTGCATTAATCCTGTGAAGGCTGGTAGGTTGTGGCTGGAGGAGGTGGGTCATTGGTGGGGGGAGGTGCCTTTGGGTATATATTTTGTATCTGGTGAGAGGAATCTTTTCTTTCTGCGACCTGATCATCATGTGAGCAGCTTTCTTCTGCCACACTCTTCCACTATGTTGCTCTGCCTCATCTCAAGCCCTGAGGAAGGAAGTCTGCTGTTTATGGATTGAGACTGCTGAAACTGTGAGGCCCCAAATAAACTTTTCCTCCTCTACAATTTTTCTCATCATGGCTTTTGGTCACAGCAGCAAAAGCTGACTAAAACAGCCCTCTTCTCTTCGAATCTGTGAGTACGGCAAATTATCTCTTCAATGGCAGATATGTCCTGTTCTGTTGGCCTTTCCACACCTACATATTAATAAAAACTATGCTTTTTACAGCCCTTGCCATAAAGGAATTTAGACCTCTTAAATTGGAGACTTGATCATTCCTATAAGAGATCAAAAAGGAAGCAATCAGACATAATATGTAACTAGTGCAAAACTAGGCAAAATCAAGTGGGGAAGTAGCTGTGAGAATAACCGATATTGTTGGCACTACACAGGAAAAGGCTGTATGGGAGAGCAGACACCACTGTGTTTAGAGAAATGGGGTGCACTTGTTGGGTGAAGAATTTGAAAATCTTTTGGAAGAAGGTAATGAATGAAGACTGCAGCAGAGTATTTGGAAATATTTGTTCCCCTGTGAAATTACTTGACTGAAGTGAGGCATTAATAATTTTAATTAATCACTTTCTGATTTCAAGTTGTTTTTGTTTAATAAGTTTGATCAAATCACGGATTAAAATGGGTCCAAATGATGTTTATGCTCAAAAGCAAGCATCTTTCTGAGATCTTTTTAGAAGCAAAATGGAATCCAGGCTCTTGTTTTTATTTCATAAAAGAATGTCCTAGAAAAACATGATACTTATGGACATAAACTTCTGTATCTAGGCAACATTGCTTTGAAGTAAAGGGAAGATTGTTGACATTTTATAACTGAGGTTCCAAGAACACCAAAAGAAAAGCCAGTTGTGAAGCAGAAATAGCCCACAAGCCAGGGATCCTAGAAAATTGGGATAATTACTGAAATCAATTCTAGCTTACAAAGAACATAAAAGCTGAACACACACTGTTAAATTGCATTCTGCTCACCTGTGGTTTAGCATGCTGGTTTTTATTTTTTATTTTTTATTTTTTTAATGCTCAGATTTTGTAAAGGCCAAGTAGAATTTCTAATAGATCATTAACGAGAAATAATGGAGGCACATCCTATCACAGCTTTTAAAAATCTAGATTGTAGCCGGATATGATGGCACATGCCTATAGTCCCAGCTATTTGGGAGGCTGAGGCAGGAGGGTCACAAGTTCAAAGCCAGCCTCAGCAACTTAGCAAGGCCCTAAGAAATTTAGTGAGACTTATTTCTAAATAAAATGTGGCCCAGTGGTAATGTGTCCCTTTATTTTATTTGGGTTGGTCCCCAACACCAAATAAAAGAACCAAAACCAAAAAAATCTAGATTGTATATAATCTTAAAATTAATCAAATGAAATAAAAAGTAAATTGACTTCAGCATATGATATTTATGTTTATCATGTATGCAAAATAATTTTCAAAGCTTTAAACACAAAAACCAATTTATTCATAAAATGGCCAATGTTACTTGGATTTGAGGTCATAGCTATATGAATAATCCTATGAGTGTCTACTGATTATTCATTCATTTCCATGTCCCACACGTTCCACATATAATTCATGGATCATGTAGTTGAGTTTGAAGGTAACAGACAGCTGTGGGCATAAGTTCCACAGTGTAAATGACCACCTCCACTGAGGAAGGAATGATCCACAGTGTGCTGGCTTCATGCTCAATGATCCAGAGACCAGGAGACAAATAGTATTACTGCCTAGGAGAAGGAACAAATGCTTCAACCAAAGAAATGGTATTAATAAGGCATGAAGTCTACTTAGCCCGTAAGAAATTGAGGCAGTCTAGTTCAGTACAACTCTACTGAAGTGAATCAACCCCCTAGTGCATTCTTTAAACTTGTTACAAGACTATATCAAGAGTGACAGCAAAATTCATTTCTACTGCCTGATTAATATAATTCACATTTATACAACCCATACAATGGGATGGCAGGTAAAGAATAAAAGATTTTGAGACAGACTGAGTTTTATTTCTTGGTTTTGCCATTTTTTAGTAGAACAGTATCTTAGAGCTTTTCCTTTGTATAATGAGTATGGAAACTATGTGTTCAAAAGCTTATGAAAATTAAATTGAAATGTATATAAAAGAACGGGACTGTCACATAGTAGGTACTCAAAATACAGATCACTCTTGAAAGAATGAATTCCAAAGTAAATTGGGACTTTTGGAAGCAATGGTGTGAAGTCAGTCCTGATCTTACCCAAAAATGAAAAGGGAGGGGTTTATCTTTGTCACCCACCAGTGTCCCTTTCTCAGCTGCTCTCTTGTGGTGATTAATGCTCACCATCATCCCTGATTAATTCCTGCTTTAATAAGAAAATCTGTCATTCATTCACCTGAGGTTTGTTACTAATCAGATTGCCTCTGCAAGGATGTAAAGGCTTTAACCCAGAAAAATAAAGCCTGTAAGAGTAGAGGCTTCAGCTAGTGCATGCAGGTTTTGTGGAGCTAGTGGGATGGGAAGTGATCAGGGGAGATAAATAGAAGGGAATTTAGAGACTGAAAATGTTTTAGATATTACTGCAGCATTCATTGGCTAAATTTAAACACCACAGATTATAATCAGGTAAAAACGAATTTCTGAAGGAAGATTTGTCTTCTCTTTTAAGCTACAATATACCAGTAAGTAATTGCATTCAGAATATTTTTCATGAATGCAATTTCAATACAAAGTGCTTGTAATTGTATTTTTTAAATCTACAGAAATTTTGAATAGGTTTCCCGTCTAACACTGACCCACATGAAAAATTAAAAATTAAAGGATGATAAAAAATATTAACCTGTACAAAAGCCATGTTCTTTAAGATTTTAAGAAAATGTTTATTTTCTTCTAGGCATTCAGCTTTATTCACTTTTTTTTTTTTTTGTCATTTTCAAGGTCAGTGTGCTTCTGTGCTTATTACTCATTGCTGACTTATGTGTGAAAGAGAAACATAACTGTTTGGAGGTATAAACCCCTAGTTTAAAATGAGAGAATTATTAACAATTTAATATGCAAAAATGAATATTTTTTTTAACTCACAGAACTAAAGCAGTTTGCTTATTTGTTAACCACCCCCACCAACACACATACATTTGGGGGCACTAACATAAATGTGGCTGGATCTCTCCCTGTATCAAAAGGTAAAAAGCAGGATTATAAAATTGATTTGGGAAGATAAACGAGCATATCTAATGATTTAATCCTGAATGCACCACTTTTTCTAGTCAACAAACTTTTCAACATCCAGAAAAGAGTTTCATATGCTTATGTGATCAGAATGTGGTCTATACTCCATGTAGCCTGGGAATTTTCTTCCATGGGAGGAAAAAACATCACATGCCATTGAATCAAAATAATATCATATGGAGAAAAGCTCCATTTGCAAGAATGTTAAATTGGGTGCCTGCACCTGGAGGCTCAAAAAGAAGCACATTATAAAATTAAAAAATAATTTGACTTGAAGTTCTAATGTGAGGAATATATGCTGTTGATTATTTTATATAGTTATTGGTGCTACTTGAAATGATTACTCTTTGGAGTCTTAATTCCTACCTTTCTCTGACGGCATGGTGGAACTGATTACACAAAAATAAATTTAATCTTCTTCCAAGTCATATGTTTTACAAATGCAGCTTAACTTTGGGCAATTGCATTGAAAATTAAAGGATTTTAGCTGAAGGAAAGTCGTTTTAAAGGCAGTGTGAATTCTAAGACCTTCCATTTCCTTAAGCAGTATCTAACCAAATAGATATGTAAAACATAAACACTCCACGTTTTTTTTCTAACAATTTTCTTCCTTTTCCAATTGAAACGAGGTCATAATATAATAATGATCTTTGAACTTGCTGCTGTTAACACTATCTCCCTGTTCTTTCCCTGGATTGCTGTTACTTTTAAAATAGATGCCTTGAAATCCATGAGGATCTCAGAGATTGTCATGGGAAGAATCTCCTAAGAAGAGTCCAGAGAGTTCTCAGAGAGAAGGGGAATCTGACTCAGGGCCAGTGGGGTCCTTGGTTTACATGATAGAAAATCTCAGCATTCACCAGTCAAAGGCATAAACAGAGGTTTGTTTAGGAAAGTAGATATACATTCAAGGGAGAATGAGGGCAGTCTTTAGAGAGAGATACCTGTGGGGATAAAGCAAGGGATGCCCATTAAAAAGAAAATGGGGCCATCACAAGAGTGTGAGGTGCATTTGGGGGTTTCTAGCTCTTCTTTTCAAAGGAAACTTGGTGAGGGGTGGGAATGGAAAGTTATTAAGGAATGATATCAGTCTGGTGAGCTTAAGGCAGGTTCTGGTGGTATGGTCAGTCTCCAGATTTTTAGTCTGATGTGGTCTTCATTATCTGATCAGCAGATAGTGCTGGAAAATCCCCCAAGAGATTTCTCAAAATATCACCTCTCTCTGTACTATATTTATTGAGGACTTAATTAAAAGTTCATAGGTAGATTCACAGATTTCCTAGGAATTTGGAAGTGACAGACCTAAAAGCAGAGAGACTGGCTTAGGGAGTGACAGGCCTGGAAAACTATGAAGAACTTCTAAATTAAAATCTTATTTCCTTGTCCTTTCTTTATGTCTCCTTCCTACTACCTATTTGTTTTTATTTTATTTTATTTTTCTATCCAACCTCAGAGTAACTTTTCCTTAAAAAGAAACATACCTTTCTTAAATCTATGTAACTTCATTTGTTGATCATACCTCAATAAAACTGAGGAAAACCAAACCTCAATTTAAAAAAAAAGATAGATGATAAACAGATAGATAGATTTTTTTAAAAATCCCTTCTAGCTATAGTTTGTTCATGTTGGCTAATTTCTAGTTACTGATATGTTATCTAGTTACTGGTTGAATAAGTAGTTGGAAGAGATACCATTCTTCAATATTTCCACCATTCTCATAAAAGCTCTAATTGATGCAAATAATTTCAAAAGCAAAAATGGTAAAATGCAGGAAGTGATACATTAATCTGTTTTTATTGTAACATATTTAACTGCACATTAATATATTTTATTTTTAAATAATATTAGTGTTCAACAACTGGCTCATCAGATTTCTAAAAAATTAACGGTTGGCTCTGATGGGGTAGCATGAGATGGCAGCATTATATCACTGGACATTTTAAATAGAAAGAAAAAGCAGTAATTACATAAGCTTCGGTTTCCCAACTATTGATATATCTTAAATAGCAGTTGAAATAACTTCCATTACCCTTGGGTACATTTATACATTACTCTTACATTTAATAATTTCAGAACATTTTGTACTGTAGGAACGGCATTGATATTAAAGAATCCAAAATTTTGTGTAGTTCAGCTGTATGTTTGATCCCCCCAGAAAGGCAGTTAGCTACCTGAGAGGAAGAAGAGGTAGCTCCTTGCACTGAGCTAAATTCAGAGTTCCCACTGCCTGCATTCACACCCTGGCTTCTCTATTGTTTTGTTTGTGTATACATTAATCTGTTTTTATTGTAACATATTTAACTGCACATTAATATATTTTATTTTTAAATAATATTAGTGTTCAACAACTGGCTCATCAGATTTCTAAAAAATTAACGGTTGGCTCTGATGGGGTAGCATGAGATGGCAGCATTATATCACTGGACATTTTAAATAGAAAGAAAAAGCAGTAATTACATAAGCTTCGGTTTCTCAACTATTGATATATCTTAAATAGCAGTTGAAATAACTTCCATTACCCTTGGGTACATTTATACATTACTCTTACATTTAATAATTTCAGAACATTTTGTACTGTAGGAACGGCATTGATATTAAAGAATCCAAAATTTTGTGTAGTTCAGCTGTATGTTTGATCCCCCCAGAAAGGCAGTTAGCTACCTGAGAGGAAGAAGAGGTAGCTCCTTGCACTGAGCTAAATTCAGAGTTCCCACTGCCTGCATTCACACCCTGGCTTCTCTATTGTTTTGTTTGTGTTTATTTTTCTTTAGGCAAGTTATTTAGTTTCCTGTGTCTCTGTTTCTTTATCTTGAAAAAGTGCAAAATAGCAGTCCTTACTTCCTAGTGTTTATAGTGTCCTTGAAATGTATTCAATGTTTAATAAAGTTTAGTTGTCATTTGCTTTAGACTTTTGGAAGGTTTTCCCCTTCCAAGAAAGTTCTTCTTTCTAATCCTTCCCAAATGCAAGAATTCCCCAAAGCTGCAAAAGTAATGTACTGAGAGGTCATTATTAATTTCTCATAGATAGCAGTCTTTTTGACCCTGGGTCCCTTGTTGATGGGAGCAGAGCTATACTCCATTAGAGTAGATTCGTATTAGACAAGCATGCATTTTTCTGTGTGTGTCCCTCCTCACACTCAGTAACCTCTTTGCCTTCTATACAATCTCTCCAGCATCTTTCATGGTGACTCCTTAATTTCCCTATTTCAGCCTATGCCTTCACATTCCTTTGCATACCAATCTTAACTTCGGTAATTTTAACAGGGTTTCATTTGGATAAAAGATGTAATTTCTCCCATCATTTTATTTTCCATAGTACCCAGTAACTCTAGTTAAGATCAACCACTTAATCCTTCAGTAAGAAATTACCTATTTTTCCATTTTTGTTTTATGAAAGAGAACAGCTATACATAATTTTTAAACAACTTCATTGATTTGGTAAAGATACTACAGGGATGTTAAAACTGAGATCCCTTTCTAATGTGGATGACTTAAGTTCCTGGAGGTTGTAAGATTTCATGATAGCTCCCATTTTAGTAATTGAGTTTAAAGTAATGTGTGTGTGTGTGTGTGTGAGTGTGTGTGTGTGTGTGTGTGTGTGTGTGTGAGAGAGAGAGAGAGAGAGAGGAGAAAAAGCTTACAAATGTGGATCAGAATTTTACATTACTTATGTTAGTACTAATTTCTTGAAAGATGTTCTCTAGTCATGCAGAGGATTTTTTATTAAATTCTCAAAGATTAATGCTTGCCCGGTCTCCTTTCCATTCGTCAGATGTCCATATCCTGTTCCCTCCCACCTGAACAAACAATATCAGTAACAACATTTTCTTTCAGTCCTCTAGCTTAAAGATGATAAGAAGATATGGCTAGTTTTCCTCTCTTGTTTGCTTTCTTGATTTTTGTTATTTTCCAGGGGGGGTAGTTGCCCTGAAGTTTGTCTCAGATCTCAGTACCATCTACTCTTAACATTATTTCAGTATGTATATGTTCTTGTATGTAGATTTATCATGGGAATTTAAAATCATACAATGTGAACTAATAGTAACCTCCACTCATATTTTCTTTTAGTTAGGTAAATCATTAGAACTAATTATAACTAACCAATATTTTACAAGAAGATCTGATACCAAGAGGAAAAAAACCACAATATTCTCATTTCTTTAATTCATCAAATGTATGTATATATATATATATATATATATATATATATATATATATATATATATATATATATATGAAAATAACAGAAGATTAAGATAAAAAAATCAAAATTCAAAATGACTTCTCCTAAAATGGGTGAATTGTTGCAACATATCATGCAAAAATCAATTTAATAATTCTTTCATTTTTCAACTTTGGATCAAAATGACTAATTTTTGTAAGCAATAGTTCTCAATACTTTCTTTTCACTCCTGCATTTAATTTTATTTTTTATTTAATGGGATCAAGTAGCTATATATACCACTACTGAAGTGTTCTTATTATCTCACACAACTAGCAATATTTATAACAACTAAATTGAGGCTATTTATGCCCTTGTAACATTTATTTGCTGGTCAATATTCACCTTAATTTTTGTTTAGACAGCCCTGTAAATAGCTTCTAAAATAGCCCCAAAAGATACCTGCCTCTTGTCTCAATGCCTTCCATTCAGTATGGCTTTTCCCAAAGGCTGGCTTCTGATGAATGAAATCAGTTAAAAATAAATTTAAATTTAAAAAGTATAAAACAAATTTAATGAGATACCACATTTGTAATTGGATATTAGCTTTTCATTGCTGTGAAAAAGTACTTGAGAAAAACAACTTAAAGAATAGAAAGGTTCATTTTGGCTCATGGTTTCAGAGGTTTCAGTCCATGGTCATCTGACTCCATTGATTCTGATTCTGTGGTGAGGCAGGCAATCATGGTGGAGAACCTGTGGTGGAGCAGACTGGCTCACTTAATAGTGCCTAGGAAGCAGAGACAGAGAGAGTTAGGAAGGGCTAGAGGGCAGAAATATCCTTCTTTCCGTGGCCCCAGTAACTCACAGTCTCCTACTAGGTCCCTCGTCCTTAAGTTTCCACCACTTTCCAATAGTGCCACAAGTTGGGGTTCAATATATGAACATTTCTGGTTTTAAAGTATGAGGTTGGGTTACAAAAACGTTGTTATTTTCTTAAAACTTGTGGGATGCCCCTCTGACTCATTTCCTCTGTGAGAAGTCAGCTGTCATGTTCTGTGCTGCATGGTGAGGAGGTGCACATTAAATGAACTGATAATTAAATGAAATAGCCAATGAGGACATGGAGCCAGTCAAGAGACATGTAAGATCTATAAGACCTGACCAACACCTTGAATATAACATTGTTAAGACTCTGACCTGAAACACTCAACTAAATGCCCTATTCATGATCCATGGAGACTAACATAATAAATGTTTTTGCTTTAAGCCTATAGGTTTTAGAGTATTTGTTAGTTATTATTCATTGATAATAAAGCAGATAGATTTGTGGCTTAACGAATCTTCTAATTTATTACAAGCATAATTTGCAATGATATAGCATTAATTTTCCAGATTCCATTCTGTTCTCTAAGTGACTATATTGAAACCACTGGTTTAGAGAAAAGAGTCATCATCTCACCCTTTTGGTACTTTTACTTCTCATTATATTATAATAATATTTTCTTTAAAAATATAGAATATTAGTTTCAATGGATAATGATCTAGTAAAAGAATACTTTTTTTTAAATGGATAGATCAACATAGACATCTGCATAAACTATTACTTTTCTTTAATTACAAAAAAGAATCAATAATAAATTAAATTAATATAAGTCATATGGGCATCCCTTCACTTAAAAACAGACTTTTTAATTGAAATTTCCATCCAAAAATAAATAGAGCTCTTAACAGATAAAGAAATGAGAAATTAGCCTATGTTAAAAAATATTGAATAAATTCTTAATCACACTATGAAAACCTTTCTGTATGTCAAAAAGCCTTATGGAGAACATGTGACTGGATTTTTATTGGGCTATTATAATTTGTAGGACATTCAGAGAGATGAAAATACTTCATATTTAAATTCTTCTCCCTTTCACTCCAGGAGGCTGCAATGGAAACTATCCATCCCTGTGGTTATATGCCCAAAATGGTCAACTTGAAGCATGCATAAACTTTACCAGATACATTTGACTATTTAGGGAGAAAATGCAAGAAAGTGAATTGTCTATTTTTATGTATTGTGTTTATTTATATTCATTGGGTTATGATTATATTCATTGTTTCCACAGAATTTGGTTCTGAATTTAAAATCATAGCAGTAGACCCTTTGATTATGGTAAATTGCTTTCTGAAAATGAGATCTATGAATAGGAAAATATTGTCATTGCAATCAAGTGACCTGCTGAAGTGTCCCCTGGGATGCATATTGGGATGGATCTGCTAGATGCCCTCTTGGTTTTCAAGGTCTTAAGTTCTAATTTAAGAGGCACTTCTAAGTGCCTCCTGTTGGCATAGTTCTTGTAATAAGATAGGAAGTTCTCTGCTAAATGTTTCCTCATAGTAAATGGGTAGGGAATAAAGAGAAGTTCAGAGGTGGGACTGTTGAAAAAAAGTGTTGTGTATTTTCCTGAACAGCTATATCTTGGAAGAGACTTTAATATCTGTCTAGGTTTTCCAAGAATACATAATAAATTGCTGTGAACTATATCTCACCAAAAATAAACATTTAAGGAGATGAGAGAGCTAATTACTCTGATTTAATCATTGTACATTGTATACATGCATGAAATTAAAGAGTATCCCTAAAAATGTATGGTTGTTTTGAGTAAAAAAGAGAATTAAAAAAAAAAAGTATCCTCAGCCAGGCATGGTGGCACATGCTTGTAATCCCAGTGGAGGATTACACAGGAGGATCACAAGTTCAAAGACAGCCTCAGCAACTTAGCAAGACCCCAAGCAACTTAGAGAGACCCTTTCTCAAAGTAAAAAAAAAAAAAAAAAAATATATATATATATATATATATAGATAGATAGATAGATAGATAGATATAGATAGATATAGATAGATATATAGATATAGACAGATAGATATAGATAGATAGATAGATAGATAGATAGATAGATAGATAGATATAGATAGATAGATAGATAGATTTGGCTCAGTGGTTAAGCATCATATGTTCAATCCCTGGTACCAAAAACAACAAAAAACTCTACTCAGCTTTCAATAAGTTCCATTTGAAAAGAATTATGTCATCCTATTGCAAGTTTCTTGTGAAATATTTATCAAAGAAAGTGCTTATAAACCTGATATGAGCAGGTTGTTTTATGACCAATAGCTTTACCTACAAATGAATGCTATTTCTTCTCCTATTAAATTCGAATTTTAAAAAATGCTACAATTTGGCACCACTGGAATTACTCTAGAATATATACTTGTGTGTATATGGATATGCATATGGATATATATGGTATACATACATAGAAAGAGAAATAAATATGAATACATAATATATATGCATATAAATAAATAGTTATCTATATAAAGAGATTTTAATCTTAAAATTATACTTAAGGCTTAATTTTAATAACATAATTTTATTAGTCATTTTAACATTTTCTAACATTTCCCAAAGGCTCTTTTATTATAAGAGTATATTTGATAGTATTTTTAAACATGTGAAGTTCTCAAGAAAATTATCTTTTGTAGAAAAGAATTTTGGCAGAATAGTTGTAATGAAAATAGAAAAATTTACAAGAAATCTCTGGAGGTATTCAGAATATTCAAAATAATATTGCTTTTAAACCTCAGGCACAGTTGAAGTTGGTCTTAACAGTATAGCATTCAGATTAGTTGTAACAGTGTATATTTAAAACAATATTAAAATAAAGATAAAATTTAAAAAGAATACAAATTTGTTTCACAGTTGTTTATAGCCCACTAACATTAACTTTTTGGTAAAAAAAAAAAAATCATACTTCTAATTCAATACTCTTGATAAAGTTTAGTTTTTTCCATGAGGTTTAAATGTCAAAATGCACTTTCCTTTAAATTGGTCTATTTTCAATCTGAAGACTATTTTTCTCCTGAATGAATGGTTGTGATTACAAATTCAATTGCTATAAAAATAATCTAGTGCCTAGAAAAAAATATATATATATAAGAAACAATCAGGATGTTAGATAAGAAATTTGCTTTATTGTGTTTAAAAGCAATAACTCAGTAAGTTGAAGGAAAGTGCTCAATGGACAATATGCCTCAAGAGGGATGAAAAGCACATTTATAAACTGAAAAAAAAATTTGCAATTTTAGATTAATGTGACAGAGGTAACATCACGGAGAAGAAACTCTTTTTACCTAATCAAAGCTAATCTTTTCCAAATTGACGAATTTTACTTCTTCAGAGAAAATCTTGCAATTTTAACATAGAGCCCTCCCTTAATCTCAGCAAGTTGTTTATCTAGATCACTTGATAGGAAAGCTTCTTCATCATATAACATACGCAACTCTGATTAAATAAAAAGTATACTTATTTTGAAGTAAAATTATGTTATTTAAAACAACCTTATAAAGAAAATAATATGTAAGCTGTTCAACATTTTTGTAAATAAGATCAACCACTAAATTGCACTAAAACTTTTAACATCCCATCTTTAGATCCCATATCATTTTGAGTAATGTTAATCAGAAAATTAAATAATCATTGAATGTTATTCTAAACTCATGTATTTAAAGATTTAATTTAAATTCAGTTTTTATAGACTAGGCTCATAGGAATATATCACATCCTTAACAATTTCTCACTAATATGAATTTTTGAAATTTCTAGCCATATGTCTGAAACTTACAAATAGTAGTGGAATATGTTATTTGGTTACAGATGTAATAATATAGTAAATAGGGAAAAATAACTTCAGCAACAAGTTTTTGGCCTGAAAACACAAATCAGGAGTAATATGATAGAAAATAATAGTGTAGACCAAGTTAAGTGGGCTGAATGCTTTGGGGTGTAGGAAGGTAAAAGAGCTTGAATTGAGCATCTATATGTGTCAGGCATTTTTAAACATACCCTCTATTCTTTATCATAGTTACAGAATGATAAAGTAAATAAATTTCTTATATGTTTTGCAGTTGAGGACACTGTGAACAGGTTTTTTTTTTTTAGCCAAGGCCACACAGTTTATACGTTCTATATCCAGTTACTTGTAGTGTCCCTGTTGAAATAGTTGAATAAGGCCTTCTTGGGATATTCAAAGGACCTTGCCATTTTACACATTCACATGTGGCTTCAATACCTATTCTTCTTTTCCTATACCTGATGGAATCATATGAGCAAAGCCATAGGGATATATGAAATATCATTTTGTATTTAGATAATGGACATGTGGCAGGAATCTGGATTATAAAGTAATTTGGATTTGGATCAACATGGCTGTCTGTAATTTCACTCTCTGGCTTAAAAGAAATCGTAAATATCAATATAAGGATTGGCATTTTATACTGCATGGAGTGAGGGACCCATCAAATATTTTGACTACAAGGGTAACCCAAACAAAATTATGAGCTGAATTTGTGAATTTTCTTAGTTTATTCCAGGGGGAACACATTCTCTAACATAGCATTCTTTCCAAAAATTGCTTAACTGAAATATATTATAGTTGTTTTATTTTGAAATAAGTTTATGTAATATAAAGTGAAACTAATTTCTGTACAAGTTTTCCTTATAACTAAAATTTTAAATCTCCTTCATGGTAAAAAGTAAAAATTTCCCTATAATGCTCAGATATCCCTGAGGGAGAAAATAGAAGTCTGTAGATGGACAATGTTTATAGAAAAGTTGAGGTTTATGTTTTGAGGTAGAAGGAAACTTGGAGTTTTCTCTAGTAGTCAACAGATATATGTGTGCACAGCAGTGAAGATAATACATAACCTTGGTGAGCTGAGAAGGTGACAACAACAACAAAAATAGCCAAATTCTTAACAAATGCAACACAATGGGTGAAAGGAAGATGAAGCTTGAAGTTGGGCTTTGTGTTGCAAACAGAAAGACCTGAAAGGAATGAGGAAGTGAGTTGGAAGCTTATCCAGCTACCATTTTAAGACAAGAACAAGTGCAAACTGATTTGCCAAAATGTTCCTGAAGTGCAAAAGCACTCCAGTTGTTCTCAGAGTATGTGATGGGATGGAGTATAAGAGAGAAGGAAGTGACGTTCCAGGGATGAGTGTCTGCAAGTAGCTACGGAGAGGCTAGAACATGTAGGATCTTGTAAGACATTGAGTTTGGCATATCCTTAGAGAGAAGGGAATTTCTTGAAGTTTTTATATATGACAGACATGGTTTTCCATACACTTTGAAAGGATCATTAATGAGTAGGGACAAGGACCAAAACAGTGATAGAATTTTTAAACTATTGCAATAATTCAATGAAGAGATATTGGTGGTTTGAAGTTTACTTGTAGTGATAGAAATTCTTACAGTGTTTAAACTTCAGTTCTGTTTTTAAGTTCAGATCAAAAAAATTTACCCTCTTAATGATGATCATTGGATTTACCAGTATACAAGTCAGAACTGAACATGACAATGGGTGTTTTCCAAAGTGGTGGAAAATTAGTTCTGATTACATTGGATTAAAGAGAAAATGAAGGGGACTAAAGGGAAGCTATGGTTATAAAGAGTTTTATTATTTAAGGGTATAAAGAAATAGAGCATTAACTGCAGCAGAAAGTCACTGCAAATATATCTTTTAAATGAGCCATGAATCATAACAAGTTCTTTTTCCAACTGAAAAAATCTAGCAGAAACAGAAAAACTGTTAATGTGGTAGAGTTGGTAGTCGAGGAGACAAGAGGGGATTAATGTCATCATATAAATATACTTTGTCCAAAGTAAGAGATGTTAGGTAGATTGGTAGATGTGATCTTAAGAGGACATGGACATTCTCTTTGATTATTTCTATTGGGGTTTTTACTATGTATCTATTGCCCTTAAAAACACATATTATTAAATATCATAGACTGAGCATTATACCTATAGTGAAGTCTGAGAAAAGGTGATGATCTGTAGGTTAATGAATACCTTTAGGTCTTTTGACCTCCAAACCAGTGCTTTTAAAGAAAAGAATTTAAAAAATCAATATTTATAGTTCCAGAGAATAATTGACAAATATTTACATCATTTTCATGAATCTAAGCTTTTAATTTCTTTTAATTTTTTATTACATATATCATTAATTTTCCTATGTTTTCTTACTATTTTCTAACTGGAGTATGCTAACTTCTCAATAAATATTAACTATTATAGCAAAACTCAGTTAGGAAATATAATTTCATGGTGGATATCAATTTATGACACTCACTTGAGACTTCAGACGTTCTTTTCAAAAAAAATATAAATAAAAGTCACTTCCTCAAAAGTTTGCTCAATTGTGGAAAAAAACATTCTACTAGGAATAAAAACTAAGAACAACCTAGATTTCCTGTTCAGCAAGTCAAGGTTGCATCTAATTTGCATTTCCAGGAAGATATCTGTGGATTTCTTAATAGAAATCTTGAAGGCCAAGAGAGACTGGAATGAAATACTCAAAGTGCTGAAAGAAAAAATTGCCAGCCTAGAAAAGTGTCCTCCAGAAACAAAAGACAGACAGAGCGTTTCTCAGACAAATAAAACCCAGTGAAGTCCATCACCCACAGAACTACCTTGGAAGAAATGCAAAAAAAGAATTCCCTAAGCTGAAATTCAAGGCCACTAACTAGTAACATGACACATGAAAGTTTAAAATTCACTAGCAAAGGTAAATATATTGTCAAATTCAGAATATTCTAATGTTGTAATGATGCTGTGTAAGTCATTTATAACTTTAGCATATAGGTAAAAGGATGAATGTATTAAAGATATCTATAGTTAAAGTAACTTGTTAGTGGATACACAGTTTAGAAAGGTGTTTATCATAATATTAAAAACATAAAATGTGGTGATCAGGGAGTAAAAGCACAAAGTTTTGCATGCAACATTAATTTGTTAAAGTTTAAAATAGACTTACAAGATACTGTGTGTAAGTTTTATTATAACTACAAAACAGACACTTTTTGAAGATACATAAAAGATAAAGAGCAAATAATCAAAACATATCATTATAAGAAATTATTGAATCACAAAGCAAGACAGAAAGAAAGAAAGCAAACTTTATCAGCATAATTGTCAGAAAACAATTAATAAATTGGTGATAGTAAGTCTTTGCCTATTATCAGTCACTGTAAATGTGAATGAATTAAATTCTCCAATCAAGACAAAGAGTAATAAAATGAATTTAAAAAAATACAAACCAGGCACTATGGTACACACTTGTAATCCAACTAAGGAGACTGAGGCAGGAGGATTGCAAGTTCAAAGGAAGCCTGGCAACTTAGCAAGGCCCTAAGCAGCTCAAAGAGACCCTGTCTCAAAATATAAAAAGGGCTGGGGGTATGGCTCAGTGGTTGAGTGCCCCTGAGTTCAACTCCTGGAACCAAAATCAAAACAACAACAAAAACCAACAATTTAAAAAAAAAAAAAACTTGCCTCGTATTACCCACAAACCCACAAAAACCTTATATTAGCTTTAAGGACACAAAGCATGAATTTGAAAGGATTTTTTTAAAAAGATATATTCCATGCAAATGTGAGACAGGAAAAAGAGCTGGGATAGTCAGATAAGAAACTTGGGTCCCTTCAAGGTAAGGCTTCTGTATAATAAGGCCGAGAGAGCACAGATGCAAAAAGCTAGGCCCCACCAAGTTCAGACCAATTCCTGAGAGGGTAGAAAGACTCACTGACAGTGAGACACTTGTTGCCTGGTGCCCAAACCCTCTCCAAAAAATGCACGGTAGCTTGATTGGACCAAAAGGTGTGTGAGGAGCTTGTAGATGTGGAATTCCTTACTCAGGATTGAGTCAGGGGCTAGCTTCCTTACCTCTGTAGGTTCATATAACCCCTGGACAATAGCCATTCATTGGCAACCCTCCCTTGGGACCCCTCCCCTTTCAGAAGGTGTGCTTTCTTTCTTTTTATTACTCTAATAAACCTTGTTACTTTGCTCTCCTGCTTTGTGTCCATGAATTTCATTCTTTGAATTCATAAGACAAAGAAACCAATCCCATACTCTCTACTATGAATGGAATTCTAAAAAAGAAAGGGTAGCTATACTCACATCAGACAAAATAGACCTGAAGTGAAGATCAAAATATAAGAACATAATACATTTAAAATCATAATTTAAAAAAAATCTATCACAAGAGGCAAAAATGTAAATGTAGACGATTCATTAAGATGATTTACCATTGTAAATAAATATGCATTAGAATGCCAAGGTATATGAAACAAAAATGGGTAGATCTAGAGGGAGAGATAAACTTTAATACAGTAATAGTAGGAGACTTTAATATCCCCCTTTCAGTAATGGACAAAATTTAGACAGAAAATCAATTAACACCAAAGTCACATTATACTTTAAGCCAAATGGACCTAGCAGATGTTTACAGAACATTCTATTGAATGGCAGCACAATACAAATTCTTGTCAATTGTACATGGATATTCTGCAGATAGATCACATGCTAAGCAATAAAAAAGGCTTAACAAGTTTAAGAAGATTGATCATATAAAACATGTATTATGAGTATGTGCCATGAAAGTAGAAATTAATAATAAAAGGAAAATTGGAAATTTCAAAAGTATGTTCAAATTAAATAACACATTCTGAGCAATCAAAGGGTCAAGAAGAAATTGAAAGGGAAAATTACCATGAAGGAAATGAAAATAAAAACATGAACTACCAAAACTTATGGGATGCAGCAAAAGCACTTTCTAATAGGAAAGATAATAGTGATAAAATCCAACAGGAGGAAGGAGAAGGAGAGGAGATGAGGAAGAAGAAGAGAAGGAGAAAAATGAATAAGAGGAGGAGAATGAAGAAGAGGAGGAGGAGGAGAAGGAGGAAGAGTAGGAGGAGGAGAAGAAGAAGGAGGAGGAGGAGAAGGAGGAGGAAGAGGAGGAGGAAGAAAAGGGCAAGCTGAAACCTAACTTCACAAAGAAGAACAAAGTCCAACAACAGTAGAATGAAGGAAAAAGCAAGATCAGTGCAGACATAAAATTAAATAGAGATTATAAAAACAATAAAATATAAGTGAAACTGAAAATTGTTTTTTAGAAAAGATAAACAAAACTGACAAAGTACTAGCTAGACTAAGGGAAAGAAAAGATAAAAGATAGATAGATAGATAGACCAGAAGACACTACAACTGATACTACTATTCAAATAAACTCATCCAAGAAATTATAAGTTTGGGTTTGGACTGACTTGGAATTTTCCTCTTTCTTCTACTATAAAGATATATATTATTAAGCACTGAAATAATACCAACCAAAAACCAAATTTCAGGAAGGCGTTTCCTTAGTTAC
Source organism: Marmota flaviventris (assembly GCF_047511675.1). NCBI lineage: Eukaryota > Metazoa > Chordata > Mammalia > Rodentia > Sciuridae > Marmota > Marmota flaviventris. The sequence goes on along the minus strand of NC_092511.1, from coordinate 32,409,598 downwards.
ATTCTCATCTATACTTATAATGAAAGTATACAGAAAAGTTACACAGCAATTAATCTTTTCTTTATAAAAGGAAAAGGGAAAGTAATTAAAATTCTTGAAAACCAAACAAAAGTATTGCTTTTATGACAGGGCATGAGACAACCAACCTCTGGGAGAAACTAGTAATTTCCTTTAGGACTGAATTTGAAAGCAGATATCAATGGACATCCACACTTTCTTAAGAATAACAGCATTTAGCCAGGTGCAGCGGCGCACTCCTGTAATCCCAGCAGCTTAGGTGGCTGCAGCAGGAGAAGACAAGTTCAAAGCCGATCTAAGCAATTTAGCAAGGCCCTGATCAACTTAGTGAGACCCTGTCTCAAAATAGGAAATAAAAAGAGCTGGGAATGTGGCTCAGTGCGTAAGTGTCACTGGGTTCAATCCCTAGAACCAAAAAACCAAACCAAAAAACAAACAAAAAAACCACATTTATGTGATGGCTTCCTCTCAGTTTTGACTTTCTTGTAGTGGAGAATTGGAATAAGGATGTTTTCTTTTTCCTTCCAATCTCCATGTGAAAAGAGGCAAATGGACCAAAGCCTAATTTTAGTCAGTATTTATTGGAATCACTCTATTCAACATCAAGGATTGCATACCACTTTTTTTTTAAAACTACAGGTACTTATAGGATGAAAATTGAGTTTTAAGAGACAAAGACAGAAGACAGGAAAAAAAATGGACTTGTATAAACCTAATTTTCATCAATTTGCATCGAACATGCTTTTAGTTCTAGCCTTTTGACTACATGGACCACAGACTACTTTCTATATAATACTAGCGTTAGAAAAACTATTGTGCCCTAACTAACTATTAAAGATTTTTGAAAGTCAAAAGGAGTCTTCTTGAGCCTTTTCCATGTTCACAAAATGAAATTATTTTATTCTTCTTTATTTTAATCATCTAAAAAAAAGCTCTGAATATCCTGTAAGATTTGCAAAGCAGAATTGCCTCAGAGTTGGCTTAATAATAATATAGGAATATCCAAAGAAGTCATTTGAAAAATTTCTTGTCTGTTCATTCCACATGCTCCACATCATTTATCGACCCACTAGCATGACCTCAGTTTCTGTGCTTATTATCATATCAAAACAAAAGGCAATTTTTATACACATTATATTTTATAAGGTTACATATGTATCTTATTACTTTATGTAAAGTATTGCTGGAAAGTAAGGAGAATTAAAAGCTTTGCAGTAAGTATGATCAAGTAGGTGAGAAAAATATGGAGGTCATCAAACGAAACAAGAAATGCTTCATTGATCAACTTTAGAGCATGTCTGGACAAATCAAAGTGAAGCAAAGTTTACTCTCAGATGACTGCAGGGTAACACCTCTGCTGGGAGTCAGATAGGTGGCACTAATCATCACAGGTGATCTATAAAAAAACAAAACTACCACCTAAGCATCAATCTCAATAGCACACATTACAATTTCTTATTTTGAGTGAGACTGTATGTCCAGAATATTAACCTGAGAGTTACATGTTTCATTCATTCTTTAATTTCTTAAAGCCTGATAAAGTTTTTATTACATTAGAAGCTGAATAAAGTATATAATATTTAATAGATTGATGTTTTATTGGAAATTATGTATTTAGTCCATTATTACCCATTTTACAACCCAGAGGAGAGATCAACTTCTGTGACTTTAATTACTCAGTTGAGAGTGACATCACAAGGGTTGTTTTGGAAAAACACATGTTTAAGCAAAAAACACACGGTGACTAATTCTCATTATTGTGTTCTAACTGTTCTCACTCTAAATATCAAATGAAGAGTGATCTAAAATTATAGCTCACTTTTGCAAATATACCAAAAACAACATTGTCTTTACCATAAAAAATTGCTCAGTTTTATCTTTAAATGACTTTCTGTTTTATCTTTATCTGATATGATTCTTCTTTTTACCAATATGAATGTGAGGAGAGGAGGCAGCCATATATAACCAACATGATGGAGTGGGAAACGGGTATAAACCTTTATGGCTTCAGTTTTGGGAGAAAAAACTGATAGTTACTTGAAGTGGCTGGGCCTTATGTCCCATGTTGTCTTCTACTTAAGAACACTGCTTTCTACATAGTGATTTAGGATTATTGGGTGAAATGGTGAAGTATTTCTCAATATAAAAAAAAAAATGTTCCAGTTAGTACAAATGTAAATGAGCAGGGGTCCAAGGAGATTTCCCTAAGATGGATAAGGGGACTTCAATGGGCCTTGTCAGGTACTTGCCTTCACAGGTGGTACTTTCTGGCTAGGACTGACTAAAACAATAAATTTCCAAGCCAAACCTTGAATAAGAAAATTATGTCAGTATAAGAGCAAGGAGAGCCGAAGAGAAAAACAGAGGCAGCCAAAAGCCTTCAGGTTTTCCCTGTAATTAAAGTACAGAAGCTTACACATTGGAAACCAAAGTCAAAGCACAAAGTAGAAAAAGAAGTTTGGCTAAACTTGCCAAGATTGGTGCTTCAGTTCACCCCCTGACTGGCTCACTACAGAAAGGTCTCCAGATAGGAGTGTGAGGAGGTTCCCCAGGAGAGAGTTGGAGACCTCAAAGCAGCCCTTGTGGGTTCATAACTTTTGTCTCAGAAAGGAATCTCAGGATACATTAAAAGAGGTACAAGCAAAGATTATTTTCAGGAAAGCAAGCAATAGAGCAGGTTGCACCTTCAAAGGAGAGGTTTGGGCACTAGAGAGTGAAATGCCCCTTTGGAATCTTAGGCTCTTCTTTTAAGGGAAACTTCTTAAAAAGTAAACCTGAGAACTATAGGAGTGATGTCAGCCTGGCAAGCAGGATTCTCTCACTCCTGCACACAGGGTGGGTCATAGTGCTCTAGTTCTGTTCATAATCTCTAATTTGATACCATCCAGTCAATAGATAATGTTTAAAATATACCTTATACCACAAGTCTCTAACTGTATTTTCCCTTGGCTTTATTTCATGTAAAGAAAATATGATGTGTCAGGTAGCAATGTGTGTAGGCAATGCTCTAAAATTCATGAGCTTTTGAAGAATTTAGGCTTGGGGAATAAAGGTGAGGGTGTTCAGGGCTTCTTAGATTTACAGTCTTTTTTTCCTGCCCTCTTAGTATCCTCTCTACCTATCCTTATTTTTTCTATCCTACTTTAGAACTACTTATTTTTATAAGAGTTCTTTTTATATTCTTTCAGAGAATTTAAATTGACTAATATGAAGTAATTATTTGAAATTGAGAGCAATCTTTCTTGAGACTCCATTTCAGAGGAAATATGAAGATATTTCTAAAACAACTTCTATCTTTGGTAGAAGAGTTACATGGAGGTAATGTATGTATAGAAAACCAGTGTCCTCCAAGTATTGGAAGAAGTTTTCTAATGTTTTGTTAAGTTCTTTCCAACCATATCCATATTGATTAGATAAAATCTCAAACTCTGGGAGGAGCTATATTTGTTGTCAAATGCATGTTTTAAAATCAGTTTTGTTCAGAAGTGAGAAAACCTACAGTCTTGGATTGTCTGAAAGATTTAAAATGAGACACAAGTGTAAAATGTTTCATAAGCATAATAGCCATCATGAATTAAGCATGATCTATGAGGAACAGTTTCTCATCAACTCTATACATGCCATGTGTAGATACTTCTATCACCTATAATTTGCAAATGAAAAGATTCAAGCATCAGCAGGGTAAATAACTGTCCATGTGCTCACAGATAACTACATGGTGGAGCTGGAATTGAGATCCATGCATTTAGGTTGTGGAGTTCACGTGCTTAATGATGATACTAATTATCTCATCTAACTCAACATTCTAAAAGCAAAGTGTTACCTATTTTAGATTCTTCTTCCCCCAAGAGATTTTCTAACTTTGTAACTGTGCTAACACAGAAGATGCATTGAGAGCAAGTAAAGAAAACTTTTAATTCATACTGAAGACTTAAAAAATTATTAATATCAATTTGAAATCAGGCTATCTCTTTTTTTTAAATGGTAAGTTTTGTTTAATATATAGAGAGCAAACAGATTTATAAAAACCAATTATGGTTCTAATGAGAAAAAAAAATTACTTAAATTGTGCCTAAGATGTTGCATTTCTTTAAAATTTGTTCTCTTGATTTTTTTTGTTTTAATTAGTTACACATGACAGTACAATGACCTTGACATATCATGCATTTGAATCAGATGAGATATAATATCTCATTTTTCTGAGTATACTGGTTGCAGAATAAAGGTTAAATGTAGCAGTAGGCCAAAATGTATCTGAAGCATTGGAAAATAGAATACAGAACAAAAGGCATCTCAAGGATGAAGACTTTGCTAGTTAAGGACAATCTTTTTATGATCTATATATGTATCACCTTTAATTAAGGATTGCTATGATTAAAAATGAAGAAACTATTCACTTTCCACTGATTCCTTGTGAATCAGAATTGTATCCATTTAAAATAGTAATGTTTGGAATCTGTTTTTAAATACATTTAACTTTACTAATTGTAGCTCAACAGTATTGAGGGTTTGTACCTTCCTTTTTCATGTAGTTTCAATTTTAAACAGAATTAAACTATTTCTATATTCTATGCATTAGAATTCAGATATCAGGAAGTGAACCACATGCAAAGAACTGAAAGCCAATGCTGTAAATAATTTTGTAATCTAATATGCAATGAAATTAAAAATGATTCTAATTTTAAAAGATGGGACTTCATATTTTTACCTTTTGGTACATAATTAGAAGTTTCAAAGATCTTGTCATGGATTATTACTGACCAGAGGATTAGAAGTGGGGAAGATATGTAATTCCTAAATTTCAGAATGAAAGGTTTGTTCTGGTTATTGGTGAATTCTCAATTTTCCTGTTCTTGAATACTTCCAAGAAAACTCTACAATAAAGTGGTATAAAGCTGTCATGAAGGGACTCCTCAGACATGGATTTTGAATTGAAAGTAAAAAATCTCGTCGAAACAGTAGTTCAGAAATGTACATTCTTGTTTTGCCCTGAGACTTTATGTTTTACCTATTCATCATCCTCAGATTTTATAGAGTTCTATGGTATAAAACTCAATCTATAAATAAAAAGAGGGAGAGAAAATCAATGCTTCCTAAACCATACTGAAAACTTAAGGAGTTTTACTTGTTCAGAATATATAGAATTCTGTTACCTAAGATGAACACTTTGGATATTTATTAACTTGTTGTTATTCTTACAAAATTAAGAATTCTGGGATTAAATTCATGCAAAAATTTCATTTTTCTTTGGAAAGTTTTTTTTTTTTTATCCAGAAAATTTTTAAGTGGAAATATTTCACTTTTTGCTCAATACCTGGAAAATATTACAAAATATAGATTCTATTGGCACCTTTTTTGGAAAAATTAAAAAAAATAAAATAGATTTATACTGAGTGAAAATTAAAACTAACCCATGTTTTTAATAAAGTAAATGTAGTTGGTCATTGCGCCTCCTAGCATACCAGCACACACTTCTCTCATTTCATGGACTCCAAGGCTTCATCATTTTTCTGTGGCTATTTCAAGGTAAAGGGGTGTCTAAATGGGCTGCATAAAATTATATTGTGTGCATGTACCAATAGGTAACAAGAAATGTTACTAATATTATAATTATAATGTACCAATAAAATTAAAAAAAAATTAATAGTGCATGCACTATTATGAGCCTGGCTGTGAATTAGCTTAATTACAAAGAAGTGTTTTATTCTGAATTTTGTTACTTGGTTTATTTTATTAAGCTTGACTTTATGGAATTTTTAATTAAATCCATATAGGACAACTTCAATTTTAAGTTATCTCAAATATATATACCAATAATATGTCGAGGACTACATATTTAATCTTAAGGTAAAAAAAATGCAAACTAACTCAACTAATAAATATTTACCTTAGTATACCTTAGATACATATTTTACATGAAGCAGTTATCTTGTACTGACTTGTTTACCAAATGCACAGAGATTTGAAGACTTAATTTTTATTGTTACATAACTACAGGAAAATTTTATACACATACTCACACATACATTATTTTTAAGCACAGTTCCAGTATGTATCAAGTTTAGTTACCATGATATGGTTAGATAATACCAGTCCCCAGAAAAACAGCTCAAACTTTAGCTACCACAGTTTATTAATTTTAAGAAAATTGTATAAAGCACAAATTTTACTATGATCCTTTGGTCCACAAATCATTGCATAAATAACAGATGCTCATTATGATCAATGAACAATGCTGTCACTTTTTTCCAGGTCTGTTCATGGGTAGTCATTGCCCATTTGTTATTCAGTTCCTATGCTGACGTCAAAGCATGTAGAAGTGTTGTCTCCTTGTTTCCCAGGGATACACCATAGAACATTGTACAAAAATAGACCTCTGAAAGAAAATTACCCAACAGAGTTGGAAAAGCAGCAAAGAAACTAAAAGTGAAATTTGAATGATATACAATGGACTTATAAAGAAATGGATGGCCTTACGAATGTAATCACTGGTTTTATTCAAAAGACTATATATATGCAGGCAGAAGAACTTAATCAACTCAAGTTTATTGAAATAGATGGGAAAAGTGATTGTGAAAAAAATATAGATGAACATGACCCAGAAGATATGGTGTGAGGGAAATATTCCACATAAAATGAACTCTTGATGACATTTTACAACATTTATTAAGAAACAAGACTGAAATTTTGGAAGACTATCTAAACTTAGCAAAGAGTGTGACAATTTACTAAGGCATAGAAAAAGTACTTGCTCAATATGGTTATTTATATGATGAGAAGAACAAGGGACACACTGTTCAAACCACCCCTGATAATGGTTTTGCCAAGAAAAAAAATACATTAATTCTCAGTGGTTTGAATACTGCAAATGACAGAATGCTGTGGTTTGAATGTTTGAATGCTCTCCAAAGTCCATGTTGAAACATACTCCTCAAAGCAACAGTATGAAGAGTAGGGCATTGGGAGGTGATAAAATCATGAGGGATCCTCCCCAGTGAATGGGAATAAGGTCCTTATAAATAGACCACTCACAGTTTTGTTCATTTTACTCTTTGGTCTTCTACTATGTGAAGATGCAGCAACCAGGCACCATTCTAGCAGCAGAGAGAGTTATTAGTTTTACTGTTTTTTTTTTTATTGTCTTCCCTATTTATAACTGATGATAAGAGAACTTGGAATGTTTTGACAAAAATTTTAAAGATAATGAAAAATCATATCTTTTTTATCTATCATGAAGTGTACTTTGCGCAGTTTCCAATTTCATGGTCATGTCATCACTGAAGACCTCAACCAACCTACAATAACAATTAAAAAATACATTTCTTATGCAGGTTCATTTCTTTTTTTCCTTTACTAAACTGAGAAGAAACGGGCTTACCATTCTGATTCTAGTATTAAGTTCTGGGTAAGAAACAATATCAAAAGGGAAATGCTTCCTTAAAGACAGATACTGGGAAAAGTCCTCAATGCCATCTGGTGACTTAGCAAGATTAAAATGAAGGTTTTCTTTGTACCTTTGTCTATAACACAGCAACTCATGGCCATTTTTAACAGCTTGAGAATCCTGTTTCTTCTAGTCATCTGCCAATGAAAGGGCCATCAAAAGTAAAGATTCTTAAAGAATTTCAAAAGTAGAGAATCTTATGTTCTGATGTTATTAGATATAATCACAGCAATTCAAACCACGCAGCCCAGTGAAAGTAACCAACTAGTGATACACACAACCTAGATGAATCTCAAAGTCTTATTCTTGATGAAAGAAGGCAGATACATTCAAATCATTGAATTATTCTATTTACATGAGATTCTAAGTGAACAGTCAAACTGATATAGTGGTAAAAAGCAGGTCAGCAATTGTCTGGGACATTGGGTACAGGGAGCGATGGACCTCAGTGATGCACAAGGAAACCTGTGGAGCTAGTAGAAATGTTTGCACCTTAATTGTGTCTGTGGTTCTCAGGTATGTGCATCTGTCTAAATTCATTGAAATGTACCACTTCTATGGGTGCAGTTTATTGGCTGTAAATTAGAATCATAGCAAAGACATTAAAATTAGACAGATTTAATTAAGATTTGAGCAAGTTCCAACTGGAGTGTGTCAAACCCTGGAGGTAATAAGATGTATTCTTTGAATTTTATAAGTTTTCTCCATTTTTTTATTTTTATGTTCTCAATCACAATGAAAACCTAGAGAAAATGAGTTTGAGCACTTTTCACAGATGATAGCTTCCTCATCTTGTCCCATTTGCTCTTGGACCACAAGTTCATTTGGTGCTATACAGAAATAGTATGATATTTTAATCACTGAAGTATGAGCAGAAATGAAGAGGTATATATTTTATATGTGAATTAAAATTTCCATTGAGTGAATATTAATCTATATTAACCAACCGACGAGTTTAAAAACTCAGAAAAACAAAAAGTCATTAAATCTACACAAAAAGTTATGCTGTTAACATCTCAACTCAAATGTTCTTGCTATGCTTCTTTAATAAGGTAAAAATTATTCTTTAAATTTTAATTTTACTTTTTGATTTTGCATATTATCTTGAAGATATGAAGATATCACTTTATGTCATGTGCATATATTTTTATGCACACAAGTTAAATATTGTTAAAATGACAAATATTTAAGTCATTTTTCCTTTAAAAATGTTTTCATTTCCAATTTGTTGAAATATAAGTTTTCAAAATAATCCCTAATGATCCTCTGCATTTCAGTGGTATCTGTTGTAATATCTCCTTTCTCATTATTAATTTTATTCATTTGAGTCTTCATGTTTTTTTCTTTTGGTTTATCTAAAGGTTTATCCATCTTATTTATTTTTTCAAAGAATCAACTTTTTTTTATCATTGATCTTTTTAATTGTTCTCTCATTCTCTATTTCATTCATTTTAGCTCTGATCTTTATTATTTATCTCCTTGTATTCATTGTTAGAACAGTTTATTCTTGTTTTCCTAAGACCTTGAGATGCTTCATTGTTATTTTTTTTTTTTTTTTTGGATCTTTCCAATTTTTTTTAATGTAAGCATTCATAGCTATAAACTTTCCCTTTAGAACTGCCTTTGCTATATCACATGATTCTGGTACATTGCATTTCTTTTCTTGATTCGCAAAAATTTTAACTTTCTTCCCTGATTTTTTAAATAATCTATTCATCATTCAAAAGTGTATTTTTCAATTTCCATTTGTGTTTATAGTTTCTGTAATTTTTTATGCTATTGGTCATTAATTTCATTCCAGTATGTTCTGATAAAATGCAAGGAATTATTTCAACATTTTGTATCTGCTGAGACTTCCCTTGTGGCACGAAACATGATCCATTTTGGAGAAATATTCATGACCAACTGATGGAAAAAGTGTATTCAACTGTTGTTAAAATGTCTGTTAAGACTAGTTGATTTATAATATAAATTACAGTGTCTGTGTTGATTTTACATCTGGATAATCTATCTCTTAGTAAGAGAGGTGTATAGAAATCGCCCAGTATTATCATCTAGGGGCTCCTTTGAGACTTTATGTCAAGTAGTATTTGCTCTATGTAGTTAGGTACATGAATGTTTGGTCCATAAATATTCACCATCATATATTCGTGCTTAATTTTTTTCTTTACCAATATGTAGGGACCTTCTTTGTCTTTGTTAACTAATTTTATTTTGGGGTCACTTTGTTGGAAAAGAGAATAGCTACTTTTGTTTTCTTTTGGGTCTTATATGGGCTTAGTGAAGAGAGGTTTTGAAATTTTTTTTTAAATGGGAAAGCTAACAAAAGCTATGTAAACCTGCAATTGTGCTGCTGCTGCTGCTGCTTCTTCTTCTTCTTCTTTAATCTTTGATTTATTAATTTTTTTAATGTGGTGCTGAGGATAGAACTCAGTGCCTCACACATGCAAGGCAAGTGCTCAACCACTGAGCTACAACCCCAGCCCACAACTGGGTTTCTTTAATATTTTTAGCGTGGTCAGATAGTTTTACAAACTAAAATCTCTCTGATTTTGCAGGAACAGGGCTCATACATTACATGTAAATGTGCCACACTAGAGATTAATTGTATGACTACATACTGTATCACCTAAGGCAAGTTAGTTTAATGATACAGGGGATTGTAATAGCAGCTCTTGTGAACTGTCCTTTGCTTTTGCCACCCCTCCTGCCTTCTGACCCTCCCTAATTCTTTTTTTTCTGAAAAGAAGCCCTTCCTTAAGTTTTAGTTAACCAACTCACTTCAGAAGGTTCAAGTCCCTTGCAATGTTCCAGCCACAGAAGAAAAGAGACTCACCTCTGGATGTTGAAGACTCCACGCAGTACATATAGCCTTCCGGTTCACTGTACCTCCTATTCCTCCTCCTAAAAGTCCTTCATATCCCACAAATCTGTTTCTAAATTTATAACCTATGATAGAACTTTGAAGTGAAAAGACCAATTTTTGATTTTTCATCAACCTATATCCTAAATTTTTGGTCACGGGGCAGCAGTGCTGATATTTGATTTCAGTAGCAAGAAGAGACCCCCAACTTTATTTAAATACACTGAATTCTGGATTGGCTTTTCCAAGTTATTTTTACCTTTCTAAATCTGTTTCATGTCTTTAAATGGGTGGACTAGATCTGACATTTTCAAATTAAAACTTTGATGTAGATGCCTCAGGGGCCCCCAGGGATTGGGCTGAGCAGGTGTTTATCTTCCTATCCCCCATCCCCATTAAATTGTAAAATACAGCTATTACAAATTTATATACTTGTTTCAGTGTGGTTATTTTTGCTGCTGTTTTTAAAGGAAAATGGACCTATAGATCTGTTTTTTGAGTGCTTGTATTATTAGAATGGATTATTTCTATGGTGCCTTTTAACATCTATAATTAAGCCTACTGGCAATGGAAATTGGTGTCCAGAACTTGTTATTACTGTTAATAATGACACCACCATGTCACCCAATGACAGACATTTTCAATATAATAAGTTCTCCACATAATACCAGGTTTGAGGCAAACATTTGTTCATAAATTGTTTTCTAGAGAAATGGAAAACGTTTTCTCACAGAAACAGTTTTTAAGATGAAGTGGTTAGACTTGATGAAAGAAAAAAAAAAAAGCTTAACAAAACAAAATTAACTGTCATAGAAAAACCTGTTTTCAGTAAATTAGAGTGGGAAAACTATTCTCACAAAAGGTATAATTAAAATTTAGTAACAAATCACTCTCACATATTGTTTTCAAAACTTTATAATTAACATTTGAAGACAAATTATTTTAGAGACAAAAATATTTATTCCGTTATCTTCTTTGGTTTCAGAAGTTATCTAAAGAGATATGAGGAAAAGATGGCTCTTTAATGAGGTTGGCATGGTGAAAAAATTTTCAAATATAAAATTGAAAACAAAAAACAGTACTCACTTAACTTTACTCAGAACAAGAGATTTACTCAACCCTCCTTAATCCTTATATCTCTTTCCAAAGTAAACTGAAAGAACTTGTATTAAAATTTTCAGAAAAAGCTTTCACCGTCTATTCCTGCCTCTGTATAAATATGTAGAATGTTTTAGTCTGAAGATGTTGTTAACTCAGGAACTAGCTTTATTAAGACTGATATATTGCTTATATGTTTTCAAATTTTCCCTTTGATTCAAAGTTGAAAAGTGAAGAAGATCAGTAAAGGGAGATATAGAAAAACAATTTAAGAGAATCTAAATAATTTATTCTATAGGACTACTGTATAACTTTTATGCATACTATTAGTTCTACTTTAAGTATAATATTTGAGAATAATTCTTAATACTTAACATAAAATTTCTTTCATTTATGCTGAAATAATTTCCAACTAATCATTACACTTGACAAAGATGGTTCAGAATCCAGTTTACTAGTGCATCTTTCGGTGTAATGAATCAATGAAACACTTCAAAAGTGATCATCACAGCCGGGCATGGTGGTGCATGCCTGTCATCCCAGTGACTCAGGAGGCTGAGGCAGGAAGATCCCAATTTCAAAGTCAGCCTCAGCAACTTAGCAAGACCCTGTACAATTTAGCGAGACCCTGTCTCAAAAAATTTCAAGAACAAGAAAATTCAAGATTGAGTACATAACCACAAGATTTTAAATGTTAGAGGAAATAAACTTCTTAGGCACTTATTTTTAGAAAGGTGTTATGTACTTTTCCAGGTGGAGGTGCCATTTTGATGTGAGTATGATTGATATATCACATAATATAATTCTATGTTGTTTGAAGGAGATAAACATTACCAAAAGTAAATATATATGCATGTAGCATATGAAAATAATAGCTTACAATTTTTAAAAATTTTTATTTATTTATTTTTAATTTCAGGAAAGACGCAGTATCTTAGAAACATAAATTTCAAAAGGAAAGAAAAGTGATTCCACATTCTGGGAAAGCAAAACCAAAAAGCCAAGAATGACATTGCTTATCAAAATGTCGGCATGGTCTTTCAACAATGTCAGCATTTACTTGGATCTTGTCTTCTTTCTATATATTCTTTCTCTCTGTGTAAAAGCTAAAAGTGATTGGGTGGAAGAGAGAAATATATTGTAGATTACAGGGGTCTTCAGCAGATATTTGAATCTCCTTGCTTTCTTGGTTCATTTTCTCCTCCTAATTGTATAGAGAATTCTACACCTAACCAAAGTAATTATTCAATATAAAGTTAAAATATAAATACCAATCTTAAAATTATACTTATATAATACATGTGTTTCCACTAATTGTCTGTTTATTATTATTATGTAAGATACACTTTAGACTTTCTCAATTCTTAGTTGGTTTTCTCAATCATTTAAAAACAATGACTTCAAAAAACTTAAAGCCCAGGTACCTGAGGCAGAATCGATTGGGGACTCTTGTCTCATCTTTTTTTTTTTTTCTTGGTACTAGGGATTGATCCAGGGTGCTTAACCACTGAGCCATACCTCCAACACTTTTTAAAAATATTTTATTTAAAGACAAGTTCTCACTGAGTTGTTTAGTACCTTGCTAAGTTGCTGAGGGTGGCTTTGAACTCGTGATCCTCCTGCTTCAACCTCCTGAGCCACTGGGATGACAGGTCTGTGCCACCGTACCTGGCTTTCATCTTTATTATATTAATGAGATATTTATTCATGCTGTTGAACATAACAATAGTTCATTCCTCCTTTCTAAGTAATATTCTTATAGGGAGATCATAGATTATTTACATGAGCATATTAGTGGTAATAATATGTTCCCACAGTTTATTTATTTTTGAGGGTGAAAGGAGTAGAATTTGTTTAAATAAGAAGAAAAGCAGCAGAGCTCTCCCAGAGCAAGAGGATGACCTGATACCATGTTGCCATTTAAGACACACACACACACTCTCTCTCTCTCTCTCTCTCTCTCTCTCTCTCTCTCTCTCTCTCTCTGTCTCTCTCTCTCTTTATTCAAGCATGTCACCAATAATTTTTTTTGCTACCTCTCATCTCCAAAGGAGAAGAGACAGTGGTGATACTCAACTGGAAAATTCCTATTCTTATGCAGTAGGATTATATGTTTTCTCATTGTTCTCAATATTTCAATTATGAATAAATAAACCATTGAGCTCAGAATTTAAAAAACACAGGGAGCCACTTTCCTTCCGCCCTAAATAGAGTGGCAGGATCCAACAACACACAAGTCACCTCTGGCAGCTGTGAACAAAAGAGAGATATGTTAACAAATATTTCAGCCCTTTTTCAGGTAGAAGGTCACAAGTCTTTGGGATCATACACGCAGGCAGTCATGATGAATGTGATTCGAGGATGCCTCTTAGGTGTTATTTGACTTGATATCTTCAAGGAACTTAACAATTTCAGGTTCAAAAGTTACTTTTTAAAAATATTTTTAGTTGTAGATGTATGTGATACCTTTATTTTGTTTATTTAGTTTTATGTGGTGCTAGGGATTGAACCTAGGGCCTCACACATGCTAGGCAAGTGTTCTGCCACTGAGCTACAACCCCAACCCCCAAATTACTTGTGTCCAATAGATTTTGTATGTCATTTGATTTGAAGACATATTCTTGACTTTTCCAGTAGTTCTAGTAATTTTTCAAACTACAAATATGTGACACATTATTCTATGAAATTAGCTTATCATAGTTTATTTTACATTATATAAAAACATTCAGATTTTCACTTATGAACCAGATGGCAATCCTTTCACTCTGATCTATGGTTACTATCTCAGCAAATAAAATTATATACTATGCAGCACCAAGGTAGTTCACATTTTCTTTTCTACAGTAATTAAATGTGCTTTGATTATAAATACATTTTAATGGGCTGGGGATATAGCTCAGGTGATAGAGTGCTTGCCTTGCATACACAAATTCCTGGTTTCAATTCCTAGCACCACAACAAACAAACAAAAATACATTTTATAAACCTTTAAAAGTATGATAGAATAAAACATTCTAAAATGTTAACTTTCTTTCTTAAAATTTTGGTTTTTGTGTGTTTTTCTGTTTCTAAAATGGCAATATGTATTCTCAAGGTAAAATATTGATTTTGAAATTCATAACTTTCATTTTCAATTGTAAGCATTCTGTTTGCCACATATTTTCTCTTATATATTGAATTGTTTATTTGCTCTTACTTCATTTGAGCCATTCCCTCCAAAATATAAATATAAAAGTGTGTGTGTAAATATATATGTGTATATATATGTAGATATGCATATATATATATACATGTATATTTAATATATATATTAAAGTTGTTCACATGAGAAATCATATTATAAATTGTATCTTATTAAAATTAATAAGACATCTGGATATTATTTATGATCATGCTTAAAGTTTAATAAATATTATTGTACCCAAGGTGGCTAAATTTTTCCCTTTCTTCTTAAGCTGCATGTTTGTGTATCACAGAGCAAATTCATTGCTTTAAAAATGAATTTACAAATAATCTATTTTAAACATTAAAAATTCATAGACTTTAAGATTATTAGAGAATGCTTACTTTATTCAAAATTTGGTTTTTAACTAATACATAAAACATAAAAGTATACTTATTAATGCATGCCAAGTAAAGTTTTGATACACATATATATTGTGAAACATTTAAATCATATCTCATCAATCATTTGTCATATCCCTATAGTAAAATCATTCAAAGTCTTTTCTTTTTGTTTTTTGAAATATATAGTACATAGTAGTTATTTATATTTTTAGTCATGTATTTATTATGAATTAATGTGTTATCTTGCATTAATGCTCTTTTTTCAATGATTATCTCAATATGCCAATGTTCTCGAATTAGCAAACAAAATTTAGGAAAGGAAAAGCCAGTATCTTGATGCTAACTGACTCTAGTGTACTAAGTATAGCTTTTTCCAAACTAAACTTACCTTCTGAGGTGAAAGGATAAGCACATTTTATGTTGTTGATATAAGAAGCCCTAATTTCATTTAGGCATTACCAAAAGCCTTTCATGATAACGCTTCTAGAATATTGGAGAGATTTGCATTATATGATATATACACTTAGAAGCCCCCAAAGATCTTGTGGATTAATGAATTCACAGCACCTTGAAGGCTGGTCTCTTAAGGCTGATACAGAGCTATCAAGACTTTATCAACAACTTAGAAAGATGAGAGAAAAGTCACAGTTATCAAATTTATAAATGACTGGAAACTGGAAAAGTTGATTAGCATAAGAAGCAAGATGCATGAAAATGTCTATGATTATGAAGGGCTCAAGTCAACAGGATGAAATTTGACAGGTATTAATGTAAAATATAGATTACAAACTAAATATATATATAAAAGTAGCAGATGAAACCAGCTTGTTAATAAATGTGTGTGAGGGGGTATGTGAGTGTGCATGTGTCTATGCAGGAGCCTTTATGTTTGTGGTGATAAAAGACTTAGTGGTTTTATTTGCAAATAAATTTAATCTGAACGCAGAATATCACATGACAGAGGTACCTGGAAGCTTGATTTGTAACTAATAGAAAAATAGTGTTTCCATCAAGGAAAATATCAGATTATTTGTGCAAGCTTAAGGTTGTACAAGTTGGGGATCACGTTTTACAATCAACAATAGGAGACTGAATAACGTTTCCATCTCTTTGAGCGATCACAGGTGATCTCCCACTGGGAAATGTCAATGGAGCCATTGATAATTCTTCAGTGAAATGTGTTTGATTACATGCACACAAAACATTACATACACTTTCAGAAGTTTTGCCACTTTCCTTGAACTTATCTATAAATTCCCTACGTGTCAATGGACTTCAGCTTCAAAATCTCTGATCTAAGACCAAGTGGAGAGGGTGTTAAGGTGGCTGATGCCCTAAGATGTGAAAACATTTAAAGGAATTGGAAATGTTTAGTCTGGAGTTAGGAAGACTGGGAGGATGGAAACAAAATAGCTGTCATGAAATGTCTAAAGATTTTTCATGTTCAAAAGTTATATTTATTCTCTGGATCTCCAATGAGAAAAACAGGAACATGAGAGAAACAAATGTTGTGAATGTAGAAATAGGATGAATGGGAGGAATTTAATTCAGCATTCAGTCAGTACTTTCCACATGGCATGCTAGACTGGGAGGGTGAATGTGAATATCAAATGAATAAAACATTGTCTCTTTCCTCAGGATGTTTAGAGAAAAAGTTCCAGCTCATTTTTTTTTTCTTTAAGAATTTAAAATATACACATGGCAGCCCTTTTATGACTATGAATGGTCATCTAAACTAGAGCAGATTATCATTAGTAAAAAAATGATGCTTTGAATGATCCCATTTAGTAATGTAATCAACACTATTTTATTAGGACTAATTTCCCTGGGAAAAATTAGGACATGGCAGAAATGTTTGAGGCTCACATAGCTCTTATTTGGAAATTTCCTTTGTTGACAAAGGTAATAACTGGGGCACAGAAGAAAACGTTTGCATTAGAGGTCATGGGACAGCTTGAGAAGAAATAATCTGGATTTTTTTTTTTTTGCCTCTTTGAGGATTTATCTTTATTTCAGTCTCTGTAATAGTCTGAAATTTTCTGCTGAAATTCAGCCTGGAAAGTAATGTTGGAACTTACATGTTCTCATGTGAGGGCTGGTTCCAGTAGGGCATGCTGTTTATTTTGAAATCCCGACTTGATGCACCCCATTCACAAAGCAGTTCCATTCTAAGGAAAGTGTTTGAGCTTTCCAGTGGAATCCAAATTTGTAAGCTTGAGATGGTCATCTTCCTGGGATATATCAGAATTACTATTATTCAAAAAGAAATAAGAGCAAAATTTGCTCCAAAGATCACTGAATCCAACAGGGAGTATACCTGAATTGGTAGATGTGCATTTTTCTTTGCAGTCTTGTCTAACACAAGTTAGAGTAATGACGTAAAGATAGGAAATTGTAAACGAAATGATGTCCCACTTGATTTCCTCAAATTAAAGTCTAAAAGTCATGCTAGAAGAAAACAAGATCAGTTCATTCATACTGTGTGTCCATTTACTATAAAACATCTTCTTATCTTGAATAGCATTTCTTTTCTTTTTTTTTTGGTACCAGGGATTGGACTCAGGGACACTCGACCACTGAGCCACATCCCCAGCCCTATTTTGTATTTTATTTAGAGACTGGGTCTCACTGAGTTGCTTAGTATCTCACTTTTTCTGAGATTCTTCTGTCTCAGCCTCCTGAGCTGCTGGGATTATAGGCGTGCACCACCGTCCTTGAGTAGCATTTCTGTACTCAGCAGATTATTATGAAAAACACAACCCTGAGCATACATAACAGAACAATAATTCTTCAAGAGATGAACATTATTATCAAACTGACTATGTCCCCCACACACTAATGAAATATAAATCTCTGAATCTGAAGCTTGGTCATCCTTATTTATTTATTTTTGGTACTAGGGATTAAATCCAGTGCCTGTGTATGCTAGGCAAGTTCTCTACCACCAACTAGAGAGCCTTTTTAAAAAATTCTATATCAATATGGGGTCTCAATGAGTTAGCCAGGCTAGACTCAAACCTGTGGTCCTCCTGCCTTAGCCTCCCAAGTAACTGGTATTACAGCCAAGTGCCATCGTGGCCAGTATCTATAAATATTTATGTGCAGCCAGGATATTCTTTTTAAGGGGACAAAGAGATGTGTGCACCCACTTTCCCATACGAGTTCATCCATCTGCAAAACAACGCCAAACCTGCCAGCATGTTGATCTGAATTCCCATCCTTCAGATCTGTGAGAAAAAATTGTTTATTGTTTAAGCCACCCAGTCTGTGGTATTGGTTACAGTAATCTGAGCTGGCTAAGTAAGACACTGATTATGTTCATCCCGTACCAAGTCCTTTGCTTCCAGTGTGTTTTATTTTCCTCTGTTACTGAGGTGAATAAAGACAGATAAAAACCTTGCCATTCAGATATTCAACAATTATTCACCATGTCTGTGGCTCAGTGCCAAATCCTAGCCGACATTTGTTGGGATACTTTGGTGGGCAAAACAGACTAGAATCAGCCAGGCACAGTGGTGCATGCCTATAATCCCAACAAATGGAAGGCTGAGGCAGGAGGATCACAAGTTCAAAGCCAGCCTCAGCAAATTAGCAAGGCTATAAGCAACTTAATGAGATCCTGTCTCAAAAAAAAAAAAAAAAAGACAAGAAGAGAGTACCTCTTTGTGATGGAGTCAGAAAACAAGCATTAAATATAAAAGCAAAAATGACATATTTGAAGAGTCATGCATATTAAGGAAAAATAATAAGTAGAAATAGTAAAGAGAATCAGAATGGCAGAGATGGGAGGGTGTATGCCATTTGCAATGTAGAGCAGATAATATGACTCTCAGAGAAAGACTTGAACGATGACTGGAATGAAGAGAGGGGGTGAGCTAAGCAGGTGTCTGCATGAAGAACTGTCTAGAGAGAGGAAACTGAGAACACAAAGTCTCTAAGGCAGGATGTTCCTGGAAGGTTTGTGGACCATCATGGTGGCCAGCATGGCAGGATATTGTAAGCAAGTTGGGGAGAGCAGAGAGGAGGCCCAAGAGGATACAAAGAGTCACAGAGTAGAGGGCCTTGTGGGCACTATGAAAGGTTTTGACTTCTGCTGTTTTCTGTGCTAGTCAGCTTTTTGTTTCTGTGATCAATATACCTGAAATGACCAACTTTAAAGAGGACAGATTTATTTTCATTTATTTAAAAAAATTTGTTTTTTCTTTTAGTTATACTTGACAATAGAATGTATTTTGACATCGTATACTTACATGGAGTATAACATCCCATTCTTGTGGTTGTGCGTGATAGGGAGTTACACTGCTCATGTTTTCATATATGAACATAGGAAAGACATGTCCAGTTCATTCTACTGTCTTTCCTATTCCCATCCTCCCTCCCTTCCCTTCATTCCCCTTTGTTTAATCTAAAGTATATCTATGTTTACCCCCCCTCTTATTGTGTGTTAGCATCTGCATATCAGAAAGGACATTCAGCCTTTGGTTTTTTTGAGATTAGCTTATTTCACACAGTATGATAGTCTCTAATTCCATCATTTACTGGAAAATGCCGTAATTTCATTCTTCTTTATGTCTGAGTAATACACCATTGTGTATATATACCA
Source organism: Marmota flaviventris (assembly GCF_047511675.1). Taxonomy (NCBI): domain Eukaryota; kingdom Metazoa; phylum Chordata; class Mammalia; order Rodentia; family Sciuridae; genus Marmota; species Marmota flaviventris. Next base: position 32,390,005 of record NC_092511.1, on the reverse strand, counting down.
CATTTTCTTTATACATGCATCTGTTGAAGGGCATCTAGATTAGTTCCATAGTTTAGCTATTGTAAATTGAGCTGCTATAAACATTGATGTGGAGGCATTACTACAGTATGTTGATTTTAGTCCTTTGGGCATATATTGAAGAGTGGGATAACTGGGTTAAATGATGGTTCCATTCCAAGTTGTCTGAAGAATCTCTATACTGCTTTCCGGAGTAGTTGCATCAATTTACAGTCCCACCATCAATGTATGAGTGAACGTTTTCCCTCACAACCTTGCCAACATTTTATTGTTATTTACATTCTTAATAATTGACATTCTGACTAGAGTGAGATAAAATCTCAGTGTAGTTTTAATTTTAATTTCTGGGGCTGGGGATGTTGGGGCTGGGGATGTGGCTCAAGCGGTAGCGCGCTCGCCTGGCATGTGTGCGGCCTGGGTTTGATCCTCAGCACCACATACAAAGATGTTGTGTCCGCCGAAAACTAAAAAATAAATATTAAAAATTCTCTCTCTCTCTCTCCCCCTCTCTCTCTCTCACTCTCTCTTTAAAAAAAAATTCTGTAATTGCTAGATGTTGAACATTTTTTTTCATATATTTGTTGATTAATTATATTTATTCTGTGAAGTGCCTATTCAGTTCCTTTTCCCATTTATTGATTGGCTTATTGTTACTATTATTATTATTATTATTTTTGGTGCTAAGGTTTTTTAAAAATTTTTTAAATATATCCTGGAGATTAATTCTTTATCCAAGGTGCAAATGGCAAAGGATTTTCTCCCATTCAGGACAGATTTATTTTGGTTCACAGTTTCAGAGGTTTCCATCCATGATCAGCTGGCTACAATGTTTTGGGCGTCAGGTGAGGCAGAACTTCATGGCAGAGGTGTGGTAGAGGAAAGCTGCCAGTTCATGGTAACCAGGAAACAGACAGGGGACAGGGAGGAAGAGACCAGTCACGAGAAACACTCTTCCACGCACATCCCCAGTGACTTACTTCCTCTACCTGCCTCCCAGTTTCTATCACCTCCCAATAGTCTGTTTAAATTATTAATCCATCAAAGGGATTAATTCACTGATGAGGTCAGGGCCCTCATGATCCAATCATACCCCAAAAGCCCCATCTCTGAACATTGTTGCATTGGAGAACAAGTCTTCAACAAAACAAGTCTTTGAAGGATACTTCATATACAAACCATACCATGCACGGGAAAATGGGAAGTCATTAAAATGGTATAATATGGTTTACTTTTTAAAATTACTTTAGTTGCTGGCTGAATCAAAAGCAGAAGAATTTTGTCAGAAGAATTTTGGCAGAAATAATGAAAGAAGGAATGATTGTTCAGATTAAGGTGGCAGCAGGATATCTGGTGTCAAGATCCTGGATATATTCTGAAATTAGAGACAAGAGAATTTATTTATGGATCAGACGTAGATGGGAAAATAAAGAGAGGAGCCACAGATCATTCTAAGTTTTTTTTGACTCAGGCTACACGAGGAATGCCAAATAGAAATAAATTAGTGGAAGTATTTAAAACTGTATAATAAGACTACATACTCTCAGGGATTAACTTACCCCTTCTGCCTAAAAATGTCCATTTCTGCTACTCTGCCGCAGTCTGGCTGCAGCAAAATAACCGGGGGGTGACGAACAACTTCTGTACATTGATACAGCAGGAGTGGAAGCCCTTTATTGTAGGACAACAGAGGTATTTATACATTCCACACAGCTTATCTTAATTTACATAAACTAGATACAGCAGTCAACCAATAAGGAATCTCCACACTTAATGGCTCGCTAGTGTTACTTCACAAACCACTCCCTCTGGCATTTTGCCAGGCCACATCCAGACTTGTTTACAGACTCTAACATTTCTCTGGCAAAATGCCAGGCGCCATCCTGACTTGTTTACAGACTCTAACACTACTCAAAAAAAGAACACTACTCTTAGCCCACCCTGGGCTTGTCTTGTCAATTGATTGCTGAGTTTAGAAATCATGGTATTTATGTCCTTTTAAACTGCTCATAGTACTTTCTTTGAAGCTGTGCATACCTAATAGATTTTTATTCGTTTATATATTTAGCAAACATGAATCCAGCCTCAGGCGATGCAAAGATGCTGTTGAGAAATTGCTAACAAGACAGATAATGGTGCCGCTAATATGGAGCACACAGTAGACAAGATAATTTGATCATGCAGGATCCTTCACTTAAACTTGACAACTCATTTTACCTCTCTCCCTTTCCTGGACTGCCTGAGTGACACCTTTTTTTTTTTTTTTTTAAAGGCAATCTTTCTAATTTGGCTGACACAGCCTAACTGGTCTTGGGAACAAATACCTATAGATTTAACACAGGTGCAGGCAATGCTGTTTCTCCATATATGAGAACACATAGAAAAGTCTCCGGCATTCTGTGAAACTTTAAGAACCTGTTGCATGGACCTGTCTACAACAACTCAAGCAAATTACTTCATTCTTTTTGAACAAGTTATATGAAAATGAGAGACATAAATATGTTTTTTTTATGGATACATTAATATAGTTTACAAAGAAATTTGACCTAAGAATGCTTTTCTTCTTCTTTGCTTTTCTTAATTGTGTCTTATCCTTCCCCCTGCCCCCCCAAAATGAACACTGTAGGTTATGTTTAATCATTGATTTATTGAAAGAACCATCTCTTCTTCCAATACGGCTTTTTGGTGGACCCATAGGTATTAGCAAAACTATTTCCACAAAAAGCCAATACTAACTTACTTAAATTTTTTTAATTTTAATTTGTCATAAGCTTTAAAAGACCAACACCAAAAGGCTATCATTAATAATTGTTATTTTCTATAGCTACAAACTCAGTGTTTTTCCTAGCACTTAAGGCTTTAATTATGATTTCCCTATCCCAAAGCATGTCATGAAATCTGATGAATTAAATGCAATACATGCAGCTTTTGATGAGATTTTTTGTCTGTTTGTCAACTCAGAGGACTTTTTAAAGCCAAAAGATAAAATAAACATATTACATGTTGAAACTTCCTTTGGGGGAAATATATATATATATGCCTAAATTTACGCATAGCAAAATGAGTTCCCAGAATATTGTTACAAAATATATTCCTCCATCTTCATTTCTCTCCCACCCCCCCCCAGCAATAACAAAAACAAACCAAAACAAAAATAAATCTTACAGGAAAACGACTCTCAGAGGGACGATTTAGCAATTTTAGTATGATAGGCATCATCTTGCAGCAATACAGACCTCCTTAGAAAAGTTGTGCCAGGTTCTGTTCAGTAGGCAAGCTTCTGCTCCATGCAGCATCACCTGGGCAGCACTGCTAGCTTGGACAGCAGCCTGTCATTCAGAACCCCTGGTGATGCACCAGCCACATGCAGGGCACCACAGTTTTCACTAAGGGATCTCAAGGGAAGCATCTGTTACTGTATGAATGTGCTTCCAGAGAATACAGAACATTCTAATGAGTAGGATAGAGAAGATGTGTGGAAGAAGAGAAAGAATAAGAGAGAGATTATTATATGAAAGCAGGCCTAGGGTAATCTTTGAAATGGATGACTGTGAAAAACTGGTTCTAAGTATCCTCAAAGACATCTGTGGAATTCAGAACAATTACTTATGCATTATTGGCAATGCATATAGTTTCCAATTGAATATTTGAATGATCTAGGCTATTGCTTTTGTATGATGCATGTATGTAGATATGCATAATTGTATGTACACATGCAATATGTGCACATAGTCCTTACACACCAGTATAGATGTGCAGATGTCTACTGATAGGATCCTGAAGTTTCTTAGATGGAGAGACAAAGTTGAGTCTATTGAGGTAAAGAAAACATGAGTCTATTTTGCCTGGTTTATGACCTTCGATACTCTCTTATTCCCTAAACTCATTTAGAAACTCAGTTTCAAAGGACTATCTCTGCTTTGCTCTGGAATGGTATGCTTATCAAAGAATTATGTCTTCTTCAAAGTTATTACTTGAGAGAAGAACAGATGCCAAATATAACGAAAATTCTGAATATTTGTCTTTTCTTCATAGATCAATTGAATTTTTTTAAAAAATTAAATTGCAGTTTTGGATGGCATTCAGTTTTCTCCTCTTCATATTTTAAGAGTTGGATATCTTGCCAACTATATAAAACAAGTTGTATTGGAATTGTAACACTTTAAGAAGTCTCAGATACACACACACACATACACACACACAGTAGGACAAAACTCTCATTAGCATCTTTTATCAAGGTCTCAATTTCCTCTCTTGCTAAATGTTCATAAGATTTCAACTTCTCATTGACTGTCTTCTTGAGTTCATATTTTGGTCTTTAAAGATCAATTTCATAAATTTTCTTTCTCTCTTCCTTCATCCCTCCCTATCTCTCTCCCTCCCTCCCTTCCTTCCTTCTTATACAAATTACCCTGTTCACCTAATGTCGTTTAAGAACTTATTTGCCTCTTAGAAACATTGCCATTTCCATCAATAGGACAAGACTGCGGCATGAAAAGTCCTTCTCCTTAATTCAAATAGCAAAAGCAGGGTTTTAAGATCTGAGTTGTAGCTAGTCACAGGAACTTCTATTTAGACCAGCCACCATTTTATCCTGTCTGTCCTCTCTAAGAAGAACATTATTCTCTGTAAGCATTCCTGACAGGTCTGGGAAGATGAATTGCCTAATAGTGTGGTGAAGAACAAGAGAAAAGAAACATCCCAGACTTCCTTTTTACTGATTCTCCAGATAATCCATGAAATTTAAATAAGGTATTTTTCAAAAAAGCACACTACGGCAAAGATTCTGGCTTACTAGTTAAACAAACAAACAACAACAACAACAAAAAAAAAAACATTATGAGGCAGAAAAACCAAGTGTCTTTTCTTTTTAAGGCAGAATTACTATTTCTTCAAAAGAAATTTGAAATAGAGACCCAATGTAAAATGTCTCAATAGCCAAAAGTGACAGAAGGGAAAATCAAGGATTTTGCAGCTCACTCCACATCCCTCAAAGGAAACAGAGACCTCATCAGAATCTTGAGGGTTTTCCTGACACAATCAGAAAACAACAGTCCTAAGTCATGCCCAACTCTGAAAGGCAAGGTTTAATGTATCTGAAAATCCCCTCATGATGCATTCTGATTTGGTGATTGCTTAAAGTCAGCTCTTGAATATCCATGCTTCAAAGCATATTTAAAGAAAAATACAGTGTTATAAACAGGTTCAACTTTCAAATTTTATGGCACTACTTCACAGAATGCTTTAGAAACTACTATATCTCATTCCCAAATTGAACTCTATTGCATCTTAAATAGTAATGGTAAAATGTGATCCGTTTCCAACAGTATCACTTCAGCGGCATTCTCATAGGACAAACATACAAGGAAACCAAAATATTAAACGACAGACCCTCCCCTGGAAAGAAGTTTTGAAACTGGTTGCATTCTGGCACTACCCAGCTGTTATGGTAATTTTCACCACTCTTGATAACGCCATCTTTTTGAAGATCACCTGGCAACTATGAAAGATGAAACTAGTTCTATGATTCAAATAGCATTACTTAAGTTTTATTTTTAGTTAAAAATTCCAAAAAATTTGACAAATTTTCTTTCTACCTTTTTTGTTGTTGTTTGTTTGTTTGTTTGTTTTTCCCTGTTCTGCATAAAACGTTGAATAGCTCCATGTTGATTTCAGAATAAAATCAAGGGTCTTCAACTTTAATTCAGACATCTTTTGGACAAAAATATATTTCCTACAGTCAGGTTGGCTATCATTTTTGTAGTACTGGAGACTTCCTGCCTCTACAGTTCTGTTGGTGTACACTCACCGTGACAGATTTCAAATCTCCCTCCTTATAGAGATACTAAATCGACTGCCTATCATATTTTAGAAATAATTTCAAATTCATATCCTTATTAAACTTTCTTAGTCCCTAGTCCTCACCCTGTTTTGAAGCCTTATACTATTTTGTTGATGGCTCTCAGATGGTTCATCCTTTACAGGGGAAGAGATTCATGCCTATGTTGAAACCTGTCAAAAGCTGCTGTTGGTTAAGATGATTTATTAAAACAAGTTTTCTGTCTGTAGAAAACCAGATGAATATCAGTGGAAATTATAGCTACAGAATAGACTTCTTCATTTTAGCTTTGAGTCAGTTTCAACAAATTATCAGCTTATGAACCTTTAGAAAGGGGAACAAAACCTCCAAAGACATATAATTTATCCTTGGAGGTAACATTAAAATAGCTGTGAAAATGGAGTAATGAGACAGCGATCATCTCTCCTCATTTCCACAGTAGTTTTGTTTATTTAGTTTAATTTTTACAGTTGGCAGTTACGAATTAGAGGCAAAGGCATATGAGAAAATATGCCAGAGAAATATTGGACTAATCATTGGTTGCCTTTCATTGGGCTCCATGGACAGCACATCAGGAGAATAGAGCTGAAATGGACAAGAAATTTCAGCACAAAATAATTTCAACCTTGAATTAAATTAAAAAGTGATTTCAACAGAAATTTAAATACAAGCCAGTAAGTTACTAATTATAAAGTAAACATTACAAAAATTGAAAGTTACTTGAAGATCTTAAAAACCATGTAGGCGTATTATTCTGTACTATTTGTATATTTGATAATAATGTATTTATTATAAAATGAATTTTATAATACTATAACTTTATAGTATTAGAAAATGAATTATTCCTTGAGGAAAACTCTCTTGAAATGATAATGTTCATACTATAAACTGATAATTCAACCAAATATGAATAAACATTTTGAATAAATCCAGAATGGTTTTCCTTTAAACTCCATGAACCTCTTCTCTAAGTGCTGCTAAAATTATGAGAGATTTTATTTAATTTACTGCATTTACCAATCCATGATGACTTAACAAAGGCTCATTGGATATGTGTGTAATGTTGAAGCCTAGAGTGTCAAAAAGCTATATATCATTATTTACATGATTCTGGTGTGAAATCCTGTTCATAGTCCCCCCCTCCTCTGGTGGGAGCAGCCATCTCAAACTTTGGGTTTCTTCTTCCCTTAGGGCTCATGTGCTCTAAAGACTTTAATCCGCTGGCAAACGTGTGAAACAATGATAGACAAATGGTATGTCTAACCTGAGCTAAAAATGGATGGCCCGTACCAGTCATCTCTAGCTGTTTTCCCTGAGTGAACATTTCCTCTCAACCTGCTCAAGGAGAGATGGACAGCTTATAGTTCTTATTTCAAATGGCTTCATTTACTCCAGTGACCCAAGGAAAAGAAGTCCCCACTTCTTTCACTTGCTCAATATTATATTAAAGGTCAGCTGGAACATAATTTCTAGAACCTTACCAGAAATCTTCACTTATACTTTAAAAACAACTCAGAATTTCCAAAACCTTCCTGCGTAGTGGATGTATCACATGCTATTTAACTGATTGCTCTCTTTCTCCAATGGTTTTAAGCACCTGTGGATTTCAGCTGTTTGGTCATCAAGTACTTCATTGCTTTGCTTCCTTTTATGCTTCTTGGGACCTGTTGAGTTTCCAGAACCTCAAAATTTATATCTTTCACCGAATTGTGAAATTTTTCAGTCATTATTTCTTCAAATACATGTTTATGCTCCATTTAATGTCTCCTTAAAGGCCTCCATCTATTTGGCATTTCAATATTATCCCACAGGTCCTTAACTTTCTGTAGATTAAAAAACATTTTTATCTGTTTTTGAGATTGGACTTTTTTTTATTTTTCATTTTTCGAACTATCTTCAGGTTCATTGGCTGTCATCCATATTCTTCTGGTAAGTCCATTCCGTGTGAATTTTTAGCATCAGATATCAAGCATAGTTTTAGCTCTAGATATTGTATGTCATTATTCTATTTTAGTCCTATGCCGAGTTTTCTTACAACTCCATCATCCTTTACCACTTTGAAAGTGCTTAGAATAGCTACTGGAAGCCTTGGAGTCTTTTTTTTCTGATCATTTCAACATCTGTCAGCTCAGAATTGGCCTCTGTTGATTGTTTTTTTTTTTTTTTTTTATCTTGAAAATGTGTTGTCTTCTCCTGCTTTATTTACATCAAGTAATTCTTATTTTTGTATCCTTTGTTAATGTAATCTCATGGAGATTCTGAATTAGTTTATATTTATTATTCCAGAGTGTTGAGGTTTTGGTTTGTTTTAGCATGCAATTAACTCTATTGGACTCTAATTGTAATTTCTGTCTCTTGGATAGCAATTAAAATCTCACTTTTTGTTATTTTTTTCCCCATTAGCAATGCAGTTTAATACCTGCCCCACACATGTGTGATGGGGCTCAGTCAGAGACCCAGGTAGAAGTTTTCACAGAATTTAAGATTTCCCTTGCTAATTATCTGAAAAAAACAAATACAGTAGAATTGCCAAAATTGGAAAGAGGAATAATGAGGAACAGCCTGTCTTGTCAAGTTAAAATATAGCATAAATTCCTATAATTAAATAAGCAATTTTTATCATTAAACATTTAATAACTGAAAGAAATTAATTCTCAAAATAGACCTAAATAGACCTACATGCTCATTTAATGCTTAGTAAAATTGGATTTTAACTCAGTGGGTTAATTGATCTATTTTCTAGAACTTGATAAAACAAATGCCTTGCTTACTGGAGAGAAAAAAGAAACGAAAAGGTCAATTCATAAGTCACTAGCTATTCTGAAAACAATAATCTAGATAGGTCCAATACTCAAATATAACTGATATTTTTCTGAATAGTTGACATATACTCGTGTTTTGTGGATGTACAGGAGCTCTGGAAAGATACACTGGCATGAAGAGATGTGGAGTGGTGACTGCAAGTACTGCCCATCAACTATCACACACGTTTGGAAGCCCCATGAGCTTAGCACCACATTTTAAATTATGTTTTAGTGTGTTCATTGCCAGTTAGAAAACTCAAAAGTAAGGGAAGGTGGGTGATCACACAGGAGGAGGAATCTGGTCACCTATTGCTGGAAAGATACCAGTGGTGAAAGCGTTACCAGCTGCTACAAGAAGTCTACCATCCTAGGCAGAGGGTTGGTAGAGGATGGCAGCAACACAGCACTTAAGAATAAAATTGAAGAATCTGTTCTTAGATGACAGAATGTCCTCTTTTGTACCACAGGACATATTATCTTTTTATTTGTTGAGATTTACGAGGCCAAAATTCAGTCTTTGTTAAGATGGTTTTAAGTATTTGAAGTAAAAAAAAAAATATTACTTTTCCCTTTTGGGAAAAATATTCATTGTCTCTTCTTCCCATAACCATTTTTCATTCATCTTTCAGCCTTGAGAGCTGAATTTACATCTTCCTTTGTGCTATTCCACATAGTGCTTATATGTTCCTTGTCTTTTATGTCTTATATGTTTTGCCCTCTACCTCAACACATTTCTTGCTCTTCGCCTTTAATCCTCACTTGGAATCTTGGAAGAGTGGGTTCATTTGTTAAGTGATCTCTGCCAGCTGTTACCATTTTCTCTCTACTGACTTTGTCCTTAGCCCCTACAATCTGATTTCCTCCCCAGCAATTTTCTACTCAAAAGACCTAATTATTAAAGCCAAAAATATGTTTAGAAACAACGCTTCAACACTTCTACCATGCCCATGGTCACATTCTTCACAGCTATTTACAGTACATGACTCATCTTTTTTTTGTCCTCCTTAATCAACTCCACTCTCCTATCAGTGATGATAAAATCCAACCAATTAAACCATTCCCTAAAATGTCAGTACTCATATCTAAAATACTCTGCCAAATTTCAGATTTAAAAGAGGGAAGTTTGATTTTTCAAGGAAAAAAATTACCAAGAGAAAACTGTAAGTATTTTATAAGTATAAGTAGGAAAAAAGGCAAATAAGAAATTTGCAACTTGCATCCTGACCTGAAACTTTCGAGTTGAATGTGGCAGCGTCCACTGCCCCAGATGAATACCGTAACCTCAACAGCATTCTTAGGCTTATGGTTCATGGTCTAGTGGTCAAGATAACTTTTGTAGTCTCTTAGCTTTTGTTGAGAAAACATCTTAAAAATTTTCCCCAAGCATTAAAGAAAGTAGTAATCAATATTTAATAAAGTGTCCCGTCCGGCAGGACACATCAACGTGGGCAGCGAACCTAGATGGGGAGGAATGAAGGGACAAGAGACACGAAAGGATGACAGCAAGACAAGAGTTCTGATCAAGCTGCAAACTTTTATTGTTCACACAGGGGTATTTATATGGTGGGGATGGGGAAGCTCTCTTATCGGCAGTTGCTGGATGTCTGCACAAGGTGAGATAACCGCAGGATGTTTCAGGAAGATAGGTTTCAGGAAGATAGGTGGCCGCAGGATGTCTCAGGTGAGATAAGTAGCTGCAGGATGCCTCCCAGGCAGGATGTCTCCCAGGGGGCTGTCAGGCTAATCTTTGAAGGAGAATTTCCTTCTAGTCCCTGACAATAAAGAATTTCAAATGACACTTGCCTAACACCAAAAAATTCTGGTGATTCTAATACTTCTTCTTTACTCCCATGGTAGAGTGAGCATGTGAGTGTCAGGAGGAGAGAGGCTGATTCATTAGTTTCGTAACCAAAGTGGAACTTTATATCCACAAAGTTTATAGAAATTTAGGATGGGCCAAATCTCAATGAAGACATGAGACAGAATTTAACATTCATAATTTTTAGATTGTTATTATGTAAGTCAGCTTTCTGTCACTCTTAAAAAATACCTGAGAAAAAAATAACTTAAAGAAAGAAATATTTATTTTGGCTTATAGTTTCTCAGTCTTTGGTTGGCTGGCTCCATTGCCTTTAGGCCCACAGCAAGGCAGAAACATCATGGTGGAAAAGTCACAGTGAAGGAAAGCTGCTTGTCTCAAGCAACTAGGAGAGAGAGAGAGAGAGAGAGAGAGAGAGAGAGAGAGAGAGAGAGAGAGAGAGAGAGAAAGGAACTGAGGGCAAGATGTTGTCCCCAAGAGCATGCCTTCAAAGACACTTCCCTTCAACTAGGTTCTGTCTCCTACATTGTCTGTTACCTCTCAATAATCCATTCTGCTATGAATCCATCAGGGGATTCATCCATGAATGAGTGTAGTGATCCAATAACCCCAAAGCCCCACCTCTGAACATTGTTTGTATTCAGGACCAAGCCTTCAATACGTGAGCCTTTGGGGGGCATTCCAGATCAAACCACAATAATAATGAGTGAGTTTTATTAATAAAATTCAGAATACCTGGTCAACTTTTATTAATATATTTGTAGTTGGGAGATTTCCTCTGAAAAATCCAAAGTATATGACCATTCTGGATAAAGGCCTCATAGATGCCCTTCCAAAAAACATACCAGCAACACACAAAACATGATTCAGTTAGATGAAATATTCAAGAAGACTGTTGCATGCTGCGAACAGTGCAGCCAAACTAACAGGTTCCAGCAAAGGGTGATAGGAGATTGGAAGAAATAAAGAGCCAACACATGCAGATATTGAAGATAAAGCTGGGATCAGATGGAGTGCTGCTCTCTGATGGAGAAGCAGGTGTAAAGAATTACACCAGCAATCTTTATTATATATGTCTTTGAATCAGATTAAAGACTATGCAAGCATTATTCTTTATATTCATGAAAGTTAGAGTTAGCAATAGTATGCAGCTATTTCCTCAGTTACAATCCACAGTTGCAGTGTGAAATGTTAGGAGCATTGTGTAGTTCTCAAGAAAGTCCATTTGTTTAAAGCTACTAATTCTGGGCAGATTTAGGAGCAGCAGAACTGGTGAAACATTGTAGTTATCATAGGAAGGACGTTCCTTCATTCCCAGGAGCTGCTGTGCCTAAGAATAAGGTCGAAGCTGATAAGACTCTAACATGGAGGACATTTCCATAGCAACCAGGCATCCTATGCCTTAGCTCAGAAACTTTCCCAGCCACCAAGTATGCATAGCCATGAAGTCATCAGGGACCCCAATCTCAGACACTGGTCTCCTAGTCACTGTCATCGCTCTGCACAGTCCCAAGCAAAGAGACAAAATCTGGACATGAATTCAGGGCTACTACAATGAAGGGCAAGAGGGGCAGGAGGTGTCATGGAAGTTCTTGCATGCCATCCAGATGCCCTCTTTGAGAGGTACTCATTCTCCCCAGCCACCATATGCAATGCCTGCTCATGGCTTACAACTGCATTCCTTCCTGGGAAGTGTCTCAAGATGAAGAGATATGCCATCTGCAAGTGTAGGCTTCCTCCCAGGTAGCCTCATCTAATGACTGTTGATTTGGGGGTATACAAACCCAGCCCCTTGTTTTATGTGGAACAATATGAAAATTTTAATGTTCCAGAGTCACTGTGGGATGGAGGAGGCTTCTATTGCAGCTGCAATAGGAGCTTCTCCTCTTACCCAATCCTGCATTCTTTACTCCTCCCACTGCAGATATTGTCACTGAAAGCCACTCTGTATGCTAATTTCTGTTTCAAGTTGTTTCCTGGGGAACACAAGCTAAGACAGAGGTTTGGGTTCCAGTTCTATTGTGGGTCAGAAGAATGTAATAGTAAATGTTGCAAAGGGAGAGTCCAGGCAAAAGGGATTCCATAGATATGTGGTGCTTCTTGGGAATCCCAGATCATCCCTGGAATTTCCATCTCAGAAGTACTGGAACGGTGTATGTTTAGAGAACTACTAGGAAAAAGGAGAGCCCATCAATCTTGCTCACTGCTTGAATGCAAAGATGACTTGGATTCCCAAAATTCGAATTCTAAACATGATTTTGCTTTTTGTTAACTATGCATACTATAAAGTGACTTCTGTGATTGCTGATTTTTTTCCTCTTTAATATTATGTGAGAAAATTTGTGAAGAGCACAGTGACTGTAAAAGAAAAAATAACCATCTCCTTATATTTCTGCAAATGTTACTTCATTTAACTTTCCACATAATTATATAAGGCATCCTTTTTTTTTTAACAAGGATAAGTAAGTAATTAACATCAAAGTGGTAGAAAGTAGTGAAGTAAAAGAAATGAAAGAGTCATGAAATTGTTGGTAGGTCATATTTTGGAAGGAAGAAGAGATCCGATGACACAGAAGGATAAGTAGCTTTCAGGGACGAGCAGGAACTAGAACAGGGGTCTCCTGGGGGCTCTTACCACCCTCTAAGCCCTACTATTCAATAAATACTTGATTAACTTAAAAATTCATCATATGAGGCAGAAAGAAAAATTTCCATCATAAGCAATAGCTTAAGTGGAAATGACTTAAGAAAATTGAAACAGAAGCCCCCAAAGAAAATCATTTGGATTAATTGGGGACTTGAAACTTCTAGAACCATGTTGTTGTAAAATTTTTACCGTTATAATTCCACACTTAAAAGAAATGCCTTAGTCACCTTAGCAGTAGTTTGAACAATGTGATGCTATGTGGGAGGCACTGTTTTTTTTCTAATGGAATCTTCTCTTTGCTTAAGTGGTCATCAACTGAAAAAGACATGGAGGTTCTTATCAATATTGGGGGGTATAGAAATTAAGAAGGAATAAATCCAATTTCTTCAGCTTTTGTAGGAAGATTTCTCTGTTCAGTAGCTCACTAACAGTGCGTTTCCTGGTTACATTGTATTAATAAAATAGGAGATGATCTGATCTCTAGTTTTATTTTTCTATTTATACCTTGATGATTAGTTATCCTCGGTAATCAAATAAAAATTTTTTTCACATTTGAATCCTAGTAGAATTTTAAAAACTGGGATACACTGGGAGTTAACTTAGTCACCTCAATCTTTGCACACTGTTTTCCCACAGCATTTTTTCCCTTCATTCATTATTGTAGTAGGAGGAGCACAGTAATACAAAGGAACATAAGGAATATCCCTACAGGGTCATCCAGGTGGTAGATCTGGAAATAATTTGGGAATAGGATATCAATTCTGAATCTAGTTTTCCGTTTCGTAGGTTTGGGTATCTGCCACTATTGCTGAGATGGCCAGACTCAGGGATATGGACTCACATTAACCAATATCTCAAGAAAACAAAATGTAAACATATTAAACTTCACTACAAAATTTAGTGATCATATAACATGCGATTGTCCAAACACTAATTCTTTTATTCACTCTCAGAAAGCTGCCTGCTATTATAATTAGAAAGTCATTTAACTAGAGTGATGGAGTTGGGTAATTTTGGTGGATCCTGGCATCAGCCTCTAATATTCCATTGCATCCATCTCCGCACTGGGTATGTATGCTAAGCAGACTCTTATGTTAATGACCATAGTCCACAGGACTCTCACCATAGGAAATAAAGGAAAAAAGGTGTTAGCTTCTTTTTTCTGAATTAGCATTTCTGTATTTCTTTAATCATCTGTCCACTTTCAATGCATATTCTTTTATTTCTAATTTATTAAGCATTATGTTAGTCACAATTTGAAAATGGTAATGTAGTTATATTTTGATAGAAATAATACCCTCCTTCTTTGATTAGGACCACCCATTTCTAAGAAATTATTTCTTAGGTGGGTGTTTTTCCATGTGGCTGACTTCATCCATTTACATATTGATTTTCTGCAATCTATTCTCAAAAGTTAACAGATTTCTAAGTTCTTAGGAAAACATGTATGTTGGCTTATCTCAATCTTTTGAATGTGATTGAGATTAGTTCATTTATCATTAACTGTCTTGTGGTTAATTTTATATTCAGATTTATATAAGGTTTTAATTAGGTCATCTTTTACATCGTTCAAAATCCAAAAGTAAAAAAGAAAAAAGGGAATGAAGAAAAATATGTCCCTAACTCTTCTTTCTTTTTTCCTTTATCCACTCTCTCCATCCTATGAACACCAATTAATTTTTACTACATTCTTTTTGAGTTTCCATATGAATATGCAAATATGAATAGATATTTTCCTAGTTTCCCATAATTATAGAATTGCTAGGTAAATGCTCACACTACTCTGCAGCTTGCCTTTTAAATATAGAAAAGCTATTTAGAAAACTTTCCAAATTGGTACATAGAAAATTGCATTATTTGTACTGGTTTATAGTATTCCAATAATTAGTATACCATGATACTTTCAACCAGTTCTTTATTAATTAATGTTTATAGGTTTTTCTATTCTTAACTTTTACAAAAATACAATGAATAATTTGAAGATATATCATTTAATCCATGTGTAAATACTAATGGATTTGCCATACTAAGGTACACATACCATTTGTTTTAACAGATATTACCAAATTTGTTCATGTGTTTTGTACCATTTTATATTTTTGCCAGTAATTTATAAAAGTATGTTTTGCCTGAGTTTATAACCTACTTCCCTTATTTGCTGATTTATTAAATAGAATTTAGTATCTCATTGGAATTTAAAAGATTAAGAGTACAATTAAAGTTTTCACTGAACAAATATTTATTAACTACAGCATACCAGTATTAATCTATGTTTGGGGTATATAATAGTGAACAAATAGAAAAGAATTTAGTATGTGTACCTGATATACATATTATTATATATGCATAGTAAATTATATTTCAGGTGATAATAATTGTTTGAAGAAACAAAACAGAGTAACATGGAGGGGAAATGACAGTCAGGATAAGCTTCCTTGATGAGGTAATTTTTGTGTAAAATTCTGAAGATGAGGAAGTAGACTCAAGAGAGATATGGGGAAGGTAAGTTCCAGGCAGAAGGAAGAACTAGTGCAGAATTCTCAAGGTGGAGAAACTGGACATTTTGGAGGAATAGTAAGGGGTTCAGTTTTGCTGCAGCAGAACTGGGAGGGGATGATAGAAGTTGTCAGTGAGGTCCAGAGAAGCCAGAATGCACAGGCCCTTACAGATGACTTAAAGACTTTGGCTTTCATTTCTGATAAAAAAAAGGAAGACCGCTGAGTAATTGGATCAAAAGGTGAACATAATCTGTCATACACTTTTTTTTTTTTTAAATTTCCTGTAGTTGCTATTTAGATTAAGTCATACAGAGCAAGGGTAAAAGCAGCAAGCCCATTTAGAAGGCTAATGCAGCAATCCCATCAAGAGGTTATGGCAGCTTGGGCAAAGGTAGTGGTGGTAGAAGTCCTTGTCAGGTTCTGGATAAATGTTGAAGATACAGTGAATCGGACCTAATGAAAGATTGGAAATGTGGAGTAAGAGCAATTAAAAAGTAAGTTTAAGTCCAGGTTTTCTGGCCTTAGCAACTGGAAAGAAAGAATTGCCATTTACTTGAATCATTTTTACAGTCTCTTTTTATTTATCTTTCCCCTTTGAATTTGCCATTCACTTGCTGTCTTTTTTTTTATTGTGATTATAATCTTTCGCTTAAAGCTTTCTAGATTATCTATCATTTATCTAAAAATTATCCCTTTATAGGTAATATGAACTGAAAATGTTAATTTATGTTTTTCTATGCTCATGTTATTTCTGTTGTTTTGATTTTCCTTCATTCAAGGCATGAAGATCTTCTGTTTAAAATTATTTGAATGTATCCATTTTAATGGTTGCTGAATGTTTAGTCAAAATTGAACATATTATTCCTCCTCCAGAGTAAGTAATGAATTACTTTATGGTCCTATTGGATGATTTTATATTTTACATTTGCCTCTTTATTCCCCTAGAAATTTATTTTGGTGAAAGGTGAAGGTGTGACTTTGACCATGTCTGGATGACTATTTAGTGTCCCTTAACCCCTTGTACTGAACTGTCAACTTCACTGATTATATATCCTGCTTTTCATAACCAAGTGTCCTAAATGAACCTAGATCTAATTCTAGCATTTCTATTCTATTTGTTGGGTTTTTGCTTCTGTACATAAGATCAGACATAACCATAAAATCTTATGTTTGAGGTTTCATAATTATTTTAATAAATGATGACACTAATCTCATCTCTGACTTCCATTTCATAGTATCTTAGGCATTTTATTTTCCATTTGAACTTCAAAAGCACCTTGAGTAATTTTTTAAAAATTAAATGTTGGTATTTTATTGATATAAAAATAAAACTATAAACTAACTCAGAAAGAAATTTTATATATATATATATATATATATATATATATATATATATATATATTTTTTTTTTTTTTTTTTTTTTCCCTGCCTTCCTACAGATCAGGATCTGGGTTTACTTCTGTTTCAGATCTTCATCTCTCCTCCTCCTGCTCCTCCTTCTGCTCCTCTTTCTGTTCCTCTTCTTCCTCCTTTGTTTTCAAATATTCATTCAAATTGGTCTTTTGCTTTTCTTGTTCATCATCAGAAGCAAAGCATGCTTTGGGTTGCCTGATATCTAACTTATAGATAAGCACAACATATTTAGGTGCTTTTTTTCCCCCTGTGAGGTTTGGGAAATGCTAGGACCTGAAATTTTAATCTGATAGTGGAAGTAGAAACTCTGAGGAGATTCATTAGTTCACCTGAAATAGTGCATCTCAGGTAATATGCCTCATCCGTGCTTGCAGGATATCATTATGTTAGGGATCAATAACTTTATGAAGGGCTTACTGTGAAACTCATCAATTGTTTGCATTTATAACATGGCAAGGTAGGAGCAGATTTTAGTGACTGAGATGATAGGGAGTGAAGAAAAATGAACACAACTAAACAAAGAACTTAGACGTGCTGGGCGCACACTTGCAAGGGAAGGAAGATAGGGAAGCAGCAGAGTTCTTGGGGCAAGTCTTCACAGCTAATGTTATTATTGAAATTTCCTTCTGAAGAAAGAGGAAAACAGAAAGGTCATTTACTCACCAGGAACAGAAACCAGCTCTCTTAATTTCCTGTATTATCTTCCCTCACGTAACAGTCTGCCTGATGCAGAACACAGGAAAACAAAGAAAGATGCAAAAGAAAACTGTGTTGCGCTCTTTATTGAGTGTCTCTAAAGATTGGATAATGACAGGAAGAGTTTTGACATTTTTGCAGAAGATTATATGGGAGGAATCCAAAGAAAAATCCACTTAGCCTTGGTTCAAAGGCAAGCTGACGAAACGTCACAGCACTGATTTCCTGAATGAACTCTCCTGGGCATGTTCCTCTCTCCATCCTCCTCCCTCCCACCCATCCTTCTTCTTCCTAACATATCACCTTCTGCTATTTCTTTTCATAATTTCTTTCCTGCTGATTGACCTTAAAAGAAAACATACTGAACTTAAACTATAAGCTATAAAAATATTAGACTATTTATTCTGGCTCTCATTCAAAACATAGGTAAGTCCCTTCTTCATAAGAAAAAAGAAATAAGGGTTTATTTTTTTTCTCCCTTCTGGTTATTAGAACAAAGACAATGTAGTGAATAATGAAATAACCTCCAAGCATGTCTTTTAACTAAATGCCCAGCATGGTACTCCCATACTCAATATTTTAATTGGCTACTTTCATCCTCTGGAGCCCAGAATAAGAATGTTAATCTTATTTTCCAGACATTGTTAGCACGGTTTGGCATTTTTCTAATAAAGCCACAAAGCTCTCAGCCTTTCATCATAGCTTTCCGGTAGGTTCTCCAAACCATGGTATCTAATTATCGTAGCCTGGAAACATCACCTCCCACCCCATACAAGTTTCCCTGAGCAATTTGCTGAGAGGAAGGATGACCGTATTATATTTCTCAGACTTTCATGTAGCCAGACCTCTCTTAAATCAACTCACGGTTTTATGTTCAGTCTTTGAGGGATGGTAGTAGGGTTGCTATTTCTAAATCTCAAAGAGCAATTTGTAACAATAAGTAGAAATGCCTCCAATAAAGAAACTGTTATCATGTTGATTAGCATGTGGATCAGATCTGGATGAGAAGTTAGGTGGAAAGTGCCACATGAGATGGGATGTCATCCCCCCAGAGCAAGCCTATGGAAATGTGATTACATTAGCATTGTTTTCCCATATTTTCTGTTTTAATCCTTGTTAAAATGGAAAATAAATATCTCAGGATATTAAAATATCTGGTAACTGACAGCATTGTCTGTAAGTCAAGATGCCATTTTTGTTTTGTTTTGTTTTTGTTTGTTTGTTGTTGTTGTTGTTATTGTTGTTTTGTCACATTAGTCATTCATCATTCCCCAAAAAATGGATAAATATTAATCTTGAGATTCCTTTTTGAACTTCAAATGGCGAAATTTAGGCTAAATTAATTATAGTGAAATAATTCTTATATCTTTCCTTTTTTATTTTGTTATGAAATACTTCTTGTTCATACTGTCCTTAACAAATAAAAGTAGGAGTGAAGAATAGATAGAAATTCAAGTCTGACAATTATAGCTATGCATTAGAGGAAATATCTGAATTGCATAGTCAGAAAAAGAGGAAAGAGGAACTGTCATCATCAGAAAGGATGAGATACAGGGGTTGAGTTTTCTGAAACACTGACAAAAGACCAACAATCAAATCTGGTGGAGGATAGAATACCATAGCATGCCCCAGTGTTCACCTGGAGAACCTATGTTAGAAGAGAAAAGGAAGAATCAAAAAATGGTGACCATCTAATATCTTCAAGAAATTTCACATGCAGCATCTCATTTGTTTTTCAGAGCAATCCTTAAAGAGATATTATTTTCATTGTATAGACTGAGTATCAGAAAGTTTAAGATGTGTCTTCCCAGTTACAGATCAAGAGGGTGGAAGAACAGATTTGTTGGATTCTGAACCTTTGCACACCATCTCAATCTAAGACTCAATTAAATGTAAAGAAAAAAAGTTTAAATCTTGCTATAAAAGTTCTTTAAGCAGATAATTATAATCTTTGCTAAGTTTTTAAATCATTAATTAAATGCATATTTATCAGTAATTCTATGAGCCTGGAATATGATAATAAAAAATAGATAAAATATGTTTTTTAGAAAACTCTCACAGTATAGAAGGAAAAATAAACCATGAGCAAGTAATTAACAGTGTGATAAATGTCTTCAGAGAACACTCACAGATGGTCTAGAAGTGCATAATGTCTCATTTAGTTAATGTATAGGCTTCTAAAATATGAGGATCCTAGAGAACAAAAACAAGGTTAAGAGAATAATTCTATAAAATAAGCCCATTGTGCTGACCCCCACATGCTTTCTTTCCCAAGAAGCAATGGCCTACGTGAACAGGGCATGTCACATTCCTCATCAAAGTACCTGTTAACTTCAGGAGAAATGCAGACCCAAAATAATGTTGATAAGAGGGACCTAAGTTACCCTGAAGAAGGAGATTTTTGTAATCAGATCCTGAAACTCTGGGAGATAAGAATAAAATCTGTAAGAATGCACGATTAAATCTAACTATAAAATCTGTAAGAATGCATGGTTTAAAATCCAATTAGAACCAGTCAGCATGGACCAGGGTAACCGAGAGTTGCCATAACAGTGGGGACTTGAAAGTCTGATGTCACCTTGCCTTCAGTCAAAAGTCAAGAAGTGGACCTGGACAGGACTCTCTGGAAACTTCTTTGGAGTCCCCAATAAAACTCGAGTGCAGGAGACGCATGTTGTCCCTAAACAGTTTACCAAGGTTACCAACACCTCCTGGGAATCACTGGTTCCAGCACAAGGAGTTGCTAGTAAATGTGCCCTGGGAGGCTCTTTTCCTGCATTCTGGTCACACAGGCAAGCTAGGAGGAGGAGGGAGCATGGAAGAAAGGAAACCTAAACTCTATAAAGGAAAACGGCACACCCTCTCCCACTGGGCACCAGCTCTGGGTTCGTGCAGGTCCTCTTTGGAAGATTCTGTCTCTGAGGTTCTCTCTCTCTTTCTCCTGCCCTTCTCTCCTGACTCTTAAATAAATTCTGCTTTCTACACATGCCTTGGTGTTTCTTGAGCATTTTATCTTCAATATCAGGGGAACGAGAGGACTGTTCTTGGCTTTCAAGATCAGTATCACCTTTTCTCTATCCTTTCAGTAAACTCATTCCTGTTACTCTGAGCAACATGCCTGAAATCTTTCAGACTTGTTCACAAGAATCGGGGTTTAAAGAGGGGGGTCTTCTTATTCCCTTGTTTCTTGGAAGGCCCCAGCTCTGTAACAGGGACAGGGGCTGAGATTGTGTAATCACTTTTAGGGGTATGAGAAAAACTCAGAAGAGGGTGGTAAGATCTCTTATATGACTGTGTTCAGTTAAAAAGTGAGAGAAGACCCAATTTTAATTGGGTTAGGCAAAAAGGGAATTAATTGATCGTGGTGAACATTTCAATTTTATGCATGTTCCAGGCATAGACCAATTGGAGGTCCCCAAATATGTGGCAATGCTTTACCTCTGAGCTCTGCTTCCCCTGTATTGACTCCATTCCAATCCCAGGCAGAAATAAATCATAAATAAGCAAAATATATCTTGGAATGAGAAGTGACTATTAACTCAAAACTTAAAAATATGTATACAGAACAATTTCTTTGCATATCTCCTCAAAAGTAAGTTTCAAAACTAGGTTAAATGGATGATGTCATAAGAAATTAGAGTTTTCTAAAATTTACCACAGTAGAGATAAAAAAGAAAAACGAAAAAAAATCTCAATGGACAATTTCCAATAATGAGAAAGTTATAAAGAAATTGCTCCATAATAAGTACTAGAACCATTATTTATATTCAGTAATGTTCCATATATATTCTCAATGTCTTCATTAATGAATAGAGATATAACAATAAAAGATGAAAATTAGAAGAAAGAGTCCAACATCACAATAAGAAAATAATGCAACATGATCAGATGGGATTTATTTCAGGAGTGCAAAGCTAAGTTTAGCATTAGAAATAAGTTTCTATAATATACCTTATTAATAGAAGTGAAAAGAACATGCATATGATTATGTTCTCACAACCTAAAAAGCATTTGACAAAATTGGTTGCTATTTCCAATTTCTCAAGGAAATAGAAACTGATGCATACCCCTTAGCATGATAAATGTGCAGACCTCATTGTAAAAATGAAAACATAACATAGGGAAACACTAGAGATAGATCCTCTGAAATCACAGACAAATTAAGAATTTCCATCACTTCCACTATTATTAAATGGAGATAAAAAAGATAAAAGAAATGATTAGGAAAAATATGAGGTAAATACAATTCCATTCACCATGATTATGACAATAGACCTAGAAAATTATAGAAAATCTGTTAAACTAAGTTAGTGGGATCTATAATTGGCAGAAGGAAATGGTTATTTTATATATATGATAATTTAATTATCACATATAAATAAATAATATAATTTATAATAATGCATACATGATGTGTATAAAACATACTTTATATAATGCATAAACAAAAAATCTTTTATAAGATGCAATAGAATTAAAACCACATTTTATAATAACAAGATAAATTATTTTTTAAAATAAGAAGACATCAACATCATATAGCAGAATTCAATAAGACAAAATATCATTTATTAAAAATATTAAACTTTTAAAATATTACAAAGAAGTTTTGCAGATTATAAAATGAGAAATGATAGAAGCTATTTAATAATAGGCACACACACAACCTTATGAATAACAGATACTTGAGGGAGGAGAAAACAAGGGTATAGAATATCCAAACTGCAGTATGTATCAATTTGGCTGTGACAATTTTTATGATTTTGTTCAAATGTACCATATTTCCACCTACAACTTATTTTTCTATTCTGTTCTTGGTTCTTTTTCTTTTGGATTTACTCATTTTATTTTTACCTCCTTATTTACTTATAAGCTAAAGCCCTTTGGTTCTTATTTGGATTATGGTATATGGATTATGCTTATTTGGATTTATGGTATATGCTTTTAAAAGTCTTGTAGTCTAGCTCCAAACAATACTATCTCACTTCTCAAACAGTACAAACCTTACAACTTCTATGTTCCCCTTTATAGCATTTTTGGTGTTATTTTCATTTATTTTGTTTTGACTTATATTTTAAACCCTTCAAAGGTTACTATTCTTATTTTAAATAAGTTACATTTAAAAATATTTTGAAATTAATAAGTAAGAGGTTTTTACATATTCACATCTTTACAGTTTGTGTAGCTCTGTCCTGGTCCCTTTGTGCTGCTGTTACAGAATACACAAGACTGGGTAATGTATAAACAATAGAAATTCATTCTTTCACAGTTCTAGAAGATGGGAAGTCCAATATCAAGGATCCAGAAGGTCTGGATCTTGAGGTCCTATTCCAATGGTGGTGTTTTCTCACTGTGGCATCTGCACATGGTGAAAGGAAGAAGGGCAGAAGGACTGAATGAATTCACGTAGCAGAAGAGCAAAGTGAGGGGAGCTCACTCCTGCAGCCCTTGGGAAGGTGCTAGTCCACTCATGAGGGCAGAAGCCCATGGCCTAATTACCTCCTGAGAGTCACACCTCTAATGCCATCACTATAGTTTTTACGTACAAAATTTAGAGGAGACACATTCAAAGTATAGAATATCCAAAATTTTTGTCATTTTCATTTTTCAGAAGCAGTTTCTTTGAAATAACTTTTAGCACTGGTCTGACAAATTCTTTAAATTTGTTGTTTCCTTTTGAATTAATATTAATATTACTGATATGGTCAGGTTTAAATCTCATATTTTAAAAATTAACTTTGTATTTCTACCATTTGTTCTTTGTTCTAAAATTTTCTTCCCTTAAAATTCATTATTATTTTCATTTTGCTATTTTTGTGTGATTTGTTTACTAAACATAACATTATTTTACTTCTACTGTTTTCTTTAGTGTAAAATACTACATGTATTTAATTTGTTACAAATGAACTTCAAGTAATCCTTTCACACTTAAGGAATTTGCAACAATATACTTCCCTAAACCCCTCTCAGTCTTGGTGCTATGCTTTCGCACATTTCACTTTTACGTATGTTCTAAGTATTACAATACCTTGCTATTGTTTTTACTTTATTTATTTATTTATTTTTTTAATTTTTTTTATTGGTTGTTAAAAACATTATAAAGCTCTTGACATATCATATTTCATACATTAGATTCAAGTTGGTTATGAACTCCCAATTTTACCCCAAATACAGATTGCAGAATCACATCGGTTACACATCCACATTTTTACATAATGCCCTATTAGTAACTGTTGTATTCTGCTACCTTTCCTATCCTCTACCATCCCCCCTCCCTCCCCTCCCATCTTCTCTCTCTACCCCATCCACTGTAATTCATATCTCTCCTTGTTTATTTTCCCATTCCCCTCACAACCTCTTATATGTAATTTTGTATAACAATGAGGGTCTCCCTCCATTACCATGCAATTTCCCTTTTCTCTCCCTTTCCATCCCACACCTCATCTATCTCTTTAATGTTATTCTTTTCTTCCTGCTCTTCCTCCCTGCTCTGTTCTTAGTTGCTCTCATTATATCAAAGAAGACATTTGGTATTTGTTTTTTAGCGATTGGCTAGCTTCACTAAGCATAATCTGCTCTAGTGCCATCCATTTCCCTGCAAATTCTATGATTTTGTCATTTTTTAGTGCTGCGTAATACTCCATGGTGTATAAATGCCACATTTTTTTAATCCATTCATCTATTGAAGGGCATCTGGGTTGCTTCCACAGTCTAGCAATTGTGAATTGTGCTGCTATGAACATCGATGTAGCAGTATCCCTGTAGTACGCTCTTTTAAGGTCTTCAGGGAAAAGTCCAAGAAGGGCAATAGCTGGGTCAAATGGTGGTTCCTTTCCCAGCTTTCCCAGGAATCTCCATACTGCTTTCCAGATTGGCCGCACCAGTTTGCAGTCCCACCAGCAATGTACAAGAGTACCCTTTTCCCCACATCCTCTCCAGCACTTGTTGTTGTTTGACTTCATAGTGGCTGCCAATCTTACTGGAGTGAGATGGTATCTTAGGGTGGTTTTGATTTGCATTTCTCTGACTGCTAGAGATGGTGAGTATTTTTTCATGTACTTGTTGATTGATTGTATGTCCTCCTCTGAGAAGTGTCTGTTCAGGTCTTTGGCCCATTTGTTGATTGGGTTATTTGTTTTCTTATTGTTTAATTTTTTGAGTTCTTTGTATACTCTGGATATTAGGGCTCTATCTGAAGTGTGAGGAGTAAAAATTTGTTCCCATGATGTAGGCTCCCTATTTACCTCTTTTATTGTTTCTCTTGCTGAGAGAAAACTTTTCAGTTTAAGTAAGTCCCATTTGTTGATTTTTGTTATCAACTTTTGTGCTATGGGTGTCCTATTAAGGAATTTGGAGCCCGACCCTACAATATGTAGATCGGAGCCAACTTTTTCTTCTATCAGACGCAGAGTCTCTGATTTGATATCTAGCTCCTTGATCCACTTTGAGTTAACTTTTGTGCATGGCGAGAGGAGGGGATTCAGTTTCATTTTGTTGCATATGGATTTCCAGTTTTCCCAGCACCATTTGTTGAAGATGCTATCCTCCCTCCATTGCATGCTTTTAGCTCCTTTATCAAATATAAGATAGTTGTAGCTTTGTGGATTAGTCTCTGTGTCCTCTATTCTGTACCATTGGTCCACCCTCCTGTTTTGGTACCAGTACCATGCTGTTTTTGTTACTATTGCTCTGTAATATAGTTTTAAGTCTGGTATCGCTATACCGCCTGATTCGCACTTCCTACTTAGAATTGCTTTTGCTATTCTGGGTCTTTTATTCTTCCATATGAATTTCATGATTGCTTTATCCATTTCTACAAGAAATGCCTTTGGGATTTTGATTGGCATTGCATTAAACCTATAGAGAACTTTTGGTAATATCGCCATTTTGATGATGTTAGTTCTGCCTATCCATGAACAGGGTATATTTTTCCATCTTCTAAGATCTTCTTCTACTTCTCTTTTTAGGGTTTTGTAGTTTTCATTATATAAATCTTTCACCTCTTTTGTTAGGTTGATTCCCAAGTATTTTATTTTTTTTGAGGATATTGTGAATGGAGTGTTTTTCCTCATTTCCGTTTCAGAAGTTTTGTCGCTGATATACAGAAATGCCTTTGATTTATGCGTGTTGATTTTATATCCTGCCACTTTGCTGAATTCATTTATTAGTTCTAGTATTTTTTTTTTGTAGACCCTTTTGGGTCTTCTAGGTATAGAATCATGTCATCTGCAAATAGTGATAATTTAAGTTCTTCCTTTCCTATTTTTATGCCTTTAATTTCTTTCGTCTGTCTAATTGCTCTGGCCAGTGTTTCGAGAACTATATTGAATAGAAGTGGTGATAGAGGGCATCCCTGTCTTGTTCCAGATTTTAGGGGGAATGCCTTCAATTTTTCTCCATTGAGAATGATGCTAGCCTGAGGCTTAGCATAGATAGCTTTTACAATGTCGAGGTAAGTTCCTGTTATCCCTAGTTTTTCTAATGTTTTGAACATAAAGGGATGCTGTACTTTGTCGAATGCTTTTTCTGCGTCTATTGAGATGATCATATGGTTCTTATTTTTAAGTCTATTGATGTGGTGAATAACATTTATTGATTTCCGTATATTGAACCATCCTTGCATCCCAGGGATGAATCCTACTTGATCATGGTGCACAATTTTTTTGATGTGCCTTTGTATCTGATTCGCCAGAATTTTATTGAGAATTTTTGCATCTAGGTTCATCAGAGATATTGGTCTGTAGTTTTCTTTCTTTGAGGTGTCTTTGTCTGGTTTCTGAATCAGGGTGATGTTGGCCTCATAGAATGAATTTGGCAGAGCTCCTTCTTTTTCTATTTCCTGAAATAACTTGAAAAGTATTGGTATTAATTCTTCCTTAAAGGTTTTGTAAAACTCCGCTATATACGCATCCGGTCCTGGGCTTTTCTTGGTTGGAAGTCTTTTGATTGCTTCTTCTATTTCATCTATTGTTATTGGTCTGTTTAAGTTGTGAGTATCCTCCTGACTCAGTCTGGGCAAATCATATGACTTAAGGAATTTATCGATGTCTTCACTATCTTCTATTTTATTGGAATATAGGTTTTCAAAATAATTTCTAATTGTCTTCTGTATTTCTGTAGTGTCTGTTGTGATATTGCCTTTTTCATCCCGTATGTTAGTGATTTGAGTTCTCTCTCTTCTTCTCTTCATTAGCATGGCTAAGGGTCTGTCGATCTTATTTATTTTTTCAAAGAACCAACTTTTATTTTTGTTAATTTTTTCAATAGTTTCTTTTCTTTCAATTTCGTTGATTTCCGCTCTGATTTTGATTATTTCTTGCCTTCTGCTACATTTGCTGTTGTTTTGCTCTTCCTTTTCTAGGGCTTTGAGGTGAAGTGTGAGCTCATTTATTTGTTGGTTTTTCCTTTTTTTGAGGAATGACCTCCAAGCGATGAATTTCCCTCTTAAAACTGCTTTCATTGTGTCCCATAGATTCCGATATGTTGTGTCTGTATTTTCATTTATCTCTAAGAATTTTCTGATTTCTTCCTTTATGTCTTCTGTAACCCATTTATCATTCAGTAACATATTTTTCATTTTCCATGTGATGTAGGATTTTTCCTTCCTTCTTTTATCATTGATTTCCAGTTTCATTCCATTATGATCAGATAAAATGCATGGTATTATCTCCACCCCTGTATATTTACTGAGGGTTGCCCTGTGGCATAATATATGGTCTATTTTTGAGGAGGATCCATGTGCTGCTGAGAAAAAAGTATATCCACTTGATGATGGTTGATATATTCTATATATGTCAGTTAAGTCTAGGTTGTTGATTGTGATATTGAGTTCTATAGTTTCTTTATTCAGCTTTTGTTTGGAGGATCTGTCCAATTGTGAGAGAGGTGTGTTGAAGTCACCCATAATTATTGTGTTGTGGTCTATTTGATTCTTGAACTTGAGGAGAATTTGTTTTATGAACGTCGCAGCACCATTATTTGGTGCATAAATATTGATAATTGTTATGTCTTGTTGGTGAATGTTTCCTTTTAACAGTATATAATGTCCTTCCTTATCCCTTTTGATTAATTTAGTCTTGAAGTCAATTTTATTCGATATGAGGATGGCCACCCCTGCTTGCTTACGAGGACCATGTGCGTGGTATATTTTTTCCCAACCTTTCACCTTCAGCCTGTGTATGTCTTTTGCAATCAGATGTGTCTCCTGGAGGCAGCATATTGTTGGATTTGTTTTTTTAATCCATGTTACCAGCCTATGTCGCTTTATTGGAGAGTTTAAGCCATTAATGTTTAGAGTTACTATTGATATATGGTTTGTACTTCCAGCCATGTTTGATTATTTATCTTCTTCTTTTTTTTTTTTTTTTAATTTAGTTTGTTTCTCCATGGTTAGCTTTCCCCCCGCCCTCTGTCTTTATAGAGGCACTTCCCACTGATGGTTTTGGTTATTGTTTTTCATTTCTTCCTCGTGTAGTGTTTTGCTCAAGATGCTTTGCAATGCTGGTTTTCTGGCTGCAAATTCTTTTAGCTTTTGTTTATCATGAAAGATTTTTATTTCGTTATCGTACCTGAAGCTTAATTTTGCTGGATACAGAATTCTTGGTTGGCATCCATTGTCTTTCAGTGTTTGAAATACGTTGTTCCAGGATCTTCTCGCTTTCAGCATCTGTGATGAAAAATCCGTTGTTAACATTATTGGTTTACCCCTGAATGTAATCTGCCTCCTTTCTCTTGTAGCTTTTAGTATTTTCTCTTTGTTCTGTATATTGGATATCTTCATAACAATGTGTCTTGGCGTTGGTCTACTGTGATTTTGTGTGCTCGGTGTCCTGTATGCATCTACAATTTGTATATCCGTTTCCTTTTTTATTTCTGGAAAGTTTTCTGTAATTATTTCTTTCAGCAGGTTACTCATTCCCTTGGTTTGAATCTCTGTACCTTCTTCTATCCCGATGACTCGTAGGTTTGGTTTCTTTATGTTATCCCATATCTCTTGGATGTTTTTCTCGTGGTTTTTAACCAGCCTTTCTGAGTTGGCTAGGCTCTTTTCAAGATGATATATTTTGTCTTCATTATCTGATGTTCTGGCTTCTACTTGCTCCACTCTGTTAGTGATACTCTCAATTGAGTTTTTAATTTGGTTTATCGTTTCCTTCATTTCTAGAATTATTGTTTGGTTTTTTTTTAATAATCTCAATCTCCTGATAAAGATGCTTAACTTCTTCTTTTATCTGTCTATGTAATTCATTTTCAAAGTGTTCTTTCACTGTTTGAATTTGCTGTCTCGTATCTTCTTTAAGTTTCCATTCCATCTGTCTAAGGTATTCCTTGAGTTCTTTATATGACCATTTTTCTGCTGACTCTAGGTCCTCCTGAATATTTAGGCTGTCCTTCATTGTTTGTACTCCTTTTCTTCCTTGCTTTTTAATGCTGCTCATGTTTCTTCTTGTTCTGTTTGACTGCTGAGTTACTGTTTACTCTTATAGATTTATTTGATGCTTGAGAGGAAAGATATTAGAAGGGAAGGGAAGAAGTCACTAAAGAGAATGAGAGTAGGCAGGTAGAATTCAAGGAAGGGGGAATAAGAAAATTGAAAAGAAATGAAAAGACAAAAGAAACAAGAATAACAAAGATTAGATAATAAAGAAAGAAAGAAAAGATTAAAAAAAAATTTGTAACAAAAATAATAGTGATAATAAAAAATGAAAATTAAAATTTAAAAAAAATAATAATAATAAAATAAAAAAAATTAAAAAAAATAGAAACATTTAAAAAAGTTAAAGAACAACAACAAATAAAAATTGAAAATGAAAGAAAAAGGAGAAAAAAAAAGAAAAAGAAAAGAAAAAAAAATGATAATAATAATAATAATAAATGCAGTCCTAGAGTTCTATTAACTTCTCTTCCAGTAGGTGGAGCTGTGCCCACTGGGCCAAGCTTCTCCTCTCAATAGGTGGGAACCATTCACTGTGCAGCAGTTCTTTCTCCTAGACTGGGCGGGTCTCCAATCCTGAGTGTCTAGGGCCTTGTCTTGTGTTTCCTCAAGCCAGGCCGTGCTCACCTGTGGCGCTCACCACAATACTGGCTACACGCCAGGTCTGCTGCTCCTGGGAGCCCTGTATTCATGAACACCTGGGCTCACTCTCCCTGTTTGCCTCCCTCAGACACTAAGTTTGTAGAGCTTGGGGCTGAGATCCCCCAGTGAATTTGCTTGCCCTCCTGTAGCCACGCCCCCGGTAGCTGGTGCAAGAGACCTCAGTTGTCAGCACTGGTGGGAGCGGTAGCCGGGAGTTCCGCGCCACGAGTCCCGCGCCACTCCTGATTCCCTTGGTCTGGTTATTGCGTTCACAGGAGAGCTGGGAGTGGCCCTTAAGTTTTCCCTGCTGTGTGGAGAGAGATGACTAGGGGATTACACACCTGTCGCTCTGGTTTCAATGCAGTTATCTCCTCCGCCCGTGACGCCATTTCTCTGCCATGGTGATATCCCATGCAAATGGTGACTGTTTGTTCCCTTTGCCGGGTGACCAATGCAACGGGTGGGTCCTGACTGTCTCTCCCAATCCCCATTTCAGTCCTGTGGCCACTGCCTATGAAGGCTCGGTTGGCTTTTACCTCTGTAAGTTCCTAAGGGCCGGCCAATTATTTCAGCGGGATCGTTAGTGCTGAGTCACACGAAGCAGGCGAACTGGAGGTTAATTGCTTCCGATTCGGGCTCTGTGTGTGTGTTCTGAGGGGCCCAGCCTGTACACCCCAGATCCACGTCAGCTCAGCATTGCCTAGTGATCCTGAGCAAACAGCATTTAGACAGTTTATGGCTCCCTATGCCCGCGCAGTTGAAGATGTCAGAGACTTGATCTCTCTGCGCCTGCCACCATGTTACATCTCCTCAATGCTATTCATGTTGCCCTTACAGCTTCCTGGTATAAGCAAGTTCTTGGGATTATACAAACTGCTGCTTCTGTTTCCAGTCCAGATTTCTATAAATGAAACCCTGCCGCCGTCGCCTCCGTCTCTGGGCCGCGCTCACGAACGCCGTGCTTGTCTGCGACCATAGCAGAGCCGCCCTGGCCTCCGCAGCTCTTCAGCCCGGTGTCCGGCCCCAGGGGCCCAAGCAGCTGCCGCCGCGGCTCTCCGTCCCCTTCCTCTGGAGCACGGGTCCCCTGGCAGGGGGGTGCAGAACGACCCCAGAGCAGGCTCTGCCCGAAGGTGCAGCGGCGAACAGTCCACCGAGACGCTCGAGGCTGCAGTCCAGCCTTCGGAGGACAGGGCTCGGCACGCAGCCCAGCTCCAACCTCTAGGTGCGGCTGCCGGACAGTGTATACAGAGCCATCAAGACAGCAAGCAGAAAGCAAATGGTGGCTCCCGCGGAGTGGATTTTCGGCACAGAAACCACAGCCCCGCCAACAATCCCAATCCACAAACTCTCCCTGTATAAAAAATATTCAAAAAAAAAAAAGAAAAAAAAGGCGGGGCGCACTGAGCTTTCTTTGCCTCGGGTACTTACAATCCACTGCTGATTACACATTCAGCTTCTCCGCCCGGAGCGAAGCGAAAGAGGAAGCAGATGGGAGCAAAGCGCCGGCGGCTCTGAGCAGCCAAGCGTCTCTTTTTCGATTTCTTTGTTCTTCCTGCTCCTTGGCAAAGTGGTCCGCTACGGATTAACGGTGAAATGAGCTCTAACAGACTGTGCAAAATCTCTATTAAAGCCGCTGCTTTGAGCACCACGCTCAGCACTTCAGCAACCCCCGTACGCAGCGGCCATCTTCCTTCGCTTTACCTCTGTTTTTACTTTAATTATGCAGCAAATACATTCAACATAGGAAAAAAAAAGATTTTTCTACTTATGCACACATTTACCATTTCTGGTGCTCTTCATTTCTTTGTGTAGACATAAATTTTCATCTGTTATTATTTCACTTCTTCCTGGAGAATTTCCTTAACATATAATGTAGTACAGGGCAATTATTAATATGTTTTTTTAGCCCTTGTGCATCTGACAAACTATTTTTCTTTTTCCTCACAAAAGATAGTTGAACTGACTGTAAAATTCTAATGTGATAGTTATGTTATTCTACTGCTTTAATTATACCACTGCATAGTCTTCAACAGGTGTGCAAATAGGAAGAAAGTAAAATTATCTCTGTTTGCAGATAATGTCCTTCTAAATATTAAAAAAAACTAAATATTCAAGTTGAAGAATATTAGATATAATGAACAAATTCAGTAAAGTTGTAATATATAAAATCAAAGTTTAAAAATCAAGTTTTTAAAAATATATCAGTAATGTGATTGCTGACAAAAGAATCATGAAAGGAATCCCATTCACATTAGTTACAAAACAACAATAACAAAAAGAAAAGACAAAAAACTAAGAAACAAATTTAACCAAGAAGTTGAAAGACTTCTACAATAAAATTCACAAAACCCTGATGAAAGAAATTGAAGAAGACAACAAGACAAAACAACAATGATAAAACAAAAAGAAAAAGAGAAATAAAGATTTCCCATGTTCATGGATTGGAAGAATTAATATTATTAAAGTGTTGATACTACCTCAAGTTAAGCACAGATTCAATACAATCACCATCAAAATATCAATGCTATTCTTCACAGAACTAGAAAAAAACAATACTGACATTCAAGCAAAAAGACCACAAATAGTGAAAGCAATCTTGAACAAAAAGGACAAATCTGGAGATATTCCTATTTCCTGTCTTCAAAACAGGCTACAAAGCAAGACTAATCAAAACCACATCGTTTGGGCACAAGTACAAACACAAAGTACAGTAGAATAGGACTGAATGCCCAGAAATAACCCTATATCTTCAGTCAACTTATTTTTGAAAAAAGTGCTAAGAACACACATTGAAGGGCCATCCTTTCAATAAATGATGCCTGGAGATTTGGGTATCTGCCTGCTGAAGAATGGAAGGAGAGCCCTTTCACACCAGGTAAAAGAATGAACTCAAAATAGGTTAAAGTCTTAAATGTAAGACTGGAGATTATGAAGGTACTAGAAGAAGACAGGAGAGACACTGTAGGACATTGGAATGGACATGGACAAGACCCTAAAAGCACAAGAAACAAAAAAGCAAAATCATCTATGATTACATCAAACTTCATAAAGAGCCTGTGCACAGCAAAGAGAATAAGCATCAGAGTGAAAAAACAACCTACAGAATGGAAGACAATCCTGAAAATTAGACACCTGACAAGGGGCTAATATTTGGACTATAGAAGAAACTTAGAAAACTCAACAGCTATGTGAAAAAGTGGCCTTAATGACTTCTAATGAAAAATCTTTTGCCATGGTTACCTGCGTTCATCATTGTGATTTTTCACTTTTGCCACTTTTAGTTTTTTTTTTTTTTGTCTTCCTCACTGATTTCAAACAATTTGATTATCATGTGCTTTTCTGTAATTTTCTTCCCATTTCATGTTCTTTTCATGTCTCTTAGGCTTTTTTATTCTGTTAGAACAATTGTCCTTTCCTCTTAATATTTTTGCCATCTGTACATAAGCCACATTTATTAGGAATAAATATAAATGGGTTATACATGAGTTATGACTATCTGCGAATTTAGTCCTAGTCAACTCTTTTATAGAATTCTGCCACTGAGTAATACTTATTTGCCTTTGCTTTTCCAAAATGCTGTCTTAGCTTTGGAAACCATAGGTGTGTCTGTACAGGATCACTGGAGACAAGGTTTTCTCCCAATTCGTTAGCCATTTTGATATGCCAGTGTTTTTTTTTTAGACAGCATTCCTTATAGTGTCTTTAGATTCTTCTAATGCAGAAAGTTAAAGAGAGAGAAAGGGAGATGAAGAGTAGATAAACAACAGTGTTCTCATTTATACTCCATGGTCCCCTATTTTCTCTTTAAAACAGAGCAGTTTTTATTTAATTTTTGCTTAATGTATGAGTTGTGTGTACATATGTATACATGAGTGTCTTTTAATAGACATCTTCTTATTTTGTTTTATTCTGTGATTCTGTGTTAGAATATTTTAAAGAAATTTGAAAAATTCATGGAAAATTTGACATAGCCTCTAACACCTATACAGAAAAAAATTTTAAAAAATTGCTTTTTGTTGAAGAAGTGACTCTAGATTTTTGGTAGCTCTTTTATTAAAAAAGGAAGTTTATTGTTTCTTTCTCTGAAATAGAGAGAAAACCAATTTTCTATAAAGTTTTCCAGTAATGCTTCTGAGAGTACTTTTTCTCTTTTTCTTTTTCAGCTAGATGGATAGTCTCTTCTGCTGTTATTATAAAAGCATGGCTTCTTACCCATTTTATTGAAACAGGGGAAAAACTAAGCACAGCAATTTTTTGAACCAGATTGCCATGTTGTACACTTCTCTCATTCCGTTGAGTAAGGAATATGAATGATAGTGAAATTTTAAATATATTGCTTAAACTAATTATATCTCATACTTCCAGATGTCTTGATATGAATATGAATTGCTAAATATCTTCAGAGAGATTTTATCAGTTGAAATCTGATCCTAACTCAACTCTCCCTTCTCAGTTACTTTGTTCATGAGCATGCTCAGAATAAATCAGTTTTGGGGGCTGAGGTTTTGGCTCAGTGGTAGAGCACTCACCTAGCATGGGTGAGGCACTGGGTTTGATCCTCAGCACCACATAAAGATAAATAAATAAAGGTATTGTGTCCATCTACAACTAATAAATATTTAAAAAAGAATAATTCAATTTGGACTAAATGACACAGAAAGGCCAAGCTAGAACCATGTTAGTATGGATATCCCTATCACATTCACCTACATCTTGGATGAAGTAGGTGGTTATTCCTGGGCCAGTGTGTGGATATAATGGGACAATCATATAAACAAATTAAAATGCACACGTCACTGCTGACTCATCAAAGGAATTTTCATTTGCTAAGAGATGACAATGATTCTGAATAATCAGAGGTTCTTTCTGTTCCTTTTCCTATTCCTCTTTAGCTTGGGAGAAATCAAGAAATCTATTCCTTGGTTTCTAGCTTGGAAGATATCAAAGGTAGATGCAAGTGATCTCTTCTTGATATTTTCTTGATGTATATTCCAGATGCTTTATTGCAAAGAGCCTGTTTAATTTGCCTTATAAACATTTGATTTAAAAGTGCTGGAATGCATCAAAAATGCCTGATTTCTGGGCTGGGGATGTGGCTCAAGCGGTAGTGCGCTCGCCTGGCATGCGTGCGGTTCGATCCTCAGCACCACATACAAACGAAGATGTTGTGCCCGCCAAAAACTAAAAAATAAATATTAAAAAAAAAAGAAGGAGGTTTTACCTGCTTGCTAAGATGTCTGGGCCAATTTCAAGTAGTCAAGAAATCCTCTGATATATAATTAACTCACTGAAAGGGATAGCAACCTCCTTAGAGTGTTTCAGCACTGGAATTATTTTTTAACTATAGTCCTTTGTTCCTATGATTGAAAGTAAATTAAATTTTGAAAACTTAGTGAAAAAAGCATTGCAATGTATTGAGTATCCACCATTATTGCTTCCATACAAATTACCTCATTTAGTTTTGCAAAGTTTTAAAGTGTTTCATTCCCCTCCCCAAATTCCTGGTAACACTAAACTATATCCCCAACTCTTTTTTTTTTTTTAAGTTTTTACTTTGACACAGGGTCTCACTAAGTAACTGAGGCTGGCCTTGAAATTGCTTGTGATCTTCCTGCCTTAGCCTCCTGAGTTGCTGGGATTATAGTCCTATTATAGTTGCTGGGTTAAATGTATGAATTATTAAGCACCTGCTTCAGAGATCACTTTACTTACTTCAACAGAAAATTAATATTTTCCAAACTTTACTTTTTGTTCCATTCTTACAAGTGTTACTTGTAAGTTCCTAAAAATAAATACTGTAACAAATTTAATATATAAAAATTGTTTATTTATAAATCTGATAGAATTTGAAGTGAAAAGAATAGGAAGTAGGTTCATTTTGTGTACAGGGAGAATCAATGAAAATCTGAAAAGGGTAATTTTTTTTTCAGGGATTCATTATTGAGGCCACTTTTTATATCTGCTTACTCTGATGCTTTAAAACATATTCTTGAATTTCATAGAAGTGTCCAATGGAGGAATGAAGTTAAAGTGAGTAACATCTTTATTTTCCTTACTTGACATATCAGAGAGACAAGATTAAAAAATTAAAATGCAAAATTAGAATAGAATAAATCTTGTCACAATAAAGAAATAAACATACTATCATACTTTTGAAATCATGTCCTATATTTTATTCTTCTATAGATTTCAATTATCACCATAATTTAAAATATTGTTTTTATTTTTCTAAAGTAATTTATAAAATGGTATTTTGAATAAAAATCTATCACAAGAAATTTTGTTAAGATTTTAAACTATGGCTCAAGAAATGACAACTCTACATTTTATACATATTCTCCCTTGTTTGCTAATAAGCACAAGAAAGAATTTCTTCCATTTATGAATTGAAGGAAAATATAAGTAATGTAGAAAAGAAGAGAAAGAACCATGCTTAAGATAATCACATTTGTAAAAAAGAATACACAAATTGTAAATTAGTTTTTGGATTCAAAACACTAAGGTTAACAATTCTAAATTTTCTCTTTCACCATGGGTATTAATTTAATGTTTTTAAAGAAAAATTCTTGCATTTTATTTTGAACCTGCACTCACATAAAAATTTTTATTGGTGCACTAAAATTATACATAATACTATGATTCATTGTAACATATTTCTACTTGCACTTCACATAATTTGGCCAGTTTCATTCCTTAGTACCTTCCCTTGCCCTCTTCTCCATTTTCTTCCTGATTCCCTTCCTCAACTTTATTGGCCTTTCTTCTATTTGTAAAAAATGTCTCCCCCCTCCCCCACCCCTTTTCTCTCTGGCTTCCACATATGAGAGAAAACACATGACTCTTTTCTTTTTCAATCTGACTATTTCACTTAACATGATGTTCTACAGTTCCATCTATATTCCTGCAAATGACATAATTTTGTTCTTTTTAATGGCTAAGTTAAACTCCATTGTGCATATATACCCCATTTTCTTTATCCATTTATCTGTTGACAGACACCCAGGCTGGTTCCATAACTTGGGTATTGTGAACTGTGCTGCTAAGATGGGTGTGCATGCATCACTATAGTATGCTGACTTCATATGGATAAATACAAAAAGACATGCTTTTTTAGATCTCCTAAATAAAATTGGAACCATCAAAATTCTCCACCTTTAGCAAATGTGGGACAATTAAGAAAAGCATGTCTTGGCCTGAGTTTAGGTAGAGAATAAAGTTTCTCTAAGAATGATTGTTTCCTCCTTGGGAATATAAGTCTGCTTTTTGTTTTGTTTTGTTTTGTTCTGAGTACTGTAAATTACAGAGCTAAATCTCTTATCATACCATGGGAAATGCTAGTCCTCTGAGTGATTACTTGAATATCTTTTTATTGTAAAAGATTAAAAAGAAAAACCCTCTCAATAGGTAATGTATAATTAACAGAATAAAAATATTGAGCAGTCTGTAAAGCATCTTACAGTGTGGATTTTGTCAGTGAAAAAGGACAAACATTTTGAATTCTTTCACTCTCTGAATAAGAGCAAGGATCATGATTACAGAAGAAGCTATAGGAGCAGAGGCTGTTCAGGCACAAAAAAAATGGAGTGGAGGGATTTCCCAGTTCTCAACAACAAAAACCAATCCAGACTTGATTATTTGAATATATCTTTCAAACCTTGAAGCATTGAAAGCTTGGTCCTCAGCACAGACATGTTGATGTGGTAGAACCTTATAGAGGTGGAGCCTGATGGGAGGTGATTAGGTCTTTGGCAGAGGCACCCTCAGAAAACACTAATGTTGTTATCACTCACAGTAGCCCAGTTAGCTTCCTTGAGATTGGATTGTTATAAGAAGAGCAATGAGCAAGCCCAACATCTGAATCCTTCTGGTTTCCTGTCTTGCTATGTGGTCTCTCCCTCTCCACTATAAAGTACACAGTAAATAGAATAACACCAGGATTAAAGTGAATGAACGATCAATTCCAAGAAATCAGCAGGAAAATGTAGAAGTTAGTAAATTTATGTTAAAAAGGTAGCAGAAGTAAAAACGATAACTTAATAATTACCTTGGAATACATGTAGGTTGGAAATGATAGTTTTCTACAAAAAGGATAAAGAAAAAAGTAAAAAGAGGGTAAATTGCAGCTAAGTGTTTTGTTCAGTATAACAAGTAACTTTCTTATGGTGCATCAAAGAAAAGCACCTTTAAAACTCAGCAGTTAACTCTCTTTTAAGAATTACATGATTGGTTTTCTGCTTTAAAAGATTAAGGTAAATCTCTTTTAATGGCAGGGGCAGGGATTAGATGACCTCCTTCCATTCCAATTCTAATCTTGGAAAGTGTGATTAGAAATCACAGTCTTTAATATGCAATTTGCAATTTCTACTGCTGAATTCAAGTGGCCTCAGTTGGAAACTGATAGCAACTATTGTTTTTGAACAGTAGCCCTGCACTGTGAGGTTTTAATGGATATTTTAAGATCATCAAAGTAAGCATTCCTTCTACCCTTTCTAGGTTCTAAGTCCTATTCTAACTCTGGGAGAACTAAACGTAAATAAAGTGAATATATAAATAGGTAGATGAATAAATTCATAAATATTCTATAAATAATTTCCCCATCTCTTCTTCAAAGAGTAACACATTATTAAATCAACCCAAAAGGGTGCTCATTTTTCATAATATAACAATGTTGAAAACTTATATAGTCACTGACCCCCATATTAGTTACAATCATCTGCCTTTAACATGACCCCCAAAGAAAAACAGACTTTGGGCAATATAACAAGCATGCACATAGACACACACACACACACACACACACACACACACACACACACACATGCTTCCACTTGATTTATCATCTCTCTCATACACGTACTCTTGCACTTGATTTATCATAGAATTATTTAAAGCAGCAAGAATGCCATATAGGTCCTAGAAATGTTTAAATTGATTATCAAATAAGATATGTTGGCTTTATTAGGTAATACCCATGCTGCTTCTTTTATGAGCCTATAAAAATAGTCTCCAGTATTATCTGAATTTTTGCACCTCTTCAAAGTTCATAGGTTAAAATCCTAACTCCAATGTGTTAGAAGGTAATAATACGAAGTGAATTTTCACTTGCTTCATCATGATGTCAGTCTTTGTTGACTATCACTGCTCTGAGGTGGTCTCTCATTATATTGGTGGTCTCTTCTAGATCTATGACTCACTCTGTAGATAGAACTCTATCCTCCTCAAGATCTTCCTAAGGCCCTACCTTGTTATCCCTTTACTATTTCAAACATTAAAAAAATAATAATTTTAGAGCTTTTCTAATTGTCTCAGTAGAATATTAAAGTAAATATCATTAGGTTTATATTTTAGAGAAATTAGTACAATCATAAAATCTGCAAATGCAAAAGTTGGAGTCCAAGGCATTCAAAATTGTCATGGTTATTTTATGTGTCAATTTCCCTGAGTCATGGTGCTCAGACATTTGGTCAAATATTATTCTGGATGTCTCTGTGAAAATGATCTTTGCATGATATTACCATTTAATAGGTGGACTTCGAATAAAACATATTATCCTCTACAATGTGAGTGAGCATCATCCAGTTGAAGTTCTTAACAGAACAAACACTGACATTCTCCGAGCAATGAGGAACTGTGCCAACATACTGTTGTCTTTTTCCCCTGGGAAAAATATACCCCAGATCTTGAATTTCCCAACTCTCCTCATTTATACATTATAAATACATGTGTATATGAATATAATGTATAAATGCAAGATCAAGAATAATGTATGAACATCTTTGTATCCAACATCCAGCAAAAATCAGCTTTATTAGCACTTCTGAGGATTCCAGTATATGCCACGTCTTTGCTTTT
Organism: Marmota flaviventris; assembly: GCF_047511675.1. Lineage (NCBI taxonomy): Eukaryota > Metazoa > Chordata > Mammalia > Rodentia > Sciuridae > Marmota > Marmota flaviventris. The sequence goes on along the minus strand of NC_092511.1, from coordinate 32,350,346 downwards.
CTATATATTTTTGTCTTACATTTATAAATCTCCCAATTGTATAATATTCCACTGTTGTTTGACTTTGACTTTAAATATAAAAGAAAACAATATGTATTCTTTTATTATGGTGCATTTGATATTACTTTTTGCTTTTGACACTCATCCAGGTTGAGTTATGCTAGAATTCATTGTTAAATGTTATACAGTATTATAATATATGAACATATTATGTTTTGTTTATATGTTTGATTATTTAAAAACTTTTGAGCTAATTCAGCTTTTTGGTTTAAAACCATACTTATTTGAATGCTGTATTTGTTATATGGCATATTGTAAGAATTTCTCCTTGATATGTACCTAAAAGTGAAATATTAGGATTAGAATAGATTTATTTTCAGCTTTACAAGATAATTCTAAGTTTTCTAATGTGAGCTCTTCCCAAGAAGAATGCAATCATACATACTCCCATTAATAATATAGAAGTATTCCCAAAGCTTTCAACATTCTAATCATTGGAAAGAATTAGGTATCTCAATTTTTGCCAGAGTGGTGGGTACAATATTTTTACTCCTCATGTTTATAATTTTTTATGCTGGCAATCGCTAATGTGATTAATATGTTGACTTACAAAATAATAATAGTTTTTATCCTCTGTGGATGTTCTGTTACTGAATTTTTATTTTTCTCTTGGGTTGTTTTCTCATTTCAGTGGTTATTATGAGTTTTGTGCATTCTGGATGCTAATCCTTTGCCAGTTATTGGTGGAGAAAACAGCTCCTAAAGAATGCTAGTACATTCTTATTTAATTTTTTATTTTGTAAATGTTTAAATATTTCACTAAAATATTTCAGAATTTAACTTTTTTAGAAGTCTGTACCTACTTTGAGATCATGAGAATCTTTTCTTATATTGCCACTTCAGTCTGTGAAAGATCATATGTAAAATGAGATTTTATCACATTGACTTTGGTAGAACTCATTCTTAAAATCTATTATATTGGTAGAACATTACTAAATTATTCTAAGATTATAGAGTAATTCAGATATTCTAAAATCTTTGAGTAAATTTAGTGATTTTTTACTTTATGGTCATCGATTTCACCTAAATTTAAACATTTCAGACATAAATACTTTATTAATTTTATTTATGTTTATAATACTTGCTTTGTTTGTAGAGTTGTCCAACTTTTTAAAACTCTTATTAGTTACTTATGCCTCTAACTTTCTCTTTTATTTTTTGGTTCTCTGCTTGCCTCTAATGGTGCTGCTCTTTTGTTTTATTTTTCTATTTCCTTAATTTACTCTTTATATTCATTTGTTATTGTTATTTTAATCTCTCTATATATTTTTCATTTCATATCATGAGTAGTTTGCTAATTACATTTTATGCTTTTTCCTTTTCTAATACAAGCATTTAAGTGTGTATATTTTCTGTTAAGTGTGTTATGTTTGGGGGTATGTAGTACTTTCCTTATTAGTTGGTACTAGTTATATGTAGTTCTTAGTTTGATCAAAATGCATATAAAATTATTCTTCTAGAGTTACATCTATAAAAAAAATCTCTTTACAGAATATCCATTGGTAATAAATTCTCTCAGATTTTGTTTTTGTAGAAGTATCTTTGGTTTGCCTTTATTCTCAAGACTGTTTATCTTTAGTTCTAGGTTTATTATGTTTCTTTCATCACTTTAAAGTTATTCCAAAGTTTGCTGACTGCCATGACAGTCTTTGAACAGTCACTTAATCTAATTACCATACTTTTACATGAATTAAATAATTTCTCTGTAGTTTCTTTCAATATCTTAAAATTTTGCCTAACTGTAATTTCAATTGCAAGATAGAAATGTAATTAAAAATAATCCTTCTTTGAATTTCTGGAGCTACCAGAAACTGAGAATATTTTTTTTTAACAATTCTTGACTTCTTTTCCTTCTCCTTTTGGAATTCTGACAAAATAAAATGTTCAGTATTCTCATTTTATCTTTATGCTTTTGATATTTCTTTGACATCTTTACTGTTCTGCTTTCTTTTTTAAAAATTATCTTTGGCCGTTCTGGTAATTTCTGTATCTTCATCTAATTTGCCAATTTTCTAATTAGTTTTGTGTATTCTGCCATTCATCCAATTTGTTGAGTTTATAATTACTATGATTATTTTTTAATTTCTAGAAAATCTAGTAGTTATTTTTTCGTTTTTTAAAAAATATTATTTTCTCTTAAATTTTAACTTCATTAAGTTCTGGGTTAAAATATATTAAGTATGCCATTTTTATATAAACATCTGGTAACTCCAAATTTACAGGCTTTGTCTATTTGGCTATTTATTTCTTGTGCTCTGTATTGCTTAAGGTGGTATGTTTTCACACAAGTATTGTGTTTTTAAACTAAAGCCATGTTGTCTGACACATTTATTCTGGTAATATTTGAGGTCTGTGTTGAGGTCTCAGGATGCTTTTCCAAAGAGCTCATGCCTTTGCTTCAACAAGGCACCACTTTTATAAACTGAAAGTTTGGAAAGGATTTTCAAGGTCAATGAGCTAGTAGGATTCTGGTCTCAACTCCCTAGGTGAAAGTCGACTCACAATTAGGAAATTCCTGGATAATCTTTGTTTTCTTTCTCCCAGATCCCATGTTGAAAGTTTAAACATATTCTCAGTATGTCTGAGATTCAGTTTCATTTACTCATTTGTTATTCTAGTCGATTCACTATGGATGTTAATTCTCTAGGATTCCTTCTCCGTCCCTGACCTTGTATTTGGTTTTATTATCCAAGCTCCCAACCTGGGCAGGCTCTAGTTATCTCTCTCAACATTTCATTAACCTAGAAAACTAAAATCAAAGTCAAGACCAGGTGAAATCAAATTCAAGGATATGGCAGGTGCTTACAGGATATATTCCAAACTCAAAACTTTTTTCTTTTCTCCTAGGATTCAGGGATTTTATTTTATTGTATTTTTATTTCTGATTTATGGAGATTCCCCTTTCTTCTTGCAGATTGAGTCAGAGTTCAAAATATAAATTTAAATCGGAAATGTTGGAGTCTTTACCAAAAAAAAAAAAAATTCCAACAATCCAGTCTACCCTGCAAGTACAACTAAAATCTATGTGAACCCCAATTAGTAACAACATCGTGCAGTCAGCTTTGTTATTAGAATTTTAGGATTGAGCTTCAGTAATCTTCAGACAGCATGAATTTCTGCCAATGGTATACAGATCTGGCATTTATAGTATGATAACAATCATTTTGGAGAATGTTTTCTGGTTATGGTGATTGATTTCATCTGTCATCATTTATCTATCAGCTTTTGTAGCAACAAGCCTACTTAAAAATACTTTATTCAGAAATAATTTACAAATAATAAGAATGTATTTAGAAGAATCATATATCATGTAACTACCACCATACTCAAAATTTAGAACATTTTCATCCCACAACAGGATGTCAGCATGGCCAATTGTATTTAAAATCCATTTCTATAGGTTTATCTCATAGAATATTCAAGATTCAAGTATAATAAAGAAAACATCCACTTTTAAAACATGAAATTCAAATTTAATGGGGCATCCTATAGTTTCTTTGTGAGTCTAGCAACCTAATTTGTCTCCTTCCCAGTTGATCCCTTCCCCCACTCCCACACCCAGGTGAAAATTAATCTGCTGTCTGCCATTATAGATTAATCTCTTTTAGAGAGTCATGGTCACAGAATCTTGCAATATGTTATCTTTCATGTTTGACTTTTTAAACTCTGAATAATGTTTTCAGGCTTCATCTGTTTTTATGTATATTACTATTTCATGTCTATGTATTTATGAATTATGTTTCGTTGTATAAATATACTGTGATCAACTACCAGCTATTGGTGAGCATTGGATTGTTTATAGTTTCAGTTACTATGAATATGGCTGTAATGAATTTTAATGTACCAACTCTCTGAGTGGGCACATGTTTTTCTTTTCTCCTGTAGTTTTAACTAAAAGTAGAATTATGAATTTTATGATAATTGTATGTTTAATTTATAAAAGATTTTAAGACTATTTTTCAAAAGGATTTTATTATTTTATATCACTACCAGCAATATATGGAAGTTCCACCTGGCCATATTATTACCAAAAATTGGTGTTGTCTTTTTAAGTTAAATAATTCTAATAGCTGCCCAGTTATGTAGTGTTCTCTCACTATGGTTTTAATTTGTATTTTTCATGCAACTAATGGTGCTGAACATCTTTTTATGGTGCTTATTTGTCATTTGTATATGTTCTTTCATGAGATGACTTTTCAAGCATTTTACTCTTTTAATAATAGGTTATGGTTTTTTAATAAATGGCCTAAGGATTGTTTATGTATTCTGTGTAAAATTATATATATATTTCTCTCTTCATATCACTTCATATCATAATCTATGATAATTTTCAAGTGTTCTTCCAACATGACTGTCTTCATTTTTTAATGCTATCTCTTGAAGTCTTTTTCATTTCAGAAAAGTTGATCAAGTTTCAAATTGGTTTTTGCTTTTTGAGTCTTATCTAAGAAATTTCCACTTATCTCAAGATCGTGAAGAAGTTTCCTCTTATCACTTCCTCTGCAGATCTTATTATTTCAACTTGACATTTGGATCTATGATCCATTTTGACTTAATTTTTCTGTATAGCATGTGGTAAGGGTATAAGCTCATTTTTTTTCAGTTGAATATATAATCATGAGCAAAATTTTTAAAAGTAGTTTCCTGGGATAGGAAATACGGTTAGGATCAATAGTGTTAACAAGAATATTGAGTTAATAAGGCAGAGAAATGAATGACCTTATCCTAGTGAATATTAACTGAGTTTAGTAGCTATGGAAATGTGCAGTCATAAGGCAATAGAAGGATATTGTCTGCCATTTGATTTAATCACTTTCTCACTAATTGTAAAATAAAAAGGTCTTTGAATTTATTTTCATCTTGTCACTCTCAAAATTATAAATCCTTCATTTCTGACCCACCCCCATTCCTTATCTCACCAAGTTACTTTTGGTGAAACTGGAGTCCCAGCTTCTTCCCTTTCTACAGTCTGGAATCAGTGTACAAGTAAAGTTATCTAAAATGGAACACAAGTCATTTAATTCCTCTGCTCACAGCCTTCTAATGATCCCTCATCTTGTTTTTGAACAACATAAACCAACAATAAAATAGATAATAGAAATATTCTATAAATCACTACCAAGGTCTGACCCCAGTTACTGGTTCAGCTCATCTCCTATCACTCCTCCACTCTTGCCCATCCCTTACACCAATGGCCCTGATGATTGACATTACAGCAGAAATTCTGACTCAGGGCCTTTGTTTTTGTTCTCATTGCTCTTTGATGAAACTATTTTTCCACTATATTTGAATACCTCCCTCTCAGAATTTGGTCTTTACTCAAATATGAGTTTTCCCTATTAATTATTTATTGGTGCTGGGGATTAAATCCAGGGCCTCCAACATGTTAAGCAAGTGCTCTACCACTGAGTTATACTCCAGCCCAGGCTTCCTATGTAAAATTGCCCCCACCAATTCACACCCAGGATCTCTCTGTCTCTTTCTCATAGCACTTAGCTTACTGCATATCACTTATTACTACCTGATATATAACCTTTTTTTTCAAAAATTAATTTATGTGCATCTCCCTCCTTATGAATGCTCAGTTGCATTGGTCCCCAGGGGAGTGCTGGGCACACAGCAGAACCACAGTACATTCTTGCTGATTGAGTGAATGTGGTCAGTGTCCTAATGGAGAGTGAGTGGCAAATGTTCATTAAGTCACTGCTGTTGAAGTGCTCTGGGGAGCCTTTGTGTGTCCTCATCAAGACCAGATTATGAGCCTCCTATGGGATCTTATGGTATCTTCAGTCTGCCCTTAGGCAGAACTTGTCACCTCCTATGTTTGCTGTCTAATTCATTATAAGCACCATCTTTGCACCTCCAGAATCAACCATCAACAGGCATTTTTTTAATACATGGAACTGCTAGATGATAGTAAGCCAACAAGAAAGGAAGACACTGCCTCTACCAGTAAGTGGGTTCAGGGAAAGAGTCAAGATAACAGATCCCTTTTGGTTTTCAAAGGTGTTTAACAACACCTTTATTAATTGGCTTAGAAAACTATATCTAAACAATGAGAATGTTTAGCATTTCCTGAGCCAGAGAACTTGGTTTTAAATCCTCATTCTGCCAGGATCCACCTGGGTGCCCTTGGTAAAGATGCTGAAGTTCCTGGTCTCTTAGTTTCCTCATGGTTAAAATAAGGGCGATAATCATAACTTAGTCACAGGGTTGCTGAAATCCTAAATAACTTACTAGATTAAAAGCACTTATACATAGTACAAGGGTCTTATAAGTAGTAGTAATTCAACAATTATTGGAGTTACTATCATTGTTGTTATTGACATTAGTACTTTTACTAATAGACCACCTATCTTCTTCTTAAATCATTTAAACTGTTTTGCCAAATCTTACTACACCTACAGCATGACCTATTATAAAATTTTCCTGCCACAGAGGGTATAGAAAAAGACAAATGAAAAAGGGAGAAAGAGAGAGGGAGAGAAGGAAAGATGAAAGGAAGGAGGGAGGAAAGCTAGGTGGCTTGTGAAGGAAATAAGTGCTCATTCTGGAGCAGAGCAATTACCCCTGAGCCTGAATCCAGATTCCTTGGCCTATCAATAAATGTTTCCTAATTCCAAATCTATAAGGCACAGTAGTAACATTTTTGATCTATGTTTAGGGCATAAGTTGGTCCATAGAAATGTGTCTCCAGTCAAGTTAAAATCTGACTTGTTACATGGGTTAGATTTGATTTGGCATCCTAGGAATCTCTGCTTTCAAAATTAGATTTTCTCTCTTGTTTTGTGCTGCTTAAAAGGTTAAAAATCAAATTAAAACTTGTTTAATTAATTTAAGTTGGTTTTAGTAGTCATATGTGTATCAAAGTGAACAAGGGCAATCATATTAGTACTATTTATAATTCCAGGTCATTACATGGCAGAATGAAGACAGATATAATTTAATATAGCTCAATTTGGAGAAAACCAAACTCCAGTCTTGGCTTTTGTTCAAACTCTAAGAAATCCAACAAAAATCCATTGTTTAAAAAAGGAGCTCAGTCTGTAAGAATGTGAAAGATTTGAATCATTAATTTTGAAATGTACATGGTTGCTTACTTTTGTCCCCCTGATTCTAAGGCTAAAATGACACTCTAAAATAATAACCCCAATCACAATAGGATTAACAGGTTATCTCTGGGGTAACTATCACAGATGCTAAGGGCAAAGGTCAAGGGCTTGAATCATCCTCATAGAATAAGTGAGTCTGTATGGTATGGCAGTAGATTTGGGGTTGATAATATAAACTGGATCTAAACACAGAGATTGTGATGCTTCAAGAAAGTTATTTTCTCTCTCTAAGTTTTGGGCTTCCTCATTGAATAAAGGTACTAAATCACGCTTGCTAGTTTGGATTAAACTAGGTACCATGTCAAAACACCTAGCACAGTGCCTGGAGAATAATTAAATTATCATTAATACCAATTAAATATGAATCTGAAACTTCCACTGCACTATCATTCTACCCAAAAGATCTGCTAAGGTTTGAATCTGTCCCCTTCAAAATTCGGGAGTTGTCAATGTTGGCAGTGTAAAGACATGGGGCCTTTAAGAGGTGGTTAGGACATGAAGACACCCATCCCCTTGTGAATGAAATTAGATCCCTTATGAAGGGGCTTTGAAGAAGGAACTCATTCTCTTTTATGCCCCTCAGCCTTCTGTCATGTTAGCACATAATATTCTTCCTCTCTGAAGGTCATAGCACTCAAGGAAGCATCTTAGCAACAGAGACTAATTCCTCACCAGACACTGAACCTTCTGGGACTGTGATCTTGGACTTTCCAGCCTTTAAGCTGGGACAAATAGATTTCTATTCTTTACAGACTATCCTGTCTTCAGTGTTTTGTTACAGCAGCACAACATGGACTAAGACAGACTGGTACCAAGAGTGGAGTAGTGGGTGGCTTCTGAGGAGAGTTTGTATTTTTGTGTTTGGCAATTGCCTCAGGGAAAACTATCACCATTTCCTCAGGCAATGCAGGGTTAGTCCCTTCAGAGAGAGGTGAAAGGGTTAACAGCACTGTGGATAAGGATGCCTTTTGCCTGGACCTCTGTTTGCGAAGAGGCGCCTCAGAATTGAAGAGTTGTATCTCTAGTATTTTTTAATATTTATTTTTTAGTTTTAGGTGAACACAATATCTTTATTTTACATTTATGTGGTGCTGAGGATCAAACCCAGTGCCTCGTGCATGCCAGGTGAGCGCTCTACCAAAGAGCCACAACCCCAACCCATGTGTTTCTAGTTTTATTGGGGTTTTCCCATATCTTCCCATTCCAACTTTCAGGGACTGATCTTCCAAAATAAATACCTTTACTTTAATATTATTCACCCTGTAAGGCAGGGAGTTCAAATTTCATTATAATTTCAGCAATTGCATGATGAGAATTTGTGTTTGATTTTCAATGATTTTATCCCTGTTGCTATAGGAAAGAATATTCTCCTTCAGGCCAAACTTAGAAATTTTTAGGATATTTTTGAATACTTGGCCCTGAAGTCATCTGTTTCTTTCAAAGCTTTGTCCACAGACAATAGGGGATATTGCCAACATCATGATATTCTTCATGTCCGGATAAAGTTTGAAAGAATATACAAAGTCACTAATTTCCTAGCCTCTTACAATGGTTCATTAGGAGAACCCAATGCAGATACTCTGAATATCTCCATAAACAATCATGCCATAGTCTTTTAGTGCTGTTTGTATTACTGGAATTGTTGTCTTTAGTATTTTAAATGTAATCAGACAAAAAGCCCATCTTTGGCACCAAAATGTGTTTTAGTCTGGGTTCTCCAGGGAGAGAGTGCATATGTGACTCATATAGCACTAGCACACATGCACTCGCGCGCGCGCGCGCACACACACACACACACACACACACACACAGAGCAGTCTAATAATTCTAACTAAATGACAAACCACCTAGGTATTCCTTCAGCAAAGTATATGCTAAAAGACTGTTTTAGAGACTGCTGCAACTAAAGGATCCAACCAGAACAATTTTAGAGGAGGAAAAGTTTATTTGAGGACTCAGGGTTTCAGAGGTCTTAGTTCATGGAAGGCCAGCTCCATTCCTCTGGGCTCAACATGGCGGAAGAGTGTGGCAGAGGGAAGCAACTCTCACCATGATCAGGAAGCAGAAAGAGACTCCACTCACCAGATACAAATATATACCCCATAGTGATTCCCACTATGAACCATTTCCCATGGCCACACCACATCTGCCTCCAGTTACCACCTAGTTAATCACATCACAGATTAATTCACTGATTAGTTTAAGGCTGTAACCCAATCAGTTCTCTTCCATACCTTCTTGCATTGTCTTACCTGTGAGCTTTTGGGGGACATCCTCACATCCAAACCATAACATAGACAATCCCAGGCATTGGAGTAAATAATGCAATGATGGGGGAGAAATAATGCTTTTGAGAGCTATCTGGGTATCCTTTAATTCAATCAAATTGACACCCACAATCAACTATCACAATAGCCTTTAAAAATGTATCCCTATGAGTGAATGTGAATTCAATGACTTAGGATTGATTTATTTAAATAAAGGTAGAAAAAATGCCTCAAATTCCTAGTTTAAATATTATCTTTAGCCTCCAAGCTATATAGTACCTCAAATATGCTTAGCATCTTGCTATTCTTCAAACAGACACTACAACAATATTTCTGGACTTGAAAAGAGCAAACAAACAAAAAACCCGGCCAAGTTAAATAAATACATTATTTTTAAAATGTAGAAGCTAATTTGGATATTGGAGAAAGAGTTTTAATGAAGACATAGTTCATAATATGATCATGCCTATCATTAAAAATAGGTAATTCCATTCCGGGAATTATTCCAGTGTCACTCAAATTGTATATACAATTTCAAGGACAATATTTCCTTGCAAACATAATGATTAGCTAATAAATAGTTTGATGATGCAGCTGATAGTTCATTGTAGGCAAAGAGGATTGACCCCAGTGAGAGATATGATAAGAATTTTCAAAAGGACTAATGAGAGGACTGCTTATGGTGACAGATGACTGGAGGTGCTGGGAGTAGTCTTCAGGGACTGCATAGGAGAGCCTTTTCTTGCAAGAGGTTAGGGCATAAATACTTGCAGAATCAATCAAGGGACAGTTGAGGTTCATTGATCCTAGGTAACACCTACAAGAAATTGAGAGCCTCTCTATATCTGGGATCTGTCCTATGCTACTTTACCACAGAATAAAATGTAAATTACCTGTATTGGATATTCAGTACAATAACTGTTGAAGGGATAGGAACTATACTACTGTGTACCTTTGACTTTGAAATACCATTCTCAAACTGGGAGGTTTTAAAATCAGAATCTCTCAGATTCCAGATTCTTTGCACTTATGTATTTTAAAGTAGCTGCTTCAAATATATTTTTAAACCAAAATTTATTTACTTAATTCTATATTGCTGAGCATTTAGCTTTTTTCTAGTTTTTTTAAAATTTATAAACAACCCTATGATAAACTACTAATTATATTCTTGAAAAATTTCTTTAATGTGTGACATTTTAATTTGCTTATCTGGCCTTCCCTCTCCACTATTCCCTGGCAACCATTGATCTTTTTACTGTTTCCATAGTTATACATTTCTAGAATGTCATCATTTTGGAATCACATATTATGTAGGATTTTCTTGTTGGCTTCTTTAATTTTATAGTATGTATGAAGTTTCTTCCATGTCTTTCCAGAGCTTGATAGCTCATTTCTTTTTGACACTGAATAACATGCCATTGTCTGTGGATGTACCACAGTTTACCATTCAGCACATAAGGAGAATTTGGTCGCTTCTGAGTTTTGGCAATTATGAATAAAGCTTCTATGTTATTGAAACTTATGTACATAAGCTTTAAACTCATTTGGTTAAATACCAAGGAGCATGAATGTTTGATCATATGGTAAGAGCATGTTTAGTTTTGTGACAAACTGCTAAACTGTCTTCCAAAGTAGCTGTGCCCACTGTATTCCCACCAGCAAAGAATGCTGCTCCACTTAATCAACAACATTTGGTGTTTCCAGTATTCTGGATTTGGGCTATTGTGTTAGGTGTGTAGTGCACTTGCCTAATGACATACAATGTGGAATGTCTTTTAATATGCATATATGCCATCATCCCTGGGACTTCTTAAACTCAGTTGCTTAACTATCTTGATCACCACCACCACTGTCCTCTTTCTCACACACAGTCACACTCTGCATAGCAGCCAGGGTAAATCTTTTATAAATTAAACTACACTGTATACCTCCACCAGAGTGAAGTCACAGTCTTCATAAGCCCCTAACTGATCTGACTACTTACTCCAGTTCTTATTTCCTGCTCATAACACTCTTGCTTCATTCACATTGCGACACTTGTGCTATTTCTTAGCTGTGCTGAGCCCTCCCACATTAGTGCATTTCTGCATTCTGCTTCTAACTGAAATGTCCTCCTGAATAGCTGCAGGGTTCTCTCTCTTACCTCCTTCCTGCCATCAAGACTGCCCTTGAAGGAGCTGTTAATGTTAAAGCCTTGTGGTCTTATAATAAGATTCCCAGCAAGAGCTTGTAGGTGAGGCCATCCTCGCTCTGTAGCAGCAGAGATTGTGAGCAGCACTGCTGCCTATAGTGATTAGGTAATGTGCCTAAGGAGATTTCTATGTGACATGTTAAGAGTGTTACTCATTTGTTTTATTGCTACATGTAGTAAAATACAAGAAAGATAAACGAAAGACTCCTGCCAACAATCACAGAAATTAGTATTAAACTGCATCCTCCATGTTCAGTTAAAGTCTTTGGAGAAAGTCTGAATAAAAATTCATGAGACCCCCTTATCCAGAACCACCCAGCTAGGGCTAAAACCCCAGTTCCCTCATCTATAGAACCTCTATGAGATTTTTGTTGATTCAAGATACTAAATGTTGGGATAATTTACTCATTACCCAGCAGCAAACAACTAACACAATTATTTGTTTAAATTTTTTTTTTCTTTACAGATAGTCTACATTTTGTAAGCAAATTTTTGCCACACACATGTCAGATAGAGCACTAATCCCCAGGATATTTAAAGAACACAAAAATATTAACATCAAAATAACAAACAATCAATAAATGGGCTAAGGAGCCAAACATACACTTCTCAGAAGATATACATTCGATCAATAAATATATGCAAAAATGTTCAATTTTTTATCTCTAGTAATTAGAGAAATGCAAATCAAAACTACTCTAAGATTTCATCTCAACCCAGTCATAATGGCAGTTATCAAGAATACAGACAACAATAAATGTTGGTGAGGATGTGGGGGAAAAGGCACACTCATACATTGCTGGTGGAACTGCAAATAAGTGCAACCAATCTGGAAAAGCAATATGGAGATTTCTTAGAAAACTTGGAATGGAACCACCATTTGATCCAACTATCCTACTCCTCAATCTATACCGAGAGGACTTAAAATCAGCATTCTATAATAATGCAGCCACATCAATGTTTATAGCAGCTCAATTCACCATAGCCAAACTGTGAAACCAACCTAGATGCCCTTCAATAGATGAATGGATAAAGAAACTGTGGTATATATACACAATGGAATATTACTAAGTATTAAAACATAATAAAATCATGGCATTCGCAGGAGTTGGAGAATATCATGTTAAGTGAAGTAAGCTAGTCCCCCCAAAACCAAAGGCCAAATGTTCTCTTTCATAAGTGGATGCTGATCCATAATGGAGGTGGGGGAGGCATGGAAAAAAATGGAGGATCTTTGATTGGGCAAAGGGGAGGGTGGATGGAGAGGGTGCAGGGGGGCAGGACAGATGGTGGAATGAGATGGACATCATTACCCTAGGTACATGTAAGACTGCATATAGGGTGTGATGCTACTTCATGCACAACCAGATAAATGAAAAGTTGTGCTAAAATTATATACAATGAATCAAAATGCATTGTGCTTTCATATATAACTAATTATAATCAATTTAAATTTTTTTGTTTCTTTATGAATTCTCCAGTATTTGGTTTTTCTTCTCTGTAGAGTCAGTTCTTTAATAATAGGCAAGTGAGAGGAGGAAAATCAGGGATCCTTTCTGGGTGATCAGACAAAAAAAGCTTCTTCTCCTATTTCTGAGATTACAGAAATTATTACAACCTTCTTATGTTTTCAGCTGTTGACATTTTTTCCTCTTTTAATACTATGTTTAGCATTTTCATATGTTTGTGTGTTCATTTAATTAAGGAAGACTCGAATAGGATTAACCAAAAACGAGTCTAAAAGCAGGCAGCAAGGCTGGGTATAGCTCATGGTGGAGTGCACACTTGGCATGTGTGGGGCCTGGGTTCCATCCCCAGCACCATTAATTAACTAATCAGTTAAATAAAAAGAGTCAGTATCTTTCTGCCTTTCTTGCTAAGTACCTTTCATGTGTACTGTTTTCCTAACATCTCCTTTGACTTTATTAGGGCTTTCTACTACCCAAATGTGTGTGTTTGGGATGGGTAGGATGGACAGGAGGATTGTGGAACATTTTAAGGACATTATGTGGGAACATCAGGCTTAGTTTCTGTATGTCATAAAATTATTACTTTCTTTTCCAGCCTTTCAAAATGCTAGCTCTCCCCACATGAACCCACCACCCTACTCACAATTATGTAACCAATACTATATGAATTTGTACATTTCACTCCCTCATTTCATCCTTGAGGTAACTTTTACCCTAAAATATGTTTCATCTTGAGGCCCTGAGGAGTTAATGAGGCCTCTCCAGCCCTTGATTTGCTGGTGTCGTAGGTCTAGGCTACTGGCATTTGGTCAGTTTGTATGACATTTCTGTCACCCATGAAAATCACATATGAAAGAAGCTGTTTTACCTCTAAAACTACATTGTAGCTGAAAGCAAACCAGGAGGCTTTGAGTAGCCCAGCATCCTAAATACTCTCAAAATGTTACAGATGATGATGGGGAAATATGGCTATCACTGAAGAAACAAACTACAACACACACTTGCCTGTAACTACCTTACTTCGCCAGCACCTGTCCAAAGCAAGCAACTGTCATTCTCAACTAGAAAAATAAAGTAGGCTCACACAATTTGCAAGGCTTCAGGGAAATATATATACAATGGAGCTTTTTGAGTGAGCTAATAATCAGAACATCCTAGTATAAACAACTCTAATTATTTTCTATTTGTCCATATACATGGAAGGGTAGCTTATAATTTGGAAGGAAGAAGGTGACTATTATTGATTGTAAACAGAATGAGATGTGCAAATAGAATTTATTTACCATCCATCCCCTTGGATTGAATTAAATGTGTACTATTGAAAGATTTATAGGTAGGGAATGTTGAAATTGCCCAAGAGTGACTTTATAAAGTCCGGAGCAAATAGGGATTTGCCCATGATTCCTGGCTGGCAAAGGCAATAAAGAAGGTGCAGAAATGGGAAAGGTGTTTTATCCTGCTTCTGCCTGGAATCCAGGTTGTTCTGGTACTTTGGAAGTTGGTAACTTTAGACACTCTCCTAAGTAATACACTTGAAATGCCCCCATTTGCACAAGTTTGAATGTCAAGGATGGCAGCACTGAAGGTCCAAAAATAATCTCTCTGAGAAGTAGGAAGTCAAATAAGAGAGAGAGGGGAACGCCATGTAAACAAGTGACTGCACCTAGGAACTGGTTTATAAGATGTATGCCCTCTCTGGAATCACTCAGAAATACAGGGCATAATTTTAGGAATGCTACATTTCTATTTAGGAAAATTTAAGAGGGGACTTTAAAGTCATTATGTATGACTTTAAAGTCATTTATCTTTGTGACTTTTCTGATCTAGAGTTGCCTAATAATAACATGTGTACTTTCTATTTGAATCTCGATATGACTGTGGTCTTGGTGGTATTTGTGTCTGATGCCTGATACGTGCTTGAGGAAGTTTTCTTTTCCAAAATCTCAAGTATGCTGTATTTCTTATTATCTATAAAATCTGCCACATCTTTAGTGAAATGTAAAGTAAAGAACCAAATTCCTAAACTCTGAAGCTGTATTTCTAACACAATAAGCTAAAAGGAGTCAAAGAACTTTCTCGGGCACACTGACAAAAAGAATGTAAGACATTGTGTTTCCTTTTTTTTATTGTGTTCTTTTAACTGAATCATGTTCATTTAATGCTCTTATAATTGCTATCATTTTGAGGTGACTTGATAGCATTATCAGTATCACAAATTTTGTTCTTGAGAGTAGAAAAATCTAATAGATATATCTTTTGGGGAAAAGATATGAGAAGAAACTAAATGTGAAATTTATATAGGTTTTTGAATTTAATAATTTAGTATGTTCAAGTCCTTGGTTATCAAATTTTAATCTAGGAAAGTAGTTCCTAAGATATATGTAAAGAGAACTGAAACTGAATGAAATACCATCATCATTACTGGACATTAACAGAGGGATCAAGAATGCAGAAGTACATTGTGCTTCCCCTCCTTTGGGATAAGCATGGTATAATTACACAGATGGATACTCAGCATGAAGATGTGATGTGCATACGGAGGTTCTTTGAGGTAAAAGATGCACATCATGTTAATTGATAACACTGCAACTAAACTTCAAGTCATAAGTTTCTTGAGGATCTATACTGGCTCTTGACAATCATTTGAAGTAGCATCATGTACTGGAAATAAATCAAACATACGCAAGTAAAAGCCAATATCTCTACCAGCAGAGATTTCATTTCTGAAGCTTTGGTTTCACTATTTTGTGATAGGAATAGCAGAGTGTATCTTATAGGTGCTAGTGTTATTAATGTGCTCAGAGTATCCTGTCCAGTGTGTAGTACACATGATGTGCTTGGTCAACATTTATCAATGTCTTCCTTTTTTTATTTTGAGCCTTGAGTTCTACTATACAAATCTTAGGGCAAAAAATATTATAATATTTTTTGGACATTTATTGTTACCAAAGATATAGACCAAGTTTAGAGTTTAGATAAGGAAAGTCTAAAATTCTAAAAGAAATTTTCATGTAATAAAATAGAGAAGTAGGTAAATGACATTTAAAGATATTTTACAGAGGAGGAAATTTATTTAAGAACTTCAATTTCATTAATCATTAGGGAAATGCAATTTGAAAAAAAAAGTTAGAGATTCTTTCACAACTACCATATTGATTATGAAAAGTTTGACTTCAAAGATTTTAGAGAGTAAAGGCATAATAAGTTCCTGTATGCTCTTGGTAGGGTTGTTTTCAATTGGTAGCATCCCATTCAATTTGATGATATATAATCAGTCACTGCACAGCAATAAACGTGAGTTACTATAGCAATACACATCAACATAGATGGGTGTCAAATAATATTCTGAGGAAAACAATCTGGTCACTAAATAATATGCATATTTTATACTTTATATGAATTTCATAAAAAGTGAAACTATTCGGGATCCATTTATATGAGATTGTCTTAGTCCATCTGTGTCGTTTAAAGGGAATACCGCTGGCACCATGATTTATGGAGAACAAGAATTTGTTTCCCCCAGTGCTGGAGGCTGAAGGTCAAAGATCAAGGCACCAGCATCTGATGTCTGATATGAGCTGCATCTTCTGGAGTGGAGGAACAGGTTGTTGTGTCCTCACATGACAGAAGATTTTTCAAACATTTAGGACAATTTACTTGGTGAAAGAAAATTCTCTTTAGTTGCTTCAGTTGCTTCAGGGAACGGAGGGTGTGATGTTCATATGTGAGTACATCTCATTCTTATTTTAAAAATCAAATCCTTAAATGATTTCTGTCTTCATCAGATTTTCCATGTTTTATAACAAGTTATATGTCTTCTTTTCAATTTCAGTGATTTTACAAATTATTGGATGAACTGTTACTTTACAAAGCTAGTTAACCATCCACAGATCTGTCCATTACACCAAATCTAGGGCTTCACTGATTCTTTCTTGCATGGATTCCATTATGAGTTCCTATTCTTACTTTCAATAAAGCCATCTACTCCAAGGATGTCTGCTATTGAATTTTAAGTCTTCATGCCAGTATTCATTTTCCAGAATTGACAATACTTTAGTAAAGTGTTTTTCTAATATGGTGTTCGTTCAATTTCTACCATCTTCAGTTGTCATTTAACTCAAATGAAACCATTGAAATGTATTTTGATAAAAATTGCATATCACTTTACTACTAGAGGATACAGATTGGGCAATATGGAGGTATGACACTAACTGGATTTAGAACAGCAACAGCAGAAGAAAGATCTTTTGGGGGAAAAATACTTAAATTGAAAAACACATGAAAAAAAAAAAGCAGACAGAGATTTAAATCCCTGCTCCACAAGTTAACATATGAATGACAGTGGGTAAGCGGCCTCACCTTCCTAGCTCCACATGCCTCAGTTGTTCTAGACGTGGTTGGTATTTGTGTCAGAGATATATGAAAGAAACTCTTAATCACAGTGCTTATATGAGAATTGACAGATATTAAATAATGATTATTAGCATCTTTGTGAATATTGGTTTGATCATATTCAAAGAACTTGGAAAAATATTTAATTGTAAAATTTTTGCGTTTTTCTTTCCCAGAACAATTTGCATCCCAGGTTGTTCACATATGTTGAAAATTGGTTTTTACTCTTTTATCAATGTAAAAGACTATTAGTTTGAAGGCTAGCTTTTCTATTATTCCTAGTAGTAGGATGCATACATTTAGTAAGAAGCATCACCTCTCTTTTCAATGATATTAAAAAATTAACTGTCATTTGATTTTTAAATCAATTCAAGCAAATTTGTCAATGTTCCAAATTCTATTGACAGCTCTGACCACAAGAGTTTTAATCTTGACATTGAGACCATATTTTATTTCCCTATAAATTCTATCCTTTGATTCACTCTTCCAATTCACTGGTTCTGTCAATTCATTCAGCATTCATTTACTCATTCCTCCATTCCTCTAATATCTAATGAGCATCTAATATGTGCCTGCCCTTATCATATTTATCTCCCTTTTACTCAGGATAATACTCAAAGACCTTCAGGGCAGCTATGAAATTTCTAATTTTCCTTCTGAGGCATCACAATCCTACTTTACTCTATAAAGTTCTGTGCTTCTTTACCACCTTAATTCCTCTTTTGAAATTTTTTTTTTTTGTGTGGTGCTAGGGATTGAACCCAGGGCCTTATGCATGTGAGGTGAGCACTTTACCCACTGAGCTATATCCTCAGCCCTTGAATATTTTTATATTGCTTGCAAGATATGATTTCAATTGAAAGTTCTTTCTTTTTTATATTCTATCTTGTCATATAGAACATTACCTTAAAAATGTGTTTGATCTTTCCATGCTAAAAAATACATATATGGAGACTAATAGATATTTTGTAATGATTTGAACCATTGATCCCCAAATTTCCCTGGAACTAAGAATCTCTTGGGAAACGTACTAGTATATAGATCATGAAATGTCAACCTTGGATATTAGTCATATCTGAACTGGGAATCCTGCTTTCTTTTTCTTTTCTTTTTTTTTTTTGAAAATTGAAATAGATTCTCAATTTTTATTCTTGATTCTATTCTTCAAAGAATTTGGAAAATAATAGTATATTTTTATAAATACAATTTTACAAATTATAATCATCAGTTATAATTATCCTACACACTTAAATTCCTTCATGGATTTTATATATAAATGTGTGGAATTTAAATTAATGCAATCTTAGAATATTTCAGAGCGACCACTTTGTAATCTAACTCAGTGGCATAGAGGGCCAAGGCCGTGGATAATCAAAAGACTTATCTGATCTTGTCACTGACTGGCTTTGTAACCTTGGATGATGATACATCCATATTAGAAAACAAAACTATGGCCCACAAACTTTGCAACAAACAACCTAGAAAGCCAGGTCACATCCTTCACACCAATCAAGGCTTGTTCAACAATGCCACCTTCCTTAATTTTTCTCTCTACTTCCTGCTTCCAATTTAGGATAACAAAAGAAAGCCAAATATGCCACTAAACTGTTCATTGGTTCTCCATCACTGTGACAGAATTTCTGAGATAATCAACATAAAAGAAGGAATGATTTCCATTGACTTATAGTTTTAGGGGTTTCAGTCCAAGGTCACACTAATTTTCTCCCATCCTCCACTTCTTAATCTATTAAAAAAAACAGATAAAAATATTTTGTATATATTTCATAGAAGTTTTAGAGGGTAAAATTAAATAGGATGTAAATAGATTTGTACTGGGATAAAACCCATATAAATTCAAGGTTATGATCATTAAGAACTAGCAATAACATTTCTAGATATTAGGTAAGTCATAATCAACTCATTAAAATTAAAATTTTCCAGTTTCTTTTCATTTAATAGAAATATTAAATGAGCATGTGTCATCTTATACACATCCTTTACTTAAGAAAGATTATGGACCACTGAAGGTTGTATGTTGTTAAATACATCCATTCTGTCCTGGCTTTGAAACAGTTGGAAATATATACAACTATTTATTCATAAAATGCCTGTTGGTCCAATTGAGTCCTCAGGGAAGAGGAGTAATGTAATCAAACCTAAGGCTTTTGTACTGATGAGACCAATCTAAGAACCAAGTGCACTTGTCATTTAATAATGCTGTGGTTGGTCATGACACTTTGAGCAAGTAATCAGGTGAAGGTCTTCTATGCTCTTTAGTACATGCAATTTCAATTTATTTCAAGATGCACAGTGGGAAATTTTTAAAAAAGCCAACACCATTGTAATGCTTTCTATGGCTTGTTTGCTTTTGTATTTCATTTTTTTCTTGTATATGTCCCCTTTTCTTTTTAGGTGTTATAGAATAAAATGTTGTGCCTCTTGAGTCAACCAGGTGTTTTTCCTGTTCTTTTTCTAAAATTTTCTCCCACTTTTACCTAGTGTTAAGGACATTAACTAGGTGCCTCAACTCACTATTCTTGATAACAATCAATGGTATAATAATGATTGAATTCTTCTAATGTATTCTGAATTGGGAATGAGTGTAATATGTCTATAGACAATCAGCTTACTACTTTGCCATCACAAAAGTTTCTCACTGAGATGCACTAGGATGTACAGTTTGGGGTATTTTGTTCTTTTAAACATGCTTTATGATGAACACTTCCACATTTCCATTCTATAAAGTTTTGTGTTTCTTTACCATCTTAATCCCTCTCTTATGAATATTTCTAGATCTCTTGCAAGCCATGATTGCAATGGAGTTCCTCTCCCACATACTCCTACTGCCACGTACACCAGGGC
The DNA here is from genome assembly GCF_047511675.1 of Marmota flaviventris. Classification (NCBI taxonomy): domain Eukaryota; kingdom Metazoa; phylum Chordata; class Mammalia; order Rodentia; family Sciuridae; genus Marmota; species Marmota flaviventris. The sequence continues at coordinate 32,329,993 of NC_092511.1, read as the reverse complement.
TAGAGAACCAAACCATGTGACCTTGGACTGAAACCCCTAAAACTGTAAGTCAACGGAAATCATTTTTTCTTTTATGTTGATTATCTCAGAAATTCTGTCACAGTGATGGAAACTGATGAACAGTTTAGTGGCATATTTGGTTTTCTTTGGTTATCCTAAATTAGAAGCAGGAAGTAGAGAGAAAAATTAAGGAAGGTGGCATTGTTGAATAAGCCTTGATTGGTATGAAGGATGTGACCTGGCTTTCTAGATTGGTTGTTGCAAAGTTTGTGGGCCATAGTTTTATTTTCTTATATGGACTCATCATCATCCATGTGTGTATTTAGTCTCATGATACATAGGAACTCATTGCCACAGTAAGAACAGTCAGTGTTCATCTGGTATCAGTTACTGACAGTAGATTCTGAGTCAAACTGATTAGCTGACATAATTAACGTAAGGATCAAATACAAGAAGGAGGAAAAGGAGAATGAGAAATGAAAGTTGGAGGAAGAGATGGAAGCCAAAGCACTCTAGAAACATGGCAAGCTAATGGCCAAAACCATGAGTGATCGTGCATAAATGAACACCTATAACTCAAGCATAGTGACCATGGAGGTCAACACATATTTATTGATTTCCTGTAAGCAAAACTCTCTGCTAGAAGCAGAGTAGATGTTAAGATAAAATGGTATTGTCATTGTTCTCAGTTATTTCCAAAACATAAAGTTCTTTTCTTCATGAATCAGCAGCCGGAATCCACTGTTCTCCATTTCCTTCAGCAGAGAGGGCTGAAGATCCCCAGTGTTCTCAGTTATCAAAGCAGGTATTTTCTCCTCCTTATAACTTCTTCCCTGCAGAATGATGAGAAAGCCACACTTGACCTGCTTTCCACTCCTAGGGGACTCTGCATCAGTCCTTTGATGTTTAGGAGTGTGTCAGTGTCTTGTATTCAGAAATTAAAGCTTGCATATGGAGAGGCAGAGCACAGTTCAATATTCACCCTGCACCCATATTTACTTCCTACAACCCACATCAATAGTAATATCATTGTTTTTGCTATTTAAACCTCCAAGGGCTATGACCTTTCTTTATATATACATATATATTGAATATTTTATTTTATTGTTGATAATAACTGTTGTAGAAAAGATGAATAATAAATACATAGGACAGTTTCAGTATCACTAGAGAACAGAAGTAGTGTTAAAAATGAAAGCACTTGAAAATAAGGGCATCATATGCATTTAAATATATAAATCTATTCTCAGAGACCAAACTGTAGTAGGGAGCTGCTATTGCCTTTCTTCCCCAGGAAGATTCATTTGTACTTTTGAAAGATGTTGTTTAAAGGAAGTGACAGTGTTAATCCAGTTGATCTTATTTGCTCTTCTTTATCCTTTTCTCCTAGCTCCCTTTCTCCCTTGCATTATTTTGCTAAATTGGTTTTCTCTTCCTGAACACAATATGATCTGACTGAATTTACTTTTGTTTAGTGAATCTCTGAACTCATGAAATGATAAGTCTCCACTTACGCAGAGGCTTTTGGGAAGTAATTGGATGTATAGTCATCACTTGGATATTGCACTGCAGACAATTTCATTTTGTGTACAAGGGGTGGGGGAGAAGACCTAACAGCAACTCTGCCTTTAGGATGTATTACATTGTCTTCTGTGAGGTCCTTTTCTTATCAGTCAAGCTTCTACTTACCAACTCACTGAGCCACTTGGATCATTTACATATATACACAACTTGATAAAAACAAACAACACTGAAAGTGAAAGCCACTGAAGTAAGATATGTTTGTTACTAAGATTTTAAAAAAAGGTTGTTGCTTTTTAAATCTGATCTCTCTGTCCCTAAATGGAAGAGTTGGCATTCATTTAAGATCAGAGAGCACTTTTAGGAATCTTTTTTAAATTGTTTTTTAAAATGTCTTCAGTGTCTCATTAGCTTTGTGACTCATGCATTTGATCATTCAGAAGAGAACCTCGTATTTTCTTCCAAATAGGCAAAAAATAAAAAATAAAAATAAAAAAGCAGTAGTTGTTCTCCCTTTAGATAATCCCAAAGATCTCATTACACTGACTTTGAATCTCTCCAATCCTATCTTTCTGCATATTTTTTAATTAGGGGTTGATTTTTCTATAGCTACAATGCTCCACTACCACTTCTAGTACTCTAAAAATACATAAGAATTTCACAGGAAAATCATATCAGTACAAAAAGCCAGGTTAATTTACTTGTAGTTTCTTGGTGTCTTGTTAACAACTAAATTATAGAGAGGACTGAAAAACCAAAATTCTATCCTTGATAAAAACTTGAGATGGACATCTTTAAGATAATTCCACTACTATTTTATATTCAATTGTTCAGAAAATATTTATTTATGATGTAACCTGAATAGAACATCAGAAGAAAAATACATTTAATATCACATCATCGTAAACAATTAATTTTAAAATTGTTGAGAATCATATTCTGAGATGTAGAGAGGTAAGGACTAGTTCTCATGTTGGAGAATAGAGGGAACCTGGGGGTAGTACAGATGAGATCTGTGCAAGAATAGAAAAGAGAATATAGAAAAGCTCAATAGAAAAGAGGAGCTCTGAGTCATGTTAAGCAACATTCCCCTAGCATTGTTCCCTAGACTTTCGTGAAACCTCTTTCCATATGCATTATTTGTTCTCAGTTGTTTGAATATCTGCTTTGGACATGAAGGAAGGGGGAAGAAGGCACTAGGAGAATAGCACAGGGGACAACATTGTTTTCTCACACAGGCCCAGTGTCATCAACAGGGGACAGAGACTTCCCCACCAAGTGGCAATCTCATTAAAAAATGTCTGCGTAACACTGGGTGGAAGTTGATATCCAAAAATGGGATGATGGGGCCTGAGCCATGTAACCTTTTGAAAGCACTGTGATATAATTAGTAGACGTGGGTTGGTAAATTCTGAGATAGGCTGGAGATGTCAACTAGTTACCTATATACAGAGATAGTATGGACAAGGCTAAAATATATCACTGTGCATGGTGAGATTATGAGTGAGATTTTAGGACTTTCAGCAAATTTTCTGTAGTACCAACTTATTAATTTAATAATCCTAAAAAGAGATCAGAACTACTATATTTATATAACCATAAGACTTCAAATGCAATAAGCTAAGGGCCCGAACTAGGGTGGTAACATGAAGCTATCTGAATGGACGGGTCATCAAGAAAGATATATAGATGGCATGTAATCATATGAGCAGATGATCTACATTATGCATTATTAGGGAAATAAAAGTTATAATAAGGAGATACTATGGCACATCTGTTAGAATGCCCCCAAAATTCATAACACTGGCAATATCAAATGTTGGTGAAATATGGAACAAGAGAGGTCCTTACTCATTGCTGGTGGGAATGCAAAATGGTACAGTCACTTTGGAAGGCAATGTGGCAGTTTCTTAAAAAACTAAACATACTCTTACCATATGATCCAGTATCGTGCTCCTTGGTATTTACCAAGTAGCATATGTTCACACAATCCTATGCATGGATGTTTATAGCACATTATTCATATTTGCCAGAACTTGGAAGGAAATGAAATTTCCTTCAGTACATAAATGGATAAATAAAGTAGTGTACATCCATACAATGGAATATTATTCAGTGCTAAAAACATGGGCTATCCAGTTATAAAAAAAGATATACTGTGTGATTACAATGAAATGACATTCTGTAAAAGGCAAAACTATGGTCATAGACAAAAAGATCAGTGATTGCCAGCAATGAAGGAGTGGGATGGATGAATAGGTGACGTAGAGAGAAGACTTAAAGCAGTGCAACTATTCTGTATAAGGTTATAATGGTGGATATACGTGATTATTCACTTGCTATAACCTATGGAATGCACGGCATCGAGAATGTAATTTATGGGCTTTGGGTGACAATAAAGTCACAAAGTAGGTAGTTCATTTTTAACAAAAGATTTAGGATGGGAGGTTGATAGTAGGAGTCGACAGCAGCAGTGTGTACGGGATCAGGGAATAGTTGGGGACTCTGTACCTTCTGCTTAATCTTTCTGTGAACCTAAAGCTGTTCTAAAAAGCAAAGTCTATTTAAATGGGTTAGAAAAAAATGGCATAAAACTCAAAACCAAAGAAAACAACAACAAAAACTGAATTATCTTCACAACAAATGAGCCATTTTCATTCTGTTGACTTCATCCCACCACTAGGAGACAGTGAGAGAGGTGAGGGAAAACACAGGAAGGTATGGCTAGACCATCTTCCTTTGCATGTCTGCCTTCTATTCTTCAAGGGATTTGAAAGCCATTATTATCCAGACATAGAAAAATAATGTTCCAGAAGAAAAATGGACAACAGAAATTATTGCATCAGTGAAATCCCCTGGAATACCAAACAGATCCATGAGAAAGCTGGCCTTTCCTCATTTAGAGCTGAATGAATTGTATGTATATCACCAAAGATGCAGCAATTATTTGTCATATTCATTTTGGCTTGGTCAGTACTTCTTTATATAGATTTAGTAATAAAAATTAAAATAATTGTATTAAATGATTTTAATTTAAGAGCCTGAGTATTAGAAACTGCAGCTCTGGCCAGAACCTTTGCATGGTTGCAAAGTGGGTTAGTGATTAGAGCCTCTTAAATGCATTCAAGCATCTGAAATTCAGAATATTTATGGAAAAAATGAGGCAATGAGTAGAGAAAAAGTAGCGTATTTCTGCTGCAAAAGTTTTCATAATTTAACAAGGCATTTTGGTTTAAATGACATATAGAGTAAATTAGTAGTAAGGAATAAGCCTTCTTTTATTGTTAAAATAGCCATAGAAAAATGTTCAGTTACAATAATATAAACATTTCCAAAATACTTTGTCTTTTATTGATGGCCATTTCATTATATAAATAATATTTTACTTACAGATCTATAAAAATTTTATCAACTGCAAATAAATCATCTAATCATCTTTTTGTATAAGTATTGGGGATATATTTTAAAAAATAGATCTATTATCACATTCCCTTTTTCTTTTCTTCATAAAAAAGGAAAATCATTGTTGTTTTAAAAATGACTGCAAACCTTTCTCTCCCACAAGTCTTTTCAATATTTTGCAGCAGCATTGGGCAATACCTATCTTATGCCTAATCTTTCAGTATCTGAGAAATGTTATACATTTTTAAAAAATGCTTTTGGAAACAAAAGCTATTTATGAAAAATAGCCCTGTAAAATCACAAATCAATTTTCAATTTGAGAACTACTATAAAAGGGATAAATTATCCATGTTCCTTAAAGCTCACTCAGTAAACTCTTCATTCATAATTCCTCTCTTTGTATGTTAGTCAGCTTTTTGTCACTGTGACCAAAATACCTGACAAGAACAACTTAGAGGAGGAAGAGTTTATTTTGGGCTCACAGTTTCATAGATTCAATCCCCCCTGTAACCTACTTTCTCCAGCCACAGCCCAGCTGCCTACAGTTACCACCCAGTAATCCATTCAATTTATAAATCCACCAAATGGATCAATCCACTGTTTAAGTTATATCTCTCACAATCTAATCATTTCACTTCTGAACATTTCTGCACTGCCTAACACATAAGCTTTTCAAGGAGACACTTCATATTCAAACCATACTTTGCAACTGGAATGAGCATGAAATTTGACATTGAAAGCAAAAACATTTTAAATGCAGGAGTCATAATGGGCAAATCACTTCCAAATGTGGAATCTTCCTTTCCTTGCCTGCAATAAGAAATGAATATCTCTGTTGGTAGTATGAAAATAAATTCAAGTATATATGACCATTCCCCAGACATTGTGCAATTCCATGGCAATGTTGATTCTCATTTTATCAAGAAGTTGGCATAGTCATGAATAATGTTCTGCCAACCATTCCCCATGCTAGTTCCCACTAGATGGGTGCTTTCTCAGTTAACAGATTTCCACAGTGTATAAAACTGCATTGAAAAGGTACAAGTTTTTATGAACATTTATAAAAGGAGATTTGTTCAGTAGGTACTTACATTGGGAAGTATTAATATGGGTTCTGAAAAAAAAACACAGAGTCAGACAAAGTATCTTCTTCAAATAAGTCACTATAAATCACTATAAACCAAGCAATTCACGTGCAGAGCAGCAAGTCAGTGACAGAGCAGGAAGAGGACCACAGATGACACCAAGAAGGAAGAAATCAATCCTGCTGAAAGGTGGAAGCTGAGTTAAGAAATGATGTTGTAGAGAAGTTAACATTCGAGTTGGTGCTTGGAAATTTTAAGACAGATAAATAAAATACTTTCAGGCAGATACAACAGGATTTACACATGCATGAGTGAATGAGAAGGAGTTATGTGCTCATAGAATTTCAAGTATTGTTGTTGTATAAAGAACTGAGAATGTGGCAAGAAATGCTGCTGAAAAAGTAGGCCAGGACTGGATCATGTGAGATTAGCCATACTAAATAAAGAGGTTTTGGCTTTGTTGTTGTTGGTGGTGGGTTTTTTTTCTGAAAGGGAGGAGAAGCTAAGATGAGCTAAGATTGAACTACCTAGCCTCCATGGTTAAATCTGCCACATGAATACAAAACGAAGGATACAACTTTTCGATCTTAGAAATGTCATAGAAACTTAAATAAATGACAAGGTTTGTAGGAAATAGAAAATATAAGGACGTTTGACAGATGACTGGGTGAAGCATATGTACACAGCCCACTCACAAATAGAACCCTGTAGACAATGAGCAAGCAAATTCCCTGCTCCAGAATTCTACACGGTGCTGAATGTACAATTAAATTACTGCAGAAAGACCACAATGCATAATTCTTCATCACAAAATTAAACATAAGTCTTGGAAAACAAAAATGGATTTCAATATTTTTCATGCTCTTCACGCAAAGCTTAACATCTAGACTTTTCTAGGCCTTTTCATTTTAATACAGTATACTTTGTACTTGGTCTGTCTATAAGGTCATCCTATGACATTTTAGAGAATTCTGTATCTTTCTTCCTAGGGAAAAATGAAAGTAGATGGCAAGCATTTGTTAAAATGCAACTTTGATGTAAGTACTTGCAGCCCATTTCAAGGGGTGCATATAACTGAATGGGATCCACCTTTCCTCCATGAAGACAACGAGAATCTGTGAGGTAAAAGAAAGACTGTGGCTATGAGCTGAGGTCCAGAGTCTGATCAAAAGTAGACAGATAATATACTCAACAACCTTACATCCCCTTCAACTCTATAAGAAATAGAGGTTTAAGTAAAATATTTTATATAAAGGGTTGAGTGCATGGTGTAGCACACAGTAGATGCTCAATAAATGGCAGACACCTCTGTCAGTCTCCTCAGTCACATGATGTAAAGTTTAATTTGTATTATAAGTGAGGTCCTGTTGGCTCTAACAGGTGAGTTTTAATTGTGGTCATCAATATTTACCAAATTTTAGGTCATTTTTTCCTTTCTCTTAGTCTTTGGTGGAAGTTCTTATTCCTTAGACATTAATTATCTAATTTTGATGATACTGGTAATCATATTTATAAGTTCTAAACAGTGTTTTTCTTACCCACCAGGAGCAGTTCTCACTTTGATAATGTGTAGATTTATGAACCTAATCAGAAACATTCTAATTCAGTAGATTAGTGGTTGAGTGTAGATGACTCTGATGCATGTGGTCAAAAGACCACAGTTTGAGAAATACAGCAGTAGAGAAATAATATTAATAAGGTATCCTGTATTCAAGAATAGCAGAAACTGTAACAAAGATGGCATGTGTTGTTGTTTTTTAGAACATAAACAACACAAATTATTTTTTTCATAGTAAAATAAGTGCAAAATTGAAATTCAAATCTAATTCCTGCATAAGACTATGATTTGGCAAGTGCTTGTACCATTTCTCATGCTGACATCACCTATCATTACAGAACATGGGAAAGATTTTTGCAATTGTAGCACTTTCCATCAGCAACTATCACTGTGATATGTTACATTATTCACAGAAGCAAGAATGTATACCCAGTGATGCACATCGATTTTTATATGTGTTTTGCAACTGGAAAATATTAGAAGTTCTTTAAGTACCACTGTAACACTCTAGCCATGAAATCACTAATGATTTTTATGTGGTAAATGCAGGCTTTCAGTTTTTATCTGAACAGTTTTTTCTTGACAAAAAAAATGCAGAGAATAAAAATGATCAGAAAAACAAAACAAGCCTGTTTTATGTGGCATGCTATTTCTCTGCCAACAGAATTTATAGCTCCTCCTTCAGTTCCCTTTTGAGGCTGTCATCATATAAACATGCATTACAAACGTCTTTGAAGACCTCTGGATCAACAAAGAAGAGGAAAGCAGAAAAGGTAGACCTAAAATTCAAGGCTGAGGTACGGAAAGGATCAATGGGAAATGCTTGCCAGAGATTTTAAAAGGAGCTTTAACTAAAGAGAGTAATAAGATAATTCTTGTAGGCAAGGTTATCTGCTTAAAAGATTAAAGTACTTCTATTTTGTCATCCTGTGGGGATTTATGATGACATATGATCCCTTCCAGCTAGAAATGAGATACTACTAGGTGAAATGGTTAAATGATGAATTTATGAAATTAAAAGAAAATCAGCAAAGAAAATGAAAATTTCTCTACTATCATCTTCATAATACCTTGTCCAGCTAAACAGGCACATTCAAAGATGCCACAGCCCACGTGAGACTCTGCATACACCCTCTGAGTCTTGGCCTAAGGAAACTCCACCTCATGATTGAGCATATTTGCTTCTTGCTACTAAACCATAAATTTAGCCTGTGGGATTATGAAGCCTCAGCCTCAAGATGGACTTCATCCTCTGAGACATCAGTGGAGCATGCAAACCTGAAAGCTGAATGGGACACAGAAAGATACAAAACAAGGATACTCATATCTATTCCATTCAAAAACCTAAGATTCTGAAAACAGCTATGGAAGTTAGGAGTCTGAGAGCTAGAGGCATAAATAGAGGGGTAGGATCCTCATTGTTTAAAACCATCATAAACAAGGGCTGTAGATGAGGTCACCCTTGGCTAACAGCCCAGGCAAAGGGAAGGTTACTAGGGTAGAAGGGACAAGGCCAGGTTACCACTAAGCAAATAAACAAGTCTAGAGGCCCACTTTTTATTTGATAGGAACACTATAAACCTCCCAAATCCTTAAATTGGTCTTGGAATAAGAAGTAATTGAGATTACATTTCCCAAGAGGACCAGACAATGGAACATCAGGGTTATTTTCCATGTTGTAATCAGTTTTTTTTTTCAGCTGGGATAATTTCCCTTTACTAATCTGTCTTCAAGTTCACTGATTCTTTTATCATCACTTTTCTGCTCTGAAGATCATCTATTTCAAGTTTTGTTTTAGTCATTGTATTTTTTGGTTCTGAAATTTTCATTTGGTCTTTCTGAACATTTTGTATTTATTGGATAAAATTTTAAATTTTTCTATTGGCTTTGATAGTGTTCACAACTACTTATTTAATCATTTTTTTTGTATTAACTTTATGGTCTTTTGTAGTAAAAATCCGATATCTGTGCCACTTGATGCCAGAGTCTATTTATTGCCTTTTTTCATGCAAGTTGAGATTTTCCTAATTTTTTTATATGCCAAGTAATTTTGTCTTGTATCTGGATATTTCCAATAGCATGCAATGAAAATCTGAGATCTTGTTTATATCCAACAGCACATAGCTGATTGTCTGTTAATTCACTTCTCAATGCCTTTGATAGGCTTCATAGAATCAGATCCATGCAGGGGCAGGTTGGAGATGCACCTTCTGAAGTTCCTTCCTCTCACTCCATGACTAACCCAGTATTTTTGAGTTCTCTGGAGCTCTTTTATTGTTCCTCTAAGGGAAAGGCTGGAGTATTGTTGTCCTACTTTGCTATGGATTTCTACAGCTGTTTCAGTGTCTGGGGGTTAAGAGGTAAGAAGACAAATACAGAAAAGAAATAAAGAACATCCAGTCCTCTTGGACCTAGAGCTTCATGGAACAAATAGAGTTTAGGCACCTGGATGATTGTATTGCCACTGCTTGATCAACACCATGGAATTTCTTGGGGAGTAGGTATAAGAGAACAGAGAAAAGGAGGAACAGCAACCTCCAAATGGTTTCCACACTCCCTTTGATTGTCAGGTGCTCACTTTTCTGCTACTCAAGACAGAACAAATGGGATTCTTCTCAGCTCTCCTTATGCTTCACTTCCTTTATCTGCTATGTTAAGCTCAGACTAAAATAACAGAGGAAAAGGAATCACAAATTCACTCCTTGCCCTGTGGAGTTTCAAATTCAGGTTCTATTCACCAAACATCATTCTATGATTTACATTATAGAGTACAAAGTGCTAGTGCATGTATGCTGTCCACATTTTAGTGTTATAGTCAGTGATAGAGACAAAGAAGAACCAGGACACCCAGAGTTAACTTTACAATAAGTAAATTTAAAGTAAATTTTAAAAATTCACAATTACTATATGAAGTTAAATATAAGACAACTGGAAGAATGATTATATATGGTGATGTATATGATGTGATGTGCATGAATGTGCTCTTAAGCAAATAAGTCTATGTGAATAGGTAAGAACTTAAAAGTGTGGGTTCATCCTATTAATATAAATATTCAGAGTGAAAATAGATGCATTACTTATTTCTTTGGTTGACTAATGCTATGATTTGGATATGAGGTGTCCCCCAAAAGCTCCTGTGTTAATACAGGAATATTTAGAGGTAAAATGATTAGATTATGAGAGTGATAACATAATTAGTCCACCCTAGTTTGAATGAATTAACTTGATGGTAACTACAGGCAGGTATTGCATGGCTAGAAGAGTAAGTCACTGGGGACATGTCTGGAAAGGTTATCCTTGTGGCCTCTCCGCCTTTCTCTCTCTGCTACCCAGATAACATGAGCTGAGTAGCTTTCCTTCACCATGCCTTTCCACCATGATGCTCTGCCTGATGCTAGAGAGCTATAGACTGAACCTCTAAAGCCATGAGTCAAAACAATCTTTTCCTTCTCTTAGTTGTTCTTGTCAGATATTTTAGTCACAGAAATGAAAATATGACTTACACAAGAAGTTTGATGTTTAATATTACATTATACATGTTATAGGGAGAAACATCTCTACTTTTAGTCATTTCCACTTTTTATCAAGTAAGTTCAATAAATAGTTATTAACTTTAGAATATAAAAACTTGAGTAAATAGAGAAAGCAGCGAAGAAGTCTACTTATTTCCCATGTAATTTTTTAACTGAAATATACTCTCTGATATATTACATTCGTTTTACCAGCTATCAGTTGCAAGATGCATGATCACATAAGTCAATAATGGTGTGACTCCCTTTTTTCTTGGGTTGTCCAGTTAAGTGTATCACATTCATAGAACACCCAAAATTAATGAATAAACATAACTTTCTATATTTCATATCATTAGAACTAGTGTTTCTAAATTTAGTACTTGCTAATGCACCTGTCTCTCCACTTGAATTATGAGAATTGCCTGAACATTTTACCTATGTTCATAATCAAAATATATTTGCAGATTTTGGAGAACCCTTTCTTAGAGCTAACTGTGAGAAATATAGAACTAGCTAGCTAGTAGGTGCTTTTAATTTAATGGAGTTAAATATAAAAGGATAGCACATACAGATTCTATTTCTGGGAGTTTTAAATGCATAACTTTGGATTTTAGACAGAGAAAATGAAAAAATACCTTTTGTCTAACAAATTTATGGCAGGCACATCAGTAGGCTGGAGGCCTCAGTGGTGTCCTGTATACATGGACTAAAGATACTGGAGATGATCAAGTAGATCCAAGTTTCCTGAGCTAGAGTAACCTTGATTGTGTATTTTGGTCTCATGTGTATTTATTTTATTTCCTCTTTTGGCCACTGTGTAAATCATTATGCTGGGGAACTCGGTTAAAATTATATTAAAAATGCAATTGTGTTTTATAGAGAAAGAAGAGAGTTTAGATATGCAAGAGATATTTTAACAGAACAGGCTTTGTAGAAGTGATGAGTTTAAGGAAAAGAGAGGTTAGGGTAAGATAATAATCAGAACACGGTAGGAAAAAATTTAGAGAAAAAAAAAATGTTCCTGTGCAAATGGATCAGGTTCCAAAATATATAAAAATTTGTAGGAGAATATAATAACTATACATCAATTTCTCATGGCTATTTATACATTTAGTCCAACTCAAAAATGCAATGAGTTATTAGCGTATTTGTGAAGAAAAGAATAAAGTATAGATAAAAGTTCAGTTTATGGATCCCAGGGTCAGACTATCCATGATTGAATGGGAGATTCATCATTTGGTAGGCATAAAATTTGAAGCAATTACTTGACTTAGACTCTAAGTCTCAGTTTCCTCATCTGCCAAACATGGCCACAGAGAGGTGATGAGAATAAAATGAGTTAACATGGGACTTGACAAATTATTAAATAATAAGACCGAGTCAATCCCAGAAAATTATTCATACTATTCCAACTCATTCTGAATTAGGTATCAAGTAGGAAAAAATCATTTCAAAACTTCTTTTGGATGACGGTGGGGAAATTATGAGTTGAAATTTACTAAGGATTAGTTGCTAATCTTTGGAAACCCGAAAGTGAGGTGAAGGAAAAAAGAGAATAAATATACCAGCTCCATAGAACTGAAAAATTGAGTAAGATTTGATTTTTATATTCCAATATAACTAATTTAAAAAAAATTTATTAAGTCTGCTGGAAATTTTTTCATCATAGCATATTCCAGTATATATTAGACCAAAACCCATTTGGATCATATTAACACTTCTTTAGAGTATCTGTAAAATTAAATTTACCAATGAAATCTAATTTATAAAAAGAATTAAATATTTAGAAAATTCAGTATTAAATCATTTACTCTTAAAATCATCATTTTGGTAATGGTCCTAGTAATTTTGCATACTACAATTTCAATCAGTGCAAAATCCAGCCAGGGGAACATCTGATAAAATCTCCTAAATTGTCCAGAATCCTCAATAAATACTCTGTGAATACTGAGCACTTCCTTCCTTGCCAGACTTTTTCTTGTCCTTCTTCCTTCTTTCCTTTGGCATAAGATCCTAATTTAAGAGTATACTAAAAAGAGTCTTTGACAAGCTGAGGAGCATGGAGGTCCCAGGAGGAATTCAGTGAGATGGAAAAATGATGGTGGCCAAGAAGGAAAAAGAGAAAAGAAAAAACATCATAGTGACACCCCACCACACACGCACGCACACACACACACACACACACAAAAGTGTAGGGAAATAGGAAGAAAGTCCTTGTAACTCTCCTGTCATTCAGAGGCTTCTCCTGAGAATAGTCTAAATAGCATTTTGGAGACCAGTAACTGAAGCAGGGTGACAGGGCCAGTTTCAACAGGGCAGAAAGAGACTTCCAGTATTTTAGATTTTTACTGGGTGAAAGATGACAGGCAAATATGCCATCTAGCAATATTTCATAAAATTAGGACATTACATAGCATGCCTTTGGAACTCTAACAGTACTATCAAACCATCTCTGAAGTCAGGTTTACTTGATATAAGGGATTTAGTTTTTGCTTTGTTTCTGTTTGCTGTTGTATTAACACTGTTTGATCCAATTTTGAGGCCCTGGTTATAGACACTTTCATTTTCCTTATTGAGCAGCTGATTTTGTGCACACTAATTATTTTATCAGACTTTGTCATGCTCTGGCTTCTATGTGCCCTTTCTGAGCATCCCAGAGCTAGACACAATGAGGGACAGCCCTGTACCCTGCCCCAAAGCCCACAAAAGTATGCCATTTAGCCTATCCACAGGGAGCTTGCAATATCTACCTAACCCCACTTGACTTGGCAAATTAAAGCCACCTCCATCTTGCTTTAGGCTGTTCTTGGTTGCAATCACCTGCATGTGGCCCTGCAAAGTAATGTTCCCTCATTTATAGCTGGAAGTTACTAGGTTTGATTTGTAAATCAGAGAGCTTTTATATCAAGTCCTGCTCTGCAAAGAAACTATAATCCTGACTAGTATAATTCTAAAACAATGCCAACTTCAGTGAGATTCCTAGCAGCATTGCATTTGATTGATCGTGGAGACAATCTTTATCTTATTGATGAGTTAATGCCTGTCAGGCACAAAGATGCTGTAAACCACTGAACACAAATGGGAAATGACCCTGAGTATTTGAGGGAAGGCAAGTTGGCCAAAGCATGCAGTAAGAATGAGGGGTAATATGATTATGCAACCACACTGAACCTGTGCTTCCTTACTATGGAGCACATAGCCACCATATTTCACCTCTATTTCTTGACCAAGTAGAAGTCATTTTGGAGAAAATATTTTTAAGCAGAATAAAGGAATTATGTTTCAGAAAACTAATCTGGAAACAGAATACTAAGAGGGATATTAGTTATATAAAATTTGGGAATTGGTTCTATAATGGCAATGGCATTTCCATAGAGGTAAGAAACTCCTGAAGAAATCAGGAAAAAATAAATTTTTATGACAGCAGGTGAAATCAAAGGGGGATACAGGAGGATATAAGGACAGACTATCTACATCAGTGTGTACTATTTACTAAATATATTGTTATGAACTGTGTTCTTCTTTTATAGAGAAAGAAAAAGAGAAATTAAAACAAATAGATTTTATTCAAGTGAATCCAAGCTTCAAAATAGCATTATTTTCTTTTCCAGAAATACTAGGCATATTATTTTTAGTTGGCTTTTTAATAATACATTTTAATGAGAGACATTATTTTAGGATATTAAATCACAAAATAAATTCAATAATGCCCTGGTTTAAAAAAAATGTTAATAATAAACTTGAACATCAACTAACAAAGATTCTCACTTTAAAACTGAAGTTTGTAAAGGTCAGTTATATGAACTTGAAGAAATCATATTTTAAGACTCAATCAGTATTAATTGGGACAATGAATTTTATGAATATTCGTTTTCTATATTCTAGCCCTATTTGGACCTGTTCTACATTTCAGTCTGGAATAGTTTACCCTTTCTTTCTTTTTTTTTCTTTTCCTTCACTCATTTACTCTTAAAATTATCTCAATTCTAGAATGCATAAAGAATGTTCTGAAAATTGGGTATTTTATTTATGTCTGTAAGAGACAATTTTTATGATCCTGAATTGGTGGTCTGGTGTCCAAAGTCCAAGGGATACCAGGAGTCAGAGAAGGGCATTCAAATGATACTTAGGAAAGAAGAGTTCTAGAGGTCAATAGATGAGACCAAAAATAAAACCAGAGCTGAGAATGGGTCACACTTTCAGAATTGCTTCTCTAAATAACACTTCACTTCTTGGAATGTTACATGGCCCTTCACAGTGGGGGAAGGGAGGGGCCTATTAAAGGCTTATCCATGGTCCCAGCAAGAGAACTCATTTGAGGCACTGACTGCTTTCATGATCTCAAGGACTTTATGAAATTAATAAATTTTCCCAGGATAATCAAAGCTAAGTATGACACTATCTTCTTTGATTCACTCAAGGATTTGGGGAACCAGAGCTACTATAATATGATCTGGTAGGGAAATGAGGAATTCTTTGTAAGGAAATTCTAGTGACAGTAATTGGCTACAGTCTGGTGCAGAGATAATACTTAAAACATCATGGTAGTTGTTTGTTAAAATAATGAGTGCTTCATGAAAGAAATGAAGAGAAGAAGGTGGATTTAGAGGTTATTTTTTAGTAATATAAGCATTGGGAAATTTTTTCATACACAACATGTGGAAATTGTATTGAATGCTGTTATAGTTTGCATCTTAAGTGTATCTCAAAGGTCCCTGGGGCCTTGGTCTCCAGCATGGTGCTATTAGGAGGTGGTAGAAACTTTAAGAGGTGGGACCTAATATGATATCTTTAAGTCACTAGGGGCATGTCCTGGGACCCCAGTCCCCACTCCTCTCTCTTTTGCTACCTACTCACGAGGTCACAGGTTTTACTGTCTTGATGAGCCATCACAGTCTAAAGTAACCAGGACAACAATCATGGACTGAAACTTCTAAAACTGTGAGCTAAAATAAACCTTTACTCTTTATATGCTGATTATCTCATATGTTTGTTATAGTAACATATAACTAACACACATACTTTTATGACTCTCTACAGTTCTAATAGCCTCTGAATCAAGGTGTTACTTGCAAGTAAGCAGATATTATGAAAGTGTAGGGTATGAGGCTTGGAAAGCATAGTAAAGGGGCACAGGAAATTATGGAATTTAAGATACATCTGTCCTAGTAGTTTGCCTAAATCATATATATTTCCATACTCAGAATATCAAGAAGTAGATCCCTAGTTAATATACAGTGGACATGTACATGGTCCTCACCATTTGGACCCCTTATCTAGCAATCTAAGAGCCTCTACAATGGTTCATGTCATCACTCAAACATTATGGGCATCCAGCCTCACCTGACCTCAGGTGCATCAGCTGATATTCATGCACTCCAGTTAGAACAATATTAAATAACTAAGGATCTTTCCTTCTACTTCAGGGGCTACTAATGCTGAGATAGTGGACAGGATGCTCCTAGAGCATCTTGGAAGGTACTAGATGTTATTAAAAAAGTCACGAAATACGTAGGTGTATAAAATAGTTCAACTGCAGTCTTGCTTGAAGGTACTTGTCCAGAAATGACTGCTTGTTTATTATCATTTTTTTTCTTATTTATATATGCTTATGTGATTAGTAAGTATAAATTGATTGTTTCTTGTGTTTTTAAAATTCATGTTACTATGTATATTTTTAATGTATAATCTTTAGTCCCTTAAAACACTGAAGAACAAAGACTTATGCTCACTTAACTTACTTTAGGTCCAAAAGCAAAATAATTAGAAAATTATTCATAACACCAAGGATAGCCAACCACCAAGCCTATCATATGAACTAATATTCAGGAGCATATGCTATCATATGCTATCATATGAACTAATATTCAGGAGCACTCTCTATCTAAAAAAATACTGTTGTGAAACACATGACTTGATACATTTAATCTTTCTAACAACTCTAGTCATTAAAACAGGCTCCCCCATTCCCAGCCCACTGCTAGAAGCAGTATTCTAGGTAGATTCCCAGACTTAAAAAAAAATCAAGCAAAGTAAATTGCCTTGAAACTTGTTATGCTAGAGACAAGGATGCTTAATTACTCACCCTTTAAGAAGGATTCTTAATTTCTCTTCAACAAGAGATAATCAATCCCAGACTTTGTTGTAAGGAGGAGCCTGAAATTTAGCTTCAGACACATGTAAAAGAGTAGTGCATGCAGAGGTTCAGGAAACAGGAAAGACTCTATACACCTGGTGAAGAAGAATGCTTTAAATACAGTTGTTTGGAGAAGTGGTTCACATGCATCTGTGACCACATGTTTAAAATACACACATTTTAGTGGCTGAAGGTTCCCTTTGGGTGATAATTCAAATTATAAGTTAAACTGCATTTGAACAGATTATATGCCAAATCATGATTATAAAAACAAGGAAGCTTTATTTGGACAACCTATCTTTGAAACCAAGGAGGAGGATTTCATGAATAATGATAGAAGTTACCAGGAAACTCAGTAGTTTGCCATTTGACTCAGCATGGAAGCAGAGACTATAGTAAACAAAATAGGAAGAGAGACGTGTGTGCTCATTAAGGGGGCCGTTTTCCTCCATTATTAACACAATCTAGAAGGAAACAGAAAATACAGAAGACGGAAGGATGGTGGAAAAAGCCAGAGCCTGAGCTAGATAATGAAAAATAGATCGTAAGTAGAGCTATTCTCTCCATCGCACACTGAGGCTCCCCAAGTTCTTTAAAACTCACCATTTACTAATTTTCCCTACCCCAAATCACAAAGCATTATTTTCTTTCAACTCTGACCCCCAGTTGTTTCAAGAAGCTTCTTGTTTAGCCCTCTTTTGAAACATAGATAAAGAGAGGTATGTGTGTGTATGTGTGTGTGTGTGTGTGTGTGTGTGTGTATGGAGGAAGAGAGTTTGTTGACTTGCTTCATTTATTTATTATTTTGTTGCTTTTCTCTGACTTTATTGAGGCATTATTGGGGTATAAATGAAAATTAAAATGGTATGATCTTAAGTGGTACAATGTAATGGTTTGATAGACATGTGTTCTGTGAAATGATTATCACAATTAGTCTACCTTCAGGCCTTCCAGGCCTCTGTCTTTAGCTTATAAAACTCTACCTCCTCCATGTACCGCACTCTCAGCATCTTTGTACGTATAGCTGAATCAGCTGATGTTTAATTTCTTGCTAATCAGTGGTTTTAAATGAGGAAGAAGGGAAAGCAATATGTCACAGTAGCAAGAAATTTTTCCAAATATTATCAACCAGCCTGAAAAGAAGGGTTTCTGCTGATGAGAACAAGTCCGGAAGGGGTGCAATTAAAGGCAACTATAATTCTTGGGGTGAGCAGAAATGGAATGGTAAGATCATCCAAGTCAATTTCTTCATTTTTAATGTGGTAACTATTTGATGACCCAAGGTGTCTTATTCCCAACTTAATAAATACTTATTTGTGTATTTTAACAAGGTACTTTGAAGTCATGGCCTCAACTGAAGAAATTTGACAACTTTTAGAACAGTGTCAGGAGAGTGAAGAATATGGAGTACCTGCTCACATTGCTTATAAAATCTGCTGGGATGGTTTACAATGCATTATATTAATACATTATAAATATATTAAATTATAATGCATTATATTAATACATTATAAATGGAGAAGAAAGTATAAGAGGTACCATAATTTAGGCATTAGGAAGAACTTAGGAAGCAGTTCACCCTTGAACAATAAGGAGGATTATATAGGCGTGAAGACTAGTTGAAACAAACTGCAGCATAGCTTACAAGCACTTGTCCAGAACTGACTGCTTGTTATTATTTTTTCCTTATTTATATATGCTTATGTTATTGGTAAATATAAGTTTATAAGCAAAGACACAAAGTAAAATATTTCAGGCAGTGAAATTAATAGGCAAACAGTTCCCGAGTTAGGCATAAATATGGCAGAAATAGAGATAGATAGGACAGAATTGTTAGAGCACAGTGAGGGTGAAGGAGATCAATTAGGAGAAGACAGGGGCCGATGCAGATTCTTCTGGACCAATGTTAGAAGTCTGGCTAATATTTTAAATGCAATGGGAAGCCATTACAAGGAATTAATAAGAAAGGGGAGGCCTTGTTTTCTTGTTTAACATACCATTCTGACAGTTATGTGCAGAACAGTGCAAGGGAAGAAAGTAGAAGATTTATTACACTGTCATGGTGGTCCAGGCAAGATATCTTGGCAACTTCTAGTAGTATGGTAATCACCCCACAGAAATGTTCAGATGCAAGAAAGTAGGCAAATTTAGAATATATTTGGGAAGTGTTGATGGATTGTGGATGGATGAATTTATGAGGGGAACAAAAGATGACTTTCCGAAAGATCTGGGAAGTGACATATTTCACTGACACTGGAATGTGGGAGAAGAACAGATTTTATGGAGAAACATTTTTTTTTTATTTTGCTCTTTCCTTATTAAGTTTGAGATGGTTATTAAACTCCTAAGAATGGACAGCAAATAGGCAACTTGTTACAAATCTGGACCTCAGTGAAAGAGTTGGGGTAGAAATGCAAAGTTGGGGGTGAATCAACAGAGGGATAGCATTAAACCCAGGGGGCTGGATGAGGAAGCTTTGTGAGAGAATGTAGACAAATTAATAAAATGTGGAATCATATTTATAAAAGTCTGTCACAGTGTTCTGGTTTGCGGCTTGCTGTTTTGCTACATTAGTAATTTTTAGTGGACATATTTAATTTTAAATTCAGTGTACTCACATTTATAAGATTTTCTGTTAGAGTAAGCTTTCTATTTGTCTAAATTAGAAAATGCTTTCTTCCTATGTTGTCACTAAGAGCAGTCTCTATCATCGTCCATATTTACATATCTACATTCTGCATGGGGATGAGGGCTGGGAAATAGAGTGAAGGGCTAATAAAATTTCTTTTCTTTCTTAAAAAAATGTGAATGTCTAATGGACTCAGCATTATTTATATTAATGTCTTGTTCCCATTAATTTTCTAACCATGTCATAAATCACACAACTGCATGTGGAAGGGTCTATGTCTAAACTCTCTAATGGGTGCTGTTAGTTTATTTAATTGTCACCATTGCACACTGCCTTAATTTAGCTTTGTAATAATTCTTGAAAGCTCTTGGGACAACTTATTTTCTGAGAGTTTTGGGAGTTTCCTTGCCTTTTAATAGATCTTTATATTCCCAAATACATTTTAAGATTGCTTTGTCAAGGAACAGGGAAATGAATCTGCTCTGAATTAAATTAGGATTGTATTTGAATATTCATATGTTCAAATGTCTTCAAATTTTCCACTTAATGTGCATTTATATGTTTACAGTATTAAATGTTACAGTGAAGATACACAGTAAATCAATTTATTTGGATTTTCAAAAAATTGTCAAGCAGCTGTCAGAATTTTTTATTTCAAAGTTTTTTCCTCCTCTCAGATTTACTTCTAGGTAAATCAGAATTTTATTGTATTGTGAAAAGCATATATTTTACTGGATTTAAATTTTTTTGTTGTTAGCGCTTTTGCAATGCAATTGGATATTGCATAATGATATTATTTTTATCAAGAATATCCTAATCTACAATCTTTAAATTGATGAGCCCTCTTTCAATGATTAGGAGAGACACGAGATGTACACAAATATTTTATAACTTACAAGTCCTAGAATGGCAAACTCAGAGGACACATGGAGGTCAAGGTATGCATGGAGAAAGACAGGGACGTGTGGACCAGCATCTTTATTGGGTCCAGAGCATTTTCCAAACAAATTTCCACGGGGGAGTTTTAAATAGTGAATTTAAAGCAAGCAGACAGGAGTTCCAGGAGGTTGTGCTGTGACTAAGATGTGATAACTGTAATGTAGCTTCACAGTTCAAGACAGATGTGGGGATCAGTGGGACCAAATAGATTGTATCTAGCTGTCTCATAGGAAGGTGTCAACAGGTAAAAATTGTACAATGCATATATCTGGTTGGACCATATGGAGGACCTGGGGAGTAGGGAGTGGAAACTATCTCAAATGTGTCAAAGCCCCTCTTGTGCCATGAGAAAATTAAAGTTGTATTTAAAGTGGATATCAACATAAAATTATAAGAATTCACCATGCCTTGCTGCTTCAGTATTATGCTTCAAACGTAAGGTAATTCTGTGGATGGTGGAAATCTATTGACTGGAAGGGAAAATATGGTTACACAAGATGAAAAGCAGTAATTTCCATTAGTTTTAGTGAGCTGTACCAGAGTTTTTGTTGGAGATAGAAGTGAGGGGGTTGAAGAGAACAAGAAGCATACCAGGACCATGGACTAAGTAAATAGTGAGTTCAGGAAGAAAAGTAAAAAAAAAAATATCCTGGTTCCATTTTCTGCCTTAGGAGATACAATCAATCCATGGGTGTTACTGAGTAGACGTTTCAGTGTCTGGGGTGAAGTCATCTCTGGCACAAAGGTTGAAGTCATCTCCAACACTGGGTTAGGGTGAGTCATCTAAGGTGATGTCATATCCAGGGATGAAATTTGAGGTCAAGATGATGTCTGGGATGTAGGACTAGGGTGTCCTTTTCAGTTTGGGGTGGATATAAGAACTTAGAATGTGTCATTTAAGTTTCATTGAAACATTAGATAATGGATGGTTTGGGTCTCTGGGTAAAAACCAATACAAAATCCCAAACTAATAATAATAAGAACAACTACCAGTAAAATAGTGTTTAGCTGCATTTGACAGGGTTTTGTTTAGGTGGAAGTTTAGGTTCAAATGGGGGTCTCATATTAGATGAGCAGCACATCTTAAGTGTCATTTATCACTCTATTTTTCTTCCAAGTTCTATTTTCAATATAAACTCATGTAAACATACATGCACACAAACACTATAAAAGTATTCTAAATGCTGAGTGGCTTAAATAACAATATTTATTTCTCAAAATTCTGGAGAATGAGAAGCTCAAGATCAATGTGCCTGTAGATTCTGTGTCTCCTGAGGTCTGCTTCCTGGTTGCCATTTGGTCATCTTCCCATTGTGTCCTCACATAAAAGAGAGAGGAAAGAGGAAGCAAACTTTCCTGTTTCAACCTTTAAGGATTAGGAGTAAAGAACAAGCATTAATCCTATTCATGAGGGCTAACGACTTCAGGATTTAATTATCTCCCAATGTCCTACCTCCAGATGCCATCACTTTAGGGACTAAGTTTCAGCATTTGCATTTTGTGGGAGACAAACATTCCATGCATAATATAATATACAAACTACCAACTATAATAATGGAATTTAGGAAAAATAAAATTACAAGTCAAGCTTTGCTATCCATTTTAAATAGCTCATATAAGGCGAGTCTGTGAGTTATATATATTATAGAGAGAGGAGGATGAAGAAAGGAAAGGAAGAAAGAAAATAAGAATGGAGATCAATTTAACTTAGTTGTAAGAAATTCCATATATAAGACCACATACTCATTTATATATACATGTACATATTTATGTGGGTATGCATTTAAGCATGCATAAATATTAAACTGCTCCAAATAAATCAATGCCAAAAAGAGAGGGATTATTCATTGTGTATTTGGAAAGCATATGGCAAGTTTTAATAGAGTCATCTAGCTTTTTGTTATCAACATCTAGTTTGTAGTATTTTTTAAATGGTTTTTTGCATGGTTGGTTCTTCACAAAGCCAGTGACATTTATTATTTTCTGGTTCTGAGATTAATGTTTTCTACATTCTCAGATGCTTCCCCTTAACAATGAAATGGCTATTATAAGTGAGCAACTGTGTTAGCTTTGTGTAATAAAAAATACTACATGAAAGAGGTAATGGAGTCGGAATGGAGTCGGAAGCCTGGTTTTGGTTCTACCTCCTTTCCTGACTAGGGTTAGTAACCACCACAGAGCCAAGGCCTCCTTCCTGTGTATTATCACTTTAGAAGTATGTCAGGAAATAAAAATGATTAAGGATTATGCTCAATTATGCATGCAGTAAGCCATGATTCAATTTTATTTTTAAATGAAAAGTACATAATTAAATCAAGAAAATGTTTGAGTAATTACCATATGGTCAGAATTGGAATACAATAAAAGATATAAAAAATTAAATGATATGCACATACAAATAAGTAATATATATATATATATATATATATATTACTATATATATATATATATATATATATATATATACACACACATATATATACTTGCAACAACAAGACTTGTTTCTTTCTTTTTTTTTTTTTTTTTTTGTTAACTGGGATTGAATCCAGGGGCTCCCAAGCATTGAGCTACATCACCGGCCCCTTTTTATTTTTATTTTTTTGAGACAAGCTAAGTTGCTTAGGGCCTTGATAAATTGCTCAGGCTGGCTTTGAACTCTTGCCTCCACCTCCCGAGCTGCTGAGATTACAGGTGTGTGCCACCACGCCTTGCCAAGACTTGCTTTTTGAAAAAGTACATTGTCTATAAAATAGCACCAAAACCTCTTATTCCTATCTAACTGTAATGTAGTATCCATGGATCAACTGCTCCCTATCCCTCCCTCCTCAATTACTTCACTCCGTCTCTGGAATCACCAGTCTACTCTCAACTTTTATAAGATCAATTTTTTCGATCCCACATGTGCGTGAAAACATGTCAAATGTATCTTTCTTTCTATGGCTAACTAGTATTCCAACCTGTATACATACTACATTTTCTTTATCCATTTATCAGTTGATGGACATGTAGGTTGTTTCCATTTCTTGACTATTGTGAATAGTGGTGCAATAAGCATGGGGAGCCAGTAGATGCCTCTTTGACATACTGATTTTATTTTCTTTGAGTTTATACCCAGTAGTGGAATTGCTGGATTGCATGGTAGTTCTATTATCAAGTTTTTGAGGGACACCCATATTCGTTTCATAATGGCTGGACTAGCTTACATTCCCACCCAAAGTGTGCAAATGTTCACACCAAGGTGTTTCAGCCATATATTCCTGTAACAATCATAGGCCTACCATTTTTTTTTCCTTTGTTTTTCTAAGTCTGGATTATCTTACCCCAATACTAATTAAATGTTTGTTCTTCACTTCCTTGTCACCTTTGTCTTTACTTATATCTGGGTATTACTTAAATTTGAAATGTGTTAAAGGACATGTTGCTTCAAGAATAAAGATACAGAATCAAAACTGCCATATTTTGAAATATTTTTTGCAAGGAATGATTCACATCTGGAGTTTGTTTTCAGTTAGGGTGAATATAAACTCTTCTCTTCCTAAGAAAAAGTGAGATTAGATTTGTATGAGTCCCAAACCCACCAGAAATTTGGAGTAATCAGACATCTGAGTCATTATATTTTCATAAGATTACTAGGTTTAAGCAATCCTGTTCTGGGTCCTCATTGCACTCTCCACTTTTTAAAGCCATTTTTCTGATTATCAGTCTTCATCCTTCATCATATTGTGAGCACCCCAAGGTAAAAGAGTTTCATTACTATTTTGCCTCATTTCATAGTGCATTACTTAATTTTCTTATTTCCTATGTGCTACAGTATAAATAAAAGTGAGCAAGTACAGCTCATGTTTCAAACAGTGATATCTCAAAACTGAAAAGAGATACCTTCTTGAGATTTCATGAAACCCATGTGTGCTCCATCTTGTCCTTGATATCTACTGCCTCTGACATATGATAATTTTCATACCTGGCGGATTATAATTTTTCCATACTTAGACTCTTACATATCCATGCAGGCAATGCATCCAACAATCAAATTACTGAACTTTCTCACTCAACTGATCTCCCTCACCAAATCATTAATCAGCATGTGTGACTATTGACACTTAAGATTGAAATACTAAAAATGCAACTTTAACTTCATATCATTCAAACTTTTGAACTCTGTTGATTTACTTCAGACTCACTGAGTCTCTTAGCCTTTTTACAACTAAATTTTCTCTAATTTATAATTTTTCTACTGATATCCTTTTCCGTCATCCAACAAAGAATCCATAAGTATTCAATTTACTTATTCTCTCCCTATTACACTTCACTCACTTGCAAATTAGATCCCACTGTACTCTCAACTGAAACCTGAACTTCAGGTTAATCCAACATTTGAAATTCCAAATCCATTATATAGATCACTATACATATAGAAATTATGCAACTTCAAGAATTAGCACCATTCCAAATTTATTGTCTCTAATATTTTTAATTATTAGAAATCCTCTGCATCTTTCCCAACCAGAATTCTTGGAACTAATAATTGAATGGGAAAAATATTACATCTTCCTTTCAACAACTTTTACATTTAGCATTTTCCTTTAATTAAGAAAGTACAATGTATAATGATATTTTTTGAGAGTCATGTGACACTATCACCAATAAAAATTATAGCCATTTTTACTTAAGTTTTTCAGATAGTTTAAATATAATTTTCTTACCTCTTCTTGGAAATGATGTTAGTTATTTGACCCACTACTAGTGCTTGGAATTTAATGTATTAATCAAAAAACACACTTATTAAAATGTCATAAATTTTTAAAAATTGATAAATAAATTTTGATATTATTTATTTCATTTATAAATGCAATTGTAACCATCCACATAATAGTATTTTTAGTCAAGATCTATTATCTTTGCTAGGGGTAGTTAAATAGTTCAAAACTGCACCTACTATAAATACTGTTGTTTTTCTTAATTTTTTTATATCCCCCATGTTTTCTTTCAACAGATAATATTATTCCATTCATAAAATATAGTCATTAGGCAAGAAATACCCACTCACTTGCCCATCCAGTTCAGAGGTCATCTTTACCTTAATCCCATCTTTATACATTTCCCCCTACTGTCTCAGAAGTTGAAGTACTATGCATCCTGCTCAAGCCAGCCTCTGCCTTTGCCTTGGATTCTTTCCCTTTCTGCCACCAAAGGGAAGATACCCCATCAATCTTCCTCTTCCTCTTTTTAAATTTTTCTTTAATTACTTATGCCTCCATATTATTTTTACCCCCTAAATATAAAAGCGCTTCAGGATCTTCCAACTTAAAATAATCTATTCATAAAGGAAAAATAGGGAGAAGATAAGAATACCGTTGGTACATCGACCTGATTTTTTTTAAAGGAAAACTATTTAGCCTTTAAAAATACTATTTTGTTTACATTACCTTTAATCATTGGGGCATATGTTTAAATCATTGACTCTTGTAGGTTATGTCAATCATGAATAAATGTTATTTTTAAAAAAGAGAGCATTATACCAAGTTAAAGTGAAGAACCACAGATGGTGCACAACAATGCAGAGAGCCACAAGAAACCACACAGCTACTGGCTTTTTCTGAGAATCAACTGCTAAAGGAGGATCAAACCATGGTCAATAGCAACAGCCTGCTATGTCTTACGATGCACCAGCCCCCTAGCCTGGGCTGATCACCAAGTTTCAGATAATTCCAACACACAGGCTTCATCAGAGACAAAATTTTCTTTTAAATCTGAAGTTAATATATCATTTAAAATTGATCAGTAACATATTGGAGGTGAAGTTTTCATAAAACAAAAGGTTATGTACTAAGAAAAATAATATCAACTAAAACTGGATGAGGCAGTGAAGTAGTGAAATTATACAAATTTAACCATAGTAATGAGTTAAGAGACTTTGCCTAAAAAATAAAGGATTACAAAGATTCAATTTAGTTAGTTATGAACTTCAAAAATTTTATTACAGAAGAATAATTTTCTTAATATATCTATGCCATACAAAATAGTTTTAAAAGTGCCAACAATCTATAGAAGTTCAAACAAAATTAAATATGTGGTTTATAGGCCTAAAAAGATGGTTGCATTGAATAATAACAAGAGAAATTCAAATGGAAGTTATAAAGACATAAGCTATCTAAATTATTTAAACATTTATCAATTGAAAATCAAGTATGCATTAAACATTTTACAATCAATATGAGCTAATACAGAACCACATTTAAGATGTACTGCTAATTGTAAAACGTACAGGAGAGTATGTGTGGCATGCTATTATTTGTGTTAAAATAAACATCAATACACAAATACATAAATGTATAACATTAAAACATTCTGGAGGATACACAAGAAAGAAACTAGTAATAAGATTAACTCTGGGTAGAATAAATTAATGGATGAATTTTAGGTAAGTGATCTATTTAATTTTCACTACATCATCTTTTATACTTCTTAAATTTTACACGGGTACATATTTGGTATATTGAAAATATGAAAACTATATTACCATAGTTTTAAAATACTTAACTTCATTTCTACCTGTTGTAGTTTATATTTCTCTTTTTATTCTTAGTCAATCTTAATGATGGCTAATCTAATCTATAGACTATAACTTCCTCCAATTTTTCTCTTTAATACCACAAATCATTGTACTGTAACTTATGTTCTATCGTTCCATTTAAACTATTTGATGAATGTCTTTAATAATTTCCATGACTGCATTTCTGTTATATCCAATTATCAGTTCTTCATATCTCAGTACATGGTTGGCAGATTTTCTTTCTCATTATTATACACACAATTTTTTCACACTTTCTAATATTAATATTGATTGTACTCTCTATCTGACAAAGCAAACTTCAAGCCCTAATTTATTAATGACCAGAGGAGGTCATTACCTGTACATAAAGGGAATCCAACAATAAGATATAATGATTGTAAATACTTATGCCCCAAACATGGGTGCATATAATTTCATAAAACAAACTATTCATAAGAATTCTCTGACTTCAGAGCCAGTGATCTCCTGTTTACATGGTTAAAAGGCACTGAGAAGGCAAACCACAAATAGTTTACTGATCTGTATAAACTTCTGCTAAGTTTTACTGTGATAAAAGAAAATGTATATTATTTTACTGGATGACTCAAAATTGTGAATAATTATTATGGAAAGTTCAAGCCCAGAGGTGGAGTAGAACTGGCAGCAGCTAAGGAATAAGTTGAGGCTGGTTTCTGCTACACATGAGGCTGGGAATAGATGAAACAGGAGGAGGTTTAAGGTAAATACACATAATTTTATTAACTGTGAGTTTTCTTCAAAAAAGTTAATGAAATCAGAAATAAAATTTCAGTATTAGGCAATATTGTGAAAAAATATTAATTGTAGATTCAGAAAGAGAAATGAAGTACAGAAACTATGTTAATGTGAATTGAAATTTGAGGGCTATCATGGAATAGTGAGGATAGAGCCTGCTTGGTCACATGAGTACAGAAAGTGTCTGGAAAAAGGGTTGAGTGGCACACTCCATTTGCCCATATTCTCTACTTTTCATTCAGCACTTCCCTCCCTGTTATCTCAAATAATGTGTCTTCTGATTGAAAAGGTCTTGTTTAGGAGAAAACTCACCATATGAAATAGTGACAGACAGAGATGCCATTAGTTTAGCACTGAGACAACCTTTAAAAAAATTCACATCAAGCAGAGGATCATTCACCAGAAAAGATCATTCACCATGGGAGCATACTGGTTAAGGACATGAACTTTGGGAGTAGCCAGATTGGGCATAAATAAGGATACATCACCTAAGCTATATGACATGAAAATGTTTATCTAATTTCCTACACCTCAGTTTTCTTAGTTGTGAACCTGTCATAATAGCAAGCATCTCACAGTACTATCAAGAAGCTTTCATGATATACTACTATAAAGTGCTTAATAAACACTTAAATCACAGTACATGATTAAAAAATGATAGGTCTTAATAGCTAATTTGAAGGAACAAAAGTGAAATGCAGACTATGCTATGTTATATTGTTAATGTTTATGTTCTTTTTGAGTTACTGTAGTAGTAGTATGTTGTGATATTTTAAGGTAAGATTGTGACAGAATGGCCCTAGGAACAATTAAAAATAAGAACACAATTTTGAATAACTACTTTGTGACATGCTATATTAAACACTGTCCCAATATAGTCTTTCTAATTTGGATGCCAATATGTAGTATGTGAAGTAGTATTAATTTTTTCACTTTAATGATCAGAAAACTAAGTCTAATAAATATTAGGCAACTTTTCCCAAATTTAAGCAAATCCTAGTGGGAACTCAGGTTCTTCAGACTTTAAAGCAGGTACATTCACAAAAGCACAAAAGATTTTCATGGTGTCTTCTACCTTTTGGGCAGCTAACCATAATGTGTTCCTTTGCATGTCATATTAACAGAGACATTAACCAATGGAGGAAACTTTTTAGAATGCTATAACTTTCTGTTAAGTTTTCATAGGAATAAAGCAAATGCTCTGGAAAAAATTCTGCCTTACCCATGTAAGCCAAGAAGCTATTTTGACATGGACATCTTGTTCTTTTTCATACCATAGCTCAAATGACATTTACTGGAATTGCAAGCTTAATGCAGGCACTAAAGTGTTTCTGGCCTTTTTCTTCTTTTTTTTCTTTTTTAACTTGCAAAATCTAACTATAAGATTTTTACCTTTACTTCACATGTATAGTACTTTGCTGAGAGCCATAGCCAAGTAGGAATGACGCATGGCATTTTTGGTTGAAAGGTGACACCAGAACTGTGTGGATATTCATCATTGTATATTTGTCAAAACCCAGAGAATGTATAACACCAACAGTGAAGCCTAATAAAAACTATGGGCTTTGTGTAATAAAAAAAAAAAAAAAAGAAATTGAGATGATAATGATTATGTTAAGATGTGCATTCAATTGGAGATTAGACGCCTGCTGTCCACCTCTGCCTGCTACTTTGGAGCTCTTGCGGGACTGGAGAGTTCCCAATGGTTGGGGAAGTGCGGTAGGAGGGAATTCCGGAGGAGGGATTTCCTGTTGGTGTAGTGTGTCCCAGGAGAAGGCCGCGTGCGTGGCATTCACGGGAGTTTTGGAAATCAAGTTTGTTCCTGCTTGAGTGGCTCGTGATTTTGTGCCCAGCCAGACTGCGGCAGTACTTCACTGAGCATTTAGAGCATCTATGCTGATTGTAAACTGCAAGCAGTGAATCAATGAGTGAGATTAGGAAAATAAAATAAAAATAGTTCATCCCCAGGAAAAAACATCAGCTTAGCCTTCCTTCACCTACAAATCATTACAGTTTAAAAATTAATGTATTTTAAAATGCTTCCTTTTCCCATAAATAATAACATTATTATTTGATTTCCAGATAATATAAAGTCTAAATGAACTGCTATTTTAAAGATTCTATGTGTGGTTCTGGTTACATAACGATATCTATTACTTATTACATTTGTGAAGATAAACATTGTGATATATTGGACTCCAGAAGAGAATAAACACAGACTAGCAATCCAATCAACATGAGAGTACAAAAAGACATGAATTCACTAAATTTATTTTTTTAAAAAGAGTCTTAATGACAAATTACTACAAAACAAGTAGGTTTTAACTTTTGGGGGCAAAATGGTATGTGGCTTTTGTAAATATAAAATAAATTGTAGTTCAGTTTGAGATGTCATTGTCACTTGACCTCTGCAGTTGTTCAAAGCATATTCAGTTACACTGATATAGTCAGATCCTCACTGTAGCAGTCAAAGGGGCAAGTCCCTCTGCTTAGAAAGTCACTAAATTTCTTCCCTTTATAACCAACTCATTGTATTGATGATCAGCTGAAGATAACCACAGATGGGAAGAATTATACCAGAATTTTAACTACATTTGCAATGTTATATTTAAAAAAAACTGACAGGAAGTTAAGAATTATTTTAGCAGTCTGGTAACACTTCATTGTTTCACATTTTAGGCAGAAAAACATGATTTTAATATGACTAGAAAAAAACACATTTGATTAAATAGATTTAATTAAACTTTCATTGGTAAACAAAATCTTTCAGCAAATTCAAAACCTAAGGGTATTTTCTTATTTTAATAAAGGGGTTTACAAAAGAATTATAGCAAATATTGAAGTTATTAATTAATTATAAATAGCTTTCCAATTAAAATTATCAGTAGATATTATAACTTGATATTATTGCCATTTAACATTTTTCTACAGATCCTAGACCAAGCAGCAATACCATAAAAGGAAACGAAGTAAAAACTTTCAAAAGAAAGAACTCGCTTTTTATTATTTATTAATTAATATTCTGTCTCAAAATGTCTAAGAAACAAATTGAAAATATTAAATCTAGAAAGCTCAGGAAACCAGACCAATAGTAAGCAATGAACAGAGTCCTAACAGAGCTAGTGGGTGATATCTATTGTGGCATCCATCTCTCCTCCCCTTAGAATCATTACTTATTCTTCCATGCTTCCTTTAATTTCAGTTCTCCAAGTGTTCCAGGGTAGCCTGTCCAGCTTTGCTCCAGAAGTCAACTAAATGAGCAGACAGAACAGGTTAATAGATGAGACATAAGATGCTGAAAGTGTTTTTTCTGCACACGCAGCTTTATAAACTGCATTGTTCTGTATTAGTATGCAGAGAGCAAAATTTACACATACCACTTTAAATAGAAAGGAGTTTACAGAGGATAATAACTGACTCACAATAGAAAGACTATAGGAAAAACTTCCAGATGACTCATAAAACCATCCTGTGGGGCAGGTACAAAGATAACTTTTGTCACAATGCATAGATTTCTTGCCTAATTAAGAAAGTAAGCAGCTGGTTCAGAACCTTCTCACTTTTGATGCCCCCTGCCCTGCCTTTCACCCTGCTTAACTCAGTTCTAATTCAGATTTTGCACAAGTGTATTTAATAAAGAGAAGTTAATCTGCACTGACACTCTAGCGACCAAGGGAATGGCACTTTTATCTTTCCAATCTCTATAGTACCAGGAGCTATACTAGAAAGAGGTTGGAATGTTCATGCATTATTAAAGTCACTTAAGTGTGATGCAATAGTGAGTAATTTTTAACAAAAAGAAAAGGCCATACTGAAAGAAAAATAAATATATTTAAATATATAAGAACTTTTCAAAGCTTTGCAATGGAAACTTCAAGTTCTAGTTCAAGTAATGACTGGGAGAAACTATCTTCCCCAAATATTATGGCTTTACGATTTTTTTTTCAGAACATACAGAGACTATTCACAAAACAATAAATTAGTAAAGACCAAACAATTCAATGGCAAAATTGGCAAAGGACACAAACAGGCAATTCTGAGATGGCTAACAAACATGGCGAGAATTTCAATCTCAGTGGTGACTATGCAAACACATGTTAAACAATGGGAAGCTATTGTAAGCCAATTTAAAAAGGCAAGAAACTGATAAATTAGACAACACCAGGTACTGGTGAAGAGGTGAAGCAACAGAAACTTCCATATAGTGCTGTTGAGACTGGAAACTGATACCACTGCATTGGAGCCATTTCTGTCCAAAGTTATATACTCCATACTCATAAAGATGCTTTCTATGGAAGATTATTTTCAGCAACATTTAAAATGATATGTTTATCAATATGATGAAGGTTAAACAAGTTATAGTACAAACTTACATCTGAATAGTATTGTTATGGTTTGGGTAAGTGTCCCCCAAAGTTCCATGTTTTAAAGTTTTGAGCCCCTATTAAGAGGTGGTGGAGTCTTGAAAAGGTAGAGCCTGGTAATAAGTTTTCAGGCTATTGGGGCCATGCCGGTTAAGTGGGTAAGAGGATCCCAGACCCTTCCTCTTTTTTTCTCTGGCCATGAAGTAAGAGGCTTTCTCCTCCACCATGTCACCTTACCACAGCCTCCAAAATAATGGGGCTAATCAATTAATCATTGTCTGGCACCTTTGAAACGATGATCCAAAAAGAAATTCTTTTTATTTTTTATAAGTTTATTATTCCAGAAATTTGTCATATAAACAAAACACTGTACTACATGTATAGTTTAAGATTGACAAATATGTATATTGAAAGGGAAAATTTTGAAGACGTGAAAAACACAAAAAAACGATGTATTACATCATTTTAAATAATTTAAGTTTTATACATTTTCCTCCTGAATACAGATATATGTATGAAAACTTATTGAAAAAGTTCAGGAAGGAA
The DNA here is from genome assembly GCF_047511675.1 of Marmota flaviventris. Taxonomy (NCBI): domain Eukaryota; kingdom Metazoa; phylum Chordata; class Mammalia; order Rodentia; family Sciuridae; genus Marmota; species Marmota flaviventris. Next base: position 32,296,974 of record NC_092511.1, on the reverse strand, counting down.
ACACCAAATGATAATGTTTTCCTTACTTAGAGAAGAAAAATTAGGGTGGTGGTGGTCAAAGCTAAACTTAAGCTTATTTGTTATGGTTTATTTTCTCAAGGTGATTGCATTTATCTAATATTCAGCTTATGAACATAAAGTCTCACAAATAACAAAATCAGTGGAGTCTAATTGGGTTCATGACCCAATAAATAATGTTAAACATTCACAGTGCTATCTCATTCACGAGATGTATAAAGAGAATGTTCTAGATATACAAGTATGTTAAGATTTTCTGTGTAACTTAACTCATTCACCTACAAGGCAAACCTCTATACTATAAATCATCTCCATGCAACTCTATGTTTTGTCAATAACTGCTGTTAAAGATGGACCACTCAATCAAAGAAAACAAGTCCATATGGTAAAATAAAATAATTTTTCTTCTTCAATAATTTGACAAAAGTGACTGACACTGGTCATTCCATGCTGGGTGATGCAATTGAAATGTTGTGGTTGTAATGGAGTAGCAAGGGATTTTGTTTGCTGGTTTTGAGTGCATTATAATTACACGTAATAGTGAGGTTCACTGTGACATCTTAATACCTGCACACAACATTATTTGCTTTATTTCCTTTCCCAATACTTCCTCTTTCCCTCCTATCCTTCCTCCCTGTGAAACCCGCCCCCTTCTCTACAGGTCTTTGATCTATTTATTTTTTAAAATAGTGCATTATAATTATGCATGAAAGTGAAATTGATTGTGATATAGTCTTACATGCACATAGCGTAATTTGTTTGACTTCATTCCCCAGTACCACCCCCCTTTCCTCATCTCCTTGCCTTCTACTTTTCTACTTACTCTGAGTTTTAGTCAACTTTTTTATTACTGTGACCTAAAGACCTGACAAGAACAACATGGAGGAGAGAAAGTTTATATGGGGCGCATAGTTTCTGAGGTCTCAGTCCATAGATGGTTGACTCCGTAGGTCTGAGCCTGAGCTGACGCAAAACATCATGGGGAAGGGGATGGCAGAGGAAAGCAGCTCAGGATGTGGCAATCAGGAGGCAGAGAGAAAGCTCCATTCACTAGGGACAAAAATATAAACCCTAAAATTCTGCCTCCAGTGACCTACTTCCTCCAGTCACATGCTACCTGACTATAGTTACCACCTAGTTAATTCACACCAGTGGATTAACCCAATGATTAGGTTTAAATTCTTATAGTCTAATCATTTCACCTTTGAAAATTCTTGCATTGTCTTACACATGAGCTTTTGGAGGACACCTCATATCTAAACCATAATACTCTACTGCTCTTCTTTTTTGTGAGATCCCTTTATGGTGGAATAAACATGCCTATGAAGAGTAAGCAAAAAATAGTCAAGAGAGGGGAAGGGGGAAAATGTAGCAAAAGTATAAGAGAAGTGGAGGAAAGATGTTGAAATCCTAAGACAAATTATCCCATGTCCTGAATTTCTAGGCCCAGCCCCATAAAGGAGGGGTACATTTCTTGCCCTGGATTGACAGAAAGAATTTCTATCCATTATTGTGAGTCACATACACTGTAGCCTTTTATTTAACATGATATCAATTTGAGTTTGTAATAGTATCATCCTTCCAAAGGGTGGCATAATAATTATTTCTTTTGATTGGAACTAGTTTAGATGGATCTCTCTTAGTTGCCACCAAATTCCTTAATTATAATGGAAATAAAGCTCAGGGGTGTGAAGTGACCTACAAAAAGTATCAGAATAGGTCAGTGCCAAAGGTAGGCATCCTGTGATTCCTGGGATGGTGTCTTTTGCATCAGTTTTTCTGGTTTCCTTGCCTTTTAAAATCCAGTATTTGTTGATCCTTCCCAAGTATCTAATGTGCTGTATTATCTTATGCTGCTCTAACAATAATTTCATGTTTATTGAAATTTCAATTTTATAACTAAATGAATAGGCTTAGAGAAGCTAAGGAACTGGCCTAAATTTTTTAAAAATGAACTGAGGTCCTTGGCCTCCAAAAGATTTTTACCCTCATACTACCACTTCCTTAGCCATCTTGTCAGAAGGGAATGAAGAGACTTAGAGACAGGCCTCTATCATCTTTGTATCTCTGCCAACGAATTGGGAGAATGAAGAGTCACTGTGTATTTTTGTCACATTTTTGCTTTCTCAGTCTTAACAGCCTATTGTCATCTGAAGCAATACAAATTCCATATTTCTAAAGAGAACATGCACTGACTACATTCTAAGTTATTGATTCAATATTTAAACAGCAAGCTGTGCTTGTCATCTGGAAGGAACCTGGGCCCAGTTGGTACAGACCAGAAGCAAGGTCTTATGTAACACGTGTATATGTCACAAGTATTTTTTATTGTCAACATTTTTGGTGGCTACAAAAGCTAGTGCAAAGTGTATACTTTATCATACAAAGATAAAGTTTATATAAAGTGTATTCCCAACACACTGCAGCTTGACCTGTAGTTAAATCAAGTCAGAAGCTTCATTAGGCATTGCCATCAAGTGGGAAAGGTCCCATTGATTTCTATTTGGTTATTAGAAATGGGATTCACTCACAAGCAAAAATAGGATCAGAATACCACACTGTATTGTTTAAGGAAAAAAAAAAGAGCAAAAATAGCTACTAGGGGAAAGCACAACTCCACGTATTACTTTCTGAGGCCACAGTTTGTTAAATTTTGCAACCGATGCTTTAACTTGGTCCAGTACTGAGATTAAAGCAAATCATTCCAAATGCTCTGAAATCATTTTTCCATATGACTTGCCCTCTCCGGGAAACTGGAAGTACATGACAGCATCCCAGCTTCCTTCTGCTTTCTCTCCTTTGCTTGAAATTCTGGGACCAAGAGGGAGTAGTCCCAATTTACAGAAGGACCTTCAAATATTTTGAGATACTATCACAGTACAAGGCTCTTGAAGGGTTTAAATGTGGCCTGTAAGATCTGGCACATGTATATCAATGATGACAAACAGAATAATTTCTAAGTCTCACATTTTCTGTGGGCTATTTGAGTTCCTAAATTAGTTGAATTTTAAGTTTCTTTTCAACCATGAGGTAAATAACATTTGAAATTTTGCTTCTTACACAGTACAAAGGAGGTCAACGAGACAAAAGAAGTCAGTGAACTTTTGTGATTTAACAGAATGTCAGCAAGCCAGGTGAGCTATTATCAGATGTGACCCCAAGAGAGAGGCCTTAATCCTCTGATTAAGCAACACAAAATACAGGTTCAGCCACTGACATCTCTAGAATCCCTTGCTGAAATTCAGTAACCATGGCATGTACTTGCTGGTCTTGTTAAGAATTAGATAAAAATTTAATTTACATCTGAGGTTATGTCCATCACACATGTTAATTTTAGCTGCTCAGAATACTCTCAATAAAGAATAGTCACTATTAAAATTCAGTCTTAATTCTTGCCATTAGTCAAAGGCAAGGCTACACCTTGTGTTTTATGTAAAGGTCATTGTAAGCCCTGGAAAACAGTGAAACCCTAGTTATCCACGCTTCTCAAACTCAAACCCTCCACAGACAGGTTCAGAACAGTCAGAAACCATTGATTTATTGAATACTCTTAAAAATGATAATATTTCTTAAAATAACACTCTTTTTCTCATTGATGAAAGAGATGAAATTATTTGTGTCACTAAGGAATTTATATCTAGATTTTTTTCCTCTATTTTACATTCATTTAAATTGATAAATAATGTTTACATATTTATGAAGCACAGAATGACAATTCAATACATGTATGTACCTGATCAAATCAGGGTGACCAGCATTTCCGTCCTCTCAAATATTATTTCTACAAGTCAGGAAACTTCAGACTCTGCTAGGTATTTTGAAATATGTCATAAATTATTGTAGGCCATAGTTATTCTATTGTGCTGTAGGACATCAGAGATAATTCCTCTTAGCTAACTTTATTTTGGTACCTATTATCTGACTTCTCTCCCTATCCACTCTGCCCAGTAGATAGCTTGAGGTATTGTCCAAGTTCCAATTAATTTTCCTTATTGCATTTCACTTCTACTTCCTAACTAACAGTGATAGGTCATTACTGAGAATAACCATCAAAGAAAAATTAAAGTGTATTTCCCAGAGTTGAAAGACATAAGTTTCTGTATAGAAAAAGCCAATAAAGAGACAAAACAGTCAGAACAATGAATGATCAAACACAAGTACATGCACACACACCCACACACACACACACACTCGCACACAAAAAGCCTATTTTTCCATGAGGAATGAAGAGAAGATTCTGAAAGATTCTGGAGAAGGAAAAAAGAACAATAGAGATGAGAACCCAAACAAAATTATATTTTTACTATGTTGCTGAAAACTGAAATCTGATGGAGAAATTGTCTCAAAATCTTAAATAAAAAATGACATGAAAACTTACGGATTCTCAGCTAAACTATCCATTAAGTATCAGAATGAAATTAGCACATTTTAAAAATATACAAATGTTTTAAAAATGTAGATCTATGAACTCATTCTCAGCAGTCCACTGGAGAGCTGGGGCCCATGATGTAGGAGGTCCACTGGGAGAAGGAAATGCTCAGTGGAACAGCAAAGGGAAGTTCAGAAAGATAGCTGAGCACCAGGCCTAGAAATCTTCATTGCAGATTGGAGCATATATCTCCAGAAAACATGATTCCAATGCATTTTTTGTAATAGCTTTATCAATACATAATTCACATTCAACACAATCCACACACCCATACTTCATTGTGCAATTATCATTAGAGTCAATATTAGAATATTTTTATCTTTGCAAAAAAAAAAAAAAAACCCACTCTTTTACCACAATCCCTCCACCTATGCTATCCCTATCAAAAATCTACTTTTTTTAATCCATGAATTTGCCCATTCCAAGTTTTTCAGATAGAATTAATCATGCAACATATGTTCTCTGTGATTACATGATTTCAGTAAAATGCTTTTAATGCTCATCTGTCATAGTATCTATTAGAATTATCAGAATTTCATTTTTTATGGCTGAATAACATTCCATTGTGCAGATATTACACATTTGTTTTATCCATCCATCAGTTATGAAGACTTGGATAGTTTCCACTTTTAGCTATTATTGATAAGGCTATTATGTATAGCTGTGTATAAATTCCCATGCATTTATATTTCATATGTCTTTGGTTTGCAGTTAGGAGTGTATCTGCTGGGTCAAGTGTTTATTTCATATTAACTTTTGAGGAACTGCAAGATCATTTCCTGTTGTGACTGCACTATTTTATATTTCATCAGTATTAAGTGTTCGAATTTTTCTGTATCCTCACCCATATTTACCATCCTCTGTCTTTTTTTATTATAGTCATCATAGAGGATGTGAAATGGTGTTTCAATGTGATTTCGATTTGCATTTCCCTGATGACTAGTGATATTGAGCATATTTTTGTGCACTTCTTGAAAATATATGTATCTCTTTAGAGCATAGCATTTTACATACTTTGTCCATTTTTAAAATTACACTATGTGTCTTTTTATAGTCATTCTAAAACCAAGTCCCTTGACATAGATATTATATGTAAATATTTTCTCCCATTCACTTTATTTTATTTTATTTATGGTGTCCATTCATGTAAAATAATTTAGATGAGATCTAATTTATCTATTTTTCTCTTTTGTCATTTATACTTTCAGTGTCATATCTCAGAAATCACTTCTACATTCAAGGTCATGGACATTTACTTCCATTTTTTTTCTAGAGATTTTGTAGTTTTATTTCTTACATTTTTTTCAAATTGTGTGTAATGCTCTTATGATTTTTAAAATTTGAAAGTACATTCAAAGCCGGGTACGGTGGCGCACGCCTGTAATCCCAGCAGCTAAGGGAGGCTGAGGCAGGAGAATCACAGGTTCAAAGCCAGCCTCAGCAAAAGCTAGGTGCTAATCAACTCAATGAGACCCTGTCTCTAAATAAAATACAATATAGGGCTGGGGATGAGGCTCAGTGGTTCAGTGACCCTGAGTTTAATCCCTGGTACCTGCCCGCCTTTCCCAAAAGAAAGTACTTTTGGAGCACTCTCAAAAAGTTGGAAAATTTATGTTTTGCATTATTAATTCTATTGTTTGATTTTTAAAATATGTCAATGTCTTGCTAAATGAAGTGAAATTTTCACTGACTAAAATATTAACTTGAGCCAGGCAGAGTTGCACAACCTGATAATTTCAGGAGTCACAATTTTGAGGCCAGTCTCAACAACTTAATTAGACCCTGTCTCAAAATATGTAAAGGACTGGAATGTAGCTCAGTGCTAGAGTATTCCTGGCTTCAATTCCCAGTACTGATAAATAAATTAATAGAGGAAATAATTTGAGTGTTAATACTACCTGATTCCCATGAGAAGGAAAGCCTCAGTGTTGGTGTTATGGCTTGCCTGGAAGTATCTCAGAATATTCTACAGATATTTCTATACATGTTTCTCTCCAATATATACCCAGATATAATACAGACATTGCTCAGAGAATACAATATTCATGAGCGCTATATAGCACAATATTTTAACACAATAGGTAGTGTCAATTTATTTCCCAGTCCTTCTGTAGTTTGTCATTTGGCTTTTCAATGTGTTTCAACTCTGTCACTGCATTTGGATGTGGTTTTTTACAATGTATCCTAATCACGTAGGTGATTTTGTTTTTCTATGAATGATAACGAATATCAAATATCTTAAAAGAGACTGGTTCACTGTCTGTGCTACTTTCTCTATAATTTAGTCTTTATAAATCTTAATATTCTATCCTCAACATTTAAAATGTTGGTATTTTACACTTGAAGTGTCAGGCTTGAGCTCTGCAAAATATATGTTATGATGTGTCCCTTGGATAATGGCAATGGCAGTGCCATGCAGATGGATTTCAATGTTCTCATTATTTCAAAAGGTAATGTAAGCCTTGCTCCCTAAGTAGCTAGCACAGAAATTTTTCTTACATACAAATTATTGTCTGATTGCTCCTGTAACTTATTTGAAGAAATGCAGTGGTTAAAACAATACTTATTTATTATCTCACAGTTCTGGAGGCCAGAAATCTGAAAACAAATCTTATTGAACTTAAAATCAAGATATATGCAGGGACACATTTCTTCTGGGGGTTCTAGAAGAGAAGTTTTCCTACTTGAGGGGGCTGCTTACAGTCCTTGGCTCATGGCCCCTTCCAAAATATTACTCTGAATTCTGTTTTTGCCACATATTGTTTTCTGACTCAGCCCCTTGCCTCCCTCTTGCCAGGATCCTTATGATAACACTGAGCTGATAAGAGAATGGGGAAATCAGGGTAAGCTATCTCCAGCTCAACTCACATCTAAGAAGTCCCTTTTTGCATATGTGGGAACCCATTGATATGTAACAAGGATTCAGACATGAATATTTTGGGTGACAATTTTGCCACACATTCATTGCTCAATTCTTTGACCATAATACTTATTTATTTACACAGTGGCTCAATTTTGATCATGTTGACTGTTTTCACTTTTCTTTCAAAATTAATCATTGACACAAACCATTCTCTGTGAAGAAATGAGTTAGCATAAAAGTGTCATCTATCTTAGTTATAAGTTAGCATATAAAGTGTCACCTATCTTAATTGTATATAATCTGATCCCAAGGATAGCATTCCATAAATGCAGATGACTATAAAATTAATTGATAAAATAATTTTAAGTATATATTCTACATTTCTTCCAAGCATAATATTGATCACTGTGTTTGCATCTAATTTAAACTTGTTAAATGTACTCTATGCTATAGTTCTTTTTTATTTTTAACCTTTCTAAGGAAATTATTTGGTTTTAGTCTCTTCTCATCTTTAGCATTTAATTAATCTACTTTGTACTGAAAAGTTTTATCACATACTATTAAAATAAAAACTTGATTTACCAGAGACAACCACATATTTCATTGGCAAATGTAAGCATGTTTGTTAGTGCACTCTGATATATTGACTTAGTCTTTGATAGCATTTCATAAAAAGGACTTTAATTGGAATCAAGGTTAAACGCAAAGCCATCCAAAATATCATGGTTTCTCTTTCTCTTTGGGGCATATCCTACTTAATATGTCTTTTATATTCTTTACATCTACTCATTTATTGCTGCAGCTTCATTGACTAACTTGTCCTCTCATGACATTTACTTATAGGATACATTTTATCTCAGGGCATACACATTTTCATTTTATTTGCATGATTTTATTTAGATTTGTTCAATTTAATTCATCATTATTTTTCTGATATTTTATACTATTCCTCAATCACATAAATGACTGGTTCTCTTAAAAGTGGTTCTTTGAAATGTAAAACTAGTGATGATAATTGTGATTAGAATATCAGTCTGAAATGATATTATGTACGTAGTCAGCATTATTACAAATACAGAATTTATATTTGGGGAAATAAGCATAATGATTTGGGACAAAGAGCAAAGAAAAGATTTTAAGAATTTTCTGAACATAACAATTTATATTTCATATTTTTAAAATTGTGTGTTAAAAGTCTACTTTTTTCCTATCAAGCTGCTAGATTATCAAAAAGCATAGGAAAGACTGCTGGAATTATCACGGTCCATTATCTCCTTTGAGAAAGACTAGAGTTCTTCTAACAACAATTTTACTTTCCACGGTCAAACAGAGTGGCCAAGGTGGAGGCTGTGGAATCCCATAAAATAACTTATTTCTCGCAGTGTTTGAAACCCTTCAAGCACTCTCTTAATGCTGATAAATCTCAGTGGTGGGTCCTTGGATCCACGGGCTTTAAATGCCTCTCTCAATGTGTTTACTAACATAAATCTATATGAGTCAAAAATGTTTTACTCATGGACCATTTCAGTTCAATAGGCTCATATAAACTATTTGCTATTGACTTCCAAGTGATGATGAGAATATATAGCAATAGTAAAATGTATTTTAAAATAGATGCACCAATTGTTTCCTCTACTTCATTGAATCAGAATGCAATCTGAATTACACATTCTTCTATTGTGCTCTGCCACAATAGCAGCAAATGTACCAACATCTTCATTAGATAAACTCACATAGATTGGGGTGGAGAAGGTAAGTATACTTGATTCATAAATTATGCTCCTTAGGTTTTTAATTCAGTTATAGCTTTATAAGGCAATTGCTTCTTTATGGTGAGGATCAACTAAATACTCCAGCTTTTGAATTTACAAAGAAAATATAAGGCCAGGAAAGCATTTGTCTACATGTTCCAGTTTCACAACTGAGTTTTTCTTTTCCCCCCTGACATTCAAGGAACCATTTTCTCTTTAAAATCTTTTCTGTGATTTTGTGTTCTCTCTGGTTTTTTACATGATGTATTCTTTTTCCAAGAAATGCTCTAATTTTTTTTTTCTTTTATGGGAGCCTGGAGGACCACTTCTCAATGTAAAGTGGTTTTAAGAAGAGTTCTTCTGGTCTATGGAGAGGCCACCCACAGCAATGCAGCATCTAAACCACAGGTTTGCTGCAAACTGCAAATTGATATATCAATATTGTACCACTAAGGTATTAAATAATCCATTATTTACAAAGAAACTTGCATGTTTATAGCAGTAAACATACTAAATATTACTATTTTCTAAAATCATCAAGGTGGGAATAGCTTTAGCTATTTCAAAGTTATTTTATCTTAGAAATACAATCAAAAGGACCATGTGTTGATTAGCACTTGCTTTCAAAAATATACATTTAAACAATAAAAAAATCAGTTTCTTCCAAAAGCAATCTCATAAGATAGACTTTTGAATATAAGTCCTGATATGAATTTCTAGGAGATGAATCTTTTTAATCCTTCTCAATAATGAAGCACTCATTTTTTCCTTACATATCTTCCTGGGGTTGGAGTGCTAAAGAATGTTCATCAGATGCATGGATTTATAACCTAACTTCTATAAATTAGAGTCTTTGAATCCATGAGACATGGTAATAGTACCTCTAAAACTAAATGTATGGCTGATCTAATTGATTAAACTTTTAAGAAACTTTTGAAACATTTGATATTATGATAGGCTCATAGGAAGTTGCATGATAGTGCAGACAGATCTCATTCACATGCTACCTGGGATCCCTACCTAAATTGTTGTCTCTGAGCTATATAATGCTACATCAAAACCAGATATTTGATACCAGGATGATGTATGTGTTCTTGAAAAAAAAAAGTAGAATTTGTTCTTAATTTTTGAATAGCATAGAATTCTGTGTTGGTAGTTCTTTTATCCCCTGCACCCGCCCCTCCGTCCGCTCTCCCCCCCACCCCCCCAGACCCGTGCTTCTTTTCTGCAGTGAAAACATTGCACCTTCTGGTTTCCATGGTTTCTTTTTAGAGGTCAACTGTCATTCCAAATGCTTTCCCCTTCAGTGACAGGAATTATTTCTCTCTGGCTCTTCTCAAAACTTTCTTAGTGTTTGGTCCTTCGAATTTTGACTAAGATGTGTCTTGGTGTGGATATCTCTAGGTTTACATAGTTTAGGGTTCATTCACTCAACTTTATTATTCAGCTGGTTTCAATTTTGTGCAATGGTTTAGAAATTCTCTGTCACTGTTTGTTCTAATATTTTTCAGTCTCACCTTTTCATTGCTCCTTTCTGTGGTCCTAAGGACACAAGTGTTATATTTTTGTTATAGTCTCACTTGTCCCAGGAACTATTTTACTTTTTTACAGTCTATTCCTTGCTGTTATTAATAATAAGCAATTTCTATTTTTTTAATTTAAGTTCATTGAATCTTTTTATCTCCTTTCCAATTTGCTATTGAGTACCTCCATTGAGGGTTTTTTGTTTGTTTGTTTTTACTTTAGTTCTTAACTTTTTTCCCTATATTTTTCATTAATTCCATTCTTCTTCATAGATTCCATTTCTTTGATGAGTCTACTTAGACTTCTTATTTTTTAATTTGTTTCAAGCATGTTCCTAACTTCTCATTTGGAAACATTATTATTATGGCTATTTACAGAACTTTGTCAGATAATTATAACACCTCTGTTATTTCAACATTTATATCTGTGGATTACTCAGGTCTTCCTTGTTCTTGGCATGATAGGTAATTTCTCTGCTGAGATCTGAATTTTCAGTTGTTACATTGTGATTGAATCTAATTTTAATGTGGCATTTTGGCTGCTTTTTCTGACACATCTGGACCAGGAGAATGGGATTGCTGCTTCATTCTTGTGTGGGGCTAAGGGATGGGGGGTGCAGGTTCTCCACTTGGGCTCCACTGACACCTGGGCTGTGGTGGGATCTTTGTTATTGGTATGAATAACACCGGCTTCCACTTATACCACCTTCACTGGAAGAAGGCACTTCTCACGTGGGCTCCTAAAATCATAATGTGGAGCATACACTCCTAATGTGGGCTCTGAAAATGGAGAGGATGTTCTCTACTAATTGCAGGTGGTAAAACTGCTGACTCTCCACTAAGCCTCATGTTAGGTCACCCCAACAAGGATGAGGAGAGGTATGTTGTTGCCACCTGGTGGGAGTCTAAGTTCAGCCTCCTACACATGGTCTCCACTGGTATCACAAGTTTATTGCTGATCTGCAGGGATGAAAGGCCTGTCTGGCTCTCTTGTTTGCCACACATAGCTCTACCCTTGTAAGATGGCAGGGAACAGCATTACTGCCTGAGAAGGGGAGAAATTGAAGTTTCTGTCCTGCGTCCATTGGTGAGATAGGATGGAGGTACAGGTTTATAGGTTGCTTTTGTTTGTTTGTTTTCTGTTTTGTTTTGGTTTTCTGGTGTCTGGATGGAATGGAACAAATATTATTTAAGTGTTTTGTTTCGTTATGCTGCCTTTCCTCCAGCCCTTTGGCTAGAGAGAGCAGGGGTTTTGTTTTTATTGTGTCCTTTGACATTGCTATATTTTCCATACCAAACCAGAGATACTGGGGAACTTACTGCACCATTTCTCAGGCCATAAGGTCCTGACCCATCTGTTTTTTTCTTTTCAACTTTTAGTCTACTTATATTGGTTTTCATAAAATGTCCAGGAATTTTATGTGTACTTAGTGGGAAGAATAGGAGAAAGTATTCTATTTCATCTTCCCCGAAGAACTTGTGGGAAAACATTAATAATGGGTTTTGTTAAAAGCCACTTTTAAAGAGAAAAACATAAGAGGAAAAGCCTTAAAGAAATTGTGGTTCAGTGAATGGAAATGCTCTTGGTGATCCTGTCAGTGATTTGGAAGGCTGCTGGATGGTGACTACGAATTTCTTGTAAAATTACTATGACTATCTAAAGGGGGTGAGGGACATAAAATCCCCCAATAATGTATATTAAATTTTGTTCTGAGTTTTATGGGTGAAGTACCCTCTCTCTCTTTGTTATTTTCTATTTTATGAAACAACTAACTTCACTAAAATATTTCTGCACCCTTACTTTTATTTTCACTGCAGCATTCTTCTGGACTTATTTCTCTTCCTACTGAGATTATCACTTCAAAGTATGTTAAAAGATATTTTGAGTATCAATTTCTTTTATATTTGTTGGCTACAAATGTTTTTATTGTCTACTGTCAGTATCCATTTTTCTTACTGTGAACATGGAAGTTAAGAATTCCAATCTTTTTATGTGAAAGTCTAGAAACTGGAAGTCCTGGTTTTCAACCTATAATGTGTTTTAAATGTCTGGAATATAAAATATTATGATTCAGTTGAGTTTGTGATCTGCATTTTAAGAGGCAAAATACATAATGGTAATGAAATCTGCATTTTTAAGAGGCATACAGTAATGGTAATGCAGGTGAAGTTACAATCTTGAGAAACATAATAATTTTGGCCATTACGCTATAAGCACATGCATGTGTGGAACCATATCCACTGTACCTAGTATAGTAAAGAGATGAGAGGCTGGGGCTCAAAACCCTTCCTGTCAGCTCTGAACAAGTTGCACTCCTTCCTGGGGATCAGTTTACTCATGTACAATGTGCAGGTAATATTGTACTTCCTTGTTACCCAACTGACAAAGAAAGTTCTGAAACCTAAATTTTTTGTTCATGTAGCACCCAAACTCTTTTGGGGACAAAAAAAAAAAAAAACTAATTGAAGTTGAAATGAGGCTGGTAAAAAAAGACTTTATCCCACCCAATGACAATATGCCATTGCAGAAATGATAATGTGGTTAGTTAAAGTCATGCTTAGCCTTTCCTGGTGTTATTACATGTGAATATTATCATATATCACACTATCTTTCTAAAATTCCCCTTCAAAAATTGAATCCTTAAATATAATCTCATTCTAAAGGTTTTCAATCAGATATTATAGAACTCTCACTTATTTCATAATGGATTTGAAGAGTTGCTGATATAGTATTAGTTGCAAGTAAATCACATCCTGGGATGTGTATTTCTGTTTGTTTTTTAAAAAAATTAAGTGTGTTTTGTGGGTTATGGGTGAATGAACATGTCACTCCAAGACCTATGTGTTGGGTGGAGGAAGTACTTTGTACCTCATCATCAAATTTGTTGTCATTAAGCTTTCTGGAATTTTTCTGACTTATTCATCCTTGTTTACCGCTTACATAAGGAATAGATTTCCAACAATTTGGGCCATTTATCATAAGTTCTGCAAATCTACTTCCAGGAAAAACAGTGAGAAATACACTGCTTCTTTTTTCTTCCATGTATCATTAAACCCCTAATATGAATTTTAATTTCATTGGTATTCTACCTAGGTGCTAACTTACTATCCTTTTAAAGATTCTCATTTTACTGGATCTTGGTAGCATTTGACACTAGGAATTGCTGACTACCCCTTTTGTTCATGAGATTATCCTATCAAGTTTGCTTCTATTTTACTTTTATTTTGTTTCCTGCTCCTTTCTTACATGTTACCTTCATTTGTTGGCATTTCTTCTGAGACTTAATAATCTTCTTCATCCCCCTAATCAAGGAGTACACAAAGTTAGACCATTAGCACTGTGTCTTTCCACCTAATTCACCTCTCAAATATGGGATGGGAGTCAACAATGGAGTAGTACACAGGTTACCTGACTGTTGTACCAGGCCAGATGTTGGGCAACTCCCTGGAACCCTATTGCTGATTCCTTTGTGACCCTTCCCTGCCTCAAAATTTTCTTGGATTCAACCTCTTGAATTCATTCAACTACTATGCAGTTGGATTCTTTCTTTCTTTCCTCTAACATTCCTGCTACTCTGTGCTAATCATATCCCTGAATATTTTTCTACTCTGTCCATCTCTTTCAAAGTACTAGTTAATATCATGTACTCCTTAGTATTTGTAGAAAATTTGGGTCCTGATAGCACAGTTGTCTATGGAGTATACTTATTATGAAATTAAAAAAAAAACAACTCTACCCAGAAGAGAACAAAACTAAAAGTAATAATATCTGTAGTTTATTATATACTATAGAGTTAAGTATTTTATTAGGTGGATTTTGTTTAAAAGAAAAAAAAAAAAAAATATATATATATATATATATATATATATATATATATATGATTTCCTTGATCCTCAATTTTCCATTGTTATTTTTTTAAATTTATTTTTGATCTTTGGTGTCATACTAATAATTAAATTCCTTAGAAGGGAATAACAGTCTTCATTCTGAAGAAAGAATTACTTATGGCATGTTTTCCATTAGTTCCAGAAGCTGCTCATTTGACTACGCATATGGTATGTAAATATCTTCAAATAATCTGATAACCAGAATCCCAGTATTTCATTGGTAGGAAGCACCTATGGTGCCATGTTACACTATGTTACACTACGTGTGAGGTCCTAAAAAAAATGTTAATCATAAAAAAGAACCTGGCAAATTAAATGTGTATTCAGTCATTTACAACCAGTCCTTCATATGTCAATGACCCAAATATTTCCATTATTATGTCATTAACTCCAGTTTAGAACTGTGCAAAGTGGCAGTTTCCAATAACATTTAAATACTACCACATATGAACAATTCTTGCTCATGAGAGGTTTACAATGCCGTTTTAGTCACCTTCAAATGATTCCTTCCAACACATTCCTCAGGAGAATAACTTGCCTTAAGATTTAATCCATATAATGCCATGTAGCAGCCATTAATATTTTCTCAGGGTTTTAATTTTAATAAAATAGCACATGCTACCATTATTATTGCCAGTTAAATCAGGAACCATACTATCAAAAATCTGTTTTTTGTTAATACTGTCAAGAGTTAATAAAAGTTGATAGCATCTAAGAAACTGTAAAAATATGAACTTAAATCAGTTAAAAATGAGTTATACAACTTGTAATTTCGCATTTTCTATAAATTGCATTTTTTCTTTCTAAAAATATTCAACAACCATATTGCATATTGTGAAGATTAAGCATGCAGATAAATAGATCCACAGCAAATACACATTTAGATAGTCAATATATGTTAAAAATAGCCAAATGATGTTCTGTAATTATTCAGTAACAAATTAACATTTTAACAGAACTTCACGTCCAATGGCAGTTGAATGTTTGAAGATTCCAGTTTCCAATGGAGCCCATGTTAAGAAGCAAAGACTGATAAAAAGTAATACCCTTTGGAAGTAGCAATATAAGGTTAAAACAAAGATCAGTGGTTAGGAGAGGGAGGGAGCTAAGAGAGTTCAGAAAGAAAAGGAGCAAGAGAGTGTGGCAACTCAGAAGTGTTGTGTAAGGAACTTGTATGGTACTCATAACAGTAGGAAGATTTTTCAATTAACACTCAATCCAACTAGATTGTTCTCTTTCCTCAAGAGCTAGAGCTGGCTATAAAACCTGTTTCACCACAACAAGCATCAGACATGTTTTCAGACTGCATTACCCATATATCTTACCACTGGAAAAGCCAGTGTGTTATAATTCCCAGGCACATCATGATTGATAGGTCAGTAGAGAAATGAATAAACAGTGGAGCAGTAGAAATGAGCAGATCTATTTTAAGATAAGATTTCAAACAACTGAATAGTCTCTGTAATTAGCCATCAAAACCAATTCAAGAAAATCACTAGACAGATGTCAAATAGCATAATGAAAGGACAACAGAAACACCAGGCAGACAAAATAGATACTTCCTTGGCTTTCCTGACTCTTCACCAAGTGAAAATAGGTCTGTGAAAATAAGGTCTCAGTCCCAGTACAGCAAATAGGAGCACTGTGCATCCCAAGCCACATTCTCCTAAAGGACCTCAATGTGGGACTTTCCCAGCAGTCACACAGATATGCTCACAACAGTAAAATAAGGGGAGGGGTATCCAACAACTTGAAACTCATTGCAGCTTTTGGTACCCCATTAAAAACCTTTTAAGAATATATTTTTAACTATCTTATAAAGAATGCAATTACATTATATTCATATACTTATTAGGAAAATTATAAATGCTGAAAACAATTTCAGTTTACTGAGGTAGATAGCCCATTTGCTGTTGCCTTCACCATCTAGCTATGCCTCAGGCCTGCTGCCCACCTCAGTGTAGTCTCCCCAGCCTCTAACCCATATTATCCATAAGGTCAGGCTTTGATTTACTACTAATAGGTAATGGGAGGTGGCCACTGGAGTGGAGTGAGTTCTCCCCTGGGAGCAAACTGAAAGCCTATTTCTTTTAATAGAAAAGACAGGGTTGAGGCAATAATTTGTTCCTTCTGATATTTTGATATTTATCAAAATCCTTGAGATAAAGGATTGATAAATAATGCAAATATCATGTTATATATGCCACATACACACCTATAATTAGTAATTGTAACAATTTAGTGAGAAGTGTGTGTAGCTCAGTTTGAAGGTACTTAATGAACATTCCTTTCTTCTGCCTGGGTATTTGTGTTTTTAGTGCAGTGTCTGTGCACATTCAGCACATGTATATTACTGCTGTGTTTAATGAACTCCATAAAAGCCATTATCTAGGATTTGCTCTCAAGTAAATCGGTTTTGTCTATGAACTCTCAAGTGACATTATCTTGATATATGAGTTTCTTTAATGGTAGAGCTCACTCAAAAATTATAGGGAAATTTAGTTGTGCAACTGAGTTAGAACTGGTAATAAGAACATAAAAATAGTGTTCTTGTAGAGTATGTCGCTCACACCAGAGTGTCCTTAAGAATCAAGCTGACCTTAAACATCTACCACTTTTAAGAAGAAAGCAAGTAATATCTGATATTTTAATCATATTATAAATGGGATAAGTTGGTGGCAAGTAAATCTTCAATGTGAAATCAAATTTAAATCAAGTAGACAAGTGGAAAATTATAGAGAGAAGGAGGGATAGCAACAGCTATTTCTCACTTCAAGTCAAACACAATGGAATTTTACTCAGCAATAAAAGAGAATAAAATCATGGCATTTGCAGGTAAATGGATGGCGTTGGAGAAGATAATACTAAGTGAAATTAGCCAATCCCCAAAAAACAAATGCCAAATGTTTTCTCTGATATAAGGAGGCTGATTCATAGTGGGGTAGGGAGGGGGAGCATGGGAGGAATAGATGAACTCTAGATAGGGCAGAGGGGTGGGAGGGAAAGGGAGGGGACAGAGGGTTAGCAAGGATGGTGGAATGTGATGGACATAATTATCCAAAGTACATGTATGAAGACATGAATTGTCAACATACTTTATATACAACCAGAGATATGAAAAATTGTGCTGTATATATGTAATAAGAATTGTAATGCATTCCGCTGTCATTTATTTTTTTAAAAGTTCAATAAAAAAAGGCAAAATTCAAACTAAAAGAAGATAATTTATATTCTACCCTGCCTTCCTACACAAAATGAGATAGCCCAGCTGACACTATGAATTATTGGGTTTGCATGCCACATGACTTTATCACTTCATCTCCAATAGATGTAAATGAAGGAGCCTACCAATAGATTTCAATTGTTGCTACAGAAACTGGGAACAGAAACAGAAACTCCTCTGATTGTTTGATTAGGGAGGCACATTGAAGATGAAGTCAAGCTCTTTGTAACAGGGCATTTTCCACTGTAAACCTCATTCTTTAGATGTTCTTGCTACTGCCTTTTACCATTAAGTCTACAATCCTGGTGGTTAGGGAAGCTCAGTGTGTCTTTTGAATGTCTTTTTCAATTTTATGTTATTGGAGAAGTTTTAGCAGTTGTGTGTCATATAAAATATTAGCATTTTTACAAAATTTTGTGGCCACAGTGTAAAGGTATGGATGCATTTACCAATTACTAACATAACTATTAGCTAGTCTTTTCAAAAAACAATAATGCAGATCAACTCACCTTCTGTACACTGCTACCAGACCTAGACAGAGGGAAATGGCACTCCTCACAGTATTGAAAGAGGACTTAGAGAATTATATGATGCTGGGGTTTAACTATTTATCCAAAGTCAACATAGCTACTGGTGACTGCCTAAGGAGAAAAAAATGCTAATGGTTGTAAGTTCCTTTTATATGTAAAATACAAACATGTAAACATAAAGTAGGAGGTATTTAATTGATGTATGTAGGGATCTCTTTGAGCTACATCATAATACAGCTTTTAAATTTGTGGGCAGTCAGCACTGTAACCGTAATGAAACAATTCCATTTTCATTAATTTAGTCATTAATTAAAAGAGAAAACAGATGGGTTGGTGGCACAAATTCCATGTGATCTACTGGTGGAGGGAAAGTATATAATGTAGCATCTGCTTCTGAAAAGGACTTATATTAAGATAAGGGGAGTGACCACATGAACTGACATTGAAAGAAAGAATTTCCTAGAACAAAAATGTGAAAGTGGTATCATTCCATGAAGCCATCCCAAAGATGGGAGAAGAAATCTGCCAAGTAGAATAATACTTAATGTAGTCTGCAGTTTGTATATTATGTTATTATTTTGTTATGACTTTATTTCAATGTCATATTATTAAACCTTGTATGATTCCCTCCATGCTGCACTCAAAATCTAATGTAACATTCTGTACAAATTGATTGTCATTATATTGATGTTGAAAGAGCACAGTCTGGTGAGGCAAAAATTTGAATTTTACCTCCCAATTGATTGATAATTTGATAACTGACCTCAGACGTATTTCTAGATATGTGTGCCTCAATTTCTTCATCTGCCAAACAGAAAAAACTAGGAATTAAAAGATTGGTTACTCTCAGTTTTAGTAATATATCTACAGAAACCCAGAGAACTCGGAGAATCCTGTCAGACATCTCTCTTTCCTAGGTTGAGGGGGTTATAAACTTTATAGAGAGAAGAAGGCCCATAAGAAGATTTAAGATCTAGGTGAATAGTGGTCTGGCTTTGACAATGTATGGCTAGAGGGTCTCCATGGGGCACCTGCCTCTTGGAATATTAGTTAAGGTGGTTCATGAGTGCTGGCCTGCTGTCCAGCTTCAATGGAACCACCTGGGAAACTTTTAAAATAGATATCTCAGAATTACACCCTAGTAATTATGATTTCCTCTGTGGATCCCAGGAATGGTCTTCTAAACTCCCATCTTTACAGGTGATTTATATGCAGCCAGGTTTGGTAAGCCATGTATTAATAGGAGCTTTCTCAGTAGGGCACCTCCATGGGAGAAACATGAAATGCTCATCTCTTCCATTAACATTTATGATCTGACATGTTCTTTACCCTCCAACACATATAAATATATCCAAAATTTGCTCAGACTTAAATGATACTTAAGGGTAGATGTTACCTTTTTTTTTTTTCAAAGCACCATTTTAAGATGTCTATTTGAGCTGAACATTTGATAAATCCAATTCTAACAAGCTGATGATAGAATTAAGGGAGGTGCTCAAGTGCTTATAGAGCAATTGATTTTAAAGCTTTTTGTTTGTTTCCTTAATATGCTTACATGGTAGATTCAAAAATAATTGTTTACATGTGTTTTTCTGCCGCTGAAAAAGCATGTCTTTTTCTGAACCAAGAGGTTCCTTTTCCTTCACCTCTGGAAAGGATATGTTGTACCCTAATTTTTTGACAGCTCTTTTCTTCAATAATCGCCACTCTCATATTTAATGTTCACCTTTCTTAGAATATATCACAGGTTTGTGATTCCCCAAAAGTTTCCCTAAAACTTATATTCTTTTCATGATGAAAAATGCCCAAACATTATTCACCTTGATGAATAAAGGTCGCCTTATCATTTTCTGAAAAGAATGTATAGATCCTATACATTTTGTTTAGGGCAAATCTATATTTTAAGATTATCTATTGCTGCTTCTGTTCCAAACTACAAGTATTTTTATTCCTAATAATTTTGAGGTGCAGTTTTCAGAAATCATTATTCAAATTGTTTAACTCTTAATTGGCATTTTTTAGGGATCCCTGGGTTTCTTAGATTAGAAAAGCCAAAGCTGTTTTCAACAAAATACACAAGGGTTCAGGTATCCACATGTTTTCCCCCAGGTTTATTTAGGCTATATAGAAAGAGTTCACAAGCTAAGAGATGAAATTCTCCAATGGGGGATAAAGGAGAGTCAGCACACTGGAGTGCCATTGTGACCCACTCAGTTCCTGCTCCCACAGAGCACCAGATCGATTTTATGATGAAACTTCTCACATGTTTTAAAACAGGAAACCAATGCTGTACTATGGCAATGAAAAAAAAATAGTTAAATGCTACAGGCAGAGAAGGAAAAAACATTTTTTATTTACTGAAATTGCTAAAAAAGTATTTGTAGAGATGATAGTGCTGGTGAGGTCAGGTTTAAGGCAGATTAGTGCAGAGACCTCTATGTAATCATCCATGGTATCTTCTTTTCCTCTATGAGATCCATCAAGTACTGCTTCATTTAGTGAATTAAATCCTGAACATCTTATAAGACAATTATAGAGAAAAATAATTTGCTTCTTATAGCATAACCCTAGTTTTGGCTTTATCAACTTTACCCCATATTATCAAAGCTAAGTCAGATGAAATTTTATACTTAGTTCAAAGCCTCAGTAAAATTTTGTCTTCGAAAACCAAATTAGAAACACTTATTCTGATTCTTGGTATTATGTATCTTATCTTTCTTCTCCAATCTAGTTCCTTAAATTAGACCCTATGAATCTCTACCTCTAAGAGAGAAAAGTGATGCTGATTACATACAGACTGTGTCCTTAAATGTCTTTCTTAGGAGCTAAACAACATGTGAATTCAAGGAAAAAGTAAACCTCTTTCCATGCAATTGAATTTGAGTTTCAAGTAAAGTGATTTTCCTTTTCAGTGAAGGGATGTGAAAGAATCCAAGTTGAGGAACTACCTTTATTCTCTGCTATTTGTTATATCTGTCCTCACCCTGAAGACAAAGCATGTACAATGTCAATTTTCAGGTGTATGCATACCTCCCTGCTCCTGACAGTTTCTTTACCTTTCCTAGTTCTTCCTTCCTTCTGGAACCTTCTTGAGATTATAAGATGCAGACCACCTACAAACTCCTGTTTAAATCTCCTATACTGTTGTGTTCTGAAATGGTCCGCATCTAAAAAGACATTTTAAAGATATTTGGAACAACTCTGTTGACTTATGTACCCTGGAGTCTCTGATTACTTTTTAGTGAGGCAAAAATTATCCTTCATTGCAGAGTACACATGTTATATATTTTCTTTCTTTCTTTAATTTTATAGTACTTAATACAGAAATGGGCATAGAGTAATTCATCAAATATATACAGTCTACAACTCTGACCTAAAATTGACCTCCAAAAGTACATATTACAATATATTTTATTCATATACACTACATTTCTATATTCTGCACTATTTTACGTAATCATAAAACATGCAAAAAGATTAAAATCTCATTTTGGTGTTTGATATAAATGGAACTCAAATACCTTCTTCCCAAAGCCCCCTAGCACTGATTTTGGATATTATAGGTCATTTTAAAACAGGCTCTGAGAATTTAGAGATTTGAACAAAGATGCCTTAGAGACTGCCTAGAGGTTAAAAAAAGAGCATGACAGCAACAACTATGATGTTTTCCATATGCTGCCCATGTGCTCCAGATAACCTCTATTATTACTCTGTGAAACACTGTTTTTGAGCAAAAAGCTTAATTGGAAAATCACATTTTAAAATCAAGTTATGAATAATTTAAAAATAGCAGAAACATGGAACAATTTATCAAGATCATTCAAATTTAAGGTTAAAACACACTCTTGACTGTTTGCACTAGAGCACATCAGATTCAAATCACCTAATCAATATTTACAAAGATCTGCTATGAAACAACACAAAGACTCTTAGTCTACTGCTTTCTTACTGTGCCACTCTGCCATCAGGTATAAGAACAATAGTAAAGGTTACAGAATTGATTTTAGGAAATTATTTAGGGCTTCAAAGTGTATTAATGTAGGAAAAGTTTTAAAACAATTAAATAAATCTGTTCAGGAAATGATTTCCTAAAAAAAAATCATGCAATGTAGAATTCTAAAAAATACTGGGCAAGTCTGGATATAAAAATTTTGTATCAAAATATTCCATGACCAAAGTCAAAAGCTAAGTGAGCAATAGACTAGAAAAATTTTCCGCATAAATAATGGAAAAAGAATTCTCCTATAAATCAATACAAATATGAGAGGAAAAGGGCATGGATATGCATTTAAGAAAGAGACTAAACATAGTTCATAAATACTTCAAAATAATCAAATGGAATTTAAAACAAAAAGATACAATTGCTCCCTCAAATAGCCACGAATTAAAATACTGATTATATTTATGATTAAAAAAGTACAGGACACGATCACATTTGTACCCTAATATTAGAAGCATAATTTCACAGGATTTTAAGGACACAATTTGGAAGTGTCAATCAAAAAATTAAAGTACATTTGTACCTTTGCCCAAGAATTTCTAGTAATTTATACTACAGAAAATGATATTTTCATACAAAACTATAGTATACATCAGTCTTTATCAGTGAACATCTGAGAAAATATGTATATATAGAGGAATAAATGTATATTTAAATACATCTATATTTTGGAATGCTATGCCAATTTTTAAAAGATCATATCTTTATGTTTATGAAATGAAAAAGATAATTATCTGGTGAACAAAGCAGGACACAATTTATATGATAGGATCTTATTCATGTATTCCTTTACCACCAAACAATAACTTTTACTTTTGTGACTGTGAGAAACAGAGAGAGAGAGAGAGAGAGAGAGAGAACATGTACCTATGGTGAAGAGAGTAGAATAATTTGTACCAATGAGAAGCTGTAGCTTTTTGCTCTGTGTTTTCTTTTTGTTTGAACAAAAGTTTGCTTTCTTTTTGTAATTTAAACATCTATCATACACTCAAAACTTACAGATTCATATTCTCTTTATTATTGCACTCACAAACATACAACCTTAAAGACTGAGATTATAAATAATAGAATGATTTATTTGCAGTAAAAAATCAAAGACTTCATTAATAACATCCATAATTATATTGAAGAGTAAGAAGATTTCTGACACTTTCCTTTCCTTGACAAAAATCATCTTTGGCCCATCACTTCTTTGTAGTACACTCATCTTACATGCAGGTAGGAAAGAGAGACAAATTAAATGTACTAAGTATTTATGCCCAAACAATATGTCAAGCATCTTACCTACATAACCTCATTTATTCTCATTTCATTACAGTGAGGAAGGTTTTGCTATTTTTGCTTTCAGATGAAGCAGTTGACAAAAATGCTAAACAACTTGATCAAAGAATTTTGAAGCCAGAATTCTAGGTGAGTCTTACTCCAAACCCAGCCATATTAGTCAAGTTCTTGGCAGGTAGAACACATTCAAAATGAATAATCTGAAGGGGAGTTTAAAGTAGAGCTTATTAAAATATTGGCATCATGTAGGGAAACCACACAGGACTATGCCCTTCCCCATGACTGGCTGACCTCCAAACCTGAAAGGGCTGCATGCAGGAGTAGTTACTAGGATCTGGAGACTCCAGGGACTCTTTAAGAAGGCCACTGATGGGAGAAGGGACCTTATCTCCAAGTTATTATCCTCTCAGGAAACAATATGCACCCAGGGAATTATAATTTCAGTGTGTGGAGAGGTCCCTTTGGTAGTTAGCCTGACTTGCCCAAGTCTTATTCTACCACATCTCAATGAACTAGGACTAAAAGGTCTCAAGTCACCACTTTAGGTTGCATTGCTAACTTACAAGTATCACCATATGAAGCATTCACTCCCTACACAAAATACTGCAATGTTCTTTTGAAATCATTTCCTTTTATGAATCTCCATAGTGACATTTTGAATGCACTGGTCTTCAGAATCCTCCAGTAATTGGATTAGCCAAGAAATTTGTTCTGCCTCTCTCTTTTTTTCTGCTGTCTGATTGAGTCAGCTCACTGTTCATTAGGATCTCTTCAGGAGGTGAAGCTCAGAAGAGAAATAATTAGAAACTCACCCACTGATTTGGCTCCACTTACAAGTGAAGCCAAGTGACTACAGAGAAACTTAAAGAAAAGGAACCTTAAAAAGTGGGGGGAAAGTCCTTAAAAATTACTGTAGCACCATATGAGCAAAGACTAAATGTAGCTTTGAGATGCCCAGGGGCCATTTGTAGGGGCAAGAACCCTCTACCACCAGACAGTATTTTTGTGATTGGGCAATGCTTTATTGAATGGAAGATTATGTAAGTAAAGAAACAGTGACTTATGTTACCAAAGAGGACATAGGAAGGAAGAAAGTTGAAGCTCTAGAGTAAATTGGTAAAGAGAGAAGCAGAAAAGACTAAATTTGTGGAAGAATATATGATAAGAAATGGTTATAAGTATTGAGCATTAAATTCCTGGAGATAAGAGAGAAGGCATTCTTCTTTACATCAATTTCAAGAAAAATCAAAAATAAATTGTAATATTCTGAAAGGACAATGAAATTTAATAAAAGTAGCATTATCTAAACAAAGATGAACTATTTTAAAAATGTTAAGAAAATATTCTCACCTTTAAATTATAAAACTATGACAGGGGTGGTTAACTTGCAAAATAGTTTTCTGCAATATATAGATCCACTATAGAAAATCAAACTATAGTATTAAATACTCCTCAGAACCATTTGGATACTTTACAGAAAATGTTCTGCAATCTACCTTTATACAGAAAAATCTACCTTTATGCTTTTAAAAATTTCCTGTGATGTCCTATAGATTTGTTATTCTCTCATGATGGCAGAGTGAACAATCCTATCCTTTCTGGGGAGAGAAGACAGACATTTAGCAAGAGTCTGGTCATGAGACTGGTGCACATCATTACTAGCTACAATGGCAGGTGATAAAGCATGATTCATATGAGTTGGAATCTAATCTCCCACTGAAGAGCTATGTGACCATGAGCAAGTTACTTTAGCTCATAATTCTAGTTTTCATAACTGTAAAAATTGGAATACGTAACAATTATATAGCACTTTCCAAGGCCAATGCACACAGCCTCATGCGCCATGCACTGCAAAATACCACAGGGCAGCTTTGGTAATCACTACTGCCAGGCCCTGCTCACCATATTTTATATATATATATACACATACATACATACATATACACTCATTTCATCCTCCTAGTAACCCTACCCTGGAAAGTAGGTATTAGTATTGATTCCAGTTCACAGGTAAGAAAACTGAGGCACATATTGGGTTCAAAGAATTGGTAATGAAGAACACAAGGTAGTTTTCCCATTGTATTGTAATTAACTTTCAATAACTAAAAAATGCAAAATAAAATTTAATATTTTATTTCAACAGTATATATGTTACTCAAATCTAACGTTCCTCCACCCAATGATTAACTAGTATACTGATTAACTATTTTGATGCAGATTAATCTCTATTAACCACCTCTGTTTTGCTCAGTGGAGTGACAGTTTCATCTACAAAACACACT
This sequence comes from Marmota flaviventris, assembly GCF_047511675.1. Taxonomy (NCBI): domain Eukaryota; kingdom Metazoa; phylum Chordata; class Mammalia; order Rodentia; family Sciuridae; genus Marmota; species Marmota flaviventris. Next base: position 32,271,186 of record NC_092511.1, on the reverse strand, counting down.
GACAGTTATCTGTGGCACACTGTATTCTTGTAGTTGTAAATTAAAAACACTCCACCCTACTGTTACTGTAATTCCAGATGAATGTTTTCTAATAATCAATTGCATTATTATTAAATCAATCTATTCTATTGTACCTGATCCTATAATTGCATTATTCAATTAAATACCATACAGAACAATACACCGTAAGTGTAAAAAGAAATGGAGTTGTTATTTCCATGTAAATAAATTATATACTTTTTTAACACTTTAAATGTTGATTTTTTTGTTGCTATTGTTGTCTAGAATGATGATGTTGAATTTGATATGAATGAGCCAAATGTAAAAGTCTAGGGTAAAGACTCCAATCAGTGTAGGCGAAGTCAAGGAAAAGAACAACAAATATACATTTACGTGTTTTATGGTTCATCATAAAGTTTAAATCATTGATTTAAATTAATTGTGAACTATTTCAGAAGCTCCATCTGTAATTGACTGAACTAGCAAAAAAAATTGGCTTCAAATTTCAACAAAGAATGTAGGATTATTCTGTACATGTTCAGTTATCAGGGCCTGCTACCTGTCCTTATGCTAAAGCAGTGGCCCTGAGTGTTTTCCAAAACTTGGATAACAAAGCAGATGCATCTAATTTTTAAATTTTGTGCATTTTGAGAAAGACTTCTGTATAAGCTATAAGCCTGTCTGTATATCTTCAGAGTTATGTCCATTACTAAGAAAAAAAAATTGGGGGGTGGTACTAGGAATTGAACCCAGAGGCACTTTATCTCTGAACTACATCTCAGACACCTTTTAAATTTTGAGAAAGGGTCTCACTAAGTTGGTGAGGCTGGCCTTGAGCTTGTGATCCTCCTGCCTCCACCTCCAGAGTCACTGGAATTACAGGTGCACACCACCACGCCACATAGTAAATCACTTTTAAAGACATTGAAAAATATATTCTATTATATTAGAGTTATTCTACATTTTGAAACTGAAAGACATAAACTAATCAGGGAAGCTCTTTCTAACCTCAAATTTTCAAATCTAAATACAGACAATTAGACTACCCTTAAGTAATTATCTGCAATAGTCTCTGGAGAAAATTCTAAGAGGGATTTATTGAAATGATATTTTCAATAGAAACTACTATATTCCTTGTGTAAATACTGTCAAGGAAAGTATTTATCAGGGGCAGAAATTACTTTTTACTCCTTGGTCAAGTAATTACTTTTCCCATTGTTGAACATATTCAAACCATCTCTATCCTAGAAAAAAGTAAATATTTCAAATGCACATCAGGATTTTTCTTTATAGATGGCTTCAGTTTAGAGAGACATTAACTATTTGTTGGAACTAGCAGAATTCCATTCATATTTAGGGCTTTTGCTGATACATACTGAAGGGATTATCTTGTCTTCACAGCCTAGACACTTCTATATATCCTCTAGTTATCAATTTGAGGTCATAAGGCTGCTTCTGAGCATTCCGAACACAGAGAAATCATGTGCCTTTAACTGTCTAGAATATAACCTACTTAACTAAAACTAAATATTATTTATTTTTTTAATCTATGGAAAGTCTTACTTTAAATATAAATTAAACATAAATGTAAGAAGTATCTTAAACTCCACATGGTCAAAAGATACATAGTGTGTATCCAAATCTGTGTCTTCAAGATCTATAGTGTGTATCTGATAAGAATCACTTGGTGACTCAGGCTTGGTCTTGGTTTCAAGCAACAAAACCCAAGTTTGAATTAAGCAGAAATATTATACATTGGAAGAATATAAAGTAGCTCATAAAATTTACATGCATACTAGAGAATCAGGCTCAGGAATAAAAAAGAAGATGAGGGCAGTCAGTATATGTTCAGAATCACCACAAAAATAATCTGGTGATGACCCCACTACACCTGAATGCCTGCTACTTCCTCTGAAGTTTTAATTCTACCACTGTTTATGGTCATGAAATGCAACCAACACTGTAATAACTTTTTAAATTATTTCCTAATTCCATCCCAGTTTCAGTGTTCCAGGCAAGGATCTGACTGGCAAAACATTGGGTTTTTTTGCTTATAGTTATAAGAGGGTATGGATTGGGACTATGTGACCCCCTTGAACATTGTGTTCCACCAAAATGTATTCAATGGGAGATTTTTTTCCCCAGTAAGGAGATTTGTATACATGAAATAATGAAATGGTTAAATTAACTAGACCCCCATCTCTTAAAAATTTCTATAGAAAGAATGATAGCCATATAGAAACTATGAAATAATTAGAGAATATTCTATAAGAGATATAGCATTGCAAACAGATTAGACAAGCTACAAAATAAAATAACTATTAAAACCGTGTTCATGTTTAAACAGAAAGAATATGTTGAGTGAGTTAATGTTAATAGGCACACATCTGGAGAATTTAGATACTGACAAAATCTTCTACTTTCTTGGGAAATAAACTTTGGAGATACTCATGAAGTAAGAAATTATAATGTGTGTGACTATAAGAAGATAAGTTCTCAATTAAAGACTAATTCAATTTAACACAAAGATATCAACAACTATTGTTTGATTAAGTCCTTGATGAAATCAATCAAAGACTTCAAAGTCTTAACTGAGAACAATTGCGATTATCTGTGAATTGAGCATTTGGTGATAGAAGAGTGTGGGTTTCCCACACAGACCTTCACTAATCATAAGCCTTTGAAGGAATAGTCCATTATCTAATTAATCTGAATCATGCTCTGGGAAGTTAAATTCAGATAAGATTCTCATTTCATAGTGAGAAATCATAGGACAAAAAGTCATTGATATTCTTATGAATTAGATGGAGCTCAACAAAAACATGCCATTCCTAATACCTCCCCAGAGCTGGCCTCAAAGCAAGATAGGCAGTTGATCCTGAGGTGCAAGGGGCTCTGAGAAGGACTTCTAGTGTTCCCATCAAAAAAATGTCAAAAGTGTCTTCAAAGTAATTGATGACCAAATGCATCCAATAAAAATACCACTGAGAATTAATCCCTCACCACGGAAATGTTTATTAATTACAGCAGTTACTTCCTCTTAGCTACCTGACAAAGGTAAGGCATGAAAAAAAAAACAGGTTACAAATACCTACTGTGTTGTGAAGAGCTTCTCGGTGAGATGTTGGAATGGTATGAGGCCCTTACCATATTGAGGAATGAAGGAAGAAGATTTTAGAGTTGGAAACAGCATAGTTCATTAAAGAATAGTGGTCAGAGAAACTGTATATGTATGTGCTCCTAGGATTTGTCAGATGTAATCCCTAATGAGTACCGAAAACTTAAGTGGACAGTGCAGCATACCGATTCTCCTAGCTACTTGTGGCTTTCTCATTGAAAGCTATTATGGCTAAAGTACGTCTTTCACACTGGATTGTTATCTCTTTGAAGCAAAAATTACTCATTCATTTAACATTTTTATTAAGTTCCCACTATTTCCCAAGCACTCTGATGAGACTAAGAAACATTCAAGGCCCTTAAGAATCTGAAGCACTATAGAGTTCTCTCATTTATTCCTTATTCTTTTGCACCCAGCAGAAGGACAGAAATGCTTAGATAATTTTAGTTTTCCTATTAAAAACTGTTACTTGTTCCATTTTCTTGAGAAGAGGATAATGCAGTCCCATGTTCTATTCATGACGTACTTAAGCTAATTGGAAGAACTGTTCCGAGATCATACTAACTCTCCAAGTATTATTTGGACAAACTTTAATGTATCTAGCCACGAAGTTAGTAAAGTTGTCACTAGGTGTTGTATATGGAAAGCTAGATAGAATCTACCACACTGCAAATTCTCCATAAATATTTTCTGGAAGAACTAATGGAGAAACAGAAACAAGATTGCCTCTACCTTTAGCTATGTGATCTCAAGAGAGCAAGTGAATATTTTCATCATTGTAAAATGTTCTATTTTCTCATTTGTTGTAAAGGCCAAATTATTGCTTTGCCCACCTTACAATGTTTTTTGTTATAACAAAATGGGATAGGGAACATATACACTGTAACATAAAAGGCAGTAATTTTATATTCGTGTATTCATCCAAATACATGTGCTATCATCTACAAGACTGTCATTGAAATATGGAAGATGATAGGGACTAGGAAGTTTTCCTTGCTTTCTTTGCTTTGTAATTCCAGATTTAGAACATTAGGGAGTCAAGTAAAAACTCTGTGATTGTAGGTAAGTTTCAGACGTGGTACCTCTAAAAGTTGGAGTTTTTCTCTGAAAGAACCTATAGAAAATATTTAGGCATGCTTAGTCAAATGTAATAGTCACTAAATGTGTAGTTAACCATGTTTCGATTTAAATTAATAAAAAAAAAAACTAAATACTATTGCTCAGTTACAGTTTCTCAGTCACACTGTCCACATTTCACAGGTGTATTGGCCAGAGGTCACTATACTGGATATCACAATTAAAGAATATTTTCATCATTGTAAAATGTTCTTGTGGACTTTGTTAGTCTATATTGCACAGTGCCACACGTGAAAGGTCAAGCTGGAGAAACTGATGATCCTTTTCAGATGAAAAACCATATTGGACTTTTGCCTTGGCATAATTATTCTAATCTACTCGGTTGTTGAACATTGTAACTCTTTTTCTTTTCTGTAATTCTTTTTTTGGGGGTAGGAAGGGGTGGTAACAGGGATTGAACTCAGGGGCACTCAACCACTGAGCCACATCCCCAGCTCTATTTTGTATTGTATTTAGAGACAGGGTCTCACTGAGTTGCTTAGTGCCTTGCTTTTTGCTGAGGCTGGCTTTGAACTCAAGATCCTCCTGTCTCAGTCTCCTGAGCTGCTGGGATTACAGGCCTGGATTCTTTTCTGTAATTCTAAAGTGAAAAAATACAGTATGATCTTCCATTCAAATTCTCCATCTATAATCCTCTAGAAGAAAGGGTCATCTAGTTTTTGATTTAACATTTCTGGTGATTATTTTTGGACTCACCCACATTCATTTGGATTTTATGGCATGGATGATTTTTCTTAAATTGTATTGGAAGCTACCTTCATTCTAATTCTGATTATTGATCCATTCTGTCTAAAATACTCAAAGGATACATAGAGAAGCTATTCTCCCTCTTTAATATGACAGCAACTATCATTTCTCACTGACTTCAACTCATCTATTTTTTAAAGGATAAATATCATTGATTTCTTTTATCATACCTTCCTGTCCTGGCATTCTTGCTGTTTGAAGAGTTTTTTAATTGATGGCCATGAAATTCAAATGACCAAGAAAAGGTGCTCAACATTACTCTTAAAAAAGCAACATAAAATCTAATTAATTAAAATTATACACATCAGAGCTGCAAAATACATGTCAAAAGTTAGCAGAAGTGAGTAAACATTAATTTTCATTTGCCACCAGTATGATTGAAAATTGGTATACTAACTCTGAGATCAATTTTTAATTATCAAGTAAATTGAATTATTTGTAACAGTGAAAATAAAAAAAAAAAATCTAAGCATCCATTGAGAATGAGAAAGACTATGTAATCACGTAGATGAAGATGCTACAACAGTTAAAGTTAAGGGAGAGTTAAATGTGTTAATTTTAATAAATCTGCAAAATTGTGTTGAGTAAAAATATGTATTTAAGTCTTAAAAGATTCATGTAAATTCTTTGCAAAACCATTAAATCATTTAGGAAAAGATACATATCAACATCTGGATGAAGTTATCTTAGGAAATAGACAAGCAATTAGTATCAGGAGAGTTATAGAATGAGGTTTGCAAGTATATCTAGCGTTTTTAAATGCCTTTTAAAATATGCTTTGGGGAGGAGTGAGGAAGAGAGAGTTATTGTTCAATGTGTACCATGTTTGCATTTGAGAAGATGAAAATTCTAAAGATGGATGGCAAGGATGGTGAACAACAATGCAAATGTCCTTAATACCACTGAGCAGTGCCCTTTAAAAGGTTAAAATGGTTAATGTCATGTGACTGATATTCTACCACAATAACAATAAATCTCTGAAAAGTCTTTGAAAAATATTATTTAAACTTTGTAGTGATTGCATAAGTAGTATATGTAAAATGTATGTAAGTTTACTAAAAATATTTAAATTAATCTTCTTTTTCTATATATTTGAAAACTTTTATGATATAAAATTTACAAAATAAACATAATTACAAAAATAGATATATGAAGTATACCTCTAAGGACAGAAATTATATTGTGAAGATAAAATGAGCTTTGCTTATTTAGTATAATTACTAGAATTCTTATAGTGAAAATGTTTTATACATTATTTTTCAAGTAAAATATTAAAACAAAATCATACATATGGCTTACACATATTGATGTATATGCATATATGCATGCAAAAAAGGTGTCATGATTCATTACAGACTTGGACGCAGCTGGGTTCACCCTAGGGCAGAGTAGATTATCCTTTCCTCGCCACCTACCCTGAGTTTATATTGCCATTTTGGTGGATGTCAATCTGAAAGCCAGATACTAAGCAGTGCAACTAAGGCCAGATCAACCACCAGCAAATAACTTCCTAGGCTTTGCCCTAGGCTCAGAGTATGAGAAGAAGTTGTAACTCACAAAAGCAATAGAGGACCATATGTTTTTAAAGGAAATATTTATTAAAGAAGCCTCAACCTGACATATCACCCCATTTTTGCCCAAATCGAAGGGCCACTTAGTTTCTTAAGTCATAGCAACAGGAAATGTGCAAACGACAATCAGATTTTCATATGAGTTTCTGGGCAATCAAGTCCCAAATTAATTTCAACTAAAAATCCAGCTTGTCCAATTCATTTTGAATCCTTATTCTGGGACATGTGTTTAATAATTTCTTTCCCAGTACAATTTTCTTATAAATTTGTTTCTGAAAAGTCAGTAAATTTCCCTTATATGATAACTATAAATGGATTAGTAGCTCACATAACTCAAGCCAGGCTGAACTATTATTCAGCAATTTATTCTGGGAAATAGAATTTGAAGGATAAATTACACTTAGGATAAAGCAACAAAAAGTGAGGGCAAATCATTTACTAGATTATTAGATTAAAGATATGGAATATAAGACAACAGCATTCATTGTGATGCTTCTAGGAAGAAGTAGACATTTGTTCTCAGATGTTTGGAATGAACAGCTCCATGGATCCCTGAATCAAGCTCATACCTCTCTCTCTTGATCCACTCATATGTTTGTCTTCTATAAACCACATCTTTTGAATTCTTCATCTCTGATATCTCATTGTTTATAAAGCAATTACACATATAAAAAAAACTATGTGAAAAGTCTATTTTTTGACACATAAAACGAGTCCAAATCTCTTGGGAAAATGATTTATAGAGCAGAACCATGACTTATCAAAAGCATGTTTTATTTAGAAATGAAAATGGAGCTCTGGAGAATCCTACAATATATGTGTGGCATTAGAATAAACCTATTATATTCAATTAAAGTCATACACTAACTTTGAAGCTAAACTGGTAAATATTAGTGAAAAGCAAATCTTTAAACTGTAGCATGATTCAGCAAAGTATTGCATTTAATAAATTATTTAAGGACAATCTAAAAACTCAATGGATTAATTGGCTGTAGTAAAAGAAAATATTCTGATTTATCTTTGTCATCAAATGAAACAAATCTTATTTTTTTCATAATAAAACTTCACTTGAAAGACTGATAGAGGCAAACACCTACCTTTAAAAAAAGCATCATAGCTGGGTGTGGTAGTGAACACCTGTAATTCGAGTGACTCAGAAAACTAAGACAGGAAGATCATAAGTTCAAGGCTTGCCTCGGTAATATATTGAGACTCTAAACAACTTAGTGATACCATGTCTCAAAATAAAAAACAAAATAAAAAGGTTTGAGGATATGACTCAGTGATTAAGCACCCCTGGGTTTAATCTTCAGTACAAAAAAAAAAAAGCATCATCGTGATTTCTAAGCAGCTTCACCAGTAGAGCCAAAGAAGAGCCACAGATCTCCTGACTCCAAAGTAAGAATTCATTTCTATTGACTGTTACATGGGATGACAGGTTACAGAGCACGTGTGCACACACACACACACACACACACATACACACACACATATGCCATTAGACACAAATTAACATGGTTAATGAGGAGAAGTAGCAAATTGCCATATGTTTAAAACTAAGCATATGTTTAAAAGAGCTATGCAGGGGCCTCTGAATTTCTCCTGTGACCTTGAATTTTATACACTTATCAATAAAGATGAAAGAAGATGTTGGGGTGGTAAAAACAGAGAACTCAGCTCCACCAGAAATATTAAACTTATTGCTGGAAAAGAAATCTCAAAACTTATAGTGCTAGTAACCTAGCTAAAATCTTTGTACTAAGTGATATGAGTTACAAGGCCAAGGGAGCTATTTTCCATTTAAGTAGGTATGAGACTGATGGATTTATTGAATGCAAGGAATCTACAACAGATGTGCTTTGGAATGTTTTAGGCTGCTGCTTTCCTTGGAAAATATTTAGTACTTTTTATATTATTTTTTCCACTTTTCTGGCAAACCATCTGGGAAACTTGGAATATTGGAAGTGAGGAATCATTCCCACTTCATAGAAAGGAAATCAGAGACAGTGGGCATGTATACTGTGATAATTAATTTTATGTGTTAACTTGATTAGGCCACATGGTGCCCAGATAGTTGCTCAAATGTTATTTTGGTTATTTTATGAGGGTATTTTTGGATGAGATATACATTTAAATCTGTAAACTGAGTAAAGAAAATTGCCCTCCATAATGTGTGTGGGTCTCAACCATCAGTTAAGAACTTGAATAGAACAAAAAGTCTGATCCTTCTGAGAACAAGAGAGAATTCCTTCTGCCTGGCTGCCTTCAAATATGTACATTGGATTTTTCCTGCTTTAGATTCAAGCTGAAGCCCATTGGCCTTCCTGGGCCACCAGCTTGCCAAATGATCCTATAGACCTTGGGACTTTCCACCTTCCATAATTTCACGAACCAAGTCTTATAACAGGGTTTTTCCTAGATGTAACACTCAAATTATTGTTGTTGTTGTTATTATTACATAACAAATGTATGTACTAATTAATGATAGATTGAATTGGACCATACCAACACAGGAAAAAAATATAAAACTACTAAACCTGTAATTATATCATGTACAGAAAGCTAAAACATCTCCTGAGAAAGACTTTTTATCTGAAAGTATGATTTTCATACTCTTGAGGACTCCTTCTTCATTTAACAGAAACATTTTGAGGAATGCAGCACTTCTAACTTTTCAAACATTCTTCAATCTTCACAGAATAATTGAGAATTACAATACACTTAAGAACTGTTCCCCCACCCCCACCCCATTTGTTACTAAGCCTGTGTAGGAAAAGCACTTGAAACAGGAACAGGAAGTGCTGATGAAGTGCAGACATTGTGGAGAGCTCCTTTGAAAAAGCTTTTCAAGCTAACACAATTGGCTTCCTACAAACACAGGGGGAAAGTGGGTGGGAAAGAGCACAGTACCAGGAAAGCCTGAACAAGCTAGAGCTTGCTCAGGAGAAAGGCACCATTTCAATACAAGGTTGCTGTAGTAGAATCTGTTGTTTATTCTTGACCAGTTTAGCCTTCTATGACCACGTGGATTTGGTGGGCTGCCAGCCAAAGCATTTTCCCTCTGGCTGCAATAATCATTCAGCAGTGGACATAAGACACTGTGAGGCCCACCACAGTGCTTTCTGTATGAAATCTGCATGAGAGAAACTCTCATCTTCTGTGATGGAGAACATTGAGTTTTATAAGCCTGGAATTATCAGCATGAGATTTTCTCCCTCCCCCTTCCTCACCTTGACAAAAAGAGAGAAAATGGCCAACACACAAACACACAAGTCTGCAAAAGAGAGATTCAGAGTCTAGGAGTCTTTGTTGCCAACTCTGTTCCTAGACATTTCAGACCTTAATCAATATCTTTACCTTCCGCTTCTGAAACTAGTATAAGTTCAATTTCTTTTGATAGCAAACAAGAGCCTCAAAACATCTGTCCTTTAGAATGAAAAGATTATTATATATAAATGTACATTGCATTCATTTTTAAAACCAAAATTCTTAGGAAAAAATGACTAATGGTGTGTCATTTCTACAGTGTTGTCACCAAATGGACAATTCTACAATGTTGTCTTCAAATGGACAGGAGGTGATCAAGTTCTAGGATAAATGTCAATACTTTCACATTTTTTAAGTGTAAAGATTCATGGAATGCCTTCTGTGTAACACTTATCAATGAAATACAGTTCAATAAAAACTGAGATCTGGGTTATGCCATAATAATTCTATTCATTGAAAGCAAGGAAATGAGATTATGAAGTCTGTAACTTCTGTAGCCTTGAAATAGTTATTGAAATATCTTTCAGTAATAATTTCCAGATTGTTTTCTCTTACTAGAACACAATTCTGTAACTATATTAGTGAATAGAACACTAAGATACTAACTCGAGACACAAAATTTATTTGGATGAAAACATCTGAATTTTGTCTAGTTTTAGGTGATTTTGTAGCAGACAATAGATGTGTAATTCATCAAGCCATACTCTCCTATTTCTCATGACTTGCATCACATATAATCTGGAGTGTGACTGAGTACTGACATTGGCATTAGTTCATTAGTTGGAGGCATGCAGGAAAGACAGAAGGAGACTGGGGAGAAATTGTAATTGGGTATCTTTGCTTCTATATGACTAATAATGGTGAAAGTCATCAGTGGGAGCAAATGTGCTAGATACTAGTCAAAGTGAAGATAAAATTGTAGGTCTCTAAATTTTTCATTCTCCTTTCTTAAGCAATCCTTAATAAAACAGGCAAATGCTGTACTCATTATCACAAAGGTTAAACTGAATCATAAAAAAAAGTTAAACATTTATCTCCAACTTCATCTTGCAGGCTTAGTAACAGAAATATTTTTTAATGACAAGATGATTTTATAAAGACCCAGAAAGATCATTTACTTTCAATATTTTGTCAGATTATTGATAAACATGAAACTTATAATTCATTCTAGCAACAAAATAAAAGAATTTATAAAAACCTTTAAACTAATTTTATTCTTATATATTATGAGCAAAGAATTGTAAAATATTGATTTCCTGAGAGGAAAATTCAGAATTTCAATACTAAAGTTGAATTATAATTTGTTTCAAGTTGAAATAGAAATTTATTTCAAATATCCTTGTATATCTAGCCATCAATACAAAGTTTTGATATTGTTGCTTTTTTAAACCTGATGTTTAGATTATTTTTTCTTTTTCATTTTCACTGCTTTTAATTTTTTGACCTGCTCTAATAAACAATTTTCTGTACAAATGAACAGGGTAACTATTATAGATACATGTAAGTATTTTTTTTTAAATACGAGAGAATAGTTTACTTTAATTAAGGTAAAGTAAGTAGTTATACTACTTAAAGTATTTAGATATATTTCTTTCTTATGATATATTAAATTTTTATCAAGACTGATTTTCACCTTTCTTATTCACTAATGCCTTCATAAGTCTGATAATTCATGCATATGTTTATTTCAGAAAAAGGAAAATACACATCAACACGTGGCACAAGAACTATTAATTAGAGGATACACGAATTGTTGACTTAGACCCCATATTTAGGCCTGCAGTAGAGTCAACCCTTTTCTGTTGTAATTATAAAACTTAATCATTGCCATTCTAACTTGATAGTATATTTAGATATATTCAAAAGTGTATAAACAATGTATTCAAAATTATTTAATTAATCAATTTCCTGGAAAAAGTTTCTTAAAAAATATTTCCCAAATAAAAACTTTCACTGGAAAAAACAGATAGAAATAACACTGTATAATGAATAATTAAAAAGGTGTTTATTAGTGTATTTATATCCTTTGGCTATAGGACTTTAAAAACTCTTCCAGAAAAGTAAATAACTACTTGTATTGTGTTTCTACTTTGTTAAGTATGAAGCCTTTTCATTCACAATGTAAAAGGGGAAAATGTTTTTATATTAATGAAAAAAAGGGACTACACTAAAAGGGACTACACTAAAACACTAATATGTATTTGATCAGAATTTGGAATATCTTTAGTTATTTGGGCATTTTTCTGCCATCAAAAGTCTTATATATGCAAAGAGAAAAACACCCACATTCATGAAGTAATACATACCACCCATTCCCAGACAAGCATATGTGCGCACACACACACACTCAATTGTTCTGTTATCTAATTTTTGCTTAGATTTCATAAATATTACATAAAACATGAGTTTCAGTGTGTGACTTGCTGTAGTCAAATCCTGCCAGAGTAAAATCTACTACATACTGAATGGCAAGGTATTTATTCTCCTCTGTGAAATAGGTTTCCTCACCTGCGATGATATTACATGCTTCATAGAACTTCAGTGAGAACTGAACAATTACTGATTTTAAGTGTTTAACCCAGCACCTGGATCACAGTAATTACTCAAAATGTAAACTATGAATATTGCTGTAATTACATTGTGATATTTTAATTATATTTTAGTGGAGTAAAAACTTTTTTCAAAAATTTTCTAAGGAAATAGAGGTGGTGGTGAGGAGAGAAATAGACTCAGCACACAGTTCTTAGAAAGTGTCTGGGAACCTCTGAGTATTTCCAAGATCCTCATAGGGAGTTTGCGATGTCAAGACTATTTTCACCACAATACTCAGATATCAATTCCTTTTTCATTCTCATCCTCCACAGGTATAAAGTATCTAAGACCAGTAAGCAGACACAGGTTTATGAATCCAGATGCCCTCTATAAAAAAAAAAAAAGATTAGTTAAAGAGATCTTCAAAATAAAATATCATATTCTCGCTAAATCCATCTTAAAAATATAATTACTTTTATAAAATATGTTATTAATAGAAAGAAACAATAGCTTCCTGGTTGGTATTTTAAATGATTTAATAAATATATTAAATATTTTTGTTTTAATCTATAATGGCTATCAATAGATAATAATCCACATGAACTAAATATTGTTGGTGTTCTCCATGTAAAGCAGTCTGAAAACTAAAACAATTAGTATCCGATGCTCTATCACCAGCTTTGCAATGAGCTTTTCAGCACATAGTCTTCTATGAGGAGCATTTATCCAGTGAGGTCAATATATTCCCATCTACAATTCCATTTCTATATGGCTGAGTAACATCCTGCTATCTGTATTTGCACAATTTATTTAACTCAAACAGTAGTAAATCTTCAATGGGAGAAAACACATATGAGCTCATATTTTCCTTGGGAAGGGAGGGGAGTTTACTTAAATTGTGAGGTTATTTTTCAGTAGGACATCCACTGTTAAGTATGTTCAATTTGTTTTATTTTGTTTGGGATTTTTATCACTGTGTCAATTCCCTGAGCAAATTTGACAATCATAAAATCATGCAAGGAAAATAAAAGCCAGTCATTAATTAGGCATTTTCTTATCAGCTTTAACAGAACTTGTGTAACAATAATAGCTATGAGGAGAGAAGCCAGTGGGAAATACCAAACATAATTGCTCCTAAGCCCATGAGCACCTAGTCACTGTACATTTAATAAGTAACAAGAGTTACTTTATGTTTCATAGAACTTATGAAATGAATGAAGAAAAAGAGAACCCAAATTGCAGCTTAGTTATGAGTATTATTCAGTGATGCTGAATTTAATCTAGAAACCCCCAAGTCTTTTAAGTTCTATCTATGTTTGCACATTTTATGTGTGAGCAGAGATTAACTCATGCACAAAGTACTGGAATCTCAATGTCAGTGACCCACATAGTAACAACCTAATCATATGGAGAGAAAGCATGTCTATGTTAATAATCTGAATTTTGTCTTGACTTTAAAGAAAATGTCTTCATAATCTTTGCATCAGCTTGCTAATTCTACCTCAACAAATTACCACCAATATGATGGATTCAAATAACATAGTTATTCTCTTTAACAATTCTAGAGTTCAGGATCAACATGTTAGATGTTTCCTCCAGACAAATAGATGGCAATCTATTTTCTTGTCTTTTCTCTTTTCTAGAGGACACCTGTATTATTTGATAAGTGAACTCTTCCTCCATCTCAAACTTCTGGTTTCATTATCATATATTGTTTTAGTCAGCTTTTTAGATGCTGCTACTAAAAGACCCAACCAGCACAATTGTAGAGGAGGAAGTTTATTTGTGTCCTCATAGTTTCAGAGGTCTTAGTCCACAGAAGGCTGGCTCCATTTCTTGGGGCTTGAGGTGAGGCAGAACAGCATGGCAGAAGAGTATGGCAGAGGAAAGCAGCTCACATGATGATCAGCGAGCAGAGAGAGGTCTTCACTTGCCACATACAAATATATACCCCAAAGCCATATGTCCAAGTCCCAGTTCCACCAGCCACATCCTACCATTTCAATTACCACTAAATTAATCCCAATTGGAATTAATTCACTAATTGAATTAAGATATTCACAACCCAATCTTCTCCTCTGAACCTTCTTGATTGTCTCAAATGTGAGATTTGGGGGGACACCTCACATCCAAACTATAACATTTATCCTTTTACAAACTCTGACCCTCTTGCCTCATTCTTATGAAGACTATAAGGGACCTCACTGGGCCAAACTGGGTCATCCAGGATAATTTCCCCATTTGCAGATCCTTAACTTACTCACATCTGCAAAGTCATTTTCACCATGGGAGGTAACAAATTTATTGGTTTTGGGGGATTAGGGTGTGGTCAATCTTGGGAACAGTGCAAGAGCATGATTAACACAGGTTTAGTGCTTAACAGGTAATTTTTATGGAAAAAGTTGTCAATCACTATGCTTATATATCTTACAGCTTATTTAAACAACTTTCCATAAATTATATTAATAAACTATATTATAAATTAATACTATAAATATTATAAATCTCTGTAATTATATATATTTAACTGAAATACTATAAAATATGCTATTAAATCAGGAAGGTTAGTTGACTTGCTAGAATCTTCACCTAATCTTGCTTTAGACTTTGATTTACCTACTTTGTTGACATTTGCATTCATTCTTTAATGAATTCTTCAAGTGCATATGAACAGAAAGGAAGATGAGAGGCTCATTTATTTTTTTCTTTTCATAACTCAGTGAAAATATTATCCCTAAGTTTGAGGAACCAGATAAATAAGAAAAAAAATATGAGAATTACTTACCATGGGGAAATCACCACATTAAAAAGAATAGGTAGAACATATACTCTCCTCAGCAAAGAAAGGTTTGGGAAAAAAAGAAGTTATCCACGTTAGGATACATGCATGCAAATACTATCATAAGCCATGGCAGGAGAAATCTTAAAAAGTGTCTTCTAAATGAAGAATGAGCAGTACAAATGGTACTGAATGAAAGTTCAGAGAAGAAATTTGTTGCTGAGAGGTTCGTATACAGGTTCTGTGGCAGTAAGTAGGTACCTGGTAACAGCTGGGCATAGGAGGAATGGGAATACACTACTGGGTTTGGGGACAGGAGGGAGAAGGGATATATGGCTTGCTTCATGTGCAGGTCAACACAGAGAGGAGCAGAGGGCAGGATGCTACACCATTTGGGTTGAAGTGGATGATTCAAATAATGTTGAGAAATAAAGTTAAAACAATGATTGAGCTTGATTGAAAAATATTTTGGATGATACATGTAAACTTGGATATTATTATTTATACATAGGTCTGATAATATAGTTGAAAGAAGCATAAGGTGAAGGAAAGAGTAGAACACTAGAAGTTAGACCCTTTGGATTCTTTTAGCTGCACGTGACTGGCTATGGCTTCTGTTCTTCCTGTCAATATTTGTGGTGGGAAAAAACAAAGAAAAGCAAAAATTTCCCATCATATTTTTATATTGTCTTGAGGATAACCTGAAATCATACATACTCAAACGCAGCATAAAATGGAAGGCCCTAAACAGAAGATAAACTCTGTGACAAACACAAATGCTTATTTGCTCCATTAACTTGTTGATAGAGATCCATTTTGGGTTACAATAATATCTGTTAGAAATATGCAAACAAGTACATATGACTAGGAAGGGAGATGGGAGGGCTGATTTACTTTTTTCTTTCTTTCTGAGTTTTTTTTTTTTTTTTAATAGTGCTATGGGAATAATTGTGAGCTTGAAGAAACAGACACATAAACAAAACCTGGCTAAAGGTATATTCTAATGGACCAGAACTTTCACAGTGAGTTCTTAGGATTTGATTCAAATCTAATTAATTCAATATGGCTCATTCAAAAAATTTTAGCATGGAATTTAACGTGTTTTAAATATCCTCAGTTCTATATTTTCTTGTCCCTTCTCCTCTCCATTAGAAAGGGTAATGCAGAATTAACCCTATTATATGCAAACATCAACTGATATATTTTATGTTACCAGTTTCAAGAAGTGATATTTTAAAGTTTGTGCTTATTGAATTTATAGTGCAGTTCTTGTGGGAAACTTTGAGTGGAAATGTTCCTTCATTAAGTGAAGGAATGTAATCAGCACTTTGGAATGTAAATTTCACAGGCATAAGAGTTTCCTTACAGTGTTTTACTAGACCTTAACTTCATGGGCCTCTTAGTTTGAAAATTTATCAGGCATCAACAATAGTTCCAGCATTTCAATAAGCCTATAAACAGATAAGAAAACATTAACAAGGTACAGGAGACTGCATTTAGATTGGATTTTTGAAACTACCTAAAATGTAATAGCATTAAACTAGATATGACTCAAATTTCTGAGTGGCAAAAAGCACCTTGAGGTTTTCTCTCCTTTAGTTTCTACCCCAATCCCCAGCCAAATGACCAATGTTGACCATGACTAGAATCACATACACATCATGTTTTCTTGCCTCCTGGAACATTGCAAATGGTATACTTGTTTGACTCTAGATGGGATATGAGCTATTTAACATTTTCAGATGCATCCAACAAGATAAATCATTTGAAAGTAGTTTGAGAATTGTCTAATTACCAGTGTAAATTGCTTTCATTTGTAATGGTGTTGGTATTGGCCTACAGGGGCAAAATATTTCTCTCTCTCTCTCTCTCTCTCTCTCTCTCTTACACACACACACACACACACACACACACACACGGACAAGCAAAAGTGAGAAAAATAGAGACAGACAGACAGAATGATGCAAAAATCCCTCTCCCATAAGATCTGGAAAAAAAAGTGCTTTTTATGGGAGTTTAAAAGTCAGGAAGCATGATTGATTGTGTAAAATTTATAAGACATTGTTAAGATAGTGAAGATAACAAATATGAAATAATGCTTTTTGTAGAAAGCATTTCATAGTGCTATCTACAAAATTCATTGTTACTGTTAGTTATTATTATTTAATATGTAGATTTTGTAAGAATATTCATAGAAGTCAACTTTACCTAAAGGTTACCTATTGCACGATTCATAAAGTGTATATACTAGAAATTACACTTTCATGCTGTGCATCACCTCTAGCCATAACCCACATAAGTTTAATTTTGCATCCTTTGATCAATGTATCATTTCTCTTACCTCTTTACCCTTGGTCATCATCATTCTACCCTATGCTTCTGTGCATTTGGTATTTTTGATATTCCACATATTATGAGATCATTTTTTTTCTCTGTGTGACTTATTTCACATAGCATTCTTGCAGTTTGATACATGTTGTTTCAAATTCCAGGACCTCCTTCATATTCTTTAAATAAGCTTTTAACTCATTTCTCTCCCTGTTCTTCTTTAGGTAATTCTACAATGCATATATTGGTTCATTTAATGATGTTCCATAATTCCTTTGAGCTTCCCTCACTATTTTTTATTTTGTTCATCTGATTGGATTGTTTCCAGTGACCTCTATTGCAATTCACTACTCCTTTGTTCTGCTTGATCTAGTTTGCTATTGACCCCCATCAATTGAAATTTTTCCTTCAGTTATTGTATTCTTTAGCTCTATATCTCTGTTTGGTCTTAGGTCCTACCCTTGTTCCCTTACAAAACCTAGGAACTACAGTTCATACATGAGGAAACTGAAACAACATTCATAGTTTGCCTAATGGTTACACAGTAGTACAATAAAAAGAGCTTCACCTAGATGGAGTCTGACTCCAAGTTTTAGGTTTTGTTTTCTTGTTTTTGTTTCATTAGGGACCATGAAGAATGGGGATGATTTATTTGCCACAAGGCTGAAAATTTAAAATAAAATCTAAGTTAATACTTATATTCCATACAATTCATAAAAATTCAATTTATGCAAAAAGTAGTAGTAAGTTATATTAATAAATTTTATTTTTCTCTCAAAACAGATATATACTACCTCTACTAATCACCATGTCAAACTTTTTTTTTTGTTTCAGTTGGCTTTTTATTGTATTCCTCCACTCTTGTATTCAGTACTTAGCAGTAAGTGATTATATAATTTGCTTTTATACACAAAGTTAACATACTCACTGGTTTTGGTTCCACAGTTTCCAAAAGGTCAACCCATGAACAGTGTCTTCAACTTATCTCCCTAAAAAGTAGCAACCTCCGTGGAGAAGAGAGTAATAACTTGGGAGCAGGCACCTGAGGGAAGATTGAACACTTATTAAAATTTTTTGTGTGCTTACTATATGCAAGGTTTCATAATCTCATTTTATCCCGATGAAAGGTTTATGAAGTAGATATTATTTTTATTTGCACCTTGCATATGGAAGAAAGATGTAGCTCATTAAAAAAAATCAGGGCTGGGTACATAGCTCAATTGGAAGAGTTCTTGCTTCACATGCACAGGGCCCTGGGTTCAATCCCCAGTACCACACACACACACACACACACACACACACACAAAGATTCAGTGAAGTGCCCAAGATGAAGCAGTAATTAAACAATAGAGCAAGATTTATCTGACATCAGAGTCTGAACTTCTAACAACACCTATTATTGACACTCTTGAGGCCTCTGTACAAAATAATGTTCCCTTCAAAGGCCACTTGAATTCTCTGTAATGCCATTATAAACTCTATTTTGTTCTGGTATAGAAGTAATTGCTTTTTGTTTGGCTAATCATAGAGTACCATCATTCCTTCAGGGAGCTGTGCCATAGTAGAAAGTCCTGTGTCTTTTCCCTGATACACATAGAACACCTAATATAGCACCTAATTTGAATGTACCTGTTCCAACCAGTCCCTCTGAATATCATTTGGCTCAGGAGAGGTTTGGGCTGAAGTTGGACAGAAAGAATACAGAATGTATGAAAGAGGGAAGACAACAGTTTTTAGGGCCCTCTTGTAACCTCCATGTTTGTGCACAGCCACTGAAACATTCCTCCCATCTGCTGTCCACTTGGTGGTGAGGAAAAGGGGAAGAAAAGAAAGCACGGTGAAAGGAGTAGGAAGAGGAACAGTAAAATCACAGATAAAGCATCACTTTCCTTCCCTCCCATGACCATAATATTTTCTACTAGTTTGGGAATATGGTATATTGGCTTGCTGCATATTTTTGGTTTGTGATCCACAATCTAGATGATGAATTAAGAGACCATTATTTTGCCTAAAGTTTCTATGAGTACTTGAAAATTAGTTTGGGAGAAGCATGACTTTTGTCCGTCTTTCATGGCAGTCGATCTAGTGACATGTGCAATGTAGTTAAAAAGAGGATGAAAGGCAGAGGAGAATCAGTTTGGTGTCTGGAGACCAAGTCCATCAAACTCACAGTAAGAAAAGAAATCACAGAGATTGCTTTGTTTTGCTTAGTTTAAAGAATTTGGCTTTGAGGATTGTGGCATTTTGCTGTCACCATGGGATAAATTTCTTTGGGAAAAAAAAAATCTCTGCTGGTGAGCAGTTCTCAAGGTGACCTGGTAGGCTTAAAATTTAAACAAGAAATGTCAACAGCAGAACTGAGAGCAAAGGAGAATAATGTTGATGCCTTCTGAGACGAGAGCATGGGGATTTAAAAATGAATAAAGTAGGAGCTTTTGATGTTTGGCACAATTTCCTCCAAAAATTATGTACAATTACAGTTGAGAACTATTCTATGGTATGTAGGCTGATTTTTCAACTCACACATCAGCAATTGCAACCACGTGAAATGGACTCTTTCAATTCTGATGCCCAAGCTGGTATCAGGACTTGTGAACTAAGTTTAGGGAAGAGGAAAGCATGTAGGTAGGGGGATGGCTAGAAATATCACAAATGATCTAGTGTTAAAATTAAAACAGCTGAAACCAGTCTGAATACTATTTTGTTTTATTTTGTTTTTGTAGGAGTCTGTATGTGATATAAAATTCCCAAGTAACCAAGTTGTGTTTTAATCTTACAACACAATCTTACAAGTTAGGGGCCTATTTTGTCCACACACACACACACACACACACACACACTCATATTTGTGAGTCTCCATTATCTTGCATAATACTGACAATTTGCATCCTATTTTTCTGACATTTGATTTAGTCACAGGGATTTCACCACATAATAGAAGCAGATGATAAAGATTAATCATATCAGCAAAACAAAGGGCAATTATTAATGTGACAAAAGTAAGTGGAGAAAGGAATGCTGAGGAAAAGTTATAACTAGAGTGTTGGTTTATTATGCCCTTTTTGACCTTGGATGCATTTTGAAATGAAAACTCTCTTCACTCTATCTACTGAAATCTGTTCTATACCTATGTATGCACAGTGTCCATATTTATTATAATTCTTAATGTTTCCTGAGAGACAGTAACTAAAGGAGAGCCTGGCTTCCTTTACACTTTTTATTTCATTGCAACTTCACTTAATTTTTCAAATTCAGCATTACATTATAGCAATAATAGAGTCTTAAATTTCCTTATTCAATTTGCACTCTAAATGAGAACAGATTTCTACTGGACTCCACCATCTTTACTTTCTTGTACCCAAGGATAAAGTGAAGAATTTGTGTTTTTAAAATTAATGCTAGTTTGGACACACTAGTATTCAAAGTTTTTCTGAACCAATGTTCACTGCAGTTAAGTTCTGTACTTGAAATAAGAGATAAGTAAAAAGGTCCTATGTTCTTGTTTTTATAAATAAGGGCAAATTATTTATTGCATATAGCAGCTATTTCTAATCCTTGGGGAAGTTTATTGCATATAATTAGATTATAACACTGAAAACAGATAAATTATTTTATTAATACATCAGAAAACAGAAAATTCAAGTCATTTTTGTTCTAATCACTTTTATAATTTAAAGAACAAGAGAAATTATATGTCATTCAAGCTGAATGACTCACAATCCTGTTCCCACTTCTTCAAAGGTCAGCTAACAAAAAGATTATCTCTGCTATAGAACATTGATTTATATAATAATATTGTTTATTATATGCATGAGGACATTCTAGCATTTAATCATTTCAAAAACATTACTCCTACACTCCCAGGCTCCTGGAGGCCCTTGGAAATTCAGCAGCCATGTAAGTTTCTTGCTTATTCTTTTCTTCAGTTACTGATTTGTATGAAAGCCTCATCAACTTAAAAAAAAATAAAACCTGATTTATTTTACATTCTAAACACAATTGGGCTTGTGGGTGAGAAGAGAAAGATATATTGATGGGAGACTGAAGTGAGAAAGACAGAAATGACATCTTACATTTTGTTGTTTGAAAACAGAATAACAAAGACTGTAAAACCTGTCACAAAGGAATTGTAGAATAAAGCATGTTCGGTAAATAGGTTTGCATATAGGCTGACAAAATTAATAATTGAATCTTTGTAAAACAGTCATTTGGTTGATTTTTTTTTTCTATTGTAGCAATCACTGGCTTGATCCTCTTCCCTTTTTAAATAAATGATCCCACGGGATTATGATAAGTTGTAGCATATTTAGTTAGCAGATAAGCTAATAAAAATAATTGGTAGTTACAGACAAGATTTAATATCCAAAAATATATCAAATCTTAGTTCACTGGCATCCATCACCTTGATTTAATGGAAAATATTTTTTCTCCAGAGATTATTTTCTCAAAGGCACATGGTCTCATTGTCAATGGTCTAAGATTTTATATTGCTGCCAATGTTAGCATGTGGATTATGTAGTCAGATATTCATCAAATACCCAGTATCCAGACTTCCTGACTTCTTATCACCTTTCCAAGTGGCAGCTACCTTAGACTTAGCAACCTCAATCCTCCAGCTCATGCATCTTTTTTCCCATCTGGAAAGAACTTAAGGTGTCTTAAAGTACAAGTATGAAGGCATCCAGATTAGTATTTCCTTCTAGGGAGCAGAGAGATTTCCAGTGCATAGTTCATGTGATATAAAATTAAAATTTTCTTTCCATGATAATGAGAGATTTGTCCCCAAAGTAGTTTTCTTTTGTCCAATACAGAGTATTTTTAAACAGACACAGACACACACAAACACACACATATGCACACACACATGCACATACATATAACCTTTATCCACACTCAAAATATTGCTTAAAACTTCTGTTATTTTTGCAAAATATTTTTGAGATTCTTACTTCCACTCTCCAACAGTCTATTAAAGGATGTTTATGTTAAATTATCAAGTAAGAAATTATCAACTGTGAGAAATTAAGCCATTTTCCTGAATGTCTTGATAAATTCCAAACCTAACATTGAATCTTATAGCTATATTACCCCCAGAATGGAATCTGTGAGACTATTTGGGCACGTGAAAAGAAAAGAAAGATTGAATTTGGGCAATACTCCACTTACTCCAGGAGACATCAAGTTTTGTTTAGCTCCTTAGTGATGGCAGTCATTTCCATGATTTAACTTTCCCCACTTCATGTGAAAGGCCTGGTTGCTAAAACAAAACCAACAAAACAAAACAAAAGAGATCCTTCAATCATCAAACCATTTGTCCAGAAAACACACACACTTATATTCATGTTTATATTTCTTGAGTTGTAACAGAATAGGCTGATTTCTTAATATTATGGCACAATTTAAGATAGAAATCATTTTTAATTGATCTGTAGTCCCTAACACGTAAGAATTTTACAGTATCACAGTTCAAGAGATTTTGAGATGAAAAAGTATTGGCTCCAGAATTTTCCTTGCCACTCCCACTATCCTGGGCCCTGCAGTTTCTTCCCTGATGCCACCCTTAGAGGATATTTGAATGTAGTAGGACATTGAAAAGAGATTTTGTTCACAAGCTGTAATTGGAAGAAGGTTGACTGACATCCTGAACCACACTGAGGGACTATCTGCTCAAAGACCAAGGAGTGAGGAGGAGATTGGGGTTTCCAGGCAGCTTGCCTCAAATGGCAACGACAGGACCATTAATTGGTGACAAACTCATATTTTCTAGATTTTTCTTTCAATCACAGGCCACATGAGTTCTTCTTACCACTTAGCTCAGTCAATGCTAATCCAGTCTGTGGAAACAGAACATTCTAGGTTTTTCTCTAGCCTGGGTTCTCTCAAAACACTCCAGGTAGGTGTGGCATGAGGGCACACCCCTGTGATCTCAGCAACTCAGGAGTCTGAGGCAGGGAGTTTACAAGTTGGAAAACAACCTGGGCAACTTGGTGAGACCCTGTGCCAAAATAAAATAAATGAAAAGTGCCGGGGGTGGTAGAGCTGCCCTGGATTGCAGCCCCAGTACTACCCACCCCCATCTCTCTCTCACACACACACACATACTCCAGGAAGGGGAATACAACATATAGCCACTGGAGGACAGCAGAGAGCCAGGAGCAGATGCAGTGGTACCTCTTGCATTGACAATTTAGAACAGCTATTCATTCAGAAGATTCTGTGGTCAGTTATTTCACCCCTGAGCTAGGTTCCCACTTAATTACAGAAAAAAAAATACTTAAGTGCTTTCCACAAAAGAGGATTAGAATGTAGTCCTCTGGTGTATTGTGATACTGGTAGGAAGTTTGAGATGCTGAATGAACAAGCAATGTAGAAAAATGGAAACATAAGGGCTTGGTAATCAGAGGAATGTTGATCTACATAACAAATAACAAACATGTGTGTGGGGGGGTGGTCGATTAATTATAAACACCACTGTACTAAGACCAGCCAACAAATAAACATTTCTTGAATGCCTGTTACACACTATGTATTCAGCTTGACTTTGGAAATAGGAAGATATAATGAAGTTCAAAGTTTGAACACAGAAGTGGAATAAGAAAAAGAAATAGTAAAGGCAAATGCTCATGGATGTAAAGACGTGGCCTACAAATACTTTTAGTTCTAATTTGAACAGGGTAGAATTTTAAGCCTTCTGTGAAACTGTTACTCAAAATATTAATGCTTAACAGATATAGGAAGGATAGAAAGGGACAATAAAAACCTTCATGAAAAGAAGTAAAGTATAATGGAAAATAGTATGTATCTGAAAGCAGACCAGAACCAGTATTATATAAAACCCATCCAAGATATGAAGAGGAAAGTTAGGCCAGTGAAACAAACAAAATGTTGTAATCCCAACAGCAAAGAAGGCTGAGGCAGGAGGATGGTGAGTTCAAAGCTATCCTCAGCAACTTAGCAAGGCCCTAAGTAACTCAGTGAGAACCTGTCTCAAAATAAAATACAAAAATGGACTTGGGATGTGGCTCAGTGGTTTAGTACCCCTGAGTTCAATCCCAAGTACCCAAACAAACAAACAAAATGTAAGAAAATTCTGGATTTATCTTTAATATTGTTGGTGACATTCCAGAAAATTGAATTAGTAAATTAGGGCAAAAACAAGGGTATTTCTCCTTCAATCAGATGTTAGAAGGCAAGAAAATGAAAGTAGTAGGGGAAGACTTACTCTTTCACAAGTTTGACATGGAAAGGAAAGAGATAAATAAGACTAAAGAAGGAATGACATTTTCAGAAGAGAAAGAGAACATTTATGAAACTTGGATTTGTTCATTGGTAAGATGTGTGATAAAAACTTGAAAAAAATTAACCTTGAATTTGTTGTAGAAATAACCACAGCCAATACCAAAGCAGAAGCACAAAGTGCTTTGTGTTTAGAACCCCAAATAACACATTGGAACCCTGTGCGAAAATCATCCCTGTGGAATCATACTATTATGAGGACTGTCTCGCACTTTCCGTATCTAACTGGACAGAGTTCAAAATGGGTCCGGGTTGTGCAGAGTTCCGAGCTGTTGTATTTTACAGTAACAAAAAAATAATAATTTCAAGTCCTAATTGTGTTTGGTGAGTTGGATGCAGTCCAAGTAAGAAATGTGTTGGTACAATGCATTGCATTTATTTCATTAGGCTGCCGCATCTTATAAAAATGATATATTGCATTTATATACAAGGGTTGTTTTTTTCCCTGTATAATTCTAAGCACTACATCTTTCTCTGGAAGTTCTATTTATGAACTCTCATGATACTCTTCAGGGGAGAAGTTAGTAGATATTATTTACATTTTTTCTTTCTTTTTCTTTTCTCTCTCTCTCTCTCTCTCTCTTTTTTTTTTTTTCTGGCAAGAGTACCAAGCAGCAATGCAATGTTTGTAATAACATGACTACTAGATGCGTTTCAGCTATATTAATGAGACAGAATTAGTATGTCTAGTATCTGCAGAAAACATGAAAAATTAGAATATCTAGAGCATGTGTTAATATGTAGTAAACTATGGGGAACAAGATCATGTGCTTATGACTTCTATAGAATCTATACATATCACATGGAAGATCTGAGGAGGCCTAAGCTGACCAAAGTGAGAGGAAAACTGTGATGTTGAAACAGTATCATAATACACCAAATTCCATGCTTGTACTTGCCAGATTTTGTAAACAGAAATATGTAATGAAAAATCCAAGGAAGATTTTGAACCAGAGACTGGCATACAAAAGAATATTTGAGGCAAATGCTCATAAACATAAACACTAAATAATTTTAGTCTTACTGTGGTTATGGTAGAAGGTTAGAAGAACTAATCTGAGTATTCAATACTTTCAGTTATATGTACATTCAAATGCATGTGTTGGTTTATTTCCAGGAGTGCTGAAGAGATGATAGGAAAGGGTACTAAAATGAGTGATGGATTTGGCAACTCTTACTTTCCTATGAGTCTAAATGGCTTAATTATCAGGAAAAATATTAAATATTTAGATTACAGGTTATCTCATATATCAGGCAAAGAAAATATGAAGAACTACATGTCATAACCTTGCTATTCATGTGGGCATTTGAAATTTATTTATTATTTTGAAGTAGCTTTGATAGCAAGAAAGTCTCAGCGGTATAAATAACTCACCTATATCTAGATACTCAGTAACTCTTTTGCCCAATAAAAATTCATCAGATATTAAGTAGAAATTTTAAAGGAGTTTTGAAGTTTAGGAAGGGTGTACTCAACTTCACCATCAAATCTGTTTCATATTCAGCATTATATTACAGTGTTCAGTCTTCTCCTTCAAAATCCATTGACTTTTCTCTGAAAAAAATCCATTCTTCATACTTTGACCACTATATATCATTTTAGATAACCACCTATTTCCATAACAGAAAAGATGACAAAAGTGTGGTAACCATTAAATTTTAAACAAAAGCAGTGCTTATAATATAAAGGATAATTTTAAAAATCAAACTTAATTCTCCAAAAATAAAACAGTGGTATATTTTATTAGAGAACTATTTTTTTTTGTATCATTAATACCCTGGTATTATCCTAAATACTGGATAAAACAGAGGATCATCTTTGTGTGTCTCAAAATCTAATAGGGCTATGCTTCAGGCTTTGATCTGACTCAGTACAAATTCCACTAATAATATGAAATTGGTTCCAAAAATCACTTAAAAAGTGATCAAATAACTAATATAAAATATTAACACTCACAATCCATAACTCTACTCACTTTTTTGGTAATGTGTTTTGGAAAATTACATTAATTATAACCACTGAAAAAGTGAAGTTGACTGTTATAATCATCAAAATCATTAAGTAGATAAGCATATAGCACTATCAAGATATATTTTAAAATATTCTGCAATTAGTAATCTGACCTCTATGAAGTGAGATTATTTGTTTCCCAACTGAATGTACAAATAGCTCTATGTACATGTTTAAGCTAGCAATCCTGATTCTTTATACAAAAAAAAAAAAAGTTCAAAACAGTTCAATCATTTTCTGGAAACAAAGCAACCACAGCCAAATAGCAAGAGTGTTAATTCACTTGAATCTTTGTATTTATAAAAGCTTTTACATTTTATGTAACTAAGAAGAAAATATATCATATATTCAGAAGAGAAGTTCTCTGTACTGCCTGTTAATGAGAGACATGTGGATTGAAGTGTTTTTTCAAACTTCATTTGGGTTAATCATAATATATTTTTTGAAAATATATTCATATTTTTAAATATGAACAAATGTGGGGAAATGTGGGAATTGCAAATGTAGAATTTTGATTGCTTCATTTTGGATTGCTGATAAAAATAGAATTCCTATCTACAAAAGTATTACTGCATACTAAAAACTACAAATGACCATGTAGCCTGATTGATATGTAGACAGCAAAATAGTTAATTTTTTTTATGTAATTTCAAAATGAGAAAATTTGAACTGTTCAAAAAATTCATCCATTCAACCAAAAAAGTTAAAGATTTTGTGTGTGTGTGTGTGTGTGTGTGTGTGTGTAATAATTAGGAAGTAAGATATTTAGACATCAGAAGAACAATACTGGCAAAAATTATATCCAGGGCTCAGATGCTATTGGTTATTAAATGCACATTTACTTATGTGTGTGCTAATTTATTCTCAGGAGTTCTGAGGAGAAGGTAGGAAAAGATGATAAAAAACTGAATGGATTTGGCAAGTATTGTTTTTCCCATCAATATAAAGGTTTAATTATATTATATATCCATTAATTTTTTCTTTCCCAAATTCCATAGTAAACACTGTGTCAGGTTCTCAAAATAACTTCTCCCAAGTTCTTCAGGAAGAAAACAGAAACAGATACCTTGCAGATGCCACCCACACAATCAACTTCTCATCTGTTATACATTTGCCTATGTTTGCAGGAGATTGTATGGAATTAATATTGTATTTCCTAAATATGTGGTAGAATTTTCCAGAGGAGCCAAATAGACTTCAGTGTTATTTATTGGACATCTTATACTATGAATTAAATTTCTTTGGCTGGAATAAATTATTCAGGCCAACTATTTCTTCTTGAGAGACGTTGGGTAGTGTATGTCTTTCAAAGAATGTCATTATTTTATCTACTTGTCAAATCTGTGAGCAAAGAGTTCTTTGCAGTATTTCTCTATATTCTTGTGTTTCCAATGGGTATAATTTTGTCACCCCTTTCATTCCTAATATTTATAATTTATGTCTTTTTATTCTTGTTTACTAGACTATCATTTTAAAAAAAACAACTTTTGTTTTTTGTTTTGTTTTGTTTTGTGTATTATTTTTCTGTTTTTACTTTTAGATTTTTTATTTTTTCTAATTGTTTTTATCCTTTTATTTATTTGGGGTATGAAATCCCTTTTTTTTTCTTCTGCTCCCAGAAATTGTATACTCTCAAACTACTACGTAGAATAATTAGCAATTTATTCAATTATTTAATCTGAATTCTCCTTACCCATTCATATGACTCCCAGCTTCTTCTTCCTCTTCTGCTGAACTTGAGGAACTATCTTTTCTTAGATTTCATCCTATTTGGTCACTTTGCAACCTCAGTTCCCTGACAGGTTCAAGAAACACATAAGTTGGAAGTTTCTCTGTCTTTTTTTCTTATTGTTGGTGTAGGAATAATAATAATTTTAATTTTCACTATATAAGGCAGACCCACAATCCTTCCTGTCCCCTTATTTTCAGTTACCATTTGCCTAATTTATTTTTATCCATCATTTACACATCCTCTTGTTTTCCAGCAAATCTGCCTTTGGTAAGACAAAAATATTTGTAAATGCCTCCCTTTATTCTCTACCTCAATTCAGTGGAATTTTGAGTGATTTTTGTCTACTTTCTGAAAGCTTGACTTTTCATAGGAGCCAAATATGTCAGTTAGCTTTAGATATCTTAATTGGTTGAATTTATATTTACCAGAATTTAGAATTTCCTCTATCTCTGCCTACTTTCCAGTGCTAATACAATTTTTTCTTAAAAAAAAAATGTTGGTTATTTTAATTGTTACCTTACCCTGAATCTGATGTACTGATGATGTAGGCATCTATGTGTATATACATACATATTTGTGTATACCTATAATGTTTGCAATTTCACAAGCACTTATTAAGTATCTCTGATATGCTAGGTATAAGACATTGAAATATAATTGTTCTTAGAGATCTTTAATAGAGTTTATTTAATTCAATATGGTTAAAATCTAGAAGGACCTGAAAATACAATGATGGGGAAACTTATGTTAAACAGAGAAAATATACATTGGCTCTAATGGTATTTGTTTCCAAAATGATGACTACTCTTCTGACACAAAATGAAAATAAGTTTGTTCTCTTTAAACTCAAAACAATGAGAAAATCCTATATATGTATTACAAAGTTTTTGATCCAGTTCTTTGAGTTTTCCCTCTGAATCACTAAAGTCAAAACAAGTTATTGGACTGGAATTAATTCCAATAAGCTAAAAATTAGAATTTGTAATTGGGTAGCTTCACTTTTATTTATTTATTTTTTTTACTTTTCTTCATAATCTAAATAGCATGAGTTCCTAATAAGTGTGGAATAGAATGCAAAACCCCCCAAAATCTGACCCTAATTCTATCACTGATTAACCTCAATGAATATTAAGGTATGGTATTGTGTTCTGCTATGTCTGTATGTATTGATACATTCTGAAGAAATAACAAACAAATCTCTTGAAAATTTTAACTATTTATTTTATCCTGATTTTCAGTAGAAGCATGTTATATTGTATATGCATACACTGATCAATTGCATAATGTAAAATATACTGAATTTGGAATACTAGGTGAAAATTCCAGCTCTATCACTAACTAAATGACCTAAAATGAGTGATTTAAACCATCCCAGCCTCCATTTTCCTTCTGTAAGGGAACAATAGTGCCTCCCCTACCTGACTGTCATGGTCATTGTTTAGATAAAGCTTGACGTAGAACAAAAGCCCTTCACTATAAATCATATTTCATTTCCAGCTTTGTCATTGATGTTTTCAGAATCTTAAATACATCCCTTCCCTGACCTCTTCCTCAGTTTGATCACCTGTAAATGGGCGGCTGAACCAAGATATCTCATTGCTCTTTAGTATTTATTTATTAATTTGATTTTAAATTAATTTTAGTCTTAGAGCAATTATACAGAATAGTAAAAATATCTCCCATATGCTTTTACTCTCATTCACCATTTTTAACGTTTTGCCACAATGGTTTTATTAGTCTATAATATGTACATGTATATATTTATATCTATGTAAATTATATATATATTATTTTATTTGCCATTTGCGAAGGCTACACACATAATTCCTACTTAACCATTTATACTTTGTATGCTTCCTAAGATATAAAGTTTATTTTAATTTCACTAAATTCTTCAGATTTTTAATGTTTTATTTAACTCTAAACAATATACAAAATGCTGTACTGTGAAATCTTTTAAAGCATCATGAAAATTACAAATTATTTTTATTAAGAAACTAGACCAAGAATATTATATAAAAGTGCTATTATGGAACTGTTTTCATAGAATTTAGAACATCATAGCTAGAATATATCTTGATGAAAATATAATGACTTACATCTTTATTTTTACAAGTGATAAAAATACATGTACAATTTCTAGGAGCCTAAGGAGTAATAATTTAGACTACTCCATTGAGAATATTGCATCAAATTATGCATCAAATCAATCCAATAAAATTTAAATTAATGAAATAAAATGTATTTTAATAACACTGGGTAAAGTATGTATTAAAATAAGAAATGGTCATTCTCGAGAATTTGTTTCTGAGATTTTGTTCTGTTCCAGCAGCATTATTTTCATGCAAACTTACTTTCATACATTAAATGTATAGAATATATTAAATACAGTATTCTTTTAAACAAAATATTTCCAATTGCAAAGCACATTCATTTCTGATATTAAAAGTCAGCTAATGAAGAAAGAGATTTGTGGATGCTACTCCTTCCCATTCATCAATCAGAAAATATGTATCCACGTTTGGGAGAGTGAGATGATGTTTCTCTGAGTAAAAGTCATGTTGGAGGCCAAGGTAGATTAAGTAGCAGCTCCTGTGACTGAGTTAACTTTCGAGAATCTGCTAAATCTTTGAACATTATACTCCAACTTAAAATAAAGAACATGTGTAGAAAGTTCATTTGAAAGGGCACAATACCTGAATTACTTGTTGGGAGTGATCTACTCCAATAGAGAAAGAAAATACACCTACTACTCCTCCACTTCTCCCAGGATGCAAATTTTGCTTTGACTATTGTTTCCCTTCAGTTGCCATAGAGAATGATCACATAGGTTGCTAAAGTCTCAAGGAATAAAAAAGATTTCTTTTTTAAACAAATCTCTATTTCTGAAGAACAATGCTACGTGCACAATATGGTAATTTGAAGCTTTCAGGATTTGGATCATTATGATTTCTTGGAACATATATGCAAAGCTCTTTAACTGAAGGATTTTTTTCCCCCCAAACTCTGTAATTGTTTTTATACTGGCTGATTTAGTACTTTACATAACAAATTGCAGAAATTTTATTTCTAATGGTAAAATCACATCAGGTTTTTCCCATCCCGCAAGCTCCAGCCATAATGCCTCATCTTCTATGGAGTGGTTTTTATTTTGAAAAATATAGCTACCGCAGTATTTAATCTGCACCTCTAATAAGACTCCAATTGCTTCCTGTATGATAGCATGTTAATTTGTCTGCATTATTTATCTCTTTGTATGGGTTAGATGTGAGGTGCACCTCAGAAGCTCATGTGTGACACAGTGCAAGAATGTTCAGCAGTGAGATGATCTGATCAGGAAAGCTGTAACCCTAATCTAAGCAATGGTTCAATCCACTGGTATGGATTAACTGGGTGGTAGTTGTAGACAGGGAGGGACTGGAGAAAGTCAGTCACTGGGAGCATGGCTTTGGGTTTATATTTTGTCCCTGTGGGTGGAGCTTCTCTCTGCTTCCTGGTTGTCATGTCCTGAGCTGCTTTCTTCTGCCACACCTTTCTGCCATGATGTTCTGCTCCACTTTGTGTCCAGAGCTATGGAGTCAGCTGACATGGACTGAAGCTCTAAAAACATGAGTCAAAATAAGATTTTCCTCCTCTAAGTTGTTCTCATCAGGTCTTTTGGTCACGATGATGCCAATTTTACCAAAACACTACTCCTCTTTCATAAAGAAAGGACTCTGTCTTATTTAACTTGAAATTTTCACAAGTTTTTAAAAAGTATATATCAAATAAGTGTGAAATAAAGTATGATCCTTTTTAAATCACAAAACAGAACATCTTTTAACACACTTTTAAACATCTTTTAAACATACATTTTTTTAACTCATAGTCAGATTACTTTTTTCTCTTTGTTCTGCCTCCCTTTAACAAAATTTCAGAAGTTTAAAGAACAGATAATAATACCCTTTATACCACTTACCACTTTTGAGATTTCTCCTTTAGAGTTATTGGTAAAATCATTAGAAAAAATATACAAAATGAGAATTTAACAAATAAAAAAATTATTGCTTTCAATATTTCCAAGCCAGATAATAAAATAATGTATTAACAGAATATTAATTCTTGTCATTTTTCATTAAATTATACTTTTTCATTTTCACAGAAAATATAATCAACCAATAAGATTTACTCCTGAGCTGCATAAAATGACAATGAAGAAGAATTTGTTTGATAATACAAATGAGGACACATACTCAGGATTTCATGTTGTGCTTTGTCCTGTATTTATGGACATATTCATGCTTGTAGAACAATGTAATCTGAAAAACCTGCTCTGAAAGACCTCACAGTCTCAGATGTTAAATAAAATGTATTAAAATTTTAATTACATTGTTCCATAAGCATTAAAATTTTTAAATTTAGATGATATGTAAATTGCATAATCTAGAAATTCTCATGGCCAAATCTTCTAGGAAGCACCAAAAGTCTCCCTTCTCCTGCAGAACTGAAACATTGATTTAAAGATAGGAAATTGGCTGTTCAATTAAAAGCTACAGTTCTCAGGTAATTACCAAGAAGTATAGTCATATAACTAACCTCAGACATATAAAGGGACAGAGAATAATATATGCAACATTTAGGATATAGCCTTGAAAAGAAAAAGGTGTGCCATTTTCCTCTTTACCTCTAATCTGCTCTGGGAAAATGAATATGTTATTTGAAGTAAAATTTGGAACTTGAGGCCAAAGGTTATAATACCTAAATTATGGAGAGAAAGCTGAAAACAATCTAAGTCCTAGATAAGTATAAAGCTCTAAGCTGCCTCCATCTGGTCTTACTTTTTATTTTACATGAAAAGAAATAAACTCATATGTGACTCAATGAATGTTCTTTTTATTTATTTTTATGTTTTAAATTGACATTTGAGTTGATTTTGGAGTTGCATGCATTGCACAAGTTAATACAGAGAAATTTCATAAACCCTCCAGCCATTTTTCCTTAGTGGGACATCTTGCAAAGCAATAGCACAAAATCACAAGAAGGAAATTGCAACTTTGTTATAGGTCTCTGTTACAAACTTTTCTAATGAATTAATATTTATTTGGCATACACAAAATTTGGGTCTCTATTTTGAACTTCAACTTAAGTTCCAGTTGTTATACTTCCTAGTACAAATTACTTAGAAATGGTGTATAATGTATAATTTAGTCCTTTAAAAGCATAATTGTTTCTGTATAACTGTCCAGAACCACCACAGATTAAAAGCAAAGAGGGAACACAAAACTAGGATGTTAAGCTCTGTAACTGATAAAAGCAAAGAAAACCTAAAATCAGGATATTAAATTCCGTGACTAAAGCAGAACAGGCCTGGGGTGGAGGTGGGAATGTGCCAATCTCTTTAAATAATGAAAGGGAGGTTTATGGCCAAGTCAGAGCTGAAGATGTGGCCTCTGGACTTCAAAAACTGGAGAGCAGCTCTACCTGGGTGAAAGATAATCACAATTAACTAATGCAGGAGTGATACCCAGGACAGAAAAGAAATATTCCTGTGCAAATACATAATTAACTCCGCTACTTATCCTGTCTGAGGTTCACATTTTTACTATTTGGATCCACCATACATCCAAAGTATAAAATATTCACATTAAAAAATTGGTTCAGGATAGTGATACTACTGAGGCTTTCAGAATAGTTACTTGGGTCCTTTCACAAGGAGCATATTCTCAAGCCAGGACATATGAAATTCTTCCCAAACAACAGGTCACAATTTCAAAAGAACAAAGTATATGAGGAATCAGCCATGAGCAAGAAGAGGCAGAAACAAATCAACCAAGGTGAGATTCTCTTCATTTTTAATTTCTAAGGGCTACTGTAATAAATTACCACTAGGATGGTGGCTTAAAACAAGAGAAATTTGTTCTCTCTCAGTTTTGAAGGCCAGAAGTCTGAAGTTGTAGGCAGGGCTGTGCTCCCTCTAAAAGACTCTTAAGGAAAGTCTGTTTTGCTTTTTTTCAACTTCAAAAGAAGCCAGATCAACCTACTCTCTGTCCTCCCCATCTCTTCCCCCCTCCCCCTCCCCTTCCCCTCCCTCTCCTCCTCCTCTTCCTCCTCTTTCTTCTTCTTATCTCTCTCACTCACTCACTCTCTCTCTCTCCCTCCCTCCCTCCCTTCTATGTGTATTTTTGGGTCAACCAAAATAATTCAGATACTTAATTAAATCTGCAATAACTCTTTTATCCAAAGAAAGTAACATTGACAGGTTCTGGGGTTAGGGAACAAGTATCTTTTTTGTCACCCACCATTTGACCCACTATGCTCTCTATGGAATTCCAGAAAATAGAACCAGCATAGGGTTATTATTTGTTTATTTAAAACAACTACATTCTTTTTACAAAGAGGTATTACTATGAAACTATGGAAAAATGCCTGAAGGTTTTGCAAACCACCAAAACAGAAATTCAAATTATAAGTAACGTAAGTTACTCCCTTTCATTATTTAAAGATGGATGAGTTACATAGCAAATTAAACACTACTGAGATCAGTAGTTTACAAACTACTAATAACTTCTTATAAATTATTCAGAGATTGAAAGGTTAAGAGATATAAAGGTTATGAAATGTTATATATATATATATGCATATATATTTAATAGGAGTTTCAGAAGGAAATAACTGAGTGGGTAAGAAGAGAGGTAACATGCACACATATGTATAATGAAATATGATTGTAATTCAATGAAAAATTTTAAGAACTGTTGAAGTATATAAATCCTTATATTCAGGAGTCATAATGAGCTTTATGTAGAGTGAATAAAAGTTAACTCACACCTAGATAGGACACAATAGTGTTACAACATATCATAAAAAATAAAATACATTAAGAACAACAAGAGAGCAATTTTAATTATCTAGAAAGGAAGACCAATAAGTCAAAAATAATCTTTCCAAAAGAAACAAAAAAAGGAAAAGGCAATAGGTAACACTGTGAAGACTGAAAATTGGATTTTATTAATTAATTATATAGTTTTTCTTTATTAGAATTTAAAGCATAAGGTTTCTCAGACTTCCTTACAGAATTGCAGATGGTGGCCTCATATTATATTTGGATTTAATCCCACTGAGTGGAGTAGAAGGCCATTAGAATGTTCCAGCAACACAGCTGAGTCAACAGTTCCAGAGGTGGTTTCCTGATCCTTGCGTGCAACTAAGATATTATGATCCTAGAACCAAAGGTTAGGATGAAAATTTCCTGATTCCAGCAAAGGCGAAATTTCACTTTGTGTCCCTGGTCTGAAGTATAATTCTAGAAATAATGTTCAAGGGCCCATCTAGGGCTTGCTTGTCTAGGATGTTCAATAATTTTATATTTATTTCTCCATATTAAACATTCTTCTGCTTAAAGTTGCTGGTGGGTTCTGTTATCTGAAATCAAAAAAATTTTTTTTTATCTTTACCTTCCTGAAAAAGTACTTGGTACCAAAATTGGTTGTAGGTAACAGACTCTCAAGGATGGGAAATTGATTGGTCCACTGACATGGCTGGCCTAAAAGCAAGTCTCTTTTTCCAGTATAGAGCGATGTATGATTAGTTCATGTTGCCCAGTGTTGAAAGTATTACTACAACATTTATTAAAAATTATTCAACTCTAACCAATTAGATGCCAGCTTCCATAGCACACTGTGATAACTAAACCAAATTGAAAGATTACATAGCATTATTTTCAATGATATGGAATAGCATAAAAATTTTAAACAAAACAGAGTCG
This sequence comes from Marmota flaviventris, assembly GCF_047511675.1. Taxonomy (NCBI): domain Eukaryota; kingdom Metazoa; phylum Chordata; class Mammalia; order Rodentia; family Sciuridae; genus Marmota; species Marmota flaviventris. The sequence continues at coordinate 32,234,924 of NC_092511.1, read as the reverse complement.
TGACTTTAAATTCTTGGCTCAAGGCACAGAGAACCAAGAAATGTCTGTGATTCTTCTAAATGCATGTTTTTCTTGCATTAGCTAGAGGACTAACAGATCAAAGGCAAAGATCAGGCAAAATCTTATCCAGTGAGAAGATAAATTGCGAAGTAGATTAAATCTACATGCCCACTAGATTCCTCTGTGAAAGTGATGGTTTAAAAAAAAAATGTTACCCACAAAAGTAGAATTTGATATTTGAATAATTTTATTAGGTTAATAAATTCTAAATACCCAAACTGCAATATCCCCTCATATTCTCAGTAGGGGGCTTGCTTTATTGGAGCACTGAAATGACCTCACAGATCACCTTGGAATAAAACACCAATTATCTTCTTGCTAGACCACTACTATCTAATTTCCTCTAGAGCTATATTTAGTATTCAGATCCCAGCATGTCACAGAGGCCAACTACAATGTCAATCCAAGGAAAAGAAAACTTGTATGCCAAAATAATGACAGGATAGTGGTAGGTTGTATATTTGTTTAAAATATTTCCTTGCCCTCTAGCAATGAATGAGAACACCCCAGACCCACTGATCTAAGACTTGGTCATTTGGTTTAATTTGGTAGGTGGAATATGAGCAGAACTGGAGTTGTACAGCTTCCCAGAAGAAGCTCAGAGAGCAATTGTGTGATCTGATCCATGTCTGTCTGTCTGTTTCTCTCTCTCTCTCTCTGCCACAAAACCAACAATTTCCAGAAAAAGTCATAATCCTTCAGGTGGGCCATATACATCTGTGTGTGTGTGTGTGTGTGTGTGTGTGTGTGTACATCTATGTCTATATATGGATGTTTGTGAATATACATGCATATGTATATAGGACTTTTTCACCACAGCATAACTTAGTTTGACCTTAAGAAAATTTAAATATTTATATATTTATAGCAGTAAAACTTGATTAAGGGAAGAAGAATATAATTTTAAATTAAATCTTATTAGTCAATATTGTTAATTTTATCAAAAACTCCCCTTCTTAACTCAAATATATGGAAGTCTCATTGTTCATTGAACTCATCAGAGGTCTATGGAAAATAAGATTAAGATAGAAACAAAAATTCGGAGAGATGAGGACATTAGACTTCCCACCTACCACCTGCTTGCTGGGGTCATAATAACATCTCGCAAGGTGGCCTAAACACCTCCTTTACAGGTACAGCACAAGCATTCTTGAAAAGAAATCTTGTAGTGACTACAGATGAAAGTGAGAAATCCTGCAATTGAAATAAACTCTCTGATTGCCTTGTAGATGCTGACATCTTGTATCTGTTGTTAACACCCACTGGAAAGCCAGGGATGAGCTAAGTGTTACTAGCTAACAGAGCTAGAGTGGAAGTGGCACAGTTTGACCCACTGGGACCTTTGATAGCGGCTCACTCCTATGGAGCTATTGGACTAAAATGAATGGACAATTACTGACCTGTTTAATCAACTTAGATCTTGATAAACAAAGAGTACCTGGTTTACCATGACATTTATTAACAGGATGACCACATTGTTTATTGTCAAAAATAAAATACTTATGAAATGTAAAGCTAGAAAAGCAGGCATGAAACAGTATAAGCATTCTAATTTTTTGATAATATGATATGTCTAGGAAAGAGTATGGACACTGCCCCAGTCTTATATGGCCAACTGGGTTAGTTGTTAGTTGTTAGTTGTTAGTTGTCTTATTTATCCATAAAAAATAGAGTTTGGTCAAAATTTAGAGTTAGCCCTGCAGGTAGAGCACAGTAGTTTTAAAGCATTACCTCAAAACAGAAATTACAGGAATTACCATAATTCCACTTAAATAGTTTGCCTGTGTACAAACCAAACTAAACCAAAACAAAACCTCTTAACTTTAGGTTTGAAAATATCTAAAATGCTTAACCACTTAAAATTGCAAGGATCACACTTGTTATCACTTTTGTTATATGTGAAAATACTAATCAAAATCACAGAAGAAGATAACATAAATGGGTTTCCAATGATCTCACTCAGTACCATAATATACGTAAAAGCATCCTGTAATAAAGTTATATCTTAAGGATAGATATTTTTTCATAACTATACACTTCTGCCAAGAAACAGGTCAATGGAATGGTTATTGTGGGATTAAAGAAATGCACAGAATCTAATTTTAAACTTTGTGTTCATCTGTATGCTACTGAACACAAACTCAGAAAATGGGTGAGCTTTTCAAGTCCTACTTTTGAATGTTTTACTGCTTCCTTCGAGGATATACAGTCTGTTTCAGAGAAATTCGGGAATGAATTATGGGGAATCACAGGCTGAATTATAAGCAGTCCCTAAAGTTGTGTTTCTTTTTTTTTTCTTTTGATTTCTAATAACTCCTATTAAAAATAAACTTGCTCTGAAAAAAATTCTGAAAGAATTTTAAAGATATTATGTTGCAACTCTTACCCACTTTACATGGCATCTCCAGGTACTGGCTCAGCTGTGTTCATTTCCTAGGATGTGACACCCTGAGGACATTATGATTGCCCTCTGCAAGAGCTTTGCAGTGAGCAGCCTGCCAGAACACAAAGACCCGCCCCTACCTCATGTTATCTTTCTCTGTGCTTCAAGTTTAATATGTAGTCTCATTTAACCATTGCTTTCTCTCTCCAGATTATCTTTAAAATGCAAATAGCTTTAGGAAAAATAACTAGCTCAAACAACCTAATTCTAAGTAAATTTATTAGCTATTTTCTTTAGCAGCAAGAAAGAACATTTTTGCGTGAAGAGAGAAGTTAAAAGAGGAGACAAGAACCTACAGCAGATACAGAGACACCAAAGAAAATTGTATTACCTCTTAGAATCAAAAGGGTTTGAGGCAGAACTCACTGCTCCTAACAATTTCCACTCTAAAGTAGCCTTTGATGACTCTAAAGAAGAATGTAAATTTTTCGTTTTCTCCCAAATAATCTCTTTCAGTGCAGTTTTGCAAATACTAAGTGATTAAACTTAAGAAAGACAGCACCTTAATAAATTTGAATCCTTTGTGGGTGGCAAAAAATATATATAGCTTTCTGATACCATGACACTGTGATATGTAGAACTGGGTCTTGGCACTACTGCAGTCTTAAATGGCCAACTGAGTCTTCGTTTCTGGCACTCTTCATCCCACACAAAACAGGTTGGCAATGAGTGCTTTTAAAGGTCAAAGGCTGGAGGAGGAGGGAAATGGTCCTTTCTTGAGAATCTTTTAACTGGAACCGAAATAGGCTTTCCAAAGGAGGATAATAAAAGCAGGTATATTTTCTCCACCATTCTTTCAAAGTTTGCTCAAAAAACAACAGGGTAAACCCAACTCAAAACCTATCACAAATTCTACCTGTAAGCAGTCTGTTCGATGTAACCAAAATCCATCAAGATAGATAAAGGATAGAATAAAAATAGATGACTTGTCAAAGAGAAGAAGGTTCAAACTTTAAAAGTGTCATGGTAAGGAAAATACCAAGAAGTAAATGTATTGATCAGTTCTACAGGCGCTCCACAAAACTCAAGATTTCAAGTAAACAATCAACACACTAGTGAGGAGAAGGTTGAGGGCGGAAAAGAGAAGTCATCATATTGAAAAAGAGAAGTAAATCTCTCTGTCCTTATTTCCCTCATCTGCAGAATGGAGATGATGATTGTGCACACATCCTGGAGTTGTAAAACATGTATCTGGACCATGAGCCCAGCAGGCCCTCGACTGCTCTATTGGTTTCCTCATTGTGAAGTCCAAGTTCTATTACCATGGCTGTCTCTGGAAACTACTGAGATTTAGGGACTAGCAAAATATCATATAAAAATGGTCTGAATAATTATTACTACAGCAATACACTGATGCACAGGTGGACACTTCTCGTTACTCACTATTATGGTTTGGATCTGGAGTGTCCCCCAAAAGTTCATGTGTTAAAGGCTGGGTCCCCAATACAGCAATGTACAGGGGGGATCTTAGGGAATGTGATTGGAAACTGAGAGCTCTGACCTCATTGGTGAATTCATCTAATCATAGCTGCAAGGACCACTGGGAGGTGGTGGACACCATTGGGGACAGCGGCATGGTGGAGAAGATAGGTTACAGGGGCCATGCCCCAATTAGGTATTCCTTACCTCTGGCTTCCTCCCTCCCCCTCCTTCCTAGCTGCTATGAACTGATCAGACTTCCTGTGCCACACCCTTCCTCCATGATGTTCTGCCTTAAAGTAATGGAGCCAAAATATCATGGACAGAGGCCTCTGAAACCATGAGCCAAAATAAATCATTACTTCTTGAAGTTGTTTTTATCAATAATGAAAAGCTACGTAACACAAGCCCAATATCAATTATCCACCTCTTACAAACAGTACCTGATTTAATCCAATGCAAAAAAATAATTAAATAAAGGAATACATTTCCCATCCAATGAAATATAAGTAGAATCTATCAGACAGGGGATATAGGAAACTTATTTTAAAGAGAGTATGCTCCTCCTTAATTGTTCCTATTTCCACATTCTTTCTTCCTGGAATACAGATACATTTTCTGCAGCCACAATTGTCTTCTCATACCATGAGGTATCCTTGACATAGAAATATGTTAAGGCAGAATAGAAGGAGTAAAAAGAAAGATTATATTCCATAGTGTAATTGAAACTGCCAGTCAAACTTTGGAATTATTTTTTCCATAATTTCTATAAGACAACATAAATTTCTAACATTTTAAAACCTCTTTAATTTGAGTTTTGCATTATATGCTGCTGAAAACAATGCTAACTGGTACAGATGCTTATAATGTTTCTGTTTGACATGTATGAAATATTTTTGGAGAGATTGGTGATCAGTTGAAAAAAACAAAAGGTAAGTAGAGTAAACCAGACACAGAAAGTCTGAGGTTGAATGCTTTCTGGAGAGAAATAAGTAAATAAAAAAGGGGATTCCCATGAAAATAGCAGGGGAATCAGTGGAGTAGAGGAAAGAGATTGAGGAGGAGGAAAGAGAGACTGAAAAAGGAGAAAATGTGGAATCATATTGATCACACTATATTATGTATGTATATGAATGCTACAGTACATCCGTAAAGCACCAGTGTATAAATGAATAAGCAAATAAAAGAAAGATCAGTGGAGTAGAGGAGGGTGATTGTGCAGTACTGAACAGTGATCCACTGCAATGGATGTTTAGTCAATAAAAATACTGGGTGTGTGTGTGTGTGTGTGTGTGTGTGTATGTGTTGGCAGCTCATGATTATATATATTTCAAGATTAGGGGAGAGAAATAAAAATGGCTTTTCTTATTTAACATAATTATAAGGATCTTTTTTCCAAGGCTCATTTAAGTCTTGGTATTAAAAAAGAAAATAACAATACTGTTCGGCTTCCAGTAACATGGGGGATTTTTCCCTTCTCCCACCACATAGAAATCCACAATACAATCCTCAAATACACAAGGTATACATTTTTTTAAAGTAGACTTACATAGGTTAGAACATAGCCCATTGTTGTTCTAGACATCAACATGATTTCATAAGGACACAGAGCTGGGGTTGGAGGTAGTTGGATGGACCATGACATGGGGAAGCAGAATAAAGCTTTTTGCTACTAAAATTACACTATCCTAATATGTACTGAGATGGTCTGTTTTTTTGTGGTGGTGATCAAAATATCTGAGAAGAATAACTGAGTAGACAAAGAAAAGATATTTGGCTCACATTTTCAGAGGTCTTAATCCATGATCAACTGATTCTTTTGCTCTGGGTCCGGGGTGAGGCAAACCATCATGGTGGAAAAGCTTGGTATAAGAAAGCTTCTCTGCTCATGGCAGCCAGGAATAAAAGAGAAAGAGACAGTGACAAGGGACAAAATAAAATCCCTAAGGAATGTCCCCAGTGACCTACTTCCTTCAGTTATGCCCCATCTGCCTAAAGTTAACACTCAGTAATCCATTCAAATTATTAGCCCATCAAATGGATCAACCCATTGATTATATTACAACTTTCATAATCTAATCATTTCACCTCCAAACATTGCTACATTGGGGGAGACAACCCATATCCATACCATAATATATACCTCTGGTTATCTCTTTATGAGCCCTTGGAAATTTTTAAATTTTAAAACCATCTATTGGTAGATATCTACCTACCATTTTCACAGAAAAAATTTTTTTTTCAAAAATTTTTTTTTTCAAAATGAAATAATAGAGGAGAAGGAGAACAGGTCATGGTCTCTTTTCATGTAGGCCCTCTTAAGCAACTTTTATTTTTAGTCCACGTCAGTTTTATTTTGGTAGTACTACTCATCTTTGGAGGATGGAACCATGCCCTCATTCTCTAGATTAGAAGAGATAGCGAAGGCTGTTTTAGCAGCAACACCAGAACCACAGTCATTCCCAAGGGTACAGCTCACCAGATGGGTCTGTCATCACCATAGTCCCAGCCTGAAGATTGCAGTATGCAGGAAATAGACACACAATACATGCTGAGCCCAATTGCCACTTTATAATAGCAACCTTACATTTTGGCAAGATTATCACCTTAGTATATTTAGGCCATAATCAGCTGGCTTGAAAACAACAGAAATTTATTCCTTACTGTTCTGGAAGCTGGGAAGTCCAAAAATCAAGGCACCGGAAGGTTCAATGTCTGGCAAGGGCCCAATTCGTAATAGAGAGCTTTCTCCTTACTCTAACAAAGGCTAATTTAAATGAAGGAATGTTTAGAGTGAGAACCAATCCCAGACATGAGGGCTCTGCCCTGCTGACCTAATTATATCCCAGAGAACTTACTTTCTAATATCCTACCTAGTGGGTGAGATTTTCAGCATATGAATTTGAAGGAGCATTGTATTCAAATCATATCAATGATATTTATTTTGAAGATCATATTTGATATAATCAAGCAAGATAATACTAATGAAATAACACTAATGGTATTTAAAATGTCAAATTAAAAATTAATTTATTCTGAAATAATTTTATAATAAAAACACTATACATTATCATTTGTAAGATACAGAAGAAGTAAAACTTAGAAGGAAATTCATAGTATTGAATATTTATACTACAAAAAACAGAAAGGTTAAAGTGTTATTAACATATCTATCTGAAATTTTGAAGAATAATAGAATTAAATCAACAAAAATAGAAATAGAGATAATTTTAGATATCGAAAAAAAACCACTTAGAAATATTGAACAGTACTTAGAAGGCCAAAAAATATTCTTTAGGATAATATTTCTTTAGATACTGCTTCTTTAGTTGGGCATGGTAGCACACACCTGTAATCCCAGCAACTCAGGAGACTAAGGCAGGAGGTTCACAACTTAGCAAGTTCCTAAGTAACTTAGTGAGACCTTGTCTCAAAATAAAAAAAATTTAAAATGGCTGGATATATAGCTCAGTGTTTGAGTGTCTCTGGATTCAATACCCAGGGAAGGAAGGAAGGGAGGAAGGCAACGAGAGAAAGAATATTATTTACTTAATATAAGATAAATAAAATAGACAAACTTCTAATGACAAAAATCAAGAAGAACAAGAAAAAGCACAGGAAGTGATATTATGATACAATGCACAGAGCCACTCTTCCTCTCCCCTGCCTAAAAATATAATAGACTACCTCGATGCTTGATTACATATGTTTGCTTGGCTCTGGTATGGTATCTTGTTGTTTCCCTGAACAGTAGTCCAGAAGTTGCTACACAGGTGTTTTGCTGATGTGACTGCCATTTATTATCAGATGACTTCTAATAATAAATGACGACCTGGCTGTGTGTCATACTGTCTGTTGAAGGCCTTAAACATAGAAACTGTTTCCCAGAAAAGTAGGAATTCTGTTTCAAGACTGTAGCATAGAAATCCTGCCTGAGTTCCCAGGCTGCTGGCTTGATCTATACCTTTGGGGTTCAAATCTGCTACTGTGAGTTTCCTGTTGGCTGAGTTTCCTATTGGCTGGGCCTGCCCTATAAATTTTGGAATTGCTATCCCCCATAATCACAGGAGCCAATTCCTTAAAATCTCCCCCCTTCTTCCTCTGAAGAATCCTAATGAATACAAAAAGTATAATAATATAATAACAATGTTTGAAATATGACAGAAAATTGACTAAAAATAAAAATTAAGGCCATAATTTTATATCTATTAAAGCAATTTAATCTGATTAAACCCTTTACACTAACAAAACACCAAGTTTGCATAGTTTTATAGCTGAATTGTAATCCTTCTCAAACAATCCATCATTAGTTAATCTTATGATTCTTTTCAGACAAGAGAAATATAGGAAATGTTCTTTACCAAATTCCATGCATTATGTAAAAACATGACTATAACATTCAAAGAATAAAATGTGCATCCTAACCACCTCCTCCACGAAATGCATACAACAATTCTCAAACATAATCTTAGAAACTGAAGTCAACTATGGATAAAAGAAAAAAAACAAAACACATCAAGTTGTTTTTTTTCCAGAATATTCAAGGATGGTTAAACATTGTTAAGATCTTACATTCTTACTCATTACATTAGCAGATTAAATAAGGAAAAAAATTATTTCAATAGAATGAAAAAAAAGCTTTTAATAACATTCAATGCCTACTCATGATTTCAAATAAAAATGAGGAAAGAAACTTTTCCTAAGAAAGATAAATACCAAAAATCAAAAGTAATTCTGTAGATCAAGAGGTTCTGATGTGTTATTTCACAGCAGGATAATTATAGTTAACAATGATAGGAGAGGATTTTTGTAAGTTTTCACTATAAAAAAATAACAAATGTTAAGGAAGATGTTTTTAACCTGTTTTAACATTGCACAATGTATACATGTATCAAAACATCACATGGTACCTCATCAATATGTACAGTGCTATATTTCTATGTATCATTTAAAATGCATTTAATTAAACAAGCACACTTATATACATCTAAGTCTACACTCTAGAGAACCGCCTGCCCACATAAACCAACCAAAGCCAAGAAGAGCAGATCAAAGCTTTATAACATTCTCATAAATGGAGTAGCATATAGTGATGGAAGTAAGTGAGAGCTCTCTGCCCCAGTACAGATGCACAGTAGAACCGAACATAAACTGGAGAACACAAACACCAGAACACAATTTCAGAATAAAAATTACTCATGTATAGTATTTTTAACACATATCAAATTAGCATTTAATTATTTAGTATAGGCCAAGGAAAAAGCTAGGGAAGAAGTACACAGATAGATGATGGAGAACAAATAGTGTTTTAGTTCTTATGGTTAAATGTGTGGTGATAGTTTACATATTACATACGTGTGATATATAGGTCACATACATTCTATATATGCATTTGTGTGTGTGTGTGTGTTGGGTAAATCATGATTAATGGAGCAAAGCAACTGTGTCATCTCTGGAGTCAAGTTCATTTGAATAATTTCACTAATTCTTTCCATTTCCTTGTTTTCTTGCCCCATCCCCTTAACATTGTTGCTAGAATTCTGTTTGATAATTATAAGAGCAATAAAGCATATCATCAAAAAGCTGACATAGTGGAAATATTAAAATGAAAATCATCTGCCATTCCACCATACAGCAAAAAAATCACATTTATAAGTATAGTACACATGTATACACATACACAAAAACAACTGAGAAGTTGTACAGCACAACTTTGTCTAAGGTCACATATTATGTGATGAAAAATAAGTAGTACAATGTGAACATTAAATATATATGTCAAGTAATGTACAATATTCACTAACATAAATATACTATATTTGGTATATAAGTTATATGTATAGTATATATGTATTATACTACATTATGTACTATAAAATGTATAATATATTCAAAATATTATTTTAATAATTTTAGTAATATAGATTATATAACCCTGTTATGTAACTATATATTATTAACATAAACTACATTATTATAAAGTGTATTCTATAGTATCTATATGTAATATCATGTAATGTACGTAATCACATACTGAGTGTTTCTCATATTGCTTAATATTTTGCAAGTCATTATTTTTCATGGCTAGAGCCTACACTAAGAATATTTGTTTTACTCTTGCACTTGGTCGTACTTTCTTTACCCAACATCGAGTGTTTTTTCTCTTGACTTGCATCACCCAATTATTCCTTTAAATGTACTGGCATTTCTCAAGGCTATTGGAATATCTATACAATAGTTGAGGAGTTTATAGTAAGCTTATCATTAGTAGGAACAGTATTAGTAATCATGTAAGCTTGAAAATATAGTGTCCCTTTGCTATTGGGGAATTCAAAATCTCAATTCTTGTGAACATTTATTAACTCAAGTACCAGCACAATGAAATATCCAGTCAACTGAAGTAGTATTATACTTAGGTATAATCAGAATTTTTTAAAATGCTTAAAAAGAAATATAATGCATAAAGTTGTTATTGAGTTTTTTTGACTCTTGACAATGAGGTGTTAGAGTTTCTTCCTGATCTCAAACTATGGTTGCTAGTCCTCTCTGCTCTCCTTAGCACACTCTGGGTGAAGAGAAAATGCAATACTACAGCACTAACAGATTCTCACTCCCACCTCCATCACTGCTGCCTTTTGTAACACTTGACTCTTAATTTTGTCTCTTCCCAGGATGGAAAAGGAGATTCAATAGAAAGTATAACAAATAAATGATATTTAATTTTTAAAAAGTAAAGAAAAATAATACATTAATTGCCTTTCTGAAAGTCCAGTCATTTTCTTTTTTTTATGTTATCCCTTGGCCATTTTCTGTTTGTTTGTTTGTTTGAAACACGCAGCAGAATTGAGAAAACTATAGCCAATGAAAATCAACAATCTTTTGATTCTCTTTGTATTTTTAGAACCCTGGATAAAATACAACATATGGAACTATGAAGATCAAGAAACACTTTATTGAACAGTAATTATATATGAAGTTTCAAAGTAACTCAGATTCTGTGGACTAATGTGGTGACCTAGAACTTTAGAAGCCCTCAGGTTGTAGGATGGTGTTCAACTCCATATCAAGACCCATTGCTCAACATGATCTCTGTGTTTGCCTGTGACCGATGACCTACCTGCAAAGATCATTTTCCAGCCCTTTGTATGGAATTGCTAGGGAAACCAAGGAAATCATGCCTCTAATGACATGCTTTTATCTTTGATGTAGTGAGGGTTTATACTGAAAATGGATTCACAATAAAAAAGAGCAACAAAGGTAGAAAAGATTCATATCAAAAGTTGCTTTTCTGAAGAATTAGGACAGAGCACAGAAGGGCTGCACTGCTATCCTTTCCTGCTCAACAAATTTCTACACGTGTTATTTTTCATTTGTGTGGTCTGGAGATTGATGAAAGCAGCAGAGTTTTCTAGTAATGCCATAGTTTTGAACTGCTAAGTATATATGAGCATCCCAGGCAAGCTTGATAAGCACCTCCTTATAAGGTAAGGGGAGAGACCCTGTGACCAATCCACAGTGACAAATGATGGTCTATAGGTTACCCTGCAAAACATGATATTCCCTTGTCTACTCTTAGATTCATCCCAATGAATAATAAATTTCTTCTTCTGGAATTGTCATGCTAGAAACTTTATTGGAATTTATCCATACATTTTTTGAATAGTAAAACTCCATTTATATTTAAATGCAGGTCTTTTTATAGTGATATGCTGTAACAGCTACAAATTTTATTACCAGAATGCTAGACCAGAGTGCTGAACCCTGGAGGTCTAGTGAATCAGTTGTAGCCATCACCCCAATCAAAACCAGAGAAAGTAATGGTGAAAATCAGGAAAGGATCTTTAATGATCATGGCTACACGAGGAACACAAGGGGGACCTGCATCCATAGCCCAGGAACACAAGTGGGACCTGCATCCATAGCCCTGTCTTCTTTGAGGGGCTGACAATAACTTGTTGTTTCTGGATTACAAGGACACTCAGAGCAAAATGCAGGTAGAGATGCAGACAAAAGTTAAAAGTCTTAGTCCTTGTTACAATTTTAATTTTCATCAGAAGTATCATGAAGATATAAAGTGTGGGTTACCAGCCAGCTGGTGAAACCAACCAATTCTCCCAGGAAGATACAGTAAGATACAGAATTCAAGCTAATATCAAAGGGCAAGTTAATTCCAATTCTGTGTTTGTGTGTATTTACAGCAGCATGTTCACAAATCAGTTTCAAGTGATGCAATCATAAAAAGTGAATTATGGCTGTCCCCTAATGTTCCTTTAACACTTCTAATAGGTAAAGAATGGAGAGGAAAGGTTTTTGCCAGCCCTAGCAGTCTCATTTTTTGGCTGCTCACAGGTAATAAGAATTCTAAACTCAATTAGCATTACTAACCGCAATCTAAATTCAGTAAAGAGAATTTCCAGTGCCAAAAAATAATAAAAATTCTGAACTCATTCATTTTCCTCCCCTCTCTGGCTGGGGTCTGCTGAGCTGGCTACAGTGAGAGAAGGTAATGTGGTGTCCTTCACTCCTCCCAGGTTGTTTCTCTTCTCCTCCTGAAGCTGACAGACCAGAATTTCTACCCAGGTATTATGGAAGAGAGAGTAGAAAGAGGGTCAAAAGTGGCAAAGGAAAAAAAATAAAGATTAAATGTGACTGGTGCAATTAAAGAATGTCGTTTAATTCCTAGGGATAGTAGATTTTTCAAGTAGACTGTTTCTTTTGTAGGCAGCATTGTTAGACTTGGGAAACTCCCTTGTTGTCCCCACCAACTGCACCTCTATTGAGAGGGCAAGCAATTTCTGCTTTCTCTTTCTTCTTTTTGCTACAGTATTTCCGAAGTCCGGGTCAGACACTCTCTTTGTTGGTGGCTCTTCAATCTCTTCAATAATTGTTTGAGCAAGATTTTAAATGCTATCAGATCAATACTGTTTCCAGGAGTCTGGTCTCTGTATTTCATGCAGCTTTGATTCACAATCAGAGGGAAGGAACACAACTTTCTTCTCTACTGCCATAAGCTGCAGGAACCACACTTTAGTATTGGATGGCTATTATACCTCTGCCTCTCAGTAAAAATTCTCAATTTTTTGCCCTGTTAAAGACACACACACACTCCCACACACATACACACACTATTTGAAAAATAACTTAAGGACAAATAAATGCTTGCTATACGAATCATTTTATTTCCTAGGCAAATATGTCATACAATATAATAATTTGGGGACAAATGTGGCCTCACCCCCAAAAAACAAAGGAAACAAAAGAAATTATTGGTCTTTACTCCTCTCTTAGAATTTATTGGAAAAATTGGCAATACAGTTCCTTAAAGAGAAATGTTACCTGATTTTTCATCTCTATTTTTACTTACTTTCTTTCAAAAATAATTCATCTAGTATTACTCTTTGTGAAATTATGTATTGCCTAACAAGGACTTCATCTATTCTGTACTGTTAATATTACTTTCAAAACTTTTATGTTTTACAACCAGCCTAGTGTTGTTTTCTCTTTTTCATTATAAGCTTTTAGGGAAATAAAGCATGAATTTAATGTCTAAGAAAACTTCTATGCCTATAACTTTCTTAAGTCCTAGGAGAAGGAGAAGTGAAATTTAGTGAAATATTATAGTGAGGAACTTGACTCTGCAAAAACCCAGGAAAACTTATGAAAATGTGATTGACAACATATCTATTTGATGACAAGATAATTGTGATAATAACCATAATGACAATTATTAGAATGATAATGATGGTTAGCCTAAAAGTACCATCTAATTGCTATTTTCATTAATGATGACTAGGAAAATTATCAGACAAAAAAAGCAAGTTTATGCATCCCAAAATGTAGAAAATGGCTACAGAAACCTTCAAAGTGACCTTCACGTGCAAAAGTCTGAGGATTATAGTTGTACTCTTTTGCAAAATATCATCACATAGATGCAAGTAAATATATTTGGTAAGAACAAGAGTATTTGATGTGACAAAATAGTCTAGTTGTCTAAAATCAAAACACATAAGTTTTATAATGAAAACAGACCTTGCTAATTAAGTTTAAGTTTGTTAAAGATCACTATTTAATCATTTTATAAGAAACCAAGTATATTCACTTACCTAATTGTCCTTTTAAACTTGAGCATAGAAATAATAATAACGAATATATGCAGCACCATTACTAATTGTTGTTTTAAAATTCTGTATATTGATTTTAGTTAATTGATACTGTAGCATGCGTTGAGAAGACAGTCAATCAACACTTTGTGCTGAGAGCCATAGCTAAGTAGGTACGACACATGGCAATTTCCTTGTCAGCCTACCCCATGTTGCTTAGAGGAAGGACTCTCCATTGTGGACCCAGGTCATTTGCAGTGACTTTGCATGAAAGTGACCTTCCTCAAGGACCAGGGCGGATCTGGGTTTAGGGTGGATCAGGGTTTAGGGTGGATCAGGGTTTAGGGCGGTTCCAGGTTTAAGGTGATTCCTGCTGGAAATAGGGCGTATCCTGCTGCCTCAGGCGCCTTGAGTTCCCTTTGAGTTCTCGTGGGATTAGGAGAGTATTTGGGATTCAGAGCCCGGTGGAGAGTGTGGATTTTGCCCAGAACGTGTGTGTAGAGTGCCGGTGACAGTTCGGGAATAAAGAATTGCTGTTTGAATCTACAAGGCTGTGAGTGGCTCGTGATTTTGTGCCCAGCCAGACTGCGGCAACTTTGCCTCACAGACAACATTTTGATGGAAAAGATAAAGAAAGAAAATATATAATTTTCCTTAATGTAGCATATTTCTTTTTAATGTTTAAAGATTGCATAGCATTTGTTATTTTAAATTCTTAATTCCATAAAAGAAAAGAGGAACCAAATCTCTCTGCCCAATACTTTATTCTGATGAAATTTTTAAATGAATTTTATAATTGTAAAAGTTTAGAGCAATTTAACCAATACAACATATAAAATGAGAATAAACTTTCCCTCCTACTGCCCCAAGCCCATTTGCCCTTTGTAAAGTTATCTCAAGAAGCAAATAAATACCAATAATAATCATTGTAGACATTTTTCTATGGATAATTACAAATAAAATTATGATTAATAAATGGTGACGGATGGATGGATGAGTGGGATGGATGAGCAAGTGTGTTTGTGAGTAGATTATAGTTTTTTTTTTAAATGGAAATACAATGTGCATAATTTCTTACTAGTTTAGACCAAATCCAACTCTTTTTTTTTTTTTGTCTTTCCATATCCACTCATCTCCACCAAATCTCAACTTCTAGCTCAGTGAATAACTTTAGCTGAAGCTACTATTGTCTCATCTCCTGATACCACTATCAGCCTCAGTCTCCAGAATGATGCTGAGAACCTGGTTTGGACTGGCCCTCCATCATGCCTACACAATCATGTATGTCCTGACTAGTCACATTAATGTTTTCTCTTTCCCATCATCCAGGGAGAATGTTTCTGGGGGTGTCAATGTCTTATGGAACTAAATTTTGTGAAGGACAAACAGTGGGGGAGAAATTCCCCATGACATAAGGTCAAGTGTAGTAGCAATTCACAGTAAAATGGAAGTGTTTCTTTGTTGCGATAGGTGACTAAATCAGTCAAGGTCACTCCAGGTGAAGTGGGTTGGCATGAAATAATCACAAAAAGACAGAGAAAATACCTTTTTCTTGGGATTCAGTGACAGCTCCTCAGCCCCAGCTCCCATAAGGGAAGCAAGAGAGACAGATAAAATAGAGAGAGGAGCAGTTCTGAAGCCCTATTTATTGAGGGAAGCCATTCAATAGAACGTTCCATCCAAAAAAGGGTAAGGGGTAGTATTTACAGGGGTACAGGAAGGCAGCCTACTCCCATTGGATAACGCCCACTCCCAAAGCCTTACTCCCCTGCTGAGCCAAGATGGGGATCCACCTGCTTCCAAGTGCAGGGAAATCAGTCTCCACATCTCCATCGCTGGAAGCTAGGGACCCTCAGCTCCTATGTGGCAGCTCATGACATTTCTTGAATATCAGACTCAAGCAAATATTAAAAGACAGAGGCAAATTACATGGGCAAGTAGTCCAGGCTCCATGTTACTTACCTCTGTGGTATTAGTGCTCCTCCTCCAATTGACCTCTATAAGAGCCTCATTGGATGAAGTCAATAACATCCAAAGTCAAAGAAGAGATCTGAATAAGTTGACATTGCAAATCAGATGTCATGTTGAAACTTGCCACACCTGGACTGCTATTGCACAACCCTTCAATTTGGGATGGCCCTAAAGGCAAGCAATAAAGAGAAATTCTCCACAGGGGTAGGAATACAAAGAGTAAACTTGGTCATCCACTTTGTATATAAGAAGTAGCCAAAGGCAAAGACATATTCTGACTTCTGAACATTAGTAAATAACTTGTCTGTTTAGTCAGAGTGTGGCACATGACCCCCAAATCAAGGGCAAGGCAATCTGAAAAACAAGTCTATAGATGGATCTATGTGAATGATACAAACTTTCTGTCTCCTATTAATGCACACTGGAGAACATTTATCACAGCAAAGGCTTTCAACAGCCAGATGGGCAAGATGACCTATTCTTTGGTCATCAGCAAGCCTTTCTCTTTGTCAACCTAGGTGCATCTGAAAAGAATGGTTATGGTACAGGAATGGAGACCGTACATGAATTCGTAACCTGGACTTTCTCTCACCAAGTCTGAGATGGCAACTACAACTTCAGAATACTCAACCTCCCAGCAGCATGTTCAGATGCTGAACTCTCCCTATGGCACAATTCGCCAGGACAATATCACAGCTGAGGTATGTCAATTACAGTAATAGTCACTTTACACCACGGAGGAGGTAGTGGTTGATGTTTTCCAAATGTGTATATATTTCCTATTTTGACATGTCTTCTCTGCTGACAGTATTTCCACAAGCTCCTAGCCACAAGCTGCCTGCTCACTGGAGAGTTTCAATTGCCACTGCCATTACTGTATCCTCATCTCCTATTTCACTGATTAGTTCAACCTTCCCCACAGGTGAAGCCTGGCTACAGCGCTGCATGCACCACACCTACAGAAGCAGTATCCATAGCTCTGCCGGTGTCCAGGTCTGACCCAACAGACATGGAAGTACAGGGAGATAAATACCCCATGGAACAAAATTTGACCAATGAGGGGCTACAACAAGAAGAATCCAGGGATCTTCCATACTTTTCCTCCTTTTACACAGTTCCAAAGCTTCCGTGACTTCTCAAGAATCTTCTGTGCATGCATGTAATCAACTGTGTTTTCTTGAAGATTTGGGGCCAACACACACTATTTATTTTCTGGCCTCACTTTTCTTTTCATTTTTGATATCCTGTCTTTTTTTTGAAAGATTCCTAGGTCTAGATAATATAATTGTTTCATTTAATTTTATTTGTACTTGAGAAAATAATCTTGACTGAAACTTAATTAACTTACCACTAATTATTCACTACATACTTGTCATTGACTAACTGATCTTTCTAAAAAAGGAAAAATGTATGCATCTGTATGCATCTGTTTGCATATTTTTGTATGTGTATACACACACACACATTTAAAATATCCCGAACTTGAGTTTATGTTTCCTTTATAACACAGTATTTTATTTTAGATATTATTAATTATGTCACACAAATAAAAGATGATGAAATTTTGCCATCTTGCTTGACTTTCTATTATGCTGTAGCTTTAGATTGCTGAAGTTTATATCATCTGCTTTATAATTCCCCCAGATGTCACACATTTAAATACCTTTAATACTCTTCACTAAGGCTTGCCATTATTCCTTTCCCCCTGAAACTCTCATTAAAGTTCCTTTGACCTAATTAATTTTCCTTAGTCTCCTGAGTCACATCAACAGGTTTATGAAATGTATGCTTTCTTCCTCACTGTATTTCCTCATGTTACAGGGTATATCCTGAAATAGCTTTTGAAGAAAGGTCTTGAGGCAGATAAACTTGTTGGATTTTCTCTGAAAAATTTGTTTTCTATCTAAAATTTTACTATATTGGTAGTTTGCTACATATTTTAGGCATATAATTGTAGGTTGAAAAACTAATCTCCTCAAAATGTTGACTACACTGCTCTGTTGTCTTCTAGAACTTAGAGGGTCAGAAGTCTGTTACCAGTTGGATTTGCAGTCTTTTGTAGGTGGCCTGATTATTTTTATTGAAAGCTTTGCTTCAACCTTTGTATTCTGAAATTGTATCTTGGTACATCTACACACATATTTTTGTTCATTCATTTATGACCTTTCTCCATTGTGAAGAAATATTATTTAGTTCCACTGTTCTAGAAAACATTACTGTATATTTTTAACATTTTTCTGTTTTTCAGTTTTTTCAATTCCCTTTGGAATCTTTGTTAGATTTTTTACTTTTTCTCTTCCCTATATTTTCTATTTCCTTTTGTCTCTGTATGTGCTAACACAGTCCAGCAGAGGCCAAACATTAGTGTTCAGCCTCCACTTATGTATACTTATGTGTATATTCAGATTTAATGAGTGTTCCTTTAAAATATCTAAATAAAAATATAAATATATAAAATCTAGTAACATTTTAGGAATGATAATGACACTGATATTTATGCACCATCAAATTCAAAGAGATATAGTAAATTGAATCTGTTTCTTATTATTGGCAGATACAGACTTCCTACAATTAGAAAAGTAAAGCAATCTGATAACTTAAAAGAAGCAAAAAAAAAAAAAAAAAACCCAGAATGACAGTAATTTCTTTTCAGAATAATTTGAATATATGGCTTATTAAACTCCATCTTATAAATAAACTGAAGAAAATTAAAAAATAATTTTAAAATCAGGCAATCAAATTAATGTAATGTAGTGACTGAAATATTTTTTGTTAAATTAAAATACAGCTTGCATAAATCCTGGATCAATCTCTCACTTCCAGAAGTACCACATCCAAACTTAAATTAAAAAAAAAACAAACACTGAGCTGGGGTTGTGGCTCAGTGGTAGAGCAGTTGCCTAGCATGTGTGAGGCACTGGGTTCAATTCTTAGCACTGCATATAAAATAAGCATTTTCATTGAGCTTTAGTTTGGTCCTTAAAGGTCCATCAACAACTAATATATGTATGTATATGTGTGTGTGTGTGTGTGTGTGTGTGTGTGTGTGTATATATATATATATATATATATATATATATATATATATATATATATATAATTAGTTATTTATTTAGATCTATATTAAAATATTTAAATTATTTATTTATTAGTTATACATATAAATAAATGTTTATTTTTTTTCCAACAGCTTTATTGGGATACAATTCACTTAATCATGTAGTGTACTCATTACAAGGGAAGAATTCAATAGTTTTTAGTATATGAACAATATCATGGAACCATCACTGCAGTCAGTTTTAGGATATTTTCATAGGCCCCAAAAGAACTCCCAATTAGTAGTCCTCACTTCTCCCTCACCTCCCCAGATCTCGGCAGCCACAAATTTACATTCTGCTTCAGTATAAATTTGCTTATCCTTAAAATTGTATATAAATGGAATGATTGACTATCTGATCTTTCATGCCTGGCTTCTTTCACTGTAGCATAATATTTTCAATATTCATCCATCATGTAGCATGTATCAGTACTGCATTCCTTTTTTAAAAAAAAATTATTTGTTTTAATTAGTTACGCATGACAGTACAATGACCTTGACATATCATACATTTGAATCAGATGGGATATAATTTCTCATTTTTCTGAGTATCCAGGTTGCAGAATCATATTGGCCATGCAGTCACATATATACACACAGTAATAATAATGTCTGTTTCATTCTACTATCCTTCCTATCCCTCATGCCCTCACCTCTCCTCCTATCACTTCTCTCTACCTAATCTAAGGTAACGCTTTTCTTTTTTTTCCTCACATCTTCATACATGTATTTTGTATAACGAAGAGGGTTTCCTTCCACCATCCATGCAATTCCCCTTCTCCCTCCCTTTCCCTCCCACCTCTCTTCCCTATCTAGAGGTAATCTTCTTCCCATGCTCTTCCTCCCTACCCCATTTTGAGTCATCCCCCTTATATCAGAGAAGACATTCGACATTTGATATTTTGGGATTGGCTATCTTAGCATAATCTGCTCTAATGCCATTCATTTCCCTGCAAATGCCATGATCTTATTATTTTTTAGTGTTGAGTAATATTCCATTGTGTATAAATGCCACATTTTTTAAAATCCATTCATCCATTGAAGGACATCTAGGTTGGCTCCACAGTTTAGCTATTGTGAATTGTGCTGCTATATATCAAAGGTATTCCTGTATATCAGTGACTAATCCTCTGAAAAGGAAATGAGGAAAACTACCCCATTCACAATATCCTCATAAAATAAAATACTTGGGAATCAACTTAACAAAAGAGGTAAAAGACCTATACAATGAAAACTATAGACCCCTAAAGAGAGAAATAGAAAAAGACTTTAGAAGATGGAAAGATCTACCTTGCTCATGGATAGGCAAAATTAATATTATTAAAATGACCATATTACCCAAAGCACTATACAGGTTCAATGAATTCCAATCAGAATCCCAATGGCATTCCTCATAAAACAATACATTTTACATAAATATTTTTCGACCAAAATGGCATGATGGAGATTACAAGATGCTTACTGTATTTCCTATATGTATATTTATTAATTATACATATAAATAAATAAATGTTGTTTATTTATATGTATAAATATATGTTTATACGTATAAATATTGTTTATTTATTTATATGTATAAATAAATAAACCACACTAAAACTGAATTAAAAATATAAAGCATGAGATTGCTGCTCTGATTGTTTGTGTTTGCTTGCTTAGTCCCCCCTCACACTGGGTGGCACTTTGCCTGGAACCTCAGAGGCTTTTTACTTGATCATTATTCATCAGTCCATATTTTCAGAAAGCAAAATGAAAAAATTTCCTTGAACCATACCACTGCCTGGAATTTTCTCCTCTTCTTTGGCTCCAATCTCCTTTGTCTTTTTTATGTCTTTCCTTTTACGCAGAACTAAGTTATAAGATCTGGAAGCCCTTGTGGCTCGTAGGGGTGTGTTACGTAAAGGAAATGTTCTACATACAGCCTCTCCATTGCTTAGCAAGCCAATTCCACAAGGAGGAGATATGTCAACTCAGCCATTCCTGAACTAGCATCATGAGGGAGTCATGAATGCCCCTTGAATAAATCCTCTTTAAAGCAATCAAAGAAACAGAGGACACAGGACAAAAGGATCTTCCTCTTTTCCTCAACATGAGAGTCAGGCAATGTACTTTGAGGAGCAAGCAGGTCATAGCCCACGTTTATTTCCTATTTACTGTGTTCCAGGCCAATATGTATGTGTGTGAATTTCCTGATTTCGACTTCACAGAAAACCTTTGATGTGGTTACTACTTAAATTAGACAACTCATTTAAATATTGTAGAATGCCCACATAGGATAATTAATTTATGGAAATTTGCACAGCTACTGAATAGCTAACTAGCTGGTAAACAGAGTAGTCTGGCTGCTATGTTCTCCTACAACATTTTTTTTTCTCAAAGTTACTTTTTCAGCCAATGAAGCTAATGGCCAAAGCCAGGAAGGAAGGAGTTTGTTCCAGAAACCAAACAAATACTTGTTTTGAGGATTTACTAGCATGTATGCTTTATTTAATGATTATTACTGGGCATTCAGCCATCCTTTCAGCCTTGGAAGGCCAAGAACAGCAGTGAGTCCCACAGAATTTGCTTTCATAAGGACAGAAGCAGTGACTTTCCTGATTCTGTGGTTAAAGTTGAGTTGGTCACAGCAAGTTTTCTCCCATATTATCTACTGTAGTGTCATTGAGCTTTAGTTTGGTCCTTAACTTAGGGATTTTATAAGAGCTACTGGAGAGCTGAGACCACAGGAGACCAGGTCTCCCCCATCATCCCGGCTCCTAGCAATTCTGGAGCATTTTGAAATTTCAGTGTTCAGTACATTTCTTTAGGAGAAAGTGTGATTTACCATCTGCCTCCAGGATACTCTAACAGCTCCCCTCTTGTCTTCCCTGCTCACAGGCTGTGCTCTAATCCACCATGATGCACTCTGTTCTCTGAATAGCAAGTCTTACATACCCTAACTCAACTGCTTTCTGCAAAAGACAATATAATTCTTGTCTTTATTTGCTGAAAAAACAATGGTCTGTCAGACTAAACTAAAAGGTTGTTTCTTTTGTGATTCTTCCATGGACACTCAACCAGAGATGATAGCCCCCCCCTGTCAGGCTTAGATAGCACTTGAAACACTCATCCTACTATAACCCTTATAAATTACAGTATACATAATTATTCTTACATTTCCTAGAGTATGAATTCCCTTCAGACATGAACCACATTATCCATCTTTGAATTACACTAAACAGCATACAGCTTGTAATTTGGTTGACACTAAATTATGAAAGAATTACAGAAGAAATCAATAAGGAATACTCATTGTTTTTAGTCTTCGAACTACTGTGTGCTTCTGGAATTTCCTTTAATTTTTTTTTTTTTATTTCTGGATTGTCCTTTCAGGATTATTTTTGCTCTTTAAATATTCATATTTTAGTATCATGAATGTGGAAGTGCACAATTGATAGCTCTAATAAAATTAATAAAATAAATAAATAAATATAAAATAAAAAATAAATAAAATTAATAAATAAAAATTAAACATCACAAACTTAGCATGTTCAGAACTAAACCCCTGTTCTTTCCTTCCAAATGTGCTTCTCCCTTGGTCTTCTAACCTCAGAAAAAGACAAATCTTTTCTTGCAATTTCTCAGGCTAAAAACCTATATTCATCCTAGACTTCTTTCTGCTCTTCAAATCTTTATTCATCAGTGATTATTGTCAGATTTTCTTCAATTGACACCTAAATTCTCACCATCTTTTACCACTTCTACCATTACCTCCTCTTTTCAAGACTATCATCTCTTGGCCATTAGACTACAGAGACATGGTGTCCAGCTTCTGCCTTTACCCTCTCCCTACTCATAGACAAGTCTCCACATGGAGGCAGAAACATCCTGCAGAAAATCCTATAACCAGATGATCCATTTTTTCCTCTCAGAACCCATCAATGAAGACCTCAGACCTTAAAAGCCTTTTCTTGCTGATCTCATCTCCATCTACTTTTCCTGGGTTCTTTCCCTTCCAACCACAGAGTTCTCCCTGCCTCCCTCACAAAAGTCAGATATGCTCTCACTGTAGGGAAGTTGCCCTGTCTGACTACTTTTTCTGAGATTCTCTTCTCATGAATAGAACTGCATGGTTTACTCCTTCATCTGCTGCAAGTTTTTTTGTTTTGTTTTGTTTTTTCAAATATCAGTCTCTCATGAGATCTTTTGGGTCACTCCACCTACTATTTCCCTTAATTTTTAAAAATGAGCATTCACTTTTCTTAGCAGTTATCATCCTCTAACATGCTATATGAATTACTAATTTATCAGTTTTTTGCTATCCATATTAGAAACAGCTTGATGATAACATGAATTTTGTTTTGTTTTATTTCCAAGTGTGACTCCAGATCCTAAAATATTGTCTTACTTAACAAGTGGTCACAAAATATTTGT
Organism: Marmota flaviventris; assembly: GCF_047511675.1. Classification (NCBI taxonomy): domain Eukaryota; kingdom Metazoa; phylum Chordata; class Mammalia; order Rodentia; family Sciuridae; genus Marmota; species Marmota flaviventris. The sequence continues at coordinate 32,211,421 of NC_092511.1, read as the reverse complement.
TGGATAATAGGCTGAAGTATACAATGTGTTTTTATTTCTGACTGTTTAAATAAAATTATTTAATCATATTTGTGTTTGAACTCTTAAGACATTCTACCTCAAAATTCAAGGAAGAGATTCACTGGGACACACGAAGAGGTATTTATTCATTCATTTACTTACTTTTTTGGTGTATTGTGATCACATGTAACAGTGGAATTCATTGTGACGTGTGTACGTGCACATAACATAATTGGATCAATTTAATTTCCCAGTACTTCTGCTTTCCTTCTCCCACCCCCATCCCTAATCTTCCTTCTCATTTCATGACATCTTTTTTTTTTCTCTCTCTCTAGTTTCCAAATATGAGACAGAAAATACAACCCTTGATCTTCTGAGTCTGGCTTATTTTGTTCAATATGATGCTCTTCAGTTCCATCCATTCTCTTGCAAATGACAAAATTTTGCTCTTCTTTATGATTGAATAAAACTCTACTTGGTATATATACACATTTTCTATATCCATTCTTCTGTTGACAAACACCTAGGCTAGTTCCATGACTTTGTTATTATGAAATGTGTTGCTATAAACTTGCGTATGCATATATTACTATCTTGTGCTGACTTCAATTCTTTTGGAAAAATACAGAGGAGTGGTATAGCTGGGTCATATGATGTTTTCATCCTAGCCTTTGAGGAACCTCCATACTGATTTTAATAGTGGTTGTACGAATTTACAATCCTGCAAGAAGGTATGTACTCCTTTTTCCTCACATTCTTACCAGCATTTATTATTATTTGCATGCTTGATGATTTCCTTTCTAATTGGACTGTTGTTTTGATTTGTATTGCTAAATATGGTGAACATTTTTCATGTACTTGACTATTTAAATTTCTTATTTTGAGAAATGTCTATTTAGTTCATTTGTACCAGATGGAAAGTTTGATGAACACAGTACAGTGGTTTCATTTATGCCCCTGAAGCTTAAAGTTTGACTGAGGAATATTTTCACCCCCACTCCTGAGATAACACTTTGGCCCCTGTAGTTCTAATGGTGAGCTGAAGGTGAACATTCCAGAGAATTTTTGCGCATAAAAAAGAAAGTCCAACCGAAAACTTCTTAAAATAACTTTGTCCAAGGAGGTCAACTAGAAACCAAGAGAAAAACTGGAAAGTGGACCACTGGGTAATCCACCAGTGGAGAATGTATCATAGGGATCAAAGGAGTCAGAGGGGAGGGCTGCCTGATATGATGAGTCTTCAAAGAACTCACAAAAAGTGTTGCATAAGACAATATCAGCTAAGAATATTCAAAACTCAGAGAATTACAACCATTCACAATGTTACAAGCCAAGTAAGAAATTCCTGTTCATTTTAATCTCTCACTTCTTCTTACTTATTGATCCTGAAAGGGGTAAAATAATCACTACTGGAAAGATACAGAGGAAGAGCTAATTCATAAGGTGGGGAAAGAAAGAATCTGCCATCTGCACTCCCTTTTCAGGGGTGGCAGGATCAGACTGGGTCTTATAACAAGCAATAGTCAAGAAGTTTAGAGTTTGATTACTGTATTAAGTGACATATTAATTACACAAATCACTGTTAAATCTAGAAAATGACACAGAAATGACGGGCTTCTAATGAATTACTAAATTTCTTTTTAATTGTTGAGGCTGATATTAACCTACAGAGTAATCTTACTGTGAGGATGAGAATTGAAATTAACTTGTAATTACATCCCATGGAACATATTTCTTCAAGCTATTAATTCATATTTGGAGAGAATATAGAGTTATGTCCCCAATCAGTATGATCACTTTTGCCTAAAATGCTTGCCTTTTTGGCCATAACATGAAAAATTTTACAGTGGGACTCAGTTACCTTCATATTAATATTTGTTCAAATTTTACATGCCACAAAATTGTTAATTCTCCTGACTTTTCTTCTTGACCAAAGAGAAAAGAAATACCCATGAGTTATGATTTAAATATAAGGAGTCCCCTGCAAAAGCTCTTGTGTTAATGCTGGAGGTAAAATGTTTGAATGATGAGGATTATAACCTAATTAGTGGAGTAATCCATTTGATTGATTAATAATTTGAACATATCACTGAGTAGTAGGCATGAAAGTGAGGAAGTGGATCACTGGGGGCATGCCTTATGGTTATGTTTTGTCTGTGGCTCTTGCGCATGCTCCCCTCAACACACACACTTCCCATCTGTCAGGAGCTGAACAGTTTTTCTACACCAGACCCTTCTACATGTTCTGCCTGACCTCTGGCCAGAGCATTGGAAATGGCCAACCACTGACTAAACCTCCGGAACGGTGATCCCAAATAAACTTTTCCTCCTTTAAGTTGTTCTTGTCAGGTATTTTTGCTAAAGTAATGAAAAGTTGACTTAACACATCATGCCTCAAATATATTCTTTCAATAAAGGATAAAAGAATTTTGCTCAATGTTTATTTAGGGTGGATACAACAACCATTAATTGATCCTAGTGAATTGGAGAAATTAACTCACCTATTCAAATCACTGTAAGAACACTGGCTTTCAGTCTTGTGCAACAAATTATAACATTCTAATGAAGCAGCTTAAAGTGCTAATGCCATTCTAAGCTTAATAATAGAAGTATACTCTTTAGATTAAGAGGACTAGAACTAAAGCAGTCAGGGGGCCCTCCTGATGGGTGGGGGGAACAGCACCCATTAAGACTGAAGAAAGTAACAATCAAGAACATGAAGAGAGAGCCTACAGAATGGGAGAAAATCTTTACCACATGCATCTCAGATAGAGCCTTAATCTCCAGGACACATAAAGAATTCAAAAAACTTAACACCAAAAAAAAATAAAAATAAAAAATAATCTAATCAATAAATGGGCTAAGGAACTGAACAGACACTTCACTGAAGAAGAAATACAATTGACCAACAAATATATGAAAAAATGTTAATTATCTTTAGCAATTAGAGAAATGCAAATCAAAACTTCTCTTAAGGTTTTATCTCACTCCAATCAGAATGGCAATTATCAAGAATACAAACAAAAAGTGTTGGCAAGGATGTAGGGGAAAAGGTACACTCATACATTGCTGGTGGGACTGCAAATTGGTGCAACCATTATGAAAGGCTATGTGGAGATTCCTCAGAAAACTTGGAATGGAATCATCATTTGACCCAGCTATCCCACTTCTCAGTTTAGGACTTAAAATCAGCATATTATAGTGATGCAGCCACATCAATGTTTATAGCAGCTCAATTCACAATAGCTAAACTATGGAACAAACCTAGGTGCCCTTGAAGAGGTGAATGAATATAAAAAATATGGTATATATATATTTGATGGAACATTGCTCAGCTTTAAGGAAGAATGAAATTATGGCATTTGCCAAATTTTTCTTCAAGAGCTGGAGAATATCATGCTAAGCAAAATAAGCCAATCACAAAACAATAAAAGCCAAATGTTTTCACATTGGGGTGTGGGGGAGCTAGGGAAGAACAGAGTTACTTTATATTAGGTAGAGGGGAGTAATGGAGGGGAAGGGTATCTGGGCGGGGAGGAAGAATAGTAGAATGAATCAGACATTATTATCCTATTACATATATAAATATAGGACTGGTGTGATTTTACATCATGTACAACAAGAAGGATGAGAAATTATACTCCATAATAGATGATGTATAAAAGTGCATTTTACTGTTATATATAATTAATTAAAACAAATTTTGAAAAATAAAAATTAAAACAATTCAAGGAAGTAAAATCTCTTAGATATTTCAGAATGAAATGAGAAAATCAAAATAGCTCTCAGCCTTCTAGGGTTAACAGACACACTAGAAACTTAGGAATTAAATGAAGAGAACTAGTCTTCAGGGTCATAAATTAAGATAACACATCTGGAAATGGGAGGCTGAGAAGTCAGCTCAGCTTTTGAGACTATGTGGTCAGCAAAAATGTGTTAAAAAGGGGGTGAAAATCAGACAGACAAGGTCACTAATATCAAATACATTGAAATAATAGTCTGCCCTGTTCTGAAAATAATAGCAGAGACTTCCCTAAAGGATAAGGGACAAATTCCACAGTGTTAGGGGCAAACACATGCCCAGAATAGTTATCCAAGTACCCCACAGTCACATTTACCATACTAGCACAGAAAATTTCAGTATCCTAGGTAGATACCAAAGAAATTAATGAGACATTAATGCAGAAAGAAGCATGAGGAAGCAAAAAGCAGGCACAGCCGATACCCCATCTCTGCAAGTGATGATGGAGCATGGGACTCTGCCTCCCCTGTGAATGCCAAAAGAGTTCTATGCCTTTGTCCTTTGCTTGAGCAAGGCTGACTCTTGGTCTATGCTGCATTCTCCATGTTTGAACAGAAACCCACTCCACTACCCACCCCCAATAAAGCTTTGCCTGTGCCTAAATTCCATGTTGAATTTCTTTTCCACAGTATCTAGACCCAACAACGTGGATTTATTTTACATTATTTAGGTCACATAAAGACTATCAAGTTTCATCCTCAGTTCTGTATAATGCTAAGGAAGGAACCAATTATATAGTACATATGGAAGATGTGACCTAGAAAACTACATAATTTAACAAACATTAAAGAACTGTGCAGGAAAATGAGAATTGTCCTCATTTTAAAATGCTGTAATTATAAAAAAGAATCATATAGAAGAATGAGGTATATCATAAAAAAGAAGTCTAAAACAGCCAAAATAGATGAAAATATGCTCAACTTCAATAATCACCAAGGATATGCAAATTAAAATCATACTCATATATGGGGAAAAAATCTAAATGATTAGCAAAATTTGAGGAGGATGTGGAGCCAATGGAACTTTTACACATTGCTAGTGGGATGGTAGGTTGGAATAATTACCATAAAGAATACGTTGGCATTATCAAGCAAAATTTATGGTGCATTTGACCTATGATAGAGAAATTGCTCTACTGAGTTTGTATCCTATAGAAAGGAATACCCTTAAAAGTTCAAGAGCAAGGTTCAAAGATGTTTATTGGCTTCCAGGGAAAAACCAAACCAAACAAAATGTGGTATATTCACACAAAGGCATAGTAAAAAGCAGCCAAAATGAACAAAGTACTAATCTATAACATTGTCAGACCTTACAACTATAATGTTAAGTGAAATAATCAAGTTGCAAATAATACAAATAGAATTATTCTACTTAAATAAACTTTAAAAATAAGCAAAACAATACATAATGTTTAGGGAAGCATGGGTAAGTGGTAAAATTACAAAGAAAGGCAAGGGAATTAATTCTTCCATACCCTGTCACAATAGTAACTACCTCTAGAGGAGGGTGACTGGAAGGGATATGTGAGCATCTTTTGGGTTATATAAGGACTTCATGGCTTGACTTGTGTGGTGATTATTATGTCTTGATTATTCTCACATTAGAATCACTCAGTATGCTCGTCCTCATGAGTGTTGCAGTTCATAGTAAACACCTGTTGTGACCATATAGACAAAGCATTGGTTGGTCATTTCAGATGTTGAGAGACAGTTGTTATATGTCAATAGAAATATTGAAAATAGTACATGTGGGTATAAGCTGACAACAATGGAGATCTTCTGTGAATACACTATCTAAGACCTAGAACTATCCACATGTGAAATGAGCCATTTCTGGTCATTTGACCTCATGAGAATTCATGAGGGCCCTAGATGATCATCAATCACAAAAACTATTAAAAGAATGCATAATTTGGGTGAAAAGATTGCTTTACATAAATTCTAATTCTACAACCTTGTAATTCAGTTTCTATTTCTACCATGCTTATCTAATCTACATGAACATAGAGCATTTGCTAATGACATGTCCTACTTTGTTTGGGATTTAAAGTCATGGTTTACTTGTTAATTTCTCACCTCTGGTCTAAGGATTAAAATTTTAAGATATCACAAAATTAAGATTTTCTTTAAAAAAAATCCAATTCTAATGAATGCTTCCCTTCTACTTAGAGAATTTTAATCAATCCTGTGCAAAAAACTCAGCTGTAAAAATATGGGAAGGAAAGATTATTGAACACTTCTCTCCTCTGAAATTAAATATTTACAACATAAAAAGTGGTTTTAAAAACATGAGTTTTTTCTTCTTGTTTGGCAAAATGACCTTTAAATGTAAACCTGAAGTAACTTCCCTGTCATTTATAGTGTATATAAAGTTCAGATACTAACTTGAAATATAAAACAGTAAAAATTGATTCTTGTGCTAAGTAAACCTAAATAGATAAAATAAACTGGAAACATGAGAAGGAAAATAAATTATAAAATATTGACAGGAATATAGCAATGCCAAGAGAACAAATAAAATTTAATAAAGATAAATTCTGCTTGAGATGGTTTGTCTATTCAGGGAAAAATAAATACTGTCCCAAATAATTTTTCTCTGCTTAGCTTCAAGAAAGAGAGAATAGAATAATTATTTGAATTATTTTCTTGTAGGATTTTCCTATGTGGAATGATTTTTCCATAAATAAATCCACAATATAACAATTGTTATATAATATAACAATGATTGGAAATTTTCACTGGATAATAAAGTTAGCATATCTCAATAGTTAGGGAATACATGCAAGGAAGCAGATGAGTAGGCTATGTAGCAGTCAGTATGAACAGGGTTAATTGTTGGTTAGCTGAGGTCTCTGCTAACTTACAACTTAGGACTAGTTTAACATCTTAAATACTATCAGGTTCTGTGAGGAAGGAAAGAGATATGTCAAGGTTCTTGAGCTGAGGATAGATGCCCTAGCCTAGAAACAATGAAGACCTTTCTACTTGCCTTTTCAAACTGCATGGGCCATTGCATAAATGCTATTGATGGTTTTCTGAATGCTTTTGCCTTTCTCCAGTAACAAGTATAAATTTCTCCCTTAGAGATTTTAACCTGGGCATTTTGATTGCATTGAATATATTTTACCTAAGGCACTAAGGGCTCACATGCCCCTAGAGCTCTTGTTGTTAGTCAAATTCAGGGAAGATATGAACTCTTCTACACACATTGAACAGATGATAGTGAATAGAAAAGAATTATAAAGATGAAGTGCAAGGGATCCAAGATGGTGGGCTAGTGGGAGGCTGCATTCTGTGTCACTCTGAGACCTGGGATTCTAGTATTGGGAATACTGTTTCTCTGTGAGTTATTAGAGGATTCTGACAGCTGCTCCCACTCAGGAAGCCCAGCCGCCATATCAGTGCAGGTCTCCAGACCTCAGCATCAGTGCAGGGCTCACCTATGCAGGACCACCGGCCTCTGTGTCCAAGCAAGACCACCAGCATCCACTCTCTCACAGGACCCCCCAGACCACCAACCTGGATAAGAATCCTGGCCATTGTTCCCACACAGGATACCTGGCCACTACCCACATGCATGACTCTAGCAACCACTCCTGTGTGGACACCTATCTACCAACAACATGGGGATCCCCGCCCCCATCACCTCCATCTTGAGACATTGCAACCACTAATGTACTCCCCTACACACAGTAGTATACCCTTGGGGATACAGGACAGAGTCTGGAGACAGCTGCCAGCCACAACATGGCATGCCACAGAGCTACATCTCTGAACATGTCACCAAGTGCCACACAAAGCCACCACCTGGCCCAACCCCACCCAACACCCTATCTCTGCAAGCAGCCGCCTTCATCTTGGGACACCTTTGTTGCCATCTTTAGTTGGGACAATCCTAGATTGGGACACTTGCTGGGACCTAGAAACATTATCAAGGAGGATTACTTGAACCCCACAAGAACACTATAAGCCTGTGGGGTAAAAACTGTAACACCTCAGATCCACAGTGCTAGAAGGGATCACACATGAACAACATGATAAAATAAGGGAAGAAAGTGCCCCAAACAAATCAAAATACTACAATATTAGAATCCTAGCATACAGAATAAGGAGAGAATTTTAAAAGCCACATGACAAAGGAATTAAATTACATATAGTGGGAAACCAATTAGGATCTCTGCAGACTTTTCATCCCAGACCCTGAAAACTAGAAGATCCTGGAACATATACCAACTGCTGAAAGAAAATAAATGCCAACCAAGAATCTTATATCCAGAAAAATTAAGCTTTAGATTTGATGATGAACTAAAAACCTTTCATGATAAACAAAAGTTAGAAGAATTTACAAATAGAAAGCCTGCACTACAGAATATCCTCAGCAAAATATTCCATGAGGAGGAAATGAAGAACAACAATGGAAAGCAGAAATGGGAGGGATTACACTAAAGAAAAAATCAATCAAAGGAAAAACCAAGTCAAGTTAAATACCAAAAATAAACAAAAGTGACCAGGAATACAAATCATGTCTCAATAATAACCCTGAATGCTAATGGCCTACACTCATCAATCAAAGACAGACTGGCAGATTGCATTTAAAAAAAAAAAAAAAGACCTATCAATATGCTGCCTTCAAGAGACTCATCTCATAGGACTAGACATCCACAGACTGAAGGTAAAATGATGGTAAAAAACATACCACTCACATGAACTGTGGAAACAAGCAGTGATTTCATCCTCATATCAAATAAAGTAGATTTCAAGCCAAAGTTAATCAAAAGGAATAAAGAAGGACATTTCATACTGATTAAGAAAACCACATATCAACAAGAGATAACAATTATAAATATATATATATATGTGTGTGTGTGTGTGTGTGTGTGTGTGTGTGTATACACATATACACACAGATGCTCCCAAACAATGGAGCACTACATTCATCAAACAAACTCTTTTAATGTTCAAGAGTCAAATAGACCACAACACAAGAATTCTGGTGACTTTAACACACCTCTTTCACCCCTAGATTGATCTTCCAAACAAAAACTAAACAAAGAAACTATATAACTCAATAATGCAATCAATAACATGGTCTTAACTGACATATATAAAATATTTCATCCCTCAGTGAGTGAATACACTTTCTTCTCAGCAGCACATGGATCCCTCTCTAAAATAGACCATAGATTATACCACAAAGCAACTCTTTGCAAATACAAAAATGTAGAGCTACTATACTATATTCTATTAGATCATAATGGAATAAAATTAGAAATCAATGATAAAATAAAATAAAAATTAAAGCTATTCCAATAACTGGAGACTAAATAAATATGTTATTGAATGAACAATGGGTTGCAAAAGACATCAAAGAAGAGATTAAAAAATACTTAGACGTAAATGAGAACACTGATACAATATATTGAAATTTCTGGGACACTATAAAGGCAGTACTAGGAGGAAAGTTCACTGCATGGAGTTGATTGCTTAAAAGAAGAAAAAGTCAACAAATAAATGACTGACCATTATATCTCAAAGCCCTAGAAAGAGAATAACAAATCAACACCAAAGCAGTAGAAGACAGGAAATAATTAAAATCAGAGCTGAAATCAATGAAATTGAAACAAAAGAAACAATTAGAAAAATTGTCAAAACAAAAAGTTGCTTCTTTGAAAAAAATTATAATAATAATAAAACCTTAGTGATGCAAATGAAGAGAAGGAGCAAAAATTCAAATTACTAACATACATGATGAAAAAGGAAATATCACAATGGACACTATAGAAATACAGAAGATAATTAAAAATTATTTTGAAATTTGTACAGAGGCAGAATTCATATTGTCAAAATGCCCATACTACCAAAAGCAGTATACAGATTTAATGCAATTCCAATCAAAATCCCAATGACACTCCTTATAGAAATAGAAAAAGCAGTAATGAAATTCATTTGGAAAAATAAGAGACCCAGAATAGCTAAAGCAATCCTTAGTACGAAGAGTGAAGCAGGTGGCATTACTATACCATACCTTAAACTACAGTACTGTGCAATAGTACCAAAACAGTATGGTATTGGCACAAAAATAGACCAGTAGACCAATGGTACAGAATAGATGACACAAAGATAAATCCACATAACTACAGTTATCATATTAGACAAAGGCACCAAAAACTTATATTGGAGGAATGAAAGCCTCTTCAACAAATGGTGCTGGGAGAACTGGAAATCCATATGCAACAAAATGAAATTAAACCCCTATCTCTCACCATGCACAAAACTCAACTCAAAATGGATCAAGGACCTAGGAATTAAACCAGAGACCCTGCACCTAACAGAAAAAGAGTAGGCCCAAATCTCCATCATGTGAGATTCGGCCCTGACTTCCTTAATAAGACTCCTATAGCATAAGATTTAAAATTAAGAATCAATAAATGGGATGGATTCAAACTATCCCCCTCATTGATTGTTTCTTCTCAGCAAAAGAAACAATAGTGAGGGGAATAGATAGCCTATAGAATGGGAGCAAATTTTTACCACATGCACATCAGATAGAGCACTAATCTCTAGGACATTTAAAGAACTCAAAAATCTTAACACCAAAAATACAAATAACTCAATCAGCAAATTGGCCAAGGAACTGAACAGACACTTCTCAGAAGATGATATACAATCAATCAACAAATATATGAAAAAATGTTCAACATCTCTAGCAATTAGAAAAATGCAAATCAAAACTACTCTAAGATTTCATCTCATTCCAGTCAGAATGGCACCCATTAAGATTACAGACAGCAATAAGCGTTGGCAAGGATGTGGGTAAAAGGCACACATATACATTGCTGGTGAAACTACAAATTGGTTAAGCCAATATAGAAAGCAGTATGGAGATTCGTTGGAAAAGTTGGAATGGAGCCATCAATCGACCCAGCTATCCCACTCCTCAGTTTATACCAAAACGACTGAAAAATAGCATACTACAGGGATGCAGCCATATGAATATTTATAGCAGCACAATTCACAATAGTTAAATTGTGGAACCAACCTAGATGCCCTTCAGTAGATGAATGGATAGATAAAAAATGTGGTATGTATACACAATGGAATATTACTCAACAATAAATGAGAGTAAAATCATGGCATTTGCAGGTAAATGGATGGAGTTCGAGAATATTATGCTAAGTGAAGTAAGCCAATCCCCCCAAAACAAATTTTGAATGTTTTCCCTGATATAAGGATGCTGATCCATAATGGGGAGCATGGAAGGAAAGGAGGAACTTTAGATAGGGCAAAGGGGAGGGTGAGGAAGGAAAGACAGTGCAATGAGATGGACATTAGTTCCCTAAGTACATGTAAGAAGACACAAATGGTGTGACTATACTTTGTGTATGATCAGAGACATGAAAAACTGTGCTCTATATTCAGTGTCACTCCAGGTGAATTTGTGTTATAATGAAATAATTACACAGACAGAAAATACCTTTTTCTTAGGGTCCAGTGATAGCTCTCGACCTTAGGGGTCCATGAGAAAGAGAGAGAGCCACCTGAATTCTTTATTCTTATATGGAGCGGGAGGGGGGGCACACAAAGGGAGGTTTGATGAAATGTTCTTTCCAAATAAGGCAAAGGGTCAGGTTTCAGGGGGTTGAGTCTAGCTTCCTGATGTCTCGGGGTCAGTAGATTGACTGACCCCTTGGCAAGTCACACCCATCTCAGGTGCTGGGTGGGATCAAAGGCAGAGTGAGAGTAAAGTGCCCATGTGTGTTGCATGGCCCAAAGAGCACACAACATCAGGTCAGTCCTCCCATGTACTCAAATACTCATAGTTCACACACACAGCCCATGGCTGGTCCATGACAGAAATGCATTCTGCTGTCATATATAACAAATTAGAATAAATTTTTAAAAAATCAGAAGAAAAGATTTTGAACATTTTTACAGAGAAATGATAGATGTTTGAGGAGACAACTATGTCTATCTTTCTTGGACATTACACAATGCATACATGTATCAAAACATCACATGCTACTCCATTAATTTATATATATATATATATATATATATACTTTTTATATTTACATTCAAATGAGGAACTTAAAAACAATGATGACCAGAAAATGCTAAAAATAATACAGGACATAAATACCTATTTTATTTAGGCAGCATATATATTGATGACTGGGGATAATGTTATAATTTTTGAGATCTGTATCTTCATAATTATAAATGTATTTATTCACTTATTTATCTTCTAGTACTCTATCTACAATTAGAATTAACAACTCAATAAATGCAGATGATTAGCACCTTGTAGATGAGTGACTATGTTTCTGCCAAAAATATAAGTTTGAGAGATCAGAGCCATTGAAACATATGTTACACTTTAAACAAAATGCTTTCTTTAAAGTAATACATATAGTGAAACTAAAAACATTCACTGTAAAAGAATACACATAAAACTCAAGAACAAAAAAAGGAAGAAACACCTATGTTCTTGTGAAATATTAACTATTCTGAAACATAATACATGACAGGTGAGAAAAATCCTGTATATTCACCAGGAATAGGGAATGAACCAAAATGGGTACAAGTTACAGTCACTGAATCTTGAAGAGAAAAAGAAAAAAAGCATGGTTTTAGAATCACTTTCAAATATATACAAATACAATTTTAAGAAAAAAAATGTCAGAAAAATACAGCTCTAATTTACACTAAATTGATATATTATATAAATGATTCTTAGAAAATCACTGAATTTTGGTTATTGAAAGATATTCCAGATCATTGGTTACACTTTTAAATTCAGTTACCTGATAAACTGAAGTGGTGGGATTTTTCTTACCCTCAAATTAATCCCCCTAATTCTCTACTATTCCTCTTTCTATTTTTTTTTTCGTGAATTCAAAGCAGAAAAGATCACTTGTGTCAGCTAGAGAACACTTAGTGAAAATTCTCCTTTCTGAGAATGTGACAAAAATACTCCACTCCTTAACTACTTTAACTTTCCTAACTCTTACGTAAACTAAAGTTCAAGACATTTTTACCAGAAAAACAATTTTCAACATGGCTCCAGTATACATATGGAAGTCTCAGTTGAAAGCATATATTATTTATAAAAGGCCTTATAATCCTTTCAAAATGAAGTATTTCACAAATAATTAAACCTATTGGTCATCCATGGTTAAAAATTGACAGATTCCAAACCAATCTCAATCCCACCAATCAACCCTCTTCCTAAAACAGCTTCATCCCACAATGGTTCTCACATCAAGAAACAGTGATTCTATGCTTCTAACAACCTAGAAGTCATCATTTACTGCCTTCTTAGGTGATTCCAATTCCTTGCTAACATGCAACTATTTTCCCTTTAAGGCATTTTATACCATGACCACTGAATCTAAAGCAACATTATCTCTCTCCTAAATTTTCTCTGAAGAGTCCAGGTGAATATCTTACTTTCACCATTGCCCTCCTGAAATTTGTTCTCAAAAGAGCAGCCAGAGTTCCTTTGGAAAACATTATCTCCTATCATGTCACTCTTCTACTAAATTCGCAATGGTTTTTCCACCTCAGTTAGCTGTAACCATGACTACTATGTCTTACATAGTAGATTGCTCTTCCTCCATACTTACCTCTTGTGATTCTCACCCCTCTCACCCCAGATCATTTTATTCCAACCACACTTGCCTTCCTTCAAAATTTCCTTGCATGCTCTTGCAGTTATTTGCATTTTCCATTTATGCTTCCATGAAAAGTCTTCCCACATGTAACTATATTGTTGGTTCTGTCATTTTCTTAAGGTTTCTATTCAATGTCATGTTATTAAAGAGGCTTCTTTTACTTTTTCCTTTCCCTCCCACCACAGCAAATACGCCCTATCCCCATTATACCAATTCATTTCTGTCCATTTTATATATGGCTCTCTGACAATTTGTTTTATTTATTTGTTCAGATATTTGTTTCTCTTTCATCAACTAGAATATAAATAAGCTCCACGGGGATAAGGAATTTGTCTATTTTAATCAATGCTATATGTTTAGCTCTGAATTCAGAACCTGGCACTTCACAAATTTTCATACCCATTCATTAGTAGTTTATGATCTGAAGACAATGTATCTGTGTGACTCAGAAGGGATGCTGAGGAGCTGCATCTGGAAGTTTCTTGAGACTCTAGTGCTTACCTATACTTGCTTTTTCCTATTTTACCATAACTTATACCCCTCTGAAAGCGTTAAATGAGTAGCCCCCTAGAAGTTTTGTGACCATTTCTAATTGCCTAGCCTGTGGTTGATGCAAAAGAATGCCACTAAACAGAAAAAGCCAGAAATAAAAAAAGAAAAAAATATATAATACATCATTTTCAACAAAAGGCTCATATTCAGAATGCATAAATCTACAAGGAAAAAGTAAATACTTCAGTAGAAAAATTGGCAAAGGACTTGATCAGGAATTTTTCATGACTGATTACACAATGGCTAATAAGTCATTTAAAACATGGTCACCTCCAATAGCTATTAGGGAAATTCAAGATACAAAAAATGCAATTTCCTACCCACCAACATCATTTCAATGAAATTTCAGAAAAGACCAAATGTATATTAAGGATATGGAGTAACCAGGATTCTCATTGATGGCTGGCAGGCAAAACATTGGTATAATCACTCAAGAACCATTGTCAGTAGCTATAAAATCTGAATCTGGTCATATTCTTTTTTTGGGTGGGGCCAGTACTGGGGATTGAACTCAGGAGCACTCGACCACTGAACCACATCCCCAACCCTATTTTGCATTTTATTTAGAGACAGGGTCTCAATGAGTTGCTTTTTGCCAACCCTGGCTCTGAACTCACAAACCTCCTGCCCTATCCTCCTGAGCCAATGGGATTGCAGGCATGTGCCAGTGCACCAGCTGGTCATATTCTTTTACCTAGCAATTTCATTCTGTCTCATATGGCCAGTAAGTAGTGAAACAGAACCCCCACACAAAAATTCATGGAAAAGCATGAAGAAGAAGGGGAAGGGTGAGGAAAGGTTGATTAATGAGTACTAAGTTACATTTACCAATAAGAAATTCTGCTGTTCCTTTCCATCCCACCTCATGTATCTGTTTAATGTTAATCTTTTCTTCCTGCTCTTCCTCCCTGCTCTGTTCTTAGTTGCTCTCATTATATCAAAGAAGACATTTGGTATTTGTTTTTTAGGGATTGGCTAGCTTCACTAAGCATAATCTGCTCTAGTGCCATCCATTTCCCTGCAAATTCTATGATTTTGTCATTTTTTAGTGCTGCATAATACTCCATGGTGTATAAATGCCACATTTTTTTTATCCATTCATCTATTGAAGGGCATCTGGGTTGATTCCACAGTCTAGCAATTGTGAATTGTGCTGCTATGAACATCGATGTAGCAGTATCCCTGTAGTACGCTCTTTTAAGGTCTTCAGGGAATAGTCCAAGAAGGGCAATAGCTGGGTCAAATGGTGGTTCCATTCCCAGCTTTCCCAGGAATCTCCATACTGCTTTCCAGATTGGCCGCACCAGTTTGCAGTCCCACCAGCAATGTACAAGAGTACCCTTTTCCCCACATCCTCTCCAGCACTTGTTGTTGTTTGACTTCATAATGGCTGCCAATCTTACTGGAGTGAGATGGTATCTTAGGGTGGTTTTGATTTGCATTTCTCTGCTAGAGATGGTGAGCATTTTTTCATGTACTTGTTGATTGATTGTATGTCCTCCTCTGAGAAGTGTCTGTTCAGGTCTTTGGATGGAAAGGGAGAGAAAAGGGAAATTGCAAGGTAATGGAGGGAGACCCTCATTGTTATACAAAATTACATATAAGAGGTTGTGAGGGGAATGGGAAAATAAACAAGGAGAGAAATGAATTACAGTGGATGGGGTAGAGAGAGAAGATGGGAGGGGAGGGAGGGGGGATAGTAGAGGATAGGAAAGGTAGCAGAATACAACAGTTACTAATAGGGCATTATGTAAAAATGTGGATGTGTAACCGATGTGATTCTGCAATCTGTATTTGGGGTAAAATTGGGAGTTCATAACCAACTTGAATCTAATGTATGAAATATGATATGTCAAGAGCTTTATAATGTTTTGAACAACCAATAAAAAATAAATTAAAAAAAAAAAGAAATTCTGCTGTTATTGCACAAAAGGTAGACTATAGGTAATAATGTGGGGTATATTTCAAAAAGCTAGAAGAAATATTGATTTTGAGTTTTAACATAAAGAAACAATAAATGTTTGAGAAATGTTTAACCTCATTTGAACTTCACACAATGAAAATATAGAAACATACATATAACTGGTACCCTATTAATATGTAAAGTTTTAATGATTTTATGTATCCATTAAAATAAATTTAATTTAAATTTTCAAAAAAAAGAAGTTACTTACAACACTATCCATAATAGTTCATACTGAAAACATCCTGAATGCCCTTTAATAGGATGGAGAGGTAAAAGTTTGAATGTTCATGTATTTGTATACTAAGCACTGATAAGAAAGTAAGCCACCGGCAAAAACATGAATTAAATATGCACAACATAATAGCAAACATCCAGGCAGAAAAGAACACATTCCACATAACTGCATTTATAACAATGTGAAAATGACAAAAAAAACTCCCTAAATTATGATGTTAAAAACAAAGGTAAAGGAAGCACAGGTGGACCTTCTGGTGAGCAGGTTTATATTATTTATTGACATTAGTATTGACTCAAAGGTGTCTCAATGCTTCAAAAATATCCATCCAGTGTGTCTTTAATGCTTATGCAATTTATGTGACTATATTTCAATAAAAGTTAAGAATTGAATTCTAAGTAAATCGCTATATTATCCAATGATCTTTGAAAATATGGTGTTTATTTTTATAAAAGCACATAGAGTATCAATGGACCAATCTATTTAATAACTAAATGTTGGGTATTCATTATTGCTATAAAAACAGTGAACATCCCTATACACACTTCCATGTGGATCTGTCTGGTTATGTTCTTATAAAATCCTAGAAGCAGAAATGTTTAACAAATGGTTAATAATTTTTCTGATTTGGATGAACAGATTGCCCACTAGCATCTAGTTGATGCTGTGAAAGATTATTCATATGCTGTGAAAGATTATTCTCATATCTCTAGGTTATCTTTGTACAATAATACAAAACCAAAGGAGGTGGGACAAATATGGAGATGCCTCCTGCTGTACTCCAGAAGTCCTGAAAGATATTTATTTGTTTTAAAGTATATTGCTTTTGGCATGAGATTTTTCCACCAAGGGTTTATTCAAGGCAACAGTGCAGGAAAATTTCCATATTTTAATCTTCTAAATAGTCTTTCATGAACAGTACTACGTTTCCATTCAAGGCAAGGAAAAATGCCTACTTTGTCTAAATCTCTGTCATTTTTTATATCATTTTTCCTTCATTAAGTCCACTACAGGCACTGATTGTCTTCCTGTTCTTTCATGCATTCTCATCCTCATCTCCGTGATTTTATAAGTTTTTTACCCTGAATCTAAATTTTCTTCTTTCTATTTTATGCCAAACCATATCTCTTCCATGTTTTGAAACCTGGCTCAAGACCTATCATTTTCAGAAAATCTTGCCAAATTTGTGCCATTTTTTTCCAGATATTCTGAACACTTGTGTTTAAATTGCTGATTTTTTTTCATTTTGGAAGTAATGGTTTAGTAGGTACCATCATAAATTTCTTCCATGCAAATCAAATGTTATACATAGGCTTTATCTTCTTGGATGTAATAAATGGTATTATGTAGGCAGAAGTAGGTTATTTATCCCTATATCCTAGACCTGTACCTAGAATATGCCATGCTAAGTAACCATGTTGAAATTATTGTTTTCTTAAAGACTAATCTTCTCAAAACATCTACTCAGGGCAATTTACAGCAAAATAATCAGAAAAATCTATTTGACTTGGGTAAAAATTATGCAATTTTAAGATTCAGTTTGGATTGTACGGAAGAGACATAGTTTGTACAGCAAATATTTTAAATTTTCACCATCTAATATGGCAGCCATTATTCACAAGTGACTATTGAGTACCTGAAATGTGGATAATCTAAATCAAGGTGGGCTGTAAAAGTGAAATACGAAACAGAGTTTAGAGGTTTAGGGGAAAAGAATACAAAATATCTCACTAATGCTATTTGTATTGAGTCTTCCTTGAAATAATATTTTGGATACAATGATGATAAACAAAATATTATTAAAATTAGTGTTGCCTGTTTTTTAATGTGCTTTGCCTGTTGACCAAATTTACTAGACAATTTAAAATTAAAACTGTGTTTAGCATTGACTTTTTTACTGAACAATACTACCATCATGAGTCGTTTTAGGATATAATTCATTATTAAAAGATAGGAATATGTTGTGAAATATGAGAGCTGAATTTGTTCCTATCCTGAAGCAGAGATTGGAGGGATTTACAGAGAAGAGGAAAGCTTGTTGAAACATGTCACAGTATACCAGAGTTAAGATGTGAAAATGTTGTGCTAAAGTTTATGGAGGCTTAGGCCTTCATGTTTTCAAAACTTTCTGAATATTTATGTTTTTTTCTTCTTGAGATATTTGAAATGCATCAGTCCCTATTTTTTTCTTTTCTAAAGTTTTTGATGATTCTGTAAAATACGTTATGTATATGCTTACATATCTGAAATCAGTAAGGGTATTTTTTGTCTTTATTGATCACAAATGGAAACTGGATTTATAAGTTTTGAAAATAAGCTTTATAATTTGTTTGTGCCTTTCTTTTAAAGTATGTCAAACCCATGAGCCCATTAATTTTGTATACAAATATAGACTATTCTATTAGATTATGAGTTCCATGATTCTCATTTTCTTTCTTATTACTTGCATTCTTCATATTATTCATATGTCAGTTCATGTATACACAAAGACCAACTTTTATAATGGCAACAGAAAAGTGTGTGTAGGAAAAGCCCACCTTCTTATCTACACACGTATTTGTTGACACAGCCTCTAATCTTTTTTGTGCCAATTCACAACATTCAGTTTATTACCCTTCCTCCTCTCACTGAGTTCATCAATGATTTCAAAAGTAATTTTAAACTATATTACTTCACTCCTTTGCTTATTTATCACAGTTGTGCACTTATCTCATGAAATATCTCCTTTGAGTTTTCATGCCTTCTATTCTTCTCATCAACTTTTCTTGATCTTCTTTATGAGCTACAAGTGATACATATATATTGATTTTTTTTCCAATCAATGCCTTTGGCCTCCCTTTTCTACTGAGGCATAGATTGATACATACAATTGACTGCTAAGGTGAAGCTGAAACTCATTTAGAAATGAGTGTGTCCAAACCTGAACTCATCTTTTCACTGATGATACCTTGCATCCAATTTTCCAAGTCAGAGTGCTGCAAACAATTTTATTCCACCCTCTTCCTTACATACTAATATAAATGTTGCTCCAAAGTCCTGTCATCTGACACTTCTAGCTCTTTAAAATTTTGAATTCTCATTTCCTACTTTCTATTCATTTCCTCTGCCACACTAGTAAAGACCTTTATTACCTCCTTCTTAGAGCACTGCTATAATTTCCCTATCAAAAAATATATCATTCTGCCTCCAATATATTGTCTATGCTTCTTCTTTACAACATGAAAATCCAATCATCTTTTTACCTCATTAAATTTCTCCTGTACTTCCCTGTCATCCAGGTAGAATGTCTCAAAGTAGAACAGATCATCATCATTAGAATCCCTAGATTAGAAATGGTAGAGATAATCTGGGAATCTTCAATTGGATAAATTCTCAAGGTATAGCACAGAACACACACATCATAGGAAGAAAGCTACTCATGCAGTTGCAAAGTATTTATACATTGCCCTTTGTTATCTATTAAGTTTATTTTTTTCTAGTATTTTCCATTATTTGTTCCAGGATTAGTGAAGTGATTAATAGAGACCATTTCTCTCACAAATTTATTTTTTTGTACAAATGTAACCTTCGGCATGAGATTTCTTTCCACATTTATTTCCTGATATTTATTCATTCCTCAATTCAATCATTTAGCATTGATAAATCATTTTGAATCTCTATGCTATCAGTGGCTAGTAAGCCTTAAGCATCCAGCACAGGTCTGTACAAAAGTGCCCAAACTCACCTCCCACACATCCACCTCATGTCACTCTTGCTTTATTTTCTTACTTTCTTATTCACGTTCCTTCCTCCTTTCTATTACCAAATGTTAGCTCACTGAATGCAGGGATTTTGTTTTTTACTTGATTCCCTTTACTTAGAACAATAGATGACATAAATGTGTTGCCTTACTACCTCAGTTAAAATTTTAATGCTAGAAATCAGTAGATAATAAATTTCAAATTTCCATGATGTACAAAGAAACAAACTCTGGCCGAAAAACACTGGGATTCAGGAGTACTGTGTTGTAAGCCCAAGTTTTTTTGTTTGTTTAATTAATCTGCAGTTTGAGCACATCTTTTAATGCCTCTAGCTCTGAGGGTTCTCAGCAAGAAAACAAGAGGCTTTGGAATGGTTGAATGTACCTTAACCCTGACTGGACTTTTCTATTAGATGTGGGTTAAAACTCACTAGCCTGTTATGAATGTGAGGCCTCAGCTCAGTAGGTTCAAGGTCCTTCCAAGTGCTTTTCATGAGCAGCCAGGTTGAAATCCTTTGCAACAGGCAAAGATGATTATGAACTCTTGGTGTTCTCAATCTATCCTCTGTGACCAGACTTTTCAAGTGCAAAGAATGACATTTATTAGACCTTCTATGCACACATGGAACAGTTAAGTGTTTTTTTCACATTGCATCATTGTTTCTGATTAAAAAAAATATATATGTCTTTTGCTTTAACTAGAAGTCTGATTGGAGGCATTTGAGCCTGGCAAAATATCATATCAGTCACTTCTGGGAAGCAAAACAAAAGTACTAACGCGAACCATATCAAATGTGTTTTGTTCTGATTTCTCCAAACACATATTTTCCCATCTTTCGCCACGCTGAGAACAGCATGCTCCTGGACACCTTTCAGAATCTCTGTCCTTCTACTTTCACTGGACCAATGAATTCCATGGACATGGTATTTATGAATTAGATGTCCTGAGAAAAGATAAAGTGGTGATGACTCAGATACCAGAGTGTTGGTTGATCTTTATCTCTAACCTTGGTTCTGTACCTAGAGAATAAGCCTATGAACTGAAACTGGGGAATAAGGAAAGACAAAGAAAAGGAAAGCATGAGACTAAGTTAGAATTGTGATATATAATTGGTAAGATGGCCCAGGGGAGAGCCTGAGTTATTTTGCATGAATCTTTTTTTTTTAAAGGTACCAGAGATTGAACTCAGGGACACTCACCAACAAACCACATCCCCAGCCCTATTTTGTATTTTATTTAGAGATAGGCTCTCACTGAATTGCTTAGTGCTTCACTTTTGCTGCGGCTGGCTTTGAACTCGTGATCCACCTGCTTTAGCTTCCCAAGCCACTGGGATTATAGGCATGCACCACCACAGCTGGCTTCATGAGTCATTTTAAATATCTAAAGAGGTCAATAAAAACAACAACAACAAAGAAGCACTGTATTTGGTCAATCAAAACAAAAAAGTCCACAATCCTTACAAGATATTCAAAATTTTCTATTTGAAATAGACTATTTGATCTCAGTCTCTTTGTTCAACCTCTTAACCTTTTCATTGTCTCCTAACATTGGAGCAAATTGATAAGCATACTTATTAGTCCCCACAGAGCAAAAATTACTTTGCTTTTACTTATGCCATGCCCACTCTCTGGAATCCCCATCTCTCTAATGTCTCAGGATGATATATTAGCTTTGCTGGAAGGTCAAATGCAAACCTTCAATCACATACCAGATACCTCTAAACCCTTCTCCAGATGGCAAGAACTCCTCCTGGTCACTAAATATGCAATATACTCTCTGCTTTCGAATAGGTAGGCTTATTCTCTCACATGTGTTATGACAATTATATTTGTACATATATTCTGCCTTTACTCACACTCCAAGTTCTAACAAGGTAGATTTTGTGTCTGACTCACATCTGTGGCTGCCTCAGTGCCTAATACAGCATTTTATATCAGCTGGGAACTCAAAATATATTTATTGATATACAAAGATGAAAATAAATATTAGTTTTCAAAGTTAATGTTTTTATTTTATAAAAGGGATAATATTAACACTTGGAAAATTATTAGCAGTCTCAGGAACTGTTGCCTACAGAGTAAATTGACGATGCAGAACACACGTATACAAAACATCGACAAAATAGTAAATCTAGTTAATATTGATTATGCCCCAACTTCTGTCCTAGGAGTTTTACATATATGATTTGTTTTAGTCAGCTTTCTTTGCTGCTGTGAGTAAAGGATCTGACCAGAACAATTTTAGGGAAAGAAAAGTTTATTTGAGGGCTCACGGTTTCAGAGGTCTTCATCCATAGACAGTTGGCTCCATTACTGGCTCAAGGTGAGGCCAGAACATCATGGCAGAAGAGTGTGGCTGAGGGAAGAAGCTCACATCATCAGAAAGCAGCTCACATCAGGAAGCAGAGAAAGACTCCACTTGCCAAATACAAATATATACCCTATAGCCACGCCCCCAATGAACCTTTTCCTCCAGCCACACCCCACCTGCTTCCAGTTACCACTCAGTTCATCCCATCAGAGATTAATTCACTCATTAGGTTAAGACTCTTACAACCCAATCCTTTCTCCTCTGAAACTTCTTGCATTGTCTCACATGTGAGTTTCGGGGAATACCACATCTAAACCATAACATTATTTTTTCAAACTTCAGAATCTCATAAGGGAGATATTCTCTCTTCTTTGAACATAGGAAAATTGAAGCTAAAAGAAGTTAATTGTCTAGGTAATTAGGCCATGAAAATTGTCTTTTTAATTCCCAAACATTTGCTTTTTCTACTACGCTCTGCTTTTAACATAGATGATAAAATTTAAAGGGTTAACATTCTTCAAATTGGTGAAAAACTTCCTTAAATCTCTAAGGCCTTTAAAGATTACTATCTATCACTGAGAACAAAAGATATAAAATAGGTTGAGTTCTCTATCTTATATAATGGTTCATTTTCAGTATTTTATTTAATCTTTTCATATTTTGAAATAAACATAATTATTGCTATAGCTAATATTGGGAATATGAAGAGCTTATTTTAAATTAATTAATTAATTATTCCAATTTGTTATATATGATAGTAGAATACATTACAATTCATATTACACAATAGAGCACAATTTTTCATATTTCTGGTTGTATACAAAGTATATTCACACTATTCATGTCTTCATACATGTACTTAGGGTAATGATGTCCATCTCATTTTACCATCTTTTCTAGTCCTATCTCCCTCCTTTCCCCTGCCATCCCTTTGCCCTATCTAGAGTTCATCTAATCCTGCCATGCTTTCCCTCCCAACCCAACTATGAATTAGCCTCCTAATATCAGAGAAACATTCGACATTTGGTATTTTAGGATTGGCTAACTTTAGTCAGCATTATATTCTCCAAATCCATCCATTTACTTGTAAAGGCCATGATTTTACTCTCTTTTATTTCTGAGTAATATTCCATTTTGTATATGTACCACAGTTTCTTTATCCTTTCATCCACTGAAAGGCATCTAGTTTGGTTTCACAGTTTAGCTATTGTGAATTATGCTGCTATAAACATTCACATGGCTGCATCCCTGTAGTATGCTGTTTTTAAGTCTTTTTGTATAGACTGGGAAAACTGGGAATGCACCATAATATTGGCACCAAAATAGACCTGTAGACCAGTTGCGTCAAATGGTGGTTCCATTCCCAGTTTTCCAAGGAATCTCCATACTGCTTTCCAGATTGGCTGCACCAATTTGCAGTCCCACCAGCAATGAATGAGTGTACCTTTTCCCCCACATCCACACAAACACTTATTGTTGCTTATATTCTTCATAGCTGCCATTCTGACTGGAGTGAGATGCAATCTTAGAGTAGTTTTGATTTGCATTTCTCTAATTGCTAGAGATGTTGAAAATTTTTTCACATATTTGTTGATTGATTATATATTGTATATCTTCTTCTGAGAAGTGTCTGTTCAGCTCCTTAGCCCATTTATTGATTTTTTTTTTTTTTTGGTGTTAAGGTTTTTGAGTGCTTTATATATCCTAGAGATTAGTGCTCTATCTGATGTGCTTGTGGTAAAGATTTGTTCCCATTCTGTAGGCTCTTTATTATGATTGTTTCTCTTCCTGAGAAGAAGCTTTTTAGTTTGAATCCATCCCATTTATTGACTCTTGGTTTTAATAATTGTGCTACAGGAGTCTTATTAAGGAATTTGGGGCCTAATCTTACATGATAGAGATTTGGGCCTGCTTTTTCTTCCATTAGGTGTAGGTCTCTGGTTTAATTCCTAAGTCCTTTACCCACATTGAGTTGAGTTTTGTGCATGGTGGGAGATAGTTTTAATTTTATTTCCATGTGGATTTCCAGTTTTCCCAGCACCATTTGTTGAAGAGACTATCCTTTCTCCAATATATGTTTTTGGCACATTTGTCTAATATGAGATAACTATAATTATGTGGGTTTGTCTCTGTGTCCTCTATTCTGTACCATTGGTCTACAGGTCTATTTTGGTGCCAATATTATGGTGCTTTTGTTACTATTGCTCTGTTGTATAGTTTAAGGTCTGGAATAGTGATACCACCAGCTTTATTCTTCTTGTTAAGGACTTCTTTGGCTCTTCTGGGTCTCTTATTTTTCCAGATGAAATTCATGATTGCTTTTTCTATTTCTATGAGGAATGCCATTTGGGATTTTGATTGGGATTGTATTGAGGCTGCATAGTAACTTAATGAAAGAGGTGAAAGACCTGTATAATGAAAACTACAGAATGCTAAAAAAAGAAATTAAAGAAGACCTTAGAAGATGGAAAGAAATACTTTGTTCTTGGATAGGCAGAATTCATATTATCAAAATGACTATACTACCAAAAGAACTACACAGATTCCATGCAATCCTAATCAAAATCCCAATGAACAGCTTATTAAGAAATAATAACAACATATTATCAACATATTATCAAAAAGATGATTTCTCACTAAACAACATTTCTTCATTTTGTTTGCATAATTTTGTCATATCCAGACATAATTTTTTTCATTTTTATTTTAAAATGCAATCAAATAAAAAGGTAATTATTTGGATGGTATGTGGCTAACCAAAACTTTCCCAGAATCTAGTTCCCTTATTAAATAATTTATGTCATTAATTTTAAACATCTAAGTCAGGTAATTGGGGTATGAAAAAAATAATTTTGGATTTAATTTGATAGCTCTTGCTCCACTTTAATATCCTTGAGAACTGTGGATCATCAGTATTTTGTTCATGTTAATCCAAAGACATCCTAAGATTGATTGACACACTAAAATTGCAATGATTTGATATTGACTTAGCTGAATTTATATATGCCATTTTTCTCTTTATATTGATTCAATCATCCATGACAAATGTTTTTATAGAAAGGTAAAATAAAAAAATATTTGTAGAAAGTAGTTTTGCAAGTTTTTAAAATATTAACCAAGAAGTCTATTTTTTTAAAAAAAATTGAGAGTAACATTATTGTGGAGGAAGAGAAAGTGACCCAATCTGAGCATGTGACTCATTTTGCTATTTCTGATTTTTGTCACAATTTGAAAGAATCACTTGAGTATTGCAATTTGTAAGATTGTGTTCATACAGTGTGCAAATACACTGAGGCATATTGTTAGCTTCAAATTACTTTTGGAGCCAGTGAAGATAGGAAAAGTAGGCACTATGTAAGAATTTGCCAACACAAGCTTTTCAAATAACTTTTAAAACTTATATGTTTATCAATTTCTGAGAATAACAACTCTGAAATGAAAATGACAAACAGAATCTGGTCCTCAGAGGACAACGTGCTCTGGAGAAGCCTCTGCACTGGAGGGGCACCAACTCTGAAGAAGGTGAATTCACAGTTTGTTGAGAACGGACCAACATCTGTAATTGTTCTCAATCAAGATCAGTCAGCACTGACATGTAGCTGGCACCACCATTAGATGCAAATTTTATACACGGTGCCCTTTCAAAGAGACATAAAAATATATATCTACCCAGTTCAGGAAACCGTCTTTAAAATTGGTCAAAAAGTAATGGTCCCTCTAGGATCTGGGGAAAAAAGCAAAGTGAAATAATGTATTTTGTTCCAACCACCCTCCACTCAGAAATAAAACTATAGCACTATAAATGGGTCCACTGGGTAAGCAGATATATTCCTCAGTATTTTTTTTCCATTTATTACATGAGTTTCATTCCTTCAAAACTTAATGATCTGTGCTGTTTCATGCATACTGCAGCTACCTCAGAAATAAAATATTGTGCTTTGACCTTTATAGAACACTAAGCATTTACAATAATAGTTAAGCCTGTTAGTCTTTGAGTAATTTTCTCTATTTTCATATTAAATATTCCAAATGATTTTATATAATTAAGTTTGATATTAAAATTCATAAATATTTTATTTAATTCAATATTTTCATAAAGATGCCTAATAGAAATTGTTATACTCTTCAAAACATGTGTGTGTGTGTGTGTGTGTGTGTGTGTGTGTATTCTGGTTCTGTTTCACACATTTTCTAGTCTTTTCACTTCTCAAGTACAGAAACTGGAGACAGCTTTCTTCCTTAGTTGTATAAATTACAAATAACCAATTCTTAATTAAAGAATCAGACAATGTAACAGTGCTGCAATTAAACAGAAAGCATTCATCTATACTTTTTAAAAAATCAAGTTTATTCTTTGAGCCAGTCAAATGGGAATTTGGGTAACAGTAGTGAATGAGCTAGTATTAAAACTATATATATTCTCATAATATGTTCTCTTGGCAGGTGGAAAACCAGCTGGTCCTCATATTTACCCAGAATTCCTTTGTCATACATTTTATTCAGAAATGTATAAAAGCTTCTTCACAGCATGGGAAATAGTTAAGAGTGTGAAGAGAGAGCCAACAGAATGGGAGAAAATCATCACCACCTGCTCCTTAGATAGGGCATTAATATCCAAAATATAAAAAGAACTCAACAAAATTAACACCAAAACAAATAAACAAACAAAATAACCCAGTTATTAAAAGGGCAAAGAACTAAACAGACACTTCTCAAAAGAAGAAATACAAATGGTCAACAAATATATGAAAAAAATGTTTAACACCTCTAGCAACTAGAGCAATGCAAATTAAAACTACATGAGAATTCATCTGACTCCGGTCAGAATGGCAATTATCAAAAATACAAGTAATAAAAAATGCTGGCAAGGATATGGGGAAAAGGATACAATCATACATTGTTGGTAAGACTGCAAATTGGTTCAACCACTCTGGAAAGCAGTATGAAGATTCCTCAAAAAACTAGCAATAGAACCACCTTATGACCCAGCAGTCTCACTCCTCAGTATATATCCAAAGAATTTTAAATTAGCTCACTACAGAGATGCAGCCACATCAATGTTTATAGCAGCTCAGTACATAGTAGATAAGCTACTAAACCAACCTAGATGCCCTTCAACAGATGAATGGATGAAGAAATTGTGGTATATATTCACAATAGGGTATTACTCAGCCATAAAGAAGAACAGCTTTATTGCATTTGCAGGTAAAAGGATAGAACTAGACAGTATCATGCTAAGTGAAATAAGCCAATCACAAAATCTCTCATATATAGAAGTTTTCTCTGATATGTAGAAGCTAATCAAAAAGGGGGAAGGGATTAAAAAATAATAGAAGAAAGATCAAAGGGTAATGAAGGGAAGGGAGGAGGGATGGAATAAGGAAAGACTGTGGAATGAATCTGACCTAATATTTTTATGTACACACATAAATATACCACCATGAATCTCACCATCATGTACATAAAAAAGACACTAAATTAAAAAAAAAAAAAAAACTATGAGTAAATCGCAGAAAGATCCGCAGAGTAGAGGTAAGGGAACAGGGGGAAGGAGGAGGAGAGGGAAATGGGAAGTACTTGGGACTGAATTAGAACAAATTATATTCCACGCTTTTACAATGATGTCAAAATGCATCCTACTGTCATTTATATCTAAAAAGAACCAAGAAAAAAAAACAGTGAATTCCAGCCTAATTGTTTATACTTTCGATGTAGTTTTTCATCATCTTTCCCATAGTGAATTTCTTTTCTTTTTCAGGTTTTGCCTTTTAGTTTTTGCATTTTTAAAATTATTTTTATCGGTGCCTTATAATTCTACACCACAGTGAATATATTATGCCATATTTGTGCATGCACAAAGCATCATTTCATCAGTCTCATTGTGTAGTATCTTCCCTTTTTCTGCCTTCCTCTTTTCCTCTAATATACTTGCTCTACTCTACCAATCCCCTTCTATTATTATTTTAATTAGTGCATTATAATTATATACATAATTATGTATAAACACAATTACATGTGTATATATACATATTATAAATATATGTGTGTGCATATGTGTGTGTGTGTGTCCATGTAGTATATCTGTACATGGACATAATTTGTAGATATTTTCCCTTCTGGACTTCCCTATGCTAATCCCCTTCCTTTACTCTAATAGTATCCCTTCTCTTTTCATAAGAAGATCCTTTTCTTTAAATTCCTCTTTTACTCTCTATCTTCCACATTTGAAAGCAAACATTCAACTCTTAACTTTCTGGGTCTAGCTTATGTCACTTAGCATAGTGTTCTCTAGTTCCATCCATTTGCCAGCAAATGGCATAATTTCATTCTTCTTTATGGCTGAGTAAAACTCCATTGTGTTTATATACCACCATTTTCTTAATCCATTTTTCTGTTGAGGGACACCTAAACTGGTTCCAAACCTTGGCTATTATGAATCCTGCTGCTATAAACATGGGTATGCATGTATCATTACAGTATGCTGAGTTTAGTTCTTTTGGATAAATACCAAGAAATGAGGTAGCTGAGCCGTATGTTAGTTCTGACTTCCTTAATAAGACTTCTAAAATCTCAAGGAATAAAAGAATCAATAAGTGGGACAGCATCAAATTAAAAAGTTTCTGCACAGCAAAGGAATGAAGAGCATGAAAAGAGGGTCTACAGAATGTGCAAAATCTTTTCTAGCAGCTCTTTTCATAAGGGAAATATTCAGAATATATAAACAACTAAAAACCTTAACAACAATAACAAAAAAACCCCAAATAACCCCCCAAATAAACCTTCAAGTGATCTAAATAGACATTTTCCAAAAGAAGAAATACATATGGCCAAAATATATGAAAAATGTTCAACATCCTTACCAATAAAGGAAACACAAATCAGAACTACAGTGAGAGTTCATTTTACTCCAGATAGAATGAATGAGAATGCAAATAATAATTGTGGCCAAAATGTCGGGGGGAGGTATATTTCTACATTGGTGAGACTACAAATTAGTGATTAGGAAAAGAATAGGAGAGAGTGCTCCTAGGAAAATAACATAATATTGAACCTGTTTTCTCTTTCTTTTTTTTTTTTTTCGGTCATTTGTGTATAAGTATATAAAAAGTCACAATTATAAGCAGATTAAGAGATATTTTTCAATCCTATTCAAATTAGCATTAATGAATTTCACAGAATTATTCATAGATTACAAAAAGTTAACCAGAAAAGGCTCTTTGGAAAACCTTATAATCATCAGTGGAATAAGAGAAAGAAGGGGGTGGTAAGGACAATAAAATTTCAGAGGATAGTAACTAATCTTTACCCATGAGGTGGGGTTACCTGCGAAAGGACAGAAAGAAAGATTGAGGGGAAATTCCTTGAGAGGATTGACTGCAGCCTCCAGTCACTTTGTACTCCTGTGCAAATGTTTGTGAGGTACAGAGGTGGACATAAAGGGCCTTGGTGACCATGTGATTAACCAGTGTACCCTGTGTTCATTGTACCCTGTGGAACCATCTGATCCTCGCACTTTCCATGTAACAAAACCCTGCAGTTGGAACAGCCTTAAATGTCATTTTTTTTCTGAACTCATGAGTTCAATGAAAGCATTCCTTCTAAAATATGCCTCTGCTACCTGGTAACATATCTACTTTAATAAGAAAAGAAAAAAAAAAATTGCTGGGAAATCTCCCTCATTCTCTTCTAGGCTGAAGATGATCAATCCCTTCCCTGTTATCTTGGGAAAATGGCTTCTTGATCCTTTTTCAGGCACACTTGAGTTCCTCTCCTAGCTCAAATTTTGTGCTCTCTGCTTCAACTTCTTCATTTTGCTTTTGTATGGTTGTCTTAGAAATGCTCTCTGCAAATGGCAGAGTCTATTTTTACCAGAACAGCAGAAACCAGGATTGGAAAATAAAAGGAAGTTTATTTATCTTATGTGTACTCTCTGGCCACAAAGGACTCAGGTTTTTCTCTTCTTAAACAAACAGACAGAGAGAGAGAGAAAGGGGTTGGGAATGGGGAAAGGGAAGGCCCCAGTAATTTTGAATTACAAAGTCATTTTATTTTTTTCTCCACTTGTAATTCACTACTTTCAGGAAGCCAGAAAAGCTTACACTATCATATTAATAAATTAATATCACAATCACTTCTAAAAATATTCGAAAATATGAACCAAATATGGAATTTATAGGCATCAATATTTTATTAATTTTTTAAACATTTTTGTTTGATATTAAATGGAAAACAATTTAGATATCCAAGATTGAAATAGTAAAATCATGGTCCAAACTTTTTGTAAAGCATTATAAATCCAGGAGTGGAAAAATTCTTATAACACCTCAACGCTAAGAATAATGGCAAAATATCAATGTCTGCCATGGTCATTGTATAAAATTCTAATGTGAAAGTGAAAGCAAAACTTTACAAACCCTAAGATAAATCTAATGAATAAAAAATCACCAGCCTGACAAATGTATCTAAAAATTGTATAATTTTTTGAGGTCAAATAAATTTATAGCAGCCTTGGGGTTCCTAAAATCCTGGGACCTAACATGTAATAAAGTACAAGATATTTTGGCTTCAAAATTAAAATAGCAGAAGAGTTTCATTTATTATATCACTTTTTATTTCCTATGCTTTTTTGTAAAATTAACAAAATTTTTATAATTTAAAGATGGACAAAGGCTACTTTTATGGCAGTTTTGCGAACTAGATCAAATGAAAAATTTCTTGCTATCCAACTCCGGGAAAATGCTGGAAATAGCATATTAATATGGATTTAAAAATTCGTAGGTCAGTCTGAAATGGAAATTACTGGTGGTCAAAATCAAAGAGGAAAATGGAAAACAGACCAGCTAGTTAAAGTGGATGTCTAATTGTCCTGAGGGTGAATTGTTATTAAAGAGGAATGACCAAGCCAATTGGGTTTTAATTACTGTACAAAGAGAAGAGTTGAGGCTTTGTGGTGACAAGAAGCAAGGAGACTAACTTCCTCACCCAGCATGGACAATCAAAGGCTACAATTTAAAGTATGAACAAGTTAACCTGCTCACAGTCAAAGAGTGGTAATAGAAAACTGGTCAGATTTTTGTACTCTGGCATAGGAAAATAATAATCTGGAGAATTCATAACTTTTTTTCATTTTCCTTCACATTGGCTTGAAGGTGTGATTTGCTGATTTAATAATAGGATATCTATGAAAGAGGCAAAGTCCTGATAGTTTAGTATTTGCTGATTTCTGTGATTACAAATAACAACACCATGGCCGATTACAAGTAACCAACATGATAACCACTGTGATATTGTGAGCAAGGAATTGGTGAGATGTGGAAAATTAGCTGTGTGTGCTAGCTCAATACAACATCCCACTGGTTTAAAAAATGAACTGACATCACTTCAATAATCCAGAAATAATAATATTGCAAAAGGCTACCTCTTCTATAAAGTAATAAACTTGAAAGTAATAAAAACCTGCTAGCACATTGTAATATATTTATTGTCTATTGTCCTTTGACTCTGCGACTTACAACAGAAAAATTCTTTCTGAAAATTTTTGTGCATACCCTTGGCCTCATTAGTTTTCATATTCAACTGTATGCTACTTACATGGTTTGGGAAGCTCTAATAAGAAAAGTTAATAACAATGAATTGCTTTGGGAACTCATAATTCCTTTGGTACATCTTACAAAAAATATAAAATTGATTTGAAGAAGTGACTCTCAACCTGATTTTCATCCACTGAAAAATAATGAACTCAAAAAATGAAATTTAAAATACACAGTGAATCTAATATATAAATCAATAATTGCAGAAACAAAAGTGAGCAGTACTAGACTCTCAACGACTGTAAGATTTGTGTATGTGTGTTTCTTTGTGTTTGTGTATGTAGAAGTCTAAGTGTGAATCTCTATCTTTAGTACTGGTAGGACTATTTGTGCTTTCTAAATTTCCCTTAATGAGTTTTAAGGATATATTTTTGTCTAGGAATATCTTGCTTTCATACAATTTTCAAATTTATTTATAAAAATCTGTTTTTGAATTCCACATTACTTTTTTGTTAATTCCATTGGTAATTTGAAGACTGCTTAATTGTCTCTCATTTCTTTTTTTGTTATATTATCAATGCTGCTAGAGCTGTGAACTTATTTTCAAAAAACATGTGTTATTATGTTAATTTAAATGTTGTTTCTTAATTTCTTCCTGTATCTTTATTTTCTTAGTAATAAAGATTTCTAAGTAATAAGGATTTTCTTTGGATTCAAATATTAGATTTTAAAAATTTCCTTGTAATGGAGGTAAGTCACTGACTCATTATTTTCTTAATCCAAGTATGGAAGTCTAAATCTATATTTATTTATTATCACATTTGTTTCATTCTACTAATGTGAATGTTTTTAGCAAATGGAATACCAAACACTATTTGATTTATAAACCTAATATATGCTTGAGTCAGACAAGAATAGCATGGGAAATGAATGTTTAGATATGAAATTTTACCTCTGAATACTAGTGCAAAAAAAATGTTCATTACAATCCAAACAAACTGTAGAATATTTTTTAAAAATAACATGTAAATATGTTGCATTCATACCAGAAAAAAAATAGTGTGATTCAACAAATGTAATATATTATGTCATTCTATAATAAAGAATAAAAAAAACCCATGATCAACTCAGGAGTACTATGAATGAGTGAGCTCTGGCTGTTTGCCTGATCTTCCCTATATATAGGAGAGAGACGACTCTGATATTTGACAGCAGAAATTTCTACTTTAGATCGCAAAATCTAAACATTGTTTTCCCATTAGGTAGAAAAGGGGATATGGAAATAAGATACTGAATTCAACTAAAAGATTACCATTTCATACAACTGTGTCTACCTACCTTTAATGCAATCATTTTTTCATTGAAGTGAATTCTGTGGTTTTACTTACTAACTATTAAATTTATAACAGGAAAATACACGTTGGAATTTATTTATTATGAAAGATAATATTACTTTTTAATTAATATTTATGCATGTATGTACTTATTTATTAAAGGAAAAAAATGAAGAGCAATCTTATAATGCAGTATTAAATATATTCATCAAAGGGATTCATTATTGGCAAAGTATCTCTAAAATGAATATAATTTTGATATTCAGTAATTTATTTCTTATTGGAAAATAGAATCTCATCTATTACACATGTGTACATACATGTTTTAAAAATATTTTAGTTCTTTATTGGCAATTCATTGATAATTCCTGTGATTAAAAATAATAAAACTATGCTGGGCTTGGTGGTGCTCACCTGTAATCTCAGCAACTTGGGAGGCTGAGGCAGGATAACCTCAACTTCAAGGCCAGCCCCAGCAACTTAGTAAGTTCCTAAGAAACCTGTCTCAAAATAACTTTAACCCATTATCATATACATGCACAAGGATGGGGTCCTAATTAAAAATGGATTATGCTGTCATGTATAACTAAAAAGAACCAATAAAAAGTAAATTTAAAAGGCTGAGGATGTGACTCAGTGGTTAAGCACACGGTGGGTTCAATCCCTGGTACTACCTACCCCCCCCAAAAAAAAATAACAACACACTATGTCTGATTTGAAGAGACCAATGTGATGTTGTGAGCAAGGAATTGAGGAAAGATAAGGATAATTGGTGTGACTCGAGTGTATGTGGTCTATATGTATATATAAAAAATGTATGTGATATGATGTGCATGTGTTGCACATGTTGTAAATGTGTTGTGTACCTCAGATCACTTGCTCAAATTTCCCTTTGAATATCACACAGAATGATTTCATCCAATTTTCAAATTTATTTGTACAAAACCAATTTTGAATTATATATAACTTATCAATAATTTATTCAGATACCTATTTATATTAATGAAAGACATTTTATCTAGTAGCACTTATGAGAATACTTACAAGACACACAGTCCTTGAATATGTAATATAATGTCAATACAGTTCCCCTCATTCTTAAGTCTGAGTGGTTCTCTTCCAAGCCTCACTTGTGTGTTATTAATTACTGACTTGCACAATATACATTAACACCAAACAACCATTCAAATTGAGGGTTCTTATTCTAGAAAATTAAATAGCTCAATTTTTACCATTTGCATACAATAATGTAAATTAATATAATGAAATATTAAAGTATTAATTAATATTAATATAAATATTAATATATTGATATTTTAAAAATTATTAATATTTAAAAATATTAATATATTAAATATTAAAGTATTAATTAATACTTTAAATTACCATTAAAATGTATGGACCATATATTTGGAAATATTCTCTGTGTTCCTCTTACTGAACTGGCCTCTCATTGTAGAGGAAAGCATAATTAGAAAGCAAAGTTAGTAAGGGGAACTTCCCAAGTTTAACTTTACTGGTCAAAAGCAGCTTGCCTGGTCTTCTTCTGCTATTTAATAAGGGTAACTCTTTTCCAGACGAAGAATTATTACAGATCATTAAGATGAAAATATCTCACAGCTGACGTAGAATAGAAGCCAAAGAAAATAAGTTAAAACTGCAGATTCACTGTGTTCCCTGAATGTAGAATAAAACCCGAACCATGAACTAACAAACTCTAAATAATAAAGGGAGGGATCCTCCCCACTGCAGTATTCAACATCAGTTTCTCAGCATGATTAATCTGAACAGCACAGTCTGACCACGAATAAAATGCCAAGAGTTAGAATATTTCAAAATAGCTGCCTGGGCACCATGGGCTGACACATGGGGAGTCTTCACAAGTAGCCTAGGGTCATTGGAAATCCCTTCTCAGAGGAACATCCCAGGAGAGGACATTGCAGGTATTGTCTGTGGGGTTCTTCTCTGCCTGTTGCGCTTCTCTGGGAACTGGGTCAGCCCCGAGTGCCTTTCTGTTTGAAGCTGACCACGTGCTGCGTGACTGATGGGATCTATTTTCAGCTGTTTCCAGATATGGCAGGAAGAGTAGTTTCCACTCTGTGTTTCCAGTTCTTCTTGTATGGAAGCTGAAACACTAACTTTTCTCTGATTTTTTTCCTTATTTCCTTCTTCCTTTCTTCCTCTTTTCTCAAAACATGTGGAAGCAAGTTCTGAGGTTCATTTTATTTCTCTAGCTCCTCCCAATACCATCTTCTCTCAGAAATCATTATTTCTCCCCCACACTCCCACTTTGACTTTCTAGACTGAAAACCTTACAAGGCACAAGGTCAGAGGTTTACCTTTAGTATGCACAGGGAAGTCTATTTCAACAGCTATCTCTAGCCAGATAATAAGGTTCTTTTAGAAGGAAATACTTGAACTCTATATATGAAAATTTTAAAACACAGTATATATATACACACATATACATTTTCTGCTTCTTGTTTTTTTAATAACAAAACCTGATGTTTCAAATGTGTTTCTAGAACTATTCAAGATATATTCCAAGATTTGTTTGAGACAGAGTCTCACTAAGTTGGTAAGACTGTCCTTGAACTTGCAATCTTCCTACCTCAGTATTTCTGTGGAAGATTGTCTCCAATTCTCACTAAATTTTCTAATAACTGTGTTTTCTTGGGCTCATCCCTGGTTTGTATCAGATATCAAACTTATTTTACTTCATTTGTTAAGCAAATGATATATCTGATTTATGTGACCTTCCTTAAAAACTTCAGCATCTGTGTTGTGTGACACATTTCACCCATTATTGTTGTCTGGTCTGTGAAGAATTAAAGGTTTTGTAATTCATCCCTCAAATTCTGGGAGGGCCTGGCTAGAAGCAGAATTTGGTAGAGTTGCCAAGACAACACCAACCTCTCCTGAGAGCAAGAGGCCAAATAGAGAAAGCACTCAAAGGCTGCCTTGAAAACCTGGAGGTGGAGGCTGACAGAAAATTTTATTTTTTTGAGATTCTGACCGCAGCAGTAAACTGCAACATGTATTTAATTTTCTTTTTGATGAATTATTTCCATCTCATCCTGAGATTCTTGTTTCTACTTTGTTCATTCCCCTATATTTTCCATCATTAATTTGACCTTTTTACTGCCTAGCTTGCCCTTTTGTTTCTTATAAAAGAACATTTAAATTTTTTCACATGGATCACTTGGAAAAAGCCAAAACCATACACTTTCATTCTTATACCAAGTAATATCTTAAAATGCATCTTAAAATAAATATGCCACCATAGGTTAAAATTCACTTTAGAGATAAATATGAAGTTTGCAATAAAGAAGAAAACTCTAGACTTGTCAACATGTTTAAAATTCAAGTTAAAAAATAAACAAAACAGGCCAGATGTGGTTGTACATGCCTGTAATCCCAGAGACTCAAAAGACTGAGGCAGGAAGATTGCAAGTTCAAGGACAGTCTTAGCAACTTAGTGAGATCCTGTCTCAAAAAGGTCTGGGGATATAGTTCAGTGGTAAAGTGTCCCTGAGTTCAATCCCCAGTGCCCAAATTTATTAAATCTTACTTTAATTAAAATAAATATAATGAAATAAATATAGTTCAGTTTATGATTCTACAGATATAATTCTAACCAAAGTCCTAATTACAAATAAATATCTTTAAAAATTACAGTCTATTTCTAGTACTACAATTACTAATGGAAAAATAATACTTTGCAGGATCAAAATGATACTGATTGATTTCATGTAAATGTTTTCAAAGAGGCATGATAAGAAATAGAGGCTTTACCAATTTGTGTTCAATACTGTCTTCTAAACAACAAAGATTTTATAGATCTTTATGGGAATTGCTTATTCCATAGTGACTCATTTATAAAAATAAAAGGATTAATATTATTTTCTTCTTTCAACTATTTTTATAACTCAATGTAAACTCAGAAAAGACGGACATAGCATAAGCTGTAGTTACTAACCTTTAAAATGTTCTCATAATGCACCAATAACCAATTTCCTTCTCCAACGTTCTTCCCGTAAATTAAAAGTAGTGGAGTCAAAGTGACCTTTATTCTGACTGTAATTACATATTTCTCACACCAGCCTACGTAGATATGCCCTGTCTCCCTTACTGCAATATCTTCTTTTTAATCTTTAAACTGCCTTCTTAATTTCAAGGAATGGAGGGGGAAATTATTTAATGGACCACAGACTTTTCCCTAAGATTGGATACAAGACACAACAGAGTAAAACACAAGGCAAATTTGCTGAAGTACATAGTGCTTATAAAACCAAGCTCTTGTTCTATGTGACATACCTCATTCATTTAACAGTGATCCAATAAGTTAAAAGGGCTCACACTTTATTGAAGTAAAAACTTTTCAGAATTACTTAATTTGGTAGTCCCATCACTTTAATATTTAAGGCAATATGTCACTATTTGATAAAACTGAAATTTACACCTTTCACTTTTCTTCTAAATCAGGCACAATATAATTTCAAAAGTATTTTAAATAAATCAATTTCTTTTTTCAGGTAGTTTTCAATAGTATTTATTTCATAAATGGCTGTGTGGTTGTGAACATTTTAAAAACTGCTTATTTTTAATATACTGAATTACTTGCTTTGAAAAAAAAATAATTTTCAACTCAGACACCTGTCAAAAAGATAAACTATTTTACTATAATATTTTAAGAACCAATCTTCCAAATTCACAAGTGTGCTTTCTTATCTTTGAGTGTTCCTTCTTTCTTAAGTAGTTCACTCAAGTAAGAATGATAAACTCTTTGTGAATCTGAATCTAATTTCAAATAAGAAACCCTTTTACAAGGCCAGTAACTCCATGGCATAAGACGAGGCTGGTATCAATGCTTCTTTCCTTTTTTGGTCTTATGCTACGGTACAAACATTCAAGAAATGTCTAGCCTTAAACAACATACCAAGTGAAACAGAAATAAAAGTGTTTTCTCTGGCACTCCCCAACTTTTAAAATTGATTAACAGCAATCTCAATGTGCTTCTTTTATTGCCACATAAAACATCAAGCACATTGCCTCAGCAGTGTCTCCATGGTAAGAAACAAGACTGAGGTTTTGAAGAGGTTGATGTCAAACAAAACATTCTAAGTTCCTAATGAAAAAACTGGGTGGGATACAGCCTCAGGGTTGCAAGGTGGACCTCTGTGTCACGTCGTGGGGGAACACTCTGCCAGTGGCACACAAGAACCTCAACTTGCTACAAAAGCAAGTTATTGGAGTAACAACAACAGTGTGATTTTAGTGGTGATGGAAGTTATTTTTCTCCAAAGCATCTCAGACTACTATATTATATTTGGAGTGGATTTTCATTTTCATCCATAAAATCTTTAAAGACATTAAAATAAATACAATGGTTTAAATTTTGCAAAGTGGGAAAAGTATCCATTATTCCATGTTCTTTTTCTTTTCTGTGTAATCTTACCATATATACTGACATATGTACTTACATATACCTAACATAGTGTATCTATAAGCATTTGTATTCATTCCAAATATTTTTTTGCCTACATGCCTCATTTAGGGAACTGCAATTGTGAGTAAAGCAGAAACAAACACCTCCTCCTAAAGAAGTCATAATGTAATGAAGAATAAAAACATTAAGGAAGTGAAAGCACATTTTATTAGTTGCCAGTAGGAGTTAATACATCATGATCAGTTCTCCACATTCCTTCCCAATCTTTTTTAAGTAACAATTTTTCATATCCAGCTATTTTCTTGTTAAGCTCAGAAACTATAATGTAGTCATACCTCCAACCCACATCCCCATTGTGGATTCATTTTTTCCAATAATGAGGAAACTGAAATCCAGGGGCAACAGCAGGTGTTGTTGAAGTTAGGCTTGCAGGAGGGCTTCCTGCCTATTCAAATACGCCCAACAAGAGGAGATGTTGCTAAGTCCTATTCTGGCAATTTTGCAATAACACACAATCTGGACTGAGGAGGGATAGAGAAGAGACATTCCCAGTGTGTTCCTGGGACAGAGGGATGAGGTTGAGCTCCTATGAGGGCAGGGAATTAGGAAACACAAAAAGAAATGGATGACATATTTTGTCTACTTCACAGCATTTGCAAAGCCAAATCTGTACTTGGTAGGGCTCATTCATGTTCTCTAAGGATACTTAGTAACCTGAGTTATCTTAGAGGATGATGTGAATAGAATCTATTATGGGCCACCCATTTCAGTTGTATTTTTTCATTTACTCTCCACTGTAACTGTTTGGGTTGGGTACATCTATCTTCATTTTACAAAAAGCCAAAATTAGAGAATAAGAAAATTATTCAAAACAATAATGAGTAAAAAATTGTAATCCCTTTTTATCTTATTCTATTCCACCTAAGAAATAAAATATCATCAATAAGTGCCTTTAAATTATCTGGAAGCCAATTAACAATCAGAACATT
This sequence comes from Marmota flaviventris, assembly GCF_047511675.1. Lineage (NCBI taxonomy): Eukaryota > Metazoa > Chordata > Mammalia > Rodentia > Sciuridae > Marmota > Marmota flaviventris. The sequence goes on along the minus strand of NC_092511.1, from coordinate 32,171,838 downwards.
TTTCTTTATGCAATGAGGCAAAAACTGTATGGATTTCTAGTTAGTAGATTTTAGACTTGTGGTAAATTCTGTGCCTTATAGTGCCTCCTCAAAATTATTACAACAATGTGGTTGCAATAATTGATGGTATTCATTTCTGCATTTAGATTCAGGTGAGATGAAAGGGAAGCTGTTCTAAAATTTGCAATGTGAACATCATCACTGAACAATGTCAGGTTTTCATTATGTCAGTTATGACATGCAATTCAATAAATCACAATTAATAACAATATCATATAGGAACTTTAATTGGCAAAACACTCTAACCTCAATTAACATATATTAAAACTTTTTTGTTATAACCTGCTGTATTCTAATAGGAATTAACACAAAGAACCTCATGTCTTTCTGCCAACTTTGGCGTAGTGAAAATGACTACAACAAAGATTACAAGCTAATGTTTGAAGGCAACAGGAGAAGAATCTCTATGTGCTTTTGATTAAGGGTTTAGTAGATGTCACTACAGAATCTTAAAATATTTTTTAAAATTTTATTTTTGTCCTATTATATATTAAAATTATGATAACCCAAATATCATGGTATAGATACAATAGCAAACAGAGGAACAGGACAGAATACAAAATCCATAATGATTACAAGAATATAAACTTAAAATTTTAAAAACTGATTTCATATAAAGAGCAACAGAATCAGTTTCTCAATAAATTGTGTTAGAGAACAATAAACTGCCTTAACATTAAAGAAAAAAATATTATATTTTTCTGTGCACCAAAATAAATTCAATAGGTATTTAAAAGGTAAAGGCTAAAAACTAAAGTTAGGAAAACATTAAAGTATAACATGAGTGATCATTGACACAATCTTCAGGTATTTGTTTTATAAGTATTCTACACAAGGATAGATATTAGAAAGGATGAACTAGGACAGACTGCAGGTTTGTCTGCACAGAGTTCAAGGTGAGAGTGAGAGGATGCAGCCTTGAATGAGTGGTGCCCGTAGTTCAGCAGGCAGTAACCCTGGTCCTTCAAAGTCTGTAATTCATCTTTCACTTTAGGAGTGTGGATCCTTGATGTGTCTGGGAAGGAGGGTACATTGCAACTGAAAGTTTCACCCTGTTATGTAGTGCCTGCTGAAACAGATCCACATGGCCATGGTAGCACCATGTTATGGCTTCCCTCAAAGGAAATATTTTGATTTTCTAAAACTTAGATTTATTCCAAACTGGCACATAAAAACATAAGTATTCCTGTAATCCCAGTGGCTTGGGAATCTGAGGCAGGAGGATGGCGAGTTCAAAGTCAGCCTCAGCAAAAAGTGAGGTGCTAAGCAAATCAGTATGACCCTGTCTCTAAATAAGATACAAAATGGGGCTGCGGATGTCGTTCAGTGGTCAAGTGCCCCTGAATTCAATCCCTGGTACCAAAACAAACAAACAAACAAACAACAACAAAAAACGTAAAAGTATTATTCTTATTAATGGAGTACTATGTGATGTTTCAATACAGATACACATTGTATAATGTTTAAATCAAATTAAATTTATGTATCTTCTCTAATATTTATCATTTCTTTATTATGAAAACATCCAAAATGCTTCTACCTTTTTAAATTATATACTACCTTACTGTTATCTATAATCACTTGCACAATACCAACCCAAACTTACTATTATCATTATGAATATTGATGTATCAAAATAAATAGGATTTTTAAAATTCTTTTAAACATCAAAAGCTTCACAATGATAATATATGGATGTATTTTTGAAGTCTTTATGTGTATCAGGTTTCAAGGATTAAAATGAGGTTCTCCATAATTGACAGAACTTTAAGAATGTAATCTAAAAGTTCAAATCCGATAGGTTTTATTTTGCTCTTTCAGACTAACATCATACCCTTCTCAAATGTCTTCAATATAATTCTTCCATGTTTTTCTTGATAAATGTTCCATTCCTTTGTTTTTAAATATCATATAGCCCCCTTTTAGAGATCTTCTCAGCACCTTTTTCAGAGACATTTTTTGAAATGTATTGCTTTATTAGATCCACTTTACTCTCCCATGCTGGGCGTGAGATCTCCTTATTCTACTTTGCAAAGCTGTCACAGGAGAAGAGGGGTAATGTTGGTGTGCAAAGAACCACAGTACAATGGATCCCAGCCTGTCTAGTATACCCTGCCCTTGGCCTGCTTGCAATGCTTGAAATTCTGAATTATTTGTGGTTTTTTTTTTTCAAAATTACATTTCTTCCTGCATCTTTACTAGATCTAGATCACATTTTCCTGACCCATGCTTAAAATTCCCCAAACTGAAGCCATTCTTAACTCTTCTCTCACCTTCCCCCATGCAATCTCTCAGCAGATCCTATCAGTGTTATTTCTAGAATATCTAGAATACAACCAGTCTTCACCACCTCCACCACTTCCACCCTAGCATAAGGCTCTATCTTCTCTTGTCTGGACTGAAATAACTTCCTCACTGATGTTATTACTTCCTGTACTGATTCATTGATGACTACTCCACACACCAATGTCAGAGTAATCTTTTTTAAACGTGTCATTTCTTTTCTAAAATGCTTCATAGTTCCCCCTAAAAGTCTAAAGCCCACTAATATTAACAGTGCCCTGAAGGATCTGTCTCATCCCTATTGCTGGCCCAGTAAAGTAATTTCATTACTTTACTCTTTCTCAAAAACACAAAACACTCCTTGACTTTGGTGATCTGGCATTTTTCCTTGATCAGATCTACCCTGGGCCAGTGGTTCTCAAAGTGTGGTCCCTGAGCCAGCAGCATTCATATCACCTGGGAATGTGTTAGAAATGCAAAGTCTCAGGCTGTGCAGCACAACTATAGAATTAGAGACACCAAGGGTCTGGCCCAAAGAATTGTGCTTTTAAGTCATCTATGAGAGAATTTGCTATTTTCTTCCCCCTTGTGATACTAGGGATTAAACCCAGGGAACCCTACCACTGCACAAAGCCCTTCCTTCCTTCCTTCTTCTCTTTCTCCCTTCCTCTCTCCCTTCTTCCTCCCTTCCTGCTTTCCTCCCTTTCTCTCTTCCTCCCTCAATCCCTCCCTCCTTCCTTTCTTCCTTCCTTCCCTCCTTCCTTCTTTCCTTGATATAGGTTCTTGTTCAGTGGCCATGGCTGACTTTCAAATTGCAATCCATAATCCCAGCTACTCAGGGGGTGGATGCAGAAGGATTGCCTCTGCATCTGGCTTATACTCTTAAAGCCTTACTGTCCCAACTCAGTTTGGCCCTTATTCAACAGTTATAGAGATCTTCCTGACCCAGCCTCAAACAGTATCCCTATTCCTCTTCAACAAGTGAACTTGATTTACTTTTCATGTTTCACATAGGGGTCAGAATTATGTATTAAAATTTAGATTATAATCTGATAGCAAATAGTTACTTTTTAAAATTTGATGTTCAAAGCAATACTATCATTCAGTCTTATTTTACACATGTAGAAGTGAACCATGTAAAGTTCAGTTAGTTGTTGAAACTAAGCAATCATTATGTCAAACCTAAGCAGTCTAAATCTAGGGCTCATACCATTAAGCACCTCTTGTCACTCCCCTTTTAAAAATTCTCCAATAGCTTCCCTCTCACTTTTAATAAAATCCAGCCCTCATAAGGAGGTAATAAAATGAGCTCATCTTGTTAAGTGCCAAGCAGACAATGGGTTTAATAAATATAATTGTAACCCCCACACACACAAAGTCTCTTTGAAGATTGCTGTTATTCCAAAAGATTATCAGAGAATATCCTTAGTAAATATCCTGTGAATTAAAAGTTTGAGCAAATATTTTATTTAGCAACCAGGAATAAAAATCCTGTGTAATGGAGGCTGACAGCACATTCTTTAAATTCCTCATGTATTTTGGCATGGCATACATATCTGTAATGTAAAGGAAGAAGATAAAACTGTTTCTTGTGCAAATGGAGACATGCTTTTGTAAAAGATTGTGAAGAGCTTTTTCGAATTCAAATTCTGTGCTTTCTTGGAACCAGAGTGAGAGATTGCTACATGGAAAATAGAGGTAAAAGGTCAAGAACCTGACACACATACCAATGCTCCATAATACAAAATGAATTTAAGTCATTTGTTTAAAGCTAACAGAGACATTGTTACAAATTCTAAGAAGCCAGGGATGCAATCAATTTTACACTACTCAATTGTATCTTTATATATATTTCTATTTATTTACTGTGTTATTGATGCTGTATTGTCCTATTTAAATAAAATCTGCATGGGCATGTATTATGTTCTCTCTCTCTCTCTCTCTCTCTCTCTCTCTCTCTCTCACACACACACACACACACACACACACACACACAGTGTGTTCTTAAGGCTTTAAATAGGTTTACTTGCATTATATCCCTCTACCTCCCTAAACTGATTTAACATGTAAATTTCTTATAAATGGGTGATTTCTGGAGCAACTCTTAATATCTCAAAAAGACTTCTGTATTTGTTGTATTTTTTCGTAGACCTGATAATCCCATTATCTGGTCAATACAGTTTAACTCCAGAAGCCAATCCAACTCCATGCAGCCTGGAGCAAATGAACTGAGTGCAAACCACAGAGCTCTCCATGGTCCTGCCCAAGAAGCACTACTCATATATCCAATCATCTCTGACAGTGAAAAGTGATACTCATCTGGCCCCTTGAAGATATTTTGAATCCTACTGCCTTAAAGCATCGATGACAACTACCCCACCAAGTTGCCTTGAAATCCAATTTTGTTCATCTGGTTCCTAAATTATCTTCAGGTATTTCACCACTCCGTTTCTTAACTTTATATAATATATTACAATCAATAATTTATGAACAATATTTTATTAAAAATACTAGAAGAACCATTATAAATAAGGCTAGAAACTTATCCTAATAAATGTTCTCTATAGTGTATATAATAATATATCTCAACACATCATTATATTTTAATTCAGGAGGACACAAAGTAATAATAACATTGAGCAATATGCAAAGTATGTGAAAACATGTAAATATATGAAATGAAAATGGTAGAGAATTGTGCACTCAGGTACTAAGAATTATTTTATTTAAAGTGATATTTTATGTCTTTATTTTTAACACCTTGACAAACAAAAATCACACAATTGTGAAATCTGCACTAGACCCAATAGAGAGAAAAGCTAAGTCATATTTTGATAACATATAGAGTATATCATTTTTGCATGTGACCAGATCAGTGTTCTTAAGTTTTATTCTAATACTTGAATTTTGGATCTTGGTTTACTTCTCATTACCCACATGCTTCCCTTGCTCTCAGTTTTCTTATCTTGATGACTCATTAGTTCCATTTTGGTTTAGATAATCAAAATATGAATTTAAAATATGCTCCATAAGTACTTCTCTTAGTAACATTGCCAATACAACCTGATAACAGGCAGATCATCAAAGGTACATAGAGTCCTTAAAATTTTAGTATATATCAAACTTTAATTTATAGATCACACAAGCAAAAGTGTAACAAAATGTTTAAATGTATATAAGAATTTCCATCTCAAACAGTATCCCATAAATGTTTACTAGTATTATTAATGAAAGAAATAAAAACTCTCTGTACTTTTTAATACATTTATATGATCAAAATTATTTTCACTGTTGGGAGAGTGAAGGTTCAAAAAAATGATTAACCCACTGTGAAAGTAGTCTATATATACTGTCCACATTTATATAGTCTCTTTGGTTCAACCTGGGATGCATATGAATGATTTGGTGTTCTAATTTGAAAGTTTTCTAGAATATCTTCTCATGCGTTTCCTGTGATCATTTTCATAGGTAAATATTTGACAGAGATACCAGCCTAAGAATAGGACACAGTACAGTAAAATACTAATCTTTAGACCATACATTGGTCTTCACTAAAAGCTGCTTTCTTGACAAGATGTGTAATTTGATTTTGAAATTTTACGTATTTAGACTGGAAACTACTAATTGTAAAAGCATGAGAATTATCTGCTCCAAGAGAGTAAGTCACACTCTTTCAAGACTTCCATTGTAACTTAATTCTAAAAAAGATTATTCATTTTGAACAAGAAAACTATATGTAATGTATAAAATAATTAAACAATTATTGATGTGCATATATATATATATATATATATATCCTATATATATATATGGATATATATGCATAGAGAGGGAAAGAGACAGAGAAACACCATTCTCATCCCTCCTACTCAATATAGTACTGAAAATTTTAGTCATATATGAGAAGGAAATTAAAGGGATATAAATAAGAAAGGAAGAATTCAAATGTTCTCTTTTCGAAGATTATATGATCCTGTTATTATAAGACCCCACCAAATCTAACAGAATATCTTGGAGCTTATAAAAAACTAAGTAAAATCAATATACAAAACTCAAGAGCTTTTCTATATACCAATAACAATTATGATAGAAAAGAAATCATAAAATGAATTACATTCACAATAACCTTGAAAAAGAACAAAAAATCTGGGAATAAATCTAACCAAGGAGTTGAAGGATCTCTATAATCAAAATTATAGAACAATAAAGAAAGAAATTGAAAATGGTTTTAGAATATGGAGAGACCTCCTCTTTTCTTGGATAGGCAAAATTAATATTGTTATAAAAAATGACCTACAGATTCAGTGTTATCCTTATCAAAAATCCCAACAACATTCTTCATAGAACTAGGGGGAAAAGTCCTAAAATTCATATGGAAGACTCAATGACCCAGAATAACCAAAGCAATTATGAGCAATGAGAGCAAGGCTGGAGGCATTGCAATACATGATCTAAAATTATACTACAGAGCTATAGTAACAAAAATAGCATGAAATTGGCATCAAAACAAATAAGAAGAACAATGTAAACAGACAAAGCAACCAAGATATCATCATCTAATTCTTGACAAAAGTGCCAAAGACATGTTGAAGAAGAAGGCTCCTTTTAATAAATGGTGCTGGGAAAACTGAATATCCATATGTAAAAGAATGAAACCAGACTCTTATCTCTCACCCTGCACAAAAGACAACTCAAAGTGGATCAAAGACATCTGAATTAGACCAGAAACTGCAGCTGCTAGAAGAAAACATAGAGACAACACGGTAATGTATAGGTGCATGCATCAACTTCTTTAATAAAAGTCCTAAAGCTCAAGAAATGAAACCAAGAATAAATAAGTAGAATGATATCAAATTTAAAAGTTTCTGTAAAACATGGGAAACAAGAACATAAAAAGAGTCCAAAGAATGGGAGAAAATCTTTGCCAGCTACTTTTTTGACAGAGGATTAGTATTTGGGCTATATAAAAACCTACCACCACATTACAAATAATCAGTAAATGGGTAAATGAACTAAATAGACATTTCTCAAAAATAAAAAAAAACACAAGTGACCAAGGAATACATGAAAAAAGTTTTCAACATCCATAGCAATCAAGGATATGCAAATCAAATCTATACTGAGATTTTATCTTACTCCTGCTAGAATGCCAATTATCAAGAATACAAATAATAATTAAAAATGCTGACAAGGATGTGGGGGTGGTGAGGATCACTTAATTATTTTTTGGTTGGACTGCAAATTAATATAATCCCTATGGAAATCAGTATGGAGACTCTTAAAAAGACTAGGAATGGAAGCACCATATGACCCAGCTATACTCCCTGGGATTTATCCAAAAAATTAAAATCAGCATACTATAGTGATACATGAATACCAATGTTTATAGCAGCACGATTCCTAATAGCTAAGTTATAGAACCAGCCTAAGTGTTGCTCATAAAAAAATGTGGTATATATACACAATGAAGTTTTACACAGCCATAAAGAAGAATGAAATTATGCCATTTGCTGGCAAATGGATGAAACTGGAGAACATTATGCTGAGTGGAAAAAAAAAAGCTAGACCCTGAAAGTCAAGGGTAGAATGTTTTCTCTCATTTGTGAAAGCTAAAGAGAAAAGAGAGATAATAAAAAAGGAATCTCATAAAAAAAATAGAAGGGAGAACATTAGAGTACAGGAAGAGATTGAGGGGGAGGGAGAAGAGGAGGGAAAGGAGAGGTATTGGGGAACAAAATCTACCCAATTATGTTTATGAATGAATCACAATGAATCTCTCTTTTAATTTAATTACAATGTACCAGTTTTAAAATAAATAAATCTTAGGGACACCAGCAGAGTAGAGGAAGTGGATCAGGAGGATGGAGGAAGGGAAGGAAAGGAGAAGTAGTAGGGAATGAAATGGAATAAGTTATGTGCATGTATGAATATGTCACAATGGATCCCACTATTGTGTATAAGAAAAATGCACTAAAAACATAAAAAAAGAAAAAGAAAAAAAAGTCAATATTTTGCTGTAAGAAAGTCAGGAAAAGGGGAGACAGGAAGATGAGAAATAAGTGGTAATACAGGTCCTCTGTTAAGTTTTACCAGCAAAGCAAACATTTTGGGAAAGCCCCACTTCAAAAACATTGCCTGGAAACAATTTGTTATTATTGACACAGAGGTACTAATGTGATGAAAGCCAAGCAATTATTGTGATCTTATTTGGAAAATCATATTGAATGTTGCATGTCATTTCCAAGAAAAATAACAATTGGTTACTTTTTTTTTCTCTCTAAACTCTGATAACGTATTTTGCTAACCCCAATTAAACAATAACACATTTAAAGTTCTCTTTTAAAAAAATAACTTTTTTTATATTTTCTAATATCATAATTGAGATGAAAATGTTGATACATCTGCTCCCTCTTTTATTCCACCAAAAAAATGTCTCTGAGGTTTTGAAATAAGAATTTCCACATGAAAATGAGAGTGTTTATAACACATTGGAACAGTTTTGCTCACTTCCCTTTTCCATTTAGGTTGATTCAAGGAAATGGGTATTAGAATAAAAACTCCTGCTCACATTTAGATGATTATTTATTGGGCATTACTCAAGGTCTGTCTAAGGACAAGGACAACTTTGGCTCCAACAGTGACTTCTGAAAAGCATCCAGGAAAATGTTCAGAAACAAATGAATGGTGTGTTATAAAATTCCCCAGGATGGCACAGTACATCATGCGTTATGTAACTATATATTTTCACACTGATATTCCTGTGGTTCCATGAAAGACAGAACATTGAGGGGGTAGAGAAGCTTGGCATGTGGCAAAGCTGACATTTCTATCAGGAGAGTAATTTTCTGTGCAAGCCATTTAAATTTCCACAAAATTATGTTATTTGATGAACTTCTGAAAATCTTTTCTAGATCTGAAAGGATATGTTTTCTTTATTTAGACAGATAGTATTCACATTGTGATATAAACAAACCTCATTTTAATCACTGTATATTTTCTGAAAAGAGGAAACAGTCATGAACTATTTGTAAGTGGAAAAGTTTCCAAACCTCATTTATTCTATATGTTTGCCAATGTTTCATCTCCTTGTGGAAAAACAAAAGTTCAAATGCATCAGAAAGTGTCCTATATTTTAATGATTTCTTTTTCAAACCAACCGTTGATGGTACCTCCCCCGTTAGGATATACTCTTGCTAAATTCTTCAAAAAGTTATTCATCTTGTACTCATCATCTCTTAGTCAACATTCTTTATGGAATATATTCCTGCCTTGCTGCATATTTGGAAAATTTGGGGAATGAGTCACTGAACTGATTTCCTATCTTTGGTAATCCTGAATTTTGCACTGTTAAGGTAGGCAGATGAGAGAGTAAAAGAACACTTCGGTTGGAGAAAATAAGCAGATTTAAGCTGAATTTCAAAGAAATATAATAGCATATTAATGAGTATCAGAAAATTAATATCAATGATGATAAATGATTTTATTTTTAAGAATGCATGACTATTGTAAAAGAACCCGGAGGGCCATGTTTACACATTTCTTTTTGGTTCTGCTCATGATTATTGTGAAATTCTTTAAGATTGAATGTTTCTTTGTCTCTATCAACTTCTCACACTCCAAGGACATTTGGTATGGTTTAGTATATATTAGAATTACGAAATTTAGCTGAGCACAGTGTCTCACGCCTGCAATCCCAGCGACTCTGAAGGCTGAGGCAGGAGGATTTTGAGTTCAAAGCCAGCCTCAGCAAAAGCAAAGCGCTAAGCAACACAGTGAGAACCTGTCTATAAATAATATACAAAGTAGGGCTGGGGATGTGGCTCAGTGGTTGAGTGTCCCTGAGTTCAATCCACAGTAGCCCCAAAATAAAAAATTACAAAATTTAAAAAGGAGAATTAAAAACCAGAGTGATTCTTAACACAGAGACTATGGGACCCAGTTTTTAATCTATGGATGTGGAAATGGAAATGTATAAATATACCCAGAAAGAAACAAAGTTACATTGGGAATGGGAGAAAAAGGCTGAGAAATTACTTAAATTTCCTTTCAGGGTTCCAGTATTAGTACAAAATTTTTGAAAAGTTTTGTGGGGTTCACTTTTGCATATGAGGGGAAGAACAATGGCAAGCTGCAAGGGGGAGAAAATCATCAAGAGAAGAAAAGCATTCAAGTTTGTGTGCTTCCTGCTCCTCTGTGCTTTACACCCTGTAGCAGTAAATGAACAATGGCCTTCAGTTGTTATGCTTCCTGCTAACTGGGGTAGAGTAGCTGGGCCTACTCCTGCACAATAAGACTGCGAGTGGGAAGTGCTTTGAGCACTTTGGAGAGATATGTTTTATAAATACTATTATTATTAAGGCTATTATTAAATCTGAGCCCTGGTTTTAGCTGATGTGTTTCTGGAGGCAGTGGGTGGCAGCAACTGACTTCATGCCCTACTGCAGGCTCTGAGCATCCTCTTTCTCCCCCATGCACTGAACCTCAGCTCTGTTGTTTTTCATCCCTTTATTTTCTCAAGCACTTCACCCTCCCTCCTTTTCACAGAAGGTCAGTCCTCAGAGAAGGAGACAATCAGGCAAGAAAACTCCCAAGAAAAAAATCAAAGTAGTAATTTTAGCAAAAATAACTGGATTTAGCCCATGATAAAATAACTTTTTTATAGAGTATGCCTCATGCACATGTTGATTACTGTACATCTCTCCCACACATTGCCATTGTCCAAAGGTGTCAGCTACAAGGAGTTTTAATCTTCCGCAGGCCTTCTTACAATGCCTCCAGGTGCCTCTTAACCTGGAACTAGTAATGAGCACTTATCAATACTATCCTGGCTTAAGCCATTCACAAACAATCGCACACCCACGCAATTTCTATGTACCCATGGCAGCCCGTTTTATAGAAATGTTTTGGATTCTTTTTTCTCTCTTTAAAATAAACATTTCAAATTACATTAGGGAGTACAAAATTTAATGTCATCCTATGTATATTTTAATTGTACCTTGTATCTAGAAAGGCTCAGAAACTCATTGAAGTATATATGGATAAAAGAAAAATATCCCAATAAGATTGGATTTACATGAGAAACCCTGAAATGAAAAATTCCCTAAGAAAGATACAAGATCAGTGTTGAGCTATGCCAGGTTTATACAACTAGATATTTCCTAAATTTCACAGTCTTTGAGATGATTATTTCAAATAGCACACAGAGATCCGTGGAATTGGTCCACTTTTCATGTGAGGTAAGTAATCCTGTACAAAAGAGTTCCCAGATCAGCCTTTAGATAATGAGCCCATAAGTCAATATCTCATAAGTCTATTATGAAGACATGAATTTTAGTTCATTTGCCACAGCCCTCAGTACACAAGTGGAGGGAGGAACTTTTAACAAGACAGGTGAAGTCTCTTCTAAATGTCACAATGTTTGGGGCAAAGTGAGGACCAAAGCCAGCGTTATCCAGAACAAGTCAAGATTTGGAAACCTTATAGTTGTTCTTTTGTTTAAGATTAAAATATATAAGTTGATTAGACAAATATTGAAATGCAAAAAAGACAAAAAATATATAAAAAATGCATAAGAGAAAAATGATCTCCCAAAGAGAACCCATGTTATTTTGATATAGTTCTTTCTGGCTTTCTTTCTCAGTCTTCCAGTGTAAGTATGTGTGAATATACTTACATATGTATACATTAACAAATATGTAAATGACATTGGATTGATACCGATTCTTTCCTTCAGCTTTGGAATAAGAATTTTCCATCGATTTAAAATTTTAAAATACATTTTTAAATTATAAAATACATTATGGCCCCTTTGAGTAATATTTCAAACCATCTCTCATTCAAGTTAAATTCTATTTTATGTTTATCTTTAATTTTTGTCTGTTTCTATAGGGAAATAACACAGACTTAGAAATAATACACTATGAGAATAACAAGAAATGAATTTTTATTCATAAAGTCAAATCTCCCAGCTCACATTTAAGGTGTTATTTAAGTTGATGTGATCATTTCTACCTAAAAAATCTTGAAAAGAGGATAGAACTGAAGACAAAGAGATTGTTGTTCTCATAATAGGAGAAGTATATTGTGGTGAGCCGCTTCTGCCGTTTCTGCAGACTATGGTCGCCATTACAAGATGGCGCTGGCTCCGCTGTGGTCTGTGACAAACAACTCCTTATTTGGGAGAGTTGGCACATGATTTTTCATCACCCTATGAGAAAGCTCCACGTGGCAGCTTTGCATTGGGGCTTGAGATGCTTTATTAAGGCTGGGAGGGGCATCCGAGAGAAAGAAGAAGAAATATCAAGGACCTGAATAAACTGCTGAAAGAAGATTCCTGAGTTGCGTCTTCCTTGCGGGCAAGGGGTCGCGACAGTATATGACTATGATGGGATCCTTCTGGTAAATAGGATAATCAAATGAGAATCTTTAAAATAAATAAGAATTATCAGTTAATTATGGAGCAACAGCTAGCTCACTGTACTAATAAACCAAGAAAAAGAGAAGCTTTTAGTTTTAACACAGTTTTAAGTTCTGATTATAGAAACTTAAGAAAACTATGTAAGTCAGATTAACAAAAATAGTATTCAACTACAATGTTCCAAACATGGTGTTAGATATTAGGAACAAAAAGGCACACAAAATATGATTTCAGCTCTTGACTAATTCATCCTAATAGGATATATATATATATATATATATATATTCCAATAACTAAAATGTTTTCCAATGTGATAATTTCATTGTGAATACATGAAAGTTTTTGTGGAATGGCAGAGGAATAATCAATCAATTTTGATTTGAGAATTGGCATTTAATATCAGATTTGGTAGGATGTCACCACTGAAAGCATTGACAAGAGGGATTTCCCCAGAATGTTGGGTGTGCTATTGTGTGTGAATAAATTAAGCCAGGATAGTATTGATACTAGTTTCAGTAGTTGGTAGAATTCCACTAGTTGGTAGAATGATGCAAAAAACTCCCAAGAAGGAAATAGTTGAAAATTCCTATCCTGTATAAATGGTACAATGTTCCACCATTAAACTGCTTTGAATGAATAATAGGTTACAACCTATTACAACTGTTTTAAATGAATAATAGGTTGTATGCTGGAGTAACAATGGAGAATTCATTCAGTCGTTTGTTCATCATAAGTTCATATAACATGTTCCACACATTTAGCACTGTTCCAGACATTAAGAAGATAGCTGTCACCAGATAGATAAAGTTTTTCATTCTAAAGTAGTAGAGAAAGTCTTGAGTCTGGACCTCAAGGTAAATTGGGGATCTAGTGACATAGTGTTAAGTAAGCTACTCCAACAAAAAAACAAAGGTTGAATGTTCTTTTTGATATGTAGAAGCTAAGACACAACAAGGAGAGGCAGGGAAGAATAGAAGAAGTTCAGTAGATTAGACAAAGAGGAATGACAGGAAGGGAAGGGGAGATGGGAAATAGGAAAGACAGTGGAATGAATCTGACTTTCCTACATACATATATAAATTCACCACATAGAATCTCTACATCATGTATAACCACAAGATTGGATCCTAATTAGAATAAGATATACTCCATATTTGTACAAATATGCCAAATTATACTCTATTGTTATGTGCAACTAAAAAGAACAAATAAAAAAAGAAATTAATTTTAAATAAAGAGTGAATCTTTAGCACAGAAACTTACATTTAAAACTACAGCACTAATTAAGAAAGATCATCTTAAGTAGGGAAGAAAGAAAAGAGGGAAGGGAGAGAAAATTTGATCTTGTAACATATGAGAGTCACAAACAAAAGGTAGACATGCTAAAAGAAACTGAAAAGAAAGGACCAGTGTATTAGTTCAGGGAGTGGTCAGGAAAACTTTGACAGTGAGGAGCCCCGAAGACATTGTCATATATATCTAAAAGGAACAACAACAATAACAACAGCAACAAAAGAAAAAAGTAAAAAATGAAAGGAGCCATGAGCTAAGTGAGTGTGCCACATCTCTGTATTCCAGGTGAGACAAGGACTGAGAATCTACCATTGGGATTACCAGCATTGAAGTCATTGGTAGGCCAGAGATACATCTTTAATTCTGTGTAGGCAGTTAACTAGAATCACCTCCCAGAGGGATCATAACCTCTCATCCAAACAGAAATTGCACACCATCAAATGATGTTGAAGGTTTGGGGAAGAGAGAATTGGCATTTAATACCAGATTTGGTAAGATGGCACCACTGAAGACATTGGCAAGAGGGATTTCCCCAGAATGTTGGGGAAGAGAGCTTGCTTTAAAAAAAAATACAAAATAAAATACACACACACACACACATACACATGAGATGTGGAACATTAAAGACAATTGAATAGTATGTAAAGCAATTGCATGGAAATTTCCCGTAAGGCAGAACAATGTGTGAAAGGAGCAACAGGATAGGAATCTCAGTTTCCCTTGCCTCAGTCCTTGCTCGCATGTATTTTGCTTTATTTTCCACTTTATTTGGTATTTCTTGCTTGGACCTTGTCTAAACTACAATCCACACGCTTATCAAAGCAGCTCTTGAAAAACCTGTTCTGGCAGTTTTTGGGATATCAATATGCCAACAATTCCAGGTAGAAAGGAAAAAAAAAAAAAACCTAGAACATGCTCCAACTGTCTCAGTAACAAGTTTCATGTCAATTAGAGCTGAAAAGTGCTACCCAGGTCAAAGCACATATCCCCTTGTGGTCCTCTCTCCATAAAATCCTGCTTTTACTCAGAGTTACCTGGTCCCCAGATGATCCCATTGTGCATCAGGTGAAGAAAGCCTTTAACCTTTATGTGAGTTACATAAACAATATTTTTTCCCTTTGACAAGAGAAATGGGGTAGCAAGTGCAAATAGATCTGCTCTCCAGGGAGGCATACAAAGATAAAAGTCATTTCTGTTTGTTTGTATTGAAGGCAATCCTTCAAATAGAAAAACTCCGTAGTATGTGTGTAGGAGGGATGATGGACTATTGCAGGAAAAATGTTTGTGTACCACAAAGAGATGGGATCCAGTAAAGAGGTGAAAAGTAGAAAGGAGAAGGAGAGCTTACCCATCATTGGTGGGAGAAAGGAGAATGTCAGAAGAGCATTTGGTTTGAAGATAGAAGAAAATTATCTTTGAGTGACTTCTCTTTGCTCAGGGAAATAAGAATCATCCCATAAGAAGAAGAAGAAAAAAGGAGAAAAGGGTTAACATTTTGAGGAGAGAAGAGAAGGTAAGATATGGTATCTTTCGTGTCATTGATCTCTAATTTATTGGATTATGAGCCTAGAGTTTGAGCTTACCTGGGAAATCTGATAGAATCAAAAAGCGATATGAGGATTCCATTTGAAAATGTATTTACATGTTATTTTCTAACCAATGATGATATAAGATATTTAAACAAGTGACAGTTAAGACTGGTTTTCTTGTAAACATTCTGGTTTCTGAAACTTTTGTGGAAATGATTTTTTTACAAGACACATTCAATTGATGTCAAATATCAAAGATTATCACTGTGAGGATAAGAAAGAAATAATTTGTGTAAATGTATACTTAATAATTACTCTTTGAAGTTAGTTCCACAATAACTCACAAGCCAAAAAAACTTTTTTAATCTATAAATTTTAGATTTCTTTCTCATATATTCCCTTGGATACCATTTGAAAATATGAATATGTGAATATAAATTCTATCTTTCCCAGGAAGTATGTTTCAAAACACCATGTCTTCCTGATTACAAAAATAGTCCATGTAAATCTTGAGAATTTGCGAACTATAAAAATCTATAATGAAGTAAATAAAAATTATCTGTAATCTTAAGATGCAGATGTAATCATTTTAATAATTATACCATATGTCATTATATACATTTATCATCACCTATTTAATTGTTTTTATAGGATATTTATGGATACATACTGCATTTGTAAAGGAATTTGCTAATGAAAATTGGAGAAGTGGGAGTGCGGGCTGCATAATTACAACCTGAGAGTAGATAGACACTTTTGAAACTACAGCAAACTAGGAAAATAAAAGGATGTAAAATTACAACATCACAATGCAAAGATTTGAAAGATTTTATCACAGTCTCTGAAAACATGGTGTGGCTGCCTATCTTCCACCACTTTTAATCTCCTCATGACCTGGACCCAAATCAGGAATAAGCCTTGATTCTTTCTGAATCAGAGCAGAGCATGTATTGTATTACTTTGGGAAACTTCGAATCAAAAAAAAAAACCAGGTCAGGTCAGCCATATGGCAGTGTTTTTAAGCTTGCTGCAAGTCCTTTTATCAATGCAACTTGTTATTGTGACAGGGCAAGGTTTTCTGAGTCAAAAAAAAAATGTGCCTGAACTGAGCCAAAGTTTTGATATTTTTAAGAGTTTTAAAAATTAAAATGTTATACATAAAATAGAAAAAGCAAAAGTAGTTTTAAAAATAGCATCCCAGACTACCTTTTCTCTTCAAAAAGTAATTACTGGATCTACAGCATTTCAGCAAAATAGATGTAGGGAAAAACAGATTCCTATCAAAATCACTTATCCTCAGGGTAACTTTGTTCATGTTTAAAATTCTAAGATGAAAGAAAAGAAGAAAGACCCTTAGGTTTCTTTTAAGGTTTCTTTTGGTCTTCAGATGAAATATGATATTATAATAATAGAATCTATTTTGCTTGGGGTTCCTCCCTGCCTACACATGCGCGCGCGCACGCGCGCACACACACACACTCTCTCTCTCTCTCTCTCTCTCTCACTTGTCAGAATCACAGACTCATCAAGTACAGAGATAGTAAGACCAACATTACCTGGAAAAATTGAGTTCAGAGAGAGACATTTGAAAGTAAAATAAAAATTTTTAGTTAATTGTCTCATTCTTCAATATCACCACACACTGAGATGTCTGATAGCCAATAATAGAGAAAATAAAGAATTACAAGAAATTGGTAAAAAATAAATGTTATTTTCTTTGCCTTCCAGATAGCATCTTCCTAGTTACAGAAGCTGGACATGCTTGGGCCTTATTGCAAGGCTGACCAAGATAGAATGAAGTAGATCTCTGAATGAGTTATATTAACCCTGGTCATTGGGCAGCCACAGAAGGAAAAAGTGACTTGCCAAATGATGTGGGAATGTGCGAAATCTAAGCAATAGGAACACTTTTGAATACAGTATATTCTAAAAGAATGGTGGAGTTGCCAAATAAGTTTTGGCAGGAATCAAGTAGAATGATTTTTAGCAGTAGAGATAAGTCCCAAGCAGTAGGGTAAGATCTTTCTCCTTTAACAAAACAAATATTCCAGTTCAGCCTGTAGTTCTAAAGGACTCATATGATGGACACAGGCTCTTGCGTACAAGACAGACACACAGAGAAGTAAAAGTTTTAGTTGGAGATTAAATCCTGGTAAAACATGAGAAATGCAGATTTTATTGAACATAATATTATCTAGTAAATTTCAAAATAAATAATTACAATTTAATTTTACCTACTTGGAACTTAAAATATAATTTGAAATTCCTTGGATCAAAAAGGAAATAAAATGTGACATTTTAATACATCAATTAGAAGAATCAATAACAATTAATGCTTGATATCAAAACCTATTGAGAAAATAGTGATCAACCTTTAATATTAAAAAATAGAAAAATAATATTAAAAAGCCAAAGTAAATTAAAAAGAGGAAATTGATAGATAAGAACTAAAATAAATAGGAAAAGGACAATTAAACTAAAAAAAATGATTTTTAATACTTGATTTAAATATATGAAATATGTAACTGTTTTAAGGTTATAATTTAAAAAATATAAGGATAGCAAAATAAGGAAGGTAGTAAATTTAAGGAAATAACAAAGATATTGGAAAAATTAATAGAATTGAAGATTATGACCACAAATCTATTTGAAAATCTAAATAAAATAAATTTTCTAGCAATATATAAATTATCAAAATGAACTCAAAATATTTGAATATGCCAATTGCCTTTCAAGATTTGGAAAAGTGATTAAAGTTTTAAACATTGAAAAAGAGATGAGGACCAGATGTGTTCACAATTGAAATGTATTTAATTTTTGAATAAAATATCATTCCAAAGTTATTAAAACTCTTCCAAAGGCAAATTGAAGCTCCCCAATTTATTTTATAATGCCCACATATATTCAGAACCAAAATTTATTAGTCTGAAAAAAAGTGCTGCACACCTGTCTTTCTTACATATTTAGAGACAGAATTTACTTTTTAAAAATACAAGTAGATACCTGCAAAGTATTCACAGACCACTACCATATGGAAAGGGAGAGGTAATTCTAGAAATATGAGTGACTGAAACAACAAGAAATTGATCAATGCAAGGCTCCTTTTCAGCATTGGTTCATTTAGATAGTGACAATTTAGAGATGCCAGATATACAATGTTAGTTCTTAGTTTTAATTATACATGAAAATAATTAGTAGGGAAAAACTCATCAAATGCCAGAACTAAAATTTATTTAGTGGATTTTCCCTTTCTGTCCCTAAAAACAGTAAAAAGCTCTTTATATGTCACAGAGAAGACCATAAAGCCATGCTTAAAGCATGCCCAGTTAAAGCAAGTTCCTCATCTGATAGGAGTAATTTCCTTGCAGAGTTGAATTATGTCTTCCTCAAATTTCCATCTGTGAGCCTCAGTTTCATTCACTGACAGCCCTGGTAACATATGCTTTAAACAGCTATCCTTTTTTTCCCCATTTTTTACTGATATTTAGTTTAGTATTCAATCAGACTATGTCTTATTTTCCACAACACTCATCAAAAAAAGTGTTATTTCAGTCTTTGCTAATTGTTTTTATCATTTTGGGGAAAAAAAGGGTGTTGGTGCAGAGCTCGGTATTTGTGGACCAACTATACAATCCTTGCCAGATGGAGCCATTGTCTGCAGAGCCTTCCACAACTGCCTCTTCAGTTTGCATTATCCCATAATGGTTTATAAGCATGGCTGGTTGATGTAAACTTGAAATGTTTAGTCCATCTGATTCACTAAGACTTAGCCATAAGGCTCAACATTAGGTTCTCAAATATTCTGTTCTTTCTTCTTTGCCAAATTTGAGATGGCATTGAGAAATGAATGTTCCAAATCATAATAAGAGAAAAATAGGATTCCAACTTAAGAAATAAGTCTAGTTGATGATGGTGATGATGGTGGTGATGATGAAGATGATGATGATGGTGATGGTGATAGTAATAATAATGCACTTTCTTCTACAACAGCATCATTTTAAAAAGTATGACTCAAACATGAATGACTCTCAAGTGTAATACTGAGCTAAAAAACAGGTATAAAAAATGTCCATATTGTGTAACTCCATTCACTTTAGTTTTTTTCAAGACACATGTCTAAGAAAACACTTGTATACACATGTGATTATAATACTATTATCTTTGAAATATTCTGTTGAGTGTACATTTCTGTATAATGTTTTATTGGCACACATTTAAATAAGAAAATTTAGCTCAGAGAAAAAAGTTAATTTAGTGCAAGTTGACATATAGCCTCTATTTTATACCATTAGGTTGGAGGAGTTACTACAATAGTATCAAAATTTCACTCAATCACCATTTGGGGAGATGGATTTTGAACTCTTGAAACATCCTCTCCATCTATTTGTTCCTAAAGAAAATATGATTATGCACTGCATAATGATGTTGCAGTAAATAATAATCCACCTATATGATAGTGATCCTGTCATATTTTTTATTCTGTTTTCTAGTGATGTAATAGCAATTTTCAATTGTGCAAGTACACAGTATGATTTCAGCACAGTGGTGAGACTGCTTAGTGGCACATTGATCAGAATGCATCTCTTCTAAATTGAGTGATAGATGGTTTATTTTATATTTTATTTAGCAGAAGTTTAAGTTTACATGATTCCACAGGATCCTCTACAAGTTTGAGCCATAGCCTATCAATCTCAATTCTGGATAATCCCCTTGATTCTCATATTTGAGTATTTCTGGAACATTCAGAACACACATACTGAGAATTGGAATTTGCCACCCAGTGGAGGGTAACCATGAAGTTAGAAACTGTGTCATAATAAGAAATGTTTAAATAAAAGGATTATTTACCCTGGAAAAAAGTAACTGTATATTTGGCATACACTAGATGTTTAATAATTATTTGGTGAATGAAGGATGTTGGTTTCAAATAATGTATTTGAGTGAGTGTTTGTATATCACTGGAAAGAAATCCTAGTAGAAGACATATTTTTGTTCTATTTAAGAGAATTTTCACTATTAAAGATATTCAACATGCAATTGGCTGCCTGGTGATGAGTTTATAATCCTACAAGTAAGGGTATTCAAAGTGTGGTTGGATGATTTTTGCCAGGAAAAAAAGAATCAAGAAAGAAAGGAGTCAATTCTGTCAAATATTGTAGACAGTTTAAATTAAGACAGTAATAGAAATTTTTCTATTGAATTCAGCAATCTAATGGTCATTACAAACATTTATTAGAATGATTTTACTTGCAATTTTAATGAAAGTGCTTAAATCAGACATCACTCAACCTGAACTCATTACAGTATCCATCCTCACTTTAATATATTTTCAAAAGTATATTCTATAGCATAAGGAATCTGCTGGTAAAAGTCATTAAATTATGTAGTTACAAATTGACAGTCTATACTACTTGTGCCTTTATTCTAGAATTTGACTTTATGTGCAACTAAAATTTACTGGATCACTGCTTTTGATATTGATAGTCAAATTTGTCATTTTATAGATAAAACATATATGAATTGCCAAATGTCAAATAATAATAATCTAATAATTCTAGCTAACATGCAGTGTTTTAACAGTGTGCTAGACATTATTCTAAGAAGTTTACATGTTTCTATTTATATAATCTTCATTAAAACTGTGGTTGAAATGAACTCTTATTGTAATAATTTCACTAGTAGAAAAGTCTAGACACTTAGTGGTAATATTTGCCCAAGGTCACTTAACTAATGATGCTGCAGAACTCAGATTAAAATTGTGGAAAATTGGTCTCAAAATCCAGGCTCTTCATGTGGTCATCCTACTGCCTCTCACAGAAAAAAGGAGTGACCAAGTCATGATTTAAACTCAGACTTTTTTTATACCCCAAGCCAACATTTATTTCTCTTATTTCTCAAAATGACAGAAATCTCCCTGACGTGTAGTGCAGAAAGAGGGAGGAGTCTAATTTATATAATTGTGTGAAAAGAAGAAAAGAAGGTCTGTGATTTGTGTGTAAGCCAGGGTAAACTCAACAATCCTACCTAGGATTTGAAAGGGACATTTTACATTGTAAGAGACAGAAAGACAGAGACAGATACAGAAGCAAGCATTTGATTTGTTTGATTTGTTTCTTGGTATCAATCTAATCACCAATGGGTTACACTAAACTTCAGCAAGAAGTCTATCTAAATATCAAGATAATATGATGCGTATCAAAGTAACATGATATATAAAAGTAGTATGATAAAACACAAAATAAGTAAAAGCTATGGCTTCATGTGAAATCTCCTCTTCTATAGCCTTTTGACTTAATTCTTGCATTTGAGAAACACCTCTATATGTTTACAGTTTATTATTAAATGCCGTCATGTTCCCAAGAAACAATTTTGCTAAAAAATTTTTGATGCACATTTTTAAAAGCGAACACAATATGTAAAAGAAGTAAAGACATTTCCTCTCTATCAAGGAAAATTTACTGGTTTAAATAATAACAATAAATAATTTTAAAATAAGTGAAGTAATACATGAATAATAGCCATGTAGAAAATTAGCTTTTTTTATACATAAGTGGCTGTAATTTTAGCCATATTGCACTAAGAATAAAGATCCTCATGGTAAATATTCATTTTAGTTTTATGAAATAGTTTGTCTTCTCCATAAGGAAAGAAATCTTATTCTATTTACCTTTATGTAGTTCTAATTTAGAAGAAAATAAATTATAACTGAATTAAGGAAACTATTCCTATATTTTTATCCATCAGATATGTTATAGAAGAGACATACGCAGAAGGTTAGAAAAGTTGCTATACATTTGTGTGGGAGCTGTGAAAATGCCTCAAAATTTAGTTAGATGCCCCCTGTCTATGTGAAAGCTTGACTACTTTTTCAGAAACAAAGAATGACAAACCTTCACTGATTTATCTCTCTGCCTCTGAAACCAAAATAAACCATACAGAACAATAGCACAAACAACAACAATGAAATCACTTATGGTGCTTTCATTTAATCATGAAAATATACTAAGAATTATAGAAATGTGCTCTGAGTCCTGTAGCGCTCACAACTACAGTAAATAACAACTCATAAGCAAAGAATTAAAGATCCGTAAGAGTAACACAATAATATACACACATATATCCCTTGAGTTTGTGTCCAAACAAAACTGAATCTACAGACACTTTTTCTCATGAAGTTTCAACCTAAGGGGAAAGTAAAACATGCATATTTAAGTTATATTAGATTTATAAATTCATGATGCTGAAACTATCCATGCAATCTCACAGGTACCTGAGGGAGTGCTGAATAAAGCAAAGAGCAAATCTTTTTGTTTTTATACTTTCTTAATTGACTTCTGTTTCATTTTTTATCCAGTTAGAAGTACACTAAATTTTTCTCTCTAGTGCATTCTGGCTTAGGAGATATTTCCTTATAATTTTGGAGGGGAAAAACCTGTAAAGGATACTAGGAAGCTATTTTTGTATGTGTGACATGACATGATACATTACTTTGGATTTGAAGAACTTATTTTATGTGAGTCATGCACATGTTGCTTAGATTGCCCTGAATACAGGAAGGGATGTCTTAATAATTTTTAAGGTCTCCATTTTCAATAATCAATAGTTCTAAGACAGAAACCTTTCCAAAAAGTTAGCCAATTTGTCTCACTTCTGATGCCATCTAAAATTATTTTGCAAAATGTCTTTGTTCCAAATAAATTGTGCTTCATATGTCTTAATTTCCTTCCCAAGTACCATTCTGCCAACACAGTCTGTCCATGTGAATTCTTATTGCAAATTGGTAGCGGGGTAGTACAGGACAAATTGAGGAGAATTGTGAAATTCTATAAAATGTTTCCAAAGGGGCAATATCCTGGGACTCCAACAGTATTAAAATCATGGCAATCAGAGAATAAATGGGTATTATTTTTATAACATATAATTATACTAATTTAAATAAGCTACTTTTGCATGTTTTGTGAATAAGATAAAATTAATATTAAATAATCAAAATACATGAAATAACCCTTGCTTTTAAGCAAACATTTCAAAAATAAGGTGGCAACAGAAACCTCACTTTTCCCCAGATACCTGGTGTGTGGGGGTATTAAACATTTTATTGTTTCCTTTAAGAACTAATCCTCTGGACCTGGTAAGACAATTTTTGGTAGAAATCAAAACATATATATATATTTTTTTCTTTTTTCATCTCCAAATTTCCTTTCCCTTTCTCATATGTCTCTTTGTGATCTTTATAAATTTTTATCCCTTAATGAAAGAATGATCTTGACTTTATTAAAGTTAGAGGAAAGTAAAGTTTCAGGAATTGGTAAGTTGCTTTTTCCTTTGTTATATTTTAATTAAATTACTTTCTCATTTTCCATTTTCTGAGTATTATGTTTGCAACATTTTCTTGAACTATGGAACTAAATAACAAATACTCAGGTGATGATGATAACATCTTATGGAACCACCTACATCCCAACTTGGACAATTCAAAGGATTTAGGTATTGTTCTCCTTGCGGGGGGGAGGGGGGGAAACTGACTAATGATTGCTAGAGAAGCTATATTTGAAACTAAAATGTTCTACCTTGTTTATAGAAATAATATGTGCTGGGCTTCATTAAAATTATCTTCAAATATCTGTACTTTTACACATATTGTGGAAGATTAACTATTTCTAAAAGAAATGATGCAGGAACACTGCAAGATAAATTGAGCAGTTTCCCTTTATTCAGCAGAGAAAAACAAGAAAGTACAGAGAAAAACAAGAAAGAAAGAATGACAGGTGGGCACAGAAAAGAGAGGAAAAAGAATAGAAGCTAGTTCCTAGTGACCTACAAATATGATCAAGGATTAATTGAGATTAGTGGGTCAGGAGACAATGGGAGAGGAGTATAAAAGAGACTGAAGTTAAAACATAGTTGAGATAAACGTGGGAAAGGGAGCTGGTTCTTAAATCTACTGCACAGCATCTTTTGACATTAAACTATGACCACAGGGATAGGCATGTGCTTTGCAAGTTTCCCTGCAGTCTGTCTTGAATGTACCCTATATTCATTTCCCTGTTGCATAACAAATTACCATAAACTCAAACAAAAGCTATTTAGTACTTACAAGTCTACTAGTCAAAAATCTGGGTGGCCTTAGCTAGACTTCATTCTTAGGGTATCACGAGGCCAAAATCAAAGTCGTATCCAGACTGGATTCCTATTTGGAGTCCATGGGGCATCATCCAGATTGTTGGTATAACCCAGTTCCTATGGCTTTAGTGCTAAAGTCTCTTTTTCCTTGCTGACTGCCAGCTAGAGGCCCCTCCAATTTCCTAGATGCCACTTTATTCCTTCTCCCTCTGTCTTCCAACCAGAAGTGGCGATCTAGTCCTTTCCATGACATAAATCTTCCTGATTTTCTCTTCTGGCTCTGGACACAGAAAGGGTTCATTTAGTTAGGCCTGGCTTACCCAGGTTACTCCATATCCAAGGAGACAGAGTCAACTGATTAGTAACCTTAATTAAATCTGCAAACTGCCTTGGAACTTAGTCCTAGAAGAGATGTCTCATCAAATCACAGAGAAAATAATTTTACAAGGGCAAGTTATACTGAAGGTCATTTTTAGAAGCTTGCCTACCACATGCCTTCAAATATTTGGATGAGTGAATATCACCAGATATTTATACTGCATGCCATAAAAGCAGATTTCTAAAAGCTTACTCCACATATTGATATTTCCATGTAACCAAGTAAAACCAAATCATGGATTCCACTTCAATTCGTTTTTACCAAAGTAAAATAATAATTACTATGATGATTCCCCTTACTACTCTTCCCCATATCTTCCTTTAAGGAAAGAGTATAGGATGAAGGTAAAGATAAGTGCATATATTTTTAAAATCCCACTAACACTTCTCCAATTTGGAGATCAACTGAATGGCAAGGTGTGGAAAGCTCAGGGAAAATATGCAGATAAGCCCTTTCATGCAATCCTAGACCAATTTAACAATTTACCAGAGTCAGAAAATTGTAACAGCTCACCATTTGATTTTTCCAGAGTGAGAAGCAAACTAGAGGGAGAAGACCCGTAAATTCTACTTAGAGAAATTTTCTCCAGCAATAAAAATTATAGCAAAATGAAAGGAGGAAAAAGGCATCTCACGAATAAGAGCCACCCTCAGAAGGATGGTGAGTAGGTGGATAGCAGATATCTTGGATAGCCCAAAGAAATCTTTTCTACCAAAGAGCAAGGTCACAGGTCAAACCCAAGGTTCACCTATCATTATACTCATGCACCCAGAAAATTTCTGGAATAGCTGCTAAAGACAGGCAGGTAGAGGGTGAAAACTGAACATCTGAGGGTGATTATCTCTGTCTGGAGAAAGTTCCAAGTGTCCCATCTTGAATTGGAAAGAATTAAAGAATGTCTGAAGAGAACAGTCATAAAAGTACAACACACAAGTCTACTGAACACTACTGCAAGGCTTTAAAAACAATCTCAGAAGGAAAAGCAAGGACCAAGCACAATAACCACAGTTGCCCAAAGCCTTAGCCAACATGCCAATTCCTCTCTTCATACACTCAGGCAATGGAATTGCATACAGACAAGTCTTCAAAATGAAACTCTAAAAAAAAAAAAAATAAGCAAGCAAATGTCTAAGATTATGAGAAGAAAATCAAGGAGAATTAATCCTTCAAAAATTCAAGGGTTTTGAGCTGTTTTCATAGTGATTACCAGTAGAATAAAGGATGTGATATGCAACAAAGTGAAGTAAAGAGAAGTTTTATAGGTTTTTGGCTCAAGTAAATAGTGCATGAATGCCATGCTCCACTGCAGATCTAGATGTCCTTAGTAGCCACATCACCTCAGCCAGCCATTTATTTTGGGGGCATGAACAACTGCAACTTATTGAAGTCTGAAGCAGACATTATTCCACATAATTTTCTCATGATATTATCTGTGAATAGCATCTGGCAAGTTCTTCATAAATTATCCCATATTCTTTTCAAGCTGAGGTTACAACTGTTTAACTAATAATTTTGCCTGAATTTATAAGTCCACCAACACATCCTAAAGCAGACACTAATTTAGATTAAAGTCAGCCAGAAGTAGAGAAAGATAGAGCAAGGGCAGGTGTGCCTAGGAAACAGAGAGAGACTCATAATAAGATTAATAAAGTTTACTTTAAAGGCATACTTAAAGTTCTGTAATGCAATTTTTTTGCATGTGAAGAATGTGTGAAAGATTTTCAAAAGTTTATTCTATATCAGGCTTCAAAAAGATCCCAAACTCATATAAGAGCATTTCTATAATTACACATGCTTTGAAGAAAATTTTTTCCACACTGATCTAAAGGAAGAAAGATTAAAGTTCTATTTTCATTTCTTTAGTGGTAATTTCATGGGATTTCGCTTTATAAACATTCTTTAAACTATACATTTGGGTGTTTTTTTTTACAACTTTCCAAATAAACTACTTTGAATGTTATAATTTACAAATTAAAATGAGTATACAAATAAAATAAATAGAAACAAAATATGTCACAGTCACAATTTCACTCCAGATTATATTTATGGAACAATCTGGAAAAGCAATGTTAAAATCCATCTTCTTCTAGTGCTGTAAGAGATAAATGAGGGAGTGATATTCACCCCAAAAGCAGGTGAAGGTATGATACAAACACAGGAAAACATAAAGTAGAACCAATCAGTGATTTTATATATATATATATATATATATATATATATATATATATATATATATATGCCGAGACCCTCAGGGTTATACAGTGGAGGAGGTAGAGAGAGAGGAGGGGAGGGGAGGGGAGAGGTGGGGAGGGGGGAGGGTGGAGGATGGGAAAGGCAGCGGAGCACAACAGACACTAGTATGGCAATTTGTAAATCAATGGATGTGTAACTGATGTGATTCTGCAATCTGTGTATGGGGTGAAGGTGGAAGTTCATAACCCACTTGAATCAAAGTGTGGAATATGATATGTCAAGAAATTTGTAATGTTTTGAACAACCCACAATAAAAATTAAAAAAAAAAAGAAAATTCAATAATATACTGAATTCAATTGAAGAATTAGAAATTCAAAGACAATTCTGAGGAAGTTACAAAAAACTCTACATACAGACACACACACATACAGATAAAATATGAAAGAACATGTAAGAACATGCACATTGATTGAAGCAACATATAAAGTTCTGTAAAAATATAAATGATTGGTATGCATTGAAGAAATATTTAATGACAAAATTAGAGTGTACTAAAATACCAAAATAAGAGTGAACTAAAGTACCAAGAAATCATTTTTAGATTTTAAACATGCACTAAAATACCAAGGATGATAAACAAAAGTAAATTGACACTAGATACATGGTAGTAAAGCTACACAGAACATCATGTACATAGAGAAAGATTAAGAGATGGAGAAAACATTGTGAAAGCCACAAAAATAGTAAGAATATATGGCATAAACATGTGGGTGGAAATTCAATTTCATTATAAATTAGGAAATACAAATTAAATATCTGCTTACCATAAGGAAGAACCCTCTAACCCTCTGCTGGTGTCAAGGTTACATGATAAAGGTAAACTTGGCCGGCAATGTGTGTCATTCCTAGGAAAACAGAATATAACAAATGCATGTCTTAAGAAGGAAGTTAGGAAAGGATATCAACCAAACACGGCTTATCTCCTGAGATAAGAATGAATTTTCTACCTGGACATAGAAGAATAACTTTCTTTTTAAAAAGTACTTTTTAAAATATGCAACTTAACTACTCTTCACAAAAGTTAATAAATGCAGTACTATTTATGTAATCAGGTGCTGAGGATCTGTTCTCCTTCAGATGTATAAAGAAGAACAATTCACAAGTGCAATCATCCCTCACTGGTCCTAGAGCATATCAAACATTATATATTTAGAATTATACACATTATCATTCTATAACGCTTCTAAACAGATAACTCTAATCAGACAGATCTCACTGATTCTTCTTGGTTTAAGTCTAATAGAAAATAATATATGAGTACAAATCACACAATTACACCAGAAAATAACTGACTCAAATTAGTATGACATGTAATAATCCTGTTTATCTTGAACCTTTGAAGAGAATTCTGTTCTAATTCCTTCATTTTTTATTTTTTTTTTGTTTCTATCAAAAACATCTTAATTAATACCCTCAAAATAAATAACTAGGTTAAGGGAGGAAAATGTTGGAATCTAATAGGTTGTAAGTGAGTCAAATTAATAATATTCTTAGCTTGAATCATTCCTCTGTGAGAGCCGACTCTAACCTTGACACCACTGAGATACATTTTCTTAGAAAGGGAAAGGCAAGTTAGGGAAGCAGGGATACGTGACAAAACATCCAGCTCCATTTTCCATCACTGTCTCCTTTTAAAAGCACTATTTGCTTTCATGGAAATAAGCTTTTCACTTTATTATTTTTTGAAGGGCAGCAAGTCATCGTGTCTCTCACATTCATAATGTAAGTGTGTCAATGTGATGCCAAGAGATGCCAATTAAAAGTGAAAATCACAGTGTTCTTTTGCAAACTCTCCTGGAGTCTATCACTGGAATAATGATTTTCAAACATCAGTTTAGGTAGATTTTTTTATCAAAAATAATGTTTTTTTCTGTGCATATATATGGCATTTTTGCATTAACATTAAAATTAAAATTATCAGCACAATTTAAATTATGAGGACCAACAACACTACATTACTTTTCTTTTAGGGTTATACAACTAATCAATTTGCTTTACCTTTTCTCTAAGCACATGCAAATCAACAACAGAAATATATAGATGAGAGACGAATGATAGTCACACACACACACACACACACACACACACACACCCCAACACAACAAAATGGGAATACATTATTTTGTAAATAACCCCTGCAATATTTAATGATCACTATACAAACTACTTTCTGAAATTTTTGAAAAACATTATCAAAGTTTTCTACTTAGTTCTGTTAGTAGATTTACACATAAGTCATGTATACAACTGAGATAGTAGAGAAAAAATAGTAAAATTTTAAAAATTTTAAAATTTCATAGCCTGATACAAACTTGAAATTAAGACATACAGCATGGCTATCTAATTATTAGGTTCCCATTCTCTACCTGGTTTTATAGGGAAAAAGCTTAGCTTATCTATGTGACTTCTTATTCTCCCCAAAATTATCAGTAATGATTCATAGCTAGAATGAAAAAAAAAATGTATTCAAGTTGGAAATATGCTCGTATCCATAAAAGTGATGATGACAGATGATTCATTTTCCTACCACTTCCTAGGATATAATTGGCATAGTTAATAAAAAGAAAATACAATAAATACAGTGTTATATATGCTAAAGGATTATGAGATTTTTTTTCTGCCTACCTAAGTATACAATGTAAGCAATAACTAAGAAGTAATTAACATAAGACTTTAATAGTCTTTCTGAGAGAAAAACAGATCAGTCATGATAAAAATGATTGTGATTTTTACTTTCATATGGAAAAGAATATTGCATTTAATATGCCAAAAAATGAAAAGTTGGAATCATTTTTATATTTGCATAGATCTGAATATTCTGATGTCTGCACAATTTTTGTTTATAAAAAATGAATGCTACTAAAGGGAAAGTAACATCCAAGTATTATCAAAATTCTTTTGAATTACTTTAAAATGTTATTCTTATAATTTTTCCAGCTTCCGGGTTATCCAAAAAAATTTAAGCAAATTTGACACCTCACACTTATAAATATATTTTCTTATTTAAAAAAAAAACCAAGAGATTCTTTGGCGAGAGAGATAATCTTCAAGCAAAACCCAGTATTTTTAGATGTGCTCTCAGGAAACCTAAAAGCTTTATTTTTGGCAATACGAGTCAACATGCTGTCAGTTACCTCCTCCAAGATGCAATTACAGTCAGCACTAAATAATTTTGAGCTTCCGGCAAGAGGCTATATTCAAAAAGGTTTCCACAGACCTATAAGCAAATTCACATCTTCTAAAAGAACTAACAGAGCAAAATCTTACTTAAGTTATTTTCTGGCAGTTAGATCATGATGGAAAAGTTGGGTTAACGGCTGGTTTTTATTATTTAATATTACCTTCATGAAGAAAAACATTAAGATTAGTTTTCCCTTTATAAATTGCCAAGAAATTCTTTGTCACCAATTTTAAACTTTCTGAGAAGTGAGGGCACATTTCAAAGTGACCTGCAGTTTGTTGTAGATGTTTACTGTGATTATCTGTCTTATTCTTGCTAGATGAGCTTGAATAGCACATCTTCTTCCTAGCTCCCAGATACTTAAAAAATATTAATATTATATTCTCTAAACATCTCAAAGAAGTTATGAGATGACTGTGATTTCCACAGTACATTTGTGAAAACAAAAACAAGAACATAAAAATTGATGTATCACATATCTTAGTGAATTTTAGAAGGATAAGTGGTAACTCACGTACACTTTCTGCTAAGTCCCCGAACATGATTGTCATTGTCAAACTAGAAGTAAAATAGACTAGAGGGAAATGGTTGTAATAGATATCAGAAGACTTATTATTTCTGACTGTAGTCTATGTTCTAAGGAATATTACTGAGTTCTCCTTTGAGTCGTGACTATAGTAAATGATGGAGAAGTAACTTGGTACCATCAAATAATGGAACATAATTAGTATGCATTTTAAATATGAAAATGCTAAAAATTGGCTTTAGTATAAACAAATGCTACTCTGTGGTTAATTCACGCTCTATTGAGGACACGTTATTTGGATGCCCTGTGGATGTGAATCTTGATGTCCTAATATTATTCTATCTTTCCGTGAAACAATTACTGTCCAAGTAAATAAAAGTGTCTTTTCCTATTGCTGGCCTAGTCATCCTAAACCAATCACATTAGGTTACTTCTCAGGAAAGAATCTTAACTGTACTAGAAAATAAAAAGTGCTATTTAAAGTCAAGTTCTTGTCTATCTCCAACATCAACAGTATTCTCCAGGGGGCATTGTGGCAAGACAGAGAAAAACTGCATGTTTTATTAACTGTTAATTGATCTATCTAAATTCCCAAATTTTTGCTATATTCATTATAGTGCCATGGATTATGTAGTGTTAGCTCTTTCCTCTAAATGCAATGTTTATGTAACTTGAAAAATACTATCCCACTGATGGATATTACACAAGAAAGATTAACTTCAATTATGTTTATTCTTTCACAGCTTTACATAACTTACATTGAGAATCAACTGGATTATTTAAAAATATTTACATTAAGCTGCTGCTGTGTTAGTTCCTGTGTTGATTCAGTTATTAAAGTATAAAGTCCACAAAAATTGTGTCAACAATTAAAAAATTTACTATAATCTTGTCATATCTCAGCACTATAATTTGGAGCTTAGATGTTCTAATTTAAAGTATTAATATATAATGATAAAGTCCTCCAGTAATAAAAGTAACCACACCATATTCAAATTTTGCATACCTTTGTGTGCTTTATAATTTATAAATTTTCTATTTTGAGCCCATTTGAATTTGAATAAATCAATATAATCTAAAAGAACAGACAAGACAACATAAACTTTATGTTGATTTTACATACTGGATACTTTAAAGAGGAATAAACTATTAGAGACAATGCAAAAAATGAGAGAAAAGAATGTTCTATCTCATTAGTAATCTGGGAAATGCAAATTTCATCCATAATAAAGTGATGATTTACACCCACCAGTTTAAAAAATAGGAAGAAAGTTCTGACAATACCACATGTCAGCAGGATGTGGAGCAACAAAAACTGTCATAGAGCTGGTAAGAAAGTAAATCAATACAGTTCCTTGAAAAATAATTTAGCACTATTTTATGGAGATAAGTACATGCAAATTCAAGACTAGGAAGCTATTTCTAGGAAAATAACCTACAGAGGTCTTGAGCTCCAGGACACTTTAAAATATATATATCATAAGTACTTTGGATTAGACAAAGGGGAATGAAGGGAAGGGAAAGAGAATGGGAATAGGAAAGAGAGTAGAATGAATTGGACATTACTTTCCCATGTGCATATGTGATTGCACAACCAATGTAATTCTACATCATGTACAACTAGAAGAATGAGAAGTTATAATCTACGTATGTATAATATATCAAAAAACTTTCTTCAGTCATGTATAATTAATAAGAACAAATAAAAAAGATTAATTTTTTAAAATGTAAGAGAAAAAATTAAAATTGTGTACTACTGGAATAAATATATTATTTTAAATCAAAAAAATATCATAAACTTAATGGATCCCAAGTTACAAACATTCCAAAAATGTATAAGTAGCCTTATGACTATGAAGCTGCACTAATTTTGTGTGTTAAAAGCAATTTAAACACTAAAATAGAAAAAATCAATGCCGTACTCAAGGGACTCTTCAAAGAATAATTTAAGCAAAATGGTTAATGAAACAACACAAACAATCATGAAATAAAATATTACAGTTAAATGTTCAAAAAATCTAGATTGTGAATTACAGCACTATTTAATAGAAGGCACCAGACATCTCTTCAAGACAACAACAATGTTAGGACATTAGCACTATGGGAGAATAATTGGTCATCTACTCATCTCACAGAGCAATAATAATTTTGCAGTTACCCAGAGATAAAAGTGCCTTTTTGAGAGATTGGGACTCCAGTAGGATATTATGAAACTCTGGTGGAGTACTAGACCTAAGAGGGTCATTTCAAGAGTACATGCTGGTATCAAGGTGGCAGGTTCATCAATCATGATCCTGACACCAGACCCAGAAATGGACTCATATTCCTATGTGCCCAGGTTCTGTTCTATTTCTCTTTGTTTCTGCTACCCAAATCATCTGGTAGGGAGACCTGAGAGGAATTATCCCTACTTGTACCTTGAGTGAGAGGCCCGCTGCCCTCAGTCCTGGCTGTGGACTCTGAAATGACTCTGCATCTTATCTATAGCCCCTCCAATTTTGTTTGAGAGAAATTCTCCATACGTGATGACCTGGAGGATCTAGTCAACTTAGGGACCAGACGGAATCATCCATGCCTGCTTGAGTTTCTGGTAACATCCCAGGTAACTTAATATCCCACTGCAACTCAGCAACAGCCACATGACCTAGCTATTATCCTACCTGATTGTGATCTTTGAGGAAATTCATCAGCCTAGGGATCCAGGAAGAGAAAGTCCTTGCCTTCTGAAACCAACCTGTGAAAACTAGAAAATGTGTTGCTGCTTCATATACACAGGCACCAATGCAGTTCTACACAAAATGAGGTAAACATGACAACACTAAAAGAAACTAATAAATTTCCCAGTAACTAATGCTGAACATGTGAAGATCTATGAAGTGCCTGAAAATAATTCAAAATAATATATTAATTAATGTGATAAACGAAAGCACAGGCAACTAAAAAAAATTATGAAAACAATGCATGAACAGGATGAGAATTTTAATAGAAATAGAGGCTATAAAAAAAGAACCAAACAGAAATTCTGCAACTGAAGAAGGAAAAGAGAGAACTGAGTAATTAGATGTAGAAAGCCAACATATTGGTTGAGCATTAATTTCCTAGGTAGAACACCAAAAGCACAGGCAACAAAAGCAAAAATGGGTAATGGGAGTTGTTTTAAATTAAAGTTTTTGCACAGCAAATGAAACAGTCAACAGAGTACAAAGACAATCTACACAATGGGGGAAAATATTTGCAAACTATACATCTAATAAGAGCCTAGTATCCATAATATACAAGGAACTCAAACACCTCAACAAAAAGAAAACAAATAATCAAAATAAAAATGAGCAAAACACCTAAGTAGACATTTTTTCCAAGAAGATATACAGATGACCAAAAGTTATATAAAAAGAAACAATACCAGTAATCATTAGGAAAAGCAATTTAAAACCATGATGAGGTATTACTTCATGCCTTTAAGCAATAGATACTATCAAAAGGACAAAGATCACAAATTTTGGTATGGAGAAAAGGGAGACTTTGTACAGCAATGGGAAGGTAAATTAATTATGGAAAACAGTCTGGAATTTCCTTAAAATTAAAAATAGAACTATCATATGATTCAGTAGTCCCACTTCTAGTTATATAACCAAAGGAAATAAAGTCAGTATGTTAAAGCAATGTCTGCATTCCTGAATTCATTGTAACATTTTTCACATCAGCAAAGATATGAAAACAACTATGTCTATTGATAAATAAATGAATGAAGGATATGTGATATAAATACACAATATAATTCTGCCATAAAAAGGAAGGAAATACTGCCATTTTGATAACATGGATGAAATTGGAAAACATTATACTAAATGAAATACATTAAACACACATATTAAAATGTGCCATGACCTTACTTATATGCGAAATCTAAAAAAGTTAAATTTATTAATTCATAGAGTATTGGCTACCAGGGAATAGGGAGAGAAGAAAATGAGAAGATACTGGTTAAAGTATATGTCTCAGACTGTTTTGTGGTGCTATAACAGAATACCTGAGCTGGGTTATTTTGTTAAGAATAAAAATACATGTCTTATAGTTCTGGAGACGGAAAGTCAATGATCAAGGTGGTGGCAGAATTAGTGTCTATAAGAATCCCATATCCATTTTCAAAATAGAATACTAAATGCTGCATTCCTCACAGGATAGAAATGCTGTTCTTCACATGGCAGAACAAAGGGGGGAAATCACTTCTGTAATCCATTTTTATAATGTCATTACACTATTCTCCCCTCATGAACTAAAAAATCTCCTATTAAGCCCCACCTCCAAACATTGTTGCATTGGTGATTAAAGTTCCAACACATTAATTAGAAGGAGACAAAAACATACCAAGGACAGCAGGATAACTTTGAATTATAGAATACATAAGTGCTATAGCTCTGTTGTACAGCATGTTGACTAGAGTTAATAATACCATATCATTTAATTGAAATTTGTTAAGAAAGATTTTAAGTGTTCTCAACACACACACACACACACACACACACACACACACATACATATACATGCACACACATGCACAAAATGGGAGTGTGATTAGCAATGGATATGTTAATTTATTTGACTGTGTGTTACATAATATTTACATGTATCAAATTATCACATTATATACTCTGAATGTATAAATTCATTTGTTAATTAAATATTTTAAAATAAAAAGAGAACTAACTAGATTGGATGCCATTCATTGACTTTCTCTGAGGACTTAGAGGAAAATGCTGCAGAACATGGGAAAATATATACTGAAATGAATTCATATTTCAAAACAACGACTATAAGGGGTATCACAAAATTGTGAGAATAAAAAGATAGCAATAATAGCTAATGTAGACAGTCTATTCCCAGCCATATACTATGTAAGAAGTATATAGCTTAGAGATAAAAGGCATTTTGTCCAATTCTCCATCCTACATTTCACATCTACTCAGATGCCCTTCTTACCATACAGTATAAATTATAAATTATTTAATCTATAAATAGCAAAATAAACACTTCTATATTTATAAGTCTGCATATATTTTACTGACCCTAATATTGAAGACAATTTATTGAGGTGAAATCCACATAACATACAATTAAATATTTTAAGTGAAAAATTTGTTGTCATTTATTCCATTCACAATATTGTGGAACCCCACACACCTCAATCTAGTTCCAGATTAGTTCTTGTCTCCCCAAATTTAAGATCCACACACATTACAGAGTTTAGCCAATCTCACCCTCTTTGGTCCTGATCACCACTGATATACATCATCTCTTTGCTTTACCTGTCCTGCACATACTACATGATCATTTCTATGACTCTTTTAAACTTACCATAATGTTTTTGAGATTGATCCACATTGTAGCATTGATCAGGGTTTCATCTCTTTTATGACTAAATAATATTTTATTTTATATAAACATAACAATTTGCTAATTCATTCATCTGTTGATGGACATTTACGCTGTTCCACACACTTTGAAAGGTCTTGTGAATGGTGCCTCTACGAATATATATGTACACATATATGTAACTGTTTTCAGTTCTTTGGGGTAAATGCATAAAAGTGGAATTGTAGGGTCATATGTTAATTTTGCTTAACTTGGTGCTATCACCAAGCTGTTTTCTACAATATCTAGACAATTTTGCATTCCACTAGCAGTGTATGAGGGCTCCAATTTCTCCACATGCTTACCAACAATTATTAATTTTAGAAATTAATACTATAGTGTTGCTCAAAATTCTGCAGTCTTTAAAATATTGGTGTAGAAGTTCAAATTGCTTTTAAAGGTAAAAGAAACAACTATCAACAACAAATTGAAATAAAATAGAACTGTTACCCACATTTTCTACCTTAATACCTCCAAAGGTACTGTATGCTTGCATTTCAGCATTCTCATTATGGCGACAAATACACATGGGTAAGTAAACATACATTAG
Organism: Marmota flaviventris; assembly: GCF_047511675.1. Taxonomy (NCBI): domain Eukaryota; kingdom Metazoa; phylum Chordata; class Mammalia; order Rodentia; family Sciuridae; genus Marmota; species Marmota flaviventris. The sequence continues at coordinate 32,134,831 of NC_092511.1, read as the reverse complement.
AATGTTTCTTTATTTTTCTCTTTTAATGTAATTAGCACTATGCCATACATAATGTTAGAAGAAGTATAAATCCTTTAGAATAATACAAATATTTATACACTCTAGTGGGATGTATATTTGACAAAGATCAAGGAAGTTTAATTAACAACCCCTTGACTCAATCAAAGCTAAATGCACTTGCTCATTTCAAACATGGATGTGGTATTTAATGAGTCATGACTCCTGCTTACTGAACCTAAATTGCTCACACAATGATGAGTAACGTTCCCTGCATAGTAAACTCACTTGACAGGCTGTCTGTTCGAAACGTAAAGTCATAGGGAATAGAGAAAAAAGAGAGAATTACTAAATGTGGTTAAGCCAATAGAAACACAGCTCAGCTTTTGAGAACTGTACCTGTTAATCAACATAATATGTCCATATTTCAAGGATTAAAAAGTTAATAAATTAAGCACACATAAAAAATAATGAAAGAAAACCTCTGAATAAACTCAAGTATAGGTCAACTAACTAATTAAACCATCCTTTCTTGGTCACCTCCAAGACCTACTACTGAAATTTCATCACTTTTGCCCATAAGCAAAATGATACTGGTATCTTATGAATTACAAGATGTATCATTCTTATTGAAAGCCAAAAGAAAGATTTTAGAGGACCCTGTAATAGATTAATAATAGCTTAAAATATATGGATGTAAGCACACATTATAATCTCTAAAACACAATATACTCCTACTTTATATGGTCACTGTTAGAGATACACATCTTATTTTTACTCACATAATTATCCTTTGAGGGAGGTGGTATTATTATTCCAATTACACAGTTGATGGAAACAAACCTCAGTGAAGTTAAATAACTTGTACACATTCCCACACATTGCAATTTCAAAAACCAGTCCATCTACTCTAGCTGCTACCTCAATATCATCTAAGCAATAAAAATGACATTCTAACTACTATTAGTAGACCCCCATTCTGTATTTCAATCTTAAAACAAAGGAAGTTCTATTGTTTTCCCCCTGATTAAAAAGTACTATTTTATCAGTATAGAAGAAATAAAAGAGAAGAAATAAGAATAAACTAAGAGAAAAAAGAAGAAAAGAGGGGGAAAGGAATAGAGAGAAAGACAGACATAGCCTAGCATACACAACAACATCTAAAATTATTAGATTTTTTGAAATTAATATTCTGGTCACATGTAGATGTTTTTTATTGACATAGTTCAGTATATGCAGATATCACAATTTATTTATCAATTCTGCCTTACATACATGTGGGTTGTTTCCTGCTAGAAGTTATGACAAATACTACTGTACACATCTCTTTACAGTGAAAAGCCCTTTTTTATAGCATTTTACATAATTCTAATGCAAATACTATCATTATGACCAATGCAAAACTATCCCGTATAAGAGGTTGGTTGAAAAGTTATTGAAAATTTATCAGCTGGTTCTCATGTGCAAGCACTAGTTGATTTGAGCATGTACATGATCAAATTTAGTGGATAATACCAAATAGCCTTTCAAAGTAATAGAACAAAAATTTACACTCCTCCCAGCAGTATATCAGAGTTCCCATCATGTGTCCAACTGTTAAATTTCAGTCATTTGAATGATACGGTCATATCCCATTGTGGTTTCATTCTTCATTCCCCTAATTACCAATGAACTTGACCATTTTTTAAATATTCTTGTGTCTCTTCAGGTCATTGTTCATTTTCTGCATAATTGTCGATTTGTTCCTACTGATCTTTTAGAATCTTAGATATTTTCAGATGTATCAAAGCTTTCTGTGTTAAATTTCCTCACCAAGACGGTGGCTTTTTTACTTTCTGTTTTATTTATTTAAGTATGTATGTGTGTATGTATGTATGTATGTATGTTTGTATATACATACAGTTGGGGGGAGATTGAACCCAGGGCACTTTAACACTGAGCTACATCCCAAGCCCTTTATACTTTTTATTTAGAAATGAGGGTCTCCCTATGTTGCTAAAATTGTCCTGGAACTTGCACTCCTCCTGCGTTGGACTCCTCAGTCACTGGGATTACAGGCACACATCACAGTGTTCTACTTTCTTAAGTGAGTATTTGATGAACAGCCTTAATATGGTAAAATTCACTCATATTAACCTATTGATTTGCATTTTTTGATAAATGTTTTTATGTCATGAAGATGTTCTGAAGTGTCCTCCCAATTATTATTTTTTATTTATTGCTTTGCCTTTCATTGTCTGATTTATTATCTACATAGAAGATAGTGTTGTGCATGACAAGAGATAGAACCAGATTTGATTTTCATTTTTATGAATATAAAGTGCCCCAGCATGATTTATTGAAAAATATTTTCCTTCCCCAGCTTTGGAGTAGCACTCTTTTTATAAATGAAGACTGCACATATGCTCAGGCCTTTTTCTGGAATCTCTATTTTATTCCACTGCTCTATTTGTCTATCTTTACAGAAATAAAGGTCTTATTTAGAGTAACATTATAAAAAGCCTGGAGAGAACAAGCCCACTCTGTTCTTCTACAAGAATATTATGGGTTCTTTTTTGAAAAGTATAGATGCATTGAAGTAAAATCCAATTACAACACACTGTCATATTTTAAATGTCAATTGGTTAAGATTGATATCTGTAAACAGCTATAGAAATATAACAATAAATAAAGATAATGATATATCCAGCACAAGATACTTTTTTATACCCATTTGGTTTTCTTTTTTCTTTTTTCTTTTTAATTTGGTTCTTTCTAGTTGTACATGAAAGTAGAATTCATTTTGATATAATTATAAAAGCAGGAAATATATCTTTTAATAGTTAGGACCCCATTCTTATGGATGTACAGGATGGTGGGATTCACTATGGTGTATTCATATAAGTACATAAGAAAATTATCAGATCCATTCCACTTCCTTTCCTTTTCCTATTCCCCCTCCCTTCCCTTCATTTCCCTTTGTCTAATCTACTGAATATCTATTCTGCATACATTTATAATTCATCCATCTTTTGCTTCCCTGTCCCTCTATCTTCATGCAACCAGTAATCTGTATTCTATCAGCACACATTAATTTTTATTTCTTAGAATTGTATACAAGTGGAAAATATAGTATATACAACTGATCTCTTTTGATTTCCTTTGTTCATTCAACATAATTATCCTGAGATTCATCCTGCTATTACATGTATGAATAACTAGTCCTTTTATTGCTGGATAATATTTTAATGTATAGATATTTCACAATTTACCTTTAAACCATTTTTCTTGACACTTTTTGTTGTTTTGAGTATCTCCCTATTACAATTAAAGTTGCTATAAACACTAAAATATAATTTTTTATGGACATATACATTATCTTAGATAAATACCAAGTAGTGAAACAGCTGGATAATAAAGCTTTTAACTTAATAAAAGCTCATCAAATTTGTTCCAAAGTGGTTGTACTATATCATATTTCTCTAAGAAATGACAGTTCTAATTATTTCATATCCTCAGTGACATTTGGTATGGTTGGTCTTTTTTAGACATTCAAACTGATTTATATAATTGTCTCATTGTGGGTTTAGTTTGCATTTTTCAAGACATTAATGATATTGAACGTCTTTCCATTGACTTTGCCATCCATATAACTATTTTGCCAAAGTATCTGTTCAAATCCTTCACCCATTTATTAACTTGAGTTGCTTCTTTTCTTACCAAGTTTTGATTTTTCTTTTTCTTTTGTTTCTCTTTTCTCTCCCCTACTCCCTCTGCCTTTTTCTGTATTTCTACAAATTAACATTCTTTTTTTTTTAACTAAAAACTGAGCCCCAGACTTCCGAGAAGTCTAGACTACCCAACACCCATTTTTTTTTTGAAGATTCATCATGCCCTTAAGAATGTTCACTGATTCCGACAGGATCGGTTTCATAGACTTCCAATTCTTGTTATTTCTTTTACATATCTGTATCAAAGTTTAGTAGTATACGATGTTTAAAACTCAAAAGTTGTATTGAGGTAAGGCACTTAAAGAATTCACATAAATAAAAACGAAAGCAAAAGACAAAAAGGATAACATGAATTGAACCTATACCTTGTATTCTGTATTTTGCTGGTATTCAGTCTATTATTTGTTGCCTATCTTCTTCCTACCATGCTTTTACTTCTCCTAGGCAGAGGGTCCATTTTAAGTCCTTGGTACTAAAGTGGTAGGGTCTCCATGATGACAGGTCTTTACCAATTTCCTTATTTTCCCAGAGTAGAGGAAATTGACCTCCTTCTATGGATGCCGCCAACTCTCTAAGATTCTCATGGAATACATACTGCTCAGTATAATACAAAAAAGTTCAAAGTCTGCGAAAGCCCATATATTCACGGTAACTGGAAGGGAGAAAGTGGGAAGCAAGAATCTTGGAAGAGAATGCCTTTTTCATACATTCTCCTCTGAACATTTGTACAGAATTTCTGGTCCCCAAGGTCTTTGGAAAGAAGAGAAGAGACAGCTGATGTTTTAACCTCTTTTAGTGTCTGATGATATCACAATCTGGACAAGAAAGAGCTGAAAGGTGATATGATAAATGATTGTCAAACCCCATTTAAACCATGGTGGAAAAGAGAGTGAATGACTCTGAGAGAATTCTGATAAGAAAGAAATGCTGGGATGACAGAGGAAGAAATCCTGAAGCCTGAATCTTTCTCATAATCCCATAATAGGGAATAGAAGGTGGAGAAGAGCCAAAACTGCTATTCCAGAAGAGTATAATAAATACTAACTACTTAATATAATTATAACTCCTTTTGTAACTAATGACAATCTAATATGTGGACAACAAGCAGCATACCAAAGACTTCCAGAAATTCTTGAAAATGAACTGCAGAAATTCTAATCAAATTTAAAACAAAACATCTTCAAGGCAGTAAATGAAATGGTAACACAGGGTTTGGAAAGATATTAAGACCAAAATTCTGATCGCTACTTAGAAAAAAAAAATGTGTAATTGTATTCGGTGAGAACAAGCAATATCTAAATTTGCATAGGCTCTGAAGAACTGTTTTATGTCTCAGACAGTGACAACATCCTGGCTCCAGGGAAACTATAAGAAACAAGTGGAGCTGAAGCAGCAGGGTTGAGGGACTCTACACAAAGAAAGAGGATAAAATGAATTGCCAAGGGAGCCTGGAGGGCAAGACCAAAAGCTCACTTCAGCTCATTCTTAGCAATAATCAGAATATATAAAATGAAAATGGGAATGTGACTAGAAAACAGAACTGTAGGAGATGGTAAAAAAGAACACAAGCTAAATAACTTGAGGAGATAAAAAAATAATATATTTTATCTGAGGATATGAAAATAGAAACAGTTTCATTGGAATATTTTTTCTTGCCTAATAATACTGACAAGTGAAGAGATGGACTTTCTAAACCAGCAATAAAAATCATAGCCATTGTTTTCTATAGCTTCACTGTAATTCTAAAAGAATTGTATGAGACTTGAAGGAAAATAGACTCTTTCCCAAATAAGGTTCTCATTTGTGTATATGGTCCCAAACTCCTTATCTTACTTCCACGTGGCCAACTGACCTTTGAACCCTCAAGCTTTCCACTTCATCCAAACTGCCTTCCCTCAGACATGACCTCCTTGTCATGTTTTTCCTAGGGTGGTGACATAGCACCATTACCTAATTTACTTCGGAGTCCTAGAGATCTCCATTCACTAACATTTTTTTTTTTCCTACTTCCGGTCCAACTCTCCAGGGATCTGACCCAGAACTTAAAATCTGAACCAGCACCATTATCTTTCTTCCCATTAGTTTTTCAAAAGCAAAGGTTTAAAAAAAAAAATCTCAAAAGTATGTCTTTACATAGAGACATTTATTTACTTTGTACTAAATGTTATTTATTATGCAATTATAACTACTTTCAGATTTTATTATTCAGCATTAAGTTGTATGTGGACATGCAGTCAGCAATGAATTATAGTTACCCTTAGAATTGTAATTTTCTGTTCTTTGTGTGGGAGTTCATTAATTTTGTTTCTGTGATTACAGAATATATTTAAGTGACTTGCAAAAAGTTAATGTATTTTTTAAGACATAAATCACTGATTTACTTTCAACTTCTTTCTTATTTCTTTCTTTCGAATTGACAACAATAACATATCCAGACCTAATGCAGAACTAATAGTAGAATGATATAGGAAGTCTCTGTTTCATTTTCCAGTCCAGGATTTCCTGATAAATGTCCTGTACACAGCAATATACTGTTCTAGACATTTAGTACATGCACCTCCCTTGGGAACAATGGCCATCCAAATCCCCAGACTTCACACCATGTGGTTTTGTGTCTCCTCTACCTCACATGGTTACTGGGCCAAGGATTGAAGCCATCTTGTAACACTGAAATAAGCAGGATATATTGCAAGATTATGGAAATAACCAAGGTAGTATATTTAAAAATTGGTTTGAGTCACATGTTTATGAGTTCTTAAATAACTTTGTTACTGAGTAATATATTCATGTATTCAGTATATGTTCAAATTTTTATAAATGTTATATCTATTAAAGTTAAAATATGTAGATGTATTATTTATTGCATTCTTATCATGTGCCCAACCCTGTCCTGAGAAACTAAGGAACATTATTTCATTTTATTTCCCATTAAACACTGTGAGGAAAGGAGTTATTGAGGCAAAGAAAAATTAAACAACTGCCCAGAGTAAAATGATTAGTGCCAAAGTCACTACATTGTATATTAAATGTGCCTGCAAAGACAAATGCTAACTATTTGAGGACTAGCAGAATATCATCACCAAGTCTTACAACACCCTGATTGGCATTGGACATACAATAGTTGATAGCCAGGGTTACGGTATAAATATTTTTACCTTCTAAAAATTTACATGCTGAAATCCTGATTCCAGATGGGATGGTTTTAGGCCAGGCCTTTGGGATATGATTAGGTCATGAAATTGGAACCCTCAGGAATGGGATAAAAGCCCTTTAAAAAGAGGAACACAGAAGAGGTGATATCTGCTCTTTCCATGTGAGAATACAACCTGAAAAAGGCTGTCTGCAAACTGATAAGGGAGCCCTCATTAGACAGCACCTGTGAGCATCTTGAATTTGCACTTCCCGGCCTACAGAACTGTAAGAAATAAATGTTTGTTGTATACACCCTGTGGTCTATGGTATTCATGGTACTGTAAACCAAAGTAACTAAGACACTCAGCCTGCAATCTATGGAGAATCCAGAGGATGGAACTCAGAGATCCATCCCCTATGAGAGGCTGTGTGTTGAACTATACCTCCTGGCTCCAAATACCAGAGACAGCTTTATCCCCACTACTAGCTAAATCTGTAAGCAAAAACAGTGTTCTAACAGAGAATTACAAATGATTTTGATATTTCAGTGGTATTATAGATCCTCATGTCATTAGAGTACTCTAGTAATATTACATAAATTCTCCATAATTTGTCTTTTCAATGTTTTATGATGACCAGTCAAAATAAACCACTTTCAAATTAAATTAAAGTATGGGAGGCCAAAACATTAGTTTACCACCAGTGCTAGAGCTCTTTTATAGAAATTACTTATTCTGCACATCATACTATTTTGCTGGGAAGGAATACATTACATGTAGCATTTACATTGCATGCTGAGGATGGATTAGAGAAAGAACACACCATTTGATCATATGATTTTAATCTCATGTTATGTCATCCTGTATGACATTAGAAACATTAGAAATCTCAAGGTCTTTCAGAAACTAGGATATCACTTAGAAGTGGGTTGAAGGTATCTCTCCAAATGTCTAGGATGTCAAATGTTCTAGATGAAGATGTACTGATCTGGATTAACCATAAATGCCAGCTATGCCACAGTTGCTAAGATAGGTAAATTTTTAATTACGTGGGTGGGAGAAATAAAAAAGATGTCTGTCAAACTGTAAACTTTCAGTTATAAGACGAATAAGCTCTAGGGAATCTTATGTGCTACCTCCTAGTGATTGCAATTAAAAAATACAGCATTATTTACTTGAATTTTATATTTTAGTGTGTTCACACACTACACACCCCCAATGGTAACTAAGTGTGGTGATGAATGTGTTAATTAATTTTATTGTAGGTATCATTTCACAATGTATACATATTGAATACTTTAAACATATATGCTTTTATTTGTACATATTCAATAAAGTAAGAATAAAAAAATTAATTTGTAACAGGATTATTCAGTAAAAATAATATAACAGTACTTGTTCTTTTAGAAGATACATACTGTTTAGTTAAACAGTTCTGAAATCTAATATTTTTAACCTAGTACTGTAGGACTTGCTCTAAGTAAAATAATGATATGCATGTGTGTATGCGTGTGTGAAATAAATACATTAAACCAACTGAGATATTTCATCCCAACTAATGTACTACTGAGTCAGTTAGCTGTAGCTCATGTGTGTTACGTACTTTCTTTAGTCTAGAAATGAGAGATGGATATGAAGTTGGAGGCTATCTTTAAAAAGTAGGATGAAGTAGCTTAGCTCAAAAATTTACAATCCACTAAAGAGGTAAGTATTAGCAAAGAAGAGACTCATAAAGACTCAGAGGAAGAGTAAAAGAGTCAACCCTCTTCTTATTACACCTTTGTCAGATGAGAAAACTGTAACCAATGTTTTTGGAAAATTTCCCCAAGGTCTTAGGTTAAGTTTTGGCATTCAACATTTTGGTAAAAGGCACAGTCTTGTGTAGCTAGAACAGTAGCAATCCTTACAAGATAATCTACTATTAAATATCTTTTGTTATTCAACCTGAAGATTTGAAGTATTCAAAAAAGAGAGAGATTAGGATGGGGAGACCTGGACTTGGGCAAACTTCTGAAAGGAAGAATGATTTGAATGGAGAGAGGAAAGGATATCCCAAGTGTGCCAGGACAGCTGACCAAAGGTGAAGGAGAAGACTCACTTACTTTACTGGAGCAATAATTTACTGCAGAAACAAGACTGAAGAGGTATGATAGTAATCTGAGTAATCTTCTCAGTAAGATAGGGGGTTCTGAAGGCCTTGGAATGAATCTCAGAAAATTATAAGAGAAAACAAATTGTTCATTTTTTCATTGGAATAAATGGCTATCAAATTTGCTGCCCAGCTTCATGGTATTTTGATAGATAATGATTACAAATGTTTTCTTCCTAACTTTTCTGCTTTCAAGCTCCCAACCTTTCCCTTATAATAACTTCCTCTTTTTCCTACCTCTCATCTTCTTTCCAGGGAAAATTTTTCCCCTAAATATATTTCTATTTATTAAAAACGTGTACCCAGGCATGGTGTTGCCTACTTACAATCCCAGCAATTCAGGATGCTGAGGCAGGAGTATCACAAGGTCAAGTCAGCCTCAGCATCTTAGTGAGGCCCTAAGCAATGTAGTGAGACCCTGTCTCAAAAAAAATGCAAAAAATAAAAACAAAATGGGTTGGGGATGTGGCTAAGTGGTAAAGCACCCCTGGGTTCAATCCCCAGTACCAAAAACAACATCAAACAAACAAACAAACAAAAACCCTAACATTTAATTTCCAGTTTCAAACCAGAATTCTTAAAATTTAAGCAGCTCTTAGGTGAAAAATGTTAAACATTCTTTACAATCCCCAATCTATTAGAAATTAGTCATGTGGTAGGTAAAACAGCAGAAAATGTCAAGTTTTTCCTGCATTAGGTACTTTGTTAATAAGAGTTCTACAAGGTGATTTTTCAAATCATTATCTCTAGAGCTCTAGAACTCATAAGAACTACTTCAAACAAAGCTACTTCAAATAAGCATAAATACTGAAAAAAAAAAGGAAAATAACTTTCAAAGTCTCAGGTAACATTTGAGTTAAATAGAACAAAAAGCACAGCCAATCAAGAGTATAGGCGAGAAAAGAAAAAGTTGTCAAATAGGAACAACAAAGGAGAAAAAAATGAGATGATAGGAAAAAAGTCCAGTATTATTCTAACAATTATAGTAGCATTCTCTTCAATGAAAAAAAAAAAAGACTGTCAGTGTTTTTTTAAGATATGTATATGGTTTCTAAAAATCATAATAAAATAACTTTTAAACATTGAAAAATAAAACATCAAATTACAACAGGAAATGCTTAAATGCAATAGCATGATCAAAGATTCCATTATATTTATCCCATTAGTTATAGACAAAGAAAATGAAAAAAAATTAGAAGAAAATATATTTTAAATACATAGTTAACAAATAAAATCTAATATAGAAGCTTTCATCAAATAGTTGAATACATTTTTTAAACTCATAAACAAATTAATAAACACTGCCATATTATTATGGACCACGTATCATATGAACCACGTTTTTAACAAGGCAATTGGCTTAAATAGCAATAGTGCAATTGTTTAAAAAGGGAATAGCACATTTGAAAATTTACAAAATATTTCAAAAAACTGATAAGCTTGAGAAATGGTATTAGGAATAACCAAACAACTCATAACTAAATAAAATAAAATATGACATGTAAGAGAATTGAAATTCATCTAAAGCCATGCAAAGAAGAAATATTGGAGATATTAAAATTATGGATTATATTAGAAAAGAGGCTAAAAATTAATGAGCTAAAATTTTCATGTATCTAAAAGAGAGTAATCACAGAAGTAGCATAAATAAGAGGGAAATTTTTAAAAGTTATGGCTGTATATTCATAATCTAAAAGAAATGGTCAGATTTCTAGAAAAAACAAATATTATAAAAACTGTCAGAGGAAGAAATTAAAAACTTGGGCAATACTATAATCTTTAGTAATATAATTAGTATGAATATATGTAGATAAACTCTCATATATGCCCTTCAGGAGACAATCTTTTTATTCTCCAAAATGTGTATGGCAACATTATTTATGATTCCAAAAATGGCTAGTAACTCAGATGCCCATTAACAAAAGAATGGTTATAAATGTTATGACATATTTATGTATAATATATATATATATATATATAGTTCTAAATCAATCTAACATAAGAGGTAAAAGACCTCTACAAGAAAAACTATGGAACACTAAAGACAGAAATTGGAGAAGACCTTGAAAGGTGGAAAGATTGCCCATGCTCTTGGATAGGCAGAATTAGTATTGTCAAAATGGCCATACTACCAGAAGCACTATACAGATTCAATGTGATATCAATTAAAATCCCAAATTCATACCTCATGGAAATAGAAAAAGCAAACATAAAATTCATTTAGTAAATAAGGGACTCAGAATAGCCAAAACAATCCTTAGCAAAAAGAATGAAGCAGGAGGCATCACAATACCAGAACTTAAACTATACTACAGAGTCATAGTAACAATTATGGTATGATTTTTGCATCAAAAGAGACATATAGACCAATGACACAGAATAAAAGACACAGAGACAAACCCAAATAAATACAGTTATCTCATACTAGATAAAGGTGCCCAAAACACACATTGAAGAAAAGATAGTTTCTTCAACAAATGGTGCTGGGAAAACTGGAAATCCATATGTATCAAAATGAAATTAAATCCCTATCTCTTACTCTGTACAAAATTCAACTCAAAATGGATCAAGGACCTAGAAATTAGATATAGAGACCCTATGCCTAATAGAAGAAAAAGGAGGCCCAAATCTTCATCATGTCAGATTAGGTCCGGGCTTCTGAAACAAGACTCCTAAAGCACAAAAAATAAAATTAAGAATCAATAAATGAGATTGATTCAAACTAAAAAGCTTCTCCGCAAAAGAAACAATCAGTGAGTTGAAGAGACAGCCTACAATTTGGGAGCAAACTTTTACCACACACACATCAGATACAGCACTAATGTCCATGATATATAAAGAATTCAAAAACTTAGCACCAAAAACCCCAAACAATCCAATTAATAAATGGGTTAAGGAACTGAACAGACACTTCTCAGAAGAAGATACACAATCAACAAATATTTGAAAAAAATGTTCAATATCTCTAGTAATTAGAGAAATGAAAATCAAAAAACTATTTTAAGATTTCATCTTACTCCAGTCCGAATGGCAGTTATCAAGAATACAAGAAACAATAATTGTTGTCAGGATGTGAGGGAAAAGGCACACTCAAAATTACTGGTGGGACTGCAAATTGGTGCAACCAATCTGGAAAGTAGTATGGAGATTCTTTAAAAAACTTGGAATGGAACCATCTTTTGACCCAGCTATCCCACTCCTTGGTCTATACCCAAAGGACTTAAAAATGCATACTACAGTGATGCAGCCACATTAATGTTTATAGTAACTCAATTCACCATAGCCAAACAGTGGAACCAATCTAGATGCTTTTTCAGTAGATGAATGGATAAAGAAACTGTGGTATATATACACAATGGAATATTACTCAGCAATAAAAGAGAATAAAATTATGGCATTTGCAGGTAAATGGATGGCATTTGCAGGTAAATGGTTGCTAAACCAATTAAGCCAATCCCAAAAAACCAAAGACTGAATGTTTTCTCTGATAAGAGGATGCTAATCTATAAGGGGGTTGGGGCCATGTGATGAGTGGAGGAACTTTGAATTGGGTAAAGGAGAGGAAAGGGAGGGGAGAGGACATAAGCATAGAAAAGACAGTGGAATGAGACAGACATCGTTAGCCTAGGGTACATGTATGATTGCACAAACAGTGTGACCCTACTTCGTGTACAACCAGAGAAGTGAAAAATTGTGCTCATTTTTGTACAATGAATCGAAGATAATTTTGCAGTCATGTATAACTGATTAGAACAAATAAATTAAAAAATTAAATATATATATAGTTCTAAAAATGAATGAACTCTAGCCACCATAATCAACATAGATTAATATACTACATTAAAAAGTTGAGCAAATGGCAGCTCACAAACATGTTCATGCTATATTGTTTTATATACACAAGTTATAAATGTAAAATACTAAACGGCATATTATTTTAAAGTAGCTACACATTTAAGAAAACTACTTTAAAAAGATGGAAGGTGCTTATATATCATAAAATTTATTCTAAGAGAACGGGAAGGAAATTGATGAATGTAGCGAAAGAATCTGAGAGCTTTAGTGTTATTGGTAATATTTTATTTCTTTTTTAAAATATTTTTTAAGTTGTAGATAGACACAATACCTTTACTTTATTTATTTATGTGGTGCTGAGTATCAAACCCAGTGCCTTACATGTGCTAGGCAAGTGCTCTACCACTGAACTATAACCCCAGCTCCAATATTTTATTTCTTAATACTATTCACATGAATAATAGGTTCATGGATGTTTATGTTGATAACACCAATTTAAAATATGCATGATATGTTTTAAATATTTTATGTTTTCATTGCATTATAACAACAGATTGAATTCTTCACATCTTTATATTTGCTAACCTCTCCACCACCATCATCATTTCAATAATCTCTCAGTTTTAGCCTCATAGCAATCCAATCTTCATAAAGCCTTCTCTGGCTGCTAAGTCAAGAATTCCCATCCCAACCCCAGAGTATGTTAAGGGCCTTAAGTTCTTTTTGCATATCTGTGCATTCTCACAGTGCTCTTCACTTCTCTCTCTCAGTATTTGCATCCTAGAATTCTAAGTACTGGTATATGCCTTTATTTCTTTCAATCTTGTGGCCTAAATGCCCAGAGAAACTGCAGCTGACTTCATCACCATATTCCCAGAACCTCGCCACAGGGCTTGGCATGGGTAGCTGATGGTCAGTAAATGTGTTTCCTGTTGAATGGTTGGATGAATGAATGTACGGATAGATAAACAAGAGAAACCATGAATGGGTTTTAATTTTCAGTGCATTGTTTTATTTGTCTCAGATCTGTTTTGAATAATAAACACAGCTTCCACCTGAATATCCATCTTGTGATACTATCCCAGCTAATTAGATCATGTACTAGAGCAGAACTTTCTGAAATGACATGGAAGGAAGAAAAAGAATATAATTAAAGACAACTTTACAGTGGGTGTAAACTTCAGAATTAACTTCTCACAGGAACTTTAGCACAGGCTCTATCATGGCCTTCACATAAGCATGTCTCCCTAAATTCAATGAAAAAAAACACCTGCTACATGTATGTACCTTTTCAAATTTCTTGTTATCTTTCAGCACATATATTTAAAAATTGCCTCATTTCCTTCAAAACTTAAAAGTCATCCACCATGAAATTTTCCAGAAAATTCAGAAATTACCTTTAAGCCAAATAGGTAAAGATTATTTTACCCATTTGGGACCCATCAAGCTAATATTGAACTACCTGCTTCTTTATATATGAATACCCTGAAGACTATAAAAGAAGGCAATTGGGCAAAATCAAAATATAATTTACCTGATGATAACATTTACACAGAGGTTATCTAGTGAAATGCTTTCCTAAGTATTATGACCATAAGGACATGTACCTATAATTTATTTACCTATGTTTTTTTTTATTGGTTGCTCAAAACATTACAATGATCTTGAAATATCATATGGTTTTTGACAGCAGCATGAGATATAACCTCCAAACAAGGCAAGATGGAGAGGGAAAGCAGAAATCATTCTGCATCCACCAGAAAAACTCAACTGAAGAGACAAATACTAAGACACCTGAGAAGCCCAAGGGTAACATGCACAACACATGTAGGCCTGGTGTCTAGGGTATCGGCTCCCTCTGGAAAAAAGACTGAGGGATGTTGCTTCTAGGGCAGAGACACAACCTAACTATTCTGTTCAGAAGAAATATTCCCTGTTAGAAGCTATTGAATGTCTCTGCCCATTCTGTGTACAAAGAGCAAGCCAGAATAGCATGGCCTACATTCACACCTGAGCTCAGGAAGAATCACAGAGAGGGAATCTACAGAGTTGGTGTAAAGAAAACTAGAGGAAAGAAACATAGTAAGGAAAAGGCAGCTGACGTGATAAAGATCAGGAAAAAAAATGAAGGTAGCAATAAAACTATTACATAAATGAACAATGAACACATTAAATATTGCAAGACAGTGATCACTGCTTCACTGCTTCTAAGGAATTTGCTGCAAAATTGAACCCCAAAAATGAAGTAATAACTAGAAGGCAAGAAAGAATAGATAACGTGAGAAATAGAGGAGAGTAACTAAAGAATTTAAACAATTCATGTGTCCTTCAACAGACTATGTAAGTAAATTATAGCATACCATAAATGAACATTATGCAGAAAAATTTCCAATTTTCTGTCCAGTGAAAATACAAGTTATAAGAGAATCTTATGTTAGTCAATAATGTGACCAAATTATCAGACAAGAAGAACTTGGTGTAGGAAAAGTTTTTTTGAACTCATGATTTCAGAGGTTCAGCTCATGGTCAGCTGATTCCAATGCTCTGGGCCCAATGTGAGGCAGAACATCATGACAGAAGAGACTGGGGATGAAAGCTGTTCAGCTCACTGCAGCCAGGAAGCAGAGAAAGAGCACTAGGGGCCTGGGACCAGATATATAATCCCAAGAGCATGCTTCCAGTGACCTCCAGCCTCCAGCCACACATCACTTGCCTAGAGTTACCAACAATCCATTATTAATCCATCAAATGGATTAATCCACTGATGAGGTTATAGCTCTCTCACAATCTACTCTTCTCACTTATGAACATTCCTGCATTGTCTAACATGTGCTTTTGGGGGGAACACCTCACGTTCAAACTGTAACAAATATATTTTATGTACTCCCATTGTATGAAAAACTGGAAGACTGTCTAGTGCTTCTCCTGAGAGGAAGTAAGTGACCAGGTGACAGGAGGCTTACTTTTCACTTATGTACTTTCATATTCCTAGAGAAACATCTGTTAATCACAGATGTATTTTATTGATAAAGCAAAGTTTAAAAAATACTGTCAATAATAAATACTATACTCCACTTTCTAAAAAGACATCAATAGGAGCAAATGAAGTGGACATAAAATAAAAACCGCATAGTGAAAACCAGGAAGCCAGAGATGCATTGAAATTAAAATCTATGCTGTAACTCTCATCATCACTTCCTTGGCATTAAATATCATCCACAATGGTATCTCTCAAAGTTATGTCCCTAACCTGCAATCTTGAACATCCCTGAAGTCACAGCCAGCTGAACTCACAGCCAATTTGACCTTTTCACTTGAATTTCTTGGAGACAGCTTCAACTTAACATGCCAAAATATGCCCCTTTCCTAATCTTTTGTCATTTCCATAAAATGCACCATTTTCCCAAGGCAAGCATTTACTCATTTGACCAAGTGAGAATGTTTTGATTTGTCCTTAGAGCATTCTATTCATCCCCCACCTCATTACACCCGCATGCTGACTCTTCCCTCAAGACATATCTCTGTTCTGCCCTGTTCTATCTTGACAGTCACCATTCTGCTCCAGACACCCATAATCTCCTTCCAATGGATCTGACTTCCACTCTCCATTCTCTATCTCTCATTCTCCAAGCACCACCACCTGCTGCCACCACCCCCAAACTGACGCCTGTTGCTAGCTATGATCTAAAATCACACTGTGGCCAGAGTGCTATTTTAAAAACAAAAATAAGATAATGTGTTTCTGTCCTTAAAACTGTCCAATGATGTCCCTTCACACTTAAAAAATCCAATCTTTCTACCCTTCCCGTGAAGGCCTTAGAGATAATGATTACTTCTCTCATCCACTTGCTTGAGCTGTTTTTTTGTCCTGGAATACTCTGTCCCCAATATTTCAGGCCAATCAGGTGATTGCATAGAATATGCTCCTGAAGGAGACTTTTCCTTTTTATCCAATCTAATGAAATGCCATCATCCCCTCACTATCTCATGTTCCTGTTTTATTGTTCTTATTGCCCTTTTTTATTATATTATATTTTCTCCTTTTGCTTTCTGACTTGACTATCAGATGCAGGATCCTACTAAATGCAGGAACCACACTACCTAGAAAAAAGTAGACTCGATATTGAAAAGGAAAGAAGCCCAGTTGAATTAAAAAACTGTAACTGTTAATGTACCCAAATATGGTTCTTATAAGGCTACAAAATTGGCATAAGAGAGAATTTGAAAAAATAATGTTTCCAATTAGTCCTGGGAAACTGCCCTGGCAATGAAGCGAACTTGCACTTTCAATTTATATGCTTTGGGAATACTTTGTGGTTTGCAGTGAAAATTGTATTATTTATCCTTATTTCTTTATTTAACAGACAAATACAGTTTTACAAGTGATGAGCCTTGTTCTAGGAGAAAAAGAAAATTCAGAGATCATGGAACTGGCGGAACTGAGTGCATAAGAACTATAGCTGGTTAAGTTAAAGATAGATGGGGGGCTGGGACTGTGACTCAGAGCCAGAGCACTTGTCTCTCACATGTGAGGCACTGGGCTCTATCCTCAGCACTATATAAAAATAAATGTATAACTAAAAAAAAAATTTTAAAGATAAGGTCAGAGTGCAATAAAATCTTTGTTATTGACCTTTTAGTTTTTCTGGTTCTATTTACCTTCTCTTTTAAATTTTTAGATAAAATTTAGTTATTTAGCTACATTATTAGCAAAGTTGCATTTTAATAGCCAATAGTTTTCTCAGACATAGGAATTCAACTAAATCATTACAAATGTTGCTCATATGTACACATGGATAATAATCTCTTTCACTAGGTAAGATTTTGAATTACTTTTTTTAATTAATTTTTTTCATTACAATCCTTATTACACATATAGAGCACTATTTTTCATATCTCTGTACATACAGTATTTCCTATCTAGTAGGTAGGAAAGAGGGATGGGAGGGAAAGGGGGGGATAGGGATTAACAAGGATGATGAAATGTGATGGTCATCCTTATACAAAATACATGTATGAAGATTTGAATTTGAGGCCAAAATACCTGATATACAAACAGAGATATGAAAAATCGTGGTATATATGTATATTAAGAATTTCAATGCAAAAAAAAAAAGAGTACAAGTATATGGCATAAGATTTTGGATTTCTTTCTTTTTTTTTTAACAGACAATGGAAGTGCCTATAAAATTGTAGGAGAGGGGTATCAAGAAGGTGGAGTAGAGAAGGTTACTTTCCAAATTGCTTCATGGTGTAGAATCAGGAAACAGGACAAGCAGTTTCTCTTTGAGGTCGGTTAAAAAAAAAAATCCCAATGGGATTTAATAGTGGACTCTTAGAAAAACCTAGGACACAGAAGAATCAAAAGAATAAAATTTTAAAAAAGAAAAAAACTCACCAAAAGCTGCCAATGCAGATCCACTGCAGGTAGGTCAGAGAGAGAGAGCAAGGAGAGCCCACGTTTTAGGTTGCATGAAAGCATGTCTTCAAGCAGAGACAATGAGACAATGTTGACTGGGGACATTGTCAAGCTGATCCAGTGGGTGAGCTTCACTTTACTTTAATGTGAGAGGGATGCTATCTGTCTCCAGTGACTTGCGGAGAGCAGGGTCAGCCGCCATCTTTTTCTGCTGTGCTAAGGTGGCTGATGGGTGTGGGTCATAAAACCAAATGCCCAGACCTGTGTAATTCCATCTAGGTTTGAAAACCTGACCTGGTAGAGGCCTGCCACATGATTTAGAGTGTGACTAGAAAACTAGGTGAAATTATGGTATGGAAAGTGTTGTACCAGGGGAAGGCAAGACACTCACTCAGACCTGAGAGATCCTTGGTATCTCTCACTCACACCAGCTGGCTGGGCTGATGAGATGAGCTGTGTTAAAGGAGCTGGCTGCAGCAATAACTAAGAAAACCGACAAAGAAATCATGCAACACACGACCATGAGTTTCAAGGGTGGGACTACTCTGCAACCCCAAGGGTCAGCTCCACTCTGGGCAACACTGAAAAGGGGGCACGAGGAGCAAGAGATAGAGTGCAACTGAAACCCCTCTACTTATTAGGGAAAATACATTTGATAGAATATTTCACCCAAATAAGGCAAGGGGTAGTGTTACAAGCAACAGGGGGTAGCCCAATCCCACTGGGTGACGCCCAAGCCCAGATCTGAAACACATCCTTGCCAGGCGAAGGTAAGGCCTACTTGCTTCGCACAACGCACAATGCCAGGTCAATACCTTTCTCACTCAAGGCTGGGGGGTGTGCTAAGCTCATGTGCAGGGGACCCCCAACATCTCACACTTTGAATCTTGCAGTAGGACCAACTGGGGACCACCTGGGGACTTGATTGGGCAAGGGGTGGGAGGAATGAATGTTTGTTTTGGGACTGAGCCCAGGTGGCCAAGATACAGATACACAATGGAATATTATTCAGCATTAAAAGAGAATAAAATCATGACATTTGAAGGTAAATGGATGGAGCTGGAGAATATAATGCTAAGTGAAATTTTGGGGGGAATCCCAAAAAAACAAATGCTGAATTATTTCTCTGATTTAAGGATGCTGATTCATAATATGCTGTTGGGGTAGGGAGGATTAAATGAATTCTAGATAGGGCAAAGGGGAAAAGGGGAGGGAAGGGAAGGGAGAGGGCATAAGAGTAGGAAAGATGGTGGAATGAAATGGTCATCATTACCTTAAGTACATGTATGAAGACATGAAGGGTGTGACTCTACTTTGTGTACAACCAGAGATATGAAAAATTGTGCTCTATATGTGTAATATGAATTGTAATGCTTTCTGTTGTCATATGTAATAAATTTAATTTTTAAAAAAATTTAAAATAAAAAACAAATTTAAAAAAATCAGAAGCTGTGGGAGGCAGAGAAGGGCAAGAACTGGCTCCTCTGCCACTCCAGAGAAGCCCTGGGGAGATTTAAGTGGTCACAGAAGCCTAGTGTGGACCAGAAGCAACCGGGCTCTAGAGGTATGCTGATTTAAAAGCTTCACCAAACATCATTTCACAAAACACCCAGGGTCTAGCTAGACCCAAATCCTTCCTCTAGGATCTTCACCTCTGTGAATCCTTTCACAGGAGTCTACAGTGACCCTTTGCTGTGGGGGAGTAGACAACAACCTCCACCCATGCCCACCTCATATTACAGAGAAGGGAAGCTGATGATGGGCAACAATGACGAGATCCACAAAAAGAAGAAATTGACACACACCCCCACTCTTGAGGGCAAGACATACTTCAAGAAAAAACAAAAAGAAAGACAATTAGTGGGTGGCAACCAACATATAATATCATAGACAATTTTTTGTTCATTGCAATGGAAACAATCCCTGAATCTTCCATCAAGAACTTTTTTTAAAAACTTTTTTGTGCTGAAAGCCTGTTGACATTTGAACATATACATATTTGTCTCACTCTTCTCATTTCAACCATTTCTGTAAGGTAGTTATTTTCTTGACTGTCTTTTGAAGGCTAAGGTTTTTGATTGGTATACCTTGGTTTTATTTTGTTTTTTGTTTCTTTTATATTGATTTTCTTCTATTTTCCTTGATTCTCTTCCTCCTTTCTTTCACGAACAGCCAAATTCCTTTGTTCTTTCTCTTCCTTTAACTCTACTACTACTCTCTCTCATCCTCCCTCTCAATTATTGCATCCTACATCTTCTGCATTCTCTCTCTTCTCTTTACTTTTATGAAATAGCAAACACTTTTGTAAACGCAATATCTCCACCATTGCCTACCATACCATTTCTGTTTATAGTGCCAATCAACATTGTAGATGCCAAAATAGGAAGTAAGTATTTAGTTAAATACTGAATATTGGTTGCATTGGTTGTTGTTAATATTATTCTCCCCTAAAAAGTGAGGTACTAGAAATCTTCAGGAACACTATAAATCCCTAGGGTAGAAGCTCTGCCACCTCAGATTTTTACTAATAAATAGGTAGGAATTTTACAAAAAAATGAAAAAGCAAGGGAACATACCATCCCAAGCAAATTAAAATACATCATGAACAGAATCCAATGATATCACAGTGGAGGAAATGTCAGAAGTTCATAGTTTAACTGATTTGCAAGATAAATGATGATATAAGGAGTGAAATCAGAAAGAAAATCCAAGAAGTGAAAGATCCTTTCAATAAATAGGTAGAAATCCTGAAGAGGAATCAATTGGAAATTCTCAAAATTAAGGGATCAATAAGCCAGGGATCACCAGCAGATTAAACCACTTGGAAGATAAAGTTTCAGGCAACAAAGACAAAATATATAATATGGAAAATAAATCTGACCATGAGAAAAGATGTCAAGAGAACACAGAGCTTTCAAGAAATATGGGATAACATATAAAGGCACCAAAACAGACTGATAGACAAATGGTACAGAATAGAGGACACAGAGAATAACTCAAAAAATCACGATTATTTTATATTAGACAAAGGTAACAAAAAGATGGATTGGAGAAAAAATAGCCTCTTCAACAAATGGTGCTGGGAAAACTGGAAATCCATATGCAACAAAATGAAATTAAACCCCTCTCACCATGCACAAAACTCAACTCAAACTGGATCAAGGATTTAGGAATACAACCAGAGACCCTGCATCTATTAGAAGAAAAAATAGGCCCTAATCTCCATCATTTGGGATTAGGACCCAACTTCCTTAATAAGACTCCTATGGCATAAGAATTAAAATCAAGAATCAATAAATGGGATGGAAGTAGCAATCATAATATGAAGTCAACTTTTTTAAGTTGTAACTAAACAAAATGAGGCATGTGTTAATTGAAGCAACTGGGTGTCAGCTGGAAACACACTGTTCTTTATGTTTGGGACACATATCATGGATAGTCTGTCCAGAGTTGAACACAAATATTGCATTCTCTAATTCTAGTGCCAGGAAATAACGAGTTTAATTAATTAGGAGAAGAGGCACAGCTTAGATGACACACTAGCAGCTCAAGAAAGAAGTCTATGGGTGCTGTAGATAGTAAGATAACATCAAAGGGGGGTTGGCACGAGAGTCTGTAGAGTACAGTAGAGGAGACGAAAACACAAGCAAAGGTGGAGTAAGATACAAATAAATTCTACGACTTCAAAGACAGGAGAGTGGTTTGGTTGCAGTATCTGTCATTGTCTTCACAATGCCAAAGTGGCTGACTTTGTTGATGTGAATAAAATGCCCCTTCCTCACTCTGCAAGAGACTTCATGAATTACCTTAAGAATGGGTACCATCTCAAGCCATTTTTCCCCTGTTTTGGTTTTCAGCTGTTATTGTTAACCTTCTTTTATATTTAAGAATATGCAGGATTTATGTTTGATATTATTTAGCATAAATGAAGTAAGGGACATTAGGAACAAGAGACCCTTGATTTTTTTTTTTTTTTTTTTTTTTTTTTTTGTATCAGGGATTGAACTCCATGGCACTTAACCACTGAGCCACATCCCCGGCCCTTTTTATATTTTATTTAAAGACAAGGTTTCACTGAGTTGCTTAGGGCCTCACTAAGTTGCTGAAGCTGGCTCTGAACTGGTGACCTCCTGCCTCAGCCTCCCCAGCACCACTGGGATTACAGGCATGTGCCACCACACCCAGTAAGACCCTTGATCTGTTGAACTACCTTTGACATATAACTGGTTAATTATTACTATATGGATATTGTCACTTAAAATGTGTTCCTACAAGACAATCAAAATTATAGGAACATATGGAAATACAGACAGGAAAAAATTATTTATTATAAAGGCCTCTATAATAGTCATAGGAAAAATTTGTACAGTTTTTACAATAGCCCAAATATTGTTCCAAATGCTTTATAATTATACACTCAGTCCTCTCATGGTAGAGGCAATTATTTTGCCCATGTTATAGGTGAGGAAAATCTATGCAATTGTCTTATTTTAAAGTCAATGATACCCACTAGGTAGACATCCTTGCCTTTCGAAAAGAAACAAACAATTGTTTGCTATAATAGCACTAGACCTCAAGGTAGAGTTTTGATATAAGAGGGAATAAAACTGTCAACAACAGGAATGAACATTTGAAAGTAAAAATAGGTCCATTTTATTTCTTATATGTGAGTTATCTAGTCATATTTAGAAAAGTAATTTTTGGCTTAGCTTATATTTTTTCCATTTTGACATTTAATCTGAAAGCACTTACATGTCTTATATATTTTCTACCAAAAAATAAATCCTTTTTTTCTATTCCCCAGAATTTTTATATCAAACTGTTAACTAGATTGTGTTCAATAAGAGTCAAATTGACAACTTTTACTGTTACCCCTGGGAGTCTACTGACAAAGATGTTGTTTCAAATCATAAGGATTTGAAATATTTCTACTTTCCTGTATTATATGTTCCTATTAAAAGACCATATTTTTAGGAAAATTTTCATTAATAGTTTTGAAAGTTGGGTGCCACAGGGATATAATTAAAGGATAATGTCAGTAGAATAGAACTTTGTCCCTTGATAATGTTCAGCTCTCCTGCTGGGACATAAAGGGACAAAGTGGAAGCACTGTTTTCAGGCAGGAGACATTTATTCAGTGACAATGTCTTATTACAATTAATTTACTTTTAGTATACAAATGACGAATGCAAGAGTAATTGCAGCCCCTGGGGATTAGGAATCATTGTTCTCCTGATTCTTTTCCTCTACATCAGTACAAATCACAGTTGGCAGCTACTTGCTACAGGCTGAATATTTCCCTAAAGTTTGTCTCCTCGCTGTTTTTCTCAATAATTTTTACAATATTTTCCCCATTTCTCTTCTTATATGCTCTTTCTCAATTTCTGCGGTCCTCTTCCATCTACTTATTCTTTTACTTATCTAAAATAAAATAAGGGGTCTGGGGTTGTGGCTCCGCGGTAGAGTGCTTGCCTAGCACAGGTGGGACCCGGGTTCGATCCTCAGCACACATAAAAATAAAGGCATTGTGTTGTGTCCCTCTACACCTAAAAAAAAAAAATAGATATTAAAAAAGTGAGACTTTAAAAATAAAATAAAATAAATTAAAAAAAATTTTTTTTCCAGATCTGACTGTGTATCAGAATCAGTGGATTATTTTATGAAAAATAATTAGCTCTGAGTCCCATCCACTGGACTATGCCAATCATCAATGGCAAAGTCTTCCCATAGGATAATTATTTGCAGTCAGATTTGAAGATCTGTCATTTATATCCTTTGAACTACTCCAGTCAGTATTCATTTGGTTATTTCAAAGTAAGTGAACTCTAGAATGAAAAACTGATGCATTATCCACTTCAGAACAAATGTTCCCCCAAAGAGGTTCACATTTTTCCTGCTTTCTGAACCCCTAAGTAGAGACACAGTTTTCATGCCGCAGGTTTTTCTGCTTCTCACTGTTTTAATGAATGCAACTTGAATCAACTAGCACTTCCTGCCCAGCAAAGCAGTTTGGAGAAGGAGAAGCTATGATTGCAGAGCCTCATCTTCAAATCCAGTGAGAAAGCCTTCCTTCTTGATGTAGGAGCAGTCAACAACTTTTTCTGATATTCATGCCTCTTAAGTCTTGGCCTCCGACACAGTGAAGATAAACAGCATGTCTCGCCCTCTCTCCCATGCATCTTATGACATATGTGGCAACCATTTGTTGAGCTCAGAGAGGCTGCATTTGCTTTTAGCAAGTTAGTATCTTCAGTATATGCAAAACACAAACCAAAAGACCACTTAGTCACTGCAGATGCTGTGGGCAGCATCTACAGCATCATGGAGTCTGATGTGACCTAGCACATTGTAACCCTGACACCAACCTTTACAAAGCCACATAAAATTACATCATTATGATTTCACATGAAAATCTAAGTTTACATGGAAATGTAAGAAAGTATCTCACCTATACAGATTTCAGTATAGTAAAAATAAAATTTTGTGTGATTTTTCACAAAAGAAAGTACAAATACATATTCATAGTCCTCATATCTATTTAAATGTTATTGTTACAGTACAAGTTTTCTAGCACAACCTTAAAATCCATGAGCTCAATCAACATCATTATTTCTATTTGCTGATAGTAAGTTACCTTATATGCATTAGTTAACTAAGAATTATAACCACTAATATATATTGAGAGGTCTAGTTTTTGCCAGGTAGTGAATTTATGTCTTTTTTTTCCAAAATAAAAATACCTTAGTTTTTTTTTGATAATAAAAATTACACATAGAAATCTTCATTGATTTAAAAAGTAGACAATATGGGAAAAAAAGATAAATCCACTAAATTTCATCACCCACAGATACTCATATCTTCCACAATCACATTTTACAAAATACACTTAGATATCTATTATGGTATAATTGTGAATTATTTTGTTGCAGAGTAATTATTCTGCTGCCTTAAGTAAAATATAAAAGTAAAATAAAAACTAATATTAAAGTAAAAAAGAATCATGTTTCCATTACTGTATAGATCTTCCAGCTAATTTTCTATGTACATACACATACACACTCACAAAGGGGGTTGGACTATTGGATAAACATTTTTTCATGTAGCAATAATATGGAAAACAATATGGAAATTTTGTTAGTAAATATGAATACGCACATTATTCATAATAAATAAAGAACTCTTCTATGGTTGGCCTATAATTGAACATATACTATTGAACATTTAAAATACTTCTCATTTATTAGGGTTATAAACAGTCACTAATAACTTCATTATGCATATATATTTTTGCATACCTATATCTTATTTCCTCAAGATAAATCTCAGAAAGGAAAACTGCTGGCCCATAATTTTAGTTTTAGAATCATGTTTTCACCACAGACATTGTGTCTAACACTCTGAAGGTCACTGTTTATCACGACAAAGTGTTGGAGGCATATGGAAAGCTACCTTCCTCTGATTGGCTTTCATTCCTGACAGCTGACCTTTGTTTCAATCTTGTTTCTGCTGTTTTTTGACATCACTTCTTATCAGGGCTAGACTCTCATTCTCATTTCCTAAAACCCCATCAAATCAAAATTGTTGAATGTGACAAAATTCACCAAAAATAGGACATTAGTACAGAAGGATGGAACAGCTAGAGTACTAAGTAATTTAAGACTAAACATTATCTAGCTCTATTCCCACATCTAGAAATTTCTTATGATCCTTCCTCTCTCATAAACTCTGTCCTAGGATATGGTTACCATCTGTCCAGTGATTCCCTCTCCTGGCTGAGAATTAGAATCACTAGAGAAGCTTTATAGAAAGTGTTGTCATTCAGGTCCCGTTCAAACTAATTAGAATATTTGAGAAGCAAAAGCAAGAAGTGAATATTTTTAAAGTTTTTCTTGTTAAGCAGTTTGGAAATTACTATTTTTTGTTCTGTTTTCTTTTTTTATATTGTACATAGCAGCTTTATTCCTAATAGCTCCAAATGACAAACAGACCAGACACCCTTCAACAGGTAAAAGATTAAACAATACCATATACCTATTATTTAACAACAAAAACTTATTGATCCTGGAAACAACTTGGATGAATATCAAGAGAATTGTGCTAAGGAAAAATAAAGTTTCAATCAACATACCCTATGATTCTTAGATAACATCCCTGAAATGACAAAATTTAGAAATGGAGACTAGATTAATATTTGTCAGAGGCTTAGTGCAACAGGGAGGGTAGACCAAGACTGTGGCTGTGAAAGGTCTACAGGATGGATAATTATAGTGATGGGATTGTATCTTGATTATATCAGTGTTAGGATCCTGATTGCATTGACATTGGGGAAAACTGGGTAAAGGGTACATGAAATCTTTGTATTTTTTTAAACTAAAATGAAGTATCTCAGAGTTTTAATTTTAAAAAAAGTTACAATGCTCTCATTTAAACTTGGATTTCAAGAAAATCATCTTTTACTACAAGCATGTTCCAAACATTGCCTGAATGGAAATTACTTTTAGACCCTTTGTCCAGTCCTCCTCCTTTCAGTTCCTGAATCCAATCTTTTGGCCTATGAGCTAGACCCTGCATATATTTCATTCTTTTACAGGGTAAGATATTTTTTTCTATCATTCTTCTTTTCCTTTTTTTCTACCTGTTTCCCTAAAGCAAACATTTCATTCTCTCAAGAAGGTGTTTTCCTAAATACAAAATGAAGTTCTCACTCTTTTTTGTTGTTGTTGTTGTTGCTTTAAATTTCAATTCATATAACCTAAACTGAAGGAGGAACAAATAGAAGTATCTACAATTTAGGTTATGAACCTGAAAAACCTCCTATTTTAGGAGGAACAAATAGAAGTATCTACAATTTAAGAATATGAACCAGCTAGTCACAATTCCTTGTTGGGGATTGTCTTAATATACAAGACAGCTGGGCATGGTGGTACACCAGTAATCCCAGTAACTCAGGAGGCTGAGGTAGGAGGATCATGATTTAGTGAGGCCCTAAACAATTTAGTGAGAGATCTTGTCTCAAAAAATAAAAAGGGCTGTGGATGTGGCTCCATGGTTAAGTGCCCGGGTTGTTCAACCCCCTAGTATACACACACACACACACACACACATGCACACTCTCTCTCACACACACACACACACACAAACTCTCTCTCTCTCTCTCTCTCTCTCTCTCTCTCTATATATATATATATATATATATATATATATATATATATATATCTCAACTGGCCATGATGGCATAGAATTTTACCTATCTTATTCTCATTCAGATGTGTGGTAGACATTACATTGAAGAGATACAATCTAAAGATTCCTATGTACTTATTTCTGCATGATAAATCATATTAGTCTTCTTATAGAACTGAAATGCACTATATATACCTGATATGATACTCTTTGAGTGACAGTCTTATCAAGCCTCTATGACCCTTAATGAATGAAATATTATCATGTGGCAGATAGCCTGGTATAGCCCAGAGCTGCAGAAGCAGGATTATTCAAGCATCTCCCAACATGGGTATGGCTCCACATGAACTCCAGTCAATTTCTAAAGATAGTGGTAAGAGAACAAAAGAGAAATCTCAATGATTCTCCTTCAGGGACAATGAAGAAACAAAGAGTTAAGTAAGCAGACACTTGTGCTGAGTGCCTATAAAAGTGAATTTTATTTCATTGAAGTAAAACATACATAGGATAAATAGTTTCAACCTGAAAATTCAGCCTATTTACTTTGGTAAATATTAAAAAATGTATTTTAAATAAACAGTGGTATTCACAAAGTATTTAATATTTCATCCAAGAGAATTCTTATTAACCAAGAACAATAAAATGAAACAGATTTCTTTCCTTTGCCTGTATATAGTTGAGAAAGTTCATTTTTTAATGAAAAAAATGAGAAGTAATTTAAATGAAATAGTTTTTTTTTAAATATTTGAGATAGATTTTCTCCCTTCATACACCACCCCTTCTCTTCCTTCTCTTTATCTTTCTTTTCCACCACTCATATGCATATTCTCTTAACAAATTTTTGTTCCTAAACTCCTAAATTCCTTATACAGAACATTAGAAGGTACATAGAAATGAAAGTCAAGTGTAGCCTCCTGGACTCAGAAGTTCACAGAAATTGGGAGAGTTCAGATGATAGGAGATTCCAAAGTCAAGGAGTTGTTTCCAAAGTCAAGGAGTTGTTCCGGAAGTTTTCTTCTAGATATAACTGATACCTCACACAATGAGAAGTGTATTTCATCAGTTACTGAAGAGATCTGTTTTCATTATTTTGGTCATGATGTTAATTTCCCCTTACCTGATAACTCTGCCTTATGTTCATATGTATAAAATCAAGTTTGAGTGAGCCCACAGGCATTTTAAAGAATTTATTTTCCCAAGCTGCATCTTTTCTGCTGTAGTGAGTAGAAATATAAGTAGACAATAGATAAAAAGTAGTTGATAAGAAGAGAGCCCATGGAAAAATTTCCTTTACTCATAATGTTTTTATTTAGCCCTTAAAGGACTTGCTCTCTACTTTCTGAAGATTAAGAGATTTGGAGTTGCACAACCAGAGAATTAAAACGTTGTGCTCCATTTGTGTAGGATGAATTGAAATGCATTCTGCTGTCATGTACAACTAGGTAGAACAAATTAAAAAATTAATTAAAAAAGATTTGGAGATATAAATATATAGAGAAAGAAGAAACTTCATATTTCAGGACAAATTCCATTCTAAGGACCCATGAATCAGATGTACTTTTATAATCTATATAAATATTCATAAGTAATGGATAATGAGTACTGATAATTTGAAACACAAGTTTCACACAATTCCATACCTAGTAGTTGCAGGTTCTTTGTGTCTTCCTCACCTAGGAACCATGGAAGGGATTTGGGGAGTTGCTCAGTGTAGCTTCTCTCTGGTTTCTAAAATCCTCTTTTATTACCATAAGCCTACATGTTCCTTAATTAGAGAACATATCCTTTGCCTTCTTTCTATCTCAAGATAATTATCTACTTCCACGGGGTTTCCATGCAGAATAGGAGAATTCTCTTCATTTTCCAATAACAGTTCAGAATTCTTAATCTAACTATAAAAGAAAGAACAGATTTAAGAGGGCTTCTGAGTTAAAAAAAAATTAACTAATCTTGACCCACCACTATGGGAGATGAGAGAAAAGAAGGAAATCAGTAATGAATCAAATGTTTTCACTTGAATACATATAAGTGATTGTCATAGAATTTTGTAATGCATGCTTTCTATAAAAATAACTATAGTCTCTATTGGCTCATGGCAAAATTGCCCAAATGGTTAAACTAATATATTTCATCTAGTCTTATAAAGCCATAATCAGATATTATTAGTGTATGTAAAATTAAAGAAAGATTTAATAATGACCCAGGTGCCCCTAGGTTTTCTCCTACCTTCCTATTTTAGGCTTCACATATTCAGATATGAGTAAGAGACTTTGTCAAAAACATACTTTGATATTTTCCGGTACTATCTGTTTACCGGCATATGCCATAATTTTATTCCTCATTATGGCTAATATTCCATTGTGTATATATGCCACATTTTCTTTATCAGCTATCTGTTGAAGGGCACTAGGTTGCTTCTATATCTTGGCTATCATGAGTTGAGTTGCTATAAACATGGATGTTCAACATCTCTAGCAATTAGAGAAATACAAAATTATTAGCACATTGAAATTTCATCTCACTCTAGTCTGAATGGCAACAATCAAGAATACAAGTAACAATGTTGCTGAGGATGCGGAGGGAAAAGCATATTAACATATTGTTGGTAAAACTGCAAATTAGTGCAACCACTCTAGAAAGCAGTATGGAGATTCCTCAAAAAACCAGAAATGGAACCACCATGTGACCCAGTTATCTCACCCCTTGGTATATATCCCAAAGATTTAAAATTAGCATACGACTGTAATGCAGCTACATCAACATATAAATTGCAGCACAATTTTACAATGAATCTCATTGGTATATATAACCAAAAATAACCAATAAAAATAAAATTAAGACAGTATAATATGATTCAATTTATATGAAATCAATATACAAAAAATACATAGAAACATGAAGTGGATTAATGTTCACCAGGAACTGAATGAAGGTAAGTAGAGTAACTGCTAATGGATATGAGATTTGGGAGGGGAAAATATAGAGTGATAAAAAATATTCTGGAGCTAGTGATGTTGAATATATAACTGTGTGACTATACTAAAAAGTGCCAAATTATGCTTTAAAAAGGAAAATACTACAATCCATGAATGATATAGTAACATATACATACTTCATACATTTTATTTTTATTAATTCATTTATATGTTTTCTACCTATTAGTAAAATAACCTAGTACAGAGGATGGGAGTCATAAATATGAAAAGAGAGCAGAACCTAGTCTCCCTGTTGCTTTTGGTGTTGGATTAATACATTGTTGATTTTATATGAAGTCAGTCATACTATATAGAGAAAGACAGATAGATACATAGATAGATAGACAGATAGATATTTGGGTGTGTATATAAGTGCATGTATTTTCTAGCTCTATCTGAATGATTTTAGAAGAAATGGCATGCCCACAGAAATGAGTACTGTTAACCTCCAGCCTGGTTCCTAAGTACCTTTCCCTACTCATAAGATAAGCTTCACTGAAGTAAAGACTGACAACAAGTCTAGAGGAGAGAAAATTCAACATGAATTGGGAACATTATTGCACCATTAATTAAGGTAATGCTCAATAAATAATGAGGTTGAGCAAAATATTGAAGGAATTCCCGATGACTTAACGATGGCATCTTGATGATCAAAGTAATAAATGATATTGATGATAACAAATTATAAATAAAATATTTGTAATATTGAGTAAAATATGAACTTATTTTATATGAACATATATATAAGTAAATAAATGAATGATAAACATAGGATGTAAGAAGTCTCTTTGAATAGAATGCCAAATCATAGTTACAGAAAAAAATAATAGGGTTAAAAATCATCAATGCTTGCTAAAATAAATCGATAGAAGTTTGATGAAGAATAAGGTGTTTATATGCTCTAAAAGTATCTATCTACAAATTCCAGGTTGATGATAAATAGCAAACTAATTTGTAATGGAGAATCTTGGCAGACATCACCTGATTAGAGGACAAAAGTCCATAATATTAACATTGGAACAAACTGCCTCCATGTGCCACCTGTGACTAGAAGTCAGAGAGTCACAGCATCATTTCTGTGATACCAAAAACATAAAACTTGATCAAATCAAACCACAAGTAAACGCCATATAAGCTCAAATTGAGAGACAGTATACAAGAAAAAAAAAACATGCCTATTCTCTTTGGAAAATTGTTCCAGAAAGACAAAGAAAGGCCGGCTAACTTTATCAGAGTGATGGAGATTAACTGGACATGATAAGTAAATACAAGATGTAATTAACACTAAATGTACTAAGAAAAACATAACCATAAAATATACTACTAAAACAGTTGACAAAATTTAAATATGAACTGTGGATTGGATAATATCTTCCTTTTTTTATAGTTATTTATCCATGAAGCACAGTGGCTCCCAAATATTTCAGAAAAAAAATAATATTTACATTTGTGTGTAATTACAAATATTTATTCAGAAATAGATGTTTTGAGTGTGCACACATATGTGCCTGGAGGGAAAGTAAGAGTGATATGACAAATGGGGCAAAATTGAATCTTAGTTAATGATAGTTAAATCAACATTAGCTAAATCTAGGTTAAAAGTATGAAGGGATTCTTCGCAAATATTTTTTCTGTGAGCCTGAAATCAGGAATTTTTTTTTTTTAATTTTCAGCGGAATGGAAAAATACACAAAAATATTAATAGTAGTTTGTGCTTTTGTGAGAGTGTAGGCATCTTTCACTTGCTTCCTTTCTTACTATAGTTTGCTAATAACCAAGTGGAAATATAATGGACAAAGGATCCAATATCTACTTTCTAAGCTCTGTGTTGTCATACGTTTAGCTTGACTCTTATGGTAAAATATGGGATTGCCAAATATATTTTTTTCTTCTTTGTTTTTGATTTACATGAAGCACAAATTATAATTTTCTTTCTCTGAGACAACAAAAGCCTTAATTTATTGTAGAGATTGCCAGCCAAGGACAGACAATATCATACAATAATGAGTTCAGAGGCAAACAGTATTTGAATTGGGCAATCTGTTTCTCCTTGTCAGTTCACTCCTCATATTTAACTTTTTGCACAATAAAATATGATAAGTCTGTTCCTTGTTGTTTTAGTCATCTTTTTCACTATCATGACCAAAAGACCTGACAAGAACAATGTAGAGAAGGAAAATTTTATTTGGGGCTCATGGTTTCAGCAGTCTCAGTCCATAGACAGCCAAATCCATTGTTCTGGGCCCAGGATGAGGCAAGACATCATGGTGGAATACCATGGCAAATAGGAACCAGGGGCGAAATATATATCCCAAAGGCATACGCCCAGTGACCTACCTCCTCTAGCCACATCCTACTGGCCTATAGTTAGCACCCAATTAATCCCTATCAGTAAATTAACACATTGATTAGGTTAAGGTTTTCCTAATCCAATTATTTCACTTTGAAATGTTCTAGTATTGTCTCATGAATGAGCTTTTGGGGGACACCTCATGTCTAAACCAAAAACTTGGGTTATTACATGTTCAAGGTAAATATACGGCTCTCCTCTTTTGCCCTACCAAGAAAAACCAGTGTCCATCTGACCATCTTCAAATCTGAAGGTTAAACAGGTGCTTATATTTAGTGCCTATCTATTGGGGTCTTCTCAGAGAAATGTGGTATGTGAATGTGCCACATCATCCTTAAAAACCAACTTCCCCTTCCTGTGTTTTGATCATCGACATAAATAGTCCCTAATTAGGATTTGCTTAAAATATCTCTGGCTAAATTTCTACCAGAACATATTTTGAAATTGGAAAATAATGACAAAACTTTAGGAGATGCCCACAAGCTGGGGGAAATATCATTTCTTTGGATCATTTTATAACAAATCAGTTCTTTTACTGATAATTTGGTGGCATTGAACTGAAGTCCTGGCTAATCCTAGGTCAGAATTGTCCAAAAAATTAAGAATTACTTTTCATTCAAAACATCTGTGATTGAGTTTTTTAAATGGTCAATCTTAATTTCAAAATTAATTTTCTTGGGGAAAAAGTGATTCTGGCTACAAAAAAAGTTTATTCTAAAGCATAAATTGGCATTTCCAGTATCATTAATAAAGTGATTTGTTTTGGCTCTGGTCTCTATCAACAAGATGGCATTTTATTTTCCAGTTAAACATAGGACTTTATTAGCAGAGACCTATTTGCCATGGTCGTGACATAGATTGCAATTTTGAGATAATCTACTTCATTAATTTTGCAAAAATCTTCTTTTTTAAGTTTTAGGTCTCCTTAATGAAGGAATACAATTTTATAAATGAAATGCTAAAAGCTTTCATTTTAATGACCCAAATATGTTGGTAAGAACAAAATCATTTCAGCTCAAATTGAGGAATTACCAAATTTGTACACATAACACAAACATTTTAAGTAATAAAATTCTCTAAACTTTGAACTGCATAAAACTAATTTTTTTGATAGAAGAATATATAGGACAAGAAGGAAGTTAATGTGAAGAAAAGAGCAATAGAAGAGGGAACAAATAAATTCCCTCAGGTCATAAAAATAATTTAATATCTGCCCAATCTTGAATCCAACAAGTGGACATGGAGTAGCATTCCCAATGAAGAAAGAGTTACAGGTGGGGTGTGTGGGGGGTGGGTATAGCAGGGAAGAAAGAGAGAAATTGGAAATGACTTCAAAACAGGAAAGGATCATAGCAACTCTGAGCGTAATGTCTCTGCTTTCTAAAAAGTATTATTTCCATTTCCAAATAAATCTATTGGTATACATTAAATCTTGGAGATCCAGAAGTCACAGATATTGATGTGAGTAAATGAAAATGAGATTCATCACTGAACCCAAGCCAATAATATATATCTTAGAATAGTGACAATATTATTTTCTTCTATCAATATCTCTTTGTTGTCTCTTCAGTTTTCGGTAAGAAAAAGATGAGCAGATCACAAAAATAAAAATCCATCCAAATGGCATTAAGATGTCCTGGCTGAAGATGTCTAGCCAGAAGGAAGGTGAAATGATGGAGGCAGGTAGTGAGTACACTTTCACTGCTTAATGATAAGACATTAAGGATGTCTTAAGCACATGGAAGGATACCTGGCTGTACTAATACCTATGAGAGGGAATGTGCTGGAGGAACAAGAGTGCTTGCATTTTAAATCTTTATCTGTAGCTACTCAGATCTGGTCACCCACCCCCTTGGTACACTTGAAACATAGTCCTTTACCATTTTGTCATCCAGTACCTATTTTTAAATAATAAAAAGGAAGCTAATATTTATCCAGCATTATGTTCCAGGTCTGTACTTATCATGCAAAACACATCATCTCATTGTTATACACACACAAAAAAAAATGGCCTAATGTTCCTAAACTCTGAGAATGTGTTACCTTATGTGAAAAAGGGGCCTTTGTGGGTGTGGTTAATATTAAAGACACTGAGATGGAGGCATGAGTTTGGATTCTTCAGGCAGACTTGTTCTAATTATGAATCCCCACAAGTACAGAATTTTTTCTGACTGTGGTCAGAAGGCTGGAAAGATGAAAGGCTAAAAGGAGGCCTCTACATGCCTTTACTGGCTGGGGAGTTAGAGGAAGAGGGTTATGAGCCACGGAATGTGGGAAGTTAGATGCTGGAAAAAGCAAGAAAAAAGGTCTTACCCAAAACTTACAGTAAAGAAGCCAGCTCTGCTGACATCTTGATTTTAGCCTAGTGACATTCTTCTCAGAACATTAACTTACAAGCCACAGATCATAATATACTTGGTTTGTCTAACCCACTGAGTTTGTGGTAATTTTCTGCAGATCAGTAGGAAGTTAATATAGTTTTGAAATTCCCACAAAAATCTTAAGTGTATGACATTTTCTCTGTTTCAGGAATATAAAAAATGAGGGGAAAAAAACAATTCGTATAACTTGCCGCAGGTCATATAATAAGCCAAATGCAAATTCAGAATCAGTGTCTAAGATTTTGGTATTCTACAATCCTTTACAATGATGGAGTTTTTTAATGTGTGATATAAAATTATCATTTCATCCTTCAGTGAAAGTATTAGTAAATAAATTAATAAAGGAAATAATCCACAAATAAATATAATGAAGCCATATGATTTTTCTTGCTCAAAGTAATGAGAGAATAATTAAAAGAAAAGCTATGATCACTAAGTTATCTAGATTACTCAATGCTCATGATGGAAGAGATATTCTAATAGGTCAATTAGGTTATTTTTATTTAAGAATGAATAATTTATTTAAGAATGAATATAATAATAATAACAGTAATTAGTATTGGCAAGGATGTGGAGAAGTTGAAACCTTCATACTTTGCTGGTGGGAATTTAAAATGGCACAGTGCTTTATAAAACTCTTTGGGAATCCCACAAAAGTTAAACTAAAATTACCATATAACTCAGCAAATCGACTCTAGATAATATTTACAGGAATTGAAAACATGAATCCATACAAATGTTCATTGTAGCATTACTCGCAATAACCAAAAATGGTTATATGATTAATGGATTAAAAAATATGATCTACCCATACAATGGATTCTTATTCAGGCATAAAAAGAAATAACTGACTCAAGCTACAACATGGATAAAATTTGAAATGATCATGCTAATTTGAATGAATTGAATATTGAATATTATATAAATTCATTTATATAAAATGTCCAAAATTAGCAAGTCTGTAGAGACACAGTATCAGTTTATGGTTACTGGGAGTTAGCAGAAGTTGGGAAGTGGGGGTTATTGAGGAATGACTACTAATGGCTATGGCATTT
Organism: Marmota flaviventris; assembly: GCF_047511675.1. Lineage (NCBI taxonomy): Eukaryota > Metazoa > Chordata > Mammalia > Rodentia > Sciuridae > Marmota > Marmota flaviventris. Next base: position 32,098,686 of record NC_092511.1, on the reverse strand, counting down.
CCTTATGGGATGGTGAAAATGTTCTAGAATTAGACAAAAACATTGCAATTATTCTAAAAATCACTGAAAAAAATTGAATGGTATGCTGTGTGAATTATATCTCAAGGAATTACAAATTTGAAAGAATGCTTTTAGAAAACCAAACATAAAAAGGTAAATCCAAGGAGTGTAAAATTGTATAAGCAGTGTTAATATCTCTGGTACTCTGTTTGTTATTCTGCCACTTAGGATATAATAAAGGCCATTCTGAATTAAATTTAGATCATTGTAATGTCAATAAAAGGGTTTAAAATGTATTTATGACTTCTGAATACCAAAAAATATTAAAGGATATTAAACACAAATCATTTGAAGCTAAATTTACAAATGCAAATACATCCATATTTAAAGTTAATTTGTTGTCCTTGTCTGAAACTCTCTTGCTTGACTTGAATATTCTATTGATTTGCTGTCTCAGACCTTATGAGCACATTATTTTAAGGCTTTATTTTCTAAAGCATTGCTGTTTATCCTACAAAATCTGCAAGCACTATATCACATGAAAATTTAATTGAGACATATGTTTTATAATAAAAGATGTAGCCTGGCATTATATCTAGCAAGATTTGTTCTATTTGCTTACATAACAATATCTCTATTGACTATACTCATTCATTGTTAATTAGCTTCTTACCAAAGGGTATTGGCAGAATTTCCATAATATTCTTAGCAAATAAAATAATGGAATATAAAGAAACTTAGGAGACTCTATAAAGTGTCTACCATATTCCCAGAACTATTCTTCAGTATGTAAGTAGAAAATCAGTCTATTTTGGGATTCTAGGTCCTCCCCTTAAAGACAAGGGGAACTGTGCCAACTTGCTAGGAACACATTCATCAGCAGCAGCAAGATTGTCAATAAGAGGGAGACCCACAGAAGATAATAGCATAGTCCAGGCCAGGAACTGCATAAATGTTTCTAGTGAACATGTTTGAGGAAAAGTCTCTTTTCTTCCATAGAATATTTTAAAAATTACATCAGAGACATTTGAGGATATTAAATGTGATTCCTACCAATCCTCTTCTTATTTTTAATAACTGCAAAATAACCTACAAATTTAGAAATTTGCTCATAGGTAAATGTTGGTTATTTAATTTCACTTTTTTAGGTCAATAATAAAATTCTACAAATTTCTCTTTTTGCATAACCCCAAAGTATGGATTTAGGTTTCTTCATTTCACACCTGTGTATGTTTCAGGAGCTATAACAGACACCTTCTGTTCTGAGCATGAAGCAGTAAGAAAAATACATGAAAGACTAGAACCCTAATTCTTATTGCAGTGCTGGATCTGATCTTTTCTATTTAAATTCAATGTTGAAAGATAATTAGCCAGATGTAGGGAGGGATGTGTGTGAAGAACATTCTTTGAAAAGTAAAAAAGGTACAAAACATGGATGGTTAATAGTATTGAGGATAAGGCAGTTTTCAGGCTAACTTTCCTTTTACTCCTCCATATCTACATACCCCACTTTCACCCTGCTCTGTGCCCCAGAGTTATCTCTGGACTGGCTGCCTTAGAGATTGCCTCACTAGTTTCCTTCTCCTCTAGTTTCAGGTTGGACTTCACCGATGAGGAACACAACGGTGACTGGGAAAAAAAAAAAACAGAATAGGGTCAGGTAACTTGTCTGCAATCCCCCAGCTCCTTCCCTGCTAGAACACAGACTGAAGGTGCCTGTGAGCTTCTATGAAAAGCTGAAGTTGGGCTGACCTTATCTGTATGTACCTTCAGCTCTAATTACAGTCTTTTTTGGCTAACTGAAAGGAGTAAAGATAGAAAGGTTAACAGGGACAACATCACAAAGGGACACAAATGTCATGCTAAGGAATTTAAATATTTTCTAAAGTATGGGGTTGAAGGATTTTTGAGTTAAAAAAAAAAAAAAAGATAAGACAGGTTTCCAAAAGATACTACTAACAGCAAAGGGAAGAACAAGATAGAAGGAAGAGAGACTATAAGAAAAAAGATTATCTAAGAGTCCATTCAAATCAAGCTGGAAATAGTGAGGGTCTGAACTAGGACAATAGGAGCTGAGAAGGAAGGGAAAGATTGAATACATAGTTTATATGAATGTACCTGTGTCTAACTGTACTGACCTGACTTACCCCTGGAGTAAACGACTAGGCATTAATTTTGTTTTCACTATCAAATGGAGCTTCGATATCAATTTGTTCAATAGAACTAAAGTAACACTACAGAATTTATAAGTCAGATATCTTTATTTTGTAATAATGTGTTTATGGTTCCTGTTTTAGTCAGATTTTTCACCACTGTGATTAAAGGACCCGACCAGAACAATTTTAGAGGAGGAAAATTTATTTAAGGGCTCACAGTTTCAGAGGTCTCAGTGCAGAGAAGGCCAGCTCAATTCCCCAGGGTTCAAGGTGAGACAGAACATCATGGCAGAAAAGCATAACTCAAATGATGATCAGGAAGAAAGAGAGAGAGTCCACTCCCAGATACAAGATATGTACCCCAAAGCCATCTCCCCAATGTCCCACCTTCTCCAGCCACATGCTACAGCCTTCAATGACCACTCAGTTAGTCCCTATCAGCTGATTAATTCACTGATTGGGTTAAGGATATCACCACCCAATCATTTCTAATCATTTCTCCTCTGAACTTTCTTGCATTTGTCTCACACAAGAGTTTTGGAGGACACTTCACATCCAAATGATAACAGTTTCTTTTACATGAAATATTGATACCAAAAATAACTATGATATAAACATTTCTTGATGATACAAATGATATAAACAATTCATATAACTATGATATAAACATTTTAATGATATAAACATTTTTTTCATTTTCACCATAACTTTTCCAGAATAAGGTCTATTTTACTTTACTATTTCTAGGATAATTTTATTCAATGTAATGTAATGTAATAAAGCTGAGTCACACAGAGTAAAACAACTCCTTTCAAACTACTTTTTCCTCTAGGGGTAAACACTGTTAATTTTGAATTTATCTTTCCATTTCTTTTTCTTCTTTTTTATAAGTTTGTATGCAAACACATATGCACATACATAAATTATAGGTTTTAAAATGTGTGTAAATGGTAGCAGATTCTACATTAATATTAGATCTTATTAGATCTCCTCTCATAAATCCAAAACTAATCTTAGCATTTTTACCCTTACAGTGTAGCTCATATAAGTATATACCTAATCTCTCTAAGTCTATCCTCCTTTAATTGTGGTTGTTTCTAAATCTTTGCAGTTACAAACATTGCTGTATATATATTCATTCACACTAAAGGCACCTCAATTATTTAACCTTAACAGAGGCTTTGCCAAAAAAAGTGGGGTACACATTTTAAATTATAATAGGCACTACCATTTAGCCTTTTAAAAAGCCTGCATAACTTAGAGAAACCCAAAATCTTGAGACCTGAGAATGCTATTTTGTTGCATTCTTACCAAAATTAGATATCGCCATTCACTCATCTTCATTGATTTGATAAAGAAAAAACATGTTCTTATTATTCTTTTACCTTGTTCCCTAATAATGGTGAAGAACTTTTCTTATGTTTATTGGCCACTTAATCTTCACAAATTTTGTTTATATCACTTGTACATTTTTATTGAATTGTTTATTATTTTCTTATTGGTTTTTCTTTAAAAATTTTTTATACATAGTGAGTAGAATTTCACCAAAGTCAATTGCATCTGGTAGTTTTCATGATATCCAGGTTTTATATTCCTATGCAATCAAATCCACAGAATTTCTTAATGTTTGATTTCCAGTTTGTATGACTCATTTGAAATATATTCTTTATTTTTCCTGTTGCTCTATTAGTCTTCTCAATCACCATAACAAAATATCTTGGAGTGAGTGGCTTAAAAAAAAGAAATTTATTTCTCATACTTCTGGAGGTTGGTTTCTGGTGAGGTACCCAATAACACCTTCTCACTGTGTGCTCAAGTAGCCTTTCTTGATGCATATGCATGGAAAGAGATCTCTTTTCCTTCTTCTTATAAGATTACAGGCCTACTGGATTACGACCATCTTCTTATGATCTAACTTAACATTAATTACCTCCAAAATGCTCAGTATCCAAAAACAGTCATGGTGGGGATTGGGGTTTCAACATAGGAAGTTGGATTAAACTCAATTCAATCCCTAGTGATTATAAATAGGTATTAGCCTATATAATTCCTGACACATCCATACATTTAGGTATTTGATTCATCTGAAATTTTACTATATTCATATGGAAATTGAAACAAGGATATAACTTCCAATTTTTCCATGTTGATATAATTTCCCCCAATATTATTGTTAACTCATCCTTTCCCCACTAATATAAAATGTCAGTATAAGATAATTGCATGGTTGCATGAATTATCTGGACTTTCTTCTTTTCCATTAATTAATTTGTTTTAGCACCAAAACCATACTCTCTTATTTCCTGGAGCACTACTTTATGCTTTGACATTTATTAATCATATGGATTTTCAATTTTGCTGTGGTATTTTTATCCAATTCTTCTTAAAATCAACTTTTGAATTTACCTGTAAGATCCCATTCAAGAAAATGCATTCAGTGAATTGCAGTAATAGTGTTTTATCTATGACCCCGACCCAGTTCAGGCAAAAAAAGAATTAATAGCAGTGAGTGGTTAGGGATCTGTCTCTCCAACCACAGCCTCTATTTCTTGTCTCCTTGGCTTCCTTGTCAGCCACTATCTTCCTTCATAAGGTCCCAATGATTACTAGCAACTTCAAGATTCTATTACAAATATACAACTCTTCTGAAATGAGTGTCTCTCTCTGTTCTGACAGTCCCAGAGTTTTCTACCATGGTCTCCATTGCCCATATGAATAACATACCCAACCTGAGATAATCTCAGTTACCACTGACATTCTAATCGAATAACCCCTTAAAAGTGCCATTAACCAACATCACTTGACTGCCCAGAATCTAAAACCTAAGCAACTTAGCAAAGCTCTAAGCAACTTATTTTGTTTTGTTTTATTTTGTTTCAAAATAAAAAAAATAAAAATGGCTGGAGGTGTTGTTCAGTGGTTAAGCACCCCTGGGTTCAGTCCCTGGTTCCAAAAATAAATAAATAAATAAATAATAGTAGTAGTACAAGAATTATTGAAATTGAAAGGCATTTAAGAGGTTTAGTTAAGAAAAATAAATAAAATCAATACAAGAAATATTACAATTAAAAGGTAACAATATATTATGAACAACTTGACACCCACAAAAAGAAGAATTCAGATGAAATTTGCAAACTCCATGAGGAACAAGTCTTAGTAAAATGAAACAAAAACAAATTTAAAATGTGAACAATCCCATAATTCCTAACAAAATTCAATTAGTAATTAAAATATTTCCTCAGTGAAAATTCTAGGGCAATATGACTTCCCCAGTAAATTATTTTATACATTAAAGAATGAAACATACCTTATCAATCTAAAAAGCTTCTGCAGAGCAATAAATAATAAACAATCATCATGGTGAAGAGACAACCTACAGAATGGGTGTAAATATTTGTGAACTTTTTATTAGACAAAAGGTTAGTATCCAGAATTTATGGGGAATTCAAAAACACAATAGCAAAAATAAAATAATCTGATTTAAAAATAAATAATAGACCTAAATAGACATTTCTCAAAAGAAGACATACCGATGGGCAACAGATATATTAAAAAGTGTCCAACATCCCTAATTATCAGGGATGTGCAAATCAAAATCACAATGAGTGATCTCCTTAATCCAGGCAGAATGGCTTTTATCAAAAAGATAACACCAAGTGCTGACAAGGGTGTGGAGAAAATTGAACTCTTGCACTTTGTTGGAGAGAATATTATACAACCATTGAAATTCTTCAAAAAATTAAAAATAGAGCTATTATACCCAGTAGCAATCCTACAACTGAGTATATATCCAAAGGGAGTGAAATCATTATGTCAATGAGATATCTGCAGTCCTAAGTTTACTACAACACTATTCACAGTGGCTAAGAAATAGAAGAAACCTAAGAGTCCATCAACTGATGAATGGATGAAGAAAAACTGTTGCATATAAACACTAGGATCCTATTCAGCCATCAAAAAAAGAATGGAATTCTGTCATTTGTGACAACATGGGTGGAGATGGAGATCATTGTTAAGTGAATTAAGGTTGAGGTAGGAGGTTGAGGTAGGAGCATTAAAAATTCAGGCCAACCTCAGCAATTTAGCAAGGACCTGTCTCAAAGAGTAAAGGGCTGGGGATGTAGCTCAGTGGTAAAGAGCCCCTGGGTTCAATCTGTAGTACAGGCGGAAAGAGGAAGGGAGGGCGGGAAGAAGGAAGTAAACCAAACTTTTAGATTTTGGTTGCATTTATTGTGAATTAGTTGGAAATTTTTAAACAAAGGATTCAATGAGTAAAATGTGATAAAGTTTTAGCATTTGAGCTTTAGTGAATTACACTTATTAAAAATAAAGCGAAGCGACCACTGCCCATGCACAGATGCTGCTCTGGACCCCCACCTGCACCAGACGGACCTTGCTCCATGCTCTCTCTCCCCATCAACCAACACAGAGCTCCCAGGCTGCCTCCATCTTGGGACACAGCTACTATTGCCTTATTCCCCTCCACATGATAGCCTGCACCTGAGGACACTGGTCAGGGTCTGGAGACAGTTGCCCACCACACACCACAGTGCTGCATCTCCTAAAGTGCCACACAACACCATTGCACTGTCCCCACTTTTGGCTCCATTTCTGAAAGCAGTCACCACCATCGTGGGACACCTTTGTTGCCATCTTGAGTTACCTCTGCTGCCGCCATTACCTTCTTTAAGTGGGGTAACTCCCATCTTGGGACACTGGCTGGGGCCTAGAAGCAATATCAAAGTTACCTGTAGTCCCCTCCCTAACTGCTCCCCAACAGCCACTAACCTGGCACAGTGCCTGAAGCTACGTGGCTGGCCTGTAGCTCTCAAATCCTGGCCCTGATCTACCCAATATAGAACAGCTCTCTGCAACAGGTGTACAGGATCCAGAGCTCAGCCTGCATGGCCTCCAGAGAGAGGTTCCTGATTGGGAAGTAGAAAGGGAGCGGGGTGTGAGAGATACAGTTTAGAGACTAGAAACCAGAAATTGTGAGCTCTACAGCAATCCAAGGGGCTAAGACCAGGTACCCACATCACAGGAGTGGACCCCAAAGGAGATCTGTGGGGTGCAGTCTTCCAACGGGGACCAGCAAGTGCCATACCCCACTTTCAGGAGTTCTGCCTTCAAGACAAACCCTCCCACACAGATAACCTTCACCACCCTCTGGGTGGAATACCAGCAAACAACAGACAACCCCACCTGCTGGATGAGAAGGGAGCAGGAAAGATACTGAACTCTAACAGAAACAATCATTCAATTTTCCTTTAAGATTTTTTTTTCTTTTTTCTGTTTTGTTCTTTCTCTTCCCCCACCCCCACATCCCCAACATTTGTGAAACTAAGTACTTTCTATGCATTTGGCTACTGAGAACTGGGATGTCGGAATAGTATATTACAATTTTGTTGTATATTCTTTTATTGACATATTTTACTTATTCTTATTAATTTTCTTTGTTTGTATGTTTTCTGTACTATCTCTGTCTTATTCTCTTCCCACCTTTTTGTTCCCAAGTATCTTTTTCTCTCTATTCTCCTACTATCAGACATCTTCTTTTGATTCTTCATATACACTTCCTTAGGTCTGATACTTCTATAACCTCTCTTCCTACCTCCTTAACATCTCATCCTACACCCCCCAAGTCTCGCTTTGTCCACCATTAGAAACTGTAGACCCTTTCACAAACTTATCGTATTTATTGAAGATAATAATTGAACACATCATTTTGTCTATTGAGACAAAACTGTAAATGTCTTAATTGGAGCTATTTGGTTTAAGGCTGAATATTTTTTGCATAGAGACCTATTAATACTTATTTCCCCTTAAAAGAGAGGTATTAGAAACCTGCAGAGATACTATAAGTCTATAGGGTAAAAACTATAATACCTCAGGTTAACAGTGCTAGAAGGAAAGACATACAAACAACACAAGAAAACAAGGGAGTAAAGTACCCCAAACAAGCCAAGATACTACATTATTAGAATCCATGGCCAACACAGTAGAAGAAATGTCAGAGAAGGAGTTCAGGATGTACATGATTAAAATGTTCTGTGAACTAAAGGATGATACAAGAAAGCAAATGCAGGGGAAAAAAAGATCACTTTGATAAAGAGCTACACAATCAAATACAGGAAACAAAAGATTACTTTAATAAACAGCTAGAGATTCTGAAAAAAAAAAAAAAAAAGAAAGAATGAAAGATACAGAACTCCTTGAAATGAAGGAAACAATAAACCAAATAAAATCACAATAGAAAGCATCACCAACAGACTAGATGACTTGAAAGACAGAACTTCAGACAATGAAGATAAAATATATAATCTTGAAAATAAACTTGACCCATCAGTAATGATGGTAAGAAACCATGAAAAGAAAATCCAAGAATTATAGGACAATATTAAAAGATCAAGTTTAAGAATTTTATATATTTATTTTTAGTTATTGTTGGGCACAGTACCTTTATTTTATTTATTTATTTTTATGTGGTGTTGAGGATCAAACCCAGGGCCTCGCATGTGCTAGGTGAGCACTCTACCACTGAGCCACAACCCCAGCCCCCAAATTTAAGAATTATTGGGTTATAAGAAGGTATAGAGATACAATCCAAAGGAATGAACAATTCATTTAATGAAATAATATCAGAAAATTTTCCAAACATAAAGAATGAATTGGAAAATCAAATACAAGAGGCTTACAGGACACCAAATATACAAAATCATGACAGACAAACAAACAAGGCACATTATAAAGGAAATGCCTACCATACAGAATAAGGAGAGATTTTTAAAAACCACAAGAGAAAGAAAGAGGATTACATATAGGGGGAGACCAATTCTGGTCTTAACAGATTTTTTAGCACAGACCCTCAAAGCTAGAAGGGCTTGGAACAATATATACCAAGCTCTGAAAGAAAATGGACGCCAACCAAAAATTTTATATCCAGCAAAATTAAGCTATAGATTTAATGATGAAATAAAAACCTTCCATGATAAACAAAAGTTAAAATAATTTACAACAAGAAATCCTGCACTTACAGAACATACTCAGCAAAATATTCCATGTGGAGGTAATAAAAAATAATGATGAAAATCAGCAGAGGGCTGAATGACACTAAGGGAAAATCAAATCAAAGGAGAAACCAAGTCAAGTTAAAACCAAAAATAAACCAAAATGACCAGGAATACAACCATGTCTCAGTAATAATGCTGAATATTAATGGCCTAAACTCATCAATCAAAAGATACAAACTGGAAGATTGGATTAAAAAGAGACCCAACAATATGCTGCCTTCAAGAGATGCATAGGAAAAGACATCCAGAGGCTAAAGGTGAAGGGTGGGAAAAAAACATACCACTCACATGGACCGTGGAAACAAGCAAGGGTTTCCAACTTCATATCAGGTAAAGTAAACTTCAAGCCAAAGTTAATCTAAAGGGATAAAAAAGAACCTTTCATACTGCATAAGGGAAACATACATCAGCAAGATACAACAATTATAAATATATATGCCCCAAACAATGGAACATTTACATACATCAAACAAACTCTTCTCAATTTCAAGAATCAAACAGACCATACCCAATAATTCTGGGTGACATTAATACACTTCTTTCACCACTGTATATATCTTTCAAACAAAACTAAACAAAGAAAATATAGATTGCAATGCTACAATCAATAGACTTAACGACATATATAGAATATTTTACCTATCAAGGATTAAATACACTTTCTTCTCAAGAGTACATGGATCCTTCTCTAAAATAAACCATATATTATGCCACAAAACTACTCTGAGCAAATAAAAAAATGTAGAAATACTATCCTGCATTCTATCAGATCAGAATGGTATGAAAATAGAAATCAATAAAATAAATAGTAGAAGCTACTCCAACACTGGGAGACTAAATGACATGCTATTGAATGAACAATGGATAGCAAAGACATCACAGTAAAGATTTAAAAATTCTTAGAGGTAAATGAGAACACTGATATAACAAATCACAATTTCTGGGACAATATGAAGTCAGTGTTAAGAAGAAAGTTCATTGCATTGAGTTCATTCCTTAAAAGAATAAGAAGTCAACTAATAAATGACCTAGCATTACACCTTAAAGCCCTAGAAAAGGAAGAGCAAATCAACACCAAAAGCAGTATAAGAGAGGAAATAATTAAAATCAGAGCTGAAATCAGTGACATTAAAAAAAGAAACAAAACATCAATAAAATTGATAAACCCTTGATTGCGCTAATTAAGTTCAGAATAAGAGACAAAACTCAAATTACTAAAATTCATGATGAAAAGGGAAATATCACAATAGACACTATTGAAATACAGAATATAATTAGAAACTATTTTGAAAATGTATACCCCAATAAAATAGAAAATATGAAGACATGAACAAGTTTCTAGAGTCATGATTTACCCAAACTCTATTAGGATGATATATGCAATTTAAACAGAGCAATTTTAAGCAATGAAATAAAAGAAGCTATCAAAAGCCTACCAACTAAGAAAAGCCCAGGATCAGATGCATTCACAGCCAAATTCTACAAGACCTTTAAAGAAGAACTTATACTCCTCAAATTATTTCATGAAATAGAAAAGGAGGGAACCATTCCAAACTGATTATGAGGCCAATTTCACTCTGATACCAAAACCAGACAAAGATACAAAAAAGAAAGAAAACTTCAGACCAATATCTCTAATAAATATAGATACAAAAATTCTCAATAAAATTCTGGCAAATCAAATACAAAAAAAATATCAAAAAGATAGTGCACCATGATCAAGTGGGATTCATCCCAGGGATGCAAGATTGGTTCAACATATAAAAATCAATAAATGAAATTCATCACATTAATATACTTAATGATAAAAATTACATGATATCTCAATAAATGCAGCAAAAGCATTTGACAAAATACAGCACCCCTTCGTGTTCAAAACACTAGAAAAACTAGGGATAATAGGCATATACCTCAACATTTGAAAAGCTATCTATGCTAAGCCCAACACCAACAACATTTTAAATGGAGAAAAATTAAAAGCATTTCCTCTAAAAACTGGATTGGATTCTTGTACAGTCTGAGTTCTTTGATTTTATGGCACCTACATTTAACTAAATAGCCAAATGAATTGTAAATAAATAAAATAATTTAATGAATTTTCATTAATATTTATCAAAAAATTACTCTGAATGAAGGTAAAAACATAGTACTTGTGAAAACAATGGGCTAAAATATTTAGACATTTTATTTAAAAATTAAACTGAAAATACTATTTCTTTAGTGCAATTTGCTCTGAGCTTACCAATTATTTCAGCACCTAGAGTAAAAGGATTTACAATAAAAACTATTATTCTCTCTAGAGGGGAGCCAAATGAAGATGCCTACAATTTGTTAACTCTAAAATAAATAAAAATGCATATTTTGCTAATTTAAAAAAAAATTAAAATAAAAAAATGAAAACTGAATTTTAAGGTTTTATTTATTTATTTTGGTTGTTTGAAACCAGGAACACTTTACCACTGATTTAGAAGTTGTGATCCTCCTGCCTCAAACTCCCTGAATCACTAGGATTACAGACATGCACCACTACACTTGACAAAAACTTCATAAAAATTTTTTAAAAAGACTTTGTTACCAGTTTGAGACAGAGATACAATATACAATGAAGAAACAGAATTAGAAATATTGTGTATTACGCAGCACTAAAAAATGACAAAATCATAGAATTTGCAGGGAAATGGATGACATTAGAACAGATTATGCTAAGAGAAGCTAGCCAATCCTTAAAAAACAAATGCCAAATGTCTTCTTTGATATAAAGAGAGCAACTAAGAACAGAACAGGGAGGAAGAGCATGAGGAAAAGATTAACATTAAACAAAGATGAGTGGGGGGAGAGAAAGGGAGATAGAAGGGGAAGCACATGGAAATGGTAGGAGACCCTCAATGTTACACAAAATTACATATAAGAGGTTGTGAGGGGAAAGGGGTGGGGGAAACAAGGGAGAGAATTAAACAACAGCCGATGAGGTAGAGAGGGAAGATGAGAGGGGAGGGGAGGGGGGATATTAGGGGATAGGAAAGGCAGCAGAATACAACAGTCACTAATATGGCATTATGTAAAAATTGTGAATGTGTAACTGATGTGATTCTGCAATTTGTATTTGGGGTAAAAATGGGAGTTCATAACTCATTTGAATCAAATGTATGAAAGATGATATGTCATGAGCTTTGTAATGTTTTGAACAACCAATAAAAAAAAGAAATATTGTGCTTAAGTATTAATGTTAATTGCTCTGCTTTTCTATTTTAAAAATACATTTTGACCAATATCAGTAGGTTTTTGTTATATAAGTATGTTATTTTAAGAATGATCATTGAATACATTGTTATAGAAGTCTACCAAACTGATGAAGCTAACTTTCTGTTAAAATTTGTCTCAATTGGGTAATTTTCATTTTTAATACACCCTTTCACTCTCATTATAATAAGAGCAACTGCTGGAGTGTAGCTTCCTAGGCTGAACACTCTGCTCCATCTCTGACTACATTTGAGAACTTAAACTTTGTTTAAATTTTCTTTGCCTTGGTTTCCTCCTTTGTAATATGCCCTTAATTGGAATGTATATCTCCTAGGGCTAGCAACTAAATGAAATTAGTTATCATCTTCTTCTTCATCATCATCATCATCGTCATCATCATCATCATCATTGTCTTTCAACAATTTTACCTGGTTGTTCCAATGTCATGACATTTAGAATTACTGAGAACCAGCAATGAATCCAACAAATATGGCAAAAATAAAGAAAGAGAGAAAAAAAGCTAGCTCGATAAGAGGAACAAACTATAAATAAAACATTTGAAAATCATTTGATGCTTTTATAAGTTATGTTAGTGTTTCCATAAGTGTTGGTGCTTTTATTTAATATAATAGAAATGAAATTTTTTTCTCCATAGGTGTTAAAGAAAATATTTTTATATAAAGAATGTATAACTATGATAAAAGATAAGTCCAGTGTTTTTAGAAAAATTCAAATATCTCAAGAAATATTTTAAAGCACCATCTATTGAAAAATAAGAGTACAAAATAGCATTTGTACCTGATAGTATTTGACTAAAGAATAATTGCTTGAATAATCGAGATTTGGGATACAGTTACTAAATATAATTATGTACATTATATTTTCAGAATTTCTTTGTATCTATATCAGTTAAATAAAATAATGTGGAACCATTTGTAGTAGATGGGGACAGTTGGTAAAATGATTCCTTGTGTAGTGCCGTATTTCAAAGTAGGTATCTTTCTTGCTTATAATCATTTTATCTTTCATCATTATTTATGAAATGACATTTGCATTTTAAACTGTAATTGAAATTTACTAGTGTAATATTTTATTTTGTAAATCTAAGATGCTCAAATACTTAAATGAGCTAACATTTTTAATTGTGTTCTCAAATCTTTAAATAAACAGTATTCAAAGCAAAGTATAAACAGAATTAATGTAAGATTGCCTTCTTAACATTTCCTTTATGGACAAAATACACATTTGGCTCTTTTTTTTTTAAAGAGAGAGAGAGAATTTTATTATTTTATTTTTTAGCTTTCGGCGGACACAACATCTTTGTTTGTATGTGGTGCTGAGGATCGAACCCGGGCCGCACGCATGCCAGGTGAGCGCGCTACCGCTTGAGCCACATCTCCAGTTCCACACATTTGGCTCTTAAACATAAAATTTTACAGAAGAGAGACAGATATTATGGAAATAAAATAGAAATTATCTATAAAGCTATAGTAAAATATAAGTTCTTTTCTACTAGTATTTCCAGACTCTGTGTGTGTGTGTGTGTGTACACCTATGTACACATGTTGGGGGAAAACCCTATTAAACTGGAATCATAGGGAAAAATGTAATTTTTTTGTTCCAAATATATGTTCCAAATATTGTACAGGACATACTTACATGAAAATCTTTTGATATAACTTTTTATACTTCATGTACTGTGAAGGTTACTTTAGTCCAGTGTCCAAAATTTATTTAATAGAAAAAAAATTGAGAAACCCAGAAATCTCAGTTTTAATATTAAAAGAGTTTGGAGATTTCAGATTATTAAGCTTTCTTTTCATTGGGAGGAAAATTTATAAATTATTAACATTGTAAATGTAAAAGCAAAACATCTATAAGATAATGTTGAATGGCAATCTTTCAGAACTTGATAGAATATTCTTTAATCAAGATGAATGTCTAAAAATTATATATTTTTCTGTGATAATAAATAATGTTTGCAAAAATAATTTTAAAAGAAGAAAATCATAGAGGAGATCCATTGCTAAACTTTTCCAATTTTCTCTTTAAGTTCTTTTATGCTCCTAATTGATGAATATACAGAATGTTTATATAATAAATCCAATTGCTAGCTCAAATTTATAATATCTTCTATAAAACAAAGTAGAACAGTTTTCAAATGAACATTTGGTTAAGTGTTCATCTCAAATAAAGTTTAACTCAAGATGCAAACATTTCAACAACATGACAATATTTGTAAACATAAAATATTGCCCATAAATACAGCATAAACGTTTATATTGAAAGGAATAAATGTTTTAGCCCTTACAGTTGATTTGATTATCTACCTAAAAAAGGAGTCAATTTTAAACAAAGTTTTTAAAGTCTTCTTATGTTTATTTCTTTTATGTTAAATATCATCACTTTTTATTTTTTCAGTAAATCAACTGTGGAAATAAAATGCATTTTAAAACATGCTACATTCCTAGGAATAATAAAAATCAATTATAATTAGCATTAGCAGGGCCTTGAAAAGATTTGTTTAACATACATACCAAAAATTGTAAAAACATTTTCAGAATTATTTAAAAAAACAAGAATAATAAATACACATTATCATAAAACAAAACCAAATAGGAAGATACTTGAGACATACTTATGTCTCAAGTGATTACGATATTTATAAGTGGTTACAATAGGATATAAGTTGTTACAGCTTAAGAAACTTGGTAGATATTGACACTTACGTTATTCAAATTTTAGCTGCTATGACCAAACTATCTGACATGAATAGCTTAAAGAAGGAAATATTCATTTTGACTTATGGTGTCAGAAGTTTGGGTCCCTGGTCAACTGGCTCCATTGCTGTGGGTTTGGAGTGAAGCACAACATCATGGTGGAAGAATGTGATGGTAGAAAACTTCTCAGTTCATAGCAGCCAGGAAGGCAGGGGGGTGGGGGTGGCAGGAGCAAGATATAGTACCCAAGGGCACACCCCGCAAGCCCCACCACTTTAATCATGTCCCACCTTCTACAGCTCCCATGATGCCTTCAAATTATTAACCCAGTGATGAGGTCAGAACCCTCATGATCCAGCCACTTCCCAAATGCCCCACCTCTGAACCTTGCTGCACTGGGGACAGCCTTGAACACATGAGTCTTTGGGGGTACATTCCAGATCCAAACTATAACAACACTATTATAAAATGAAAATGAATGTCCAGTTAATTAAAGTTGTTTTACTTAGGGAATTGAGAGAGCTACTTCCTAAGAGAGATTCTAGAAATTGTAAAAAGAATTAACTGTAATATTGCCATCCTAAAAAAAATGACAGAATTAGGTGACAGATATGCCAATTATCCTAACCTGGTTACACACTGTATCATGTGTAGAAATGTCACACTGTACTCCATAAGTATGTATAATTTATTGTGCATCAATTAAAAATATAAGTCTATTAATAAAAAAAAAAAAAAAAAGAAGGCCAGGTACCATGGCAGATACCCTTAATTCCAGGGCCTCAGGAGGCTGAGGCAGGAGGATTGCAAGTTCAATGCCAGCAATCCTCAGCCACTTAGCAAGGTGCTAAGCAACTTATCAAGATACTGTCTCAAAATAAAAATTAAAAAAAAAAAAGGGGTTGGGGATGTGGCTCAAGCGGTAGCGCGCTCGCCTGGCATGCGTGCGGCCCGGGTTCGATCCTCAGCACCACATACAAACAAAGATGTTGTGTCCGCTGAAAACTAAAAAATAAATATTAAAAAAAAAAAATTCTGTCTGTCTCTCACTCTCTCTTAAAAAAAAAAAAAAACTAAAAAGGGCTAGGGATGTGGCTCAGGGGCTAAGGCCCCTGGGTTGAATCTCTGGTATCAAAATAAATAAATGAATGAATGAATGAATGAATGAATAAAATCATTTAGAAAGTGAGATTAGAACAATTAACTGATTATTTTGAAGAAAAAAAAAACTTTAAAGAACTATTTCTTTTTCACTGTATGTAGCAAAATAAATTTCAGATGCATCAATATCATAATCTTAAAGAAAAAAATAGCAATTAAGAAAAAATTACATTAGGTCCATGGAAATTTCTCAATGAAAACTCAGGGAATGAAATATCAAGGAAAAAATACACAGGTTTCACTATATAAAATATTGCAACCTAAGGAGGTTAAATGACATATCCAAAGCAATCCATAAAATAGGGGACAGTGAAATATTGAAAACAGGTAGTCGGACTCCTGATCTTTGAATTTTCAACCTTGTGGAGGTGAATTGTACTGTGTTTCCTGATACGTTTAAAGACCTCTAAAAATGTAATATTTTGTGGCATCCAGATACACAGACCTAGTTTCATCATTCAAGCTAGATTCTTTGTCCTCAGATTGGCTGTGGGTTTTACAGGCATCACAAACATCACTGGGTCAGCCTTTGTAATGAGGATGAAAGGCATAGAGAAAAATCCCAAAATACATCCTGTATAAGAATATCAGGTCAGAATATAAACAGGGAGACTGGCAGGGGAAAAACAGAGTCTATCTTTAAAACCCACCAGACAAAGCTCATAAGGTGGCTCTCTGCTTTGTCTTGGACTGAAAATTTAAAACCACAGTTCAGAATTTTTATCTTCTTCAGTCCGCAATACTATTTTTGGTCTGCATTTATTATACCCGGATTACTGAATACTGTCCTCACTGACCTCTTTTCTTCCCTTTCCAAAGCCATCTGAGAAACATTGTAAGATTAATATTACTAAAAACTGTCTCACATAAGCCAGTGTTTGGGTATAGAGTGGTAAATTCTATGTGGTATCTGAAATAGTCAAGCAAGAAGTGAACTTGAATTATACCAGTAAAGCCTTTAGAAAAGAACATTCAGAATACAGTTCAAGGTTTGCTTGCTCTCCTGACTTCTACAGTCACCACCCCTTCTTTCCAATATTTCAGTACCTCCCACCTTGCCCGCATATGTGTGCATCCTGCTCCTAGGGTGTTAATACAAAAGCCTTCCCAAACTTTCATCTATATTCCTCTCACACTGCCTTTGTTCAGACCATTATGAACTTTCAGCCTAAACTGTTCTCCAGCCCAGCTACAGCAAATATATCTCTTTTTACAAGTGTAATTCCTGTCCACCACTTGTCTCACCATTTCTGCCAGACATGTCCCTAAACACTGGGCTCCCTTATTATTATTGACATTGTCCACTGCATTCCATACAAATATACTTTCTCTTCTCAAATGAACAGTTGCTTTAGGCAAATACAATGACTATCTATTTAACACATTATTTGAAGCTTCATATAGGGTTCAAATATAGTCAGAGTTTACTATGCCTTTATTCTATTAAAAAAGTCATTATTAATTGGTTAGTTTTCAAATTATCAGTTGCAAACTATATTTATCTATTGCAAAATTGTGACATTTGGCTTTCACACTTAATTGAATGTCAGTATAACACAAATTGAGTATCTAGCAACAATAAATATTGTAGATGAGGTTTTTGTAAAAAACTTAAAACAGTAAGTTAGAAAAACTGTATGAAAAAGTCAGATAAGAGATGTATTTTTCTGGGCTTTTAAATTATTTACATTGGCTTTTATTTTCATCAGTCTTGTTTTCCACGTGCAAATTTAACATGGGACGTGCTATTTGAATTAGGTAAAAGCTAAAATCTAGTATAAAATCAAAACTAAAATCTAGTATAAAAAATTAAATAGCACTTCCAATTACCTTAATATTGTTCAAATATGACATGAGACACTAACACAGAACCTTATTCTACATATTACAAATGGAAAACAGACAAACTAGATTTGTACCCACCCTCTCATTCCAAAAGATTTGTTTAGCTCTCCAGCTGGGCTGGAGAACAGTTTAGGCTAAAAGCTGATAATAGTATGAACTAACACTGAGGATGGGAATCCATGGGAACTTTCACATGAAATGAATTCAAGATGCTAGTGGCAATGATGATGATTACTTCGTAAATAAAGATAAAGGAATTATAAAATATTTGTATCAGTAGAACATAGATAAAGAATGAAACAGTTATTCAAAGGAATCATACTGTTATAAATAAAAAAGTAAAAATAAAATGCTGTAGTGGGTTGTAACACCTAAAATATGTTATTTATCTATTGGAGAAATTAAAGACAAGAATCATGCTTTCAAAATGTTATAGTTTAGGCCAAATTTCATTGTTAAAAAGTTAAAAACCTGCCCTTAGCCAAACATAATAGATTTGTTTCATGTTTTTAAATAATGTTGATGAAATGTGAAAGAATCTTAAAATGTTCAAATTTCTAAAAACTAAAACAGGATGTGACCCAAACTAATCAGGGAGAAAATCAGTTTTTACTTAATCTCCAAGTTTTTCTCCTACAGCACATGTCAATTGATAGTGAATAACTTAATTAAATAAATGGAGTTAGGATAAAGAGCAAATATAAAACTTTAAAACTAATGGTGACCTGACTTCTTTTGAAATTTTGAGCAGAAGTTCATTAACATTTGTATTATGATGATTAGTCACTTCATGGAAGACTCTAAACTTTTATTGACTATATTGTCCTCATAGTATAGATCCATAGAAAAAGCATGAAAACATAAGATGCATGGGATCTTACCCAAGGGTAAAGATGCAAACTTTACTATGTATTTAACCAGCAGAACCGAAGAAGGAAAAAGTCATCATTGCTATAGAATTAATGTAGTACTTGTTTTGTGCTTTATAGGTTACTTGATCTTCCCCAAAACTTATTTGCATCTGATCTAAAATTAGTCCAGAAAACTATATTTGCATTCTTTTACCATCTCAATTACATAGTAGAAAGTAGTAGTAATTCCTACTGAGGAAAGGAAGAATTGATTTTGGCATTTGGTCTCCCACTGTCTATATTGTTAAATGGTGAATTCATCATAAAGAGGTAGTGTGATCCAATTGCTTTCAGTAGAGATGTGATCTTCTGAACCAAAGTTAAACCTTTAAAACTGTATCATTAAAATAAAGGTAATGAAATGCAGCATCAAATAATGAAGGAAATAGAGCTTCTTAAAAAAAGGAAATAAAACCACAAAAATGATCAAATTAATATGTGTTAACATTAGAAAAATAAAAATATGAAGATTTATTATAGTTTCATGTTAGTAAAAATCTGTGTCTCAAAAAGTGAGAGGAAATTTTTTTTTAATTAGGCAAGGGAGATCAGATAGTAAAATGACTTAAAAACTGAATAGAAAAAATATATAAATATATGACACAATTGGAAGAGAAATTTAAAGTGGTTTAAGACCCTGCACTTTAGAACACATGTAGCCAACTGCAGTTTTCCCTTCCCTAACACCTTCTTTATGTTCATGAACACCCAATCTCCTATTCAGAATCAAACATAGCTTTATAGAACCTGAAGGTAACACAGGAGAAGGGAACTTTTGACCTGATGACAGTGGAAATGAAATCAGGCCAAAGAATAGGAACACACAGGCAAGGCTTCATTGGGAAGAAAATGATGTGAAGTTCACCTTGATTGGAAGAGGAGCGGCCATGATGCAGAGGATATGTGGTCTGGCCCACAAACAAAAGAAGGGACTGGCTTTTTATGGAGTAGCTGAGGTGGGAGAAGATTCTTCCAGGTATTTGGCATTATTCTATACCCAGTCTCCGTGGTCAAAGTGGGGAAGAATAGAAGGTAGACAAAGGCACATTCCATGGCTTGCTGAAAGACTGGAGAGGGCCCCAGGAAGATTTTAGCAGGCAGTGAGTTATGGATGAAGGCCTGAGCACTTATTTGCCCTTTCATTCCTGATTCTCTCATAGGCATCTACTTCGAGCCTCTTTGTTGTTGTTTTTTTTTTTTTTTTTTTTTTTTTTTTTTTTTTTTTTTGTGAATCTTTGAAGAACTTATGCAACAAAGCAAAAGTAATTGTTGTTTCCTTGTATATTTTTTAGAGACTAGACAATCAGATTTTTGAATGAAAGAATGTCTAGACACATAGAAACCATCCAATTTTTCCCTCATGATTTTATCTAACAAGCAAGGGCTCCTTTTAAGCCCTAGAGGATCCAGGGGAAGAAGGAGTCATAATAATGTAGTGGACACCTTCCATGCTTCTCAGGGAGGCAGTTGTGTATAGTCACTGAGCTCCTATATGTAAAAATGCAGATCAATGTCTTAAGAAATACAATTCGCATTTCCCTTTACCTCAGATTCAAAATTCCTGACACATAGTTTTGTTTACATTGCTTTTAGAGAAAAGCTGTGAAGTAGGATGAAAGATCTACTTTACATTTTTTTTTTTTAACTCTCATCCCGTCGTCATGTCCTAAGTAACCAAGTTCTCTACCACTTACAATGCAATCATTTCCCCTGTGTTCATTGTCTTATTTGGGCCACTTAAACATTCAGAGTACAAGACTTTTTGGATAAAACACTTTGCTCAGTGTCTTCCAATCATTCTTAGTCCTTCTTTGATCTATGACTGCTACCTCCATTGTCAAAACTGGCATGATCTGCTACAACACTCTCAATTTCTCTTTTATGATTCATAATAATAGGTTTCAGATAAACATAAAATTATTCTCACCTATTGATAATGTTAATCATTCCAGAGTATACATTATCCCACTTCAATCTCAAAGGTTTGTTGTTTTTGCTTTCTCCCAGAAATTAACCAAAGGATCCATTAGTGAAATAAATAAGCCTTTTGAAATATTGAAAGAATCTCTAGGAAGATGTCTTCTAACTTCACCTAGAAAAGCAAATGTTTTATTTTTCTTTATCACATAATTTTTACAGTATGGCCAAAATATGTTTTTTATTAGAATAGATAGCACTTGAACAAATTAACTTTGAGGGTAGTCCCTAAGTTTGAAAAACATTTAAGAGAATAGTTCATATCAAATAGCATTTATGTTATAAAAATTTGACTTTAACATATGTCTTTAGCAAATAATCTACATGCGGAGTTAAACAGATTGTATAAATACGGCAAGAGTTCTTCAGGGATATAATAAAATATATTTTAAAGTTTCTTTTTATTAAAAAAAAAACAGGCACAAAACTAGAGAACAAGGGGAGCCTATAAACTTATCAACTAGAAGTAATACAATCATTTAGATTTTATTTTTATTGTTCCATATTGTGCTTTTCACTAAATATAGCTGATTTCTTATGCATGTGGTCCTCAGGAAACTTTGTGTGCTGAATTTTTGCAAGGTAATATATTTATTTCTATAGGTATATACTTACATTGATATTAACAATCATTTGTCAATATTTTTGACAAAGTAGCAAAATGATGTATAGCATAGCCATACAAATGTCAATTAAAATAACTTTGTGTGAGGTGTAGGTAGGGATTTGTGTATCAGAATCTTTACTGCAATATCAAGGTAGTTTTCATTTGGTCCATCTCATTGTCTGAATGCAGCCCAAGAGGGTCCTTCACTCAGGCCTTTATGAAGAGAACAAAAGATGAGGAGAAGTTGGCTAAACCTGAAGTGCAGCATAAATAGAGGCTCCTATAAAATAATATACACAGATACAAATGAAGTAGTAAATGAAGAATATGCAGCGGGATTGTAATATTAAAAACTTCTTTAAATTTTTCTTCATTTTGATTGAAAAATTCAATAAAAAATTCCACTTCTTATTAACAATTTGGTCTTCACCGAGATGTTTAACTTCTCTGAGTGCTACTTTTGGACACTTTCCAACTCTAAGTTGCTTAAGTGCTTGAATTTATTTGTCAGAGAATAAAATGAGTTTTATAAGCTTACCTGATAAACTTTCTTTATAAAGAATGATTTTTAGAAGTTTAGAATTATCTTTGAGTCTGTCTTTATCTTGAATTAATTGATTGGATGTATAAGTCATGCTATTAACTGATAAGTTTTTATATACTTCGGTCCTTTAGATCCCTTCCATTTATAGCATCCATAATCTTTCAAGAACATAAGCAGATAGATCAAAAATAACTGTAGAATTAACTGGTTCCAACCCTTATCATAATGCCTGACAAAAATTTGTGAGCCCATATGAGATCTATTAAATCAGATTTGGGGGACTGAAAAATCAGATTTTTAAAACAGCTTCCTTGATCTTTATTCCATGGACATTCTATGTGGCCACACATAATGGAGAGATGCTTTGTCATATGCAATTGATGGTAATACATTCATAAAACACAAATTTTCCTCTCACTTAAGAGTCTCACAGAAATTTCTCAGGATCCCACTTCTTTTCATTGTATTCTTGAAGCTATCTTTTCCCAGGCTACTCCTTCAAGAAATGGACTTTCCTGCTCTCCTAAGCGTCCTATTTTCTTCTCTCTCTGTCTGCAGTGCTTCTTATTTTTTAATTCTATGCTTCTTTTCTTTACATGGCATATTAAGTACAATTTCTGTCCACATTCCCTGCTCAGCCAAGCAAAATCATTGTCACCAAGGGCAACATCATTGTTCAGGGTTAGCCCTGGGCCTTGCCATCTTGGTGTCTTGAATTATGTCCTTTTGCCTCTAGAGTTCTAGAATAACAAACCATGTAGACCCAATTTTCAAACAACTACTTAACAAACATTGTTAGATGATTATTATGTGCCAGACTCTCTGCTGGCTCTGAGAAAATAGCGATAAATAAGCCAAAGACCATCCTTCCAGTGGCCTACCAGGGAAGACAGGCGGACATGCCCTGCAGTGCTCCCTCAGTGCGATGGGGGAAGGACCAACAGAGTTCTGTGGAAACGAATGTTCCAGCCTTTCCAAGGACCATGAGTGGGTTTTACAACTCCATATGACACAACATTAAGGACAACACCTGCCAACAAATTGATGTGAACTTTATGCAAAAGAATTATCTGTGCCATATTTTCTGCTCTCTTGAATCTTATTGTCTTCCTTAATTGTCTCTGCTTTTGACTACAGACAGCCCTTTCTCTCTTCCTGTGTCACTACACTCTGAGTTCAATCTCGTATCCTGCTGTACTGTTTCCTGTTACACCACAGAATTTTTTAATTTTTTTTTGTTTTAATTAGTTACACATGACAGTACAATGACCTTGACATACATTTGATTCAGATGGGATATAATTTCTCATTTTTCTGAGTATAAAGGTTGTAGAATCACATTGGTCATGCAGTCACGTATATATACACAGCAATAATAATGTCTATTTCATTCTACTACCACAGACTTTTGACTCATACTCTCTCTGTTCTCTCCCTCTTCCCCACTGCTGTGCTACCTCTATCCCCCAAGAGCAGTAGACGTGAATTTAAAAGAGAGAGATAGAGATAAGAAAGTAGTTTCTTTTTTTAACAACAATAACAACAAAGAATAGGGAAAAGAATGGAGTAGAAAATGGAATGTTCATGTTTATAAATGAATAAATTTTGATTTAACATTCAAAAAAATGTTAAAGAAAATATATTTGGGGCTCATATTTCACAACTGTGTGCCCATCAACACCTGCTCCCAACTCATATGTAGCCATCATCAAGGGTGAAAGTTGAATTGTCTTTAGTTATTGTTCATTTCCCTGATCTCTTGTTAGTCTGGCAACAATATGGATGCTAAAGAAATGAATTGTACCATGTGCATTGTTAATCTTCCAGACCCTTATGTACAAGATCACATAAGCTTCTGTGTTGTCTTGTACATTCAAAACCAATACTCTGTTTTTAAAAGAATATTGCATTCTACTAAGAGCCCTTCTATTTAGCAAAGATTTTCCTCATACCTTCCTAAAAGAGAATTTCAATACTTACTTAGACTCTGGGGAGGTGTACAGTGTCACCGGATCAGGACAGCAGTGATAGCCTCTAGCTTCATTTAGTTTCACAGATCCATTATCTGGGAAAGGAAATAACAGTATTATACATAAGGAGATGAGAACAAAACTGCCGAGTTTAGAAAACTGACAGGCATTGTGTTAAATCTGCCATACGAATTATAATATCAACCAGAGAAAATATTGTGGATGTTGTTAATGTCTAAAAAAATGATACATAAGAGAGAAAGAAGAATATTTATCCTATTAAAAATAGAAATTAAACCTTTACAGGATTCTCCCAACAGGCCCTTGATGAAGGACATGTGCCCCTTCCACCAAGTAGCCTCTTTGTGGGCAGATTTTATTTCCACTCTGATGAGTTTAACAGCCATTATTATCACAGATGAGAATACATTTAAATGTCATGCCAGCTCAAATAAAAATAGTTGGACTTTTTCATACCACTGCTATTAGAAGAACAGATTCACGAGCCATAAGGATTGCTATTTGATCTTGAACTTCGCTTTCAGTATATGACAAGCTGAGCAGAGAAGGGATATACTACATGCTATATCCTAAAGATAAAGGAAATGACTTTCACATCTTGGTATGTTAAAAGGAGAGCATGTACATTTTTGTATTTGTGTATGTTTGTGCATAGCATTAGGTACAAGTAGGTGCACAAGAACAATTTTTTTCAGTATAGTTTCTTGCAGTTAATTTGGGTGTGCAGCCAATTATGTGGCCTCCAATTAGCTCATTTATAATGGATTGAAAATATCCAAGGGTGAGAAGACTGCTGGGAAGGTAGAAAGAGATGCTGTAAGTTCCTGCCTCATAGTTCTTTGACCTTTTCTTCATTTAACATGATGTCAATACTTGGAGCAAGAATATGAAATAAACAACATGAGAAATATCACTCTTTTCATTCAGTAGAATACGCCTTGAGAAGTAATGATAGATTAGTGTTTGTGGTAAAACTGAGAGAATTTGGGAGTACAACACAGTGGTATGGTCCTTCCCCAGGATGTTTTGTTCTGAGTCCCATTCACATTTTGTCTGTTTGTGCATTTCATATTAAATATTTGGCAACCCTTTAAAAGAAGAGACTCAAGACCTGCTCCTCTTCCCTGAATCCTCACTTTTTACTGCTGGGGGACAGGAGTAAACCTGCAGAGATACAAACTTCAGAATTCCTTTGGAGCAAGGGTGAGTACCAACAGACCTGACATTGCTTTTTTAGTTTGTCTATTAACAATCACTCTGTAGTTGATTAAAGAGAACATGCTTAGCAATAGGGTGAAAATGGGAAAAGACCCGTTGCTAACTCCACGGGGCATAAGTTCACCATGAGGTATTAAGCATTTAGAATGGAGAATTTCATTACCAAACACAGTCAGAGTGTGGTCAAGAGTCAGACCTACCTAGTAACAGCATCTCATTCCGTTCAGGTGAAGTCTGCTTGAAGAACAAACAAGGGCAGAAAGAAAGAGGAAAGGGTACCAAGGAGAATGAACACAAACCCAGCAAAGTGGCTGCTGTGGTTGGGTCACAGTGAACCTCAGGAGCTCACCTAAGCTCACCTAAGCAGAGGCGGGCTCATGGGAGTCTGTGGATAAATCCAGGGCAGAGCAAATGCCAGGTTATCCTCCAGACTTCACCCATCTGGTTGCAAGACTGAGGATATCATCAGCAAACACAGCATGTCATGTTGTGGTCACTATCTCCTGTCTCATGGATCTATTTGTCCATTCTGTCTAGAAAGTGCCACGATGCTGTGCATGACAGAGGCTCTAAGTAGCTACTTCTCCATGTCCAGAGGTTTAAAGGATTAAAAAAGAATTTCATTTTAATTTGCTTTGGATAAGGCTCATTACAAGGATATGTATCCTCAGAGCCTCGGTCCTTTGGTGCACGGTTTGCCCTTTCTGCTATACATTACTCTAAGGCTTATCTTTCATGTCCTACTGTTCCCCCCCCCACACTCATCTACTTGAGGTCAGATTTATCTGAAAGAGATTTTGGCTCATGCCTCTATAATTATGCCTTCTTAAATTTCTTTATAAGAATAGGAACAATGTGTTAGCCTTATCAGTGAAAACTTGGCCCTCTTTACCATAAGATTTTCAGATTCCATTAGGATCATAGGAAGCTAAGCGAAAGGAAGAAAAAAAAATAAACTCTCTTTCTAAAGGTCAGCCTTCTTAATTAAATGAGAACTCAGCCAGCAGCATTGGAAAACGAAGTGACTGTAGCGTGGGCTCTTCCTGAGGAGACCCTACAGAGACTCAGCTGATGCTGCAGAAGCAGGGCAAGCTGAACTGTTCCCTGATGGGCAAGAGGCTGCAGCGCCACAGTGGGTTCCTTTTTTGTAAACACATGGAATTGACAGTGAGCGCCTGCACCTCTGTGCAAGCTCCAAGCCTTGCAAAGCACTCCATTTCCGGCCTGCCTCATTTTCACCTTCTCTCGACTTGACCATCACCATACCTGCCACTTCCTGGAATTTTCTGCCTTTCTAACCACTATCCTTCAGCTGAGGTCAATGTAGAAGAAAGAAAAAAAATCAGTGAAGATGCTCTGAGCGAGGTACTTGCACATTTTAGGAGTTTTAAATACTTGGAGGAAAGTATCATCACATCCTTTTACAGAAAAGCAAACTGAAATTCAGAAAGGTTAATCATTTAATTCAAGGTCATATAGCTAAGGGAGTAGTAGTACATGGCTAGGTTGGACCCTCTGTTGCCAAGCCTATGCACCTATTCTCCTCCCATAAGAGCTAATGTTTGTATTGCTCTGATTCCATTCCCACTGCCTTCGTTCAGAAATCTCCAGGTGGTATCAGGGACCACCCTGGACATTCCCAGCATCACAACAGCCAACTCTGTCTAGACTTTCAGCTGACCTCTGTCCTGCTCCTCCCTTGATTTGGTTGTTTTCCAAAAGGTCTCTGGCCCCTTCTGGTTATCAGGAGCTCTGTGACATCCTCTCATGAGTAAATGAAGCCAGTCATTTTCCAAAGCAGTAAGAAAACTTCAAGTTTTGAGCTTGACTGTTCATCCCAACACCTTCCTTCCCTGACTGTGTCTCTCCTCCTACCTTTCTCCAGCAACACAGCTCTGGGTAGTGCTACCATGACGCTGAATTCCATTTCAAAAAAGTAAAGTATTTTGGATAATATTTGATTCTTTGATTGATTATATTGAGAAGCAATTAAATAAATATATTGATTATATTTATTCTTAGTAAGTACAGCAACGATATAATAAAAATTAACTCATAATCTCAAGAGTCAGGAAATTTTTCCAGGTTCTTAAATTTTACTATAAACAAAGGATTTCAATTAATAAGACTTAATAAAACTTGGATCTGAATATTTTTCAAAAGATTGATTTGTGTTTAGGCATAACTGGCCACACCTCCTAACACAGTGCACTATCCATATCAAGCTCCAGGGGGCGGCATTGAGATTATGTCATGCTGTGGTGTTTTTCAAAATTAGAAGGTAAGGAAGAGAGAAGGTTTTAAGCACTGGTTTATATCTCTGGCTGCAATTAGAATTTCCAGGGATAACTTTTAGGACCAATGCCTTTGTGTAACTAGCAGCAATTAAATCAAAATCTTGGGGTAGATCTAGGTATCAGTAATTTTTTGAAACCACTGTTGTAGAGCATGGGATATGGAGATATGAATTTTGAATTTTAACCCCAGTTATTAATCCTCAAAGCTTCATGCTCTTCATTTGTAATAAAATAAGAGTACAAATTGTTCCTGATTTATAGGATTGTGAATTTAACCCTAACCTGTAGTGCTGTAATTCTAGTGAATATTTTTAAATAATAAGTAATTATTGTCATTGTTATTATGAAGAAATACATCACTACTGCTCTAACACCTTCATTTCCAACAATTCAAAAAAAGAATAATATACTACTAATTAAGCACATTCTTCTCTCAGAGATTCAAAGGGCATGTGAAATAAAATTAATTAAGTTTTATGAGTCAGAAGATAATTCAAATACTTAGAAATCTTAAACTCAGAAAGTGGAAACTACCAAAGAGAACACCTGGTTGAGGTCAGGCAATGGAGGCTCTGCCAAGAGAATTGTGCCTTTGGTCAATTATCTTTTCATCCTACCCACACTCTGATTTCTCTGTCTATCCACATTACTTCAACTCTCTCTCAAACACTAAGCATGAATCTGCAGGAAACTGTTAGTCACCTCCAATGACTTCCATTACTTTAGAATTAAACAACTCCTAACCAAAGGCCTTCACAACTTAAGCTCAACCAAAGCCCTGTCAATTACAGCTCATGAATGCTCTCAAGCATGAATCAATTTCTCCATCTTTCCTGAAAGGCGGAGCCATCTCTGTCTTGGAGTCTGCCTGCTATTAGCTCCTAATTAATTCTATACGCTGCAAGAAATAACTTTCTGAAAAACAAATATTCATGAATCGCTCTTTGATTTAAATTTACCTTTACCACACTACTGTTGACCGAGTCAAGTCAAAAGTCCTAAGCAAAAAACCTTCAAACTCTGGCTTTTACCAAACTTTTCAGAATATTCCTTCCACCCACCCCTTCTCTCTAATATGTCTTGATCTAGCCCCTCTGACTGCCACACCACTCTCTGAACATGGCAATGTGTCTTTGTATATGCCCTTCCCTTCACTTGTTGTTCGGTTCCTAAATTCTTTTCCTAGATAACGGTTAATTATGTTTCCAGGCTGAGAGCACATGTCATCTCTGTGGCCACTCTTCCAAGCAGCATGTGTCCTTTTCTCTTCCGGTCTCTCTGTGGAGCACTTCCTGTCTTGAACATAATCGATCTTGAATGTCCATCTCACCCAATAGTCAGAGGGCTCCTCAAGAAAAAAAAGCCTATGACTAGATGATCATAACTTTCTTTGACAGAGGGCTCAAGTGATTAATTGAATTAAAATGACTTCATTGGAAAACAAGACTTGCTAGACTATGCCAAGGAACTTAAAATGTTCAGGAGTCAGACTTACGATGAATAAATGCATTATGAAACACCTTCATTCGTTGTAGACAATCTCTGTCAACAAAAGGGAAACCTCTCCCCCAACCACAAACATGAACTGGAAGTGGACACAAGTGTCCAGAGTTGATCCAGAGTTACTGAGGAGTTAAAGGAAAACTGTGTACTCTTCAGGCACCATTATTGTCACAAATGGAAACATTAAAGTAAGTGTAGTTGAACACCATGTGTGTCCATCTCTAGTGCATAATGTTTTTGTATGAGTGTTGGATTTGAACATATTAGATTTCAGGGAAAGCTTAATAGCCTGTTGCAAAATTTCTTC
This sequence comes from Marmota flaviventris, assembly GCF_047511675.1. NCBI lineage: Eukaryota > Metazoa > Chordata > Mammalia > Rodentia > Sciuridae > Marmota > Marmota flaviventris. The sequence continues at coordinate 32,069,139 of NC_092511.1, read as the reverse complement.
TTCAATCTTTGTCCTGGGGCAATAGAGAGACTGAAGAAAACTTTTTAGATGATGAGACATCTCTTTCAAAAGATTTCCTTCCCTAGAATTCCAGCTCAATCAAGTGTTTAAGAAATTAATGAACAGGAAATGGTCCTTACTGATAGTATTGAATATTTATAATAAAAATTAATAACTAATTAATTATTATTTCAGAACCACTACTAAAATTTAACCATTGATGTTCTGTAAGGATTTCTTGAACATTGTATTTAATACAAAAGCTAAGGTGTACTGTGATGATCTAGATCAGTGTAGAACCATACATATAAAAGTCATCCCCAAATGGTCATTGACCCCCAAATCAAATGAGGGCTGGTAGAACTAATGAGTTTTACAATGGGTGCACATTAGTATTGGTTTTAGATCAGTTTAATCTTTTTAATCTTCAATCAGCTCTGTTTTCTCTGAGGAAAAAAAGTGAAAGAAAAAATAAAGGAAGACAAGAAACTTTGAAGTTCAGAGAAATGCATAATATGGGTAATGAGAAAAGGGGGAAAGTAAAGGGTCAAGGCATCCAACAAAGAAACCTCCCAATGACATGGCAACTTGTAATCCAGCAATAAGAAGCCTATGTGTGGCTTTCCTCCCTCCAGCTGCATGTCTAGGGCCCCGGACAGTTGCTTATGTTATCTTTGGTAACATTCACTCATCATCACAAGGGACCCTGCAGGTTGACATGACCAGCCCATATCTTCTTCAGAAAACTCAGGGACTTTGGGGCCATCATGAATAAGAAGGGAGGGCCAAACCTGAAATAGATACACATTAACAGTGACCATCAAAAGAAGATATAGTACCTAAGTTATCCAAGACCATGGATGTTACTAATCATTATTTCTCAACTGTAGCCACAGGTTAGAATCACCCTGGGAAATGTTTTGAAACTCCTAGCCAACCTCCATGGAATTAGATTCAAATCTAACCAGTCTGACAGAGCTTGTTTTTTGTTTGTTTGTTTTTTTTTAATTTTTCAAATGAATTCCAAAGTGATCGTAATTGATCTGGGATTTAGACCCACTTTTACAAAAGGAAAAATTTCAAAAATATGTTACCAGCTTTTTACTGTTAAAATAACTAATTTTAACCTTTTTTTTCCTCCTTGAAATCCAGGGACATTTTCTGAATGTTTTGATTACATTCTTTTGACATCATAAAAACAGCTTATTTAATTGTTTTAACACACATTCAAGGCACTGTATAACAACTACTATATCTTATTCCATTTTGTATTAACGGTAACTTCCAAGAAGCACAAGTCAGCTGGAATCCAATGTCCATGCCTCTTCTATGTACTTCTCAGAAGACATTTTGAAATCTTACCCCCACTGTTGGTAGGAAGTTTCTGTACTGACTGAAATCATCTGGTCTTGAGGCATAACAACCTCATCCTCTTTTTCTTGAATCAAGAAAGAAAACTTACTTATTCCAGACACAGAGCTGTTTATTGTTACTGTTCCTCTCATTTCTGCTACCAGGGAGCCCCTGACAGCATTATTTACTCTGTGTTTGAAAAGTAGGAGTGAGGGTATGCATAACTTCCCTAAATCCTTCTGACTTAAGCTGCTGGCATTCTTTGTTGTCATCATGGCAAAGTTTTAACATTTCTCCTGTTTTCAAAATCAAAGCAACTTATGAAGCCCTCAAGTGGAAGATGGGAATTCCCAAAGACAAGTTCAGGCACTACTGATAATAGTCCCAGAATAGAGATGTTGGAATGAGCTAATGGAAAGAATTCTGGAGCCATTCGGAAGATAGAGACTAAGACCGACTAGGAATGCTTCCAAATTGCTTGACCTTGGGCAGGTCATGTAACCCTTATAAACCCTAAGATATCTACCAAGGAGATAGTGGTTCATGCCCTAGTGAGACCAAAAAGGGGGAGGGTGAGTACATAAGAGGCCCTCTTTAGAAGGACGTTTTGTACTTTTGCAAAGTACAATGCAAATGAGTACTTTTGTCCCTGTTCCTTCTGTCACTTATCTTCACTCTTCTCCATGAAGTACCTGGACTTCCCATGCAGCAGTCCCACAGATATAGCTCTGTGGAAGAAGACGACTCCAGATAGACAAGCAAGGCACTCTGCAGGGAGAGGTTGAGGCCAGAGCCTATAGCCTGGCACCAGAGAAGACTGTAATATAATAAGGTAAAATGATCAGAGAATCAGAGGAAATAAATGCACATTCCCACTATACTTTCTGGAATATCTTTTGCAAAATATTAAAATCATTTATATCTTGTAAGGATACATGTTTGAATGATACTTTTAATTTTTCATTATGGAGTAATCAATAGATTTTAAGAAGACATAGGGAAAGCTGTTTAAAAGGCTACAATAAAAAGCATATTTGAAAAGGCTAAATTATACTGGGAGATAAAACAACATTTGATACCCAGATGCTAAAAACATATGACCAATTATGACCAACAATACAGGACCAGAAACAGAAGTCAGGAAGACGGCATTAGAAAACCCAATATGCTTATTGCCATGAGTCTGGCTAGCTATAAAGGAAAGAGCAAGAAGCAAAACAAAATGAATATGTTTCTAACATGTAATCATGAAACAGCATGAGCCCAGGGAAGCTTCTTATGTGTAGCTTAATTCTGCTTAGTTGATTAATCATAAATTAATAATTTTATAACTTTTATGGCCCAAAGGTTTTTTTTTTTTTCATCATAGATAGGAAACTGTAAAAATAAGATTCTCCAATGGGAAGGAGTAGATTTTCTATAAAGAGAAGTAACAGTAAGGAAATAATCGTGCATTAGGAGAAATGAAACAGCACCCGGTTTAATCAATTAATATGATAATATATGTGTCACAGAATTATTTTTGAATCCATGTTTATTTGTAGAGAGTACAATGCCTTTAACAAGAACGCTTCTATTTGGCAATATGTATAAAAATAAAAACGCAAAATGGAAACTTATGCAATTTCTAATGCTAAAATAACACTGAACTATATCATTAGTGGTATTTACAACCTTAATTAAGAAGTCATTTAATGATAATGTTAACAAATTTGGCATATTTTTTGGTCAGATTGACACTACTTGAGACAGACACAAGCATAATGATGTTCCCTCAGTAAAATCAGAGCAGAATCTGTGAAGGAACATCTGATGTCTATGGTAAAATTAAGGTCAAGGACTTGGCAAAATATGTTACAGAGTATAACAGATGTTCCTAGATTAAATCATATTTCTATTAAAAACTATAGAGATGTTTAGTTGATAGAACCTAGAATCACAGAATTGCAAAGCCAGGAGGGATATTTAGGGACTATTCATTTCCATCATTTTCAGGATAAGGAAACTGACATGCAAATAAGGCTAATCCCAAATTCCCAGAGTTGGATAGCAATGTCTGGGCCAGAACTCAATTTATTTCAACTGTCACAGAATGCCTGCTACTTGTAACAAAAAAGGAACATTTTAATATTTTATATAAATATATATATATATATATATATATATATATATATATATATAGTTTAAATTCTCTTCTATGATCATATTAGATATAGATATACTAATAAAATGGACCACTGCCTTATTTAATTTCTGTTCCTGGATATTAACCAATGCTATATCTTATATTGAATTCCAAATTCCAGGGAATGCTTCCATTCATCAGGCATTAAACAGATACCAAACTGGTATTATCTGCAACATGCTTCTTTTAAAAAAAATTCTGTAATACCATTGAAAATCAGTTAATATTAGCAATATGCTGGTATGTAACAGTATCTTTTCAAATTTATCTAATGAGCAAACACTTTGTCAGTTCATCTTTCATAAGATTTAATACAATTCAGAGTTTGGATACAATACTAAATTTCCATGAATCACAAACGAATAAATATTATCCTAGCATAACAGAAAAACATGATAGTGAATCTCACATGTTTTCTTTCAAGGGTAAATCAAGTCACCGAAGGAGCAATAATAGAGAAAAAAAATCATGTACATCTATATTCTAAAATGTTATATAATCTCTCATTCGTGATTTTTAAGACGTCATAAAGGATGAACTGGGAGTTAGAACATCCAAGTTCAGTTACAATCTGCCATGTATCATGAAAGGGATTTTCTGGCTTTAACATTTTAATGACCAAGTATGATAGACTTCACAGGTTCCAGACACCAGTGAGTGAGGAGAATACAATCAATTAGTGAAGTTGTAGGGTGAGTTATCCTTCTCAGTGGCACAGACAGGTTACCGTAGCCACAACCTGAAAATTAATGTGGTCTCCTGTGCTGTGCTCATCTCCTACACCTTCCACTAGATCAAGACTATGTCTCACTGCCTTACCTTTATTCCTATGTCTCTCTAATGTGCATGGGTATCAAATTCCTCAAAGGATATGGTAAAAGTACAAAGGCCCAGACTATCCTACTTTAAAAAGGAACATCCCCTATGGGATTCATGACCTGTTTAAGTGATTATAATATGCACCAAATTTGAGAAACACTCCTCTAGCATTTGCTCTTTACTCACCAGGAATTGAGCAATATTTCTTATTATGCATTTAAAGCCCTTGCAAAATTTATCTTTTGCATTCCTCTCCAGCCTCATTTCTCATCACTGCAATTTAATTGCACATTCCCCTAATGTTGAAAATCTTTCTTATAGTTTGGGTCTTTTTTTAAATTCACATATTCCTTCAAAAATTATTTATTAAGTTCTTACCATCTGTACAGCACTAGATCTAACACTGGGGATGAAGTGTGAGGAGTTGGGCAGCCTATCAGTTCTCAAGAAGTGAAAATGTAGAATCAACAAACACATTGAATTAGAATTGAGATATACTCTGTAAGGAGTAATTATCGGTTGCCATGAGAGCATATTGTTACATGCTCGAACAGATGAAGCTATAGACCAGGTGAGACCTGGTGAGTAGCTTTCTCAAGGAAGTATTTATTAGGTTAATGCTTAAAGTATGGATAGAAATTACCTAGATAAATGGCAGCAAGTTCAGAGGGCCTTATAGACAGGTAACAAAATGTGCGAAAGTATCATGGTGGGAGGAAAATAACATTTTCAAGGAACTAAAAGTAGGTTGTGCAGGTTAACACAAAACGAGAGAAGGAATGGGTAGCTAAATTTGATGAAGCTGAGCAGTCAGTGTAAGGACTCAATAGCCATAGTTTTTCTTTATCTGCAGAAAATGTTGGTGTTATTGAATACTTTTAAGGAGAGAATTATCTGAGGTTTGCATTTTAAAAGATTTTGTTCAGACCCCAAGGTAGAGAATAGATTAAATGATGAAAACCAGGGAGGATATAATACCTTACAGGAGGCTGTTGCAAATAGTCTGGGAGAAAACAGATGGTGATTGGACTAGGCTGTGCTTGCTAGAGGACTGCAAGAAAAAATGGTGAGGGAAGACACATGCTACCGCCTGACTAATTTTATAGGTCAATAAATATTTGACTGAATTCACCATGAATTGACCAACAGTGTGATCTTGGACAAAATCCTTTAAACCTCTATGGATCTCAATTTCATTACTTAATAAGGAATCTCATCCTCTTGCCCATTTTGAGTCCTTAGCACCAAATACTGGCAAGTAAATATCTTTTTCTTGGCATGGAGTATACCAAATCAGACAGATTCCAGAAAGAAATGTTTAAATGAAAAAGGATTTAAGAAAAGGGCTTTTTATGGATGGAACTGAGTTCAGCGACTAACAAAAATCTGTAAGGTAACCCAGGAAATGTGATAACAGGAAGTCTTTATCATCCCTTCACACTAAGAGGTAAGGGCAAAGAAGAGTGATAATGAAGCTAGTGAGAGACAGAACCGTGGCTGTGGGTCTTTTTCTATCCAAAAGAGGTTGTGGCTATAGAAGATCAGTCACTGCTAGAACCAGGGCCAGGCAAGGGATGAACTGGCAGTGGAGGTATTGACCTCTTCTCCCAGACTTCAGTATCTTTCCAGTGCCTCTCATTGACTGAATGACTTTGAAATCCAGAGGGTGAAGAAATTCAGGTGATTCTGTTCTTGAGGTCAAACTCCAGGCCACTGAGCAGGATATAGATAGAGAATGGAGTTAGGGAGGCAAATGGAGAATGTTCAGAAAGAAGTGGTCTGCAAAACTCTTCAAGATGATGGGGGATTGAATTTAATAGACCAGGGAAGTGAGTCCAACATGAGTAAAAATAAGATGTTGGCCAGATATGAGCAAATCCACAGAGTACTTAGTGGATTACAAACCATGGAAATCGTGGCAAGAAAGGACAAATTAGGCATATACTCAGGTAAGGTCTGAATCTTTTGCTGTCTTTTATATCCTCATATCTGTTGAAAGGGCAATAATAGAAAACTTCCAATCAATAAAAAATCTCAATATTCACATCACTTTATGCAATGTTATTATAACTGCACAAGATACCTTTCACCACTGGAACTCAGACTTATGTCTCACATACTGTATGTAATTATATTTAAAATATTAAAACTTCTAGGGTCTAGAAATGTGAAACAAATGAAATTCAGTCTATCCAATATCAGTTGAAAGAGTCTTCATATTAACAAACATAATTACCATGGATCTATCTACAGAAAATCTACTATGTGTTGGGTAGAGATTAGAGACATTACAGATCTCATTGTCTCATACTATAAAGACCACATATGGAAGAGCTACAATTTTCTGGAAGAGGGTCTAAGGCTTAAAGAGGAAGGTAACATTCCTCCTTAGCATAGATAGAAGGTAGATAAGACTATAGGGTTCACACACAGGTCTCTGACTCTACAGTTTTCTTCTACTGCTGTAACCTAATGAAGCAATGGGGCTGCCCATAGATGAGGCTGAGGAGACTATTGGTGAGTTCCATGAATAGATATAGAAGTGCTAATGGGAGTTCATTTTCTTTTCTAATTAACTGGGGGAAACACATCAGAAGACAGAAGTTCCAAGCTAATTGGTTTAGGGAAATGAGAGCTTGGTTAAGAAAGAGTACATAATATCCAACAGGTGTTTATTACAGAGGGAAATGAACATCACCTTGAGTCCTGGGGAGAGTTTATGACCAGCAGAATGGACCTGAGGAGTGTGGTTTCAACAGAACGGAAAGACTAGAGGTGAGATGGCAAAGTAAACTATTCAGCCATGAGTAAGTATTCATAGGAAGTTAGGCTTCACAAGATATATATATATTTTTTACATCTATCATCTACCTACTTACTTTACTGACTCCTTCAATTTCAAAAGCACATTTAATCTCTTTCTACACCCATGCCCATTGTTATGTGCTGGAGGATAGAAAGACAAAATGACACACTCTTTTTCCTCATGGAGTTTCAGGTCTAGTGGGAGATATAGATCCATCAAATGCAACCTACGATAACAGATGCAAGACAGTTCCCAAAGGCACTTTGGAGTCATATTGGGGGAAAATATGACTTTATCATTAAGAAATCAGAAGGGCTTCTTTTCAAGAACTTGGTGTTGAAGAATTAACTGTGTAGAGAAAAAAAACAAGAAGGTGTTAAATAGAGAGAGTAACACTTATGGAGGCCTTGAGGATAGTGGCAAAGGACTCCCTGTGAGCATCGGGGAAGGTGTTGTGGGACAAGGATGGAGTACTCCCTTAAAGAAGCAGGTAGAACCCAAATCTTCAAAGGATTTATGTACTGAACACATAGGCATCTAAGCATAGCTACCACCAAGCCCTGGGAAGCTACTGAAAGATTTCAATCATCAGAGAAATAAAATCAGATCTAAGCTTAGTAAGAAACATATTAGATGCAATGTAGGGAAGAAATAGAAGGAACTTCAGGCAGGAGGCTGAGAGACCAGTCAGCCCACTCAGTTCCAAACCTGGGTGGCTGTGTAAGTGGTTGTGTTAAGTCCTGACAGGGGAGCACAGGAGGAGGACCCGACTGGATTAGGAGAAATAAGGAGTCTTCAACCTATTTTTTCTTCAGTTCTTATCATCCTTTTTTAAAGCATGCTAAGAAGGAAAAGGGAAGGAGTATATATACAGTGCTTGTGTTTGCTTTCTGGCCCTGAACTGTACCCAGCCTCCCAGAGAATTGTTTATTACATATGCACTGATGCAAGAGAGATGAACTGCCCTTTAGCCCTTCCAGACAATAGTCAGGAAGGTACTTCTTCCCACTCATTCCATATTTGAGAGGAAAAAAAAAACGAAGTCTTAGTCAGAAATAAACCTACTAAGAGCATGCTTTTCACATGGGCACACGTACTCTCTGCCAAGGAATGTCGTGGTGCTGAGACCCATCAGCTGGCAGCACACCTCAAGGAAAAGCCATTCATTTACCCCTTCAGGATGGATTTCTTAACTGTCTCACTGAAGATAAGGGACATTATTGATCTGATTAGAGTAGTACAATTAGCAGAGCAAACAGATTCCTAGACCAGAGGAAAGAATGGCTTTTGTCTTTGATCTAGAGAAATTCCCTAGGCAACCAGAGCCTTTCTTTCTCAACTCCTGTATAAACGAGGTGGCACATGACATAGAATCAAAATGAGGTGTTTTCCACAGCACGTGAGACTGATGTGATCCAGGGACCAGCATTGAAAATAGACTGCAGGGATTTTATTTGTTTGGTTTGGTTTGAATTGTTTTTTGTTTTTTAATAGAGGCCCATTCCATTTTGTGAGGGAAAAAAAAAGGGTGGGGATGAACACAGATTGTGAAAAATATGTAGGGTCATTCAAAAAGTATGATATCTCAATAAATGAATAATGACACCTTGAGGAAAACACAACAGTTCTATCACAAATAATGTTAGATGACAAAAAAATTACATTTTTTATACATTATTAAAAATGGATTATTGTAAAATGTTGCTCAAAAGGGGAAACAATACTAATCATAGCACTTGCTTTTATTCTTCTGTTGCAAGCAGTGTTGTTCGGTTGCAAGCATGAAAAGTCAGCTCTAATTGAAGCAGAAAATAAAAATTGTGGCAGGTCATGGGGTGGCTTACGGGAGTAAAGGGGAAGACTGGGAGGAAGCTGAGTAGAGATGTGAAATATTTAGCTCTGAGGGTCTGGATGGTAGGAACAAACAGAAGTCTCTCCTCCGGCAACAGTGAGAAAAATGAGCTCCTTACGAAGTCTAGTGACAGCTTTTATAAATGAACGCTCAGGGAGCAACAGGCCAGCATGAAAAAAGAGTGATGTTTAAGAAAAACATGTACTTCAGAACTCCTGAAGCAGAGTCAATCAACAGGCAGGCACTTTAGTTCGTGTTGATCTCTTGATGAATTATACTCATTTAAAATTGGAAAGAACCCAATACATATTCTATATAAAGAACATACCCTAAAGCAAGGCAGCATGAGGAGTAATAATAATTTTTTACAACCCAGCTTGGCTACCTTTGACATCGATCCCTGCAAAAAAAAATTAGGTAAAGCTGCGCAATGATAAACTTACTAAGAGTCACAAGCCACAAGATGTCATTGGGAAAAAGAAGAGGACAAGGAAGAGACCTATTTCTAAATGAAAAAATAAAACTTGGTTTGGGTAGAATGTATGATGAACTCAAAATTAGTTCCTCTGGAGGTATGTCAAATTTTATTAAAATTAATGCACATTACAAGACCATAATCATACTCCACTCCAGCAGATATATTACTTTACTTACCTGCTGTTTACTTCAACAGAATTTTTTGATGTTTCAGATGGTGCTTTAGTGTTAATTGTTACAGAATTAAATCCCAAAATCTTGATGATATTATGAAAGAGTTTGCAATAGTTATTAGATGATAAGTATGCCGTTTTCCTAATATACAGTACTGTCGAGGGAGTAATTCGATTGTGGGGCCTAGTACTCAATCAAACACTTATTATCTATATATATTTCGAAAAGAATGTGAGCCTTTTTCATTCTTAATTTCCTCATACAAAATTAGACTAGTCACTGGTTACTAGTCCTTGTTATCTCCCAGGGTTGAGAAATGTGTCAAGCAAAATTAGTGATGGCAAATGTCCTTGCAAACTATATGACGTTTTACAAATGTAAGGATTAATTACATTTACATTGACACATTATGTAATAGTAAACATCAGGGGAAAATAATACTTTGGATTTCTTGACTAGGCCATAAAAGCAGTATTAATAGAATTCAGGTTCATCACGACCATTTGGAGCAATGTTTCGCAAACCAAAACAACATTTTTTTAAAGATTTAACTGCAATGTGCTAAATTTATATTGTAACCCTTAAAAGGACATAATTTATGCCTGTAATGCATGAATGCATGAATCTCCATAAACTATTTTATAAGACCACGTGAAGTGGCACTAAAAAAAGCTGCAGTTGCAGTGACACCCTTGACATGACAGGGCATGAGCATAAGTAATACTGCATACAAATGTAATCTCAAAGTATTGTATTATAGGCTTACTGTTTAATTGTTCTGAAAATGATAGGGTATGTTTCCTTTAGGCCAAGTCACTGAGAATTTTTTAATTGCCCTTTAATAGAAATCATATTGTATTTTTAGTCTAGAGAAAACAGTCTATGGGAACCACCTTCTCCCACCCATGTCTTGGCAGTGGGAACTAGTCTCTCAGATCAGGACTATTTACTGATCCCCATAGCAACAATGTGCTTTTTCTTGCGTAAATCCTAATATCATAAGGCCTTCATTGTTCTTTAGTACGATATCTCAACCCTAAAATAATGTTCTTGATGTGAAATATAAGTGCTTTAAATAGAACATTAAAAAATTAAAACCTTGCTATAATGCTAGAGTCTTAGGAAGCCTTTTCACTTTGGAATAAACCCTGAAATTTCTGAGTAAGGTAACTAGACCTTTCAAAGAAGAAGTGAATGAGTTTAAGTTGTCCCATTTAATGTGTGACTTGAACAAGCATTAAGTGGGGTATGATAATATTGGGGCTAGGCTTTGAACGGTGTCCCTGTCATGTGTAGCAATACTGCATGGAGACTCTACCCAAGTACCTGGGTTGTCTAAGTTCAGTGATATTACCTTCTATTCTGCTGACTTGTAACAAGAAATCAGAGTTGATTTCATTGCTAAAACTGTACCTATGATGAGATCTGGTTGCCTTCCAGGCTTCTGGATTTGTTAAAGCACATTGGCTAAGATTCTAAATGTCTGCACATGAAAGTTAAGTTAAGCCCATAAACTGCTTAAGAGTCCTTTAAAGAAAAATGCTACCTCAATAACAAGTGGTACTAGTATTATTCTATCTCATGGTTAGATCTGGCACTTCTCAAGCCAACCAGATTACAAGCATTTTAATAAAATTAGTGTTCCCCAGAACATCTTCATGCAACTACATTATACTTTTTGTTTAAGAGGGTGTAGGTGGTGGTACAGAAATGTTATTTCTTTTGATGACTTCCTCTCCAATGTTTCAAATGCATTAACACTCAGCAGGTGACACTGAAATTCTTTTTATCCCTCCCTTTGTAAGATCTCAAATGGTTGTTAAATCATAGTTAAGTGAACTGAAACTGGATGTGTCATTCTCTGATTTTCTTAGTCAGGATTTAACATTTCTGCTCCTGTTAACACCCTCTTCTGGTAATAACAGCACTCTGAGCCAACTCTGTCCCTGTTCTCTCTTGAAGGCCTGCTGTTCTTTCTCATTTTTCAAGTGCTTCATGAACACAAAAAGAAACTTGACATTGTCATTAAGAGACTGTTTCAATACTCTGGATCCACTGATTGTGCTCTGAATAATTTGCCTTTGCCCTTTGCATTTTGAAGGCAACCAAATGAAAAAAAAAAAAAAAGAATTTTGTACCGCTAAGCACAGATGGAACAGTTCCAAGAGTAAAAGCTGCCCTGCTTCCAGCTTGCCACCCAAAGATCTAAAATAAATGCATTTTAAAAACAAACAAACTAACATTTTCTACTGAGAATGCTAACGGGGAGGACTGGGTAAAGAAGGCAAATGAATTCTCATCTCTCTGAAGTCAAGAATTCATTTTATTTATGTTTGTATTCCATGTAGTGCCTGGTCTCATCAGTGCCTTACAGAGTTAGAGAAACCAAAAAGGGAAAAGAAAATGTTTCTGAATCTCCATGTGGTCTTTTTGTAATATAAATAGGAGGAAAGTTTTTCTAAATGAAGATTACACTGATAAGAAATTCTGGACGAAATGCAAGACATAAGTTTGGAGAATATTGCTTACATGGCTATTTATCTGTCTGTCCATATGTGCCAATGATATGTATCTGTGATATATGAGGTATGACTATAAAACAATGAGGCTTGGCTTAAAAAAAAAAAAAATATATATATATATATATATATATATATATATATATATATATATATATACTTTAAACAGTATATTTGCATTAGAGTGAATTTTAATAAAATAAGGCATGTTGAAGTGCTTTGCAAACTATAAATTAGTATCCAAATATAAAACATTGCAATTATAATTCATTCAAGAGCAAATATTTATTAAGCAGCTCTCTATATGGTCTATATCAATAAAATAATTATATTGGGATGGACAGAGAAGAATGAAATGACTTCAACTACAGAAAAGAAAAATTAACTGTTATAAAAATTGAGGACTGGTGTGCAATAAGATGAAAAGTGCGTAATATCCTTCATAGATTGTCTCCACATAGTCCTAACATTTTAAATAGCTTCCTAAGGAATCTTGAACCATAAAGTCTGGTTTAGTATAACAGTGAGATGCTTTGCAGAAGCCATGAGGATAGAGTTATCCTATCATCCCTTCTCCAACTCCATGCAGCATGGAGATAGACACCACTCACTTGCGTAGAGGGAGAGGAATCAAGGACAGGCCTTAGATTCAAAACCCAGTACCAGGCCCACCACAGTGAAAACGAACACTAGGCAGAGTCCCACAACCTCTGCCCCTAGGCCAGTACCCAGGGACTGAGCCACTGGAACTGCATTAGGTAGGCAGTTGACTTCTTCTACCACTCCTCACCAGTCCTCAGGCAGCAGAGACTTCACCCACTGGGGAATAGTACACAAGAGCTAGCAGGAGATTTCACCTTGAAGTTCAATGCCAAGCTACCATGATGAGATTCAGTACCAGACAGAAACCAAAGACTCCTTCACTCAGGACAGAGCACAAAGATAATGTCTCTGGACCTGCCCCAGCATCAGACAGAATCCTGTTCTTGGGCAGGACAGACTCAAATTTTAGCTTGCATCATTGCCACCCTTGAAGTGGCCCTGGGGCAGCATACCCAAGACTGCAAGAGTTGCTGTGGCTATGAGACTCAGTGCAACCCAGCTGCTATCAGCCGTAATGATCACAGGACTACCCGCCCCTCAGACAATACAGCTATCCAAGACAGAGCTCACAGATGTACCCTCTAGAGCTGTTTGGCACAAGGCAGATACCTGAGCCCCCCATGGGAAGGATTCATGCTTCAGCCTGTCAGCTGCACTGTGGAACACAGTCCTATCCCAGGGTTGCACTGGTCTTAGCAGGCTGAAGGCTCAGGCTGTGACATAACTGTGCAATATCAGCGACCATAGCCATGGCACAGGAGCCTAGGGCAGGCCCTCCAACCACAATTCTGCCCAAAGCAGGCAGAATCATGCATGCCTAGCCACAGGCTGCTGACAGTGGACAAGGTGTCTGGGTCTACCCCATCTCAAGGAAGAGGAGTGCAACAATGAACTACAGCATTTAGGAACTCCCCAGTTCATGCTGGAAGACACACCAGCTGCACATATGGGTCAAAACTGGGCTTTCAGAGCCCTCTAGAGCTGGATAAGTTGTAAGACACCAACAGTGGGCTTGCAGGAAACCATCTGCTGGGTGCCATCTAGTGGTACATAAAGGAAGTGACTACAGGCTCAGAGAAGAGAAGCAGCCTGCTTAGATTTTTTAGAAAGAAAAGAATACCCAATCTTTCAATGCCCAGATGACACTGAACACCAACAACCACTGATAAGTTTCAGGGAAGCACGACCTCACTTAATGGTCAAATAAGGTGCCAGAAACTGATAGGTAGTGTCCAATATGTGTGAATTCTCAAATGGAGAATCAAAAACACCCATTTTAAGGAGGTTCAGTAAGTTTCAGAAGAATGCAAAGAAATGATTCAACTCTGTAACAAAAAATTAATAGATGAGAGAAAATTTTTTTAAAAAAATCAATTAGAAATTCTTATACTGAAAATAAACTAAGTGAAATTAAAAACACAATAGAAGACATCAATGGTAGACTAGATTTAAAAAAAAAAAAAAAAGGAAGGATTAGTGAGCCCCAAGGCAGCCTTTTTGAAAACAAATACAGGGGAAAAAGAAAAAAAGAATAAAGAAAACATACAGGAAATCTGGGAAAACACTAAAAGAACAAATATTCAGGTTTCTTGGTTTCAAAAGAAAATTGAAATGTCAATGGAGTAGAAAATTTATTCAGAGATCATAACAGAAAACTTCCTAAACCTGGAGAAAGTCACCAATATCCTAGTACAGGAAGAAATACAAATATTCAGATACAGAAAGGTCAAAGATCACAAGTCAGATATAACTCAATCAAGTCTACCCCAAAACATATTATAATCAGACTCTCAAATCTGAAAGATAAACACAAGATTCTCAAAGCAAGAGAAAAAGAACAAATGCCATATATCCTCAACAAAATCCTTTAGGGCAAAACAGAGTGGTAGGAGATTTTTATTTTTATTTTTTAGTTGTAGATAGACACACAATATCTTTATTTATTTTTATGTGATGCTGAGGATTAAACCAAGTGCCTCAGGCTGTGAGACAAACACTTTACCACTGAGCTACAGCCCCAGCCTGAGATTTTTATAGTACAAAAAAAAAAAAAAAAACCTGCAAACTATAATACTCTACCCAGCAAAGCTATCCATTAGAGATGACGACACATAAAGATATTCCCAGACAAATACATAGAAATTTAATAACTTGATCTTGAGCAAACAACTCATCAAGAAAGAAATAAAAAATGAAATTAAAATATTTATTGAAACAAGTGAAAATGAAAAATGTACCAAAATCTACAGAATTCAGCAAAAGTTGTACTAAAAGGAAAGTTTACAGCAATCAATGCCGATATCAGAAAAACAAAAAGATCTCAAGTAAACAGCCTATCACTGCCTCTCAAAGAACTAGACAAACAAAACCCAAAACTAGTAGAAGGAAAGAAAGATTATAGACTAGAGCCAAAATGAATGAAATAGAAACTAAAAATATAAAATACAAAAGATAGACAAAACAAAGAGCTGGTTCTGTGAGAAGATAGACAAATGGACAAATTCTTAGCTAGACTAACTCCAGTAAAATAAAGACTCAAATAAATAAAATTTGAGGTGAAAAACAAGGCATTACAAATGACACTACAGAAACAGGATCATTAGAGTTTATCATGAACAACTGTATGCCAGCAAATTTGCAAACCTGGAAGAAATGGAAGTTTCTGCATATCTAGTCAAGATATAACTATGAAGAAATAGAATACCTGACCAGACCAATAATAGTTAGTAAGACTAAATCAATAATAAAAACTCTCCTATGAATGGAAAGCCCAGAACCAGATTTCTTCACTGCTGAATTCTAGAAAACTTAAAAAAAAATCAAGTCTTCTTAAATTATTTCAAAATTCTGAAAGGTCAGATTTACACTGATACCAAAACCAGACAAGGACACACACACACACACACACACACACACAGCCTATATTCTTGATGAATATAGGTGCAAAAATCTTCAACAAGTGCCAGCAAACTGAATTCAATAGCACATTGAAAAATCATTCACCATGATCAATTGGGATCTATCCAATGGATTCAAGTATGTTTCAACATACACAAAACAATAAACATGATACATCACTTGTACATAATGAAGGGGAAAAAAACACAATAATCTCAATAGATACATAAATGGCTCTTGATAACAATCAGCACCCCTTCATGAAAAAAAACTCTGCACAAATTAGGTATATAAGTAGCATACTTGGACATAGTAAAGGCCATGTGTAAGAAGCCCATAGCTCATGTCATAGTGAAAAGCTTTCTCTCTAAGGCAAACAACAAGACAAGAATGCAAGAGAAAGTGAAATCTTAGTTCTGAAATTCCAAGCAGAGAAATCAGGCAAGAGAAAGAAATAAAGTCCAAAGAAACAGGAATAAGATGAAGATAAATTGTCACTGTTTGAAGATGACACGGTGTTATATAAAAAGGACCCCAGGGCTGGGTCTGTAGCTCAGTGGTAGAGCGCCTGCCTCACACATGTGGGGCACTGGGTTAGATCCTCAGCACCACATAAAAATAAATAAATAAAGATATTGTGTCCATCTACAACTGAAAAAAAAATAGAAAAAGGACCCCAAAGGCTTTACCAAAAAGCTACTAGAAATAACAAATGAACTCAGCAAATTTTAAGAATTTAAAATCAACACACCAATTTCAATAGCATTGTTGCCTTTACATAGCCAATTTATATCAAAAGTAATTTACAAAGTCAATGCAAAATCCCTATAAAAATATCAACGATATTCTTCATGAAACTAAAAAAGAAATCCTAAGATTTCTGTGAAACGACAGAAAAACTTTGTAAATCCAAAGCAATTGTTAACAAAAGAATACTACATCAACTGACTCAAAATATATTACGAATCTATTGTAATGAAAACAACAGGCTCTTAGCTTAAAAAAAAAAAGAGAGAGAGAGACATATACCAGAGAAGGAGACCAGAGAGGCTGGAAGTATACACACACACAACTCTGGCCAACTAATTTTTGACAAAGATGCTAAGACCATGCCCTGGAAAAAGGGCAGTCTTTTCAATAAATATTGCCAGAAGAATGAAATTAGACCCCTATCTCTCACTATTTACAAAAAATAAACTCAAATTGGATTAAAGACTTAATCTAAAACTATAAAACTACTAGAACAAAACATAATGGAACATCAGAATGGACAAAGATTTCTTGGATAAGACTCCCAAAGGCACAGAAAACAAAAGAAAATTTAGACAAATGGGATGACATCAAAGTAAAAAGGTAAACAATCAACAGAGTAAAGAAATAACCCTCATAATGGGATAAAATATATGAAACTATACATCTGACCTGGGATACTATTCAGAACATACAAAGAACTCAGAAATCAGTAATAAAATAAAACAATCTGATTTTTTTTAATGAGCAAAATATCTAAGTAGACATTTCTTAAAAAGAAAGAAAGAAAGCATACAAATGTCTAATAAGTATTTGTTAAGGGGGGCCAGTGCTCAAGGAAAAGCAAATCAAAGATCAAGGCCACAATATGATCTTACCTCACTCCTCTAAGACTGACTATTACCTTAAAGACTGAGAATAACAAGTCCTGGTGAGGACGTGGAGAAAAGGAAAGTTTTACATATTCTTATTGGGAATGTAAATTAGCATAGCCATTATGAATAGTATGAATAGTATGGAAGTGCCACCCACCCACTGCAAAAAAATAGAAGTACCATATGATCCAGCAATCCTGCTCCCGGGTATATATCCAGAGGAAATGAAATCAGTATGTCAAAGAGACATCTGCATTCTCATGTTTATTGCAGGAATATTCACAAAAACAGATAAGAAATAGAAACAACCCAAGTTGTCAACTGATGCATGGATAAAGAAAATATGGTACATATATACAATGTAATACTATTCATCCATCAAAAGAATGAAATACTGTCATTTTCAACAACATGGATGGATCTGAAGAGCATTACATTAAGTGAAAAACACCAGGTACAAAAAGACTAATTTCTCATGATTTCACTCATATGTTAGAATATTAAAAAGATGATTTTATGGAAATTAAGAGTAAAAGGTAGTTATAAGAGGCTGGTGAGGGGGTTGGGGCATGGATGGGGAGAGGTTAATCAGTGTATACCAAATTATGATTACATAGATGTAAGAAGTTCTGGTGTGCTATTGCACAATAGCATTGCTGTAGATAATGATAACATCCTATACATTTCAAAATGTATAAGAAGGATTTTGAGTGTTCTCATCATAAAGAAATGACAAATGTTTAAGAAGATAAATATGTTTAACTCAATTTAAACATTATACAATATATTCACGTATCGAAAAATCATATAATACCTCATAAATTTATATAACTGTGTATTTTATGTATCAGTTACAATATAAACAGAAAATCACTTAAAAATTGATGCCTGGCTCTAGAGGCAATGTGTGTTAAAGACCATTAAGTGCAAAGGGTTCTTACCCATTATATACAAACTGATTTTGGAATGTATTGTATCTTTTATTTTCAGAGTTATTTTATTATTATAATTTTAAATAATTAAAGCTCAGGGGCTGTTATTAGAAATAATAAAAAAATAAACTGAAGGATTTTTCCCTCCTCCATTGATAGAGTTGCAACCTATGCATGCAGAGTGAATGTGGCTATAAAAAACATAGACATGAGACAAGACAGGGTCTCTACAACTGCATACCTGGATTCACTGTTGACTGTGTTTGCATTTGTTCTAACCTGCAATAGCACAATCATACCATTGACAACACTTCTTATTCAAAAGAAACTTCCAGCTCCTGATTGGTCCATACCAGGTGACTGCCATTTTCAACTGTTTCTTGATCAGAACACTTGTCTTTGAGTTCTGCCTTTTTCTGTCCTTGACACAAATGCATTAGCACAGAAATGACACTTTGAAATACCTTGTTGCACTTACCAGTATTACTTAACCCTGTAACAAGTTGAAAACAAATCACTTTGACTGACACTGTCACTGAAGAACTGTGGTTTCAGCTATTTACTAATAGCTGTTGGTAAAAATTTCCTTGAATATTTTGACCTGCAATTCTTTCTCCCTATTAAATGTGGTTAAATTTTTTTCATTCAATATGAAAAGCCTGAAGAGAAGCAGAGTAACTTGGATTCCCTTGGAAAGCCATTTCATTAAAGTAGCTTGTAGATGGTTCTAAATTTTTTTTCAACATAAGCACTAGTTTGGAAAAATATGCATCACTGTGTAATGTCTGTGCACTTTTCTAAACATTTCTTATGACTTTTTCCTATGTTAACCAATAGTATAGATGACACATTTAATTTTTTATAGGCTGAGGTGACTGTAATGACCTTGAGACATGCTTAGCTCCTAAAACAACTTAGTTCCTAAAATAATGATGATGATGATGATGATGATAACATTTTTGCAAAATCTTTTGATTTTTCTTTGTAACTAATGTCCAAGTATGTTTGGAGAACTATTCCACCTTAACCTCATCATTTCCACTCAGTTCTCCCAAGTTGTACCACCTTACCTAACTTATTCAATCTGGTTCCAACTAACTTGACAGACTGCCTCCTAATTTATTAGTATCTTCAAATCGCCTTCTCCTCAATGTGTATCCTAGGGTCCAACTAGAGTGTGGTACAGATATTTCAGCATTTTCTCTGTACTCAGTTGTCCTATAATTTCAATCAAAATATCTTGAAATTGCCTGCCACTATTTCAGCTCATGTTTTCAAACTCTGCCTACTATAACTGAGTGATAAAGATGCAAATAAATTTCCTTTGCTTTATTATACTTTATTTAGAATTAATGTCTCTGTCTGTTCTATAGAAGTAAGCCCAGGGATATAATCATGCCTAACTAGGTTGTCTGCCTAGGAAACTAGAATAAGCCTAGAGTGGTCCACTATTACAAGTGATTATAGTGCAGCCTTTCAACACCAACATTTATAGTCAATATCTAGTAACAAGTAATCTTAATAACCACAAAAATATGAGTGAATTAAGGGAAATATCAGTTCACAAATATTTATTTAGGAAATTAATTAAGAATAGAATACTATACCCTAAACAGATACTGAAGTATATAATCAGCATAGCCCCTGAGCTCAGTAATATTCTCATCCAGTTAAAGGAAAATCTCCAGTCCCAACAGAGTGCAAAATAGAGTGCTGTTTTTTTTTTAATGAGATTATGGCCTAATTCTTAAATAATTATAAAATACTCCTTCTACCTTCTTGCCCCTTCCTAGAGCAAGGATTTTGTGCACTATGTAAAGGCCAAGAAGTTTCACTGGGTTTCTGTGATAAGCCAGAGACCTTGAAGCCTAGAAAAAGTTGAGACAAGTTCTGGATTTCTATTCTGTCACTCAGAAGTTCAAAAACAGAAGTTTGAACAATCTCCTTGCAAATGAAGATCACAGGACATGAGTTTGGAAAGAAATGAAGCAACTGTGCCTGTTATTTGCAATGTCACAGAAGAGCAAAGTCAAACTCCATGAAGAAATCACAAATGAGGTCGAGTCATCCAGGATCATCTTGCAGGTTCACTCAGTTAAATCCAAATTCTCCATGATGACCTGATCATGTTATCTAAAACACAAGAACATTAATAACACACATAATCAAATAGTTTTACAATACCACTTTAAGTGCATTAAATATTTCTTTTATTTTAGGCTGTTACAATTCTTTGAGAGCCCCTGGATGTTAACTCTTACCATAAGTTTCCAATATCTCTGTCAGAATTTATAATACAAGTGATTGTATAAGCATGGCAGATGATTTTTTAAGCCAGTTGAAATCTCAAAGCTTCATTCTGACCAGTAATTATGCACTACCACACTCCTCTTCTTCCTTCTCTATTAGTTTCCTCCATATAAGATTAAATAGTTAGCCTAAAGGTAAGAGGTCTCTTTAGCAATAAGAAGGCATTAGGTATCTTCTTTCCAGAAGATGCCAAGTGAGAAACCAAAAAACCACTTTGCTATAAACATGTGATTTTATAATGACTCTAGAATTCTATTATCATCACATCTCATCAAGTAAGAAAATTATGTCTTTCAGAGAACAACAATTTTGATAGAACTATAAATCCTTCATTTAACACAATCAAAATAAAAAATCTGAACATGCTATGAGAGTTCTCCCTTTGGATTTCCACCGTACCCCCCAGTACCTTTAAGTTTTTGCCAAAATGGAATTATTCACAATTAACCATATTCTGCACCAGGTTGCTTTTTAGCTATTACTCAAACTGTTCTGTATATCTGGAAATATTCCATTCCCATTTGTCATTTATTCACTCAAAAACTCAGGACATGTGTTTTTATTACTAGATCAAGGCCAGTCTAAATCCTACCCCTGCTTCGAGAACTAGGAGTCTCATTCAAAGTGTTGCAATAATCCTGTGAAATCTTTCACTATCCCTTAGATCAGAAATAATTTATTCATCAACTCATTTAGTCATTTATTCAGCTAGACATTATATTGTACACGTACTGTGTATTCAGTTGTAGTGATACACCTACAAATGAAACCTATTCCCTGATCATATGGAACTTGAACCCTGATGGAAAAGTAAGCCAATGAAATAGTAGTTATGGTGTGAAAAGGTAGATGTGTGCCTCAAAAACACGACTTATGCTGTGTGTACCTGAAGAGAGGGCAACAGATCTGACCCTGGAAATTTAAAGAGTGTTAGCTTAGAAGAGAATGAAGGCTATACCAAGCAGAAAAATCAGGCATGGAGGATATAGCATAAGGAGTATGTGGGAAACCAGGATCTTCTAAGTGGTCAGACTGCACAGGTACTACAAGTCATATGAAGTGTCTTAAATGAAAGGATTTTGGTGGGTTGAGGATCATAGATAAGATTAAGATGTAGACAAGAAGTACATCTTGATACACTTTTAACATCTAATTTTAGAGTTAGACTTTATCTTGAAAGCTTTGAGGAAGTACTAAAAAATGCCAAGCAAGAAGTTGAAAGATCAGAATTTGTTTTTGAGTGGCATCATCAAGCACCCAAACAATTAATCCAGATATGTAAGAGACAGACACACTGCTACCCCTGCTCTCAATCTTTTACATTTAATCCACCAACTCCCATAGTTTTTATTAAATATACCCAGGCTTTATATACTTCTTTTCTCCTCTGCTGCTATAATCTTAAGCCAGAATCAACCAAGAACTCTTCAAGATTTTTCAAGAATATGTTTACTGGGCTCCTATAAATATAAATCTGATCACACTGCGGCCTTGCTTAAAACACTTCATTTATGTAATCCTAAATTAGGTGAACAAAGAAGGTCCTTCTGAAGACTTTCCATCTGAGGTAAAAGCCACAAGATTTGCAGAATCTAATTATTCAAAGAACCAGGAAAAAAATAAGAAAGATATCACCAACTGAGTGAAAAAGAAAACCATCACATAGGAGAAAATATTTGCAGCACAGTCTTATGCACAGAGTTAAAATAATATAATGACAACAGGAATATGTGTCAGATGCTCCACAACAGAGAGGTGGAGGATAACAAGGAGCATAACCAAGTCTCTAGTCCCAAGGAATACAGCAAAATCCCAGTTCAAGTTTATCTGTGCTTTGGTAAGCAAGGTTCCCATCTAAATAGCAGAATAGAATGCAGGGAATAAAAATATCCAGTGTTAAGTAGCAACCTTGTCATCAGTTGGTGATTTATATGGAGTTAAAGAATAAAGAGAGACCAAAGTCAGGCTGCGGTTTTAAGAAAGGTCTGGCAGAATGCCTACAGGTGAGGCTTTCTCTGGGCTGCTAGGTGAGGACCAAAGATCTAAGCAGTGCTAGCAGGTAGATGAGGAGCTCAGTATTTTAGATGTGCAAAGCATCCATCTGAGAATGCCTCCAACATTTAAGGACTCCATTTCCTTACAGATACCTCAGTGCTTGATTACAGACTAGAAGAAAATTGCTTCAGAATTCTGATGCCTACTGTGCTTCTGAGATAGAATATCACCTATTCATTAAAAATGAATTCAATTATTGACGATGATATAGTTTGTTAGAATCCGTGCAGGCCATCATGGAAGACCAGGCTGCAATCTCAAAAATATTAAGAGGCTACATTTTAAATTCCATCGTGTGAGTAGACACCTTATGATCTGATCCTTTATTTCCTATTTTTTACCACATTCTTATCTCTAACCCTATAGTCTTTAATAACACTTTTCAGTTACCCTTGTCCTTGGACTATCCATAAAAGCAATATATAGGAAAGACAGTTTGAACAGCCCTGTAAAATTAGAGGATAATTATACAGCCGTTACTCTCTGAGGATACCACAGAAGAGAAAAAGTTACAATGGAAAAGTCATTCAGTCAATCTGGAGGAGAACAGCCTGATAGAAAAGCACATATATTGACAAGAGGAAAAATAAATGTAGAAGAAGAATCAAATGGAAAGTTTAGGAGTTTGTCTCCGTAAATGCTGTTGTTCACCATGGATACCAGGGATAGGGAAAGTCTGCTCTCTACAGTTCACTCAGGTTTTTAAGAGTCTAGGAGAAGTCAGGCACAGTGGCACATACGTGTAATCCCAGATACTTGGAGGCTGAGGCAGGAGACTCTCAAATGTGAGGGCAGCCTGGGCAAATTAGGGAGACTTTGCCTTAAAAAAAAAAAAAAAAGTTCAGACCATGTAGCTCAATGGTAGATTACCCCTGGGTTTAATTCTCAGTACTGAATATAGATAGATAGATAGATAGATAGATAGATAGATAGATAGATAGACAGACAGACAGACCGACCAATCATAGAACTATATTGAACTCATACAACTTTGCCAACTCATACAACTTTGCTGCCTTTCTAATCCAATGTAAAACTCAACAACACATCAGTGAAAACTACTATTTTACAAGGTTTGTGACTAATTATTAGGTGAAAGAGAGATAATGATAGCTAATAGTAAAATAACCAAAACATTCACTAAGGTATAAGTTGGTATAAACAACAACAGCAAGCACTATCTTACTCCAAATTGTTGTTACTACAACTTGCTGTTGTAAATAGACTTCTTGCTCCCCTTACCTCTGGTAAATTCTAATCCTTTTAACCTGTCCTGGACTACCCTTCTTTATATTGTACAACACTTATTAACATCCAGTATTCACCACTGGCATGCTTGAGAAACAGTATTAAATAAGACTCAACCTCAGCCCTCAAGAACTCATGATATAATTGAAGAGTCCTTGTAGCCACAAATTGTACAAAGAAAAATGAGCACAATTCCACTGGAGTCTAGATGAATAATTTGTGGAAGTCTTCACAGTGGTTTGTATTTTTAATTTGAAGGATGAACAGCTATTTTAAAAGGGAAGAAATTACAGAAAGATATGTACAGAAGCTTACTCAGAAATACTATGTTGTATAGAAGATATAGTCGAAAGTTCACTGAAATTAGAGGATGAGTTCCAGGGGAAAAAGTGATAGGAGACATAACTGGGTGGCACATCCCTGAAGGTAAAAGTTTACTTCATGATCGCTGAGAGGCCAGGGATGGGTTTAGCAGAACAATACACGTGGGAGTTTGCTATTGTCAATGATGGTATTATTACAATTTAGAATTGTAACTCAAATGGGAAAATGTGGCTATGTAAGAGGAGACCAGACCGGTATTGGAAAATCAGATCAAAAGTTTTTTCCAGTAAACAAAATCTTGGAGATAATATTGGAAAAGATTACTAGACTTAAGGACATTTCAGGTGACCTTAAGTAAGTGTGATGACTTGAATGTAGAGTGGTGAAGAAGGAACAAATATCACAGAACTTTCCAATTTAAGAAACTAAAGATGTGGTACCATTCCTTATGAAGAAAGGAATTCATACAAGGAGGAGTGGTGTGAGACAGGAAAGCTAAGAAATTCAGTTTGGGATATGTTTAATTTGAGCGCACTGCAATATATCCAAGAAGAAAGATAAATATACTCAGAAATATAGAGAAAGTTTGAAAGGAATTGTGTGGGGAAGAGACAGAATTTGAAAATTATTAACCTATGCATTGTCACTATGTTCTTGGAAATTGATGAGATAACTCAGGAAGAAATAGAAGTGGAACAACAGTAGATGTCTAAGGTTTTTGTGCCTGAGACGTAACTGTTCTTCACGCAAGATACTAAAAGTGAAGTTCAGGTCTATATTTTTAAGAAGTAAGTCAGAAGAAAGCTTTGTAGAACTGCAATTTTTAGAATAACTATACTATTAAATAATGAGATAGGCTCATTCACATTTAACCAAAATGTTGATTTAAGGAGCTTGTTGGAGTCAATCAAAAATTCATACAGAATTATTGAATTCACCTTGAATGTTCACATAAAAATAGAAGGACTAAAAAATAGTTTCCATTGAAAATTTGCTTAATCAACAAAAATTCCAATGGAAATTATTATGAAGTCCCAAGATCTATTAAACTTTACATTTTTATCATAGGGTTATAATACTGATGCTTCCACAATCTCCTAATTTACTCATCATGTACAGCTAACTACCATAATAGTGAAACCTGGAAATTTTCATTATTTCTTTTTAATTCTAGATTGAAAATCAAAACAAAAGATAGTAAGAAAAAAAACTAAGAAGTCTATAAATGATTTGAACTTATATTCCTAAATAGCATCTATTTTATTCAAATCTGCATATCATTCTCTGACATTGCAATCACTTGTTTTACTTGCTTGCATTCACCTATTTGCTTCCACCATGGCAGTATGTACCAAATCTAGTACCAACTAAAGGCATGGGGCCTTTGATTATCCAGCCATGGGGCAAACACAACGGATTTTAAATGTACCAATTAAAAGCCAGAGATTGGCATAGGTGTTTAAAATCCTGTTTATAAGAAACTCACTTCAAATGCCTCATCCTTTAGTGTTGGAAGTAAAGGATGAAAATATATGTATCATACAAGCATAAATCAAATAAAATCAAGTGTACCTTAATTATTTCTGAAAAAGTAGACTTCAAAGCATAGAAAATTATCAGAGACAGAGAACTACATTATGTAAATGACAAGAGTCAATCAACCAAGAAAACATTGACATCCTAAATGTGCAGTCATCTAATAATAGATCAACAAAATATGTAAAACAAAGATTCAGGAACACAAAGGAGCAATAGAAAAATCAACAACTAGGGAGATCCAAGATGGTGGGCTAGAGGGAGGCTGCATTCTGTGTCCCTCTGTGACCTGGGATTCAAGTAGTGGGAATACTGTTTCTCTGCAAGTTATTAGAGGACACCTGACAGCTGCTCCCACGCAGAAATCCCAACCACCATGCCGGAGCAAGACCACCAACATCAGCACCCATGCAGGATCCCTAGCTGCCCATCTGCATAGGAATCTGGGCCACCACTCCCATGCAGGACACCCGGCCACTGCCCATTTGCAGGACCTCTGGCCATCACTCTGGTGTAGACCCCTATCTACCAATGCAGGGCTCCTCTGGTCACCTGCATCTTGGGACACTACAACCACTTCCATAGACCCCTACATGCAATGACCCATACCTGGGGACACTGCACAGGGTCTGGAGATAGCTGCCAGCCACAACACTGCACACCACAGAGCCACATCTCTGAACACACCACCCAACACCACTGCCCAGCCCCACCTGACCCAACACCCCACCTGACCCAACACCCTGAAAGCAGCTGCCTCCATCTTGGGACAACTTTGTCACCATCTTTGGTTGGGGCAACTCCCAGCCTGGGATGCCAGCTGAGGCTTCAAAGCAATATCAAGGTACTGAGTCCCCAGCTGCTCCCTCTCCCCCACAGCCGCTATCTGTGGCATAGTGCTTGTGGCTATGAGACTGATCAATAGCTTGTCAAACCTGGTCCTGAACTGCCTGATACTAAACAGCTCTTCACAATGGGTTTGCAGCCCCCAGAGCACAGCCCACAAGACCTCTGGAGAGAAAGGTTCCTGATTGGAAAGTAGAAAGGGAGTGGGTGAGTGAGATACAGTTTAGAGACTATATTAGAGACAGGAATTGTGAGGTCTAAAGGCAATATAATGAGATAAGACCAGGTGCCCACATGAAGACCTTTGGGGTGCAGTCTCCCATCAGGGACCAGCAAGTGCTATACCTCACCTCCAGGAGCCACACCCCCCAAGACCAACCCTACCATCCTAATAACCTTCACCATCCTGAGGGTGAAGATACAGGCAAACAACAGACATCCCCACCTATTGGATGAGAAGGGAAGCAGGAAAGATAATGAACTCCGACAGAAACAATCCTTGTATCTTCCTTCAAGATTTTTTTCTCCCTTTTTGTTTTTTCTTTACTCTCTCTCTCTTTTCCCGCCTTCATATCCCCAACATCTATGAACCCAAGTACTTTTCATGGATTAGGCTACTGAGGACTGGGATGTCTGAATAGTGTATTACAGTTGTATATTCTTTTATCTCCTGCTTTTACATTTTTTTATTTTTCTTAATTTTTACGTTTGTTTGTTTTTTGTACTCTTTATTGTCTTCCCACTTACTTGTCTCCCCAAAATCACTTTCTCTCTTTTCTCCTGCTACTAGCCAACTTCTTTTGATTCCTCTTTCATGCTTCCTAAGATCTAATAATTCTATATCCTCAACTCCTAACCTCCTTAACATCTCATCCTACACCCCACCTCTAATTCTCTCTTTGTCTACCATCAGAAACTGTAGACCCTTTTGCAAACCTACTGTTTACATTATAGATAATAATTGAACTCATCATTTCTGTATATTGTTACAAAACCATAAACATCTTAATAGCAGCTATTTGGTTTAAGGCTGTATATTGTATGTATTGGTATCTGCTAATATTGTTCTCCCTCTTAACAAAAAAGTATTGAAATGCTGCAGGGACACTATAAGCCTATAGGGTAAAAACTGTAATACCTCAGATCCGCAGTGCTAGAAGGCAAGACACATGAACAAAATGAAAAACAAGGGAAGAAAGTGTCCCAAATAAACCAAGATACTACATTATAAGAATCCATGGTCAGAACAGCAGAAGAAATTACAGAGAAGGAGTTCAGAAAGTACATAACTAAATTATTCTGTTAGTTAAAGAATAATATAAGAGAGGAAATACAGGCAGCAAAAGATCATTGTGATAAAAACCTATGTAAGCAAATACAAGAAGAAAAAGATTACTTCAATAAGGAGGGAGAGGTTCTGGAAAAAAACAACAAAAATAGAAGTCCTTGAAATAAAAGAAACATAAATGAAATTAAAAACTCAATAGAGAGACTGGATTTGTGCCTCAGTGGTAGAGCGCTTGCCTAGTACATGAGAGGCACTGAGCTTGATTCTCATTACTGAATATAAATAAATGAATAAAATAAAAGTCCATTAACATCTAAAAATTTTTTTTAAATTCAATAGAAAACACCACCTACAGATTAGATAACTTGGAAGACAGAACCTCAGAGAATGGAGACAAAATATATAATCTTGAAAATAAAGTTAACCACACAATGAAGATGATAAGAAACAATGAACAGAATATGCAGGTATTATGGGATAATATAAAAAAAATCAAATTTAAGAATTACTGAGATAGAGGAAGGTATAGCATTTCAAACTAAAGGAATGAAGAATCTATTCAATGAAATAATATCAGAAAAATTTCCAAACAAAAAGAATAAATTGGAAAATCAAATATAAGAGACTTACAGGACACCAAATATACAAAACCACAACAGACCTACAACAAGGCACACTATAATGAAAATACCTGGCATACAGAAAAAGGAGAGAATATTAAAAGCCATAAGAGAAAGGAATCAGAGTACATATAGGGGAAAACCAATTAGGATATCTGCAAATTTTTCAATCCAGACCCTGAAAGCTGAAAGATGCTGAAATAATATATATATCAAGTTCTGAAAGAAAATGAATGCCAACCAAGAATCTTATATCCAGCAAAATTAAGCTTTAGATTTTATGATGGAGTAAAAACCTTCCATGATAAACAAAAGTTAAAAGAATTTACAACTAGAAAACCTGCACTACAAAACATCTTCAAAATATTCCATGAGGACAAAATAAAAAACAACAATGAAAATCAGCAATGAGAGGTATTGCACTAAAGAAAAATCCAATCAAAGGAAAAACAAAGTCAAGTTAAATACCAAAAATAAGCAAAAATGACCAGGAATACAAATCATGCCTCAATAATCACCCTGAATATTAATGGTCTTAACTCACCAATCAAAAGATATAGACTGGCAGATTGGATTTTTTAAAAAGACCCAACAATATGCTGCCTTCAAGAGACTCATCTCATAGGAAAAGACGTCCACAGATTGAAGGTGAAAGGTTGGGAGAAAAAACAAAAAAACATACCACTCACGTGGACTGTGGGAAAAAAGCAGAGGTTTCCATCCTCATATCAAATAAAGTAGAATTCAAGCCAAGGTTAATCAAAAGGGATAAAAAAGGACATTTCATAGTGCTTAAGGGAACCATACATCAACAAGACATAAAAATTATAAATATATACGCCCCAAACAATGGAGCAGCTTTGTTCATCAATAAACTTCTCAACTTCAAGAGTCAAACAGACCACAACACAATAATACAGGGTGACTTTAAAACACCTCTTTCACCACTGGGCAGATCTTCCAAACAAAAGTTAAACAAAGAAACTATAGAACTCATTAACACAATAAATAACTTACATGAAACAGACATATAGAGAATATTTCATTCATCCATGAGTGAATACATTTTCTTCTCAGCAGCACACAGATCTCTCCCTAAATAGACCATATATTATGCCATAAAACAACTCTTAGCAAATACAAAAAAGTAGAGATAATTCTACCCTGCATTCTATTATATCATAATGGAATTAAATTAGAAATAAATTGTAAAAGAAAAAATAGAAATTACTCCAACACCTGGAGAATAAATAATATGCTACTGAATGAAAAACAGGTTACAGAAGACATCAAAGAGGAGATTGAAAAGTTCTTAGAGGTAAATGAGAACAATGATACTACATATTGTAATCTTTGTGATACTGTGAAGGCAGTACTAAGAGGAAAGTTCATTTCATGAAGTTCATTCCTTAAAAAAGAAAAAGTCAACAAATAAATGACCTAACATTAGATCTCAAAGCCCTAGACAAAGAAGAACAAACCAACACGAAAAGCAGTAGAAGACAGAAAATAATTAAAATCACAGCTGAAATCAATGACATTGAAAGAAAAGAAACAATTGAAAAAAATCGATAAAACAAAAAGTTGATTCTTTGAAAGAATAAATAAAATTGATAAGCCCTTAGCCATGCTAACGAAGAACAGGAAAGAGAAAACTCAAATCACTAACATGGTAATGGAAAAGAAAATATCACAAAGGACACTACAGAAATACAGAAGATAGTTAGAAATTATTTTGAAAACTTGTATTGTAATAAAATAGAAAATATCCAAGACACTGACAATTTTCTAGAGGCATATAACTTGCCAAAACTGAATCAGAATGATATACACAATTTAAACAGATCAATTTCAAGCAATGAAATAGAAGATGCCATCAGAAGCCTACCAACCAAGAAAAGCCAAGGACCAGATTGATACACAGCTGAGTCTACAAGCCCCTCAAAGAAGAACTAATACAAATACTCCTCAAATTATTTCATGAAATTGAAAAAGAAGAAACATTTCCAACCTCATTCTATGAGGCCAATATCACCTTGATTTCAAAACCAGACAAAGACACATCAAAGCAAGAAAACTTCAGATTAATATATCTAATGAACATAAATGCAAAAAAAAAAAAATCAATAAAATTCTGGCAAATCGATTACAAAAACAGATCAAAAAGATAGTGCACAATGATCAAGTGGGGTTCATCCCAGTAATGCAAGGTTGGTTCAACATACAGAAATCAATAAATGTAATTCATCACATCAATAGACTTAAAGATAAAAATCATATTACCATCTCAATAGATGCAGAAAATGCATTAAACAAAATACAGCACCCCTTCATATTCAGAACACTTGAAAAACTAGAGATAACAGAACAATATCTCAACATTGTAAAAGCTATATTTGCTAAGCCCCAAGCCAATAGCATTCTAAATGGACAAAAATTGAAAGCATTCCCCCTAAAAACTGGATCAAGAAAGAGATACCCTCTTTCACCACTGCTATTTAACGTAGTTCTTGAAACTCTAGCCAGAGCAATTAGATAGTTGAAAGAAATTAAATGGACATGGATAGGAAAACAATAACTCAAAATATCACTATTTGCTGATGACATGATTCTATACCTAGAGGATCCAAAAAATTCCACCAGAAAACTACTAGAACTAATAAATGAATTCAGCAAAGTAGCAGGTTATAAAATCAATGCCCATAAGTCAAAGGCATTTCTGTACATTGGTAACAAATCCTCTGTTAGGAAAACTATCCCATTTACAATAGCCTCAAAAAAAAAAAAAAAAAAAAAAAAAAAACTTTGGGAATCAACGTAACAAAAGAGGTGGAGGACCTCTACAATGAAAACTGCAGACCACTAAAGAAAGAAATTAAAGAAGACCTTAGAAGATGGAAATATCTTCCTTGTTCTTGGACAGGCAGAATTAATATTGTCAAAATTACCATACTACCAAAAGCACTATACAGATTTAATGCAATTCCTATTAAAATCCCAATGTCATTCTTCATAGAAATAGAAAAAGCAATCATGAAATTTATTTGGAAATATAAGAAACCTAAAATAGCTAAAGCAATTCTGAGTAAGAAGAGTGAAGCAGGTGGCATCACTATACCAGACCTTAACTATACTACAGAGCAATAGTAAAAAAATGGCATGGTATTGGCACCAAAATAGACTTGTAGACAAATTATACAGAATAGAGGACAGAGACAAACCCAAATAAATAAAGTTATCTCATACTAGACAAAGCTGCCAAAAACATATACTGGAGAAAAGATAGCCTCTCAACAAATGGTGCTAAGAAAACTGAAAATCCACATGCAGCCAAATAAAATTAAGCCCCTATCTCTCACCATGCAGAAAACTCAACTCAAAGTGGATCAAGGACCCATGAATTAAACCAGAGACCCTATGCCTAATAGAAGAAAAAGTAGGCCTAAATATTCCTCATGTCGGATTAGGTCCCAACAGACACCTATAGTGCAAGAAATGAAATCAAGAATCAATAAATGGGATGGGTTCAAACTGAAAAGTTTTTCATCAAAATAAACAATTAATAAATCAAAGAGAGAGCCTACAGAATAGGAGCAAAATTTTACCACATGCATATCAGAAAGAGCACTAATCTCTAGGATATATAAAGAACTCAAAAAAATTAACACAAAAATAAATAAATAAAAACCCAATCAATAAATGGGCCAAGGAACTGAACAGATACTTCTCAGAATAAGATACACAATCAATCAACAAATATATGAAAAAATGTTCAACATCTCTATTAATTAGAGAAATGCAAATGTAAACTAAGATTTCATCTCAGTCAGAATGGCAGCTATTAAGAATATAAACAACAATAAGTGTTGGTGAGGATGTGGGGAAAAAGGCACACTCACATTGCTGGTGGAACTGCAAAATGGTGCAGCCAATACGGAAAGCAGTATGGCGATTCCTTGAAAAACTGGGAATAGAACCACCATTTGACTCAGCTATCCCACTCCTCGGTCTATACCCAAAGGACTTAAAAACAGCATACTACAGGGAATCAGCCGTATCAATGTTTATAGCAGCACAATTCACAATAGCTAAACTATGGAACCAACCTAGATGGCCTTCAATAGATGAATAGATTTTTTAAAATGTGGCATATACACAAAATGGAATATTACTCAGCATTAAAAGAGAATAAAATCATGGCAACTGTAGTTAAATGGATGGAACTGGAGAATATTATGCTACATGAAGTAAGCCAATCCCCCCAAAACCAAAGGCCAAATGTTTTCTCTGATATGTGGATGCTGATCAATAATGGGGATGGAGGGAAGGAATGGGAGGAATGGAGGAACTTTAGAAAGGGCAAAGGGGAGAAAGGGGAAAGGAGGGGACATGGGGGTAGGAAATGTGGTGGAATGAGATGGACATTATTACCCTAAGTACATGTATGAAGACACGAATGGTGTGACTCTACATTGTGTACAACCAGAGACATGAAAAATTGTGCTCTATATGTGTACTATGAATTGAAATGCATTCTGCTCTCAAGAATAACAAATTAGAATAACTAAAAAAATTTAAAATCAAAAAAGAAAGAAAAATCAACAACTACAAAGTCCTCTCTCAAAAATTAGTGGAATAACTGGACAACCATCACAGAACACCATCACAGCCAGAAAGACTCAGCAATACCTAAGCAACAAGATAAATTCCTTGAAAAACACAAATCATTGGGCTGGGGTTGTGGCTCAGTGGTAGAGTGATCGCCTAGCATGCATGAGGTACTGGGTTATTGGAGGCCACAACCAAGTCAAGATGGCGCCTGGAAGTTTGCCAGGAGGAGTGTTTTATGAGGCAATGCCACTGAGCCATTTAGATGGTAGGGATTCCTTACTGGCTGATTACTGTATCTGGATAATGCTAATTGAGTCAAGCTGTGTGTAATCAGTTAGGTGTATATATACCTCTGCTGACCCGCAATAAAGCGGCTCCTGCTACCTTGGGTGCCCGCTACCTTGAGTTCCCGCTCAGTTCCCGCTGAGTTCTTTCGCAATAAAGCAGTTCCCGCTTCAACCTTCAAGTTGCTTGTCACCTCCCGCTTATTTTGCCCAGCTAGACTGCGGCACTGGGTTTGATCCTCAGCACCACATAAATGTAAAATAAAGATATTGTGTCCACCTAAAACTAAAAAATATATATTATAAAAAGAAAAAAACACAAATCATTACAACTCATCCAAAATGAAACAATTATTTGAAAAACCCAATACATACCAATGAAATTGAATATATAGTTTTAAGATTCCCTCCCAAAAGAATCTCCAAGATTAGATGGTTTCAATGGAGAACTCTACAAAATGTTCAAAGAAAAATTAACAGCAATTCTATGTAACATTTGCCATAAAATAGAAGATGATATAATACTTTCCAATTAATTTTATGAAGCTAATTTACCTTATGTATTCTATGGAAATTATTCCAAAATGAATCAAACTTAAATATAAAACAGAAACTATATAACCTTTAGGAAGAAAAACCACATAGGAATGATCTTTACCTAGATCCAGGAAAATGGTTCTTAGACTTAACACCAAAGCACGATTCATGAAAATGATAAACTGGGATTTATCAAAATTAAAAACTGAGCCAAGTTGTATTTCACACCTATAATCACAGCAGCTCAGGAGACTGAGGCAAGAGAATCTAAAGTTGAATGTCAGCCCTAAGCAACTTAGCAAGGCCCTGCCTCAAAATAAAAACAGGTTAGGAATGTGGCTCAGTGGTTAAGCACCCCTAGATTCAATTCCTACTATTAATTTTTTTTAATGATACTCTATAAAGATTGTTAAATAGTTGGAGAGAGAATCCACAGCCATGGATAAAATATAAGTAAATGATATATCTTACAAAGGACTAATACCTAAGAACTCTCAAAATCAATAGTTTCATAAAAATCCATTTGGAGTATGGCCTAAAAACAAAGGCATTTCATCAAAGAGGATATGGCAAAGAAGCATATAACAGATAATCAAATTGTTACCCATTAGATAAATATAAATTAAAACCACAATGAGGGATTATTATATGTCTATAATAATAACTTGTAGCCAAATGGTTATAGGGATTAAGAAAAAGAGAATTACTCATAATTGCTGATGGGGATGCAAGATTTTATAGACTGTCTAAAAGACAGCTTGGTAGTTTCTTAAGATAATTAACATGCTGCCACTGTATGATCCAACAATTATACTTGTGGCATTTGTTCTAGAGAAATAAAAAGTTTATGTTTACACAAAAGTCCAAAAGCAACTTTGTAACAGCTGTACAATAGAAACAGCTCAAATGTACTTCAATAGGTTAATAGTTAAAGAAACTATAGTATATCTATATCATCCAATATATATTTATACCTACAAATAAACTGAATGAATCTCCAAGGGATTATGCTAAATGAAAAATCCAAAAGTTACATACAATATCATTCCATCTATATAATATTCTTGAGACAACATTACAGAAATAAAGAACACATTAGTACTTGCTAGGAGTCAAACTAGATGTGATAGGGAAGAGGGTGAGGCTATAAAAGGCAATGTGAAGGATCCTTGCAGTGATAAAAGTGTTGTGTACCTTGACAGTGATCCTGTGGATATCCTGGTTATGATCTTGTGCTATAATTTTTCATGATGCATCTATTTAGAAAAATGAGCAAAGGTACACTAGATTTCTCAACAGTATGTCTTACAAATGCATTTGTGTCTGTAATTATTTCAGCATAAAGTTTAATTTTCAAGATTCGTGTAATAGAAAATCTAATATAAAAAGATTATTTGATGCAGGGTCCCCAGAGGTTTTTTTTTTTTAACTTAGAAGGAAAAAGCCAATTCCCATGTTAAGTGAGGTCCTCCTGAGCTGCTGTGATTATACTCTAAATCTTAGTGATTTTTCCCATTCCCAGTTCTTTTCAGACCTGATGCTACCATCAGATGGAGTTAACCCTCTTCATAACATGAATAAACATTCATTTTAACAATAATCTTTATGAATAATTTCTTCATTAAAGTTCATAACATTTCTGTAATAGGGAATATGAAAGTAATTGGGTTGCACATTTTGCATCTGGTTCTAGTAATTGAAAAATGCTGTACTTATATATGTGTCCTTAAAGGCAGCATAATCAAATATTTCTGGGATTCCTTGATTAAATTTATATACATAATTTGTTCCAACTATACTTATTGGATTTCATACAGTGTGTGTGTACCTATTTCCCATCAGGAGTAGCTAGGAATAAAAATCTGAATGTAAAGCTTGATAGGGATGAAAAAGGAGATGTTAATGCTGCCAACAAGAAGTATCTTCTACCTTGCTCCTGACTTCATTTCCTTTTTGGGGGGGGGTGGGGGGGGGTGGTTTTGTTTTGTTTGGGTAGTGGAGATTGAACTCAGGAGGGGCACTCAAACACTGAGCCATATCCTTAGACCTATTTTGTATTTTATTTAGTGACAGGGTCTCACTGAGTTACTTTGCACGTTGCTTTTTTTGTTGAGGCTGGCTTTGAACTCACAATCTTCCTGCCTCAGGAGTTGCTAGGATTACAGGCTCCTTTCCTTGTAATGAGCAGCTATTAATAGGAAAGGCTATTAATAGGAAACTGTCTTCATCTCTATTCCCAAATCCTGTTGTACCCAAGCTATCTCAATCTCCTTTTATCTTTTTGAACACACACTGTAGCCTATGATTACCATAAAGTTGTCTCTACAACTTCTTAGGAGACAATTCTCCAGATGTCTCTTATGTTCTGCATATCTGCTAAGCAGAAGCACTAACTTTCTTTATTTGGGATTCTATTTTTAAGGATATTCTAATAGGGAGTGCCCTTGGAATATAGAAACAATGTTTCCCTCTGGAGCACAAGGCTAGTAACATGCCTTGGGCATGGGGTTATGGCTCAGCAGTAGAGCACTCACCCAGCATGTGCCAGGCTCTGGGTTTAATACTCAGTACCACATAAATATAAATAAATAAAATTATTGTGTCCAACTACAACTAAGAATATATTTTTTTAAAAAAAGATGAGATCTCCTGGGGCAAAAGACACTCAAACTGACTACCCATTATAAAACATTCAGGTTCCCTAAGATCAAGTTTATTTTCCTGTATGTGGGAAGGCATCGATGTGGGGCTGGTTACCACATCTGGGCAGAGACCTAGAAGAACTGATGTAATTTTGCTGATGTCCATGCTTCTTGCTATGCCAGGATTCCTTATGTCCTTTGTCTCTGAGCCAGAAGTCCTATGTTTTCTTCCAGAATCCATTAAACTATGTCAGGCAAACTTACTAATTTGTAAGTAAGGTAAAATCTCAGAACCTTCACAGTTCTTGATACAACTCTATTGACATCACACCTACATCCTTCATTCATCACTCATCCTGACTTGCCATGTAACAAAAACAAAATGAAGAAGAGAGAAAAACTGATAAGGGAGGCTGTAAAATCTGTCAGCAATTAAGGTGTTGCAGCAACACTGTTGTTTAAGCATTTCTAGTTTCATTGTCAAGTAAAATTTATTATCCACAATTATAATATGATAGAGGCAAGAGACATACCTAATTGCCCAGATGAAGCTTAACGTGAAAATGATGCCTCACTGTTATAAAAAGAAAAAGCCATTCACAGCTACTATAAGAATAAAATTTGAACCAGAGTAGAGATTTTGATTTTCAAGAGACGGGTGGGCTAAAAGTCAAGATTAGCATAATTTTTTCTCTTATACTTAGTATTTGTGATGGTGTTGGTATAAAAATCCAAGTAATTAAACTTAATTCAACTAGAATGACTTATCATTATTAACCATTTTATCAAAGTAATTGAATTCACCTTGAGCCACAAGAAAGGAAATGTGAAATATTCTATAGTAGCTTCACTATTAAATCCCCAAAGAAAGGCTTATGCCCAAAAAGACAGATGATCCAGAAGTTGCCTTATATAGGGGCATCCTTATTTTTTTTACAATCTTCAAAGAAGTCTCTATAGCTATTGAAGTTTTGAGTGAGAGACAAATGTAAAGCTGTTACAGTCTTCCAAAATAACTCACTTTTGTCTGTTACACACATTGAAAGACATTTTCTGCCTTTGTCAAGCTTTCTTGGACCAGTTGAATTATTTCAAAGGCATGTGCTTACAAAAATATAAGGTACCAAATCAACCACAACCTTAAATTCACTTAAAAATTAATATTCACAGATCAAAACAACATTCTGTTTAAAATATATGAGATGCAAGAATAGAATGCTGGTAAAGTTAAAGATCTTCATAATAGCATTGGTTTGATTATAAATCAATGGGGCTTAATTTTTGAAGGTCAGGTGGTGGTGGTGATACAGCTTTATAGATGCTGCTTTTTTTTTACATAGAGTATAATGTTTTTCACTTATACTGTACAAATGAGATGGTCCAGTCTTTACTTCACGAGTGAAGTCCAAAATCCACTTCTTCCTCTTAAAAATGGCTCTAAATATACTGACATCTATGTTTTACAGTTTACATAAACCAAATATACACGAATGAGTCAGAATCATCTCCGTGTGTAACAAGTGCCTGCTTGAATTCTCAAAGTAGATTAGCAAAGTATTTACTGGGGTTTAGAGATGTATTTCTCTACCAAAGGTGTTGTCCCTTTTTTGCATTTAGGTAGACTCATTTCTATTAGAAACCATTTGTTATTGCAATATAAAATTGTATATATCTTATGTCATCATTAGATTCATTCAATGCATAATGTAAATATTTATTATGTACCTATCATCACATTACAAATACATCAGGATAAATATGTCAAGGTTTTAAAATGAGTATGAATCTTGTCCAGAGACCTTAGAATCTCTCTGGGATATGGCTCAGTGGTACAGAACTTGCCTAGCATGTGTGAGGCTCCATTCAATCACCAGTACCCTCCCCCCACCACAAAAAAAAGTAACAAGAAATAATACAACGTTTACAACTTTTCTTTTCTTTCTTTCTTACTTTTTTTTTTACAAAAGCAAGAATTAAAGCAAAAATTCATAGAAGGAAAAAATAACTGTGTCAGGGTAGGTGAAAGAAATTGATAAAAGCATGGCCTTGGGAACTTAAACTGACAGAAGTGAGCACAGTAGCCTGGAAATAGGATAACTCTCAAAAGTTAATTGCCCATTGTAAAACTGGAGGGCTGATGTGATAATGATCCTTGCTACTTTATTTCCTCATGTGGTCTTGAGGACAGCTGTGGGATCTGAACACCTGTGTCTCTTTTGCTCAATCTTAACCAGCCATCTGTTCGCTTCACTTGTAAGGTGGATAAATGGTAAATTTGGGCCAAAATAAATCATTACTTCAATTTTCTTCATCAAGTAGTACTGTAATCATTTTACCTGGATTGAGTGGAACTGCTGGTTTTAAGACTTTCTGGTTACATTCTCCATCCTATTTTGAAGCAATGTTGACAACTGCAAATTGTAGAAATACATCAGTAACAAGAGAAAAGATACTTTTAGATTAGTGGACTCTTTAAGGAAAAGCTGCTTGCTTTCAGCTTGAGGGGTTGGCTAACTTCACCTGAGCAGCAATAATACCAAGAGAAGTAGAAAATGTTTTTTTCTTATACTTTTGGGAATTGGGGGAGATCAAATTTCAGCCCTTTATAATTAAAGCAAGTACTGGCATTCCTGGTAGTTATGAGACAGATTTTTCTGCCTCATGATATCTTAAACGAGGAAACCAACTTTCTGTGGATTGATGGGTAAATAATTTTAATTTTCTGATTTTATACTCTAGATTATAAACTGAAATAATCTTTGGTGACATAATTAAGTAGTGAAAGTACAACCTCTTTGAAGACTTCAAAATGTAAAAATAAAGTCATGTTTAAGCTTTTCAAAATGTAATTCAGCAAAATTTAATTGAGTATCTCATGCACACCAGAGATTCCTAGACTCTAAGATCAGAAGGTGAAAAAGAAATGCTTTATGCCCTTGAGGCTCTTAAACCACATTACAGCCTGATATGGGTTATGAAAGACATCTGGGCATGATCAAGTTCTGGCATGACAACATTTGGAGCTTCTCTGATTCACTCTCCAGAGAAACTGGTCAAAGGTTTTGTTGCTATTGTTGTTGTTATGTTTTGCTTTGCTTTTTAATAAGTCAAGACTGTGAAATTATTTTAAGGGCAGACGGCAAATGGAGAAATATCAATTCATGAAAATCCAGTAAGAAAGGCAAGAGTCTTTGGTATCTGAATCACGAATGCTTCCTCTCTTTTTCCTTTCCCAGCTCAGCAAGGTAGAATTTCTACTCCAGACTTCTGGAACCAAGAATTCAGGGCTTCTGCTTCTCTATGCTCCAACTGAAACATGTTCTTTTGGGGAGGAGCAAGACTTCAGTGTTTATCATCTAGTTGCTAACAGCCTGTTGCTGAGGCTAAGTCCTGAGCAAGTATAATCAAGAGTGAGTTGCCGACTCCCTTCCCAATCACTACCCTTAAAATAGAGGATTTACCTGCTAAGAATACTGAGACCCTAATAGCCCCTGCCCCTACCCCTGCTCTTGAAAAGGTGATTATTCTGTAACAGAAGAAACAATTCGAGGGGCCTCAGGATGGAGTCCCTCTCCCTCCACCAGTTTCTCCATTGCTAAAACATGAGTGACTTAGAGAGATTCTTGATATTATTATTCCCGTGCTCAGCTTCAGAGTGTTCACTTAGAAAATTTTCCTGAGAAGAGAAGCAAGCCATAAAACAGATGGCTCTAATTTTTTTTTTCAGAGGAAATGACACTTCATTTTCTACTGAGAATGAAGCAACTTAAGCTTAAGGGCATTCTCAAGAACAGTGGAGTTTTTAGTGAAAGGAGATTGGAAGGAGGTTCATGATCATCTTATTAAGATATAGCCTAGTCTGTAGTTCAGGTAATCTACAGGAGAAAAAAAAATGGGCAATAAGACAGCTGAGATGAATGCTTCTGGGGTCAGAAAAAATATCAAACAAATTATTAATAAGAGCCAAATGGTAATTCTGAAGCAGTAGAATGATCACTAAAATTAAAATTTCATTAGAAGAGCACAAAGCTAGATTTGAACTAGAGGAAATATTTAATGAACTTGAAAATAGACCACTGGAAATAATATAAATGAAGAACATAGGAAAAGTGAACAGAGCTTCAGAGAACTGTGGTTTATCATTAATGTACAAACATACACATGATGGGAGTATCAGAAAGAGAAGAGAGAGAGAGAGAAAAGAGAAGAAAATACATTTGAAGATATAGTGGTTGAAATTTCTCAAATTTATCAACAAACAATAACCTCAATGAACTCAAATTAGAGTAAGGGTAAAGAGTTCCACAAATCAACACATCATGAAAAAATCCTGAAAGTAAAAAATGAGGGCTCCTCTTGAAAGTGCCAAGAGAAAAATAATGTATCACTGAGAAGAGACTGTCAGTAAGATTAACAGTCAATTTGTCAGTGCAAACAATAGAGCTAGATGGCAATGGGACAGCACATGAAAATTGTTCAAAGAAAAGACTGTCAATCAAGAATCCTATAATCAGGAAAGCTAACTTTTAAAGGAAAATGAAAATATTTTTACAGATGAGCAGAAATGGAGAAAATTTATTTCTAGCAGACTTACCTTATGAGAAATACTAACAGAAATTCTTTAATCTGAAAGCAAGTGACACCAGAACATAATGTGAACACAAAAGTAATTGTGGGGCTGGGGGCATGTGGCTCAAGCAGTAGCATGCTCGCCTGGCATGTGCAGAGCACTGGATTTGATCCTCAGCACCACATAAAAATAAAATAAAGATATTGTGTCCACCAAAAACTAAATAAAAATAAATATTAAAAAAATTCTCTCTCTCTCTCTTTAAAAAAAAGTAATTGTGTAATCACAATAGACACAATCAATGCAAAAATTTGAATATATAATTTACATATACACAGTATAGATGTAACATGTATAACAATAAGAATACAAAAGTAAGGGTAGAGAGACTAAAATACATATCACTACAATTAGACTAGTTTTACTCTGATGCCAATTTTGATAAATTTGATAAAATTATATTCCTTTTTCCTCTTACTATGGGGTCTGTTGTTGTATGCATTATGTCTATTATATATAACAAACCCCAAAGTACATTGGTGTTCTCTTGCAGAAATTAAAAGAATACTATAGACAATTATATGCTAACAAGTTAGATAACTAATGAAACGGACAAAATCCTAGAAAGATACAACTGACTCTAGAATAATTTGAATTGACTTATAATAAGTAAAGAGATTGAATTTGTAAACAAAAGCTGTCCATTAAAACAACTCCAAGACCCAGATGACTTCACCAATGAATTCTACCAAACATTTCAAGAAAAATTAATTGCAATTCTTCACAAGGTCTTCTAATAATTACAATGAGAAAGAAGACATTTCAATGTATAACATAAGGCATTGTGCTAAGGGAACCCAGCTGAGAAAAAAATCTTAAATTTCCTTTGTCAATGGTTCTGGAGACAGATTAAGAAAACCTTCAAGGGGTAAGGTTTGGAGCTAGTCCTGCAGTGGTAAGTAGGAGCCTTGCTTAATCTCTTTTTCTCGTTTCTAGTCATGAATTTTATTTCTTCATACAACCAAGACCCGAAACCTGGAGATGTATTCCCTCATCCCTAAATTTAGCCCCTTACTTATAAGATTCTGACTTGGTAAATTCAGAATAAACATATGCATAGGAATCATTTACTTGAATATCTGCTTATTTGTTAAATATAATTGCTTTTAATCTTGAAAGCAGATGTATCCCTATTTGTTTGCCTAAAAACTTGATGTATGCCTCACCAAGTCTTTTATAAAAGATTTCCCCATATTCTCTAAAAAGGAAGAAAAAACTTAAATCACCAAGAATTGAATATCTGTGACCTTTTAAAATATTCCAGTCCTCCCTTCTTTCTTCCCTACTAACAATTTGTGTCAGGCATCCATTTCAGATGACCCAGGCTAACATCATGGCCCACTTCCTTGAGTAACCGAAAATCTAAGGTAACCTGCCTGGCTATCCCGGGATGTTGTTCATATTTTTGGATGTTCTTTTTCTTAACTATCTTGAGTTGAGTCTTTTTATGCTTTTCTTAGTACATTATAATTATACATAGGAGTGGGGTCCATTGTGACACGTTCATATATGCACAGAATGTAGTTTGTTCCAATGAATTCCCCAGTAACATAATTTTCCCTTCCACCTCCCTTCCCTCATTCCACTTCCTCTACTCTTCTACTTTTCCATGTATTTATTTAAACACATTCTCCCATTGGTGCATTATAATTTTTCATCAAATATATGAATTCACTGTCATATATTCAAACAAAAATAATAGCATAATTTGGTTGATTTTATTTCCCTTTTTCCCCTTACCCTCCCTTCCTCTCTCTCCCTTAATCATCTCCCTCTACTCTACTGATCTTTTTCTTTTCAAGTGAAAGCTAGAGAGGAAAAAATAAGTTGAGTCTTTATCCAGGTAAAGAGTAGGGTATTTGAGGTTCTTCTACCTTATACAATGGGACATCTGCCAAAATAATGGTTACTAATTCAGAGTTAAATACCATTTACCCATTTTTCACTCACTTAGCAGCACATTTAATTCATCAACAAACTTATCTTAAGGTTTGTTTACTATATGACAAATACTGATGGATACTGGGGATTTAAAAAAACAAATAGCCCAAAGCTTCCATCCTCCAGAAGTTCACAATTGAATGTCCCAAAGCAGAGAGACGTGGGGTCAAACATAATCCCTGCTTTAGAATGCTTGATGGTGAGGTTAGTAAAAAACTTCAGGCAAAAAAAGAGATACTGAGCTAGGGCAAAAGACTCAGAACGTGTTCTTCTGGTTCAGTTGAAATGGGTGTGGATGTGAGCATATACTTGTTGTTGTTGTTGTTGTTTCTGATACTGGGGGTTGAACTCTGGGGCACCTAACCATTGAGCCACATCCT
Source organism: Marmota flaviventris (assembly GCF_047511675.1). Lineage (NCBI taxonomy): Eukaryota > Metazoa > Chordata > Mammalia > Rodentia > Sciuridae > Marmota > Marmota flaviventris. The sequence continues at coordinate 32,025,644 of NC_092511.1, read as the reverse complement.
CAGCCCTTTTTAAAATTTTTTTGTTTTATTTTATTTTATTTTTTAAATTTTATTTTGAGACAAGTTCTCACTAAGTTGCTTAGGGCCTTGCTAAATTGCTAAGGCTGTCTTTGAACTCAGGATCCTCCTGCCTCAGCCTCCCAAGCTACTGGGATTACAAGCATGCACCACCGTGCAAGCTGTGTGCATATCTTTTTGAGTGAAGGTGCAGAATATTCCATTGAGAGTCACAGCCAAGTGCCCACAGGAAATTGCATGTGCCCAGATAACTGTACTCTATTCTTCCCCCTTGGAGTTAGGAAAATAGATGTCTATAAATTAAAATCCTGATTTCCACATTTACAAGGCTCACAGGAAACCATCTGACCTCTTTCTCTGGAAACATGATAAGATTTTAACTTCTTTATCTGAAGATCTTTTCCTATACATGAACCCCACACATTCTCCACAGCTGGGAAAGAGAAGAATAGAAATGAGTCTCTGGAGCCTTCTCTTTCCCTGGAGTCCTGCCTATCTGAGGAGAAGGGGGAAACCGGCCCACTTCCACAGCAAACATTGCTAAGAACAGGCCAACCTCATTTGTTAACCCCAAACTGCACAAACACAATTGGGAATATACAAACCCCCCATACCTTGGATTTTCCTAACTGCAGAGCAGAATTCCCAAGAGGTTTGAAATTAAGCCAATCAAAGTGTCTGCAAATTCTTCTCTGAACAGAAAGCAGACTCCAGACTCCAGAGCCCTGTTATATTTAGCTGTGGAGTCACTGTGGGTCTTATGTATTGACTACCTCATATATTAAATAGTCAATACCTTACATTGATATCATTCCTTATGATGTATGAAGATGCATCACCTGCATTCTTTCATAGGATAAGTCTATGCTAAGGAGATCAAGTGTTCGCTTGACTGAGGAGGAAACATTGATCTGTGACTTGCTCAACAATATACACCTAGTAAGTAAAGCAAGAACCAGACATAGTCTTTTAATTTGAGTCCTGAGCTCATAATATAGAATTGGATTTTGTATTAAATATGAGGGTTTTCTCCCCCTTCATATGGCTTCAAGTTTGCTCTGTGGGAATGAAATAGGTGAGAAGAGTTCAGGAATAAGACGAGCAAATGCTCAGCCTGTCCACATTTGGCAGATGAATAAAAACTTCCCTCCGACTCATGTTGACACCTGCATAGTCAGGCCACTCTTGCACGGTCATTCCTGGCTATAAGGCACAATAAAATAAATGTCTAGCATTTGGACTTAAAAAATAGAAAAAAGGCAAAAAAGGAGGGGTATTGAATGTCTCCTGACCATGTTTAGCATGAGACTATATGAGGTTGGCTTGTTAAACAATCACATCTTAATTTTCCTTAGATATAATATAATATGCAGAATAGTTCTGATGGGGAGCAGGGAGGAGGAAATCAGAATATCATAATATTTTGAATTTAAAAAAGCATATTCTCACCTTTTTTGTTCTGGTTGTTCTGATCTTCTTTCCAACAGAGATTGCTCAACTTTCAGATTCCTCAAATTTGCTCTTAATGTGTCTGTTTTGTACTTATTTTCTATTAACACATATTTTTGGTAATCTTTTCACTCCTTTTCTTAAAAATTTTAATAAATTTTTAAAAAGAGAGAAAATAATCTAATGAATCCCCATACACCTACCACCACTTTAACAATTATCATTTTGCCAATCTTGCTTCATCCTTGATCTACTCCCTCCCCTTTTCCTCTGGAGTATTTTAAGCAAACTGATTTCATTATCAATATACTAAAATAAATTATGCCCGTATGCCTCAATTTTATTTTTATTTCCTCAAACAAGAGAACGAAGTTAAATCATGTTTTAACATGATTTTAAAAAATAATTAATCAATGGAAAATCATTACTGGGAAATTCTCTCTTCCTATTTCCCCCTCTCAATATTGTGACCTCTTGTTATGAAAGAGTAACAACAAATTGAAAAAGAAAGAAAAACTTTTAAAGCAAATGGTAAATTGAAAAAATAAAAATAAAAAAAACTGGAAAGTTAAGCAACCCTCTCATGGAGTACCTCTTCCTCTGCAGAGCAGGATTTATTCCCTGCTTAAGAATTAGGGTACAATAGGTATCATTTAAACTATCACTGATAATGAACAAATGTAACAATTAGTATTCTGTTCAGGTATATAGTCTTTAGCATTAAAGAAAAGTTTTCTGAATTTCAAAGGATGCACTAGAGAATAGCTTAATGGGATTCACACAGTAGCCTCAACAAGAAGCTGTTTAAGTAAGAACCTGCCTCTCCTCTGTTACAGATCTTGATTACTTTGACTCTCTGCTACTTTTTTCTTTAAGACAAATGACATAGGGTGTTAACAACCATTCCCAATTAAATAAATACATTCCGCATACATTTATTCATTCACATACAATGTTACCCATTTGTTCAGCCATTCATCTACAAATTGATTCATTCACTAAACATTTCTCAGGTCCCATAAACATCCTATTACTAAAAGATTCAAGAATGAACCATAGTTATGTCTCTATTTTCCTAAATCTAAACAAACCCACACCCTAAAAGCTTTATGTGGAAATGAGGTAGAAATTGGCTGTGCTCCTAAAATCTGGAGAGTAGAAATGCCAATCTCCAAAGTGTATTTGCAAAAACGCATAGTGGCAGGATCGCGGGGTAGGGAATGGGTCTGGCTGGAAAGATCTCTATATGTGTATTTTTATCATCCATGTGTTGGATGAAGCGGAGAGCTGCCAGATAGCTTCTTTTCGACAGCTTGGAGTTACTGTTGGGAACAGATCCATGTATGGAAGCGAAAGCCGAAAGGCACAGATAAGCTGAGATCCAGCTATGCAAACCATGCTTAGAGACACTTAAAGGACAAGCATCCCAGGTCCGTCCTTTCTGGTAAATTTGGAGAAGCCATCACACCGGATCTTTTTTCACATCCAGCCCATGCAGACTGAGCAGCTAAGACTTGACAGAGGTAGGTGCAGGGCTTTTGTGATGAAACTTATCTAAAGGATTATTTGTGAATATTCCCTTCAGAACCCTGAAGATTCTTTAAGGGAAGATGCCAGATAAAATTTAAAAAAGAAAAAAAAAGGAAGATTTGGGTCAGGACTGTTGACTAAGAGGTATTTAACAGCTCTGCCTTCACAAGACAGTGCAGCTTGGCTATGCAGGGAAAGTGACAACACAGATTAGCTGCCAAATAAAATCCCTTTGTCCTGGGTCACTTACCATTTGGAATTTTGTGGATATGAGTCTTCCTCAACATTGCCAGCACCTTTTGGAATGGGCCACAGCTTCCCACAGGATTCTGATACTCCCTGCGCATTTTAGGGTGGGGTGGGTGGGATTTGTCATTTTCCTTGTTCCTTCTTCCTAAGCCAGCAAAAACTCACACGTGTGGTTAGTTCTTCCTTAGATATAGGAAGAGCTGCTCGCAAACGACTTTATTATTTTTGGCAGCTGAAGTCATGTTTGCAATGTTTCTCAGCAGCTCAGAGGTTGATTACATCCTGTTCAAAGATTCTTGGGTTGTTTTCACAAACATGGGGTCTTGCGCAAGTTGAAGTTGCTGAAACCAGCTGTAAACCCTGGATTTTCTGAGTACCTTTAGAAGTTTGTCTTTCTTTCTTTCTTTCTTTCTTTCTTTCTTTCTTTCTTTCTTTCTTTCTTTCTTTCTTTCTCTCTCTCTTTCTTTTTTTCTTTCTTTGTTGTGAATGACTAAAATTTTAGGAACTCGAGGAAAATTGTTCCCCCAAATTATTATCACTTTGCTATCAGTGACCAGTATAGAAATAGTAGATTCTGGCAAAATAGCCTAAGTTATATATCTCAAAAATCTGAGGTAAAGGGATGGGTATAAAGAACAGCATCAACAGCTATGTGACTATTCTCTATTTCCTAGAACCCTGGCTAACCCAGCTAAGTCATATCAATTTCACTTTGAGATGTTATTCCAGCTAATTCCCAAACTGTAGTTATTAAATAATGAAAACAGCTCCATTAAAATTGTGAACAAAGTTTGCAAACTTCTGCCAAACACAAAAGTCAGGGGGAAAAAAATTATAGGTCGTATCTATAAAATATGCGTATTTTCCCAAGATTGAATTAAAATAGTTCTTACACTAGATAATGGAATTTAGACTTAAGTTTTACCTTGTTGAGAATAATAGGTGTATAATTCGAGTGCAACGTGAAGTGACTTTTCATTTAGTTTTCAATTTTATAATAGAGCTTAAGCTGGGGGGTGAGGAGGGAAAGAAATAGTAAATGTGATTGTCTTTCCCCATGACAAACATGATGTGGAAAATGATGAATAAAAAAGTGTAAGAAAAGAACAAAAGTAGTTTGTAATACTAACCAAGGAGATGTTTGCTGGATGAATGAGATACTTGGGAAAGGATTAATGGATATAGAGAAAATGACTACTTATGTGGTGACTTCTTCCCAACCGTGAATGTTCCATTACACTGAAAAAGTGGCAGAAAAAGAGAAAATACAGCTTTGTTTCAACAATAATGCAGTATCATTATTAAAATTATTATTATACTAAAAGACAGATTTCACATCAAATTATTCTTTTATATATCTATTTACATTGGTACTGTGTTAAATTGATAGCACAGTTAAACTTACCCTTTCTACATTTCTAAAATAGACTATTTTACTTCACTGAAAAATACTAATATCCTGGATCTGAGAGAGAGAAAGAGAGAAGGAGAGAGAGAGGGAAATAAACTATGCCTTCTTTTTTTAAACTAACAGAGACAAGCTGTCATAACTTTAGCTAAAGTGGAACAGGCCTACAAAAGGATGGTTTTAAAATACTTAATTAAACACTACATACCAGCCGGCTTCCCAAAAGGAACAGCACAGCAGGAGTCTTTGCAATTTTCAATATGTAAAAGGTTCATATAAACGATGCCACTCGTATTTGTGAACAGATGTAATACATACATGTCACCATGTACTGTTTTCTCATTTGCTGACTGCCAAGTCCATTTCAAGTGTGCAGCCTTCATGAGCAATGTCTGCTCTGTTTCTCTTTAGCAAGCAAATTTGAAAGGCAGAATGTAAGTAATAGAAAATGACTTACTGCTATTTTTATGTATCATATGTTAACATTTTTGGAAGAAAATTAATGGCAGTCAAGCCGCTTGCCCTCTTGACTTGTGACTTCTTAAGCACTCGGCAATGATGACTATACATGTACAAAATCCTGAGATCATGCTTAGTTAGAGAGGAGAATTGGAAGTGCTGGCAGTCTTATGTGAGAGCCAAATGGCTTTGATGCTCTATGTTATAGTCAGCTGAGGTATGAAGCTAATTCATGGTGGTTAACAGAGAAGTTGAAATTTGTCCAAATGGCATGGAGCACAATTTTGAAGTTTCTTTCTACTTAATGGGATCAAACTAGATTGTCTGTGCCCTGGTCTATTAGAATACAATGGTTAAGAGGAAAAAGAACTTTTCAGGGGCTTTAAAGGGAGACAATATTTCTGAATGTTAGGAGAGTTTATATGAAAGGAAGAATAGGGATTTCCTTTTCTGGCAGCATGAAAAATTTGGCCCATAGGAAAGGTCATTAAGTTTTAAAGAAAAGATACCATTGGGGGTTATTCTGTTAAAAAAAAAATACCCTTTCTCGGGTTATTTAAAACAATGACATTGAGTTGTCCTAGACAGAACTTAAAAATGTTACAAAAGGAGCTGGGGTTGTGGCAGAGTGTTTGCCTTGCACATGTGAGGACCACATAAAAATAAATAAACAAAATAAAGATATTTTGTCCTTTTATAAATATATAATATATTATATATTTATAAAAGGCCTGGGACTAGGGGAATGTCCTAGGGAGGAATTTGAAGACCAAAAAGGCCATATGTTTCCCCAAGGTCAATCAAAATAAGTTGGAGGAGCCCCAGAATCCAGATCACCTGGTATTCTAATCAGAATTGATCCACCCAAGCAGAACCTCTTTCAAATTCTTAATCTTAAAGTTCCATACTTTCAAGTTTCACAACAAGGTATTACAAGAAAATTGCATATCAGAGAATTGTTGAAGGTATTTTTTATGGTATTATAAAGTAGGGAAATGTAAACAATTTCAGATGGCATTTAGTGTTGTTGAGTGAAAAATGGCTTTTCATATCCTGTTGACTTCTCCTGAAATGAACCATGTGTCTCAACTCTGTCTGCACATTAAAATCACTTAGGAGAGGTGATTACCAACTGCACCCCTGATGAACTAGCTTATGGGGTCTAGACAATAGTAGTTTATTTTTTTAATCTACCTCATGAAATTCCAATGTGCAGTCAATAGCGAGACTCAGTTTCATTTCACAATAAAAAAAAAATGGTAACCAGTTTATTTATGTTTAACAGGGAAAACTAAAAGACCCACAACTGAAGGTTACAAAAATAATAAATAAATATATAAGTATTTTTACTCAGAAATGTTATTTCTGATTACTGATGGTCATTAAATAAAGGTTATTTCTTTGCTCATAGGGGATTCCTATTTAAAAGTTTCCACATTTTTAAAGTTTTCCCTGTCAAGGAAATGGGTATCTGATAATCATTTATAGTCCTTGGCCTGAATCCTATGTGAATGCTAGCCACAATTATTAAAAAGTGTAAAATGTATGTATGTGATATTATGGCTGTTAATTATAGTTGCTAAATAAAATTTTATATTGATTAGCAAATCATCAAATAGCCATCCCCAAAGGACCTACTAGTTTTGGATAGCAACAGTTTTCTACAAAATGTAATGTTTCTCTTAAAAAAGAGATTTTTTTTGCCTCATACCTTCTTAGTAAGTACCTAGGAATTTGGTAAGATAGTGTATGATTTTATGCAGAAGATATATTCATTTACTGCATATCAAAATATACGAATTAAAAACTAACACTAGACAAAATTCTAAGAGGGTATACACCGTCCAGAGCAGACTTCTTCTATTAAGTAGGAGATGAAGACTGAGTCAACACCCTACAAAGAAGGTTCTGAAATAAATGCTAGTAGAGACTGCTCAAGTCAGTGAGTAGAGGCCAGGGAAATGACCCATGTTGAAGGGATTAAGTGGAGAAATGCAAATAAAGAGTTTAGTATAATAACCAATTAATGATGACATCATCCTTGTAATCAATATTAAAATCAAATGAGTTTCTATCAAAAAGAAAAAAATTCCTTAACACAAAACATCTTTAATTATTTTCTGGAAAAAAAAGTGTGTTTTAAGTAAATGAGATAGAAGAATCTATTGAATATTTATCCAGCATCTATGTATAAGATGCCAATTAATAATGATAATGGACAATAATAATTGTAACTTCAGTCTCTTAGTGTGTTTAACCCTTGCCCTCTAAGAAACAAGACACAGTCATATAATATATCACATTATGAACTATTACCAATTGCAAGCTGTTATTGAATTAAATGTAAAAAACATAATTTTAATAAATTATTTCTAATCTTCATGTGGCCATATGAAATATAAAGAAATATTCATTTCTTTAGCCATATGCATAAAATGTATTCTGTGAAACAAAATGACTTTTGTTGTTCTTAAGCTAAAATCCTAAGATTCATCAACTAAGCTATTTACTGCCATGCTGTTCAAAAAACTATGTCCTTACCAAAAAAAATTCTTCTGTTACATGTTGAGCTCTTTCTGTTTTCTAAGTGTACTTCTAAGCAAGCAATGTGTATTAATTTATTAATGCTGGCAATTATCTTGTGAGATAATTACCCATTTTACTGATGGAGACACTGATACACAGAAAGGTTAAATAATATGCCAAGATCACAGGGTTAGTAAGCAGAGAAGGCTGAATTTGAAGCCTGTGCTTAGCCTCTGTGTTACACCATCCAACAAGTATTTCCTGACATTTTAGAAATGGGAACAAATAACAAAATTCATGTGTGAAAAGTTCAGTATGGTGCTAGAAAGAAGTACGAACAAAACAATGTTATTCGTTCAGATTACTCTTCATTTAGTTGTATATGTTTAACGAATAAACAAACCATTTTAAATACCAACTAAATAATAGCATTAACTTCTCTTTAAAAATAAATATTTCTAAATTGTTGAGTAGTTACCATTGTTGAGTAGTGACTTTCTTCAGAAAGAGAGGTTAAATTATTATTTTGTGACTATATTCCATCCTTACCCCTCTATCATATTACTTATCTTTCAATAAATATGTATTGAAATTTTTAACACCCTTTTCACCACTCTTCAAGGTTGCATAGCAAAGAGGATTTGGATAAAAATGAGAAATGAGATAAGAATCATTTAAATGAAACTATTGTATTCAAAAACTCATCCCACATACATGTTAAATCCCATTTAAATTCCAATTCATAAATCTAAAATGAAGAACAAGAGACCCACTTGGCATTCAACCTACACTTAGATTATGCTTATAGACATAGGACCTTTGGGAATCTAATGTACAATTTTCTCCAATATTGTGCCGTGCGTTTAGTTTCATGAAAATTATAATGAAATATATTTAAACTAAGGCAGTGCAAATTATAGAGAATTTGGTCACCTCATTTTGCAAGAATATAATGAATGCTTTCCTCTTTTCTATTATTTTTATCATGCATGTTCAGAGCAATAAAAGTCAAACTCACCTTCTAACACTCTATTTTTACTTCACCACACATTCAAGATCACTTATTATATTGTTTCCCCAGAGATAATTTTGCTACCATTGATTTAAATATTCTTTTGCCTTACAAAGTTAAATAGCTACTGCAAAACAGCCAGGCGAAAGGAAAAGCAAATAATAAGATTAAAGATTTCAACAACAACAACAAAATGGAGTTCTTTGAGGTCTCATATACCTATTGACCTTGACAAGCTTTATATTTAAATATTATCAGCAAACAACAGCTGATATTTCAACAGCCAAATAAATAGTAAACTACTGTAGTAATTTATATCGCATACCTTCCTGAGCAATACAAAACATTGAAAAATAAAAACAAAGTATATGAAAGATACACCCAAAGTTGCATTATTAAAAAAACCTAAATTTTAGCAACTTTTACATACTTAAATTCAATATATATGTCTCAGAGCCAAGGTAAAATCCCATGCTCTTTTGGGGAACACAGACTAAGTGAATAACACAATGAATATTTGTTCCAAAGCTCTTTTGTCCCCTGTCAATAAACCTTTTGAGTACAGCTAAAATAACATACAACTAAATCACTTGATAAAATTATCTATTTTCCAAGGAATATACACTAAATATTCATTACATAGTAGGAAACAGATCTCCAAACTACATTTCCCCAAATATGGTCTGAGAACAAGTTTTTCATCTATGTTTGGTAAAATAAAGGATCTCAGGATCAAGAAAATATTGCATAGAAGTACTCTCCATCTCAGATATGTGGAAGGCATGCTTACATATTACTAACTGTAAGAAATTCTGCAGAAAAGTAATCTGAGTATGACCTTGAAATGTTAAACAATGATTTAGAGTCCAGTCAAGGGGCAGCTGAAACACTGTGCTCCCTAATCTCATAGCACCCATGTCAGATATCAATCATGTCATCTTCATTGATGAGCCCAGATGAGACACAAAATCACTGTCAGTAAAGTGTTGCTGGTACCCAGCACCAATTGATGAGAGTTAACACATATGATGAACTGTAGTTGCCATTCAATAGTGGCAAGATCTTCTGAAAAGGGCTAACTTGAAATTAATCCTCTCTCTCAAATAAATAATAATTTGACACAGATTTGTGGTTTGAACATGTAGGACAGGCTATTTAATGACTGTATATGTGAAATGAATAGAAAATTCATAGTTTATAGAATGTCTATTAAGCACCATTGACATCTTTAACACCAATATTTCATATATATCCATAGGTGTTCTAATAGAATAGAAAAGTTTTTTGAATATTATTTTTGTTGTTTTGTGGGAGATGATAACTGTACAAACCAAGTAGATTGAGATTACTGTAGAAGATAAGTGTATGTATTTGTAGGTATGCATGGGTATGCTTTTTATTGTGTTCTCAGGGCACTAACTCTGCCAGTGTGTCACAACAATATATTGTGCAAAACCCCCACTGTACCAAACGATACTGAGTACTAGGAGACAGTCCTGAACAATAGAATCACATAAATAGACTGTTGCAAGTTAGTTTGAAGAAAACTATGAGAAAGAATAAATAACACAGGCCTGTGGAGATGTGGGTAGAGGCAGAAGAATATGCAAAATCTGGAGGAAAGAGAAAGTCTCTGAATTACACGTGGAAAACTCTAAATTGCTGGGATTAAAGGAGCACACCACTGTGCCTGGCTCTATTAGTGTTCTGAGTTGCTCAAGCTTTACATGTGAGACAGTCATGGAATCAATAATAAGAACATCTCCCATATCTTGTTAAGAATTTGGAGATTTGGTCCCAAGTCAGTGATAGGGGAATAAGGGTGGTGAAGGAGAACCATGGAAGTGTTCTAACTATGAGAATAGGCAGACTTGTGGCATCCCCCTTAATCTTGCATATCAACTACCATTTTCTGACCCCAAATAAATAATAAATGTTGATGAAAAACTGAGTGAGTAAATGAATATTTTCACTCACTCTAGGTAATGCATTTATTACCTGGAGTGCATTTATCACCTAGCTGAAAGTCCTCACTCTAACAAATCTCCATACTTATACTAAAAGAATAGAGAAAACAATATTAAAATGTTATTTTTTCTCATAGTAAGAAACAATAAGATAAAGTATATATTATGTTTAGTTCCTATAACATAGTAATTGTTCAATAAATATTAGGTCTTATTCATTCAGCAAGCATTTATTAAACATCTTCTAAATTCTGAATATTGCCTTTTGGTATATAAAATGATGGCTAAGATATAGCCTTAGGACATACCATCAAGTAATTATTAATAAAATTCCAGGTTGTACAGTTTTCAAAGACAATTGCAGAGGTTGATAACTGAATAGCAGCACAGAGACTAGGAGGGAAGTGGTCAGGCTACAGCGGTTTTGCCCTGCAGTGGGTCAGATGAAGGGATGGAACACTGGAGAGACAAACCATATAGAATTTTTCTAGAAAAAGTTTTTAAATGACTATAAATTCAATAGAATATTGATTTCCAGGATTTTATTTATTTTATTTGCTTTTGTATATTCATTTTCCTAGAATGGACTAAATAAAACAAATCACAGTCTTATTGGGGTATAGACATGGATGATGTTTCAGTCAGCTTTTTTGCTGCTGTGACCAAAAGACCGGACAAGAACATTTTTAAGGATGGAAAATTTATTTGGGGGCTCATGATTTCAGAGGTCTCAGACCAAAGACAGCTTGACGGCTTGGGATGGGGCAGAACACCATGGCAGAAGGGTGTAGTGGAGGAAGGCAGCTTAGAACATGATCCTGCCCACACGGGAGGAATAGATGAACTCTAGATAGGGCAGAGGAGGAGTGGGAGGGAAGGGAGGGGCAGGGGGTTAGAAATAATGGTGGAATGTGATGGTCATCATTATCCAAAGTACATGGATGAAGACATGAATTGGCATGAACATACTTTATATATAAACAGAGATATGAAAAATTGTGTTCTATATGTATAACAAGAATTGTGATGCATTCTGCTGTCATGTATTTAAAAAATAAAAGCAATTTTTAAAAAAGAACATAATCAGCTCCATTCAGCAAGGACAAAATATATATCCCAAAGGCATATATTGATTCCCTAGTTGATTCCCTAGTCACACCTCCAGTCCCACCCTACCTGCCTGCAGTTACCACCAAGTTTTTCTATCAGGAGACCAATGCAGTGATTATGTTAAACTTCTTATAATCCAATCTTTCATCTCTAAACTTTCTTGCATTGTCTCAGACATGAGTTTTTGTGGGGACACCATATATCTAATGATAACAGATGGAAAGGAAAGACTTTATTTTGAAAATGATATTAGGGCAATATTTAGAGATGACCAAGATAATTTTGATGCTTTATAGAAAGATCTTGAACAGTAAATAAAATAGGAAAAATAGAAAAATTTTCTTTGTTTCGGTGGACATAGCACTGTTTGAAACCCACCCTTGCATCTGCATGGGGTGGGGAGATGATGTACTCTTTTTTTTTAGATTTTTAAAATTTGTTTTAATTAGTTATACATGACAGTATAATGCAGTTTGATTCATCATCACATATAAAGAAGTATAATTTTTCATTCTTCGGGTTGTACATGATGTAGAATCCCACCGGTGATATAGTTATATACATAGGGTAATAATTTTGATTCATTCAACTGTCTTTCCTACCCTTATACCTCCTTCCCTCCCTTCACTCCCCTCTACCTAAAGTAACTCTATTCTTCCCTAGCCCCCCACCATTGTGAATTAGCAATTGCATATCAGAGAAGACATTTGGCCTTTGGTGTTTTGGGATTGGCTTATTTCACTTAATATAATATTCTGCAGCTCCATCCATCTACCAGAAAATGCCATAATTTCATTCTTCTTTAAGGCTGAGTAATGTTCTATCATATATGATATATATATAAATTATGTATATATCACTTTTTTATCCATTCTTCTGTTGAAGGGCATCTAGGTTGATTCCCTAGTTTAGTTATTATGAGTTGAGCTACTATAAACATTGATGTGGCTACATCGCTGTAATATGCTGATTTTAAGTCCTTTGGATATAAACCGAGGAGTGGGAGAGCTGGGTCAAATGGTGGTTCCATTTCAAATTTTCCAAGGACTCTCCATAGTGCTTTCCATATTGGTTGCATCGCAGTCCCACCAGCAATACATGAGTGTAACTTTTTCCCCTCATCCTCACCAACATTTATTGTTGTTTGTATTCTTGATAATTGCCATAAGATTATGTACTCTTATTGCTAAGCTTTGGTCAGGTCTTACCTTGGTAGTAGATGAGAAGGGGCTAGGATTTGAGATCTTTACTATGTGGGGAAGTAGAACTATCAAAAGAACAAGATAATTCACAAGCCAAAATAGATGTGACCACCCCCTGAAGCACTTAAAACATTTGTTTTTCTTGGTATATTTTCCTATCTGACTAGGAAGCTGTACTGGGTGATTTCTAGAAAGTGCTTTGCTTCTAAGTGTCTGATTCAATTATAGCTCCATTTCCCAAAGTGAAGTAGGTAGACTGTATCCATATTTGTCTAAAGACTACACACACATCAAAAGAGAATTCTTGCCAATCAAAGTATCTAGAACTGAGGGAGATACCAAATGAAAATTGGCAACTTCCTTAAAAATGTCAGTACTCTGAAGTCAGCAAGTGTGTGTGATTATTTTAAACTATTTTGCTAATTTATGCAGAAATGTTATATTAAGAGAATACATACATCACAAAGAATCAGAACGCTAATGTGTGTGGGGTGTGAGAGATACAACTCAATATCCAAGCCAAATACAAAGTAAAGCAGAATAAGGAGGGAGATACAGAAGGATAGTGGAAGGAAATCACATTAGAGGGTGGTTAAAAGAAATAAATTTGAGCAGAAAATGAACTGAAGAAAGGAAATGAGTCATGCGAATAATTGAAAAGGTGGTTCCCAGACACGGGGCTAAAACAGCAAAAGTAAAGGCCTTGAGGTAGGGGCACACTGTATGATTCTAGAACTGTCAGGAGCCCAGCGTGGCTGGACCAAAAGCAGAACAATGTTAAAAATATTGCATCAGAGATGTAGCCAGAGGCTAATCCATTAGGTCTTTGAGGCCCTTAGATTTATGAGACTCCATCTGGGACTTCTTTCTGAGGGTGCTGGGAAACCATTGGAGGATTTTCTGTGAAGAAACAAAACGATCTAATTTACATTTTAAAAAATTCTTTCTGGCTTGAGTAGGCAGGGTAGACTGAAGAGAGGCAAACACCCCGCACTCCAGCCAAAAAAAAGAAGCAGGGGATAAATACCTTACGGGTTGAGTATCTATATAATTGTTCGTCAGAACAAGGATATTTTTGAGAGTGAAAGAGGAGTTGTTAATAATTGCAATGGATCAACATCAGTGAACTAGGAATGTCCCCAGCAAGCTGGGACATAGGTTTGCACTAATTAAAGGGCAGTTTTCAAGAACAAATGAGTCCTGAGTAGTTGTTCAAAGAAAGGCAGCTAATATTAATAATTTCAAATTCTTTCACATACTAGATTTATAAAATATTAATGGGTAATAGGCTAAAAATAATTTTATGAAAGAATAAACCAGAGATGGCTCAGGTAAACTGATTCTTTATTGAATGAATTTGGGGCAATTTTACTGAACTAATCTGCCTTGGGAATATCTTCACACTGATTTAGTCATTCAGTGTCTCTCAAAGTCATTTTTTCACAGATTTTATTTTTTTTCAGAGCACTAATTAGTATCTTATGACTCCAGCCTTTCTTAGAACTCAGTATGAGAAAGCTATGCTCCGGGGAGAGAGTAGAAGGGGTGAATCTACTCTTATAAATAAATCTAAATTTTAGTTAGATTGCTAGGTAGATGTGTCAGCAGTGTGAGAAACTCCAAAACACAATTTTTTAAAAATTTTGATTGACAAATAAAGATTGTATATTGCTGTATTATTCAAAGTGTACAATGTGATCACGTGTGACATATGCATATATATATATATGCAATTTAGAAACAATGGCACCCTGATTCAGCAGCTAGCAAAATCTCCATGATGCCCTTGGTCTTTATCTTTTCCCATTTCCATGAAAATCCAATATTCACTTTATGCTTATAGTATTATGGACTTTTAATGCCTGGAAATTCTCAAAGACTTCTTTGTACCCTGTCAATCTCCCCTTGCAACGACTAGGAATCAGAGTCAAAGACAGTGGGCAAAGAACAAAACTTATTCTGAATCAGCCATTGACATGAAGCCAGTACCCTATACAGAAAAGTAAAGTATGAAGGTAAGAAGATAAGCTCAGAAAGGAAAAATGTAGTCAGTTTGGTCACATAAAAAAACTGGGGATTGTCATAGGTCCTGGGATGGAAGATGTTGCCTGTAGCTGGCTTCATCCCAAATTTTCATGGGACTTGTCTGGGTGAACCTGCCACCAGGACACTTTGAGAATGTGTTACCAGCTTGCAATCACCAGTTCACAAATGACCTATAAGCTTTTTGAAGCTGCTTAAAGAGTACTCCTCTGAATCTCTTCATTCTATCTAATATTTCTCTGGGGAGTGGAAGTGTGGTGGGTATTGTACTCTCCTGTAACTACTACAAACAATGGAAACTGGCACTTAAAGCAATTCCTCTATACCAGTGTTTTTTAACATATATTAACTCATTAAATCCTGACAATAACCATATGAGCTAAATCCTATTGTCCCATATTCAGATGAGGAAAATTAGGAAGCTACTAAGTAAATCTGTCCAAGATCACTCAGTTAGTAGTAAAACTGGAGAAGTCTGGCTCTAGAGTCAAAGCTATCATCCACTCCACTATGGGCAAATACATTATGGAGATACCCGAGGAAGGTGGCTTTTTTCTATGGTATTGTAGGTTCTAGTCCTTAGGATTCCTATTCCACCTGAAGTCTCTGAATACAAGGAGTCTTATGTTTACCTCAAACTTTCTCAATGGCCCCGGTTGCTCTTTTTATCAAGTGTATGTGAATTTCTGCTTATAAGTAGTGTCTGAAAATTCTTATTTAAATGTGTCCCGAATTTCTATTTTATGATTTAATTAGTTTGTGCATTGAGAAAATTGACAGGAACAACTAAGCCAAGAAATACTTGAGAGCTCCAAGTGCAGGATCTTGAGAGCCACCTCTATTTAATTTCTTCTATTTTTGTTTTTGGCTTTTTGTATCTTAAATGCCATTCAGCCTGTTTTCATCCTTCAGCTTTGAATCTATTGCAAAAGTAGTGAAAATGCTTTTCATATCTTCATCTAAAACTCTGCTATAGTATTTGAACAAAGCCACAGTCAGAGCCTTGCTGCATAGGATTCACAATCCATCCAGTGTCAGCAATCCTTGAGCACATGGTTGGTGTGTCATCTGATTGCATTATCATTCAGTCTGCATGTCTCCATTTGGTCCAAAGTACCTATGTGTAATTATGTCAAATATCCTTGTGAAAGTCAGGAGTCACTTGCCAACAACATTTCTCTGTGCAACTGATTTTTAATTCCTAAAATTTATAAAGTTAGGCTGACTTGATTTTGAACATTAAAATTATATTTATTTATTATATTTATTTTCATCCTTTAAAAAAATTTTATCAACACCTAATGATTGTACAGACTTATGGGGTACAATGTAATAGTTCAAGTTATGTACACAACGTGTAGTGGCCAGATGAGGGTGATTAACAAAGTGATGACCTGAAATATTTATCTTTTCTTTGTGTTAAAATATTAAAATTCCTCTCTACTAGCTACTTTATCTCAATCTTATGATTCCTATTGCAATTTCCAAAGTTCCTTGTAGATAGCTCTTGGTTCAAGGTTCTGTTTTAAAATATTCTATACATTTGGGTTGCACCTTACTTGTGCAAAGCATCAGAACAAATTTAAAACAAAATTTTTTGCCTTTACTTTTTATCCTACACTCCAATTTCCTCTTGTTTGTTACCCATACTCCAACCCATATACGCAGCTATCTAACTCATTTCTGCAAACCCAAAGACTCAAGTTCAACATTTTCAAAATTAAACTCATCATCTTTGCTATCCATTTAATTGACATTTCTGGTTTATATAATTCATTGACCAACTTAGTGTCTTTTCCTTGGCTTCATGTATCCATACGACATCAAATCAGTCCCAAATTGTATAGTTCATATCTCCTGACTTTCTGTCATATCCATTACCATCTGTCTTTTATAGAAATACAATAACATGCTAAGAGAAATCTGCATCCAGCCTGTCCACTCCCAACTATTCTCCGCATTGTTGTCAAAGTGATCTGGTTATATAACACTATTTTGATCAGGCACTCCCTTACATAAAGTCTTTCTATGAATTCCTACAACTCTCAAGATAAAATCAAAATCATTAGTTTGGTATCGTAGACCCTTGAAATTTTAGTCCTGTCAAGCATTGTGAATTGTCAATTGTAGCTCTAAGTATATTTCTCAGTGACACTCCATAAATATTTTTTGTTCCAGCTATACCATACTACTTGTGGTTTGCTGTACCAGTGAGAGTGGCTCAGATATCCTTTCTCTCACATGTTCAATATCTTCTTTCTGCTCTTTTACTCCCTTTTAACCTGCTGTGCTTTATGATTCCATATAACAACTGTCCCCTCTCTTGTTCCATGCTTTCCATTATCCAATTCTGATTGACATTATCCCTTGATGCCCCCACTGCACTGAGGGTATCTCTGTAATTGTTATATCAACATACATTTTTCTGCCTTTCTCTCAGACTCTAAGCTCTTTAGGGGCATATACTTATCTCACACATCTTTGTATATGTAGGATTTGTCAGTGGCTGGCATATAGTGGATATGGTTGATAAATGTTTATATAATAAAAAAGCTAATGAGTAAAAGCAATTGTCATTACATGAGAAACTCAAGGAAAATATTCTAAGGAGTTATGTTTTTCTTTTGTCTTTCACATGCCCCAAACAGATAACCTGTCCCTTCCTGATTTAGCTCCATGCTGATAAGCTAATTTTAAGATTTTTTTTTGTTTTGTACATTCTAAGGTTCACCTGATTAAATTACAAACATATTTTTTGTAATATTGTTCATTTATACTTTAAAGTAGGAGTAGGCTTTGATGACTTATCAACTAAAAATATATATCTTATTTATTGTAAGGCTATCCAAAATTACCAATCTCAAACCTACCAGTTTCATTAGTTTCAAAGTGAAGGGACTTACACAGAAGAAAGCATAATTGAAATATTTCTCTTTTAAATGAATATCCTCTTTTAAATGATTTTGTTTTCCAATATTCACATATATTCTGAGAATACATTTATTTAAAAGTCAAGCATTGGTTTATCTGGTTATTAAGGGCAAAAACAATGCATAGTGGTTGTAAACATCCACTAACATTCATAGCAACATTATTCAGATCTTGACCCAACTTTTTGAAGTATTTGCCATACAGTAGTATGACTTTCTTCAGATATTTTGAAATCCTTTTGGGTAACACTTTCACAAATAAATCTTAATGAGACAACATCAGACTTCGCTAGACTACTGCACCCATTTGGATCTGGAAATTTGTCTCAGTTTTTCACTGTGCATGAACAGACATACTAACTAAACTCAAATTTATCTGTTTATTTTGAGCTGTGTGGACCTCTCAAAGGTACTAGAACCATATGCTCAGAAAGCATCTGAAGTTTCACTTTGGTTTTGTATTCTCCTGGTTTTTAGAGTCAAAGTCTTTTCTGACAGTGAGGAGACAATGATAATGAATGAGAGGTGGGTACCCCACAACTGCTAAGAGTCTTTTCCCAAGAGTCCTTCAAATGTAGCTAGCCCCTGAATAGCTCTGCTTTATTTAACTAAGTTAAGACACCATTGCTTGGAAGCCAAGTAATCTCTGGAATCTAACAACTGAACCATTGACAGTCTTTTAATAATAAAGGATAACCCTGTCAATAAAGAAGAGTAATGGTATTAGGTTCAATGTCTGGAGAATAAAAGGTAACTACCACTCAAAACTCAAGTTGTGGCTACAAATTCCAATTCTGCCACACATCAAAAAGCAAATACTGATCTTCTCCAGATCTCTTCTTTCTCTATGGGATGAGGGGTTTGGACTTCATAATCACCAGGATACCTTCTTGTTATATAAAGTTCACAGTCAAAAATTGTGTAAGAAGGTAGTTGACTTTGTAGAAGCTTCTCATTGTACATGTTGATTTTTAACTCAATAACAGATACATCTGTGACTTTCTCCTACACCCACTTTTTGTTCCTGATATTGCTTGTCATTTTTGCATAAATTTTCCTACTCATTATCATCTGATGAAAAATTATATATGCATAATTAGAGAAAGACAAAAAAAAACACTCTTTAAGAGTTTATCTTGAACTTAGATCCTTCTCTTTTCGCCTACATACGTAAAATAGGATAGATTGTTCCTCAGAATTCACTTTACTTTCAAAGACAGAATAATAAAAACAATTATGATTATCACCCCATTTGTTGAGTTACTACATTGTAAATAGATAAATCAGAATTTGGATGTACATCTCCCTGGCACTAAAGTCTTTACTCTTTCCATGATGTTCAGTGACTCAGATAAACATCATTAAAATGGCAGCTTATATTATCAAGAACATTAATTATGTCTACAAACAATCATAAAATTTGTACATCAACTGAGACATAGCTTTCAATTTTATTTATTCCTGGTGTTTGTGATAAAATTTAACAGTGACAAATTTAGTACAGAAGCTTAACTCTCTGCAATAGGATTTTTTGCTTCAGTTTCGGTTTCTATTTCTTCATTAGCCAATTAACAAAAGTAATACAGACTTTACTAGTTATAAGTATTTTCAGACAAAGAAGATAGTGGGTGAGAAAGAATATAAGCAGAATACCTGAAAATAAGTTGTCACTTGATTTCTTAGAATGTAACCAAGATCATCAAAGAGGGAGAAACAGCTGCTTCAAATTCACATTTTTTCAATAATTGACAAGAATCAAATCCATGAATGATTGACACACTTTTCTGAATATCTGCAAAAAGGAAAGATGGAACTAAACAATCTCTAGATCCCTTTGACTTTATATATGTATAATTCATTTAATCCTAAAATCGAATTCTCGTGAGCATGTTTCCTCTTTTTAATTCAGAGTTTATTGTTAATAGTTGCATTAGAGAGATTTTTCAAAAACCTATGGATTTGAAGTTTTGATAAAAAATGTTAGGTAGTTTTGGCTTGAGTTCAAAAATTTCAGGTAGCTAAAAGAAAATGCAAGTTAGATGGATGAGTCACCAACTGGTAGTGGGACAACCAAACTTGTCACATTTTTGTTGTTATTAAAACTTAGGCCTAATAATTCCAATATGGGTTTGTAGTGATTGCAGAAACCTGAAAAAGAGAGTAGATGCACACATTCAGGAAGATCGTGTCTGACCTTAAAGACCTTAAATGTTTTAAAGCAACAATGTCTGGAGGGGAAAATGGTATCAAGTATCAAATAAAAGGGTTGGAGAGAGAGAAGAATGAAGGAGAGGAGAAAAACCCATTACAGACATGAATGGACTGTCCATTGACAGAGGTAACATGGGGAAAGACTGCTACATTGTCAAGGAAAGAAAACTAGGGTCTTGCATTGATTTTCCAACATCTAAGTTGTGTGATCTTGGGCACATTTATGGCATTTTCTGAACCTAAGCTTCTTTGAGTATAAAATAATAGCTTGAATTAGATGGCGTCCTAAGGCTTCACAACTGTTAAATTTTATTCATGAGAGAAAACAGATAAGATTATAAGATATTATCCTTTGTATATAGGGAGATTCTACTTTGTATTGGTTCTTCACAGTATATATTGAAAAAATACAAATTTCATAAGAGGTATAGTGAAGGGCAGTGTTTTCAGGTTGAGTTATGAGAAAACATTGTTTAGAGAAACAATTAGATAAATTCATTCTCCATTGTTCCTGATTAGTAGATCTTTTTATGCTGTATGTAGTACATGTGTTTCTCAATAATGTGACAAGCATCTTTGTCCATATGTTCCAACTGGATGTCAGTCTTGATAAAGCTTTACTGTGCTTTATGGTTTTTGCTTGTTTTCACTGATGTTATTAATACCTTGTATTCAATATCATTGCCACGCTGACATCAAAGACTTATTCTTGGGCATCTCTGGTTATATAAATAGATAGTTGTGAATTCACTACTCCTTACCACTCTCCATAAATCACTTCAAAACATTAACATATTATATTCAACATTGCATCTTTAGCATATACACAGAATTTTAAATTTATATAAGACTCATTAAGTACCTAAAGAACATTCATCTTTGTTTCCTCAAACTTATTGGAATGCTTGGTATCTAGTAGGTTCTAATCAGTCTTGAATAAATTAATATGCTCATATATATATATGGAAAGAAACATGGTTTCTGCATTCCCTAAGAGTGGAAACTTTAGGAGAACAAATATTTAGAGCGTAGGAAATGAAAACTAAAGGATCTGAAATCTTCACGACAAAATTATGCTGTGCTTATTAATGTCTGAAATAGTAAAGTTTTGGTTTAGAACACACATCAATAATCAAAGGTTAAAACAATAACGAAAAGCTGTGTCTCCATGCTTTTCAATAAGCCACACGTTTTAAAGTCAAGCGCATTGCATCTGCCCTCATAAATATGTGATTGCATATTCCAAGTGATTGATGTTGTTTAGATGATGCATATTTTCCTTGAATATAAATAAAATATCCATGCAATCTCACTAGTTTCTTGGTGGAGAAATCTTATACATATTTAATGTCATCAAAATTCTTATGAGTGTACCTAGGTATGGAGGGAGGAAACCCTTTTTTGGTGTTTAACGCAGACTTATTGACGCCATGTAAAGATGTTAGAAGGGTATCATGTGAGGGTGAGTGGGCTCCCTTAGTTCACATAGGGCTGTAAAATCTGAGGAATGTCTTTTTAATAAAATGGCACTGCATTGGCTCCTTGGGGATTTAGAAAAGTGTTTTATTGGCCAAAATTTTGAGATTGTTTCTATGCAGAAATTCTGCCAGTAAACCTTCTGATCCTTTCCCATATTCCCAGAGTGACTCTGTGGAAAGTTGTCAAGAAGTCATTTAATGGTCTTTGATCCAGCTGAAGCCTCTAGCTCCAGTAATGAGGCTGTGTCAAGTGAGAATCAACAGGATCTGTTCTTTGGCCTTCCATCCTTTGTCCTCCAACTAACTTTCTAATTCCAAAGTGAAATGGATTGTCTTCGCTTCTTCCCCTCCCTGCAGTATGCCAAAGTCCTCTTACCACCTGTGTAGAAAAAGCTGCTCTGTTATTTTCTAGGGGTAATGTTGAATGTGAAAAAAGTGAGAAGAGACTCTCAGGCTGGTGCAAAGGCACAGAGGCATGATCCTGGGAAAAGTTCCTCTCCCTTTATTCTGCCTTGCACTTGACTTTGTGAGGACTGCACTTCCCCTTCTACACCTGGTCTATGTGGCATGTTCACCAAAACATAAATACTTTTGCGTGCGTGCTTTTGATTTGTAAGATTCATGTAATCCCACTTAGGCACAAAAAAACTTTGATAAAGAGTATGACTTTGTTTTGCATATAATGAAATTGAACAGATCATCCATGTTTCTAAATATGTTTTCTGGTATAAATTAATAGTTCTGTGTCACCTTAGGCAGGTTTATATAGTTCTCTAGGCTTCAAAGAACTGTCTGTACTCTACTAACCTTCTAGAGTCAATGCAATAGTTGCATGAGAGTGTTTGCAAAGCATTTCACGCTGCTACTGACACAGAGGAAGTGCTCAGTAAACGAAAGCTATTACTGATAGAGCCTTATTGTGACTGTAATTATTTTGTGGGACTCTGGCAGCACAGATCTTGTGCTTTCAAATCCAACATCTTTCAACCCACGGCTGTAGGCTTTATAGCACTGCAGTCGCCCTCACTGCAGAAGATGGCTCAGTCACAAAGCGTTTTGTATGCTCTCTCCAGGCTTCCTGAAATATTATGATGAGGAGACATTCTGTGAAGATATTCAGAATTTGAAGACGTGAGCACAGTTCGGAAAAATCTTAGACCAAAGTAAATAAATCCAATTGTACATAATACTAAAATGACACAAGGAAAGAATTCATGTGCACTTAAGTAACCTTTAAAAATAAAGATGATTTCTAGTGGGAGGAAAGCAAAATATGAATTATGAGATTAATGGCTTAGTGCAAAAATGTTTGCTTTTCGTTTCCTCCTCCACCCCTTTGGTCACTTTAAACACACACACACACACACACACACACACACGCACACACAGTTGTCTTTGTTCAAACGTACCCTGTCATATGAGACTTCTCTTTTGAGAATTAAAAGGGAACGTGCTCATTCTTTCCACGTGCTGAACAGATTTTAAAAAGAAGAAGAAACAACTTGAGAGTGAGCAGCTTGGGAATCGTGTTTCAAGAGAATCTGCCTGCGCTTCTATGAAATAAGATGGCAAGAATCAATCCTAAGAGAATATACACGGGCCTGAACTACTAAATTTCATCTCCTGGCAATTCCCTGGCATTTATCGTCTTTTGCCAGCTTCCTCAGTAAGCTTGGGGGAGAAGAGAGAGGAGGATTTTGCTTAAAAAGCCTTCACTTTCTTTCAGTCTGTCTTTTCCCTGTCCACAGAAGGTGGCCCCCTTGTGGTCTTAACAAGGGCTGGACTGGCATTTCATCTCTCCTTTCACCTATGGACAAAGACCTCTAGCTAAGGGGAAAAAAAAAAAAAAAAACAAGGGAGAGAATTAAACAACAGCAGATGGGGTAGAGAGGGAAGATGAGAGGGAAGGGGAGGGGGGATAGTAGGGGATAGGAAAGGTAGCAGAATACAACAGTCATTAATATGGTATTATGTAAAAATGTGGATGTGTAACTGATGTGATTCTGCAACTTGTATTTGGGGTAAAAAATGGGAGTTCATAACCCACTTGAATCAAATGTATGGAAGATGATATGTCATGAGCTTTGTAATGTTTTGAACAACCAATTAAAAAAAAAAGAGTAATATATTTGAAGGCACAAAAAAAAAAAAGACCTCTAGCTTTCCATCTCTCTACCCTTTAATTGCTCTCACTCCTAAAAGAAGTACTTTAAAAAAAAAAAAAAAGAAGTACTTTTAATTCACAAACTCATTCCTCTCTGCAAGTTAATGCTAACCTCAAAGGCAGATATGCAGTCAGCTGGTTTTAAAATTTTTAACCTCACTTCTTATTATTTTTTTAAATTTTCCTTCCCTGGAACTAGTTGTATCGTTTTTCCATGATGTTGTATCAGAGATTAAGAAGGTGTTATCTGTCCATTAACAATTTACTTACTGAACCATGGAAATGGGCTTAGGCACAAGGGTCTATTTCAATGCCATGGCTGGCCCTTAAGTGCGTTCATTTATGCAGCCCAGATCTGCCTTCTTAGCAGCAGTGGGAAAACCAGTCTGAGTCAGCAGGCACCGCAATGGGCTTCTTCTACTCCTGTTCCCTCTCCTTGGAGTCAAAGTAAACATTCAAGTAGTGAGAGTTGGCAGTTTTGCTCATTTTTAAGGAAGTATCTCAGTTGAACTGCTGGTTTCCTCTTTTGAGTCACATTAACATTTCCCCTCCTCTGTCTGCTGTGTCAGTACATCCAGATATCTTCCCCAAAACTGGGAGCAGTAAAGTTTTACATGCTGGCTTCTGAGAGCAGTTTTTTTTTTTTTTTTTTTTTAATTAAGGTGATTAAAAGCTCTGAGACAACAACTTTATAAAGGAAATCAAATTATTCTCTTCTTAGTTGGAGACATAAAACAGAAAGAGAAATGTAAAATATTCCTCTCCCCTGTCCTCTGTAATTAGTGCAATTTTTAGGATAATTAGGGGGGAAATGTATCTTAAAGGTTGAAACTTTCAAATATGAAGGGGAAAAAATCTGAGTAATGGTAAGTCAGTATTTAGTAGCATGGATTTCTACACCTTATGTATTTTTTAATCTCAAAGTTTCCCTCTTCAGAAAAACCTATCAATATGTTTTTCACCATTGGCCACTGGATACTCTACAGTCAGCTATAGTTCCTACACAAAATGCATGTTGCTAATTGAAAAACTGAAGAAATGAAGTGGATATTTAGCAAAACTTGGCTTACTTGTAGCAACTTCTCAAAAATGATTCAGTGCAATTACCATTGAAGGGTATTTTATCACATGAAATAAATTAGGATAATCCTTATAAGAAATCTCATTAATATAATATTTTGGGTATATTTTCACATTTTCTATTCATTTTTTTCTAATTTTAACTTGGCGTGGATTTTCCAAAAATACAATTTCAAAAATCAGACACAGAGCAGCATATATATAAAAGACATTATGGAGCATAAGGATTATTTTTTGGAAAAAGGGATATATCCAATGGCAGAATAGTATTTCAGAAGACATGATCTGATCAAGCATCAATATCTAGGGACATGATGAAATAGGTTCTACCATATTTGATACTCAGAAGGAAACAGAGGGTTTCAATGCTCTCTTTCTCAGTGTATATTATTTCTCTAGTGAATTTTCCCAGAAGAAATTGCTTTGATAAATTCATTGATAATTTGTTTATAAACCTTTGCAGAAATATAATTCTTTATATTGTCAGTCTTTTAAGGTAGAGAAGGTGTGGAAGAGATACTTATTATAATTCAAAACCGTGACTATTGGTTGATTTTTCAGTGACATTTGGGAAGGGAAATGAGTTAATAAAATAGAAGAGTGTCTCAGCCAATTATTGAACTATTTATTTTTCTGTTGTATGGGGTACATTTTAATGAAAATGCTGCTTTTATCATGCCTTGTGATCTTAGGACAAAATGCCAGTGAGTTAATATTGAATCCTAGGATCCTTGTGAAACTCATCTAAGGCAAAATTCCCACTGTTCAAAGAACTAAATTCATCTGGGGAAGACTGTGCTCAGTTTGGACACCACATTTTTAAAGAGTTAACTAAACACAAATAACCAATAAAACAAAATATCTGGTAAGAACTTCAATGAAGAATAAGTGAAAGAACTATGGATGTTTAAATTCATTTGAGGAGGCATTAAGAGCTTCCTTCCTATGTAGAGAGGTCATATTTAGTTGATGACCCCATTCAGAGGGCAATTCCGGAACCCAAAAGGAAGCTGAGAGTATGAAAGAGTTCAGGGTAAGAAGAAGTTTCTATTAATTGAGAGACACTGCAAATGGTTGCCCTTCCTTGCAAAGAAGTGAATGACCTAGGGTGATTCAAAGTTTTTAGAGCATTTCAGACAAGTAATTTCAAGGTGTGTTACTAAAGAAAAAATTTTTTCTAATGGAATTTGTACTATAACATCTTCAAATGTACAGCCTACCCAAATAATTTAGAATCATCTGATTTGCTTGTAGGTAGCAAGTTATCAAAGGAATAAAAAATTATGAAGAAAAATTCAGCTTCATATATCATGGGTGATACTTTTTTAATAAGTAAAAGATAATTATTCTTGAGGTACCTAAAACATAAAATTGACAATCTCAGATGAAGCATAATAGTAGTTTGGCCTAGAAAAATGGATACAAATCAAACTATGGATATTAGATCATTTATACAATTAAGAGAAATGAAAAGGAAACGCTCCATTATTTTTGTTCAGTTCATTCATGGGCCATGCCATATGCAGGTAAACCTATTTTGTGCAAGGATCGGTGCTAGGAACATCACGATGATCCTTCTCTGCCCTTGAAAATCTTATATCACAATTGCAGAACCAGAATTCAAATACACATTATAATTTTAACTCATTACAATTATGGTGAGTGTTATTTCTAGAAATATAGGTACGTAACATGGGAGCCAACCTGGTGTGGTTAATCAAGGAAAGTGTCCTAAAGGAAAAGAGCTCTGAAGAATGATGAGACAGCAGACAGCAAAATTTTAAAGTGTTTGGAGAATGATTGTAGTAGTTCTGTACCAACTGAGTAAAACTGTATACACAAAAAACCTGTGATACCATGTGAGAACACATTATAGATGTATATACCTTCATAATACTCCTATGGTATATGTAATATATATATATTCTACTTTCCAATGAAGAAATGATTTAGCAAAGTGCATACGGTAAAGGTAAAAAATTACATTTCATAAAATGTGAGCTGAAAGCTAGTGAAACAATCTTAAAGATCCCTTCCATCTCTAAAGCTATAATATCTGAGGAGACCAACAAAAGTTTAAATGACTAGGGGAGTTGTGGAAAGCTTCTGGATGTGAATCATTAACACTGAAAATATGAGTAATGAAGTACTGAGACCTCTTTAGATTAATAAATCATCTTTCAATGTTTTTCACTTAATAGGCCTTCCATGAACAATTTGTTGAGCAATCCATTCTTGGTCTAGTACTCTATTAAACAAGCTAACTTTCTGAAAGATAGTGCTTCATTCATTTAGTTAATTTAATATTATTTTCCCCAAACATGATTATTGTAAAATGTGACTAATTTTTCACCATCAGCATTGATATTCCAACCATGAATTGATCAGTGTTTTTCCTGTGACCAAACATCTGCTCCTATCTTCTATACCATTTCCTCTTATCCTATAAAAATGGTAGGCTTTATAATGTTCACTGGTGTTCTCCATATCTCATGTGTTCGTATTTGCATCACACATACCTAATGTGACACTGGCAATCATTTAACAACGTATTCTTTGAACACGTACTGAGTGACTACTGTGCCCAAGTCACATATGAAATTGTTTGCATAGTACTGCTGAGCATTGCCAGAAAGTCACCACCTATGAAATGTCTCCTCTCTTTTGCTAGAAATTCCACCTTTGGTGGAATTACTTTTTATTAAAGTTTATCTTCCTGGGAAACTCTTTGAAGTGGTAATTATTCTAGAGGGAGCCACTGTTTTAGCCCTTAATGAGGCAGTTTAAAGTATTCAATTTTTTATTGTATGTTTTCATCTGATGGAAGAAATCAGAGCAAAATGACATGATGCCTCCAATGAAGATGGATTTCAGAAAAGGGGACAATGACCTCAGCAAGGAAGAACAAATTGCTTGCCTCCTCATTGGCTTAACATCCCCTAGCATTTGAAAGCAACTTGTCATTTGAACAAGTAGGATTCATAGAGCATCATCAGAAAAGCAGTATCATTTTCCTCCATTTCTTCTTTGACCTGATACAGTCCTGGAGAGGGATGCAAAAGGTAATTGTTAGTAAAAATTTCTACACTCTCTTCATGACATTAATACAGCCCTAGTTCAAGGATCAGCGTGTTTCATCCTGTATAATAATCACATTAATTTTATATAAATTTAAGCCCCCTTCCCTTGGCCCTGTTGAGGTTAGCTGCAGGCTAATGCCCTGCAGGGAAAAGAGAGATAGGGGATGGCTGTTCTTTCCTTGCCTATCTGCTTCTATCCTCTTCCCCTACATTTAGCAAGCCCAGCCAGACTGTATATCATTGGGGAAGAGAAGTAGAGGGTGGGAACAAGAAAGTGACAGGAGGCTCTTTAGCAGGGTGACTTCTCAAAGTTGGCAGGTATCTAATTCATTCTTCCCCTCTCTCTCTCTTAAAATTATGGATTCTGAAGATTCAGAAAAGGACACTCAATTATAATTCCCAAGATGCAGGCAATTCCATTTCCCTGTGCTTGCCCCCACATCCCCAGCATATTCTGCTGAGATCCTATCACAGGCCAAGTGACCCTGCTGGATAGAAACTAACCTCACACCATCCCTCACCAGCCTCACAGCATCCTTTTTGGGTTAGTGGCCCACATTTAGTCTGTAAGGAATTGCTTACCACATCCTTGGAATGCTGCCTGTGGTTGTTCAGTTAAGACCTAAATGCCTTCCAACCTCTCAGAGTAGCTCTTCAGAGACCCTCTCACTAGATTCCATTGATAGGGACAGGGAGAGCTGAGGTGCTATTTACTTGGAATTGGCAGGGAAAACGTTTGTGAGAAATGATCTATTATAAGGATCTATTATAGCATCTCTGGGAAGAGTGAACTATTAGGCTCAGACTGTGGGTAGAAAGAAGGGAAGAACAGGCAGTCAGATCCCATCCAAAATTGTCCCTTAAGGCACTGCCTTCTCTGCAGACCCCTGGCGTTGAGCTCCTACCCTACCACTGCTGCCCTGGTATTTATTGGTAATGCAGCTCCTTCCAAATGACTCTATGTTCACTGCTGTACCAGGAAACTGGGTATTGCTGTTGCTCCCCACCACCATCCACACAGTTCCAAACAAAAAGCTCTAACACTAATTTGACACATAACAGTAAAATTGGAATAATGCTTATTTCCTCCCAAAGTAACAGTTTGTGAGGGATAATTTTATTTGGATGCATAATGCATTGTTTTGAAAAATATAATCATATTGCATTAGTTACAAACTGTTCTATATAATGGAGTCTTTTTAACCCAAGGATGGTTGAGGTTAAACTTCTCAGTAAAGGTTTTTATCAGTTGGACTAAATTCAGCAACAAGTGACAGAAACCCAAGTCAATGCCTCTTGATAAAGATGGTGGTCTGTCTCCCCTGGTGAACATAACCTGGAGATGAGCAGTTCAGGGCTGTTGTACTGGCTCTTGATCACCAAGTCTCCTTTTGTGTCAAAACTTTACCGTGCTTAGTATGCTATCTCATGGAATTATATGGCTGCCTAAGTTCCAGCCATCAGTCTGCATTCTGTCCAAAATCATGGAAAAAGGAAAAGAAAAAAGAAACAGGAAGTACATCAGCTGGCTTTGAAGAAGGTTTTCTAGAAGTCTCCACAGGACGTGTCTGTTAACTTCTCAGGCAGAACTCAGTCATGTGACCACACTTTGCTACAATGCTGTCTTTATTCAAAGCAGCTAAAATTAAGGGCTCTGACATCAAAAACTATTGGACTAAACAATATGATATCTCTATCATTAGGTTGTTTATTTTATTTTATTTTATTGACTTTGTTGAAGGTAGGTACCCTTTTGTGGAGGTTAAGATTATACTCTTTCCCCTGTCTAAATGATGGAGTTGCTACATATTCTTCACCATGTTTCTATGTTGATGGGCTCTCTCCTCTGTACCCTTTATTTAAACCCTTGGCTTATTGAATAAATTTCTGGGGGTCAGAGCTATAACTTTTTCATTTAATCACCCAGAGCCTCCTTCAATTACTTATCATATATAGTTCTCAATATGGGTATTTTGGGTGATTGGTTGTGTATTTTAAATTTAGATTTTAAAATATAAGAATACATAAATAGAGTAATTTAATAGCACTAACAATGGAAAGATATTCAGCTAATCAGTGCATCCCATAATTTATTGTCTTTGGGCACCATAATTAGCTTATTAAGAGTGTGAAGTGTGTCTCCTATAATGGGAGTAAGGAGAGGCATCATCTCTGGATGGGTTTCAGAAAACAGGAAGTATCTATAAGAGACATGACATTTTTGTGGTAAAAAGGAAAAAGGCACTGGAGTCAGCTGTCTGGCTTCAAATCCCAGCTCTGCCACTTACTACCTTTCCCCCTTCCATACTAAAGGATGCCACTATAAAGTTTTTAGGCATCTGTATTTAAACATCGGTGCAGTTGTAGACACAAATAAATTTCTTCAAAGTGTAAGGTTAGATGATTAGACACTGCAGGGGCTTTGCTATTATCTAGCCAAAATCCTGGTCTTCATTTTGTAGCCTATCAGCATGCTCATTCATTCCTAACTAGGAAAAAGAGTTGTTTTCTAGAGTGGTCAGTAGTCCCAGTGCAATTTAAAAAATTGAGCCTTTTCCACCCCACCAAGGCTTGTTAGTCAGGATTCAACTGATTTAGTCATTCTCATTAATCTAAGCCATGTTAGATCAGTGTTAAAGTCTGTTCAGGCTCCTATCAACAAAATACCATAAACTGGGTGGCTCATAATCAAACAACAGCAATAAAAAATGTATGTCTCACAATTTTAAAAGCTGACTCCAAGATCTGGGTGTCAGAAGATGCAGGGTCTTAGGAGGCCTGCTTTCTGGTTCATTAGTCTGCCCCCTTGCTGTGCCCTCACCTATGGTGGAAAGCATCTCTCTGGGACCTTGGTAATGAGAGCTCTATTCCCATTAAGGAAGACAGAGCTCTCATGACCTAATCACCTCCCAGAGACTCCCCACCTCCTAATGCCATTTCCTTGGGGGTGTGGTTCAACTCATGAATTTTGGAGAGACAGAAACGTTAGACCAGAGTAAAAAAGTGGTGCACATTTGGGGAAGAGAGTAACTCAGAGCTTCCTCTTTCAATATTTCATGAGAACTTTTGTTTCAGTTCTAAAAAAGTGTAGATTGGTGGCCTCTCTGCTGGCACCAAAGAAAATCAGAAGCGAATTTGAACTAGATAATAAAAAAGAGTGCAGTCTTGCCTTATGATCTTTCCTTGTCCTGAGCTTCTCCCATCCTGCGGTAAAGTCACATCACTCTGGAAACTTTGTCATGGGCCCTCAGTTGGACTTCGTGGCTACATCAACAGACAGTGGCATCAGGAAGATATTGCCCTGGAACTTTAATTACCAGTCCATGGAGGGAGAACTGAGAGTCTCAGTTGCACAGCTACGAAATGGACCACTAAAAACAAACTAGGCAAGAGATGTCAAATGAATTTGGTTTTCCCTTTGTATTAATAAAATGCCTTCCAAAAAAAAAAAAAACAGAATTATTAGGATCTCAAGGCACTTCTGGTCAAACCTGAGACAGAAATATTCATAGTTGACATTTTGTAGTTATTTTTCCCAAGGAGAAATAAATCAGTTGTTATAAGAGATAGGAACATGAGAAGCTTATTTATTGCCCTGCAAAAGAGTTTCCCTTTCTAGCCAAGACACAAAATGTCTGTTTCCAACTCTGTAAAATGTATGAAACACTTGCCACAATTATGTCCAAATGAGAAGATGGTAGAAGAGGAAGGCCTTTCTATCCAGGTGAGCAGAAGAAAGATTGTTATGAGTTTAAAGAGCATTTATGATGTCACTAAGCCTGAGAAAATATAATATGATCAGAAGATATATCGCATATCAAGATTTGGAGTTTAGGATCTAATGTAACAATTCATTGTGACTGTATGCTAAAAATATAAAATAATTGATCAAAAAATATAATTTTAAATTCAGAAATTAAAGTCACATGCAAAAAGATACAATTTTTTAAAATATTTATTTTTTAATCCTAGGTGGACACAATATTTTATTTTTATGTGGTGCTGAGAATCAAACCCAGTGCTCTATCTTTGAGCCACAACCCCAGCTCAAAAGATACAAATTTTGACAGATCTTGAACATTTGTTTGAAAACTATACTTATTTAGAATTGAATTTCCACCCAAAGGGACTTCAAAAGTTCAGTCAAAAGTAATATTTTAACTGTTTATTCAACAATAGCCATGTGACTAAATGTTTATACATTCCAAATTAGTGGCCTGAATTGGTGAAGTTTGTAAATTTTTCTAAGTTTAAAATTAGTTGTTAGAAAACAAAACACAATATCCAGGGGGACTGATGTAAATTTCTTTCAGAAAGTCCATCAAAGTATAAAATCATATTAAAATCTAGCTATTTTTGAGATCCTTTAGAACTCATCAGAGACTAATTTTTCATAAGGGAGAGAGAAGTACATTTTTTATTTATAGGACAGTTTTTCAAGGAAAAATTCAGTGAAAGAAACCATCTGAGGTTTTTAAAACTCAAAAATCATAGACTTTTAATCTAAAGCACATTTGATTAGCTCACGCACGTTCCTTTTTTTTTTATGTTTGCTTTGGTAGATGCAAAGATGATAGTCTATTGCAATTTGTTGAAACCTTTAGATCTGTAAAGGTCATATTGAGTTTAGTCAGATTCAGCAATATGTAAACCAGGCACCAAAGACACTTAGTTCAGCAATCACTCTACTCATTATAGCTCAGAAAACAGTTGTCCTTGCCTTGACAGGTGGAACTGCTTACACAGGTAATTTGTTTTGTTTTTATCAGAAAAATAGTAATAAACTGTGTGTGTGCATGTGTGCATATGCCTGACTGGTATGTGTGTGTGTATGTGTGTGTGTGTGAATTAATTAAGAAAATTAAGAATAAAAAGAGTATCTATTATCCCCAGCTAAGGCACAGATGAACATTAAAAAATAGAATAAAGAAATTAGTGGACAGGAAAAAAAGAGAGAGAAAAAGCATAACAGCTATCCAGAAATTGTATCACTGTATTTCCACAATTTGATGCCAAAACTTATGGCCAAAGGAGACAGACTAGTAGAACAAGGGAGCCATGTGTTTATGCAGCACCTTTTTCTGAGTACCTCTTGATGCACTGTCACTACATGGTCATTCCTTGAGCTGCAGTCTAAATAGCATGGAGTCACAACTGTTATATCAAGCTCCGCTAACTCAGGAATGGACATTCACTGAGCATTTTCTGTGCCTCTGGAAACCAGTAAAGTTTGCATTCATTCCCTATAATGGCCACATCTCCCCTAAACACACACACACACACACACACACACACAGTCACTCACACATCTTTATTGAAAATCAGCAGTTCAACTCAAGGGCAAATTACTCATGTGGCTTGAAGCAGAGGAGGAGAGAAGCAGAGAAAAATGTCTGAAAGTTCATCTTTAGGCAGAAGAAGGAAAAGTTGCATGCCAGATGACCCCTTTTTTCTTCCTTTTTTTTTTCTTCCTCTGTATTTGCATGTTGCCTGGAAAGTTCAGGGATCATCGCTAAAGTATTGTTTCAGACCAGAGATTATATTCTTCTTAATAATGTAAAACAAAAACATAGGAAGAGGAATGGGAGTAGCAACAGATAGATAATTTTATAGAGAAAACCAAAAATAGAGAAGGTTGAATTGGTTTACTCATAAATGTTCAGAAGTTCTGAGAATAGGGAGCTACAAAACCCCAGCCCTCATCCTAAGACTATATCACGAGGTTTTTCTCTTTTAAGAGAATAGAAACTCAAACTGTTTTTCAGAAACCATTGTAGCTCAGTCACTTAAAAAAAAAACACTGAATTAGACCATTTTGCCTAAGAAATTTGTTATTTAATGGGCTCTCTGCTCTTATTTCCAGGGAATAACATCAATTGTTTTTACACATTTAATGTTACAATAAATATGTAGCATAGTCATGGCCAATATTATTTTTGCTGTAGGAAAAAAGCACCCATAAAGTAAACGTGACCAATATCCCAGACCAAAAAAAAAAAAAAGTTAGAGAAAACATTTTTTTTATTTATTCATTTACGGATTCACCCACCCCTTCAAAAATAAGCACTGGGAATTAGATTTCATGACATAAAATAAAGGAGTAAACAAAAGACAGACTATTGAAACATGATTATTATATTAGAAAATCTGAAATGGATGATCACTCTTCCTAAATCCCCAGAAATCTGGAGAATACTGCATAACTTCTATCCAAATTAACTTCCCTGGAGAGAAAAGAAATGTACATTCTCCATAAGAAGATACTCCACTCTTAATACGGTCAGGACAAAACGGTATTGGTGCCAGCCTCCAAGTGTGCTTCTCACATTTTGGAGGTTTTTACACATGGGTTTGAAAAATACTTCAATCCTATATAGGAAGTGGTCAATAAACCTGGTTAAATGAACATGTCACTTAATCTTGGGGTGGTCAAGAGGCTTCATTCCATGTCCAGCTTTGAAAGTTGCTATGGAAGTTTCTGGAATGACCCTGTTAGAGGCCAAATTGCATGTAAGTGAAAATTTCTCTGACAGTCAAAGTTTTATATTCAAACTCTAGAATTAATGATAGAGATCTAAGAACCGAAGCCTCTGCTACCTAAATTGTCGCACAGAATTAGTGACAACCTAAATCCCTTTGATTGTTTTGTTCCAACTCTTCAGTTAAAATCCCATTGGGATAACATATTGAGTCCTGCAAGCTTTATTTCTCACCACTTTTCCATATGAATGAAGCATTTTAAACACTTCAAACTTCTTGCACATCCCAGGAAGCAATTTGGTTTCTCATGCTGCTGGTTTTGCATGTCACTGTCTCCTCTGGTACAACTTCCAAGAAAAAGTTAGTCAGTAGTTAGGACTCAGTTTGCCATCAACTTCTCTTAAAAGCCCCTTGACCCCCCCTCACTTCCTCCTCTCTACTCCTGTAATACTATGATTCTTCATTTGTTTGCTTTTCCACTTGGTTTCTCCTGTATAGAACTGAAGACTCCTAAAAAGAAAAGGTTTTGATATTCTTCCCTGCCTCTCTCTACAGACCTGGTGAGCAGGATTGCAATAAATTCTGATTAAGGGAAAGCTTGGATTTAAAGATGAATGAGAAGCAGCATTACCATGTAAAATGAGCATCTACTTTGCCTCTACCTTTCTCTTTCCTCTCTAGAGAAAAAGACCTGGATACCCACCAGAACTGCAATATAACAGCTATATTCCAGTGACTTGGGAGGACCTCTCTGTATCACTAGGTTGGCCCATAGTCAGTTCCTTATCCCAAAGAACAGCCACAGAGGTGTGTAAACAGAGGATGGGACAATTACTCCTTCCTGATTCCTGTTATCAGAACCTCAGAATCATCTCTTGTGCTATCATTTCTTTTATATGCCACAGTTTCCCACTGGGACATGAGGTCTCAAGGCTGACCCATGTGACCTGGGCCTGAACAACCATTTACTGCTTCCACCACTTATGTTCTATCTCCTCCTAATTTCTGCTTTTCCTCAACTGTCTAGGCATCAACTGTCTATGGACTCTCTTGACAGCTCCTGCCTTATAACACACATTAATTACCCAGCCCAATCCTGACTCCATTTCCCTGCATAGACTAGGATCTGAACTCTCACTTATGTTCTTTTATTGGCATTGACAATTCACAGCAACCTACAATCCAGAACAGAAATCTGCCCTGCTCTTTCCCTCTGCTGACTTAATTTCTAGCAAACTCTCCTGTTTCTGTGCTTAAGAAACATCACTCTTCCCTCACTGTTAGTATCCTAGGGAAAGCCACCAGCACATCTTTCCCCACTGGGCAGGCAGCACCCCATTGTACTAGGAATGAGCCTCTTTAATTTTTTTAATTGATTAAAAAAAATGACAACGGAATGCATTACATTCTTATTACACATATATACCATAGTTTTTCATATCTCTGTTTGTATATAAAGTAAGACTCTCCTACTGACCACCTCCTGATAGCTTTGTGCACTCTTGTAACACAGTGTAATAACCTCTAACGGTCTTCTCGTGATCTTATATAATCTGTCCTTGAGCTATCAGCACCCCCCTGCTTCCTAATCTTGACCATTCATTTGGCTCCAGCCAAATAAGTCAAGTTACTCCTGACCTCAGAGAATTAACATTTTCTATGGCTTCCATTCAGACTACCCTTGCTTCAGAAATGGACACCTTCCTCACTCTCTTTAGGTCTTCTGTCAAATGTCACCTGAGTTCTCAGCAACTGCACTGATTGCCTTATCCAAACATCCGGCCTCTCCCTTTCTCCATACCTTGCTTAACTATTTTTATATTATTTATATTTATTTTTATATAACATTAATATCTAACATTAGATTATATATTTGTTCATTTTCATTCTTCTCCAGCATAAGCAGCTGATTCATAAGAGAAAGACTATTTCTCTGTCCCCAAATGAGTGATTTTGCTCCCTCAGGTATTAAGAATTCAGACTGTGTGCAAAGATAGTCAAGCAAAGAAGTCTTGCCAATTCTGAAAGATGGTTCAGGGAAGCTGAGAGAGCACATAGATAGCTCTAGCCCTTAGGTCCAGGTTTCATAGAGTCTTCTTTGAGGAAGACAAGTGAGTATAGGTTATTACAGATTGCCTAATGTGAGAAATACACAAATGGGGAAAAGCCAGTTCCTGAAAGAGACCCTTGTTCTTTCACAATAAAAACATCAAGGGGTTTCACAACTAACCTCAAAATGCTTTGATTGACTTATGAATAAAATACTTTAAATTTTTCATTACTTTTTTTTAATGCTTTTTACCCCCATAAAAAGCTTTTAAAGAGAAAACAAGTTTTTTAAATATGTTAACGTTATTATCTCTTGAATAGAAATTAACTTAATGCACTTAAATCCCTTAAAAATTTTGAAACATCATACAAAGTTATGTTTGGTGAGGGGAGGGGGTTGGACAACTGAAAATAGAATAATCCAGAATATTACATAATATTCTAATGGAAACCCTCAGGTCTTTGCTTTTCCCAGCCAGTGTTTCTAAGGTATTCTCTCTCAAACGTGTAATCCTATGACCACTGAGCATCCTGAGACTTTTCAGAGAGTCCATAAGGTTGCCATGGTATTTTCATGATATCACCAAAGTCTTGTGTACAATTTTCATAATTTTTCTCACAAGCATACACTGGTGTTCACCAGAGGCTACCTGGTTTGTGGTAGTACAATAGATTAAATGTAGAAGCAGATATAAAATTATAGCTAACTTCTACTTAGCCAAATGTTAGATATATTTGCAAATATGAAAAATAAGATCACTCTTCTCACGGAATAATTTTATCTTGGAAAATGTAGTTTGGGTGGAGTTTGTGTAGTGTGCACACTAGGAATTGAACCCAGAATCTCACATATGCTCAGCATGTGCTCTACCACTGGGTTTTACCCCTAGCCCCAGAAAATGTTGTTGCATTGTAAAAAAAAATGTTAATTTATATAACATAATAAATATATTATTGTCATTTTAAAATGCACTAATAACTAATAAATTTTTTCATATTTAATAAATTCTGAATTTTGATTTCTAATAAAATAAATATTTATAGATATTCTTCACATAAGCAAACATTATTTTGAGTGCTGAATAACTTTTATAAGCAGAAGGAAGCCCACAAAGTTTAAGAACTACTGTTCTAAGACATTAAGCTGTAACAGTTACACTTCCAAATGAATATTTTATAATAAATGTTAAGACAATGAAGACATAGTGGGACTTTGATCATTTTAATTATCTATATTTCTCTGGACCCCAAGATAACCATGATTCATTTTTGTGTCCATTACTTCTTCCTCTTTCCATAAAGGTTTATAGTATGATATCAGACACTTATTCCAATTTATCTGTACATACAGTTAAATAAAGCCTTGCAATCATGAAACCACGGAAACCTATGGAAAGTTTTATGGTCTAGCGTTGTGGCCATGAGCACAGGTTCCTGAACTGAATTGCCTGGATTTATTCAACCCTTTGATTTCTTTAAAGTATGGATTATATTACTAGTTCAATCAAAGTCTGGTAATACGATTAAATAACTTCATACTTACAAAGAATCCAGAATAGCACTAGACACATTTAACAAATGTTAGTTACTCTTATAGCTAATTTAGTAACATTAGCTATCATTATATTCATTACTGAGAATAGTATCAAAATAATACTGGGAATTCTGGAGGGAAAGGACTGTTAAAACCTTAGGAAGTATTGAGAAATAAAAGGAATTAGAAATTGAATGGTAAATTAAATCTTAAAATGAGTCAGTTTCCTTTTCTGAGAAATCACTTATGTTTTCATCCAAGAATGAATTTCCCCTTCTGGTACACTAACTAGTAAGCATATAATAAGGCTTCATTATGCAGTTTAAATATATGCCCCAACAAAGAAAACAAAGACTACACCTTATGAAGGTTAGTAATTATAGAAAAGGCAATCTGTTAGCTCCCAAGTATATCATCTCCTAATGACATTGTTTCCCAAGCCAGGACACCATATTTAAACTGATCTTGCTGGAGGACAATAGTCCTGACATAGCATCCTGAGAATCAATGAAAACCAGCCTTACAAAAGACAGTCTGTTGAGACCTCCAGTTCTCATTGTTTGTACTACGGAAAGGACAACAGTAGGGATCATTTTAAATAGAATATCCTAGATTGTATAAAATGTTCTTATATCTGTACTGTGACTACAACTAGTAAAAAAATGATAGTTTTTGCAATTTTTTTTTCAACATGGAAAACTGAACCCAGGGCCATGCTAGACCAGCACTCTACCACTGAGCTATATCCCCAGCCCAAGTGATTTTTTTTTAATCCTAAATCAGTTTATGCCGAAATTTATATTGAATATCTATTTATATTAAAATTAGAGTCACTAAATACATTTTTCAGATTATCAGAATTTGGTCCAATATAAGGATAAACTTTCAAATATCGGATTTGCCTAATCATGTTTAAGGTAGTGAGTGCCCCACCATTGGCTGCATAAAACAAAAGTCTACATATCTTCATTAGAAAGAAATTTAAAATCCCACAGATCCATTTAATTCTGCTCTTTACTCCTTGCAGTAATGTGCAGGAAACAAGCCCACTGTCTTTCATTTGCCCGTGATAGAAATAAACCATTCTACACAGCTCCCCATTTCATATTCTGGACAACTCTCATTCAATTATTCAACAAATATTTATGGGCCAGACATTCTTCCAGGAACTTAAAGTATGGCAAGGAACAAGACATTTAAAATCTTTGACTTCACATGTCACATTATTTTGGACAAATGCAAATTAAAAATAATAAGTGAATAAATAGATTGACAGAAAGCATTATGTGCTGTGGAGGAAAAGCAGGAGAGAGAAGGAATTTTAGAATGGAGACAAGTTGTTAGTGAGAGGGGAGGATATTCTCAGAGAAAATAGAAGAGACAGGAGTGAGAATTTTAGAAAGATTTATACTTGTCTATTGATTGAGATTTGCCACCTGGAATCACACCAAACAAATTTATTTATAATCAGGTATTTTTAAAGTCTTTTATCTTCTAGACTAAATAGCTTCCATTCTTTAACCATTTATTATGTGCTCTAATT
This sequence comes from Marmota flaviventris, assembly GCF_047511675.1. Lineage (NCBI taxonomy): Eukaryota > Metazoa > Chordata > Mammalia > Rodentia > Sciuridae > Marmota > Marmota flaviventris. Next base: position 31,986,122 of record NC_092511.1, on the reverse strand, counting down.
TTGACTTCTTCTATGTCTCAGGTTTCTTTTCCTTGGTGGTACCCAGCCAGGAGTATTATAGTGTGAAATACAAAGTAGAATGGAAAATTTTCCCACCACCCTCATTCTGTGTTCTATCTTCTGATGTGATCAGCCCATCCTTCAGACTTTCTTTCTGACAGTCATATCTGAGTTGTGAGTCTTCTCTACACAATTATCTTAGCTTTATGATGTTACGACTCACCTTAAATTTGGTGAGCTCTAGGCTGCCTTCTAACATAAGCTCCATGGCAGCAGGCATTCTGAATATTTCATTTCATTGCTGTTCTTGACACATAGGAGGTGCTCATAGTAGGTTGAGTTAGATGAGTTAGTATCCCTCACAAACCTAGTAGTTTATTAATTTAGTCTCCTCTGATTCTACATGAAAATTCCAAGAGGCCAGAAAATTTTACTATGTTAATAGTTACATTGGCAGTATTGAGAACAGTCATTGTCCATATTAGGCATTAAAAGAACCTTTGTTGGAGGATTATACTATATCAAACAGTCAAGTCTCATATTCAAATAGAAATTATGTAATTAGCAAAAAAATTATAAAACTCAGTCGTGTTAATATATTACTTTATATTTCATAAACTGTGTTCTCACACAGTCTCTCCAACTCCATGGGGTAGATAGGATGGAATGCCTTATTTCCATTTTATTAAAAGAGCAATTTTATGAAACTCCCAGAGATTAAAGGAGTAGTTTGAGTGACAGATGTCATCAGGCTTGGATCCACATCTTCCATTCAAGCTCTTTCTTTCTGTCCACATTGACTGCAGGGTTCTTTGGTGAAATGGACATTTACTTGCCATCTGAAGTCAGCAGTTCCCCTTTGTCAGCTCTTGATCTTCCCTTCTCCTTCAACGGGGCTTCCATTCTCCATGTTTACAATCCCCCTGGTTCAGACACAGGTCAAGTCTGTTCACGGTGAATCATGATCCATGCCTCTCTCCAGCAGGAAGAGTTCTCTATCCGAATAGGCTTGATGCTCAGCCTTTTTCACTTTTTAGCTAATGTATTACAGCTAGATGAACATTGTTTAAATTTCTTATTTTATAAAATTTTCTAACGTGCAGAAACATATGTACTAAAGTATTAAAAAGTTTTGATTAAAAAATGGACCTCACTCTATCTTGCCAAAGTTACTTGATACATTTTTATTTGTAATTTCAAAAAAAAAATTGTTTCGATTTATTGCAATGGCAGTAATCATTTCAGATTTCCTGTCAACTTTATCACCTTGGGGTGTATGAATAGGGTATTTCCAGACGGATCCCTGAGGTCAGTAACTTCTTATTTTAATGAAGGGAGTGCTTCCTCTGTATGACTGATGGAAAGACATTATTTTTAGGCAGCAAAAGCAATTCAGTGTGTTTAGTTTACGATTTATTACTGTCTCAGTATACAGGGCAGGCGGGGAGTCGCATCTCCCTAATTCACAGGGGCTGAAATTGTGCTAGTGTCATGAGAGTTTAGACATTGATGGATAAGGTAATCTATTCCAACAGAAATGTGGTGACAGAGAATTAAGTAAGATAGTCTCTGTGTGGTCGAGGCTTGTCAGATTGGACTTCCAAGGTGGAAAAGATGTGAATGAGACATGTGTGTGGAATGCAGTGGCCAAGAAGGCAAAGAATGGACACTGGGAATACAAAATCCTGGGTCTTAGTACCTGATTAGAAGCTTATGGACTTTTCCCTCTTCTCTAAAATAAAGTTATTAATACTTATTTCAAAGGATGATTCTAAAGATTAAACAGCATAATATGTATAGAGTCTCTGAAAAACATTAGCAGTGACAGAGGTTTCTTTTTAAGAAGCTAAGCCTTTAGTGTAGAGCTTCCAACAGCTTATCACAGCATAAAATCAGAAACTTTACAGGTGATAAACACCAAATCTACACATCACAGTTTAAAAGAGCTGCAGAACTCGTACTAAGAGCAAAACCATTTATCAATTTTTATAATCTGCAGCATGATAGTTAAGAGAATAAACAGTAATATGTGTTACACATAAATACCAAGTGTAGGGATTTTCTTTCATTCCAAATTGAAAATTGATTTATTTTTGCAATTAAAAAGAAAATTACTCTAGTTTAAAGTAAAAAAAAAAATGACTCCAATGCCATCATTTAAAAGCTGATAAACATAGCTGACATTTGTAAAGAGAGTCTTTTAGAATTTTTTCCATGCCCATAGTAATATATATATTACTACATATATGATCATTTTAACTAATACAGGACCCAAACATATATAATGTTCTGTAATTTGTTTCTAACACATGTTCCTGTCTAAATAGATCTATATTGATCTGTGTATAATTTTGCTCATTTCAGTATACATCCATCATCTCATACTAACTGCTACCCATTGTTATCAGAATGCATTAGCATATTGTCAGACATTCAGACTGCATTAATTCTGTGTCATTACAACCAACAGTAGTTTAAAAACTTCTGTGCATTCATATTTGTACATACTCTTCCATTATTTTGTTAGAAGTTCCCTTAAGTAAAATTAATCTAAGGGTATGCACATTAAAAATATAAAATTTTCCAAATTGACCTCCAGAAAAAGATCGTTATTTAAACACAATGGAAGATGTTTAAGTCTCTATGAAGTTTGGAGCTTTAATTGAAGAACACTGATTGTTAATGTTGTTTTCCAAAGAGAAAAATGAAACATTTAAAAAGATGCATTAAAAATTTTCAATAAAAGAAAATAAGGAAGCCACATGCATAAGGAGGATTCGGTGAAAATATTAAAACACTGTTCAAGTTGAACTTCAGGATAACCAAATAGTTAATGAGAGAAAGTAATTTTAGGAATCCCAACTAACAAGTGAAAGTAGTAATAGTTTTAGAATATTAACATTTTGAAATTTCAACAAAATGACAGAGCTAGGCAAAATTTATCAATAGCTGATGAAAACATTCAGTGGGAAATTTTATAAATGAATTGAGCTGTCAATGACTGAACCCACTGACAATTTTAACAACATTGAAAAGAGGGCAGCCAGAACTTATTTACTTACTTTATATGAAAAAAACAGAAGATATATACCCACTATGACACTGTTGTGGCAGATAATCATCAAAGTTTATAGGAAAGACAGGAGACAGAAAAATCCATTAAAAGATTCCAAAGGACTATAATTGGCTAACTCCAAAATGTATAAAGCTTAGCAGGAAAAAAAAAAGTTTCTTTTCTTCAGACAATGAATTGCAAGGAAAAAAAAAGAGAAAGAAAGACAAGAAATTTATAAACATTATATGTATGTATAAAAATACACTTCAAACATATTTAGTATGTAAACTTATTTGGATTTCTCATAAACTGTAGACATAATGAGTTGATCAGGGATCTTAAGGAATTATTCTTAATTTCTGAGGGTGAAAGTACTACTACAGTTATGACACAACATCTTTTTTGTTTAGTTATTTTTGTGGGGGTGGTACTGAGGAATGAACTTTATCACTAAGCTACATCCAGACCTAGTTTTTAAAATTTTGAGACAAGGTCTCCCTAAGTTGCTTAAGGCCTCGATAAATTGCTGAAGCTTGCCTTCAACTTGCAATCCTTTTATCTCATCCTCCGAGTGGATGGGATTATAAGTAGTCTTCTTTTAGAAGTATACACTGGTATTTGTACTGATAAATTTATATGATATCTATCTAAATAAGATTTCCAATAATTAAGTGTGAAGGGTGGCAGGGAGATTCACATACAACAAAACTGACCATCAGTTGACAGCTAGTGAAGCTGAAGGTAGGTGTAGGGTGTTGGTTCTACTATTCCCCCTATGTTCTGTATGCTGGAAATGTACACTAGAAAACACTGGAAAACAACTAAAGATTGTTTATTAAAAACTTAAAAATTTATACACATGAAATACACAAACACATAAAAGAAAAGCCACTTTTAATTCATAGGAATTTAAAAGTAGAGCATTGCGATATTCTAAGAATTCTTTCTGTTTTAGGTACTTCCTTAAGCCTAATGAGCAGTCCTAAGAGTCATGTGAAAAGACATGAAAACTATTCATCATCCAAACATCCAAACATTATTGTTTAGAAAGAAACTATTTCAATGGGGCAAAAAGAGTATATTTTCATAAAAGGCGATAATAGTATATAATACCACACAAATAAATAAAAACACGAAACTACCACCTAATTTTGAATAAGTAAATGGTACTAGAGTTAGTTTTATCTCAAAGTCATATTTCTGGAGAAAGTGAATGACTATACTTCACACACTCAGAAATGCAGGCTAATGCCAATAATTTCATAGCACCTTGTTTATAAGCTACAATGTAATCAAATAGTACAGAGAAAGATTGGAAACCCAAAGAGTAGGAACTGAGACTTTTATATCATAATACCCCATGTTTTAAAAGGGGAAAGAGAACAAAATCATTTCCAGTCTCCCATTTTATAGATATTCAACCTGAGATCTAGGAAGCTGAAGTGATTTGCTTAAAGTTATAGTAATCTTAATCATGAATGAATACAGCTTACCTATGCACAATTTTATGGTCACACATGGAAAAGTTCTTTATTCCAATTTTATTATCAAAAGTCATTTTGTGGAGGTTACAAAGATGATAACCACAAAATTTAGTATCACTAATATACTTAAAAGTGATGGAGAAGTGTAACAGGAAACCACCATTGTTTTCTTTGGGGAAAGGAGAAATTAATTGGGAGTTAATTAAAGTGGATAGCATTCTAAAGAGAATAATGAGATAGACACTATGAAGTTATTTATGGGAATGTCAAATGGAAAGACATAGTGTATGACCTTTAATTAAGGGGAAAAATGTCTCTAAAAAGAACAAAAAAGCAGTAAATCATTATTCTGCAGAAGAAACAAAAGGAGACAACAGCAGCCCTAGTGCTTTTGAGAGAAAGATAATTAGAGAAGTGAATGAAGTGGTTTAGACTTTTGTCTTCTCCCCATCTATCTTAATAGCAGTTAATGGCACACCCCCCCCCCCATCAGAAGCCCTTTGGTCAGGACAATGCTGCCAAGTGTACCATAGGGTAGCACTCTATAGGGCAAACCCTTCTTGGTGTCAGTCCATTAGTAATAGGACTGGGTTTGTAACTCTCTCAGCTCCATGTGCAAAAGATTAGCATTTCTAAAACCGACAGCTGGGATTGATAGTGGAGTCTTTGGCTAGGCAGAAATTGAAGATGAACAACTCTCTTGGGGATCAGGTAGATACCCTAAGGAGCCGGATAAGCACTGTGCTCTAATCAACTTAGCCTCCAGCCAGCCTTGGGGTTTGCTGCAGTCCTGTCTCCGCAGAGGCTTTAATTAACTGCCCTCCTGATGTGCACCAGGTGGGATTTCACTCTTAGATTAATTCACCTTTAAAAACTCTTTAAGTAGCTTCTCTTCTATTCTCTGCACATTTTGTTTTTAGGTCACCAGTTCCTATAAGATATATGATTAACTAATTTCAATATTTATTCCCTATTATATTTAATGCTCTCTTAGGCATTTATGAATCAATGATGCCAATAGTCATGTATAGATTTTGGGGTACATCCTACATGTAAATGAAGAAGTTAAGCAGCCTCTACTGGAAATATACAGTCTAAGTCATGATTGTGAGCATCTGTGCCCTTTAGGGGAAGAAAAGAGGACACATTCAACCAACTAACATGAATTATTAGGTATTATTATATGCACTGCCTGGGCCTGGGTGCTGTGGAATGCAAGGCAGGATCATATTTCCAGTCATTGCAGAGCACTTATATGATTCTCACAATAATATTGAAAGAAGCAGAAAAAGTTATCAGCATCCTCCATTTGCAAGGGAAATATGGTTTAGAGCAGTCAAAGGTTTATCAGCAATCAGTTAATAGGAGGACCAGAACTTCACCTTTCCACTCTTCAGGTGAGTGTCAGGTAGCTGGCCATCCTATCAACTGTCAAAGCTGTGGAGAGGCTTCATCCCATGTTATTTTCCAGTGACAGCCTCCAGCAGAGCGCTGGAAGAGCTCCTTTCCTACATTAGTTTCCTGAAGGGCTATCAGTCGAGAAGATTTTTAGTCAGTTTTAATAATTGGAAGATCCCCATTCTGGCAACTGATTCATTCTTCTTTATTGTTAAATTTGAACAATTCAAATTAATTCAAAAATTCCCCTCAGAACCTGCTCTTTCAACAACAGACTACATTTATAACTCTGGAAGAGTTAAAAACTTGGAGTTATCAATTCCTTTAGTGAAATTTCTCCTTTCTCTGAGGCCATTTGGTGCTATATAGCAAAATATCTAAGTATGGGTAATTTATGAAGAACAGACGTTTAGTTTTTCAGTTCTGGAGGCTAGGAAGTCCAAGATCAAGGTGCCAGCATCTGGTGAGGAACTTTTTATTGTACCCTTCTGTAGCAAAGGGTAGAAAGTAGAATGATAAAAATGGAGAATGTTGTGTCCTCACATGGCAGAAAGGCAAAAGAGACCAAATCCATTCCCCTAAGCACTTTTATGGTGGCAACAATCTATCTGTAAGGGCAGAGTCCTCATGTCCTAAACACCTACCTTCCAACACTATTGCATTGGGGATTAAGTTTCCAACATCTGAATTTGGGGTATATATTCAGATCACGACTCCACTTTTATAACAAATATGCTAGAGCACAGTATTCTAAAATATAATTAATTAATATGTACATATTAATATAGATTTAAAAATTCTATATAATGTTCCAACCATAATATAAAAGATATAAATTATGATAAATTAGTATATTTTTCAATGAATAAGCATAATCTTACCAGAAGGTAAGTGGTAATATTCAGGTGCTTTCCTCATTATGTACAACTACCCCAAAGGCAACAGCTTTGAACAGTAACAGGCAATATTGCCAGTAGTGAAGTAATTTTCTGAAATGGTGACCAGTTCTTGTTAAATTCTAAATAAAGCAAAGTACAACCTTTCTTCAATATACATAATACTATAAAATTCAGTGTAAATTAAAACATGTGAAAACTGCTTGTTTTTTTAAACAAAAATGACAGTAAGACTATGGGCTTAGATCATAGATTTTTTTTCACCTCCATCAATGTTCCACAGAACACTTGAAAGTTACATGAAAAAAGAACAATTATTTACAGTATAGGATTGTCCCACACATTGCAAGATTTGTTGAATCCCTGATTCCAGCCCAATGAATGTGCATAGTAATTTCCATACCATTGTGTCATCAACAAAACATCTCATGAATTTTCAAATTGCCCTTAGGGACTGGTACCACCCCAGTTGAGAGGTGGAGGTTCTGAAGCCTCAGGAAGAAAAGGAGTATTGTCTATTCCTCTTGCCCGCCATCCTTTCCTTATAGTCCTCCAGTGATCTGCAGAGAGGCAGGGAAGAGAATGTCTGTCCTGCAAGGTTTCCACTCCTCCATCATGGTCTCTAAGGCCCACCGATCCCATTTGTTGCTTGCTCAATATGGTTAGGCAAGTACTCAACTGTCCCCACTGGGGATGGACTCTTGACTCTATGCCTCCTCTGGGCACTGTGGGAACTTATGTGTGATGTGATCATTTTTATAAGTTGTCCCCCAACTAGTGGTCACATACAGAATTCATCTTATGTCCTCCTGGGTGGAGCCATTGGCAGATATGCAGATTCAGTCTTGTCTTTTCACTACAGCCCCAGTTCTCAGACCAGTTTAAGTACCTCTATAAGAAGCCTCTCCCTGTCTATCCCCAGTGGTTTCTCACCTACTGCAGGATATATAATATACAAGTAAGGTGGAGACTGAAACTGAGAAATCAAACATCAATCTCTCCTTTGTATAATCTTTAAATCAATGTTTTGGAGACTTCTGTTCTCTTTACATCAAAGAGGAAGAATTAGTGGTACTCCCCTTCTCCACAAGGCCTAACATAGTAGGCAACACATAGGACCATCACTCTTTTGTGTCTATGCCACAATGGAGAACTTTGCGGGGAGCAGGGGGGTACTGGGTATTAAACCCAGGAACATTCTACCACTGAGCTACATTCTCAGCCTGTTATTTTATTTGTTTGTTTGTTTAGAGACAGGGTCTCACCAAGTTACTGAAGTTGATCTCAAACTTATGATCCTCCTGCCTCGGCCTCTTTACTAGCTGGGATTATAGGTGTGCGCCACCATGAGCAGCCACAATGGAGAAATTTTTAAACTTCAAATCACTGGTGGAATGTAAGAATCTTTTAAAGTTATGAAATACATGGTTTCTGTTTCAGAATTAAGCCAAATTTCTTTTTTCATTCGGATTGGCTATCAGTATTTCTCTTTTTAATCACCTTCCTTTTTCTGTAAGTCTAAGACAGTAATTTGGAAAAAGATATTAGAAAGGGTTGGGGTATAAAAGAATAAGATTCCATCCATAATCTAAATAGCAAAGTTGAGGAGAATTCTGGTCATTGTGGTAATTAATGATAATCATACAGGAGACTCTTGACGAAGCATAGGAGACGAAATAAAATCAAGTCTAAAAAATATGGCTTAACTGGTTTTCAATTTTCCAGTTGTCAAGTCTGTCCTTAATATTAAATTCAGAAGGAATTTTGCTAAATATTGAAAGGAGGAAAAGTGGGGAAAGGGCAGAGTTTAGGTATTGTCAGCGTCTTTTGTTCTATGACACCACTAAGGCAAGTTCTCAGAATGAGGCAGGAGAATCATCTTGTTCTTAACAAAAAGACCAAAAGACCAAGCCCTGCAGGCTCTGAAGGGCCTGGGCTGTGGCACAGCCCTAACTATCTGTGCTTTACCCCTCTGACTCTCTTTCAATTTTCTGACTGTGCCTTCTTACCTCAGAGCCTTTGCATTCAAACCTTCTATTAGGACTATACACTGAGCTCTTTCCTCTCTTCAGGTACATCCTAGCCATCTCTTAGAACTTCACCAACTCCCTTAAGAAAGGTCCGCTCCCTTGTTAGAAAATGTTAAAGCCCACACTCTGCATCTCCTTGTTACCATTTATCATAATATTAATGAAATAATGTATTGCATAATTTGCTTTATTGCTATTTCCTTCTTCAACATAAAAGCCCTATTTTTTTAAATTGATGATTCTCTTATGTCTAACCCAGTGCTGTGTTTAATGAACACTTAAAAAAATACTCAGTAAGCAAATGAATGATCAATAGACAATTTCTATTTGTGACTATATGGCTAGCAGGTAAAGGTAGCAAGTTCAAGTCCATTTCCACAAAATGCAAACTCACTTTTAATGTTTTTCCTAACACAAGATACTGCCTTTCACAGGAAGAAAGTTTCCAAATTATATAGGAAATTCTTTGCATATTTTTCTAGCATTAATGTTTATACATTTATATAAATAACATTTATATTGATATAAATAAAATTAATATTTATATATTTATATAAGTTAATTTTTTTATGTTTACTTATATAAATAAGTTTACTTAAACTTAATTTTAGTTGATTAATATTAATTATATTACATTTATTTGAATGAAATAAAAACTGTTTATATTAAAATGACAGGATAAACATTAAAAATCCAACACATGCTTTATATTTTGACAATATATATTACAGTGTCAAGTAATGCTAAATGTATATCATGTTTCTCATAATGATGAATGCACAATTTTTGAGTGTGTGTCATATTAAGGATGTGTCAGAAAAGATGTCAAAAATATGCACATGGGAAATCAAACCAATTGATTTTTATCTTTGGACCTGTTACTTCAAAATCAGACTGCTTTTAGCAAAACAATATCTTCCTAGAGATAGAGAGATAGGAAAAGACAAAAAGATTTGTTGAATGCTATGAATATGTTCAGATTTCCCTCAGTGATTTTGTGTATTTCTAAAATAATAATAATAATAGTTGTAATCAGGAGAAGTTAAGAGTCTGTCTGTAAAGCTCATCCTTCACCAAACTTGACTTCATTTTGGTTTTTCTACACAGATTTAAATGTCTGGTGGATGGGAGGGGAATCTTTTCACCTGCTCCCTAGTTACAAGTCAGCTCTTAAGTCATAGAAAGAAGACCAGATATTCTTGGATTACTATAACCTATTTAAAACACAGTGGCACTTTGGGGTGACAGGGAGCAGGAATAGCGCAAATAAAAAGGGGGTGCATTTCTGTAGAGAATTTAGACATAATCATAAAACCCACCAAGGTGCTGTCTGCTTTTTATTATCACCATTCATCATCGCAGTGATGAAGTGCTCTCTGGATGCTAAAGCAGACCTCCACCTTTACCCCCACCTTGGTATGCCAGTCTTTAAAAGGAATTGCTTTCTTAGGATACTAGAAGTCTTATAGAAATCATATGTGTTTCAGCTGAAACCGTCTAGAATGATTCTCCTCAAAATGAAAACAGTACTTTTAAAAACTATTGGTCTGGGAGGTAATGGGATTCTGCCAAGAATTGAGCCAACGGAAAAAAAAAAAAATAGCCATTTACAGTCCTTTGCTTGGAGCTTCTTGGAGATGGTTTTAATCATCTTCTCTCTGTTCTGTTTATTACTGGTCATGCTCACTTTAATGCATCTCAGATGTGCCATCAAGATATATCTTTATAAAGTACATAGCTGGTTAGTTATAGCATCTATTTTGTCAAAAATCTTGAGTCTAATTCCACCTATGAAACTAAATTCCTAGAGGTCATGGATGGTGTTTAGTTTATTTTTTATAAATTATCACAGAACATAGTTTGTGGCTCTGAATGGAATAGTCACTCTCTGCTGTCTGAATGATTTAAAAATTCAGCTAGTAAATCTGCTGCAAATTTTCCATTACTATGATTATGCTGTAATGAGGTATGTTCTATTAATTTGTAACATATTGATCATTTGTCATGAGTTAGGTAGACATTTAGAGGCTTTAAATAATTTTCCATTCGTGCTCTACTTTTCCTCAATTTCTACATTCAGATATTAATTTTTGATAAAAAATTAAAAATCTATCTTAAGATTCTTAAGATACATAATTCATATTTTTAGGCTTCAAATCTGATATCATTCATTTTCCAAAAGAGCAATATTGGGTCAAAATCATATTTAGCCTTGAAGTAGACTTGCAACTAAGTATATAAAAGCTTACAAATAAAAAAGATGTTAAATAAAATTTTAAAACATAAGTGATCAGCTTTTATTTCCATGCACACTTGCAAATTTTGATACGGTCATTTTCAGTAATTAAATAGGTAGTCAAAGTTAAACACTCGTGAATGTGAATGACAATGTATTTGTTGAAGAGTGTGTGTCTGAGTATGTACACAAACTATCAGTCTTGTGTGTGTGTATAATGGAATTTCAGATAAGAAAAGAGAAGGAAAAGGATGAGTGGCAGAATTCTAGAACGAAAGCATTGAGCCATCATTAAACTATACTATGAGATTCTCTGACTTCTCACCATTGACATTGACTTTGGGGTAAGAGTTCCACTAATTAGAGCTTATTTTTGAAAAGTTGGCCATTCAGTTATTAATAATTAATGCAACTCTTTAAATAAAATAAAAGAGGTATGCCTTTGAACAAAGACATTATTGTATGTACAATCTTTGGGAATGGTCTGCCTTTTTGGAATAACCATTAGATTTATATAATATGATGTGTTCCTGAATGCAGAGGTGAAACTCCTGTCTAAGTCTCTATTCATAATACTGATAAAGTCCAGTGAAATTCCAAAAGAACCTCAAACAAACCTATGCTCTATCATTTATTCTTTTTGGAACACACACACACTAATAATAATAATAATAATAATAATAATAATAACAACAACAACAACAACAACACTGTCAATAGAAAACCTTAACTGCATTCAAGTGTCTACAAAACTGACCACCTAAACTAGTACTTGTTCCCAAAACTCTGTATTCTATTTTCCTTGATTTATTGCTTTCATAGTTTTATTTACATATGGTAGTTTCTAATGTGTTAATTTGTTCATTTTGTTTACTGCCTGTTGTTTTTCCTCTAGAATATAAGTCCCAAAAGAATAGGAACTTTGGCAGTGTTTTTTCTGTTGTCTTTCTAGTGTCTGGGAGGACAATGAAAAGCAAAGAGCAGGCCCTCATAAATATTTGCTGAGTGAATACAAGAAGAAATGAATTTTATTTGTTTATTTAAGATAAATTTTTTTCTGTCCCATCCAACATTTTGCCTTTAATGAGTTATTTGATGATTTTGAATATTATCAGGAAGCTCACCGTTTTCTTGAGTCTTAAAAATATTTTTAAAAATTCAAGCACAAAACATAAGTTGCATGCTTAGTGAACCTCTCTTAATAGAGGAAATAAGAGATTATTTGACTTGTTTATGAATTGGGACAAATAAAAGCTTTAGAATTAATTCCTGAGATAACTGACAAAGGGTCAGTTTACAGACTCAAGCCTGAGGCTGGGTCTGATTGCCATCTCTGTGGGGTTCAGCCTCCTGCAATGTAACAGACAATCTGCCTGTCATCACAGAGCAGGTGGCCAGGCAGGACTGTGGGTGTGGATATGGGGACTATGTCAGTTGCTAACCAGGGCCTGCACTGCAGTTACCAGGAGGTGGTTGGTGTTAAGTTGCAATTCTACTGGACAGGCGCCAGAGAGTTTACTTCACCGTGAAAGCAAAAGCCATCTTCTTTCCACACAGACCAGTCCTCTTACAGTGGGTGGGATGCATTCTGTTAATTCATCTACCATGTACCAAACACTCTGCTTATGCTGGGGGTGGAGTGAATGTTCAACAAGACAGACAGAGGCCCTGCAGCCATGGACAGAACTTTCTTGATCATAATTTCCAATTTCTAAATCCTTGTCAGGAGAATTAAAATACCTGCTTCTGCCTCTTTGAGGCCCTACCGTCTTTTAAATTTCTAAGAAGTCTTCATTTTTATATTCTGTTAAATATTAATATTGAGTGGAACAGCAGAATAAACAATATACTTTACTGGGTAGAAGGGGGCTTTTTCATGTGTCTTTATCATTAATTAGCTAGTTCACCTTTCATTCATTGAATTTTACCCCTGGTTGAAACGTAGAACCACACAGAGAACATTAAAAAACAAACAACAACAACAAAAACTTAAAAAACCAAAAATGAAAACAATCCCCTCCCCCCCACACACAATGTTCAGACCCAATATCTAACCAATAAGAGAAGAAATCTCCAAGAGTAGGGCCTACACTTCTATATAAGCAAATCCATTTATACTTTTTTTTTCAGTCTACAAAAGACAAAAAATCAGCTCTTCCAATTAGTTCAAAGGATTTCTTATATAAAAATTAAGTTATATTTGAATTTGATATAATTTCAAATATTTAGTGTATCAACTGTTCACATACATATTACTTCATTTATTTGGTTCTACATTAATTTCTCCCAATAAAATTTTATAATTTTCGAAAAAAAATTAAATTATAGGCAGCAAATATTTTTATGCCTACACAAATAACTCACCATTGATTTTGATTTACACTTTTAGAAATGCTGAAACCCAAAGATGGCAATTTTAAATTTTTTTTCTATATCTTTTATTGGTGCATTATCGTTGTACATAATGACAGGATCTATTGTTACATATTCATCCATGCACACAATATAACAATATCATCTGGCCAGTATCATTTCCCAACACTTTCCCCTTGACTCCCCATCTCCCATTCTTTGGTCCTTTTCCTCTACTGGTCTCTTATATTTTCATGGGTTCCCACTCCCATCTTTATTTTCCTTTTTTCCTTTCTAGCTTCCACATGTGAGATAAAACGTTCCACCCTTGACCTTCTGTGTTTGGCTTATTTCGCTTAACATAATGTTCTCTAGTTCCATCCATTTTCCTGCAAATGACATAATTTCATTTTTTACTTATGACTGAATAAAACTCTGTTGTGTATTTATGCTGCATTTTCTTTATCCATTCATCAGTTGATGGACACCCAGACTGGTTTCACAGTTTAGCTATTGTGAGTCGTACTGCTATAAAAATGGGTATGGGTGTATCACTAAAGTACGATGACATTGATTCTTCAAGATAAATATTGAGAAGTGGTATAGTTGGGATAATATTTTTAAAGGAAAAGAAAATAGAACATAGTTTTAGAACTTTATCTGCTCATGATTACTACCAACACTTTAAGTCACACTGAGCAATTCTGAATTTTGTAAAAGTGATGAGAATGTGTCCTTTCATTATTCAGAGACTTCCATTGGTAGCAGAATCAGCATCATTAAAATCATGGACTAAGATACCCAGGAGTTCAGCCATTTCCCCCATAAGTCTTTTTTTAATGACCATTTTCAAGGGCTACTATCTGGGCATTGCAGTAACCACTACAATATGGGCAGTTCTCAGAAGATTCTAATCGGTGGCCAGCAATTGAAGATTCAGGGAGAGAACTATATATCATAGATGATGTCTTAGAAAAGATATTTATTGAAAAAGCTGACATGCCATCTCTCAGGGACAGTGCTTCAAAACTGGACTGTGAGGAACAACTGCTTGGTACAGAGCACCCCAGGGCCTCATCTCGAGTCCCTGTTGATGGACAGTCCTTGAGCCAAGGTTGTAGAAAGTCTGTGCAAACATAGTGAAGAAGTTTGTCCTTCAAATAAAGTCCTCTGTTAATAAATTAATGTGGTAACCAAAATTTTAGTTGTAGTGGTATTTGGTTAAAATTGCTCTTTGAAATTGTACCCTCAGATTTAATAGAGATAAGAGGAGAGCAAGTTGATAGCAAGACATAGTGAGAAAGAAATACTGTTAACAGAAATAACCAGTTTGCCCTTATAAAATCAGAAAGTACAGTTTCCTTCATTACAGAAAAGGAAAGTACTCTCTTGATATATAAATATACATTTTTTGGATTAGTCAATGTCTAAAATTCTGTATAACAAAAATCACATCAAAATCATTATCAATAACATGATGATCTGATAATGAAAAACTAATTATCTTGATTTTTTATTTATATGGATATCATTTTATAGTTGAATAATTATTATGATCAAGAATTATATCAAGCTGGGTGCTGTGTGGTACACACCTATCTATAATCCCAGCAATTCAGGAGGCTGAGGCAGAAAGATCACAAGTTCAAGGCCAGCCTCAGCAAATTAGTGAGGCCCTAAGCAACTTAGTGAGACCCTGTCTCAAATTTTTTAAAAAGTAAAATAAAATGGACTGGGCATGTGGCTCAGTGGTTAAGCACCCTGGGTTTTAAGTCACTTTAAAAGTGACTAGTACTAAAAAAAGAAAGACATATACCAAGCACATTATATATGTTTATCCTTCCTACAACTTCTTGAAGGAGATTTCATGATTTAGGTTTTCCAGACAAAGATATTGAGATTTTAGAGGCTAAAAAACTTCTCCAAGTTCACACAGCCAGAGCAGAACTATGAATCCCACCTGTATTCTGACTCCTAAGCCTCAGCTCTTAAACAGACAGTTGCTCTTGTGTGACCTACTATTCGCTCTAGATAATGATTCTGCCATTGAGTTCCCATTGGTAAAATTGTGGACTATGGTTTAAATATTTCCTTAATGTAACAAGGAGCAGAAATGGAAAATAAAAAGAGTCAGAATTTTGTACAAGTCTAATCCTTGAATATAAATTATAGAAATGTAGAATTGCAGACCCCTGGTGTCCCAAGACTGTGAAAATTAATTGGTGACTCAGAGGAAGTGGCTGCCCCCCCCCCCCCCCCGCCCCCAGTAATGGAGCCCAGGGCAGGAGGTTATTATTTCAAGTCTACCTACAGGCTCTCTGGATTTTTGTACATTAGCAGGGCCCATTACTTGATGGAGTGGAAGACTGATGTTCAACTGGTCAAAACAAAATAAAGAAGTAAAATTTGAACTGCAGGAAAAAGACACCAGGAAAAAGAATAGTAGCACCTAGAAGTTGACAAAGAATCTCTATAGTCACCCTGAAAGCAAAGAGCCCTGGATCCAATCAGCAGCAAAGAAAACCTAAATGATAAAATGAGGGGTCCAGTGGTCCACATGAGGTTGTTAAGTCTGGGAAAATGGCTATGGCTAAGCTCCCTCCCTGGCCAGGCTGCTAGTGCTCTAGTACCTTTTTCTTATTTGGAAATCAAGATGAAACTGAGCCTGTGATAAGCACAGCCCTGTGTGGTGAATGGTGATGGACTAGGAGATAAGATGGGGATGATTAGGACTCTACTGATACATTAAGAAGCCCAGGCAATGGAGAAAACAATAGTGGTTCTTCTGACCTAGGTGACTCAAAGTAAAACTAAAAGGAACTAAAAACAAAGTATTTGTCTTCTCAATAATGGAAAGTTATTGGATGTTTTAACATAGTATTAAAAAACACTTTAAAAAAATCTTTGGTACCCTTGTTATATAGACTGGATATAAAATTGGTCTAATTCACATCATTTATATTTGGTCTGAAAGTAAATTTGCTTAAGGATCCCCTGAAGATTTGCTAGGAAATGATTCCTGAAATTTTGAACCATCTTTAGAATATATCAAATCTTAGTGATATTCCTGTGCAGACCCCTCAATAGCTGTTCCATACTGCTTTGGTTTGATACAATGAAGATTTGTGATTATAAATTCCAAGTCCAGAAGAAAAGAATAGCAATCAATATCCAAGAATACCATTAAGAAATAGCTCCGCTTTTGGAATGCAAATCACCTCCTTCTTGCATACAATATTTCTTCTTTCCAAAGTCACAGCCTGTAGAAACCTCACTATTTCCTTACCTAGAGCTGTAGTCTCCACAGCCTTGTGCCAGTGATGTTGCCTTTGATAATTCTTGCAATAAAAATTCAGTCATGTATGACATTTAGGAGGGAGCAAAAGGTTTGATTTGCCCCAGGGCCTTGGGACCATTATAAAGATGCCTTTAATGAGAAATGAAAGGCAAAGAAAATTAGGGACTCAGAAATTGAGCCAAATAAAAAGGGTGACAAATCACTGGGTACTAGGCCACCCCTTAATAGACTTCGATAAGGAGAAGACCATACAATGTAGGTCCCCTGCCCCCAGGAATCCAAATTAACCCATCAGTTTAGACTAGAAAAGAAGAGGATCTGTATGTAGCCTTGATAACTTCTTAGTTGCTAAAATGATAGGCTTTTAAAGACCAGTACAGACCAGCCCAGACATTGAAAGACCAGTACTACTGTCACCCCATCTAACATACTTATCCTTTTAAGAAAATTTTGTCACTAAGTAGCCCATAATAGTAATAACAGGCCATACCCTCCCTATAGAATCGATTCCAATGAGGTATATAGTTCACTCACATTTTTATTTATCTTTTTAGCTTGTGTTCTTCATAACCTGTGTCCTATATCCTATGAACAGAATCTTTAGTTACAAGTTTTTCTTGTTGTCATTTAAAAGACAGCCACATTTCTTTTCAAGCCCCTATCCTTGAGTATGAGCCAAATATCTGCCTCTCACACTCCCTGGAAGTCAAGATCTAAGCGAATTTTGGCTGAGGATGTACTCTAACCCAAAGATGGTGATCTTCTCTGTCTCCCCAAGTGTCACTACTCAGTGCAGTCTAACAAAAGTCTATGTGGAGAGCAGCTTCCAAGAAAACTTATCTTAGAAAAGAAAGGAAAATGTTCACAGGGAAGGAGGATTCCTGCAAATTTGCAAGGCAAGCAGTGGGTTGGAGTTTCTTCTGCCAGAGTGTCCCTAAATGCTGGATGGGTACTGGGTACGACAGACCTTTGCTAATTAAAGAGCAGTCCTCCTTTAGGCAACATCAATGTCACTTGTAAATTTGCTAGAAATGCAGATCCCAGGCCCACTCCAGGCCTACTAAAGGAGTAATTGCAATCTCCAGGTGATTCAGACTCACATTCATGTTTAAGGAGTACTGGCCTAGAGCAGTGGTTCCCAACCTTCGTTGCACATAGGTATGGACCAGGGAACATAAAAACAAATTACTGATGCCTGAGTCTTAACCCCAGAGATTGCAAGTTAATCATTCTAGGGTGTGGCCTAGACCCTGGGACTTTTAAAAGCTCCTGAGGATATCTGAATGCAGTCAGGTTTGTGAGCCACTGACATAGGGATAAAGGAGTGTTACTGCTCCAATACCTTGCTCTTTTTTTGCAGAATCAAACTGGAATTCCTGGAGTCAGAATCTCTCTCTCCCAAACCTGACTGCCAGAGCCACATTGTAAGTATCAGGAGAAAATCTGATAAAGAACTTGAACTCTGCCTTGTGCTTTTCAGCTCCTTCCTCCCCTCACTTTCCCAATATAGCAGGTCCTGGCCCCACATACCTCGGTAAGCCACAACAAGGGCCAATATCAACTGGTGCTTTAAGAATACAAACTCAGAGCCTCCACGTGAAACCTACATCATCAGAGTCTGCATCAGATTCTACAGCATCAGTCTGCATTTCCAGGTGTGTCTGTTGTGCAGCCAGGTTTGGGAGCTGGTGAACTCTATAGTGAGGCTAGCCTTTCATCCTGCCAAGTCATTAAGGATTTGTAAGGATGAATGAGCTGTCAAGAGAGCAAGGGCCTGCTGCAATGCTCCTTTATTAATTATGGGGAAGTGATGTATTGGCAATGATAATGCTTCTCTTGGAAAGGGCAATGAATGGTTCGTCGATTGCTGCATTAGGTCTTTCCTGACTCAATCTTAATGCTCAGCTTTTACTCCTCTCTGTAGTTTAAAACGGCATGGCTTTCACACTAAACAGCCTCTTGGTCTTTATTCCCAAGTGAGTTGCAATCTTTGAGCAAAATACCAACACGGGTAGCCTTTCAGAGTTCTTGGTTGGAGAATACCCCAACTCCATCCTTATTTGCTTGTGTCAGCATCTAGTAGCTAGCGTATATTCCTGTATACATGATATGTAGGAAAAACATGGAGTAAAGATTTAAAAAAATCATTGATACATCCTCAGATTCCTTTGCTAAAAGAAAGCTTCCTTTAGCAGAGGGGCAGAATGTGGAGGAAGAAAGATATATCTGGAGTAACAAATTCAGAGGTGAGAAACGGGTAGGCGAATGGGGGGTCGGGATTCTGTCTGTGGAAGAGGCAAAGAAGGTTCAAAAGAAAAGTTGCAGCGCCGGTCCGCGTGTGTAATCCATGGGCTGGGTGCCCAAGAGAGCGCTAGCGCGCGGCCGGGACGCACTGCGGGGCGAGAACCTGGAGGAAATAGAAAAATTATATCCTCAGGGGCAGAGGCAGGGAGGCTGGAAGGGCTCCCCGCCGCCTTGGTGCTGCAGAAACTTGCCGGTTGAACCACAAGCGATCACTGAGGCCGCCGGGGGAGCGCGCAGAGGGCCAGAGCGCGGGGAGCCGGCGGGCCCCGGCGGTGGCGGCGGCAGGGCCGAGCGCGCGTGTGAGCGAGTGCGAGGCTGCGGGCGGCGGGCGGCAGGCGGGTGTGCGCGGGAGGGAGGGAGGGAGCGAGCGCGCGCGCCGCCCGGCTCCGGCCCTCCCAGCCTGCCGGCCTCCGCGCTGCCTCCCGCCCGCGCGCACCGCTGCCAGCCGCCGCCGCCGCTCCAGCTCGCGCCGGCGCTGCACCGGAGTCTGTCCGCCGCCGCCTGCTTTGTGCTTCCCGCAGAAGATGGGAGCGACCTCTTCCTGATCGGGAGCTATTTAAAAGCAGGGAGTTTGCCGTATTTCCTACTAGCGGGAGGAACTGGGGAGAATCCATTCACACTCCCCAAACCAGGTAGGATCCTATGGTGGGCAAGCAAAAGGAATCCAGTCACATACCGTGAACTGTTTTCCTCTTGCTGTTCATAAGGCTGCACTTCCTTCGTTTTGGCAAAAGACTGGTTTCCAAATTGTGTGTGTGTGTGTGTGTGTGTGTGTGTGTGTGTGTATGTGTGTGTGTGTGTGCGCGCGCGCGCCTGCACATTTTCTGGGTGTCTGAGCTTGGGGGGAGTGAAATTGCTCGGGCTGGTGCTTCTGGGCGTGAGGGTGCCTGCCTGCCAGTGCAGGCTGCCGGAGGAAGAAAGGGCTGCTAAGGAGGGATGCTGCGCCCTGCACCGCGCTGGGCTTTGAGGATTCCGGGCGCGAAGAGATAAGTCCACCCAGAAAGCAGCGCTGCTAGGGACCCAGGCGTCCCCACGCACTGGGCTCCTCTCCGCGGTCTTCCCTCCTCCTGGTAATCCCTGGGGTCTTTCCCAAGGCCACCCTTGCGACCCCCCCCCCCCCTCTTTGCAGATGGGCTCTGGGTGCTCCTTCACCATGGACTGCGGAGAAGAGGGAGGTGTGGCCGGAGAGAGGGGACAGACAAGGAAAAAATGTGGGGAGTGGACTTACAGGGTCTGGGTCTCTGGGCACCATGTCGTGGTGTGCATTGGGGATTCTGCACACACAGGCATCTTTCCCCAAGAGATTCCAAAGGAACTTTGCAGCTGCATTATCTGCCTGGGGGCTGTGCTGGCTCTTGGGGAAATGGTCTATGTTCTGAGATGCGAGGATATCCTTCTTGGCTCCTCCTTCGTCAAGAAGAGGGAGGTCTTAATAGCTGGACAGTGGGTCCAAGAAACCAAATCCGTGCAGGCGATGCTTTTAAAAATACAGCATATGTGCATCCTTGATTGTTTAACTCGCCCTCCCTACACGGATTCTGTCGCTGTCTGATGAATGACTTGGGCTGGCAATTCGTATTTCCCTCCCCAGATTAAGTAGCAGTGGTTGGATTGAGAGAAGGGGCGATCAAATTTAACAAAGAATTTTTTTTTTTTTTCTGAAGAAAGCAGTGTGCCTGTGGTCTGCAGTCGCTAGAAAGAAAGTCATTTTTTTTTTTTTTTTGCACTAGGTTATGGTTTTAACCCCCCCTTATCCTGGCTGCCTTGAAGGCTCTCTCTACCTCTCTGCTAGTCAGCCACTAGTGGTTGTGAATATAACAACACAAACTTTGTCCTGCTGGAGGTGTAAAGACTAAAAAGAGAAAAAAAAGGATATCAGTGGGAGGTGTAGTGGAAGAAGCATTTTTTAAAATGACAGATGTGGTGAAGACAGTACAGGCATCCTGAACATGGAGGAGCGGACTGAGTAGGTGGAGATTTCTGATCAGATCTGGTTAAAGACATTGGCTTGAGTATCTCCGAATAGGAGCAGTGAACATCCACAATCCGGGACTTGTATGAAGATTTCCTAAGGGAAACGGGGGAGGGAGGTCCAGGAGAGAATATGGAAAGTATATACCTTCCCCTTCTCTCACCCCCAACACACACGGGAGCGCTCGTGTGTGCGCGCGCACACGCGCATACACACACACACACACACACACACACACACACGGCACACAGACACACTCACACACTTACATGCTTCCTCTTTCTCTGTCAGAGCTCTCCTGCAGCAAGTCAGGAAAGGAGGGAGGAAAATGAATCTAGATATTTCATTCATTTCAGATAAGAAAACAAAGCCAGAACAGGAATGACTGGCTTTAGGTTCCTCTTTCAAATCCTGTGTTACTTGTATTTAGCTCTCTGGGTTTGCTAAACTTGCTTAATTGGGAGGTTAGCTGGGTGTGAAAGCAGGAGGAAGGAAGGAGAGCTTGCTCCATCTTTGGGGCTTTGTGAGTGATTTGGTGGGGGAGGAATCACTTATTTCACCAAGAAGCAAAGATGTGTTTTCTTAAATGGTTTTCATTTTACAAATGCTGCCTGCCTGAAGGGTTCCCTTTGGATAGAAGGACTCCTTATCTAAAATTTCTCCCACTTGCTATAAAGGAAGCACCCATTTTTCTTCCTTAAAATGGATGGTTTTTTTTACTCTTATTAAAAATAGAATGATTAATTCCTAGAAAAAAAGGGGAAAATGGGGGGGGGGCGCTTAGCAGAGGTAAGCTATTATTCACCATTTAGCTGTGCAAAGGATGTAAGAATGTCCATGACAATCAGACTTAATCGACTCTGTCTTAATGGGGCTGGGATTAGAGTAGTGAACTAACAGAATATGAAGGTTGTGTGTTTATCTATCCATCTACTTCCTTGTCTATTTACTTTACCATTACTAGTTAATGGTTTCTACTGTATCCTTTTGGATTTAGATTAAGAACTAGATAATCCTTTTGTTGGCTGTGCAGGGAAAGGAAAGCATAACAACAGTGACAGTGCTTTAACTCCAAATAAAATTATTAAAGGAAGGTGAGGTACAGTCTTGAACACCTACAGGACTCATTTGCAGGAATTACATTAATTACTCTTTCAAACTTACTATGTATTGAAAAAATAAAATTCATTCCAAGACAGCTTTAGCTTTTGTTAACAAGCTATATTTAACATGTTTTTTATCAGACAAAAATAGACTTTTATTTATCTTGCAAAGTAAATGCATGGTTCCTTCCTTCTTAGTGCTTAATCTGTTTCTTTGACAAAATAAATGACGAGAAAAGCTCATCAGATCCAACCAAGTTGTGCTAAAATAAACAAAAAAACAAAAGCAAGGTAGGTATTCACTTTGCCTTTGGATGTGTTTGTTTCAAAATAAGTGCATTTTAGGACTTCAACCTCTGATTTTCATGGTGCCATTCAGTGTGATCAGTTCTTTCTCTATTGTCCCCTCAGGTAGAGGGAAAACAGCATGTAGGGAAGAAGCCGGCTGCCCTTATAGCCCGGAAATAAATAAGATCCAAATTGAACTAGATATTAAATCTGGGAAAAAAAGATACACAATGGAAAGGGGATGTTAGAGCAAATTGTTTTAACATCTTATATTTTTGCAGTGTGTGCGTGTGTTGCTTTCAAATAAAAATTAAATCATCGCCTTATATTTGCTGAGAATTTAGAAGTCAACACGCTTTATCTCTCTCTTCTTCTGGTATCTTTCATCCTTTATCTAACCTCTAAGTGATGAATGTCTTTTGCTGAAGTATCCTCTAATATCCTATGACTTCTTAGTTACAACCCTCCGTCGTAACCTCCTGCATCTATAGGTAGACCTCCTCATCATAACCTCTATATTTATAGTCTCCCATTCCTACCAAATTCTCCTGCTCCCTCTTGTGGCAAATATTCTCCTGACTTTCCCTAGATTCCAGAATCCTATGTAGCATCCCTTTCAGCTCCTTAAGCTGTCTATCACTTTAGATCTCATTCTCAGTAGGAATTGTGGCTAACCAGGCCAGTAGGTTGCTGAACTAGCTGTTTCTGTGCTTCTCTCTGAACAAAAGGATTTCTATTCCCTGGAGATTGATCTAAGATCTAGTGGAAGTAAATGTCAAGTGTTTTCTGACCCGTTGGGGTGGATTAGATTCTGGGAGTGTGAGTTTTCAGTATCTGCCTTTGAGATTTGGATTTGGATTTAGGACTAGTCCAGTGGGGCTTCATTAAATGCAGTGGGATTGTTTTCAGTTTCCTTCCTTTTCTTTCCAAAAGAGAAGCTCTCTTCTCCCTCTCTCTGTCTCTCTCTTGTGTCCTCCCACCATCTCTCTCTCTCTCTCTCTCTCTCTCTCTCTCTCTCTCTCTCTCTCTCTCTCCTTCCCCTGACTCTCATGCCCCCCACCTCACAAAATACCTTTTACCCAGTACATATTTTGAAGACTTAAAATAATCAATGATAAGGTTCTCAGTTGTACTTGTGAATCAAACAGCCCATTTTCTGACCTGGATACTCCCAGAGTAATCTCTGGTATGTTTTCATCAACAGCAGTTTAGAATACAAGTAGGGAGATCTGGTGTCTTTTTCCAGTGTGTTGACTCAACTTGGGAAGACAGTTGCTGGCAGTCCTTGCTGCCTCAAGTGTTATTTCTAGGCTCTCTTTGCTGGCAATTCTGTTTTGAACCTGAAGTATTTTATATTTGCCCTTTGATCTGCCTAGTTGAGGGTGTAGAAAGTAACAATAGACAAAGGTTTGAAAGAAATACATTTCCACTTCACCAAAAACTTCCTAGCCAATTTTTGAAGCAGGAAAGGACCATTTGGAAGGAGAAGGCTCTGACTGGCAACTGAAGCAAAGAAAATTGTTTTTGTGGTCAAGGGCAAATACAACCTAGGCAGCAGTCTATCAAGTCATTTGAGGATGGGCACAGCATTCTCAGGCTCAAAGCATTTATTCATTGGCGGATGTAGGATCTGAAATCCTATTAAAACCATTCATCTGGATGAAGGAGTTCTATCCAGCAGATGCCTAATGAATTAATGCAATAATATTACCTGGGAAAGAGCTACCATGACATTTTATAAGCCATTAGCATATGTTCATTTTTCAACTTGGACTGGCTTATCTGATCAGCCGGTGGATAGAAAGTCCCGAGGACCTGGAACACAGGAAGATGCACAGGAAGTGAAAGAAGTTTGAAACCAGTTTGATGCCTACCAAGTGCCCTCTAAGGACTCTTCTGGTAGAGGAAGTGTGAGTGAGCTGAGTACCTGGGAACGGGCTGTTTATGGAGAGTAGCCAGAAAGATGAAAAAATAAAGCTCCACAATGAAATTTTACTCTGCAGCAGCGGCAGCAGCATTAAGGTAACAGACCTTGGATCCTTTCTTGAAAATTTAGCCATTTTAAGGCTTCTGAGAAATGGGCAAAATATTTTTTGAATATTTTGATATCCTTCAAATAATTTGATATCCTTAAAATCTTGAATGGAATCTCCTATATCATTTTGGAATATTCACACTGATAGCTTAGAATATAATAGTGCAATACCAATTTAGAGGATCCCCTGCTCATGTAACAGATCTAGGAAAATAAATATAAATATTCGAGTCTATCTTAACTTTAAAAAGACAAAAGTAATCACTTTGCAGATGTGATTACATGTGAAGTCAGAATAATAATTTCTAGGATAAATCTAATGTGAGACGAAGTCAAACAGACAAGGAAGTGATTTAACAATTTACATCAACCCAACCACGACATTTATTGAGCACATGCAAGACCCTACTTTGGGCTTTTCTGAGAATGCAGCCGAAGAAGAGAGATTGTTCGATGTTAGTTGAACATTCATGATGTATCAGGGTCTAGTTTAGTTGCTTTATACTAATTTTCTAATTTAGTATTCATGAGTGCCCTGTAAGGAAGCATCATCATCCCTATTTAAAAAAAGAAAAAGAAAAAGAAAGTTATGACTCAGTTGAATAATAACTTGTCCACGTGTTAGTACTTGGTGGTTAGTACATGCGCAGTGGCCATGCTCTTTGTATAATGTTTTCTGCTTTCAGGGATGTCATGATCTAGAACACCTACATGTGAAAGGTAGGGATTGAGTGAGTTAGAGCATCAGCTTGCACCTGAGCAAGTAAGTACTGGAGCAGTTAAAAGGAAAAACAGAACACTGGACATGGCTTGTAGAGGAAGAGGCATTATAATTCATTCACAGTGAAAAGGGTTTAGAAAAAAACAGAAAGGCTAGTCACTTTTGAAAAAAAATAAAAATAAACCATGCCCCAGCTAATGGATGACAGAGGCAACCCTGGAGCAATATTTGGGCCATTTCATGACTCCTCAGTTCTGCTCTGTGTTCCAGTTAGGACCATGCCTCGATAACTATAGATCTAGAACAAATGGTAGCCTAATGCACTGGATGTTGTGTTTTAGACTTGAACCCCAAATTTAGGGTGAACTTGTAGCACAGACTTGGAGGAGAGATGCTGTAACATTCAGAAGTGAGGCAAGGGGCAGACCACCTGCCAGCCTGTTCTTTACTAAACTTCGATGATTATATTTCTCATACCATTTCAGGTGAGTTTATTCATTTTAGCACTCATGGCCCTGATATTTTCTCCCTTTCTCCTTTTCTCCCTTTCTCCAGCTTCTCATTTTTTTCCCCCTGGTTCTAGGCTCATGTAGAGCGTCTAGTCCTCGCAACAGGTTTAGAGAATCGGACAGCTCTCTCTATACCCACACTTTCCCTTCCTCTGTAGACTGTGGTAGGGCCCCCACTGGGGTTGGCATCAGAATTTGCAGAAGTGCCTTCTCTCGGGAGCTTCCAGTCATTCTTCCAAAATAATTTTTCATCCATCCTGACAGTATAGTTCAGTGGTAGAGCACCTACCTAGAATGTGTCAGGTCCTGGGTTTGATTCCCAATACTACCAAAAAAACCCCAAAACCTAATTACAAAATAATTATTCAAAAGTTGGGGGGTGTGGGCCTTCCCATGATGAAATTTGTGAATCGATGTGGGATGAAGTCAGTGGTTCTTTTCCCAAGGCTCTTCACTGTTTTTCTTCTCCTGGACATGCAGTTGTTTTAATAACGTCAGTGTCAGTGCTCTTGTTAATACCATGGCCAGTCTGGAAAAGATGTCAGACATCAAATTTTGTTTTTTACAGATAAGCAAGTGGAGACCATAAAAGTTAAATGACTTAACAAAAAGTGAAACAGGAGATAGAAGAATGCAGATCCGTGACTCTGAAGTTATTTCACCCAAATTACAGTTCCTTTTTTCTTTGACAATATGGAAATATGCCAGTTTTCTGGCCTCAAGAATCCCTAGATGTCTATTAAGGATTCCCAGGGAGGAAAGAGAAACTTGACTTTACTTCTAGTCTGAGGACATCAACTAATCAAATGAAGGACCCTAGGGTAGCCAAACTAAAGATCTCTGAGGTCAGCAGACTAATTCATTATAGTTCTAATTTTTGTTTCAATCTGACAGATGTCATATTTGTCATTGTGCAAGTTACTTAACTTCTCTGGTCTCCATTTTCTCATCTATTAAATGGGAATAATTAATAGTAATAGTAATCATAATAAGCCTTATAGCTTCTGTGAGGAATGATAAATGAATAAAACAGTTTCTGCTCTGTGAATGCTCAATAAGGGTTGACCCATAACTTGACAGATGAGTACTGAGAGAGAAAGTTCCTGTCTCTGCCTGTGTGCTTTTATGTGAACATGCTAACTGTAGGGGGGTTGCCATGAGAAAGTGGAAAAAGATAAGATTATGTCTTATTAAATATAGCCAATATTATTATTTGTATAATTTACTGTTTTTTCAAATATCCATAAAGTAAATATTTTGGTTTTATGTACCATAAGGTCTGTTGCCGTTACTCAACTCTGCTCTTGCAACAAGAAAGCAGCTGTGGACGATACATAAATAAATAAGCAGGGCTGTGTTCCATAAAACATTATTTAGAGATATTGAAATTTTAACATCATGAAATTTTCACATCATCAAATATATTTTTTTCATTTTTTCCAATCATTTAAAATGGAAAACCATTTTAATTTCATGGTCCATTGGCCATGGCTTGCCAATGCCTGTCACTCATTGTAGATTGTGAGAGATACAAATGTAGCATCAGTGGGGTTGGGGCATCCTAGCAATTGGTGTAGTGTGAAGCAGGATGGCCTAGAAACTCAGAGACCTTGTTTTACAGCCCAATTCTGTCATTTCTGTGATGTGTGGCTTTGAAAAAGCTTTTGAATTAGCAGGGTTTGAGTTTTCTTATTAGGAAGAGGGTCCGGGGATGAGGCAAAGCTAATTGAATTTTAAGGGCCTTCCTAGCAATCAAAGTAATTTTATAGAAAGAAATTTGACATTTTAGAGGGATATTGAGGACAGGTACAAAGGTGAGAGAAAGGAAAACATGATACATATTTGGGTAATTTTCATTTAATAGCTCAGCTGACTACCAGGAACAGCAAACCTGGGAAGGTGGACAGGTGCTGTGTTATGGATGACCTTGAATGCCAAAATGGAGCATTAGAATAGTATAGCTACAGATTGTTAGCAGAATTCTCCAAATTTCCAGGTCAGTTAGAGAGAGGGGAGTCACTTGTTCAAGGACACATAGCTGGTCAGTAGGGCTGAGATCAGCACTGGTTCCTTTCAGCCCCTAGGCCAGGGATCCTTCCATCCACCATACTGTCCCCAACATTGTGGTAGAGAGCAATTAACTGCAGTTGGATGGTTCTGACCTCCAAGAGGGAAAGTCTCATATAAATTACAAGAGCTACTTTCCATATTTTCCAAACATGATCTCATACTCGACATATCAAAGAAGGTAGGTCTTTGAGTAATCCCATTACAGAGATGGGTAATGGCAAAAGTGCCCACATAAGGCCCTGCACTCCAACACTGTTTTTTTCAATTTTCACTCATGTTATTTCTTCAGCAGAGCCTTCCTCACACCCTAGTAGATCAGGTCTTCCATTACTTACTCATGTAGGATTGTGTTTTTCCTTTATAGCATTTATTAGAGTTAGTAATTATGTGGTTGTTTTTTTTTTTGGGGGGTATGCTTTAAATTGGCATCTGTCATCTATCTCTCAGCTAGAGTGTACATTCCATAAGCAATTGTGACTGTCTGTCTCGTGGTTCTAGCCCCAATGACTTGTACATTATCAGACACAAAACAGACATCTGATATTTGGTTAATGAATGAACGAATGTGTGTTCTCTCATTAGTCATTAATATTCATGAAAACAGTCTGCTTCAACAAAGGTTGAATAGGCATGTTATCTTCACTTACAAATTAAATGATTAAATGTTTACCATTTCTTTCTTCACTCACTTTTTTCTCTCTCAGTGTCTCCTCTGAGGGTTACTCTTGAGATAGGGGAATCTGCATCTCTCACAATGTTCACCTATGACAAAAAGACAATAATAATACAGTAGTCTCAGCATAGTTGCTAGCATTAAAACTATACCACTGAAGCCAAAGTTTAAACAGTTCTTCAAATGCAAGTATATAGGATTGGTTTAAATAGTACATTCACTAAATGTCCTCTCTGGTAGAAAAACTGTTTTATAAACTACTCAAGGATTTGTGTAAAAAACTGTGTTTTTCCATAGGCCGTTGACAATCCATTTGTTCTTCTAAATAATAAGATTTGACAAGTTCCTTTCTAAGCTGACTTCCCTTTTTAAAATTTACTGGTTCTGTCTGAATTTACACTTGGCTTAAAAGCCAAGCCATTGAGCATATTGTCAGGAAGTTTAGAAAATTGTAGCATAGAATATTGGCGAAGGGGCACCATTAAGTGAGCATCTATTCACTTGACTTTTTTTTTTCCTTAATATTTCTTTTTGCTTCCTATATCTCCTCTTCTCAAGAGCATCTTCTTCTTTCAAGGACTGTGAGTTGAGACTATGCAGGAAAATCTGAAAGACTCACAAACCTCAAGTTGATAGGTTTCCATCTCCTGAAAAGCCAACTACTTAAAGCTGAAACTTAATGACAGCAGGGAAAGCTCGTAAAATTCAGATTAAAAAAAAAAAAGTCATTCTGGATGCTCCTATCACAGAGCTTGAAATTTAATTCAGTATTCAGCATTCCTCGTTCCAAGAGGCATACTAAGGAGCAAGAGTGACTGCACAGAGCAGATTCATTCTTGAGTTGAAGTGAAGAGGGGGAGCAGGTGATACCCCATAAAATGCCTATAATTTAATGAGTGCAGCTTTCCTCATCATCCAAGGCTTCTAGTCTGGGGCCTCTGCATGTTTTCTGCCTCTACTTAGGGCATGCATGTAGAAGCTGGAGAGGTCTCTGAAGACTTCATTTTATCCTGAGTCTTGGTTCATGTGAGAGAATGTCCTGGCAATTCTTGCCTGTGTCGGCTCAGAGGAGGCAGAAGTGATCCATAGCAAATGTATGAAGTAGGTGCTTCATAATTACCTCAGTACTTTAATCTCTTTGGGGGGTCATAGGACTCCGGATTAGGGTCCCTTCTCCCCTATTCTCCAGCCCCAACCCCCCACTCCCAGAAACCCATGCACAGGCCTGTCATATTTCAGTCCTGCCTAGAATTCCAGTTTGTAAGAGGCAAAGCTCATCTGAAACATTCTTTCACATTATTTTCTTCTAGATATTAGAAAACACTGCCCTCTGATTTTTAGGCATTAGCTTCCTTCCAGAGCCTTCCAGAGCTTGTGTTTCTGGGCAGCTGGTTTCAGCCAGTTCTGTCCTGTGCTGGCTCCTTTTCTTTCTTTATGCTCTTTTCCCTTTACACCAGTACTTCTCAAGGGGTGATTCAAGACCACTCCCTCAGAATTACCATGGTGCTTGTTGAAATACAAATCTGGGGTTCCTCTTTACACCTATTATAAATCAAAGATAGGGCCCAGGCATCTGCATTGCAGTGCTGTTCCTAGGTGGATGCTGGGGGAGCTGAAGTTGGAGAAGCATTGCTCTCTGCCTTTTTCACCTGTTTCTTCCCTCTGGAATGTTCTCTAACTCTTTCCAACTTTTGTCATCCTTCTCATCTCCTCCTTTATATAATTTTCCTTTTTCTTCTTAATATTAATGGTCACTAATGGTAACTTTCACACAAAGACTGGGAAATCCTTAAGTGCAGGGACCTTGTATCAATTATCTCTGTAATCCCTGAAGTGTATGTGAAGGTGCTTTGCACATTAAGGCCACTCGATAACTGCTTGGTGAGTACAAGAAGGGCCCATTCCCTCCAGACCTAGAAATAAAGAAAGAATATACTATATAAAAGTTCATTAAGGTTAAATGGCAGCAGCTAGCATAAAACATATTTTAAGGTAGGAAATATTTTGGGGTCCCCTATATATAAAAGCATGCATATGACCTTGTTCCTTTTCCTTGTAAGGTCAAACATCAAAGAAAGATTGCTGTGTCTCTTCTGTTCATTAACAGATTATCACCTAAAATATTTATCAGTGTCCATCAGAAGGACCCTGTAAGATCCAGAGTCCAGAGGAGATGTTCCAAGGTCCTGCACTAAGATTTTAAAATTATACTTGAAATCTCTGTAGAGCCATAGACTGAGTGATGTGAGGAAGTTTCTAGAATCCTAGTTCTAGTAACCTAAGACGGTCGACAGTTAACTAGGAACTGGGTAGTTTAGTTGAATGTTCAGTGATGCCACTGTTTGAAAGCCAGGGATGTCTCTCTTCTCCTGTGATTCTCTAATAATTAAAGAATTGTGTTTCCTAGTAAGTGGACTTTTTCCTGCAGTGACACCTCACCGCATCTGGCACATATGAGAGGCTAAGAAAAGCTCCGCAGGTGAAACCATGAATGATATTTTGTTCTTGCGGTTTTCTTGATTACTGACCAATTAAAAAAAAAAAAAAAAGACTTGACTTTAAGTAAGTTTGTCACTTTAAGTAAGTTTGTTTTTTAAGAATTGCATGGAAATATTGGGAAAAAATATATTGGTTTGTTAGTAGTGAAGTATTCAGTTATTTGTGATGACCGTTCTGTATCATTTCCTGTGGCTCCCATCCCATTCCCCTCTTTAGTTTTGCTTTTTCACTGCTAGGATTTCTTTCTCCATTTTTTTTTCCTCCTGAGCAAGTGGAAGAACCTTAACTTTGGAATGATTTCAGACCTCAGACTTCAGCTGATGATCCCTCAAATGAATCATCTTTCCCTTACTATGTGATGAATATAAGTGTTTATAAAAGTAGGGGTTGGGGTAGGGAATGAAAAAACAAAAAGCCCTGGATGTACTAATTCAGCCTGTACATATTTATTCAGGTGGGATGCAGGGGCAGTGTGAGAGGTTATTCTACACTAAGTACCTAAATGCAGAGCTCTTTGTCCTCAAAGAACAGCATTATTTCCCTATGCAGTGGGAGCAAACAAAAATCATTATGGTGTAATGCAAAGTACCTGCATTTTAAATCCCAGCTGTCACTTAAGTCTGTGTGACTTTTGTCAACTTACTTGTAAGAACTTTTTGCTTTTCTAATTTATAAAATGAGAACGATAATACAGGCCTCCTTGCAGTATTGTTAGAGAGGTCAGCAGGAATCATGAATGCAAAGCAAATACTCAAGTCAGTAATTTCAATCATTATTGCCCTCAATGACCCTGGAGGGGAGGGGGGCTTAAACCCTGGCACAGTAATTCTGAGGACAATCCTGACTGACTTCACATAGAACCCAAGATTATTAGCGCATCTTCTCTCTGAATTCTTCTTTCTTTATTTTCTATTGGAAGACTCTTTCTGCTCCAGTTTTCTTCTGCCTGCCCACATTTCCATGTAAGTCTGCAGAATTAATATAAAAATTTAAATTCTTGGTGCTCTTTTCCTTTTTCAGGGACTCTATAATGGAGGTGATTTTTGGTTGGTGTTACACAGGATGCCTTTTAATTATTCGAAGGAGGAAAAGATAGGCTTCCTTGAGGATGTCTCCAGTGTCAGGACCCTCTCAACAGAGCCGATACAATCAGTGAGCCAGGGCTGATGTAGCAGGTGCTGAGCAAGATGTCAGGGCCCCAGGTCATCTCTTTGTGCTGGAGAAATTTTTCCAGCCTGAGATTCTTTGCTGTGAATCTGAAATACGGATTTCCTCTCCTTCAGCTTACACTGATATTGGCTTTTCAATCTGATGCTGAACTTTGCTCATTTTAGGGCTCATCCATTTCACAGAGAGTATTTTCCAAAGCAAATGCCTAGGCCCAATTCCCAGATTCTGATTCAGCATCAGAGATTTGGTCAATCAGTTCATGACCCTATGATAATTATTTTATTCATTAAGTAAACATGTGCTATACATATTCTAGGTGCCAGGCTCCCCTCTAGGAACTGGAAATGCAGTTGTGAAAAAAGGAAGAAAAGTTGCTGCTCTTACAGGGTTTACATCTTTTAGAGGGAGAAAGACAATATGTAGAACTACTGAATAAAGTACACAGCATATAGAAGTAGTTAGTGCAATACAGGAAAATAAAATAGAGAAAAGGGCTGGCAGATATATCACATGACCTGTTTCCAATAACTTCTTCCTTATCCTAAGTCTATTTTTTTTTCTGGTCACATTACCTGGTTCTTACCCCAGTTACTTCCCTTGCTGAACAGTTTAGCTGCATGATTTCTTTTTTTTTTAAAGATGTTTTGGGGAAACTCTTTTTAATATTTATTTTTTTAGTTATAGGTGCACACGATATCTTTATTTTATTTGTATGTGGTGCTAGGGTTTGAACCCAGTGCCTCATGCATGCTAGGCAAGTGCTTTACCACTGAGCCACAACCCCAACCCCTAGCTGCATGATTTCTGACCTGGGATAGGATCCTCAATCCAGTTTTGTTAGTTTGGGCAGAAGGACTTGAGCCCCTCACAACACCTCCCATAGCCCGTGACTTGTCATGGAAGACATGGAAGCCTATATGACTTGTCCCAATTTATCATTCAACAGAGAGAAAACTTTCTGGGGAGGGTGGGGAGAGAAAGAAAACAAAATAAAAAGTTTTAAAAGGTAGTAGCAGAGAGGACTGTGGAAACTAAGTTTCTTTCTGAAGTCTGGCTCTGGTCTGATAGATGAGGCTGGGAGCCAGAGGAGTATTTCAATGTTAGATGAGATGGTCCCATGTCACATAAAAAATGTCTTCATCCTCTGGCATCATCTCTTTGTCTAGAAGCAATGGGAAGTACTTGCATCAGTTATGGGTAAAGATTTATACTTGCTTTCATGTTGCCTTAGAAATAGATTAATTGCTTAGCTCTGAGGCTTTCAGTCAGCAAGAATTACATAGAAGGGAATTCCAAGTCCTGATGAAGGCGAGTCAGGGAGTTCCTTGGAATAACCCCAACTGCCAATCAACAGAATGCGATTAGGCCATCCAGTGTGAGGGCTGGTGGGGACACCAGCAAATTCCTTTCCTCTGAGTCAGGTGCTTCTTGATAGTTAAAACTAACCCCAGTTTCCTGTGGGGAGTAGGCACTCTGCTGCCTCACTCCTCTTTGGGCCCCTTTGCAACTGAGGTTCTTCCTTATGCTTTACAAAGCAGTTTGATAAACACCTAATCTTGTAGGCATGTGTTTCTCCTCCTTGTAACTCTGACTTCTCCCTTCGGCACAGGTGGCTGGATTACTGGCAGCCAGGTATCTCTTTACCATCTTTTTAGTCAGTGTCATTAAAGTTTGTAATTTGTAGGTGATAAAGTTGTTTTGTTTTAAAATAAATAGTGAGTAGAAGATAATTCGGGTATTCTTGATACTTACTGGGCTGAAGACTCATTTTGATGATGAAGTGGGTATTCCTAAGTGATCCCTTGATATAGGCATAGAGTTGATCTGAATCCACCAAAAAAATCAGCTGCCAGCCTTCAGTAGATCAAGGCAAAATGTAAGAAAGCCAGGCAGCAAACCAACATACCTGTGGCCTCTGTTCTTATCTTCCTGCTTAATTTTCATGGAAAATTTATACACACACACACACACACACACACACACACACACACACCTCAGGAGAAGTTGGGAGGGTTAAGTAGAACTTCTGGACTCTTATAAAGGAAGAAAGGAAATAGAGGAAAAAAGCCTTTAGATAACACTTCTCCCACATCCTCACAAGCATTTGGATTTTGGTATTCATTAAATAAAGAAAGCAACCAAAGTCCAGAGAGTTCTTCCCGGTTGCTTTATTGCCAATAACTTACATCAGTGTTTTTTGTCCACTGGTTTCACAAATTATAATGCTGTCACATTTTTAATATAAATGTGATGATTTTTGGTAACCTCAGCAGCCCCTCTCCTTTTTCCCCAATAATGACGACGGATTTTCACCAATCCATCCATTTTTACACATCTGGTCCTCATTTGGCTAAAAACATATTGTGAGATGTGGTCTAGGGCAGAGATGGAGGGCAGGACTTTTTCTTGGCCGACCTAAGAGAGAGCCCTGACTGTGCATGCAGGAAAAGGTTGCCAGGCAATTGCTAAAGGGCAGGGAGCATAGGGCAGCTGTCTCTAGGAACATGCCAGCCCTCATGCTATACACCACAGTCATTGATGCTTGTCTGCTTGAGTCTCTAATCCATAAGATAAAAGCCAGGCTGTTGGAAACCTTCCACGAGACTATTGCTAACTGGGCTCTCCTAACCTGCATAGAAGCCAAGAGGCTTTCAATGGGCTAGTTCAAGCCCAAATCCAACAATTGTCCAGCATTACTTTACCAACTATCAGGGATGACCTAATGGAACAGTTAATGGAAGCAGACCAGGATGTGAATCTTAGTTTGCTCTCTGTATGATTTTGAACAAGTTCTTTACTAGTCTACTCCTCAGTTATCCCACTTTGAAAATGAGTGTCTACTGGATAGGGCTATTGTTAGTGCACTACCCTCTGCACAACTCCAGGGGATGCTGTTTGCAAAGACCAAAATGGAAATAGAAACACTAAAAGTTGTGTGACACAAAAGTGCTTGTTATTAGAAATATTAGATATAATTGATACATGTAAAGAATTTAGCACGATGTCTATAACAGTTTTAAGAAAGGAATTCAATATTAGTCTCTCAAGAAATTGTGATTTGTTATACTTTTTTTGAACCTTGATTCTAAGAAGGAAAATATTTTGAGGAAAGAACACAGTCTGCAAAGGCCTACAAGTAAGAAAGTGCCTTATTTAGGGAATTAAAAGAATTTCTGCATTCAGGAGCACAGAGGTTAGATCATACAGGGTCTTGAGCAGACTATTGAGGGGTTTTACCACTGGACATGAGGCAAAAGACAGCCTACAAAGAGTTTTAAGCAGAATCATAGTGTAAGATCTGTTCCTTAGCAAGTTTATTTGGCTGAAATGTGAAAAATAGAATGATGAATTTGGCAGTGATTTGAAGGAGTGGTTAATTATATCAGGCTTGGAGACAGACACAGGTTTGAATCTTTCTTCAGTGTTTACTCTCTCTCTTCAGTACTGTTATTTATTACAAATATTTAACCTTTCTGATCCTTATCAGTCTCCAAGACATTTTAAGTTGCCAGTCTACTAAAAGGATAGCTACAAATGTTTCTTCTCCATTTTAAATGCTAGCTGTCTGCTCGTTCATTTTTGAATACTTGCCAGGCATTGGGGTCATTTAGAAATCAGATCTTAATATAGTAGGCAGGAGCTGGTCTCCTTGTTTCCTCCCATCCCCTACAATCTCTCTACTAAACCAGGAGAGAGCCTGTTCTAAAAGGAAAACCAGATATTACTCTCTGGTCAGAACCCCCTGGGATTCCTGTCTCTCTCCTCTTCAAAGCCAATACCTTACAGTGGCCTCAGTGACCCCCTGATCTGTTCCCTTTGCATTCCCACTCCTGCATGGCCCTTCCTCCACACTGGTTTCTCTGCACCATTACCATCAGGACCTTTGTACTTTGTCATAATACTCTTCCTGCAATACCCACAAGGTTTGATCATTTGCTTCCTTCAGGACTTTGCTCAAATGTTTTCTTATCAGAGCCGCCTTCCTTAACTGTAAAATCATGCTAACTTATGTGTGCATGAATACACACACACACACACACACACACACACACACACTGTCCTTCTTAGATTGATTCTGTCCTTCCCCCATTGTACCACTTTTTACCACCTGATATTTCACTTATGCCTTAGAAGACAGAGACTTTGTTTTATTCACTGGTGAATTCTTAGGGCTAGAAGAGAGCCTAATGAGTCATTCTAAAATTCATATTAAGCACATATAAACAATTGTGGAAAAAATTGATGCATAAGGGACTTAGAACTAGATCTCCTATTTTTCTTGCAGGCAAATTGAATGTTACCTTGTTTTAAGCAGGGATCCCACAAACCACCCAATCCCTGCAAGGCTAAACAAACAGACACACGTTGACCATGAACTCTTGCAATGCTTTTGTAAATGTGTTTCTTTCATTTGTCAGCCTTTTACCCTTTCCTGGTCTTCTTCAATATGGGAGAAATATGAAAGAAGCCTACCTCCCAATAGAGATGACCTAAAAAGGGCTTGAGGCCATGATAGGATCTCCAAGGGTCTTCCAGAATGTGCTGGCCACAGGGATTCTCCTGGGACCTGGGAGTGGTTTTCAGTGCAAGCCATCAGCAGCAAACATAGGCAAACGTGGCTGGCTCTCAGCCAGCGTGGAGCTGAGAGCCTCTCACCCAGCTCCTCTTTTAACGTTTTCTAGGCCACAGGGCTATGTTCTGACTCAGGACTAATTTCCTATCCGTGTGCTATGGATGTCATAACTGGCCTCCTTCAAAGCCTTCCGGATCTTCCTGTATTTCAGTATCCATTCCCTACCCCTTTTACCCGAGTCCTGATGCCCCAGGTCCTAGAAGCAGAGGTGATGTGAGGTCAGAACAGAGTTTTGCATGATTTGGTGGTTGAATTTAGGGCTGTGGTCGCTCTGTCCACTACTTTGCTTGCCATTTCATTCTCTGTGCTCCTCAGTAGGACTCTGTTGCCATATCTGTAATTGCCTACAGCCCTTCATCATATATATATACTTTGTGGTTACTGTTGCTATGCCAAATAAGCTAATTTAGATGGAATCATTGCTCCTGCATATTTTAGTCACTTGAGCCCACTATAGAACTAATGTGTGTTTTGGAATGACCATGGAAAGTATGACATTGACACTGAGAAGGAACATTTTATGGCTGGTAATGCCGATTTCACAGCCTGCCAGGGTCTTACACACAACCAGGCCTGGACCTGGTTATCTCTCCTCTCTGTTGGGGACAGCCTGCAGATTGTAAAGCAGGCTATGTATACAAATATGAAGGGCTGTTCTCAAAGTACTAGATTCCCAGTTGCTAATATATCAGGAGACCTTGGTTGCTGAAAATTAGGAGGAAATGTGCTCTCATTAAAACATGCTTTTAAAACCTGTACTTAATGTGTGGAAATATTGCATTACAGTGGAATTTTTTTTCCTCTTGAGAATAAATACCATTGAGCTTTAATTGCAGGCAGACCTAGAGATTTCTCTGTTTCCAAGTCAGTTTAGAGCAGTAGGGTGTGATTTCTTGAAATACAGTGTAAGGTGTACTTACAAATTTAAGATCATCACCACGCCTTGTTTTGGTAGTTGTTTTTCCGAGTCTGAATTTCAATGCACAAATCTTAATAAAGTGATTTTCTCAATGAAAAATGTCCTTGAAGATAATGAACTAACCAAAATTTAAAAGAAAAAATCTGCTTTAGCAACAAGGAGGCGATTGTTTAATGCTTCAAAAGTTTTGTTTATCTTTCTTGTTGCCCATTAGTATGCATAAATGTGTGCTTAATTAGGCCAGGCTTAAAATTGAACTTTTCATTTCCAGGAAGTCAGTTGTGAGTCTTGCTCAGTGAATGGAATTACATGTAGAAAATTCACAAACAGAGAGACCAAATTGTAAATTTCACAAAGGATTGCTTAATCACTGATGGAGTCAGGTTAGTGATGATTCACCAGAGATGTTGTGATGGTCAAACATACACAAATTTTTGTTAAAGGTATTAATCGTGCTTTGGATTTGGATCTAATAATGTGATTTTTTTTCTACCCTCCCTGCCCCCATCTTCTTTTTACCAACAGGTCAGGACAGTTGGACGTCTCCTTGTACAACATGCCTCGGTTAAGCCTCTCACCCATGTTTTCAATGGGATTTCATCTGTTAGCTCTGATGGCTTTCTTATTTTCCCACGTGGACCATATAACTGCTGAGACTGAAATGGAAGGAGGAGGAAACAATACCGCTGAATGTACTGGCTCATATTATTGCAAGAAAGGGGTGATTTTGCCTATTTGGGAGCCCCAAGACCCTTCCTTCGGAGACAAGATTGCTAGAGCTACTGTGTATTTCGTGGCCATGGTCTACATGTTTCTGGGAGTCTCTATCATTGCCGACCGGTTCATGTCCTCTATTGAAGTCATCACATCCCAAGAAAAAGAAATAACCATAAAGAAACCCAATGGGGAGACCACTAAGACAACTGTGAGGATCTGGAATGAGACTGTATCCAACTTGACCTTGATGGCCCTGGGATCTTCTGCTCCTGAGATTCTGCTTTCAGTTATTGAAGTGTGTGGCCATAACTTCACTGCCGGAGACCTGGGGCCCAGCACCATTGTGGGAAGTGCTGCCTTCAACATGTTCATCATCATTGCACTTTGTGTTTACGTGGTCCCTGATGGAGAGACGAGGAAGATTAAGCATCTGCGCGTGTTCTTCGTGACGGCAGCCTGGAGCATCTTCGCCTATACCTGGCTGTACATTATTCTGTCTGTCATCTCTCCTGGTGTTGTGGAGGTCTGGGAAGGTTTGCTTACTTTCTTCTTCTTTCCCATCTGTGTGGTGTTCGCCTGGGTAGCAGATAGGAGGCTGCTGTTTTACAAGTATGTCTACAAGCGGTATCGGGCTGGCAAGCAGAGGGGAATGATCATTGAACACGAGGGGGACCGGCCATCTTCCAAAACGGAAATCGAAATGGATGGGAAAGTAGTCAACTCTCATGTTGACAATTTCTTAGATGGCGCTTTGGTTCTGGAGGTCGATGAGAGGGACCAAGATGATGAAGAGGCTAGGCGAGAAATGGCGAGGATTCTGAAGGAACTGAAGCAGAAACATCCAGAGAAAGAAATAGAGCAGTTAATAGAATTAGCCAACTACCAAGTCCTAAGTCAGCAGCAAAAAAGTCGAGCATTTTACCGCATCCAAGCTACTCGCCTGATGACCGGAGCTGGCAACATTTTAAAGAGGCATGCAGCTGACCAAGCAAGGAAGGCTGTCAGCATGCACGAGGTCAACACGGAAGTGGCCGAAAATGACCCGGTGAGCAAGGTCTTCTTCGAGCAAGGGACATATCAGTGTCTGGAGAACTGTGGTACTGTGGCCCTGACCATTATCCGCAGAGGTGGGGATTTGACCAACACTGTGTTCGTTGACTTCAGAACAGAGGACGGCACGGCCAACGCTGGGTCTGATTATGAATTCACTGAAGGAACTGTGGTCTTTAAACCTGGCGAGACCCAGAAGGAAATCAGAGTTGGCATCATCGATGACGACATCTTTGAGGAGGATGAAAATTTCCTTGTGCACCTCAGCAATGTCAAAGTATCCTCTGAAGCTTCAGAAGATGGCATCCTGGAAGCCAATCACATCTCTACTCTTGCTTGCCTCGGATCACCCTCCACGGCCACTGTAACCATTTTTGATGATGACCACGCAGGCATCTTTACTTTTGAGGAACCTGTGACTCACGTGAGTGAGAGCATTGGCATCATGGAGGTGAAGGTATTGAGAACATCTGGAGCTCGAGGAAATGTTATCGTTCCCTATAAAACCATTGAAGGGACTGCCAGAGGTGGAGGGGAGGACTTTGAGGACACTTGTGGAGAGCTGGAATTCCAGAACGATGAAATTGTGTAAGTTCTTTTTATATGTTTGTGTGTATGGTTGAGTGAGTGCATAACTGCGAGAGTGTGTGCATATTTTTAAACCAAATGACATAAAAGAAACGGAATAGTTATTATGGAAGACACCTTTCAAAGTATCAGTTCTCGTTTGGGTGAAACCTATCAATTGGTACTAGACACAGATCTTAATTTGACATTGAGATCTTTTTTTACTTTTGTCTTTTTTACATATTTAAGTACACTGTAGGCCATGATAAAATGAAGCCTGTGACGTAAGTTAGCAGATCATTTAAGATGGGTTGAAAATTTTGTATTCTATTTTGGATCACACAGTATATATACAGAAAAGGAATATTTAACACATCACAAAAGGTCCCTATCTTCATTGCTGAGTACAAATTGGGAAAGCCCAAAAAAGAAACACCTCTAAAAAGAATTTCCTGGCTACTAGGACTGAGTGGAAATATTTCTGTGGTTTTCATCTGACATTGTGGTTTTATGACAATATAATGTCTCTGCTTGTATGCTAGTGTTTAATTATGACTTAATGACCAACCCTGCTTCTTCAGTGTTATGCTATCACGAGAAGAGGATATATCCATTATTTATTTCCAGTCTGGTTTTACTTTGTATGATTTCATAAACCCTTTTACCCTGCTCATATAGTGATGAGGAGAGAAATACGATTCTGTCCAAGCATCCTAGTTGATGGGGAACAGGTCAGAGAAAGAAGTAGGGAACAATTTACTCTCCCTATTGGCACTTTACAGTTGTAATACTGAGTGTTATGAAGTGATTCTTCCACTGAGAGCTGCCATCGAGAGAGACATTCCTCCTTCCTTGCCTTAGAGAGGGCTTTGCACTTAATTCACTAGAAGCAGCCAGGGAATTTGACTCAAGGACCAGTGTCCAAGAATGAGGGAGGGAAGGAGGTAAAGAGAAAAGGAATAAGATAAATGAAGGAAGGAGGGATGAACAAGAACCAGAAACTGTGTTATCACTGTATTATCTACAGTGTAACAAAGGATATTATGGTGAATGATTATGTTTTTGAAGCATTTACAATTTAGGAATTTCAAGAAAGATAAATAAATATATTAACTATAATTAGTTTTAAAAAATGGTTCTAGTGGTATATAATATGTTCAAATGGCAAGATACATGCTCTCCAAGTATGAAATTTCTCCTCTTGAATATGTAGGGGAAAAAAAAGATGGGGGATGATCAGAGGGAACAGGTTTTCTTGAAAAAGCTTTCCAGGGTCCTTACATCTCTTTGCCATTATGTTAAAGAGATGCAAAGTTACTTAGTACAGTATCACAATGAAGTTCAGCAAAGCAGAGATTATAATATCCATCTTCTGATGTGTGTAGGTGGGCAACAGTGTTTGATTAATGTCTACTTTATGTTGGTTCTTATGTTGATAATGTTCCACTTACTGTGATGGGTTTCACTGGGACACTTATTTTCCTGAAAGACAGGATATAGTAGCAAATTAGTGTCCTGAATACTCAAGAAAAAAAGGTTATTGAATGTGATCTTGCCCAGGTTAGTGCACTTAACCCTTATTCCTTTGCTAGGAATTATTTTGCATTATATTTTCTGATCATTTCAATTATTGAGCCTTCCCGTAGTAGATAGCACTTGGAATCTATGTGAAAGTGTAATGTACTCACAAGGGTAGCCCTTAAATATAACTAAAGTGGTGCTTTGTTTTCCTCATTTGTTTGACTTAGGATGTTTTCTCATGAAAATTTTATGTTGCTTTCTCACAAGAATAATGGCTCTCCGCTTATTTATTTGAGAGTCAAGCTTTCCCTATCTACTTTGCTATCCAAGATTTTTATCAAACCATGAATAAATAATCTTATTTTAGGTGGCATATGTAGAAGAAGAAGGTTTTATAAAAAGATTGACAGTGATTCAATGGAATAATTTATTTTGCCAAACTCCCATTAAAAACACTCACCCTATTGAATTAAATTGATTAAAGAAGGAATATTGCCAAAGTCCATCTTTACATATATATATATATATATATATATATATATATATATATATATATATATATATTTCTTTTGAATAGTTGTAAGAATTGGTGGAATTGGTAGAACTTGATAAAATAAATGCCATCTCTGTACTTATATTCATGAGGGCAGTCTAGATCAATCATGGTTTCTTGTTCTATAAAAATATCTGGCTTTTTTATTCACTAAGATGAAATGTAAAAATTGTTAAATGGTAAAGAATTTTATTTATAACTGAAATGAAGTTGAAGCCCTACATTTTTTTTTTCTTTCTGGAATTTTAATTTTAAAGA
Organism: Marmota flaviventris; assembly: GCF_047511675.1. Taxonomy (NCBI): domain Eukaryota; kingdom Metazoa; phylum Chordata; class Mammalia; order Rodentia; family Sciuridae; genus Marmota; species Marmota flaviventris. The sequence continues at coordinate 31,943,811 of NC_092511.1, read as the reverse complement.
TGTGTCTTGACTTTAAATAGAGTTTTATTATTGGCAGGCATTGTTCATGTTTAACAGATCCATTGGTTACATTCATGTGTTTGTGTGGCTTTAAGGTAAGCACAATGTTTCCAGAAAAAGAAATTATCAAAGAAGTGGTGTTGTGCTGGCTTCTTAGCAGTTTAGAAACCATTACTCTCGTTTTTTTAATGGATTATTTTTCCTTTGGTGATCATGTCCAACGCCAGTCCGTATAGTCAGATTCAAGCACAAAGGAGTTTTTCATTCTGCAATGAAGTTGCCTCTGTAGACTCAACCCCCAACTTATCTTCAAGAATGATTTGATATCTTCATCTTAGGGGTAGTTTTCTTCAAAACCTATCATACATAGATAAGGGCTCTTGACACAACTGAGCTTTATTAAATACTATGAAAAATCTTCTTGTTTGATTATTTAATGCTGTACATTAAAGTCAGGATTGGTGATTCTTTTCAAGGTGCTATAAAGAGATTTGTACAAAAGCTTTGGATTTAAAGGTTATCTAATTTTCAGTCTATTAATCAAGGTAGACACAGTCCAATCTGATCAGGGATGAAGACTAAATGGCAGTCCAGCTTTATGATTCTTTGACTACAAAAACAAAAGAAATTCTCATTTTTTTTAAAAAAAATTCTTTTCAACATGTATTCATTTTTCTAACAAAAAATTAAATCCAAAAATAACATTTTAAGTTACATGGAACCACAATCTTTGTAAATGTAGGACAAAACTAAAATATTAACTGTTAGTCTAAGTTAGATTATGTTGGTGTCCCAGCATCTAATAGCTTTTGTCAAAAATGCATCAACATTTTAGTTTGTAGGTAAAGGTGTTAAGGATTCTTAAGCATTTATCTTTTTTTTAGGGTAGAATAGATCATTTAAATTTATAAGGATGTCTGTATCTATTTATTCATATTCTTACATAAATTCTTTGAATTACTTCAACCTGACTTTTTAAAATGAAAATTGTATTTCAGAAAAAGCACTGATAAAACAGATTCTCAGTAAAATAAAATTTTAAAATTATAATGCAAAAATCCACTAAATAGATAAAATTAACAACTATCATATGCTTTTGTGAAAGCACAGTCAATGAAAAATCCTAAATCCATGCCAACTAATCTTAACTTTTCAACATCATTCAATTAGGAAATTCAACAAGGAATTCTGTATAATGTTAACAGCTAATAAAAAACAAATCAAGAATATGTTAATTTGATTTGTGGTTTGGTGGGTGATATCTACAAATTTGAAATGCTACTAATTATTGTTCTTTAATGATACCATTTCAGTAGTACTAATTATTACAAAATATTGTTTGGTCTTCCAAAGTCTAATATTAACTGTTCTGGAAAATGTTAAGGTTAATTAATAAATGTAGCTACAAATCAAATTTAATTGCTTAGTTATAGCTCAATAATGATATCATTTCAGAAGATAATTGAAAAAAAAATGAGCATTTACTGTGATATATTTAAAACAGAGAGTTGAGAAAACTATGTAAGTTGGAAAATTTACATAACATATTGCTTAGCAAATCAGTTTACTACAGGCTTCCTAGTCATAGAAAAATGTATTAAACAATGTGTCAGCCCAATATTAATTTTAACAACTGTTACATTTTCAGGTATGATTGTAACTTCATTAACTCTAAGAGATGTAATATGCAAGGCATCTATCTCAACAAATACAGCTTTCTTACATTGAATATTTATATACTGTTTTTGAAAAAAAGGATTAAAAAATAAATAAAATTTTAGTGTAAGTCCTATCAAATTATTATTATATTATTATCATTATTATTATTACATTCCATAGGAAACAAATACTGGTTTTGGCAGTTTATATACCGGTGTTCATGTCTTGCGGTATAGCATTCTATGGAATAAATACTTAGCTATGTGATATGGCATGTAGCTTTATAATATGGTACAATAAGACTACCAGATACATAAAAAAAATAAAGTAAAACTTGAAGTGATTAGAACAGAAGAACAATTGTGCATTGGGAAAAATCAGGAATAATGAAAAATATTACAGAAATTATCATTAGACAAGAAAAGCTATTAGTACGTAGTGCCTTGAATCTAGCATATTCAGGATTTATTTTAAATTAGAAGAATTTCATTTAGACTATTACACTTAGACTTTTAAATTAAAGGCATATGATATTTTATACTGGCATAGAACTTTCCTAGGTAATGTGCTAATGTAAAAATTTTGGTTGCAATAATGTTAGCATTTCAATGGATTTCTGCTTTAGTGGATTATCTTTTCAGACCAGAATATTTATCTCTTTTTGAGCCAAACCACATGTAGTATCATCTGAAAACCTAAATTATAACTGCAAGATGTTTTTGTAAATGCATATGTTTTCTGAATGCATAACTATTATAAAAATAAGACAGGGTAGGAGCCAAAAACATTTATGAGTTATAATTTAGTATTGCCTGGAGTCCAAGTTGATTATGTACAGAAAGGTTCTTTACCATGTCAACCAGATTTCCATTTTGCTGTTGTAATCTCATTTTCCCAGTGCTAATTAGAGTTTGAGGTTATAATATAGTTACATAAAAATTTTATCTTAGCAAATAAAGAAATTTCTCAGTGTAGGCACACTGAAGTGTTTAAATCCTGGTCTAGTTTCTGAGTCATCATTCAAGGCCGTCACACAGGGTTGATTGCCTCCCTAGTCCAGGGCCTGAATTTATAAATCAATATTAGTTCCTACTTAATAAAGCTACTGATGTGTGATCAGCACCGGGCCAATATTACAAAGTAAATCAAAAGAAATATACTCCTCATACTTAAAATGGGAGATATATTTTGATAAGTATAAACATCATTATGAAGACATTGTGCAGGGGGTAAAAGAAACCTTAATTTTGGACAAAATATTTGCATTTATTTTTGGAGGACAGACAGCATAACTGGAAAGAAAAATGGGATGTGCATTTTAAGAAGAAGTCATGGCTTGGAAAACATGGGAGCATGGACAATGTCAATAAAGAGGATCATTATCAAAATCAGTGACTTAGCCACAGTTCATTTCCTTTTGTGGTGTTTTAAATCATTATGGATATGTTTAAATTAACCTGACATGTCCCTTAAAGGGTTTTTGTCTGTGGAACACTTTGAGGGTGTAATGTGTAGAAACAAAATTTAGAACCATTACTATTAGTCACCCAAGAACTTTCTCAAGTTCTCTCTTTTTATTTTATTTTATTTTTGGTACTGGGGATTGAACCCAGGGGCACTTAACCACTGAGCCACATCCCTAGCCTTTTAAAATATTTTATTTAGACATAAGGTCTCTCTAAGTTGCTTAGGACCTTGCTGCTGAGGCTGGCTTTGAAGCCTCTGGGATTACAGTTGAGTGCCACCATGCCTGCTATCAAGTGCCCTTTTATATATTTAATACCATTGGTGACAACCCAAGGAAGTAAGTAGCATTGCAGATGAAAAAACTGAATCTCAGAGATCTAAGAAATTATGAATCCAGAATTTGAACACCTATTTGACTTCAAAGATATGCATGTGCTCATCTGTGCCACATTACCCCTTGAAGTTTCTAAAGAAAATTGACAATATTTCTAGTAAGATGCTGTCAGCATTTTGTTTGGTTCTTTGTGAATTAGTCCTTGATCTCTAGGAATGGTTTTGATTTACTTTAATCTGGTAGCCTCACGAATAGTCCTTCCATTCTGCCACCCACTCACCCTCTGTTCTGAGAGTTACCAGTGTACTGCCACTGTCTTACAAAACATGAACAGATTTTACACTAAATTCACTAAATTTTGATGTGGGAAGAGATTTTGTTTGCATTTCTTTCCTGAGAACACCAGTAACCGAGGGCAGGTGATTTAAAGATACTGTATGTACTTCTTTTGAATGGAGCTAGCTTAAAGATATAATACCCATGATAGAGTTATTTATTATCATTTTGCTGCTGTGTCTTTATTAGTTGAGGTATGAAAAGTTGCCTGTGGACAATACTATAATATCGTAAATTATGGGAACCTCCTATAAAATATCTGTTATGGGTACTGAAGTCTCATCATTGGAGATTCATTCTGTGGGATAAGAAAGCTATTGGTCCCCTAATAAAAGGTAAATGCCATGAAAATCTTAAGGTTTTTTGCAGTAATGGAGTAGAAGTTATTCTGGGGCAGGAGCCAGGAAAGGTTGAAAATTCAACAATGTAAGGTGGGTCAGCTGCACTGGAGATAATCTTACAACTGCTTTGGGTAAACCAGGTAGGAGGCTGGGGCAGTAGTGCAAGGTGCTAACTAAGTAGGCAGAACATTTTTTTTCTTTTTCCATACTTTTTATTGGTGCACTGTAGTTGTACATAATAATGAAATTTGTTATGTATTTGCACATGAACACAATAGAACAATATAGTTGGGCCAATATCATTCCCCGGGATTTCCCCTTTCCCTCCCTCTGGTCCCTTTCCTCTACTAATCTCCCTTTGATTTTCATGAGAGTCCGTCACTCTACATTTCTTTTCTTTTTTCCACTCTCGTTTCCATATGTAAGAGAAAATACATGACTTTTGACCTTCTGAGTCTGACTTCTTTCACTTAACATTATGTTCTCAAGTTCTATCCATTTTCCTGCAAAAGACCCCATTTCATTTTTCTTTATGGTTGAATAAAACTCCATTGTGTATATACATACCTATATATCTATGGATAAAGAAAACCTAGGCTGGTTCCATAGTTTGGCTGTTGTGACTTGTGCATGGGTAAGGTAGGACTTTTTCTACTGACTTTTCATAAGGGCCTCACATATTCTGCCCTATAGTCGGGAAGTCCAGAAGGACCTGGGAGGAAAAGCAAGCAGTCAGCAAATATGGGCAGAATTACATGAAAGATCCTTTCCTTCTCCTGGTTCTACATGCCGTCTGCATAATACCCATCTATTTTCCAGAGGTTGAGCCAGCCAGACCTCTTTCTTTTCATGGGCCTATACAGGTGTCTTACTATAGAGTCAGGCAGAATAAACAATTAATTTTCATTTCCTCAGGGATCTAGATGACATTTTCTTTCCTTCTTACAGTCTCCACAGGCTTAGATAAGGCAGTAGGCATTGTATTCTCTTGTGGCAGCTGGAGATATGGAGGCAAGGGGCAAAAACACGGCCCAAAGCAGAACTTTAGTTCCTTGCTTATTAATTCAAATATTGATGAAATAGTCCAGGATATTGTCTAGATAGAGTTTGCTGTTTTTTTTAGATTTAAGTTTCCATATGAGTTGGGGAGTTCTGGGTACCCTGAAACCAAGAGTGACACTCGAAACCAAGGCCACCCCATTTTCCAATCTTAGACTACCTGAAGATAAAGATTCCACACCCAAGTTTGAAATCTGTCTCTATGCTCTCCTAACTGTCCCTAAGTTCCTTAATATCAGAGTCAGTTTTCTTACTTGTAAAATGAGGACAATATTGGTGATGGTGGAGGGGTTAGTAGTAGAAGAGAAGATGGTGATAGTGTTGATGATGAAGGTGAAAGTGGTAGTGGTAATGGTGGTAATGGTGATGGTGGTGATGGGTTTGGGATATGTTGGTTGTAGTAGAAATGGTAGTAATGGTTATGAGATGGAGATGGTATTGGTGATGATGAAGTAAAGGTAGTGGTGGTGGATTTTGATATGATTGTGGTGGGGGGGGTGGAGGTGAAGATAGTGAGTGCCAGAGGCAAAGGTGATGGTAGTAGTAGTTTTGGACATGATGGTGGGGATGATGGTGGTGGTGGTAGTGATTATTGGTGGTTGGTGGTAGTTGGTAGTGATGGTGATGGAGAGGGTACTAAAACTTACTGAGAGCAAGGATTCATGCTGCTTTGATTCAATCTTCACAGCCATAGATATTGCTACTATACTCATTTTACAGAAGAAGAAATTAAGTAGATACTGCTACTATACTCATTTTACAGAAGAAGAAATTGAGGCTCAGAGACTAACTTTCTCTGGTTCACACAGCTAATAAACATGGATCTAGAATTTATCAGTAGAACTACCTGACTATAGAGTCTACTTGGTTTTATTAGCTTTCACACTCAAGGACAAGGCTCTGTTGCTATGACCTATGACCGTTGTGGCTCAGAAGATATAAAACAAGGGTGGTGATTTATCTTTTCTAGAATTCTTGAATATGTATCAAGTACATCACACCCTCACGGCTCAGTCTCTATTAGCCTAGAAAAGCCATGATGAACTGAGTTGGAGAAGGAAAAGAATGCAGAATGCTATAATCCCTCCTTGCACCTGACCCGTCCAATTAGTGTCTATTCTTTCCTCTCTCACAGTATGCATTTCCTCTTATTCCTAAATTTTAAAAAGAAACTTCATTATTTTGAGCTTTCTGACATTGCCTGCTCTGGCCCTGGAACATTTAACTTCCTTATATGGTAAATAATGAACATAGCTTTTTTTCCACACATGAAAAAGTATTTTCTTGCCCACTTTTTAAAAAAAATATATTACCAGGCAGTGTAAATTAATAGCAACAGAGAATTGGTATCAGGGGATAGTTGTTATCTTGTGTTATCACTATTAAAAAGTTTAAAAAATATGTTTTATGACCCTGGAGATGATTTAATAGTAAGAATTATTGATTGCAAACTTTCCTAGAATAAGTGACCCTTGTGGAGGTTCATCTGATACAAACCTTCAATTCTAAGCATTACAGCAAAGGGAATTTTTAGGTAACATTTTTTAAAAAGTCAAATTTCAAGTCATTCTTGCTTCTGAATTACATTTGGGAACAAAAAAAGCAAGCAGAAAAAAATATCCTACCCCAAATCAGATCACTATGAAATGACATTTTGCATTGCATATACTTTGCAAAAATCAGTATTCACGTTTGTCTGTAAAATATTAAATTTTTTTTTGAAGAAAGTAGTTTCATTGTATTCAATATTTTTAACTTTTGTATGCAGATTTTTGGTCTGGTGGAGTAAGCCCATTAGCAATATTTGTAAATATGATTAATTATAACTTTTTATAAACTACTTGAAGAAAAGATTTCACATCCAAGTTTCAACTGCATCTCTATGCCCTCCTAACTCTGTTATAATTTTTGTATGACTTTTTAAATATTTTATGCTGTTATAATTATGACTTTTAAAATAAACCCAATATGCTCCTTTAATAAGGAACTTTTCCTTTACACACACCACACACACTACACTTCTTATTTACCAAAAAAAAAAAAGGGAAAGTTAAATTAAGTGGTATTGATGTCCAGTTTAGTCTTAGGTGCAATTAAAGAAGGACAATTCCCAAAGCTGTAAGAACAACTTTCCTTCTTGCTCACTGAGCATTACAATCTTAACTTGCCAATGATGTTTTAAAATGAGCTGTTCACTTCACTATATATAAATGTGTGTCTGGGATTTGTATATTTGGGGGAGGGGAGGGAGAGAGAGAAACTGAGGGAGAGGGAAGTGAGGAAGTGGAGTAGTGGAGGGAGGGGCCTTAGGAGGGAGAGCAGGGCCAGAGAGGAGAGGAGGGAGGAGGAGAGGAGGAGGCAGACAGAGGGGACAGACACAGAGACAAAGAATTTATAGCCCTGATTACATTTCAGCTATTACTAAAATGAAGTGGAGACTGGAATTAGTCCAGATTCTTGCTCAAGCAAACAGAAGACGTAGGAGAGTAAAGAACTGGAAATGGGATTCACCGAAACTGCTTCTTTATTAAAAATAGGCAGCACCTTTGTCCTTGAAATCATGGATGGGCCCAAGTGTGTTTGAGGAGCCTGAAAGTAGCTTGTGGAATCCAGTGGGGCGGAGGCCCTGCTACTGATTCCTGCTTTCTCAGTGTCCTGAGATCACCTAGGCTGTGTCAAGTCCCTTCTGAGTGCTAGGGTGGCAGTGAGGACTAAGACAGTCCTTGCTGAAGACAGGCTCATGTCTACTGGAGGAGACAGATGAATAAGCATCCAACCCCAAAATAGGAGGATGCGTGTTTGCCCCTGAGGTTCTCTGTGCCTCCTTTGGAATCTCTTAGTGTTTCCTCTTGGGGATCTTACCGCTGGTGTTTAGGCTGAGAAGGAATGACTGTGGGTTGTCAGCATCCTGACTGGCCATCTCTGGCAGCTACAGGCACACTCGCCTGCTCTTCCCCAGAAGAGAACCTCAGGACTCCTGCCTCCTTCCCCTTCCCTGTCCCCATCTCACATGGCTCAGGACACAGTTTGGCTGCCTTCTTTAATGGAGATCAGGAGAACAGAGTTTGGGAACAATTCAAATCCAATTCATTTTTCACAGCAGTAATGAACTCAGAAGAGTGAGACATAGGGAAAGTTTTCATTCTCTACTTCATTTCCTACTTCTGTGTGTTATCAGGAAAGCATAAGTCACTCACATCTGAATCCTTTCTCTAAATGGTATGGTTTTATTGAGCATCCCCAAAGGAAGCTATTACAGAAATGTGGCCAGGAATTTGATAAGCCAGGGCGTGGCGCTTTCAGGGTCTCAGGCCCAGGTGGCTCAGTGTCTCAGAATTATCTCAACCTGATATTGGAGGAAACCAGAGAGATTACCAAAGAAAGACAGGAGATTAGAGGTGGAGGTCTTTTTGAGCTGTTTTTAATATGGAAAAAGGACTTCTATATGGATGAGTTCTGGGATGTTGTAAACTGATATATTATAGGAAGTGATTTATCTGACCTACACATAGTATGATGTAATGGAAGAATATAATTATAATGTAATAATAATATAATAATAATAAATATAAAAGCACATATAATAAAATAATAATGTAAAATACATGAAGTCCAAATATTTATCTGACAATATCTAGAACTAAATATCCTGTAGAAGTTAGTTGTTTGAGTAATTGAACTATATCCTACAGATTTGAATTATTTTAGGGAAGGGACATCTTTCTTAATAGTCCATAACTCCCATGGTCACTGTAAACTATACACTTTTAGATTAATCTATTTTTGGTTATTTGGTTATTAATCCAATGATTAATTCTTATCTATAAAGCCCTGGAGACATTTGGAAGTGGGCCTGGGTCTGTGGCCCTGCAGTTAAATTTTCTACTCTACTGAGATTTGCAAGACCTTTGTAGCCTGATTGGAATTATATATATATATATATATTTTGGAATTATATGTATATATGTATACAAAACATTATGTACACATATGTGTGTGTGTGTGTGTGTGTATATATATATATACATATATATATATATATATATATATATATATATATATATATATATATATATATATATTTCCAATCAGGCTATCAGTGGGCCTGACTCTAGCTATGTTCATTTTTTTTTTTTGATTTTAATAAAGTTTTTTTTTTTTTTTTATGTTTTATTTTTTTTTTTTTAATTTTTTATTGTGGGTTGTTCAAAACATTACAAATTTCTTGACATATCATATTCCACACTTTGATTCAAGTGGGTTATGAACTCCCACCTTCACCCCATACACAGATTGCAGAATCACATCAGTTACACATCCATTGATTTACAAATTGCCATACTAGTGTCTGTTGTGCTCCGCTGCCTTTCCCATACTCCACCCTCCCCCCTCCCCACCTCTCCCCTCCCCTCCCCTCCTCTCTCTCTACCTCCTCCACTGTATAACCCTGAGGGTCTCCTTCCATTACCATGCAGTTTCCCTTCTCTCTCCCTTTCCCTCCCACCTCTCATCCCTGTTAAATGTTAATCTTCTTCTCCTGTTCTTCGTCCCTACACTGTTCTTAGTTACTCTCCTTATATCAAAGAAGACATTTGGCATTTGTTTTTTAGGGATTGGCTAGCTTCACTTAGCATAATCTGCTCTAATACCATCCATTTCCCTGTAAATTCTATGATTTTGTCATTTTTTAATGCAGAGTAATACTCCATTGTGTATAAATGCCACATTTTTTTTATCCATTCGTCTATTGAAGGGCATCTAGGTTGGTTCCACAGTCTTGCTATTGTGAACTGTGCTGCTATGAACATCGATGTAGCAGTGTCCCTGTAGCATGCTCTTTTTAGGTCTTTAGGGAATAGACCAAGAAGGGGAATAGCTGGGTCAAATGGTGGCTCCATTCCCAGCTTTCCAAGAAAGCTATGTTCATTTTAAATGGGCTGCTTGCCCAATGTGAACATAGAAGAGTAAACAGTACATATTCACAAAAGACATCCCTGTAGTCACTGTTCAGCAATTTCCTAGTGGATGCCCTCTGTGGCAGATATTGCAGCTACCCAGAGACACCATTTGCATGTAACATAAGGGTTAAAGACTTTGGGGACCACACAAGCCTGGGCTAAAATCTCCATTCTACCTCATAATCTCCATAAATTCAAACAACTTATTTATCCTCTCTGTTTCCAATTTCAAAGAATTAAGTTCACTTACCTAGTACCTGTCTTATAGTAAGTAAGTGTTAATTGCAATTGTTATTGCCTACAGTTACTTTCTAGAGAGTTGTTTACAGTAGTCTAATCTCTAGGATTAGAGCAGTATCTAGAGATGGTATTTAAAAAAAACTAAAAGCTTACTGGGAGTTAGGCACAGGGTACTTTTTCTTCTATCTTCCTTTTCTTTTTTCTTAAAATGTCAGTGATATGTGCACACTGTGAGGTTCTGTGAACATGTGTGTGGTGCATGTGTGTGTACCTGTGTGCATGTACAGGCACTTGTGCTCAGGGTAGGGGCCCTCAAGGTGTGTAGTTAGTTGTCTTTTACTAGTCTGGAAAAGTGATAAAGATCAAAATGAGAAAGATCAGAATTACAACACGATGCTACCTGAAATATGCCTCTTCGATTCTGTCATTGTTTTGATGGGGGAAGGGAAAGAAGCAAATATAGTGTGCATTTGCAGGGAGCTAGGACTAACTGGGAACATGAGCATGGAAGGGGGCAGAGATGAGCCTTTTCTTTTCCTTAACACCTAGCTTTTAGGAGGTTTCTACATCTCTATTTCATCTTCACACCAACCTTTTGAGGCATTAGCACTTCTATTTTAGGGCAGTGAGAGTGCCACAGTGATTAATATCCAGTAGGGGCTTAACAGGTGGTTTTTGAATAGAGAGCATAGAAAAGACAGAAGCCACAAAGGTTTTCTCGTATAGAGAGTGGGGGGAGATTAAATGAGTTGTTCTAAGTGGCAGAGCCTGAAGTGGAAACCAAGCATATTGATGTCTCCATTGGTGACCTAGACACTATACCAGGTGATGTGCTTGTTGGTTCTAGGAAAGAAAATCTAGGATTAAATCTAGGAATAAATTTCTTTCATATGCTATCAGCAAGTCAACCTCAGGAGAGGCTGTCTACCTGATACCCATTCTTAATACTTCTTTTCTTTTTTCTTTTCTTTCCTCTCCATACCTTCCCTCCTTTCTTCCTCTTATTTTAAAAGTTATCAACTGGAATAAGTTGTCTGAGAAGAAATTTTGGTTCTTGGTGCTCTGTATCTCCTTTCCTTTGAGATGATGATGATGTTGATGAAGATGTAAATAGGCCTAAGAAATTCTTATAATTTGCAGAAATATTATTCAGTGTCAGCAGTGGGGGAAGGGTTTTATTGAATTATTAGTAATCTGATAATGTGCTATATTGAACTAGTGGAATGTCCACAGCTGTTCTGACTTGCTATGAAATGGAATTCCTCCTGTGACAATGCCAGGGACACACTGTCCCTCTTATTTGACAATGAACAAGTCTGTGGAGCTGGGTGACTTCTTGTCTTTCAACCCTAAAGCTGCCTTAGAAGAAGCAGTGACAGTACCAGCTTGCCCAGGACTCCCCGACAGGCCTGAAGTGCTGCTTCTCTCCCTACTATCTAAACCCGTCTTTGTTCCCCACCAACTCTGATTCTTGGAAATGTCTATGTTTTAATCAATCAATTCATCAAAAATCTATTAATGTCATAATGGTGACTTCTTTTATGCCTAATATATAAACTTGAAGATTAAGGTTGTCATTTTTTTGCAAACTTGAAATTTAGTGGGAAAAAATAATTACAACACAAAAGGATATAATCAAGATGATAGAGAATCATGCAAAGGGCTTTGGGAGTTCAAAAATAACTCATCCAAAATAATGTTGATTTAATTTCTTTTGATCTTTTACTTATTATTTTGCTTGTCTTTTTTTTAATCTTTCCAGGACAAGATTTTAATTTAAAATATTATTATTATTATTTTTTATCCTTCATACCAGGGATTGAACCCCCAAGGTGTGCTTAACCACTGGGCAACATTTTCAGCTCATTTATTGATTTTTAACTTTCAGACAGAGTCTAACGAAGTTGCTTACAGTCTCCTTAAGTTGCTTAGGGCCTTGCTAAGTTGCTGAAGCTGTCTTTGAACTTGTGATCTTCCTGCCTCAGCCTCCCAAGTCCCTGGGATTACAGGCATTGCCACTGTGCCCCAGGGTGGTTTTTGTTTTTATTTTTTAAAATAAATAATTAAATATTTTTGAAATTTGTGGAAAATATGTGGAAATCTCATCTGAACTGTCTGAAAATAATAACCATTTTTTTCATAATTAAGACCAACCTGAATATTTACAGCATGGTGCCTCATTCCCTGTGCCCTCTCTGCCCAAAAGAAATCCCTAGATAAACATGATCCTGTCTAATTTTTTATAGATTTTAGATAGAGATATCAAATATATATCTGCATTAAGTAGAATTAAATCTTCATGAAAGAAATTTCATTGTGTTAAAATCTAGGTCATGTAGCAGCTACTCCTTGAGTGTATAGGTATGATAACATCAGTCAACTTCTTTTCTCAAATTCAGACACATGTTCCAATTCAACTCAAATATCTAGCAGTTGACAAATCTGTGTCAGAAAAGAAAATAATAATGCTTTAAAGATGGTAGTTTCTCTGCTCTTCTTCTATTTTATCAAGTACATGGCCTTAAACAGGTTTGTTTCCAATTTTTTAAAACTTTCAATTCTTCAGTAAAACTAATCTTACATGTCTCAGAAGCCATTAAATGGTTTATCTGAATATTAACAAACATATCTTGATTATGTTTTATTTTGACAATTCCCAATAATTATGACAATTTTCAATGATGAAGTTCTTGTTCTTCTGTGGTATTAAAATCTGTTCATTTAAGGCAGTGATAAGATCCAGGATTTGGAATATCCTCTTTGTATAATCTTCAAAAATAATCAAATATTAATTGCCCAAGAAATGTAAAAATGCTGATCTGTAAATACCTCTTTACATTGGCTCTTGAGAGAAAACTTGGTGAATTAAAAGTTTTGATTTGGGTGGCTCGTTTGCTTCATGGGAGAAGGTAATGCTTAGGGAGAAGCTCAATTTTGGTGACTTTCTTCCTGCCAGCAGTCTCTTAAGTAATAAAATAAACAAAGAGTATGATCCAGGAGACAGAATGGAATGCAGAAGGAAGCAGATGTTCAGGAGTCAGGAATATCCATACCCAGTGAGTCTCCTTAGACTGCTGGCCTGGTTAGTTTGCCTCTAACTACACGGCAGCTTTGGGAAATTCATTTCATTTCTCAGACTTCAGTTTTCCTGAGAGTGAAATTAAGGCATTAAAATCAGTGATCTATGAATTTTCGTCCATAGCAAAACTGCTGTCCTGAGAGAAAGCATCAGAAAAAAAAAATTGGCATAACACTGAATAAGATGTATAGTCTAGGATGAGGAAACTTGATTTGGATTTCTTTTGTTATCCAAATTACTCCACATCTTAATTTTAATTATATAGTTACATATTTATTGATATGAATATATCAGCATATATTGAAAGATAATAATATAAAAACCAAATACAAGAAGTTTAAATTCTTCTTTCTAAGTTGTCTTGGTAAGTTATGAACTTGCAAAATTATCTGTCTATCAGATTGATCCGCTAAAGTCAATTTTGCCTATTTTGTTCACTGTCTCCTATAAATTGCCATTCCTGTCACAATGTATTTAGGATGGCCACATAATTTACTGTCACAATTGGAGCACCTTTGCAAATGAAAGGGCCATTATTAATAATTATGTGGGCACAGTGAGTAGGGAAGTGTGGCAGAGTCATCCAATTTTAAAAACTCTATGTGCTTGCTGCCTTAGAAAAGTAGACTGCTTTACTATTGAAGACACTTGTAATGAGAGAGCAATAGTCATCAGAAATTAAAGATTTTGTATTTGATAATTCTGTTGGTTTTACCTCCCTGCATCCTGTTTCCCCACCCTCCTATTTCTTTCTTTCTTCATTAAATGAAGCTATTCAAAACTTACCTTATTTCACCTTGATAAGTAAATATGTCTGCTGGAATAGACAAATATTGGATATTAATTACATTTAAAGGCAGTACTGCAACTCCAATGGTTTGCTAGTCAAACCACATTGGCACTTTTCTTTCTTTTTTTTCCCCCATATGGATTAAAACAATTGATTTTTCTTCATTGTCTTTTGGAAAACTGTGAAGTTGCCACTGAAGCAGATCTATGGGATTGAGTATTGAGTTGTCTCTTTAGCACTCAAAAAAGTCACATTACATTTTTGCATTTTTGTTTAAAACAAGGGAATCTCTGAAGATTTTTCTAGCTGTGAAAGCAGCTTTTCACCAGCATCACACCTCCTGAGACCCCTTGACCTTGGCTTACCGCATCTTGTTCTCACCCCTGAAGGCTTGCTATACTTCTAAGCTGCCTGCTTCTCATGCTCTACCCTTCAGCCTTCTCCATGCATCCTGTAGACAGTCCTTAGGACCTGTCCATAAGTGCTCCATAATGCCTTTCACCAAAGGTATATCAGCCAAACAGTCCACGTTGTTTGGTATCCCAGTGATAAATCAGTGTCCTACCTATTATTGCCATCTACAAAAGATTTTGATCAATTTATACATGTTAACTTCTTGCGAATATATATCATTGTCTTCTTTATTTAAACAATAGTATTTTTCTCAGATGGATACATAGGAATAGAAAGAACAATATTGATCTGGAAACATAAGCCAACATAATTCAAATCAAGTTATTTCTATGTTTTCCATAATATATTATATCGACTCATCTTAAAGGTATTAAAAATTCAACTCATTCATTTTAAAAGAGGGAACAGGGATTGCAAAAGTACATGAACAATGAATAAACCTCCAAGACTAAAATGAGTCCTCTTTTGAACATGAGACAATGGATAGAACAGAAACATAAATGAAGACTTAAATATTTTAATTAATTCAGTGGTAAGTAATACAGATCACTCAGGACAAGGATAATATGGACAATGAAGAATGAGTCACAGAGGTAACAGAATTAGAATCATTAGACCTGAAATATAATTAAGTGAAATATTATCTGGGAGTTATAATTGATCACCAGTTTAATGTTACTCAGAAGTATGAAGAAGTAACCCTGTGAAATGGTTCCAGTGTGTTAGGCATAGATGAGACACACTGTCACATTAAAACAAGCCTTGTGCCCCCTCCACTAGGGAGTTTATGTTTGGGTATAGTTGTATCTGTGTCAGTGTCTAAAATCTCAACAGTTCTCAGACTTTTGATCTCAATATAAGTTACTGTTTCTCACAAAATCAGTGCCTAAAATAAGAGATGGAATGAATGCAGTTTCACTTCTTAGTTCTTCTGTGATCATTTT
Source organism: Marmota flaviventris (assembly GCF_047511675.1). Lineage (NCBI taxonomy): Eukaryota > Metazoa > Chordata > Mammalia > Rodentia > Sciuridae > Marmota > Marmota flaviventris. Next base: position 31,928,190 of record NC_092511.1, on the reverse strand, counting down.
GATTTGTTTCATTGTGGAAAGCCCTTGAAGGGCATAAGCAATATTGTTACATTAGAAAAATTAAGGTTTGAATTTTCTGTTTCTAAACTGTTTATACAAAGTACCATTTAAATGAGAAGCTTTTCTCTTGCATAATCTGATGAATTTTCCTTTTCAATGGGTATAAAATATGGTGCTCAAGAAATGAATTTTCTTAGCAACTTTTAGGTTGCTGCTTTTATTTCAATTCTTAGTTCATGGAATATGATGCATCTTCTTCTGTGTGTACCTAATATACTCCTGTCTCCTTATCCAGAAAGTAGCAAATATTATTCTCTACCTTACACAAAAAGGAATTTGAAGCCTCTTGATACACATTATACCTTGGAGTTTCTACTTAAAGAACACTTATTTGTATCATGCTGTGCAATGATATTATAAGTATTAAGGTCTCCTATGGGCTTCCAGACATGAATGTTTTCATTGAATCTAAAATGAGACTCATGTGGTTTTGGAGAGTAAAAACAAATTCAGGAGGTAAAGCAGACTAGCTAGTAACTTCTGATTCTTCATAACTTTCGATCTGTAGTGTTTCTTAAAATACATAGTTTTAAAAAATGATCAGTAATAACTAGAAATTTTTAAAAAACATCAGAATTAGAGTAAAATTTCAGAGGATGCTTAAATGGAATGAATAATAAATTAAAATTAAAAATTTTTAATCAACAGTTTTCATCACATGCATAGTAAAATTGCATTTGTTAGTTGTATTACTATAATAGCCTAAGGTTTGTTATGCCTTTGCAATTTTAGCAGCTGTGTTTTTGTGGACATAATATTAGCCCATGAATTCAGCAGGAATTTCTGAAATCAACACAGTTACCTGTGCTATCTTCCATCAATGCAAGAAGCAGTGCCTAAGAAGCACATGTTAGCAAGGAAACAATCTGGATCTCCAAGCTGTTAAAGTAACACTTAATTCCCCTGGTTAAAGAATTAGCTTCTAGTAAAAATGCCATGCCTTCTCCAAGCAATGAATGCTATATATCAGCTAATTACCACCACCATCCTTTAATAAATCCAGTGCTTGATAACACTCTATATGGTTGTAAGTGAATGATTACAAAATAGATATAGCATCCCTCTGTGTAAAACAGCGTTTGTGTTCTGGATTAAGAAACGGCATATTTGTAATCTGGGGATGTAGCTCAGTGGAGGAGCACCTGTCTAGCATGCATGAAACCCTAGGTTCAATCCCCCACATCATGAAAAACAAACCAAAATCACCCCCCAAAACAACAACAGAAAAATATATTCATGAAAATTGATTATATATAAGTACTTAGCACTCCATCAGAATCAAAAGCTGTCTCACCAAAAAGGTGAGAATTGTTTTTATTTAAATAAACAAGGGTCACAGTGTACTGAATAATTTTCCCTGTGAGGTTAATATCTTCTGACAAATCACCAAGCAGCCTGTGTAATATAAAAGTCAGGAATTCTGGAATCAGACTGGTTCAAAATCTAGCTCCAGTGTTTACTTGGAAGGTGATATTTTCTCTGCTCAGTGCCCTCATCTAAAAAAGGATAATATATATATGAATGGTTTTTATAAAAAATAAGTCAGATAATATGTATTTTAAAAGTTAGATCTACGCCTGGTACATGGTAGAAACTCAATTAATTTTGACCATTTTTAAGATAGTGATTTTAGCAGGGCAAGGTGGCACACACCTGTAATCCCAGTGATTTTGGAGGCTGAGGCAGGTGGACTATAAGTTTGAGGGCAGCCTTGGCAACTTAGCAAGACCCTGTCTCAAAGTGAAAATAATAAATAGGGTTGGGGATGTAGCTCAGTGGTAAAGTTCCTAATACCACCCTCTTCAAGAAAATATACTTATTTTAAAATATCCTAGGTGTTTCTATAAAAATAGTATACCCAATAAAAATATATTTAAAAGATAAGAAGAAAATTTTAAGTAATTTTACCAACTAGAAATTGTCACCTTTTACATTTTAGTGTATACAGGTTTCATTTTGATCTTGCTTTTTCTGGGGAGGTCTGTGTAAAAAGTCTTGAACATATAAGTAAAGCTTTTTAAATTAAAATCTTACTAACTTTTTAAAATAAAATCTTGCTATCTGAATAATATTCCATGGTAATGAGTACAGTGAATTTAATAAGTCTCTTAACATTGCTTTTTGTTTTGCTGTTGTTTTTCTATTTATTTGTATTCTATTTCTATTAATTTATAAATAATTAACGTCAAAAATGTTTGGGAAAGTAGAAAAATCTTGGTCCTTTTTTTTAAGCTAAATCTTTAAATTGAAATGGATAGAACAACATGTACAGACATAATTTCACGAAGCTATTTTAGGAGAATCTGTATGAATGTACATGCCTAATTTCTATGTGTAACTTTCTGATGAGAATGAATGTTAGGAAACCTTACCATTGCTTATATGTGGAAACACATCCTTTAAAATTTTTCTGCTAGTATTTATTGTCTACTGAATGCAAAGTGTTATGCCAATCATTATTATAATATAAATCTGTTACTTTTGAAGTGTGTTTGGATTCCAATAAGAGCTATTATTATTCAAAACTCTTTAAAATGCTCTTTTGAAGATTTGTTCAGAGCCATAGATAATGCTTATTTTAAAAATTTTCATATGGCATTATCTTGCCTGATCATTCATTTCATTCAGAAGTCTTAAAGCCAAACAACTTTACTTTGATCCCTGAACCAAATTTGGTTGAAAAAAAGTGTATTTTTCAAAATAATTTATCAAGATTGCATGTGTCACAATATTATAGAAAGGGCACATTCCTGGTATTGAAAATCTTATTTTGAATCCCATTTACTATTTTTATGGGCAGGGATAATTTAGTTATATGTTCTTAAAATTCTATTTACTTTTCTGAAAAATGATGAAAATACTTCTTAAAGTGCCATGATGAGCATCATAAGGTAAGTGAAAACGCTTTGGTGATTAGTAAGTGGTATGCAGTGTGTTATCATTATTATCATACATTGACGATGATACGTGAGTGAGTTCAAAGGGTGAACATGTATTACAATGCCATGTAGAATTACGATGATGACAATATTTTTTATACTAGGAAGATCTCACATTGTTTTCTCATATCTGTATTTGCAAGTTAATATCTGCAAACTTTTCTTCCTTTCTGTGATACTCACATACATTAACTCTAGGTTGACTCTGTGGGCCTCTTGATAGTTCCTATGTAGAGTGTTTTTTAATACAAAACAAGTAAGATTACGTTCAGTGTGATTCTAGTACTGAATGTTGGCTTAGACCTCTTTGGATCAATAACAGTTCAAATTGAAAGATTTTGCTGGTATTTTTCTAAATCAGGATAACTTAATATTCTGATGGCCTGAATTTTTCATTATATCTTCTATCTCAAAGGAATACTATAAAAATATAACAAATCATCTCTAAGTTTTTTTAATTGGCATAAAGCTTTAGTGAGAAGAAGCATGTATTTTACTCCTTGCCCCATGCTTATAGAGAAGTTAAATTAGAAAATTTTTATGTATCAGGCATTCTCTGATATTTGCTTCCAGAGGTTGGCTCCTCTTTTTTCCTCTGTTCTTTCTTTCCTTTGCCTTCCCCTTTCCTCCTCCCACTCTAAGTTCATGGTTGCTTTAATTCACTGCACTATTTTTAAATTTTTTAATTATGTTGTTGTTATTATTATTTACCAGAGATTTAATCCAGGGGTGGTTAACCACTGGGCAACATCCCTGGTCCTTTATATGTTTTATTTTGAGACAGGGTCTGGCTAAGTTACTTAGAGTCTCTCTAAGTTGTTGAGGCTGTCTTTGCACTTGTGATCCTCCTGCCTCAGCCTTCCAAGACACTGGATTACAAGCATGCGCACCCAGCACTGGAATGCATAATTTCCACTATATTTTGAGCAAGATGACTTCTGTTATTAATTATTTCCCCAAACTTGAGCATCCTATTTCTCTTATTCTTTTCACTCTCTAGCTTCATGATGTCTGCAACTGTTTTCTCTTCAGCAGGCTTAAGTAGTAGATGGAATTTATGTGGTAAGAGTTTGGGTGACTATATATGCTCTCTTGATAAATGGAAGCACTGGTGTGATGTTTTGTGTGCATGTTTCTAAAGAACTGTGAATTCGGAAACCTTTGGGTTTCAAATTTACTTCTGGACAGCAGCTTTCTTTTGACAATTTTCAAGCATGAAATTTTTTCTGGACAAAGAGCCTAAAAATCCATTATCATTATTTTTCGACTATAAAGCAGGGCAGAAACTCTCCAAGTGTGTTTCTGAAGCCCAAATCTGCATATATTTTTTCCTGATTGAAAAAAATTTTAAATATACCCCTTTAGAAAAATATGATTGGGTGGTCTTTGAGTCAACAAGTAGACTTTCAACTAAGTTCAAGAAATGTATCAATATGACCATTTTAGGAAAATCTTTTCCCGCTGATGAAAGTACCTTATATTCTTCTTCTTTTTTAATTTTTTTTTCTTTTGGTACTGTGGATTAAACCCAGGGGTGCTTAATCACTGAATCACATTCCCAGCCCTTATTTTTTGTTTTTGTTTTTACTTTGAGACAGGGTCTTACTAAATTGCTTAGGGCTTCACTAATTCCTGAGGCTGGCCTTGAATTTGCTATTCTTCTGCCTCAACTTTTGTAGTTGCTGGGATTACAGGTGTGCACCAACGCATCCAGCAAGTACCTTGTATTCTCAACTCAGGGTCTCAAAGATATAAATGACTACAGAAAAAGCGTAATTTTACAGGCCTTTCTTAAATTGATGTATTCATGATAATATCAAAATGATGCCTAAATGTAAACATTAACTCTGATTTCAAGCATGTTTTGTAATGTTTTCTTTCATTCTTGGGTAGTTGTAGATTAATCATCAAGAAAATTTGTTCCTCTATGATTCTAAGACTGTGTATTATTTTCTATACTAATACCTTTTAATTTAATACTGCTGTTTAAAATTTGCTCCAATGTCAAATCTTTCAGCATAGCAGAATCAGTTGGTCATGTCCAAGAAATAGTTTGTATAGTAAAGCTTGATGAAGCTCATGAATTTTAAATGTCTAAATTGGAGCCACTCCAAAATATAGGCCTTGGGTAGTCGCTCACCCTTTTATGAGTGTGAAGGCCTGCTTCAGTGTTCAGTGGCTTGTTAAGTAGAAGCTATGTCATTATAGTTTTCGTTCCTTCAACTGGGCCACCTAACTTCTTACTCCATTTTTTTCCAAAGCCATCCTGTTTTACCCAGATTCAGGTAATTGGACTGTTTTATTGTGTTTCTTGTGTAAAAGGAGTGTCTTAAGTTCCATCATTCCTGTGGTTTCCGAAGAGAAAGGTAAAAAATAAAGCAGAGTCTCTCTCCACTTAGTGCTTCTAAATGGGTCCTTGTGGTGTTAATCTGTGACGTGTGCCAATGAAGATATCCACAGTCTAAAAGAACATGTTGATAAATTGAGATAGGCTAAACTGGGCACCTGTACCTTTTTATGGAGAACAACACAGAATAAAAACTTTTGAGGAGATTGGATATGATATTGTTCAACTTCAAACTAACTTTTGGTAAAAATGAATTGAACCAGGTTTGATTCCTCAAACTTCATTAGGAACTGGGGCAGAGGAAGGAGATAAAGAGGAAGACTGAAGAAAATATGACCTGTTTCATGACCAAATATACAGTCTAGTGTAATAGAAAACTATTAAATAACATATCTGGGACTTTATTATCTTTGTAATATGTTACTTGGTTCTTGACATAATAGTGTCAAGAATGCCCACATTTGTAAGTGAATAAATGCAAACTGGTTAGCCATTATAATCATCAGTGAACACTCATAACTCAGACAAGACTGAACACTAACCTGGCTCCCTGTGTACAGAGTCAGCCAGAAAAACAAAGCTAGACTCCTCTTGACCTCCTCCTTTGCCTAAAGGGGCCCTCCAAGAGTAGGCTAGGAAGGTCAGGTATTCCAAAGATATTCATTGAATGCATGCTAAGTGCCAAGAACTTGGGAGCATATTAAAAGAAGAGAGAAAAAGTCTTTGTTGAAAGAAACTGACTGTATAGGAAGAGTGATCCAAATTCTATGTGCTGAGAGCTATGGAGGCTCCAAGTATAGAGGAGTCATTTCCCCAGGATAGGGGACTTTTAAAGGTGGGAGGTGAAGGATTAAAAATTCATAAAATAAAAATAGAGAAATGGACACAGGTAAAAAAAAAAAACTACCAACAAAGAAGAAACCATTGAAATTTGAAGAAATATATCACATTTAATTGAAAGACTAATGTCACAGGTAAGGAAACCGTCCATAGGAAAGCAGTGAGTGACTTATTAAGATCACACAGTTAAGAAGGGGCAGAACTGGGCTTAGAACTCACTTACACTAATCCTCATTCCACTCTTTGCTGTCTTTACAAAATAACAAGACAATGGGGAAGAAATTGAGAGAATACAACACAGAGAGGACTGTCTTATTCCTGTTTTATGTGCATGCAGTCAGCATGTGACATAGATGTGGAGATGCATACTGTACCCTGTTTAAATCCCAGGCCATATATCATTCTACTGATATCTCCCAGCTTCAGAGAAGGGTCCCACAAGATTCTTTGGCTTGAAACTAACAGGATGAGCTGATGATGGTTAAATTTTATGTTTGAGTGCAAATGTAGAAGCACGCCAGTTGTCCTCATGGCCGAGTCCTCAGCACCACACACATGGCTTGGGATGGCAGAGAGCTGTGGCTTTCCTGTAGCTTCACCAATGCTGATTTTATCAGCCAGTCTGGAATGACATTCCACTCCTCTCGCCCTCAGCTTACTAGCATCTGCACTCAGCCCTCACCACAGACTATGTGTCGTCATCCTTTCCAACTCTCATCTGCCATTAGTGAAAAGCTGTAGACATTTATAGCTCTATTTCTGTATCCAGTGATCTGTTAAATTTGCCTAGGGGACATTCTAGCATCTTAGAAAAATAACTGCATTCATGAAGAATTAGAAAGTCTAGGGAAGCCCACAGTTCCAATAATAGTGATATTTTCTGTTACTTTTACATTGCCTGTCAAAGGGGGAATGCTCTAGAGAAAGATCATATTTAGCATAATCTTTGTCTTACACATATGAATTTTTAAGGAAAGTGGAATTTAACAACTAGAACTTCTGTGTGTGTGCATGTATATATTTGTGTTTGTTCATATTTTGTAAAGGTGACTGACAGTAGATGAATTAAACATGAACTGATTTTTTTTTCCATGAGTGGGAAACATCTAGAAACTCAGTGTTGTAGAAAGAGAATGGATGTGTGTATAGCATACGGAAATCCTGTGTATGCACATTATATAAAATGATTCTGTCAAGATTGTCAAGTCTATAAGGATTTGGAAAACAGACTTTTAAAACTCATGCTAATTATTTTCAAGGAATAAGGCAAATTTATGGAAATTAAAACTGGATTTCAAGTTGTTACTACAATCAGAATGACATAGCTGGAGTGTTTCATGGATTGACCACAGAAGGAAGAAAGGAAGGGAAGGAGGGAGGGAGGGAGGAAACAAGGAAGAAAGGAAAGAAAGGCAGGAAGAAGGACAAGGAAGAAATAAAATAGTTATTAGCTCAAGTATAAAGACTGAATTTCATCAAAGTATTTGAAGAATGACCTCATTCTTCTTGTTCTAACTTTCCTAAAGAAAAAAAAAAAAACCATGCCCAAACCGACCATAGACTTGACAGTGCAAGCAAATGTGAAAGGTGAACTTCCTTCTGCTTCTTGAGCCAGGGGCGGTGGTGCACACCAATAATCCCAGCAGCTCTGGAGGCTGAGGCAGAAAGATCAGGAGTTCAGAGCCAGTCTCAGTAACTTAGTGAGGCCCTGTCTCTAAATAAATAAAATATTTAAAAAAGGGCTGAGGGTATGGCTCAGTGGTTAAATCCCCCTGGGAGTTAATTCCCAGTACCCCCCACCCCAAAAAAAGCTTCATTTTCTTGTAATTGGGAAGCAGATTAGGACATGGGATCTCCCAAGAATTCTAATTTGTTGAAGGTGCTGGGAAGAGGGCAGTTATTACATCATGAGTCATCCATGTATTTTGAAGACAATCTCTTAAAAATTACCATTTAAAGATATGGTAATATTCATACACATTTCCAAAGAAATCTATATTTAAGGCATTTCTTGGCTTTGATCCACATGTTTCCCATATTTATTTTAATTTTTCTTGCAGAAATTGCTGTCAGTAAGAGTAGACATAACAGCCTATCTTAACATAAGCCACTAATCCTGCTTGGGTATCTTTCTCACTCAGTAACAAGGAGATTCATTAGTGCTTTGAAATTTGGCATCCTGTCCAAGTATTGGGGTATCTCTGTTGGAAATTGGGAAGCACATTTTTATAGCATTTTTTCTCCTGTCTTCCTTATGAAAACTATTTAATTTACATCATTGACTCCAATTCTCTGTTGAAACAAGATGCATCTGTGGGGCTGGGGAGGACGAATATCATGGACCTGCTTAGTGGTTTAGTAAATTATAGAATTTCCATGGTATTATAAATCCACTCTTGGATATAAGTATTTGACAAACAGAGATAATTGCTATTACCCCTAAGCTTTTATCAGCTTTGAAAAAAGGAAAAATGAGTCTTTGTCAATTGCGTGGATGTAGCTTGTCTGTAAAACAAAAAATCACTGTGACACCCCACTTTTCAGCATTCATTTGAACTGCAGTGGGGCCTTTTTTGAACAGTCAGTTTAGCTGTTCAACAACTAGCTTTGTGGTTAATTATGCATTTCAAGCTAGGAAGTAATGTACTTGTGCCAGCTTGAAACTGCTGAGATGCTTTCATTCTATTTTAGATCAAGAAAATGCAAGAAACGTCACCCTAAATCAGACCAGTGGCCCTTACAGACCATATTCTCCCTTTTAATGAGCACAGGACTCGGAAGACCAGTGGGAAAACTCCGATTCATTAATTTCATTAAATATTTCTTGAATTTCTGTCCTTGCTCTGTACAAGCCCTTGGAATACTGAAGTTTACATATTTGATAGCTATTGCATAAAATCACATGTTTTAACATATTCTTTTCAGATCACCAAATAGACTGTAAAAAAGAAAAAGGAAAGAAAAAGAAAAAAAAAGATGCAACCATTCATGAAGCCATTAGTAAAACCAATGAATTACAGAAGAAGTATGGAAGGGATTTTAGTGTTTGAAAATGAGAATGAATAAACGTTGTGCAAGATTTGACTCTACAAGCATACATAGCCAGACAAAAAAAGATTTGTTGTCAGATATGTGTACAGAGAAAGCTTTCTTCCACTAATGATCGACAAGTAAGAAAGCTGAAGAGAAGCAGGTTAAAATTCATAAATTTACATAGTCTAAGGTTAATATTCCCTATTAAGCATCAGTGAATCTGCAAATCTTGGATCATCTTCAACATATGAAAAGTTATATTTAAAAAAAAAATAAATAATGAGTTACATTTTAAAGTAAATAAAATCGTAACATCTAATATTAGAAAACAACCGAAACTTTCTGCTTATTTCCTTCAGGACATGTATGGCTGGGGTTCACTTTAACTTTCATGCTGTATTTTCATATTCTTCCTTCAGAGACATTGCTATTATTATTTATTATTAGTGACACATTTGTTTTGGGTGCATGAGTGCTTTCTGTGAATAGGTTCTAGAATTTTTGAATCTCACACAGTGATTATTCTCTTACTAATCTGAAGCTGCCATGGGAAAAGAGGTGCTTCTGAAGAAGGGTCCAAAGGAGTTCCCTGGGGAGAAGGTGAAACACCACTGGGGACCAATGGGATCCTTGGCTTAGGTGATAGAAAAAATAATTTCAGAGGTATAAACAGAGGTTAGTTTTAATGGGATCCCCAATAAAATTTGGAGTGTAGGAGAGAAGCACACTGTCCCTCTCTTCCCAGAGAGGACCAAACTCTCTTCCTTGAGACTGTCTCATTTCCCTTTTTTTCCATCCCTTCAATAAACTCATGCCTGTTACTCTAAGATATATTGTCTGCAATCTGACTTGATCTCAAGAATCAGGGTTTGAAGAGTGGTGGTGGTGGGTATCTTTGCACTGCCTCAGTTTCCTGGAAGGCCCCAAGCCCTCTAACATTCCCTTGTCCTTCCATTATGTCTCCGAATTTCTACCTATTTCTCATTTCTTCTACCTCAAAGCTAATGTTGAATTTCAAGTCGACTGTGTATGAAAGAGGGAAAAGAGAGAGAGGAAATTATAAGAGAAGTTTCCAGATTGCTAAGAATACTGCTGAGAATATCTAAGGAGTCAGATGGTCAGTGACATGACTGTTTCAGAATAAAATGACTTCTACTGAATTTAGTCCTGTAGGGAAAATGAGGGAAAAGATCTGAGCTATACTATTGTGGTGAATAATGTCTTTCTCAATATGGAAAACTGCTGTTAATGGACAAAGATATTGGCTCCTGTTGCCTGGGGGAATGGGAAAGTAGAATCTGGGCCTCTTGAAAGGACAGCCACTGGGAAAGCTCCCTGGGCAAGTGCATTTCCTTCTTGAGCAATCAAGAGTCGACTTTCTTTTTAGTGCTTGAATTTAATGGAAGAATTGTTGCTTTACAAAATCATTTGTTTTTAAATAAAGGGAATTGGCATGCTACAGTGAATAATACCAAATTGCTTGGTGTTTTGAGTTTACTTTATTTTTAATGTTTCTATTCACTGAGGATTAACTCTAAAATATCATTTTAAATTTAAATTTAAGTTTCCAAATGATTTCATGTAGTGCTATTGATGTGGATTATTCCTGAAACCTACATCTTATACATTCGAGTGTCATTTATGGAAGTCACAAATGTCTAAGTAGGGGAAAAATTCATGGCTTTAATTTTGTTAACTGTGGCTCAGTTCTGGAGCAGTAAGTCACAAATGAAAATCAAATGGCACCCCATTGTGTCAGTAGCTAATAGCAAAACCTTTATCTCAGAGAAGCAATTTACCAAACTCAGAGTTAAAGGGACGATGCAAGTAAGGATGGTGTAGTGGGTAGCTGAGTGATAACTCCAGGGTGATACTTGGAAGCTTTCCCTTTCCTTTGCTATGGAGATAAAGAGAGTGGACAGGGCATGGCTGTATACACCTGTAATCCCAAAAGACTCAGGAGATGGAGAGAGGAAGATGGCAAGTTCAAGGCCAGCCTCAAATTTAGGGAGACCTCATCTCAAAACAAAACAAAACAAATGTTGGGTATATAGCTCAGTGGTTCAATTCCATATAGATAGATAGATAGATAACATGGAAGTCCTGTGAATGTGCTGAGGAGTGTTTCTTTAGCACTGATAACATGGCAGTCATAAATCTAGGGACACATGAATAATAATCTGGGTCATGACATCAGGAAATTTTATATTTTGTTTTGCACCAATATTTTAATCAATAAAAGCCTAGAACTGTACCCTTAAGATTGAAATTAAAATATATAGGATAAGCTCAACAAAGATTAAAAGATTCAAAAATTTTACTAATTTTAATGAGTAAAACAGCCTCACAACCCCCCCCCCCAAAAAAAAAACATGGTATGTAGAATTCAGTTAGTAAAATCACACTGAGAAACACGCTCACCTGTCCAAACACAAAGAATGGACTAATTGACACAAGGTATAGCAAAAAGAGAGGTTTACTGATGATCTTGCAAGATTGATGTCTGGGTGAGCAGGCACACTCAGAGTGGTTACAACCAGTATTTTATCCTCTTGTGTGCAAATTTCTTCCCCATGTTCCTCATTGACTGAGTACTAAGGAGTGCACCATCTTCCCAAATGTCACTTAGGTTTTACTGTCTCCTATTGGGCTATTTAAAAAATATAAATCTTTATCAAATAGTAAAATGAATTGGACATTACTATCCTATTGTGCACATATGATTACATGACTAATGTAATTCTACATCATGTACAACTAGAAGGAGTAGTTATACATCATATGTATAATATGACAAAATACATTCTACTATTATGTATAACTAATAAGAAAAAATAAAAATATAAATATAAATCTGTAGTTGTTACCACCTTCCTTTGATCTCTTATGGTGGGGAAGTCTTGGAGAGCCTTCTGACACATATACAGTCCTTACTTTTGTACCCAAGTTACTAATTTGTTAACAGAGAGATTTCTGTTTGATAGTCAGGCTGACTCTTTCCTCTACCTCCTGCTTGTCAAGGGGCTGTTCTGGTGCATGTCTTGGGATCTGCCACATCCCCAGGCTGCTGTGCTATTGTGTGTGTTAACTGCTTATAACTTCTTCTCTGCTTTTCCCTCTGCTTTTTTTTTTTAATGTCAGGTAATTTTACATTAAAGGATAAATACTGTATTCTGAAAATAGATCATTGGACATTCTATTTCTCATAACAATAAATATAAATAGAATCTGCTTTGCCTTCAAGAAATTAAAAATTAACTTTTTATGAGAAAGCATATATACATATATACAAACATATGTGTGTATATATAGATCAGATTCATAAAGTTTTTATTTCTGACTAACCCATTCATTCAAAATTAATTTACTTACTATACAAGGAACTTTACTAGGCATTAAGAATTCAAAGCACTATTTAGTGTGGGAGAAGAAGTGTATATAAATATTGATAATCCAAATCATGATAAGAAATATAAGAAACATCATAGGAGAAAAACAGATAATGTGGAGACTGAGACTTTGAAAGACATGGGTACCAACTAACAGTCCAGGTTGGAGGGAGGAGTTCAGGTGGCAGAAAGCATGAACAAAGCAGAGCAGCAGGAGACCTTGCAGCCTGTTTGGAGAGTAGGACTGGAGAATTGTTGACGAGTTTGCCTGAATTGTGGGGTTCTGAAAGTAAGTGGCATTTGGGAGATAACACTGGGAACTGCAGACATGTCACAGAGAAGTTGCTCAGATATAGCTAAAATATTAGCCCCATAAAAGAAGACTTTCAATTGGGTGTATCTTTCTTTTCTGGGTGACAGTTTTTTTTCAACTGGAAAATAATGATAACTATGCCCATCTCTCAGGTCACAATTAAGTTCCAATATGATGGTGCCTGTATTCTGTACACTGTCAAACACCATGCAAGTAAAAGACAGAGATGGCTTCCTCAATGAGCAATCAGTAGGACTCCATCTGGCTCCCTATCTCTCCTCTCTCCCTTGTCCTTCAAATGTGGCTTTTCCCATTGTGTCTAATGCTCCCTGCCCATTTCCTGCCTTTCCCTATCACAAAGCGAATTGGCACTCTGGACAGTGCCCCCTATGCCAGTTGGCAAAGTCCTCAGAAGGCAGATGCTCCATTTCTGACATCACCGCAATCTCTCCCAGTTCCCTGAGAAGCACCCCACCTTCCCATGGCTTCCCTCTTCCCCTTCATTCTCTCTCTGGCATAGGCAGCTCAGTCATGCTGAGTTTGCCAGCAGGGGCACCCTCTCCCTTCCTCCCCCTCTGCCTGCTTGTCCTCCTCTTTCCTTTCCATCTCACCTGTGAAAGTTTTACAAAGAACTTTTCCTCAGGTCAAGGGAAAACAAAAAAGTTGGAAAAGAAAAAATCTAGAGGATGTGTGTTTTCCTTTGAGGTGAACTTGCTGAGATGTTTTGACTGGAACAACTTCCCCTTGTGATTTTGCAGCCCCATCTGACTCCTTCTCTTCCTTGTTCCTGGATAAATCTTCCCCTCAGTTTTCCACTCTCATCTTTTAGTTCCAGGATAGCCTTCAGCCTCTGACAGCATTCTTCTTAAACCTGAAGTTCCTACTTGTTAAATGGAATTCATTGTAAGACTAATGATAGAGTTAATTGGTGAAGGAATTTAGGAAAAAAAATGGTGGTTTTCATTATGTCAGAGTTGTGGCAATTTCAAACAGCTTTACAGTTCTTCATCAGTAATTTTTTCCCCCCAAATATCCTAGGTTAAAAGAGAAAGAGAAACGGGGCTGGGGGGAGATGTGTGGTAGGGGCTATTTATTTAATATTAGTATTTCCCACAGCATACCATTTTTGAAAACATAACAATTTAAGGCCCCCAGGGAGCATTTAGATGATTTTTCATCTGGTGAGAGTCAGAGTAAAAATTGGTCTTTTTATTTTTTGGATCCAGACCCCTAGAGACTGGACCATACTGGACCTGCATAAAATTCCTCAGCTAATTTCTCTTCCAAGGGTTCTGCAGAAATCATGCTTATCATGCCCTGACTTGGGGCATGGTCCCAGGGGCTACCACCTACGTGGCTTCTTTCTGCTACTTATCCTAGGGTGAGGTCCACGATGAAGGGGAAAGGAGGACGGACCTCACAGAATAGTGTCAGAAAATCTCACATTTTTTTTTTTTTTCCGGAAAGCATCTTGTTAGTTATAGGTTGCCTTCTAAGCTGCTTGTTGGAAAGCTATTAGCAAATCTTTCAGCATTTCTGCAGTTCTGGTCTAACCTGATCCAAGGGAATGAAGTGATCCCTCAGCTGCCTTACCTATTCTTTCTTTCTTTATGGGCATGGAAATGTTTGCAGATATAATTGGACTTTTAAAATATCGACTGATCCTTTAATCCTGGATAAGGAATCTGATGGATGGCCTCTCATTTGAGCTTTGTGTTGTTGATACCTACTCATTCCTCATTTTATTTTTAAAAGTCAGTTTTCAAAGTCTTTTGCCAAATACTTGTTATAGCCCCTTAGTGGACAGCAATGGTTCTTTCTTTGAAGCATGTGGATATGGAGTGTGGCAACAATTTGTTGCTTTTTTTTTTGTTCTAAGTATTGGGCATAGAATCCAGAGATGTTCTTTCATTGAGTACATCCCCAGCCCTTATTTATTTATTTATTTATTTTAATTTTTACACAGGGCTCACTAAGTTGCCAAGGGATCCTTTGGTCTCAGCTTCTTGAGTTGCTGGAATTACAGGCATGTGCCACAGAACCCAGCTCATATTGATCTGTTTCTTGATTAGCTGCATTGGTATGCTTGCAAACATCAGAATTGGTTGCATTTTCCTAGGCTGAGGAAAGTGTGTTATGGGTTGATCAAGGTAGTGTGGCAGCAGTAGAAAAACAACCACAAGCATCATCCTAGTATAGTTTAGATTAAGAGTTTTCAAAACAGGCTAAATATTTATCAGTATGGAAATGGTTATTGAAATTACAAGGTCATGCTATATAGCCATTTAAGAAAATGTTCTAAATGAAGTATTGTTGACAGAAAGATTAAAAAGGAATTCTTTTAAATGTTGTGTTTTCCATGATTGAATTTTCATAAAAACAGAACGAATATGCACATAAAAGCATTTGGGAATTGTATAGTTGTAAACCCTTAACCAAGATTCCAATAGTAACTAAGGACAAGATAGCAATATGACAGGGAAAAACGTCTAGATGAGGTGTTATTTGTTGGTAACATGGCTCAAAAGGCCACTCTGCTAATGCTAATGAACTTCAACATGGAAAGCCAGCCATGTTGAAGGCCAGATCATCAGAAGAATTGAAGAAGCAGATGAAGACCAGGGGGAGGCTTGGGAGACACATTGTGCTTCTAAAGGTTATGGGTGAAGCTAGATTATTTTTTTCAATGATTGCCAAAAAAAAAAAAAAAAAAAAAAAGAAAGAAAGAAAAAGCTATTTGCCAAGCTGGCACTGGTGTCAGATGAACAGAGGGTCTCTCCATTCTGTTATTTCCCTGGCAGTTGAAACATCCTCTGGCTCAGCTGTTTAATGTGTAAATTTAGTGCCCCATGGGACATTCTCCATAAGGCAGCAGCTACCCAAGTATAATAAATTCAGTGTCACGTCTGGATTCAGAGCACTCTGTGTCCCACTTTAAAAGTGCTCTGGGTCATGGAGGCAGTCCTAGGAATTTCTACAAACACTGGTGATTCCCAGAGGAGAAAGATAAATTTTCTTTTGACTCTTGATCTCTATTTGTATTGATTTACAGAGTGGTCCTTCTGGTGAGAATACTTTCCATTTCTGAACACCCTGTTCCATTTTTCTAAGGCTGGGGTCTTTGCATTGTCATGTTTATGAAGTTATACGTAAGTGGATATGATGCACAGCCAGTGTTAAAAAAACTGATATAGAATGGTCAGGTTTAGCAAGTGTACCCAGGTACATAACAATGATAGGAAGAGAATCTGCAAGAGCATAGATGGTGCTCATGCCCATGATTGTTGTGTTGCTTCTTGCACTGATTTTCCCAACAATGAAAGATGTGCAGATAGTTCTTTCTTCTAGTCCTAATTGTGATCAATGGAAACCTTGGTTGAGATGGGTTATGATAGTAGAATAAGACAGGTCAATATGTCCTTACTGGAACTACTCTGAATTTTATTATATATAATACTTATTTTGATCAACTGAGAAAAACTGATGTGAAGGTCATCAGCTCATCTAGCAATGGGCACTTTTGCTCATTATACATATATACCAGTAGCACTGAACCGTGGAGTATGATTCAGAAAGAGAGGAAACAAAAGGGTGGAGTCATACACATTCTTGGATATCTACTAAATGCCAGGAATTTCTGTAAGCACTATAAATCTGTTCTTATTTAATCCATAAAACAATACTTCACTTTTCTTCTCTTAGCACTATGTATCTATTCATATTCAATCCATAAAATAATACTTTACTTTTCTTCTCTTCAATGGATTCACTGATCCACACCTTCATTGAGTACAAAAATATTCTCATCACTATTTGCCAGGTAAAGAAGCAACATTCAAACATTACTTTTCCAGGGGTACAGAAATTTCAGATTTGAACCCTGGTCTTTATGCAGACTAAGAAAGCACACTTTTCTCAACACAGCCTGAGCAGAGAGCCCTTGTAGTCAACCTAGAAGACTGACCCAGAGAGTCAGGTCATCATCCCTGGAATAGTTGTCATCAACAAAGCAATCTGTCACTTCTCCCTTTCACTTGTTTATTTCTCTTCTTGTGTGTTATTTAGTTAATAGAGATTATGGTTGGTAAAAGGATACTACTTATCAGAGACAGTAGCTCATTTACAACAGCAATCTTTTTATTAATGAAAAATAAAAATTTCTAGAAAAATTTAATGAGTTAATAAGGTAGTTTTCATCATCATATATGTATATATATATATATATATATATATATATATATATATTCTCATTTTCAATTAGTTTTTCTAAGCTAGGTAGATAATTGAAAAGATGTTATACCTTTGCTTCACACTCTGTTGTTTTCAAGTTGCTATTACCATCCTCTAATGATATTAAAGTTGCATTGGACTTCAAGGCTAGATTGGCTGTATTATTCTTGATAACAGCGTTGCAGGCTGGGGTATGAATGCTTTGCAGATCCCCTACACATGCATCAAATGTTAGAGATTCCTGGTTGAATATTTGAACACCTGACTTCTTGCAGGTAAAGTGATTGCACTCTGTACACTACAGGTTTAAAGGGGAAGAATGATGGTGCTTAGTGCAATTGGATGCATTATTTGCTGCCAGTTACATATTTCTCACATTTTCCTTTAGAGACCCATTGATTTAAAACACTTTATTCAGTGTTTTTGTTATTCTAACAGAGATGCATTCTTTTTAGGGTGTTTTCAGCAAAACATACAAGGTTTCAGGAAGCATTATCTTTCTTCCCTTTAACCCCGTGCCCATTTTCATGAAGTTGAGAGGAAATGCATAGCCAAGTCTTTGTTCTTAGTAGAAAATAATAGGAAATATGCCGAATTTATATAACAATATTATTGGGCACTTAGAAGGGTGTATTTAAAAAGCAGCCAGTTTGTGTTCATTCTCTGCAATGCAGTTGGTAAGAATCTATTCTCACACAGAGCAGATCTTTCTTGCATTAAAGTTCCCACGTAAGCTGTGATATAATTCCCTAAAGCCTTTGGATGAGGAACAGTTTTAATTGCATATTCCTAATCTTCCCTTTACCCTGTCTTAAATTTGAGTTTTCAACATTCTGGTAATAAGTGGACATTTCTGAAAATTGAAATTCCACTTTTGCTTTTTCCCTTCCATGACTTTCTCTCATGTCACACTGGGAGCCTAAACTCAACTTCTGTGCTTTGTTCCTCTGATTCAAATGCTTTTACTCAAGTAAGTAGGTGGCATTTTGTGTTCAGGGCTGGACTCCACCGGCAGGGCCACCAGTGGACTTGACCTGAGCCATTGGGAAATATCCACCCTTCCAGTTTGGAGTGTCAGTTATTAAAAAGTCAGGGGAGCACAGACCATTGTCGTAAGATGGGCCTGCACACAGTTCTAGACAGGTGTGTTTATAGGCAATATGTGATCTGAATAGAAGGGCTGGGTCAGATTTGATCTAATTTATTTAATAGAAGGAAGAATTTAGACAGGGGACTCAAGCACGACTTTATGAATCACAATTGTTTATTTTGATTTCTTCAAAAAGATTTTCCTATTTTTTTCTAGTAGATGTCCCAATGTGCTTTTTACTTGTTGGTTGGTAGGGTAAGTTAAGAAGATAAGGTAAATTTTGTATTGAAAAGGATCATCAAGTTAGTTCCTGTTTTCCAGATATCAGCAGTCTTTAAAAACTGTATGCACTAGGAGCCTTAGTTTGTGTAGGTAGATACGGTCTTCTTCCAGAGAGTTTGAGGCCTCACTTTCTACTGGGACACCTTGTGGAAAAGAAGAAATATCTTACCACATTCACTTCAGAATCTCTGACATCAGTGTCCCATTTCCTTTCTGGGACTGGGGTAGAGTTCGTGGCATAAAAGATACAAACAATTGACTTCTGGGAGTTTTTGCATAAGTGACAATTTCTGTGGCCTTCAACTTCCGTAAGCTAGCATAATGAGTAGATTAATATGTTCCTTCTTGGCAGGAATGGAAACTAATTTTTTAAAAGAAGAAGGAAAATAACATATTGTGCTAAATCCGTGGTTACCATGGAAACAGGCATTCTATACATACTAGAAAAAGAGAGCAAAAATGCAGTCACAGTTCTCCAACAAGGAAGTCAGGAGCAAAGCACACAAACTTCTTTTCCCTCAAAAATCAACAAATATGCAGTAGGCATTCAATGTATGCTCTCTATAATCTTATCCAAGAGTGTAGCAGAAACTCAATAAAATGAACTGTCATTTGCTTTATTAAAATTCTATTTCAGAAAAATCATGAAGAACACTAAAAAGAATATACACCATATTTTAAATAAAACACATTTCACTGCCATGATGAATCTGCATTAGAGAAGGCAGATACATTACCAGTTTAGTGGGCAGAAACACCCAAACTGGAACAAATAGCTCTCTTTAGAATGGCTGTACACCCGCCCCCACTCTGTACCCTACAAGGGAGACAATTTGCATAATATGTTGCAACTGCATTGACATCCTGTCCTTACTATTTACCGTAGGGTTTCACAACTAAGTTTCTGAAATGTTGATATTTTACCCAGATAACTGATGTGGGGGCTATTCTGTGCATTGTAGGATGCTGAGCTACACTCCTGGGAATCCCTCAAACTGTGACAACCAAGAATGTGTTCACACTTTGCCACATGTCACCTACCGGGTAGATCACTACTGGTTTAGAATAACCTAGTCATGTTCTCAGGGATTCTGGTGAGATAACCTGCAATAACCCGTTGCCTGCACAGTGGTAATATGCATAAATATGAAAGCCAAATTTCTAAATTATTTTAGTTGATTTAAGTGGTTTGGGTTTTGATTATCACTGATTTAGCCAATTTGGGTTTCATTTGTTCTTTTGTGACAAATCCCATACATAAATAAAATCATTTTTCTTTTCAGCTGCAGTATCTAATTGTTATAAGCTGAATTTTAACAAGGAACACAAGGGGTAACATTCCAGATCTTCATTTCTTTATCTTATGTAGGTATCTCCCTAATTAGTTTTGCTAGGAGCATCTTTACATGGGTTCATATGGAATTGGAAAGAATTTAGGGAAATTAAATAGCATACCCAAAATTAAGGCTTCTTAATGGAAATAAGAATGTAATAATATTTTACTGTAAATGACTCTACAGATTGTTGTAATGGACTGAAAAAATACTGAGCTAAAGAGGGCAGGTAGACATTGGGAACATAGCAGTCCTTCCCTGTTCCTATAAATCAACCTACAAATTGTATTTGTGAGATTTTTTTTGTTATATTATGATGCCAGATAATGACCATAAGCAAATATTGCTGGGTATCTTAATGCACATGCTCTGAGAAATACTCCAAAGCATGACAGGACATTTAGATGGTTGTTGCTATTTTTTCCAAACTAAAAAATATGGAGCTGTGAGGTTGGATGTTTGTCCTAAACATTATACTTTCTGAATTTACAGAAATAATAGAGATGCCATTAACTTTTATGTTTTGGATTTTATTATGACTTTGTTCTCTAACATTTTACAACTCTGCTAAAAAGAATTATCAAATGTTTAAAAATATTAGCATATATATCTGGGATAAAGATGAAAGACTGATAAAATTCAGTCAGTATTAACATTGATAATACATTTCTCAGGCATCTGTTTTGTCTACTGACTTGTGCCATCAAAATAGTTTGCATTTTACTTGTGTGTTGTAACCTATGAAGTTCTCACAGGGCATAAACAATAAGTATTTAAATCCATGCAAGGGAAAAATAAGTACCCAGTGAAAAGCAATTTAATACATATCACTTTACTGTAGACATTAATGCCCAAAGCCCTCCTTTATTCTACAATTCCTAACTATGATGACGCCCTTGTCCTTCTTTTCATTTTCTTATCTTTTCCTTAAATACTGTGATCATCAGCTTTCATTACTAATAAATAAGAGGCTATGTGAAAAAGGGAAAAGTTGTATCTTACAAAATCTTGGATATGGATATTTCAAAGACATTTTTAGCAAAAGCACAAAAGCAAATTTGGTAGGTCTTTAGCAGCTAGAATGTGTTAAGACAATTGATGCCACCTTTATACACCCATGATTCCACATGGCATTACTAAGATTCATAGGGTGATTTCATTTTGCTCATGCTTATCAGTAAATGAGCCTGAACACTCATGTGCCCTAACTCATCAGAGCATTTCTTGTCCTTTCTTGGAAATCTTTAGTCAGGGAGGAGGTTCCTAGATGTCTTGTTCTCTGTTCAGTAATGTCCAGTTGTACGGGGTAGATAAAAGGACCTCTTGAGCTCTCTTCCCTGAAATTCTATGATAAAAGCTATGATTAAAAAGAACTTTAGGTATATGGATTTGTTTCTTTGAAGAAAACAACTAGCATTTTGCTGTCTCTGCTTGGGGACTGAGAAGACATGATGCTGCACTTGATCATGAACTTTGGTTTATTTCTGTGTGCACTTTCCAGGAGTCAGGGCATTTAGTCAATGAAATAGATAGAAATGGAGGCTGGAGATATGAGATTGAGGGTGCTTCCCCCTGAGGTGGAGCTCTGGCTCTTGATCACTGTGTGATGTGGATAAACATTTTCGTCTACTTACTTCACTTTGTCATCTCCCAAATGAAGGTGTTTGATTTCAGTCCTCCTTAAACTTCCTCTAGTGTTCTGTAATTCAAGAGTCTAGGGTGAAGAGTTCTACAGTGTGGGGGCTGGATGATTGCTCAGGGATCTCCCAGTCCCAGAAAAATTTGAAGGAAATACTCTAGGAAAGAAAGAACATGAAACATAATGCTCTTATAGATCATTTGGGATGACAGGAGAAGATTTTATGGTAAGTGTCAAATTCCTTATGGCTGTATGACTACCCCACATTGAATAGAAGGAGAGAAATTGGGCTGTAAGCTCCTTGTTTACCATTAGCCATAACAATTGGATTTTCTAAAAAGAGAAGACTGTAGCTTCCAGGAAGTATTTCTAGTCCCATGCTCTGCAGTTCTCAAAAGGATGTATATTCCTATGTATTCAATAGTGACACACCAGCTTCACCTTGCCTTGCTAAATATTAAACAAACTGATTTTCTTCAAAGTAGGCTTTTCACCCAAATTGGGTTTATCTGTACACATACATAGGTGAAATATAGGTATGTGAAAATATCTATTATATGCATATGAAATAGAATGCTTACTAGGAAGGATTAGTAGAAGGGCCCTTTTGAAAACAATATTTTCCTACTTGGAAAAATGAAAAGGAAATAAAAGTAGCTTCCATAAAACAATCTGTCTTATCAATAATCTTTCCAGAAACAGCAACACAGCATGCTAGACTTGCCTCAAGATAAATCTACAAAGTGCCATTTGGGAGCTCTAGGATTTATAGTTTGCCCTTTCAGAAAATTTTCCACCTGAGAATAGAAATGGCAGGATAAGACAAGAAAATCTGTCAAAGGGTTACACATCTTTCAAGAAAATTTCCCCTCATTTCCTTAAGAAGCTAGTAAAATGGGCACTGAGCTCTGATGCTAAAATTCTACTAGAATGAATGTTGTGTGTCAGACTGTTCGAAAAATTGGTAGAAACTAAGGCGGTCATGCTTATGTGCAAATGGTAGCCCTCAGCAGCAGGATCTATTTCTGGGATAATGTGGTGGTTCTCCAATTTGAGCAGGTATTAAATTACATTGAAGTTTGTCAAAACATGGATTGCTGATCCTCATCTCCAGAATTATTGATTTAATAGGCATGGGGAGTGTCTAAGAGTTGGTGTTCTAACAAATTCTCAAGTTATTCCTGATATTGCTGCTCCAGGGGTCACACTTGAATAACCACTTGTATCACAATTATGCTCCAGTAACTATTTAGAATAATTAGCATGTGAAAAATTGCCACTGATTCTGGAGCTGAGGTGAATCAGCCCCATTTAATATAATACCTTTCATACAATTGAAAAGTTACAAAAGAATAAAAAATGATGAATAGTCATATGATTCTAAGTTGAGTGATAGTTGAACAGAATCTTCCTTTTGGGGAATGTCAATGAAAAGGTCAGGAAAAAAGAGCTCAATCTATCACCTAAACAGCATCTGAAAATATTAAACTTTCTATGCATGTTCTTGATTTCCTGCTGCAAATAGGCTATGTAGTCCAGTTTTTCTTCATGGCTGAGTAATATTTCATTGTGTATATATACCACATTTTCATTATCAATTCATCTATTTAAGGGCACCTAGGTTGGCTTCATAGCTTGGCTTGAAGGCATCAAAATTTTTTTAAAGCAATATGACCTAATCAAATTGAATCAGGACATACAACATTTAAACAGATCAATTTCAAACAATGAAATTGAAGATATCATCAGAAGCCTACCAACCAAGAAAAGCCCAGGACCAGAGATTCTCAGCTGAGTTCTACCAGCCCCTCAAAGAAGAACTTAAACCAATACTCCTTAAATTATTGCATGAAATAGAAAAGGAGGGAACCCTTCCAAACTCATTCTATGAAGCTAGTATTACCCTGATATAAAACCAGACACATCAAGGAAAAAAACTTTCAGACCAATATTTCTGATGCACATAGATGCTAAAATTCTTAATAAAATACTGGCAAATCATGTATAAAACCATATTAAAAAGGTAGTGCACCGTGATCAAGTGAGGTTCATTTTAGGGATGCAAGTTTGGTTCAACATACAGAAATCAATAAACTTAATTCATTGCTCCAATAGACTTAAAGACAAGAATCACATTATTATCTTAATAGATGCAGAGAAAGCATCTGGCAAAATTCAGCATCCATTTATACTCAAAACACTAGAAAACCTGGGGATAGTAGGAACATGCCTCTGTAAAAGTTATACATGCTAAACCCAAGGCCAACATTCTAAATGAAGAAAAATTTCAAGCATTCCCTTTAAAAACTGGAGAAAGATTTTTCATATTTAGACTCTCCTCTGATCCCTCACACCTAGGAATGAGACCCTGACACTGACATAGTAGTTAGGAAAGGAGGAACACTGGGGGAATGTACTGCTTCTCAGTTGCATGGCATGGACCATAAGTCAATACTGGTGGGAAATAAAAATTGTCTAAGTGGTAGACTTGGAATTTTTGGCAATTGACAGAGGATTTTTATAACCACAGTATTAATCATGCTAAAACCCACCTTTAACCATGAATACATTTAAGTATCTTTTGTGTCTATCAGGTCAAGGAAAACCATAGAAACTTGAATTATTAGATCATAAACAGGAAATATTGAGAACTGATGGTTTTAAGTTGGCACCAAAGAGTTTCAGAATCAGATGTTCAGATCATCCTCTTTGTACATAGGACACTTACCAGGAGATTGGGGATGTAGGATTCAGAACACCCTCTTGGGAATCTACAACATAAAGAGGAATAATTTTCTCTGCATTACCAATTATTGATCTCCAGAATTGATTACTCACACTGCCTCCATTGAATAATTCTATCAAGGTGATCAAAGATAAGATAGGAGTATTTTAGGTAAAACTTAAGGCCATCATTGTAAACACTACAGAGAGAGAGAGAGAGAGAGAGAGAGAGAGAGAGAGAGAGAGAGAGAGAGAGAGCGCGAGCGCACAAGACAGAGCAAATAAACAAAAACCTGCAGGAGATATCCACATTTTCAGCTGGGTGTGGTGGTACATACCTTTAAGCAGCGGCTCCGGAGGCTGAGGCAGGAAGATCCTGTGTTCAATGCCGGACTCAGTAATTTAACAAGGCCCTGAACAACTTAGTGAGAACCTGTCTCAAAATAAAATATAAAAAGGGCTGGGGATGTGACTCAGTGGTTAAGATCCTATTATGGTTTAGATGTGATGTTCCCCAAAGGCTCTGTGTGAGACAATGCAAGAAGGTTTGGAGGAAAAACAGTTGGGTCATAGCCTTAGCCTAATCAGTGAATTAATCCCTGGTGGGATTAACTGAGTGGTAACTGGAGACAGGTGGGGTGTGGCTAGAGGAAATGGTTCATTGGGGGGCATAGCTATAGGGTATATATATTTGTATCTAGTGAGTAGAGACTCTCTCTGGGCTTTCTGATCACCATGTGAATTGCTTTCCCCTGACATACTCTTCTGACAAGATGTTCTGCCTTTAGCCCTGAGGAATGGAACTGGCCTTCTATAGACTTAAGACCTCTAAAACTATTAGCCCTCCAAATAATCCTCCTTTATAGTTGTTCTGATCAGGTCCTTTAGTCACAGCAGTGAAAAAAGTGACTAAAATAGGTTCCCTGGGTTCAATTCTCCGACACTAAAAAAAAAAAAAAAAAATCCACATCTCTAATATAATGTGATTAGGGACCACTTTTTGTTTTATAAAATTTGGCCTCATCATTTCTTAGATTCACTCAGTACTTAATAATTAACTTAAAGTCTTAAATGACTTTCTTGTCTGGTTTTATTCTTGATTAATCGTTTTATAAATGATACCCCTGATTTGAAGACAAGTTCTTCACGACTTTAATTCTTTTTCTTTCTAAATCACTTTGATTGTTAAAACTCAAAAAACATGCTGGAGTTCTCTTTGTGACTCACCAAAAGAGTGATGATCACTTTGGGTTAACATGTGAATCAGTGCAAGCTTTTGAATAAAAGAGGAAAATTAGAAAAGGAAAATGTCCAACAAAAATTGCCAGAAAGCAGTGAACTTAACAAAAACCTTTACCAAGGTGACATAACTATTTATGATACTATACTGTCTATGAACTTGAAGTCACTATTGAAAGGTGTTTGTCAATATTTTCTCTATCATTAGTCATTTTTTTTACCATACTGTAGAATAAGAATTCAAATATTGGTTACCTAACTATCTTCTGTGAAGTCAAAACACATTTTGCACCAACAAATATATGCTTTATATTTACTGGGGACATATCTAATTAATGTGATCCATAAAACATTTCTGAATGACTTCCATATTTTGTGGCAATTCGTGTGTAAGTACTTTCATGATTTAATTATGTTCTCAAATGTAGCGTTCTAATCCCTAAAGCAGGTGATGATTTCCAAGTGGCTCTACTCATCAGTGGTAAACACATAAACACATTTATGTATTTGACCTAAAAAGAAACATTTTTTACAATATTTCTCTCAAAAAATGAATCATTTGTTTTTAAGTAATAATTTAGATATGTCAATCTCATATGCTTCCTAGAATCTGGATTTCATCTATACATATATATTAATTTGACTGAATTACTTAACAGAGATAATAAATGACCTTATCTAGTGCCCCATGGGTCTCATTTCTTAAGTACCCTAAGTAAGTATCCTGATGGTAAGAGCCTAATTCAGCATAATTAGCATAGCTAATTGTAACAGAGTTTGGCTTATATTTGGTTTCAGTTATCTTTACTAAAACAGGGGAGAAGTATATGAGTTGTGAACACTTCAGCCTGTTCTTAAGCTTATTTCTCCCATCCTTCCCTCCTGATGTCAATTCCACTCTCATTTCCTTTTGCTGCTTTTCAACCTGCAACAAGAATGGGAAGCTAAAATAAAGGTGGTCTTGCAAATATAATATTTCTCTAAAGAGAAGGCATGCACACACACATACACACACAGAATATTCAAGTAATTATTATTATAGAATAAACATGAACAAGGTCAAAGGGAAGGCAAAGATAGAGGTTGGACCTGAGGTCCATTGCTCTATGAAACAGACATTTGGAACACATTTGTTTCCAATGAACCATCAGTTATTTGGATCTTCATAAATGTTGCTATGGCATATGCACTAATGCAGTTTGGCCTCTTTGTATTCTGGATGAAAGTTAGTTGTGGGATTCCAGCCTCCTTTTTCAAGTGTACATTATAGGGAAGTTTAAAGATAATTGTTTGGAAAGTGTTCTGTGGCGATAAAACAACCATATGCTGAAGACAGAAGATAACCAAGATGACAGTGTTTGTCATCCATGGTATTTGACAGATTTGTTATTTATACCAAGTGATAAAACTCCCAAAGCAACAGAAGAAGAAAATTAGCCAACTTATGCATTAAACCCCCACCAATACAGGGTAACCTAGTTTGTTCAATCTGGATCTTGTTTTCTTACATGAACATTGTCTTTTTCTACAGATATTTATTAAATCTTCAGATAGAAACTATACTATTTTCCCTTTTCAGTTTTTTTCCTGATTTTGATTGCTTGATGCTGTACTTATTAGACCCAACATATTATTTTGTAAAAAAAGATTAGTTTATTTGCTCAGTACCTCTTTTGTCAGTTTATTTTAAAACCTGATCTAAATTATAGGATTTATGTTTCATGAATTGTTCTTTGGCAAGTTTGAATAACTTCAATTACTTATCAAATCTTATCTAATAAAATCAGATCTTTAACCAAGGTCAAGTTCAGGTTTGCCATAGACACTGTAGTGTGAGCCAAGGAAAGGAATCCAGCTCTTCTAGAGAGGCATATTGACTTTTTTCTTCTTTTAAAATTATATATATATATTCCTTCATTTTAAATTTTTTTTGGGGGGGGGATAAGTGAAAGTTATGAAATCTGAAAAGTATTTGAACTAAAATAATAAAATTCACCTTCAAAAATAATTTCCAAATCCAGTAATAATAAATAACAACAATTCCATGTGTTTTCTTCTAATCCTTCTATGGATGTGCATGGGTACATGTAAACTTACACCCACCCCAAAAAATTAGAATCATAGTCTTTGTCTTAATTATATCATGAATATCCTCCATGTTCTTAAATACTCTTTTCAAACACATGATAAAATTTTTTTGGAGCACAAATAAAAAATTTTATTTGCAATAATATGTAGGAACATTTGTCCTTAGGTGATGGTAAGTAATAACCACATTATTTGCAATGATCTTTAAAATACAATAGGAATCAAACAGTGACATGCATTTTCGATTACTTTAGAGCATAAATTTCTTTTGCTAGGAAGTACTGTATCAATTTGGAAGAAGTAGATACACATGAGAACTGGAGGTGGGCATTGGGAAAGGGACTTGATCTTGATTACAACTTGTGAAATTACATGTTATATAAGTAACAGTTGTTAATCTGTAGAAGTAAATTTCTAACTGTTCTGCTCAAACAGAATAAAGACAGTAATTGTAAAAGGAGAGGTAATACGAGGAAAAATGTCAAACCTAATACATTTTTTAATGCATGAATGTGAAATCAATGAGAAATTAGGGTTTTTAATAAATTTTGTTTTCAAAAGATTTTTGACCAGTCTTTGAACTTATGGTCTCACTTTATTTCAAAAGCTCTCTGCTATAAGATTTAAAGCCTAGACTGTCCCATAAAAGATCATACAAAATACAGCCATACTATTGTGAAGAAATAAGCAAAGTAGAAACCATTTAGGAGATGAAATGAGGTCCAAGTGAATATATTTTGTCATTTATAGGAGAATTAAATTTTATATTCTATATTCTTTTTTCAATGATAATGATGTTGATGTATAGTGCACCTTCTTTTAAAAATTATTAGAGACTGTTGTCTGTTATTCTCACAATTGGCAGTTCTCTTTCATAGTAGACTCCCTCTTGTATTTTCATCAAATTTCAACCATCTTTGGAAAACTGTGCTTAGTAATATGCAGAGAAAATCAAGGCACCTTCTAATAAATGTAATAAAAAGTGAACACATCAATAATACTTAACATTTATAAATAGTATATAAAATAACAAATGATTTGTAATACACTGATGAGTTATAGGGTCAGAGATGCCTATCATTAGTTCTGTAAATGACCTAAAGTTGACTTCTGGATATAGGAATACCTTTTTTTGTGTCTTTAAAGTTGCTATTGAGAGTAATGTTTATAGATGTTATTCATTATGACCATCTCCCCATATCAGGGACATCTCAGATAGTACCGTCTTTGATTCCTATGACTCTGTACCCTTTGCTGAATAGTGTTTTGCCAAAAAAAAAAAAAACCTGACAAAATCCACCACACAGACTCATGAAAGGGGCAATAAGTATACTTAGTTGGCAAGACCTTGGGCAAATTGTTTAACCTCTTTAAAATTTTATTTTCTTGTCTGTAAAGTAGGGATAATAATAGTATCTACATCAAATGGAAAATTATCAGAGCTGTACATTTAGAGAGATGATGCACATTTAAGTATTTGACACAGGCCTTGTCATAAGACAAATATGGTCATTATTATCATTCCTTGTTTTATACTAAATTTGAGCAATGCTGTACTTTACCAAGATGAGAAACAGAACAACAATCACCAGATCTTTTAGGGATAAGTATTTAGTGGCAAGTTTTCTTATGAACATGGTGGAGGATATAAGCAATTCTAAAATTCAATCTTTGTTATTTATCGTTCAACTTAGGACAAAAATCATATCAAATTTATCTGGAAGAATGAAATCTATTAAGTGTCAATTAAGATATACAAACACAACCTGCTCTAAAATATGAGAAGAATGTATAGAATTTGTGAATATCTTCTCTGTTACTTTTATTGGTTACCTACAAATGTCTGTCATCTTTTTCCCCCCATTTTTCTGAGAAGAGAAAGTGTCAAAAGAAGAGACTCTTTTAAAAGCAGAATCAAAATAAGGGATAATAGGTCAACATTCATTAATTATTCAATCATTAGGTACCCCTTGTGTGCCAGGCACTATATCCCACATTTATATGAATACTATAAGACATAAATCCTGCATTAAGTAATGCAAAAGAAAATAAAGCATAGGATTTATCAACTACTTATTCAATAAACTAATGAATGAAATAATCAAGAAGGATGTAAAATAATTATAATAGAATTATAATATGCCTCTTGCATGCCTGGTAGTCAACAAAAGTGTCAAAGCAGCAATTTTACCATTGGTCCACCCGCCTGTTTTGGTACCAGTACCATGCTGTTTTTGTTATTATTGCTCTGTAGTATAGTTTGAAGTCTGGTATCGCTATACCGCCTGATTCACACTTCCTGCTTAGCATTGTTTTTGCTATTCTGGGTCTTTTATTTTTCCATATGAATTTCATGATTGCTTTCTCTATTTCTACAAGAAATGCCGTTGGGATTTTGATTGGCATTGCATTAAACCTATAGAGAACTTTTGGTAATATCGCCATTTTGATGATGTTAGTTCTGCCTATCCATGAACAGGGTATATTTTTCCATCTTCTAAGATCTTCTTCTATTTCTCTCTTTAGGGTTCTGTAGTTTTCATTGTATAAGTCTTTCACCTCTTTTGTTAGGTTGATTCCCAAGTATTTTATTTTTTTTGAAGATATTGTGAATGGAGTGGTTGTCCTCATTTCCATTTCAGAGGATTTGTCACTGATATACAGGAATGCCTTTGATTTATGCGTGTTGATTTTATATCCTGCCACTTTGCTGAATTCATTTATTAGCTCTAATAGTTTCTTTGTAGAGTCTTTTGGGTCTGCTAGGTATAGAATCATATCATCTGCAAATGGTGGACCAATGGTACAGAATAGAGGACACAGAAACCAATCCACAAAACTACAACTATCTTATATTTGATAAAGGGGCTAAAAGCATGCAATGGAGGAAGGATAGCATCTTCAACAAATGGTGCTGGGAAAACTTGAAATCCATATGCAACAAAATGAAACTGAATCCCTTTCTCTCGCCATGCACAAAAGTGAATTCAAAATGGATCAAGGACCTTGATATCAAATCAGAGACACGCCGTCTGATAGAAGAAAAAGTTGGCTACGATCTACATTCGGTGGGGTCGGGCTCCAAATTCCTCAATAGGACACCCATAGCACAAAAGTTAATAACTAGAATCAACAAATGGGACTTACTCAAACTAAAAAGTTTTTTCTCAGCAAAAGAAACAATAAGAGAGGTATGGGGTGAAGGTGGGAGTTCATAACCCACTTGAATCAAAGTGTGGAATATGATATGTCAAGAAATTTGTAATGTTTTGAACAACCCACAATAAAAAATTAAAAAAAAAAAAAGAGAGGTAAATAGGGAGCCTACACCCTGGGAACAAATCTTTACTCCTCACACTTCAGATAGAGCCCTTATATCCAGAGTATACAAAGAACTCAAAAAATTAGACAATAAGAGAACAAACAACCCAATCAACAAATGGGCCAAGGACCTGAACAGACACTTCTCAGAGGAGGACATACAGTCAATCAATAAGTACATGAAAAAATGCTCAACATCTCTAGCTGTCAGAGAAATGCAAATCAAAACCACCCTAAGATACCATCTCACTCCAGTAAGATTGACAGCCATTATGAAGTCAAACAACAAGTGCTGGTGAGGATGTGGGGAAAAGGGTACACTTGTACATTGCTGGTGGGACTGCAGATTGGTGCAGCCAATTTGGAAGGCAGTATGGAGATTTCTTGGAAAGCTGGGAATGGAGCCACCATTTGACCCAGCTATTCCCCTTCTTGGTCTATTCCCTAAAGACCTAAAAAGAGCATGCTACAGGGACACTGCTACATCGATGTTCATAGCAGCACAGTTCACAATAGCAAGACTGTGGAACCAACCTAGATGCCCTTCAATAGACGAATGGATAAAAAAAATGTGGCATTTATACACAATGGAGTATTACTCTGCATTAAAAAATGACAAAATCATAGAATTTACAGGGAAATGGATGGCATTAGAGCAGATTATTCTAAGTGAAGCTGGCCAATCCCTAAAAAACAAATGCCAAATGTCTTCTTTGATATAAGGAGAGTAACTAAGAACAGTGTAGGGATGAAGAACAGGAGAAGAAGATTAACATTTAACAGGGATGAGAGGTGGGAGGGAAAGGGAGAGAGAAGGAAAATTGCATGGTAATGGAAGGAGACCCTCAGGGTTATACAGTGGAGGAGGTAGAGAGAGAGGAGGGGAGGGGAGGGGAGAGGTGGGGAGGGGGGAGGGGGGAGGATGGGAAAGGCAGTGGAGCACAACAGACACTAGTATGGCAATTTGTAAATCAATGGATGTGTAACTGATGTGATTCTGCAATCTGTGTATGGGGTGAAGGTGGGAGTTCATAACCCACTTGAATCAAAGTGTGGAATATGATATGTCAAGAAATTTGTAATGTTTTGAACAACCCACAATAAAAAATTAAAAAAAAAAAAAAAAGAGAGGTAAATAGGGAGCCTACACCCTGGGAACAAATCTTTACTCCTCACACTTCAGATAGAGCCCTTATATCCAGAGTATACAAAGAACTCAAAAAATTAGACAATAAGAGAACAAACAACCCAATCAACAAATGGGCCAAGGACCTGAACAGACACTTCTCAGAGGAGGACATACAATCAATCAATAAGTACATGAAAAAATGCTCAACATCTCTAGCTGTCAGAGAAATGCAAATCAAAACCACCCTAAGATACCATCTCACTCCAGTAAGATTGGCAGCCATTATGAAGTCAAACAACAAGTGCTGGTGAGGATGTGGGGAAAAGGGTACACTTGTACATTGCTGGTGGGACTGCAGATTGGTGCAGCCAATTTGGAAAGCAGTATGGAGATTTCTTGGAAAGCTGGGAATGGAGCCACCATTTGACCCAGCTATTCCCCTTCTTGGTCTATTCCCTAAAGACCTAAAAAGAGCATGCTACAGGGACACTGCTACATCGATGTTCATAGCAGCACAGTTCACAATAGCAAGATTGTAGAACCAACCTAGATGCCCTTCAATAGACGAATGGATAAAAAAAAATGTGGCATTTATACACAATGGAGTATTACTCTGCATTAAAAAATGACAAAATCATAGAATTTACAGGGAAATGGATGGCATTAGAGCAGATTATGCTAAGTGAAGCTAGCCAATCCCTAAAAAACAAATGCCAAATGTCTTCTTTGATATAAGGAGAGTAACTAAGATCAGAGTAGGGACGAAGAGTAGGAGAAGAAGATTAACATTTAACAGGGATGAGAGGTGGGAGGGAAAGGGAGAGAGAAGGGAAATTGCATGGTAATGGAAGGAGACCCTCAGGGTTATACAGTGGAGGGGGTAGAGAGAGAGGAGGGGAGGGGAGGGGAGAGGTGGGGAGGGGGGAGGGGGGAGGGTGGAGGATGGGAAAGGCAGCGGAGCACAACAGACACTAGTATGGCAATAGGTAAATCAATGGATGTGTAACTGATGTGATTCTGCAATCTGTGTATGGGGTGAAGGTGGGAGTTCATAACCCACTTGAATCAAAGTGTGGAATATAATATGTCAAGAAATTTGTAATGTTTTGAACAACCCACAATAAAAAAATTTTAAAAAAAGCAGCAATTTTAAATAATTTAAAAATAAATGCAGATTGAATTTTAATTAAAATGTGTGAATATACTTTAATTTGTTATATTTTAGGAGAACAATTAAAATTTTTCATTAAGGATCCATCATTTACAAACTTCTGCTTTCATATTTGCTCAGATAACACTTATTGTGTATAAGTTTCTGTTTCAATTTCTTTTAAGATAGTTGCAAGGCAATCAAATTGCAAGTTCATCCAGTTTACCCCAATTCTTTATAATAGTGTTGCCCATAGCAAAATAGGAAGTTAAACAAAACAATATTAGTTTTTAAAGAGTAATTACTAGCATTCTACTTGGTTTTCATAGGACAATATATCTTTTAAAATACTCATTCATCATTGGCCTTTATCATATTTAATCAAATTATATAACCACAAAAAAGTGACATACACAGGTTTGAGAATAAACATTCTTGCCCTTGGTAACTGTGAAATTCTGCTATCCAGCTATACCTTAGGACAATCTGCTAGGTACATCTGCTCAATGTACCATGAATAGCACAAAATTTGTCATTGTTATTGGTTAGGCATGACCTATTGTCAAGTTGTACTGAGAACTCACAACTAGCAGGCCATTGGTGTTAGCCTATCTTGATTAACTCACAGTCTAGAGAGGAAGGCAGATATGTAAACTAATAATTATCCTGTGACAATGCAAGTGCTATAACAGAGAAATGTGTTAGTGCCTGGGACTGTGAAGGAGACTTCAAATAATAGAATGGAGGCATGAAGAATGGAGCCAATTGGAGAGAACATTTATCACAACTTTGTAAGTTGGATAGAATTTTCAATTTTTCTTTCATAACTGAACATGGGAAAATCTATTATAAAAAAATGCATGGAGATATGTAAGAAGAGGAAAGAATCATGAAGTTTGTCTCCCTGGAGTCTCTAAGATACTAGACAGCCTGCTATAATTTCATATGAGTAGCAGGAAAGGAAAATTATGGAAAGACAGAGAAATGGAAAGGTTCATTCCAGCTCAGTATGTGTGTTTGTGGGGTGTGGGGCGGGTAGGGCATGTAGTGGATGGGTAAAGACCTCCTGGATTCTGTTGACTGGAGCAATAATCCATGGTTGTTAATATAACCTAGAGAGCTTGACTCACCTATGAGGTGCAAAGTTTTCTCTCTGTGGTCACATTATGCTATAGGAAATGTAGAAATTTATGAGACTAGATTGGTGGGATTTATGGATTCTGAACTTCTTCATTCTGGGAAAAATTTCTAACTCAGTTACTGAAAGGTGTGGATACTCAGTGAGACAAGGCCCAGGGAGGAGAAGAATCTGGCATGTGATGGAAAAAGAGGCATTTTTACTGCCCTACTTTGGGTCAGATACACAGGGTAATTTGTGAAAAGTAGTGCATTCCCTAAAGAAGTAGGACACCTGGTAACCCTCATTTTAGTGGAGAGGCCAGATCTAAATGCAGCCAAATTAGCAAGTAATTTCTTCTTTCCTAAAATTGTACAAAGCCCACTCAGAGCCAACGTGGACCCTCACTGCCCAGGAATTTGTATTAAGTTTAGTCAGTGAAATCCCAGGGAGTATAGCAAGGAAATAATTCAGGCACTCTTCACTTGCCTTAGTTACTTTATTTTGCTTTAGGATGACAAAGTGTGCTTCAAGTGCAGCTGGCAGAACCCACTGGTGCTGAATAATTAGTGATGATTTTAGTCAAACCTTGACAACTATCCAAGCATCTATGCGGTAGCCCTTGGTTAAAAAAATGTGGGATGACACAGATTTGTTTTCTTTTTTCTTTCCTTGTGGAAAGTTCCTTGTGAAGACTAAAAGAGTTTCATGGAGAAATTAAATAAACCATGCATCCAGACATTATTGCCTACATTAATACCCTTTTATACCAGTTCTTAGGATCAAAAGTGATTTTGATTTTATTCTTTTTCAAGGCTGTTGTGGGAATAGACTTTGAAGGAAAGGCCTGGCATCCTTTGCATATATTTGAGTCTAACTCCTGCAATGTATCAGGATGGCTGGGGTCCTCAAGCCTCAGCCTTGTAATAGGGGAAAGTGAGTACAGAAATACCCATCTAACCTCTTGGCATTGACATTTATGTGGAATAACAGAGTGCTTTAAAAACTACAAAACACTAATCATGTTGAAAATATTAAATAAAAGTTTTGCATGACACTTATTCTTGATATTATAAGGCAATTACAGTGTCACAAAATCATGTGCGGCATCAAGTTATATAAACTGGATTTGAAATATTTTATCAGTTTTCAAATCTCAAACTCAAACTCTTTGCTGTGGCCCCTATTGACAAAATATTCAAGTGAATTCTCATGCTCTTATATAGTGAATGTATGTTTATGTTAAATTTAGCCTGAGAAATTTAATAGATTTATTTTAAAAAAGAGTTTAAGTTATATATGTTAGCTAAACTTTTTAATGAAACAGAAACTAACTAGGTCTAGAACAGTGCTCCATATATCAGCAGCATCAACATCACCTGGGAACTTAGAAATTCATTAGGCTTACCTCAAAACTAAATCAGAAATTCTGGAGGAAAAGGTCCAACAATTCATGTTTTAACAAGCTCTCCCAATGGGTGAACTGCTGATATTGGAGTAAATTAACATAACAGATTTTAAGTATTTGCGTTTATTTATTTATTCATTTTTAATTTTTTAAGTATTTGTATTTATGGATGTTTTCTCTCAAAAAATATTTTTTAAAAATAGTTAGGGACTTTCATCATACCACACTATCTTCACCTTTGCTGTAATTGACCTGACATCTCATCACCTTTGCCATTTTCTATTGGATAAGAATTAAGTTCCAAGTACTGTTCAGAGTCAAGAGAAGAAATTACACAGGTTCATGGGTCATGGAGATTCAACTCAGAATTCTACCTATTATACCATAATGGAAGGCATGGTAATTATCCTAGGAAATGTATGAACCATCCATTTTGAAAATGAGATGTTTGGATTATTTGATTGGCCAGAGAGAGCATCGAACCTGCTAGGCCAACTTGCCAGCACTTTTGAATCTAATAATAGTCATAGTCAAAGTGTTATTGGTCCTTTTTTTTCTATTTCATGGGGGACTCTGCCACTTAACTTGACAGCATGTCTGGCTGCTCCTGTTGTGAGATGGTTGCAACTGCCTCCACATGAACACTTCTCATGAGGCATACGCCACAGGGCCCCACAATAGAGGGTGGGACTTCCCTTGGTTACAATGCCTATTTTGTAATTACTTATAAATGAACATTTAAGGCTTAGCAATATTTACTCTCAGAGTTGCTTTTATAGAGCAGACTACTTGGTAGAGAAGTGATAAGAGGAGACCAACGCTAGTCCTATCTGTAATCCCAAGGGAATATGATGATTTACCAAAATATTGAAAAATGAAATTGGCATAGGTCAGTTTACATAGGAAATGAAGTACTTACATTATAAATTGTTACATACTCAGGGCTGCCAAGAAATACTAGGCTAACAGTTAAATCACATGCTTGCATGGCAATCAGTAAGACTTCAAAATAGAATGATAAGGATGTGGGAGAAAATGTACACTGGGAGAAACTTTTAAGTTTGAAAGTCAGCCTCTTTATTCAGAGTTCTAAATATACTGCTGACGGAGTCCAACTATAAACCTAAACGCCTGACTTCATAGAGTTGATGAATCTTTCAGTTGCTTCAGTTTCTTGGGGAATAGAGCTCAAGTTCCCTGAAATATATGAGGCTTTTTAAGAGGATAATTGACTAGAACACTCAACCAATCTCATTTAATTCAATCTGTGATAATGATCCTGGAATCATATGTTATACATGAAAGTTTAACAAGGATGTTTTAGTATTGGATGCCATGTTGAAAATAAAGCATATAAAATCCTTTAAAAGCTGAGGTTGGTGGTGGTGCACACCTATAATCCCAGAGGCTCAGGAGGCTGAGGCAGGAGGATCATGAGTTCTAAGCCAGCCTTGGCAAAAGTGAGGCACTAAGAAATTCAGTCAGATCCTGTCTCTAAAGAAAATGCAAAATAGGGCTGGGGATGTGGTTTAGTGGTGGAGTGCCCCGGAGTTCAATCCCCAGTATCCCTAAAAAAATCCTTTAAAAACTATCCAATGAAGATATTCCTTTTAAAACAAGGTGTCCTTTGCTAAATGTATACGTTGCAAGTAAGTTTGTTAGGAAAATCTCTTGTGTCATAGACCCTGCAGTCTTAAAATTCCCTAGTTTGATTATAAATGCAAACAAACAAATCAACAGAAAAAGAAATGTTGGCAGTCTTTTGAGTCATTTCTGTCTTGAATTCATCAAAGTTGAAGATACTGGTATCTAAGTTTATGCTGTTCTATAACTTTCTTAGGCTTTCTGTTGTTTTTTTTTTCTTCTGTGTCTATGGTTGTTAATTAACTGATTCAGCATTCCTTCTCTCTCTAAATTTCTTTAAAATATCAAGTATGTCTTGTGACCACCGTCAGTTGCAAACACAGCATCAATTAACTTACCAAAACAGAACCTTTGGTGATTAATCCATAATGACAGGGCTGTTCTCCCGACTGATTAAATTCATTATCAAGCAGCCAGAGGTAGAGCACTCTCCATGGAAGATTTATTGCTCTGGAATTACCTTTCTCTCTTACACTGATGAAACTAGGTCTGATAAATATGAAAGATGAAAATGTAAGGGGCTGCTTTTTAGAGGGTAATGATGGGCTTTATTGAAAATGGCTAGTCTATATTTTTGGTGGTTCAACTCTTAAGGAAAAAACCTCCTTAAATATATATCATCTCTGATCCTTTACAAAGCAGTTGATAGGATTGATTATCACTGCATGGAATGATCGGTTTCTGCAAGGATCCTGTGTGTGAGTCAGGCCAGGTAGGGAAGGATTATTGTCTTTATTCTGCTACCACCTTCGTTCACCTTAAATGCTGGATATAGATTATAACGTTCTAAAAAGTTTATTTACCCAGTTCTTCCTTCTACAAGCCTATTCATAGCCAGATTAGTCTCCCTTGTGCAAAATTTACAGTCTAAAATTAAAAATATTATACACACACACACACACACATACAGGCAAGCACACACCTCAGCATAGCTTTAGGCCTTTTCCATATCCAAATTCTATTCATTTGTTCCATCCTTTCTTTAAAGTTTTCCTATTTACCTGAGCTGGAGGTAACTTCTCTCATTGTCTGCGTGACTTTTGGCTTTAATGCGCTCTTTCTATAACTTAGCTTTTTTTTTTTTTTCTGGAGGTTTGTTTTGAATCTTTAATAAATTTGTGGGTGCCCCCAATGTTATTCTGTGTTTCACATCGGGTCAGTGTATAAACAGTGTATTTGTCTGTGTATAAACAGACAAACACCTGTCTCTGGGATTTCTTGGGAAGAGTCCATGAATGTATTAGCTCTATCAAGTTGCCTCCCAATCCATTTGATGGAGATATGTGAAAGAGAATACCTAAACCTACTTTTTTTTTTTTTAGGAGATCTGGAGTACAAACAACAAAGGATAGGGGGATACAGATACATACTAACGAAATCCCATAACCCATGCCACTGGCCATTGATCCTTACCCTAATGTTTTATCTACATTTGTTTGGTTTTTTTTGTGGGTAGGGAAAAAAATGGGAATTCTGGGTTCTAGATCTTACTATGCACTTTTGGTTAGTGACTCAAGTTCTCTGAGCCTTCTTTTCCTTATGCATAAGTTGGATAATTTAACACCTATTCCATTTTTGGGTTGTTATGGAGGCTAACTAGGGTAATGTGAGTAGAACAATTTGCAAAAAACACCCTAGCTTGAAATAGATACAGAAGAGACCTGAGTTCCCCCTGCCTCCCAACTTCAAATTAGTCTTGGAATCCTTTGAGGGGGAGGGGAAAAGGAGGGTGATTATAACTTCACTATTAGTTTATTTATGATTTTTTTTCATATTGACATTGAATCATAAGCTATAAATTTTGAACATGGGAGCTATAATCATGACCATGGTTATCTATTTTTTAATGGCTTTGTTTTTGCTGAGATTAACTCAGGCAGAGGGCCTGTGGGTGAAAGGAATTATAAATAATTGATGACAGCTTTGTATATTAGCAAAGGGACAGTATTGTATGTGCTGAGAGAAAAGAGATCTCACGATTGACATTCACCCTTCTGTAAGTTCACTCTTAATATTACAACTCAAAATCTAATAATAATAATCCTTAAAGAGACATCCTTCAAGGCAAATAATAATAATAATAATAATAATAATAATAATAACAACAACAACAACAACAAATGGTTTGGCCTTTCTGGACCTCCTTCTTCCCCTTATAGCTGGTGACATAGTTTCACTTTTCCCCCAAGCTGGATGGATAAGTTTCAATGGGGACCATAAAACCGATGATGGTATTTTGTAAGAATTCCTTTTTTCCTTTGTATTCCCCTAACACCTCGCTCCATAAACCACTAGAGATTTTCCTTCCATTCACTAGTAGGTGAGGCAATTTGCTATCCCTTCCTATGTTAAGATCAAAGCCAGAGATAATGACTTTCCATTGTTACACGGGGGAAATGAATGAAGCAAGAAAATATCATCCTATAAACAATGGCTTATTAACTGCAGGGCAGGAAATATCTTCACCAAGGCTCCTTAGACCTCAAACTTTCCTTGGCAGTGTCTTCAGCCTAGAAAGAATGCAGGAAAATGTGGTCATTTTCAAGAGTGCTTCAACACTTTCAAGAAACTGTCTTTCTATCCTAAAGACCAGAAGAGGGAGAGTGGGGAGGAAAGACAGAGGAGACAGCACCCTTGAAGTCAGCCACACAAAAAAATTAATATCTCCTGCCCTCTCTGGGGCAGGCGAGCCCACGGAATATGGAATCCAGCTGGCTTTGATGTTTGTCTAGCAGTATTATCTGTGAAGAAAAATCTTCGACATGACAAACAGTGAGATTCCCCAAAGGGAAGGTAGTTTGTGGCTTCTTAAAATGGAAAGTGTTACGCGCACTTGAGTAGAGCTGATTAATGATTCTGACTTGTAAATTTAGCCAAGGTTAACAGATCCCTGTGGTAGAACATAAACACAAATTATGAGATGTATCATCTGGGTTTTCCCCCTTCCTTTCTCTTTCTTCTCCTTAGGAGTCTGTGACCGTATATAGTCACGGCATCAGCCCACAGACTGTAGGATTCAAGTTTTCTGTTTCGATTCATAGATGAAAGTCTGGAGTTGATTGTGATTATTATAAATATTTATTGATTTCTGCTAGCAATCTGTCTGATCCCTCCTGCAAGAAGAGGGGCTTATCATAATTTTCTTCTTTTTAAATTATTTGGCCTTGGGACTGGGGTTGTGGCTCAGGGGTAGAGCACTTGCCTAGCATGTGTGAGGCACTGGGTTCGATTCTCAGCACCACATAGAAACAAATAAATAAATAAATAAATGTCCTTCAATAACTAATAAAAATTAAAGAAAAATAAATTACTTGGCCTTTGTAGCCCTGTCTTGGAAAAGGATTTCATTTGCTCTGAAGAAAGTAAACAAATGCTTATAAATTTAAAAAATGCATAGGACCTAACATTTCAATTTCGTATGTGAATATGGTCCTGCTTTTGGTTCTCAGTGCCTGGTCTGAGACCCTACTCATACCTGTAAAACAGTACTGTCTGGCTGCAGGACCCTGGCTGCAGCAACCAAGAAACCAGGGATGTCATAGCCTCAGAATCTGCCTGCCAGAGAAAGTATGTCCTAAAATCATGATTTACTTGGTCTCCTTGAGGACAGTCTTGTATCCCCCCCACCCCAAAAAATATTTAATTTTTTAAATGTTATATCTTTAATTCCATTTGTTATATTTTCAAAATCAAGTACTATTTCATCCTAATGGCAGGAGCTAGGATTTACTGAGCATTTACTATGTGCAAGTTACTATGCACTGTGCTTTATTTTCATTATCTCATTCAGTCATCATAAAACCCTTCAAAATAGAAGATATTATTATGATCTGTGTTTTAGGAATGAGAAAACTGAGGCTTGGGAGCATTGCTGTCAAGCTCTGTCAGACCCCCAAGCTCATATTCACAATCCTCAGAAACTTTCCCAGTCTGACTCATGACAGTTAATAGGAATGCCCTGGGCTACCATCTAACATCCTCTCTGTTCCCTTATTTTCTCTTCTCAAATTGCACTCTGTTTCTAAAGCTCATTGTTTATATAAATGCAGTAAATAAAGGAATTCAATCCTGATATATATATATATATATATATATATATATATATATATATATATCAGAAATTGAAGGAAAAAAATTTTTTTTTCTTTAATTGTTTGAAAAGCTGAACCTAGGAAGCTAAATTTGAATCTACACTTGAAATACAGGCTTCTGTGTGAAGTCCTGAAATGAATGTGAACTGGAATCATTGCAGGAACTGGGCAGAGGTCCACCAGTGTCATACTTTGAGATCTGTGAACCCTGGGCATGCTTTGCAAAGAATAGACCCCTTGGAGTTATTGTTCCTATAAAGAAAACCTTCCTGAGAGTGACAGGGGAAGCCTCTTAGATCTCCCAAGTCAGAAAATGACTGTAGGTTGTCCTTATAGCTATAGATGTCTAGGGTGTGGCTTCATATATTGATTAGCACACTCAGTCATGCTAAATAAAATGCCTTGTACTTAGGGTCAGGACCTTTGGGGCCATTATCTCAATATCCCCAGTTACTTAACTTCACTGACATTCAGTTTCTTTATTGTAAAATGGAAAAATAGCAATATAATATTACTAGTACTAATATTATCACTAAATAAGAATACAGTCATGAAAGTGCTTTGTAAATTATTG
Organism: Marmota flaviventris; assembly: GCF_047511675.1. NCBI lineage: Eukaryota > Metazoa > Chordata > Mammalia > Rodentia > Sciuridae > Marmota > Marmota flaviventris. Next base: position 31,886,209 of record NC_092511.1, on the reverse strand, counting down.
GAGTTGGCATTAATTTCTTTAGATACCAACCCTAGAATATGGTAGAGACTTTCTTTGCTTCCTTTGTCATATTGAGTTAATGTGGTTTGTAAATCTAACATATTTTATAATTCACTATTTGAATTAAGAACACTTTGAGCAAAAAGACTGCAGTCAGTCTGATAAGAGTAAAATATCTAAGGAAAACAATTTTCACCTGGAGATTGTGGCAGACTCCAGGATGGGTTAGGCTGTCAGTTGCACAGGAAATAGCAGTCACTTAGAAGACAACAGTAATGAAAATGGACCAACACACAAGTTCAAGATGAAATGAAAGGGAAAGAGAAAAGAGGCCTCTGTGAGCTATTGCCACTCAAGAAGTTTGGGGTTGAGCAGTGCTGGAAGGAAAGTTGGGGAAGTCTGAGCCCTCAGAACTTTCCAACATAGATTATGGTTCTAGAAGAAACTCTGAAAGGGTTAAGCTTTCTTCCTATACGATGACTCTGTGATAAACATTGACCCTTCTTCATTTTAGCTGGTCATTCTGTGTTGAATTTGTTTCCCATATTATCCAGAACTTACAAATATGCAGCAGTTCAAGGGTCCTGGGTCCCTGTGCCAAGTTTTCTGAGACTAACAGCACCACTTCAGGTCTATGGTTCTCTCTCTACTTCTCTGCATCTTGCGCAATCTTTATTTCATAGATCTTCATCCTTAAGAAAGGATCACAAAGCTATCTAGCCAAAGGGTCAATTCTAAATGACTTTGTCTTGTTTCTTTTCTATGCCAGCATGGGTAATGTATGACTCCTTTTCAGGATGTTCAGCTCTTAAAATTGGCTGCCAGGCTTAATTGACCCACAGATGATGCCCTAAATTGACTCCAGCCAATGGCCTAACAATTTAACTGGAAAAACATTTACAAGAGCTGCTAAAGAAAATCCAAACTGACTTGCCAGAATTTTGTTTCCTGCATACTCCATCGCATTAATGCTAACAAGTATTGAAATGGCTGATGGCCACACACAGAAGGACAGGGACCTCTAAACTGGCTAAGCCAAAAGCCAGTAAGTATTACTTAAACAACTGAGATGTGAATGAAGTACAGTGAAACATTTCCAGTTAACTGGCAGCTGAAAAACAAGATAAAAATCCCTAAAATTAGTATTGCTGAGTCTATCCAGATTTTCTTACAATGGAGTTGTTGAAACTCATTCACATTAGGAATTAAGACATTATATATCCATGTCTCTGTTTCCTATTTATTGCTTTATGTACTCAGCCAATGGCCATCATGTAGTTGTAATAGCCCTTAGCATTGCAGTTGCAGGAAAAGAAACAACCCAACTTGACAGGTGTGGGGAGATAGCTTGGTGATAAAATATACTGGATTCAATTCCTGGAACCAAAACAAACAAACAAAAAACAAACAAACAAATAAATAAACAAATGAATAAATAAATAAAAACCCAAAACAACAAAAACCACCCTACTTAGGTGATGAAACATGAGATGATAGAAGAACAATAATAGAAAATGTTTTTCCATTTTAATAAGAGAAAGAACATGCCAATTCTTTCCAGTAAGATTAGTAAATCCTAATTCTTCTCAATAAATTGAAGTATCGAATATTAAACAGATTACCAAAAGAATTTGGGGTTCAGATGGGACTAAATAAATATGTTCCTTTAAAATACCATGTCAAAGTTTATTTATTTTATTTTTGGTAGGGTTATTACACTAAAGAAATAGAAAGAATTTTCTATTTTAGTTTTAGAAAACCAAGTAAGAAAGTCTTGATATTCTTCTCAATAAGAAGGGAGCATGTGACTTGGATGTTGAAATTAATTATCTGTAGTTACATCTTCAAAAATGTTTCATAATTAGGGATGGGGATATAGCTCAGTTGGTAGAGAGTTTGCCTTGCATGAACAAGGCCCTGGGTTCAATCCCCAGTACCACACACACAAAAAAATTTCCATAATTGGTTTAATATTAAACCATTAGTAGTCCTTAGATAAAATGTTAGGGATTTCTCCATAGCTCTAGGGTCTTCAACATTTTTACCAATGACTAAAAGAAGCAACAGGATGAATACTACTTAATCAGATCTGGAAAACATCAGGAGGAACCTATAGGTATTCATGATAGATTAAAATTGAATAATGTTTTTGATAGACTGAAATACTTGGCCTAAATCAAAGAATTAAGATTTAACAGGGATAATAAAGGCCTGAATTTAAAGTTTTCAAAAACTACCATGTACTCAGTAAAGGACGTGGGAGACTTGGCATGGTACCAATTCTTGTGAACAAGATATGGGGTTTTCATTGTCTTCAAGCTTCATGTGAGCCAGTGGTTTAAAGTGGCTGTGAACAAAGCTAGTGTAACAGTAGACTACATGTTAACAGAGGCATTGTATCCAGATCCCAAGATGTCAGTGTCTCCATACTTTGTACTAGGTAGACCGCAGCTTGAGTATTAGATTCCATTTTGGGCTTGCATGCCTGGATATCCTTGACAGTCTAGAGGTTGTATAGATGAGATACTGAATAATTATGGCAGAATGGCACACACTGAGAACACATGCACATTTGTCTCATTTGGGAATGGGTCTTTGGTCTGGAACAGAGGAAGGAAAATTTGCTGCATAGTTTGGTAAAATGTGTTTCTGTTGGAAGAAACAGCTTACAAGTGCAAAAACAAGAAACTCAGGGAGGGGAATAGGGATACATGGGTATCATGAATTCAGAGGGCAAAGCGAAGATCCGAGTTAGGTGAGAGAATAATTATGGGAAGTAGAGTATCTGAGAAAGTGTCACTCAGTGTCAGGAAATTCTATGTTGGCTGGAGAATACAGGCAGACGGAGATTCTGAATAATATACTTTAAATTTGATGTCCAGGGAATGAATAGAAGCAAAGAAATGGAGGCAGAATGAGAGGAGAGTGGTACCTGAGTCTAGCAGGGTGAGAGCTGGAACTGTTGATCGTAGGTGGTGCTGTTTGTTTGATTAAACAAGAGTTGGTATGAGCTTTTTGCAATGTGAAAATTTGCCTTTGGGGACCAGTACACAGGCGGGGGCTGGGCCCCCTACTAAGACCTTAGGATTCTACCAGTTGATTTTGTGAAAAATCCCTATAAAATCACTCAGAACTCCTGTAATTCATTTCTATTTTTAACAATCCCACATTCAAACCCTTAAAAATTAGATGTGAAAGGTTAATCTCAGGTGGAATTTTAAGATGCTTAGTTTAATATGTGTAACCTAAAACTGGAAGATGAAGTCTTTTTAAGAGGACTTTGGATTGATTAAACTTGTTAATTACTGGCATTGGATTGCTGCCACATACTCTTTTTTTTTTGTTTTTTAATTTCCTGGTAGCAACAAATATCCCTTTAATGTGAACTCTGTTTTCATCAACATTTTCAAATTCTATTTGTGAAAAACAACCACAACAATACAGATAAATAACATTATGGAGAGATCATAGCTTTAAACAGAGCAGAAATAGTAAAGAGAATACTAGAAGTAGAAATTTCTAGACCAAAAAAAAAAAAAAAACCCTATATTTTGGTCTGTGTATTCCTCCATGTCATCTAAACGACCTTGAACAAGTTACATAACCCTTGCTAATCCTATTGCTTCATCTATAAGATGAAGATAATCTCATCTGTAAAACAGTGTATTTGTGAGGATAAAATTTGAGAGTAAACGGAATTATCATTTCTTCCACATTATAATAATTTATAAAGCATTTCTGACATACTATCCCATTTTACCATCATGACAGCCTTGTGAGGCAGCTTTCATTATTGTTGATCTTATGTCTTATTTTTTTTTTCTGGTAAAGTAACTTCTTTTAAGATAACACAACAAAAATGGGGTTCATTTAATATGCACTCCATAAACATTTTTTTTTGTGTGACTACTACATGTCAGGCCTATTTTAGGAAGCACTGGCTATTTTAAAAACAGTAAAAATAAAAGGTAACATTATTGAATGTTTGCCATACGTTGCTCTAGAACTTATGTGTGTTAGCCTATGTCACAGTGCCCTCTGGGGTACACTCATTATCCCCATTTAACAAATAAACAATGTGGAGACAAAGAAGGCAATATCCATTACCATTTTTGTTTTGTTTTGTTTTGATATTGGGGAGTGAATCAAGGGGCACTCAACCACTGAGCCACCTCCCCAGCCCTTTTTTGTATTTTATTTCGAGACAAGGTCTCACTGAGTTGCTTAGGGCCTCTCTAAGTTGCTGAGGTTGGCTTTGAACTTGGGATCCTCCTGCTTCAGCTTCAGGAGCTGCTGGGATTATAGGCATGTACCACCATGCCCAGCCATTACCAGTTTTTAGAGAGCCTGTATTGAGGAGGAAAGAAGCTGTGCTTCTCTGGCTTCGAGATCTTTTTGGATTTAACACATACAACCACTTTTGACTTTCAAGTTCAGTGCAAATGAATGATATGTTTGTGTGTACAAACATAGGCATGAATCACTAGGTAAACAGAAAACCAGATCTTCAAAAGGATGATGGAAGAAATCTTACAAAAGGAACTCAGTTTCCCCAGTGTAGGAATTCTTGAATGATGCAATTAAGTCTGAGAGCTGAAAAAGATATTATTTGGCCACAAATGTATAGGTGAAAAATGGAGATGGGCAGTTGATCATTTTTCTGTCATGTATAAATGCCAAATATTCGGATAATTGTAAACATATAAATCATTAAATTTCTTTTTTTGATGGATTGCTTGTATGCTTCAATTCATAAGGCAGGTCCTTGAAGCAAGTCCATGTTAAATTAAGTATAAAATATAATGTATCAATATAGCTGATTGAGAGAGGTGGAAAGCATTGTTCCGCTTTCCACTTCTTGTTTAGTCCCATGTAAAATGGAGGTATAATACTTCCTCTGCCTACCCTATAGTTTCTGAGGTTCAAATAAGGTAAAACATTTAAATATACTCTCGAAATGGTAAAGTACCATAAATAACTCATGGAGAATATGACCAGTGTAGACTTGCCCCAGTGGAGTGTCAAGGTTAAAAGAATATATGCAGCTCAGTGCAATAGCATCATACAAAAAGTCAGTCCTTTACTTGATTTCTTGATTAAAGAGTCATGTGTGCCAGCAATACATCTTAAAATCCCTCCTTTCTTTCTGCACCTGTTATCTGCACAAACCCTGAAGCTGTTCCTTTTCATTTCTCAATATAAATAAATAAATAAAAATACAAAGGGAAAAAATAATTACATCCTTTTCCCATTCTTATCCTAATCTCTTCATTCTTTTCTCTTAATTTTTTCCATTAAAAAAAATGATTCCAAAAATGGGCTTGGCACGAGGGCCTGCCTGGAAGGTTGGTTTCTTATGGGTAGAGTAAAGAAGGAGTTAAGTGGGATATTTTCTTGACGTTGTATGATGCATGAGAACAGCTGGTACAATAGTCATCTTCCAAACAAAAGGAATCTATGTTTACCTGAGAGTGGAAAAATTAAATTGAAAATATTGGTGGACATGTGAACAGAACATCATAATTGTTTAGGAAGACAGCCTCCCCCACAAAAAAAGCTACTGTATTTTTATAAGATTGGGATATATATATATATTTTTAAATAGAAAGGCTCTAATTTTCTTTTTCTACTCTACTTTCTATTTTCTCCAGCTAATTCTATTTACATTTTTAATGAGTCACTGAAGTATATTACCCTAAAAAACCCCAAACTGTTATTGATTGGAAAATTCCAATGAGATTAAAATTTGATGTTTGAGGCCAGATGGCTTAAGAGTTATGTTTTCTAAATTGTTTTGTTTCTTTGTGTTTACAACACTTAATTCTTGTACTTGTCATTGAGAAAAATGATAATATCAACTCCCTATGTTTTTATTAAGATATTTTTTAAAAACCTGAAATTATATTGTACACAATGAAAACCTACAACATTACCTGTCAAATTTTAAAAATTAGATGAAATTTGAAAAATAAAAGTCTGAAATGTATCCTAATAATAACAAACTGAATTATCAGTCGCACAGTTTTGCTATACTTCTGGGAGGGAAATGAAAGCTTTTCTTATAAAAACTGTGTTATGGGTGCAGAACAATTTTTAAAACCACCTATACTGTGCTTACTTGCTTTTCTGTCCCTAAACTTACAAGTATACCTGTAATTGCTACAAAAAGTAATAATAAATCTCCCTGGGAAAATTTCTTGCCCTACTGAACAGTCAAATAATCTGACTGTCCAGAATCAACCAACCTTAAATATTACAACTCATAGCTCAAACACAAAGCTATATTTCCTGCACCAGGCACAGTCCTAATAACAACCAGTTATAAATAATCTAAGCCAAGCTGATGCACCTGCCACAGAGGTGTACCTCTAAAGAAAGTCTCTTGATCTGATAGGCTTATTTCCATGCATATTTTAAGAAATGTATTGTCCATGGTATAAGTAAATAACTTCTGAACAACTGACAAGACTGTAAGACATGGTTTTTTGAGTTATTTCTTCAGGGTGGTTTGGAATTTAATGGTAGTAGCTTTTGTTTTTTTAACCATTGACCATATGCTAGTTACTCTTTATGGTTCATCTCTAATCCTCACAAGGACTCCTCAAGCAAACAGAGGGCTGTTGTACAGCTTGCTTGCATTTAAAGTACATAGTTTATTAGCAACACAAAATAAGTGTTTGCATTAAAAATGTCAACTGCTCTAATCATCCTCATTGTCATTATAGTCTAAAAGATGAGCAGGAGATGGAAAGGAAGCGGTTTTTATTGTGGGTTATTTCTTGTCCTTTTTGGCAACAAGCTCTAACTTTAAATACAAAATGGAAAGCATGTTGCTTCTATGACTTGTCTCCTAGCTGATCGTACAGAAGATTCCTGATCCTGGAGTCCTGAATGAAAGCAATACCTTCTGAGAGTGGCAGTGGGGTGATGATTCGGGAGGTTTGTTGGGGACTGTTGTTCTAGTGACTGGGAGGAGAGCAGAATAATTTAGTAAGTAGGGCTGTGGTGCTAGACAAACTTCATTACATGGGTTATCAAAAAACAAAACTTTTTCTTGAGTTCTCAGTTACTCCGAATGTCTCTTAAGAAATCTACATAAGTAAAAATTCAGTTTATATTTATTGGAGCCTAGAATTTAACTTCTACAAAAAGCCAAGTAGATTATGCAGTGTTTTAATACATTACTGAATGTTTGAAGAATGCAATTATAAAGTAAATCAAGGGAAGATTGGACTTCATTGGTTTCATAGCTTTATCAAGAATTGTTCACAGTTTTGGACGACGCCATCATCCAATGGCAGCACCAGTTGTGGCATTTGAGTCACAAAGTAACATACCTGAGTTGATCTGCAATGATGGCTGTCACAGGAAGATATATAATTTTGATAACATAGTATACTGTTTATACCTCAATGTTTTAGTCAGCTTTTTTGCTGCTGTGACAAAAAGACCTGACAAGAACAATTTTAGAAGTGGAAAAGTTTATTCAGTTCTCAGTTTCAGAGGTCCATTACAGTCCTTAGAAGGCCAAATCTATGGATTTGTGACAGAACAGCATGGCAGAAAGTGGCTTATGACATAGCTGTTAGGAAGCAGAGAGAGAGACTAAGCTCAGCTCACACAATGTATACCTCAAAGGCAAGCCCCCAATGACCCACCTCCTCCAACCACAACCCACCTGCCTACAGTTACCACCCAGTTAATCCTGACAGAGGATTAAGGTACTGATTAGGCTGAAGCACTCATAATCCAATTATTTCACCTCTAAACTTTCTTGCATAGTCTCACACACGAACTTTTAGGGGACACTTAATATTTAAACTATAACATTAAGTTATGTAGCATTTTAAAACACATTTACTGTTCTACATATAACAAAATAATTGGCAACATAATGTTAAATTTGCTCTTCCTCTCTTTACTTTGACAGTAATTTGCCTTTGATTTACTATTACAACTTTATGGTTTACCTCTTTACCTTTTCATACACAAATAAATCTGGCCTGTCATCAATTAAACTAACAGTAGGTTTTGATTTTGTTTTGGGGGATCCACTTAAATATGTCTACTTTCTCATTTTTTAGTACCTCTTAGAATGGCTACCAATCTTTTATATCCAAGGCTATTTATTAAAAAAGTATATAACATCTAACTCTCTAGTATAATTATTATTGAAAAATTACAAACATAAATATACAATATTTTCTTATAATTTTTTAAATTTAATTTCTCATATGACAATCTGGGCATAGTATATTTTCTTTAATTAGGGGTGTAGGCAAGTTTAAGTACCTAAGAATTTCAGGATAATGAAGAAGTATGTTATAAAGTGTTTTAAAATATTTGTTTTTAAGGTGGTTAATAGTCACTATTCTAAGCAGAACTAAAAAATGGCTGTGAATTCAGAAACAACCCCTTAAGAATTAATTATATATATGTATATGTACATATACTCACACACACACACACACACACACACACACACACATATATATATATATATATATATATATATATATATATATATATCTAAGTACCTAAGAATTTATATATTTTTATATATATATATATATATATATATATATATATATATATATATATATATATATTAACAGTTTCCATAAGGTAATTACATCTGACTGGTATAAAACATGATAAAAAAGATTATCCAATCAGATTCTAGTTGATTGGAGGAGAAAAATAATCTTGCTTTGGGATCTCTAAGAATTAGTAGTGGGGAATTTAAAGGACTTGCCATTCCTTCAGATTGTTACAAATAGAGCCATAGAAATATTGTTTGTTCCTGCTGTCATTTGCATATTTACAGATTGTGTGCTCTGGACAGGCACTTGTAAATGGTAAACCAAGAGGTGGAGAGGAGATGATCCTGGAAAGGTGGGTGGGGCCCCATGGGAAGCACTTAGATCCTGCTGTTCTATGGAGGTGTAACTTAAGTAACAGAGCTATGCAAATTTATAAGCAGGGAAATGATATGCTCAGGAATTATTTTAGAAAGGTAATCATGGTATAATGTAGAGGAAGGATTGAAGAGAAGGCCAGCTGAAGGAAGCCAATTAAGGATTTATTTAAATTTTAGAGAAAGTGGTAATGGGAGTAGAAAGGTGGACATGGATTTAGAGCATATTTGAAAAAGAGAATTGATTTGCTTTGGTGTTTGAAAGATGTGGGAAGGTGAGGAAAGATGGCAGGAGAAAGACCTGGAAGGAAACATGATTCCAAGGTTCCATCTTGAGTAAATGTGCATTCATTAGGATAGAAAATACAGAGTGGTGTGGAGGTCCATGGAACCTGCTAAGTCAATTTATTGTTTGAGCCATTTAACTTGAAATACCTTTGGGACATCAGAATAGTTATGTTAACTTCTCCCATATTAGTTGAAGGCAGGAAGAGAGATAGTGAAGACAACTTAAAAAGCATAACATAGCATAAAGCACATTACATATATTGCAAAGTTGATCCAAGTCTCCAAATAATTTGCTCTTCTAAGAGGAAAGAACCTGTAAGAAACACAAATTACTAGATGAATTTTTAACTTCATTTAAAATGTCTTAGTTGAACAAGTTCTGTTTTGCCCCAATCATTGGAATATTCTCTGTCATTTACCTGGGAACAATGTGAAAGCAGGCCAGGGCTCCATTAGCTATCACAGCCTTCTTCCATCTTCAGGAACCAATTCCAGTGTCTTCCATACAAGTCATCCTTGAAGAGCTGATTTGAGTTATAGTTATTTTAAACTTGAACTAAATCAGGCAAACTGATCCAATATTTATAAGATAATTTCAAAGAAAAATCTTGCTGGTCATGTTGACACGTCCTGTAATCCCAGCAATTTGGGATTCTGAGGCAGGAAGATGGCAGGTTTGAGACCAATCTGAGCAACACAGTGAGAACTTGTATCAAAATTAAAAAAAAAAAAAAAAGCTGAAGATATAGAGGAACTCAATGGCAGAGCACCCCTGGATTATTAAATTCCCTAGTACAAAAAAAATAAAATGAAATAAAAAAGAAAGAAAAGGAGTTACATGTGTTTCAAAGAATCTTTTCTCGGGTTAACTGAAAATAACATACTTTGGTCTTGTGTTAAAAAAACAGAACAAATGAACACATAGCACACTTCCTCCCAATGTATCAATTCCTCCTCTTTTCATTTAAAATGAAGTATATCTGACCAAATATTATAAAATGCCTTTTTAAAATTTCTTCATTTCTTACATTTGCAAATAAATACATTCTGTTGCCCTTTCCCTACTAACTCTTTTATTATTTATCCCAATTCTTATTACCAACCTGCAGTTTTTAGTCTTGCTCTTATTTCTGAATTACTATAATTCTTACTTTTGCTTGAATGCTAGTGTATTTTTAAAGGCTATCAGAAAACATGTGAACAATACCACTTTAATACACTACATTCACAATGTCTTCTAAAACTATTATTTTACTGACTTCACTCAATATAACACAAAAAGTAGTTTTATTCATTAACTGGACTCTGTACAGAATGTTTATTATATGCCAGGCTATCACCAGAATGTAGGGATGCAGTAATAAGAGGAGAGATACAGATTATGCCCTCTTGGAGTTCACAGTCCATCAGAGGAGACAAGCAGTTATGCAACAATTATAATACAGTGTGATGAGTTCCATGACGGAGCAAGGTCAGGGTTGCTTTTCACAGTTTCCAGAAAGGCAGGAGTAGTCCAATCTATCATTATGTATGGCCAGTTAGCACATAGGGTGATCTGTCTTCTGTCATAATTTCCAGTGACTCCAGTGACTAGCATTAAATAAAGAAGTGTCATGCTGCTGTCTCTAGGCTGTGTGGCTCCACGTGCATGAGGGCCCCATATGAGGAGATTTGGATTGCACCTTAGACCATCTTGATGAAGCATAAGATGAGGTTCCTTTATGTCAAACTGCCAAGTACTAACTGTGGTTCTGAGATATATTTTTTACCGCATTATTAAGAGTATTTCTTAAAACAAAAACAACAACAACAACAAAATTTAAAAGTTCCTTTAGGAACTCTGCAAAAATGTGCTTGACAATTTTAAAGTATTAAAAAAGTGAAGTGTTCATATAGAGACTCATATTTGCCAAATAGAGATTACAAATCAGAGCACTAAGCCTTCTTATGCACCCCAGAATGAAAATTTGTAATTTGACACTTGAAATAACCAGCACATATAAAATGCCTGGACGGTGGATCATAACCATCCAGTTCATTATCTGAACTGCTCGCAAGCACTTAATGCCTAGTGTGCTTAGACAGTATCTTAACTATTAAGCTCCATTAGTGAACAAGGGTCTCTTGAATTCACTGTTAACATCCTATTGAGATAACTTCTACTGTTGGGAAATCTTCAACTTACTAAGCCCCTTGCTTCCCCTATTTTCCCAGCTCTATCTGATGTCATCGTAGAAAAATGATAGCTTCCTGCAAGTGGATATTCAAAGACTCAGGATAAATATTGCTCTTTTCATTGAATGAGATCCACGGGCTCTTTTTACACCTATTTTACTCTCCATATTTTACACCTATTTGACTCTCCATATGTTGGGCTCACTATTTACCTAGATTCCCTCCTTTCACAAGGGGGTACCCTGATAAACTATCATGCTGTGTGGACCCAAGAGAGGATACTGGACCAATGGCATGAAGGCAGATTTTGCCCAAATATTTGTGAGATTTTTGTAAGAACTACGGTCTTATGGAGTAATGGACTCAGTCTTATAGTTAAGAGTGTGATGTGAAGTCTTATAGTTAAGAGTGTGATGTTACAGCCGTGTGACCTTGGGCAAGTGACTGAACCTCTGTGTGTTTCAGTTTGAGAAAATAGAAAAATGTGAAAAATACTGGTACTTATCCCACAGGGTTGCTGAGAATGAGACATAAATAACGTTAAGTGAAGTGCTTAGAATAGTGTCTGGCACACAGCAAGTTCTCAGGAAATGCTAACTATTCTTATTATTCAGCGAGGTGCAGAATAACCATCTGTCACAGATAGAGAGCTCTTACATAAATATCTGTTAACCTAACCACATGTAAACATATAGGCCATCCTTAATTCTATTTTTTTTTTCAAATACTCCAACTTTCTACCATATGCTTGAATCAAGACACAATAGGTTTGGAACTTAACTCTACCTCTTGTGAACTGTGTAACCTTTGTTCATTCTTTCTGCCTATACTTACTGAGCATCTAGTGTACTTAGGTAGTGAGTTGGTCATAGTAGGGAGCAAAATCAAAATACTATTTGTATTCATAGAGCTTTTATCAATGTTTTTATCCTCTTTGAGCTTCATTTGACTTATCTCTGAAATGGAGATAATAACATGACCTTGTAAGGTTCTAGGGAGAATTAAATGAGTTAAACTTTTAAAGATCCTGGCACATGGCAGCGAAAACTAAATAAATGTTGGTTACCTTTCCTTTTCTCTTTAGAGCAGTCTTTCCATAGCCTCTTGCACAGAGTCAATAATGGGTTTGTTTCCATTGATTTAAGTTCAGCTGGTTGAAAAGCATGAAGTGAATCTAAGGGGATGCAATTTCTTGATGGGAGGTTGGAACCTGATTTTTAATGAAACCCACCTTAAGACAAAACAGCATCAGCAATATTTTTTGCTATCTGAAGCACACCCTTAATTTTTACTCTGTATTCTGACTCACTGGGATCATATTTCTAGTATAGCACTTATGATGTCAGCATGTATTTCAATAAAATCTTTATTTTCCCATCATGACTACTGCCCCCTTGAAGGTTCTCAATACCATATGCAGTTTACTACTAGGGTCTGTTGATGTTTTCTTCCTAAATATCTCTCAAACCTCTCTAGATCTGTTGTTATCTTTACTTCTTGACCCTCAACAAGTGAGCAAGACTTCGTGCCTGATCTAACCTGGCACATGGCTGGTTTTCTTCCCTTTCCTCTAGCTGCCTTTGGATCTTCCTCCATCCAGAAGCTGGAATGAGCACGTCCCCTCTTTGCATAAAGACTTTCACACTTCACATTGCACTCAGGGTAAAGACGTTTATTCAGGCTGAAAAGGCTCCCTATGTACTAAAAGCACTGCCCAATAAAAATATAATGTGAGCCACATATGTAACTTTAAATTTTCTAGGAGTTATCTTAAAAAAAGCAAAAGGAAACAGGTGAAGTTAATTTTAATAATCTATTTTATTAAATACAACATATTCAAAATGTCTTTTCAACATGTAATCAGTACCCAAAATTTTTAAAGAATTGGTTATTTTTTTTCATGCAGTCTTCAAAATAAAGTGTGTATTTTGTTTTTGTGGCTGATTTAATTTTGATCTAGCTACACTTCAGGTGCTTCCCTGAGCTTCACTGTCACTTCTCTCCTGCCCATTTACTGATCTTCCTTCAATTCCTCCTAACCACTGTGCTGCTCTCCTATTTTATTCTCCTGTTGCACAACCTGTTGGACCTCCATCCATCCCCAGCCCTTGTTCAGTAATCTCTCATTCACCTCTGAGGTATAAAGTGTTTCTTGCTTAAAAAAACCTTCCCTGTGCCCCTGTCTTTGTGTGGTTCCTTTGTGAGGCTTGCAAAAAGAAGCATGGTCCTACTTCAGAGTACACATTTCAGTGTGTCATTATAAATTTATTAGTGTGGTTATTTTATCAGTCTCTGACTGCCTAATAGACAAAGAACCCCATTAAACTAGGGACCCCGTCTGGTTTTACCCAATCTTGTGTTCTTACCAGCACCTAGGACAGTACCTGGCCTGTCAAAGGAGTTGTTGAGTGAGTGAATGCATGGAATAATGCATGCATGAAACAGATCGTCGTTGCATAAATTGATTTAGTTGATCCTCAGTTCAGTTCTCACAAAGTAAAGGGAATCTATATGATGTGACAGGGTCATGTCTGAAATAAGTTTTTATTACTCCAAATCCCCTGCTTTTCTCTCTATACCTGAATGAGAAAGAAAATAAAAATTGGGGAACTTTATGATACATGTGTTGTCTTTTTTGTTCCCAAGTACCTGGAATTCTAGTGTATTCTTTAGCTGTCAGGATGTCTATGAAAACATGCTGCATGGGAGCTACAGATATCTCAGCAACCACATTTTTAGGATGTATTTAAATGTAGGCACAATGTGGTAGGTTTTTCTTTTTAATCTTCTGTCCAGATTTTAATTTTATGCATTTGAGGAATGATTTCAAAACCCCAGTTACCAAATTTTGCTTGAATGAATAATGCATGAATGGATGGATGAGTGGACGGACGCTTGTCATGTCTTCTCCAGTTTTACATTCATAACAGAGATATGGCTAGGTCTCACCAGCCTATTAGTTTTTATTTTTTTCTGCTCCAATTGCATGTATTTTGTTGTTGCTATTCATCAAGCCAAAAAAAAATTGTGATGGATTTTCTTTTTTTTCCTTTTATACAATTGCACCAGGATCACATATCTGGCATCAAAGAGGAACCATGCAACTCCAAAACAAAGATCTCATTTTCCCAGAAGCTTGAATCTCCCTAAAGTTAGGAAACAGAAGAGAGAGGGAAAGGGGAGGAGGGAAGTAGCAACTGCACTCTCCTATCAGAGAAGGATGTGCATCAAAGGAATGCCTCCTAAGCCAGTTTCAAATCCATTTGGTCAGTATCCAGTGATGTGGCTCTGCATTTTAAATGTTAGTTATTGTGAGAAGTTTGCTTCTATATTAAGCACAGAAATAAAATGGTTTACATCCTTTCTTTAAATAAATAAATGTATCTTCTAGAATGTCATTTCAAGGGTATGAAATTGTCATAAAAACATATGGTTTTCTGGTTATTTGTTTGGCTGAAGTAGGAGCTCTGTCGTTTATACATTTGACTTCAACATACCTAGATTTATAGAAGTTGTCACAGCTCTGTTCTGCAGATGTAACTGGGCAGCTTTGTAATTATACCCTGAATGCTTGCAAGTGTCCTTGTTTACAATAGGTCAAGATGGCTGGTGACAAGAAGCAGAGGAGACATGGCATGTACCTTGTCTTTTCTTTTTATGATTGAGGCTTAAGGAGATGTAAGGTTTGTGTGTTTCTGTAATTAAACCTGAAATATGACTGCTATCATCTCCCATTGCTTTCTCTTCACATCATCAAGGCATGTGGAAGGTGCAGGGGGGGACAGTTGACAGCCTGAAAAGGCCGGCTGGTTCAAAGAGAGACAAAGAGCTAGCATCTCTCCTAGCTGTGCTTTAGTCTTGTTTTATCTTTGGGCCCTTTTCTGTACAGGACCATGACCAATTTTGAGACCCAATATACAATCCATATAACGTTATCCAGTTTATCTTTGACAGATAAATTTAAAAATGACTTCATAATTTAAAAATAGGTAGAGGTGTTCATCCAATTTTATCTAAGGCATCATAAATGCATTATAGGTATTTTAAAGTAGCTTACAAAAGCTGAACTAGATTTGTGTGGTTTTTGAGAACAGGAATTGTGTTTTTACACCTTGATTCAACCAGTCATTTAGTTGTGAAGCTGAGTCCTTTCCATGTGGCAGTCCCTGCAATCGGTGTGAGGAGATGGACAGTAGGGAATTGGGGTCTTTGCTGTTAAGGACCAAAGGTGCCCTCAGAGAGGAAGGAGGTGGACTGTGGTGTGAGTGTAAAGTTGGACACCTATAGGAGGAGATGTTTGGGACTGGGGTGGCCAGGGGAGATGGGTGGGGCTCATAGTCCACACTGAGGTGAGGTCAAGCTCAGTGGAGGCATCTAAAGGGTGTTTTGTGGAGAGAGGCCAAGCACTCAGAAAAAACAGTTTGCATGGCTGTCAATGACCTTGCGCCGCCCCCCCCCCTCCACTTCTCCGTGCGTGTGCTCAGGAAAGTGCCTGGTGTGGTACATGCTGATGACCTAAAGAGCAAAGGGGCAAAGCAGAACATCAACTTTTCCAACAAATCCCACTTCATAGGTCTGTAGAACCTGATGAAATGTTAATAATTTAGTGACATTGACAGATCTCTGTTGTTATGAAAAGGTATATGATTCCAAGAACGGCAAATGCCAAAGAAACAGAACTATTGGGACCGCTGGTTGAATACATACTGACATTTAAATGATGACCTGGAGCAACAGACAGGTGTTCGTTATGTGCACACATCAAAAATTAATGTGCAGCTGGATTCTGACTGACTTAGAGACCTGACCCCAGTACAAACCCCTATGCAAACAAGTTTGTCTATGACAATCAATAAGAGAGAGGCTTTGCCTCTGTAGAAAGAACAGGGATTAGTGTCAAGGTTTGCATGGTGTCTTGCAAAAGAACTCCGTGTCATTTTTAGGCTGCTTCTCATGTCACTGTAGAAGTGTTGTCTGTTACAACCCTCTGATAGTGCCCTTGAGACAGCCCAAATGTCTGTGCACATCCCACAAGTGACCTTGTGACGGTGCACCACCCCACCTTGAGAGAAGAGCAAACTGAGTGCTGACAGGCCCTGGGACGGAGAACATCGTGTGTTGTCCTCAGCGTTCAGCTTCCTCTGGATGGCCCCTTGGGTGCTTCCCTGCCTACACAGCGTTTTCCAACCTCGCCACAATACCAGACCCTTGATCAGTTTGCGGGGAGGAGTGAAGAGGATTCTGCAACAGATTAGGTGGCAAACACTGATTAGTCCTTCCCCATATTAAAGGCTTTGAGAGATCTTGCAATACTGGCGCTGGTTTATCTTTATTTAATCCAGTATTTTGCATAGGCATTTGAAAACAGAACACTTCTTTTAACAGGTACTTATTAATAGTCAGTGAAAATTTTATTATATGTAACAATTATTATTTTGTTTTAGGAAGACTTCTCTGTGCCTCTTCTCTAAGACACACTTGCCTAATTTTAATGTTTTCCTGGGATATTTCTAGAGACAATCAGCAAAGAGGATTATGCCATTGGGACCCTGAATACACAACACAACATGTTGGTGGAAAATAAACACAATGCCACTTGAATGAATGAGGTGTAGAAAGGGGGTTCTAGAAACCCCACTAATGGTCTGATGTGAGGATGTTTTCATATTTCCCCACTTCCCTCCACATCCTCCCCTCCTCTTTGTCTCTCTCTTTCTTTCTCAATATTCACACAACTTACAGAACTGTGAATACTATACTTTAGGAAGAGAAGACAAATCACCCAGGCAATATCCCAAAATAGCATGAGATGTAAATCTATAGAACAGCAATCCCTCCTTATTGTGCTCTGGAAAGTCACCTTCACACACTTCATTCAGCTTCTGCCAAGTCAGTAATTAAAGACTACTGTGAAAAGTGTGATGCTTTCTGAACCTATCCATTGCTTGACACCTGTGGTCACATCTGCTGTCAGGCACATGCAGAGCATGTGTGTAGCACTGTCCTGCGTAAAGCAGATGGGTGGGCTGCCCAGAGGGTGTGACTTAAAGGTAAGAAAATAATGCTATGGATTGCAAAGTGCCTCCCACCCAAGTTAAGGCATAATACACATGGTTCCTGAACATAGGATGACCTCATTCATCATGTCAATTCAAATTGCAATGAGAAATTATTTCTCATTTATAGGACTAGCAAAAATGCAGCACTTTGATATTCTACTCCATTGCAAAGTTGGGAGAAAATAAGGACTCAGACATTTTTAGGGATACTGCAGATTGGAACAATCCTTATGGAAGAAGATCTGAAAATATCTAGCAGGATTTGAGGGGCATTTGTCTTTTGACCTAGCAATTTTATTTCTGGGACTCTGTCTTATAAAAACCTCTGCACAAGAATGAAATGACTTGTGTATAAGATTATTTAATTTTGTGTTGTTCTTAATTGTTCAGCTACTTATGAATTAACTGTGCCTTGTCAAGAAAATGACATGCTAATGAATTATTGACTTTCTTTTTCCTCCTTGGGGTCAGGAAAAGTGGAGGGCATGAGGAATTGCTCCTTTTGAATGCTTTCCCTACCTCAACAGGTGTTACTTCTATTGGTGGGGGCATAGATAGCAGAGTAGCAGTTACAATAGGGCCATCAGGAATGGGTTGGAGAAAGAAAAATGGAGAAAAATTTTCCCAAGGGCAAAACAGAAGGGGGCATAGGGAAAGCAGTTGGGAAAGCATGTGGGCAGTATGGAGGAAGAAAGTGCATCTTTGCTTGTTTTTTAATTCTCAGGCGTAGGATTATAATATACCCATGGTTTGCTTGAGGATTCTTCTCATAGTTTATAGCACCAGGGAATATTTTCATACTCATCATCCTAGATCGTTGGAGTCCTGGATGTTAGCAATATCATCATGAGGCACAGGAGGAGGGAAGTGAAGGTAGAAATTGTCAAATAATGGATTAGAGCCATTTTCCTTAATGAAAATTAAACAGACCTTGGAAAGCCTGTGAAGAACTGGAGCTAATCACAGATAAGGCTATGATTTTAAGGTTGAGTGACTGAGGGGAGGGCGGTACCACAGGCAGCAGGGGCTGTAGACAGATTGCTTTCTTTCTTTCATTTTTTTTTCTTTAGCTCTCAAGAGTCAGCCCCCAAGGAGACTCAGAGACATAGCTTATGATAGCAATAAATACATATTTGGGAAAGGAAAAATTTGAGTAGATTGGAGAACGATTTCTGCAAGAATTCTCATAAAAAATGTTTTGGTGCAACACTAAATTTGATTTACTCTCCTCTCTCCCAAATTATTTCATCATGGATAGAAAGTTGTAGGTGAGCAGGATCAAGCCAGAAGTGGAACACAAAAGCTTGGCTATGAGACCTCCACCCCTTCGGGAAGTCAAAGATAAGGCTTGAAAAATAAGGTTGGGGCGTGGACCTTCCTTAAATGAGCTTCACACCCTACCAGCTTTGAACACCCTCCCTGGTCCCTTATAGATAGGCCAGATAAGCCACAAAGACTTGGAAAGCTCTTACTTGATATGGACATGACTAGAGAAGGGGGACAAACCTGCCTGGATCCCACAAACAGGCATAGAGCCTATTTCTAATAACTTGGAATCCTGATGTTAATTTTAAGTAATGCTTTACTTAAAGTCATCAAATTTTATGGGGGAAAAAAAAGAATTTTTTTTTTTCTGACTAAAATGTGACCACATCAATATTACTTTTTGAAAGTTGCTGGGTAGGCCAAATCTGGGAGGCTTAAATCCTAAGTGCACAAAGAAGTCACCTTAAAAGGCCATATGAGCCATTCTTTGCTCAGAGCCAAAATTACATCCAATGTTTTAGAGACAAAAAAATGTGTGCTATATTCTTTATAATCTCTAGGAAATTAAATTCCATACCCATTTTTGGTAATGAGTTCTGATGAGTCACAGGCTTCTCTGAATTCCCAAAGATTATAGGAAGAGAACTCAACTAGGGTTTGTATAAATAATAGAAACTCCATTCCGTATGGAAGGAATAACATGGGAAAGCATAAGGTAGCCATTTGATACACTTATTGAAATCTCATACTCCACAATAAACAAAATGGATTATTCTTAGCTTTGGAGAATGTTATTTCAGAGATAATGTTCTTAATTTTCTGGGCTAAATTTAACTTCCTCTATTTTAATTCCCTAATTGAGTATGTTCTTAAATTGAATTGTTTACACAATGCTCAGGCTCCAAACTCCAACACAACTGCAAGCTGCTTAGTAAATTTCTGTGAATAAATTGAAAAGAAAAAGAAAGTAAAAATAGGTAAATGCAAACCATTGATCTACTTATTTCTAAAGGAATACCTTGTCACAATGGCTAGGTGGAGTTATCAGATAGATTGAATTAAGACACGTTCATTTTAAGTACGTTTTCATTTTCCTTATGTTAGTTTTTAGGTTTCTTTTGGAGTAAGAATTATTTATGAACACATTATACCCTATTTTATGTAGTATGGGAGAAGTCTGTTCATAAAACCCCATGACTTGAATTTGTTGTACATAGGATCATAGTAGGATTAGTATGGCTTCACATTCTACAACAGCAAAGATGTTCTTTCAGTTTATTGGTTTGCATCTTTCATTCCAGTTATCTCCACAAGCACAAATACCCAAGCCAACCCACCAAACATAATACATGAAGCTCTTCACTGTTTTTGTCAAAGCTCCTCTTCCTCTGCCCCTGTCTTTCTTAAATTGAATGAGAAAGGTGCAGGTTTTAGTGTATGCCATGAGTTGTTGTGAGTACTTAGTCTCTTCCAGCTAGAAGCTAGACTGCAATCTAGGTTTTTCCAGTTGTTTGTTGAATGCACCATTGAGTAGGAGTATCTACTCAAATCTAATGCATTGCTAAGAAAGGAAATGATTTTTGGAGATTAAGACACTGATAGTATGTCAAGAGAAGGTATGCGAAGTCCAGGAAGTTAATCCGGAAGAGGAAGTAGTGTGATGAAGCCTCTCTGGTGGATGTGTCTACCCCTTTTTTAGGATTTCTGATTGCATACATTATCTTCATATTCTCCATCACTTATACTCACTCTGAACTAGGGAAGTGGAAGTCAGTGAGAAGTGGGAGATGAAAGGATCAGGGCTCATGTATCATCTTCCCATCATTATTCATTCACTTAGTGAGAGTTTGGATGTCTCCTGTATACAGAAATAAAATCAGATTCATTATCTGCCTTATGTAGTTAAGAACTGGCCTCTTATATAAATAATTGGCATACCAATATTATAAAATATGATGCAAAGTACAATAGGCATTTCCATTTCCAGATCAAAATCTGGTTATAATTTAAACTCAGATTATCTAAATTTTCTTACTGTATTAAGTATTGCTTATAATAATATTTAATCTTGTACATTATGAGCAATGGAATAAGGACATAACCCTGAGGTTTGGATAAACTCGCATGACTTCTCAACTCTGTCACATAATTGCCCCATGCTTATTGACAAGCCTCCATAATCTCCTGAAGTCCTGTTTTCATCATTTGTAAAATGACAATAGTTATAACATCTTCTTTGCAGGAATACCTTGAAGATGAAGAAAAAAATATATAAAATGACTACCAGCCAGTCTGGCTTACTACTGGTTCTCAAGAAATAATACTCGACAGTTTTGTGAAGTGCTAGTTAGGTTTTGTGACTTTATAGCATCTTTCAATTTGTATAATAAGAGGCATATCAACTCAGCAATAAAAGAATAAAATCATGGCATTTGCAGGTAAATGGATAGAGTTAGTGCTAAGTGAAGTTAGCCAATCCCAAAAAAACAAATGCTGAATATTTTCTTTGATATAAGGAGGCTGATTCATAGTGGGATAGGGAGCGAGAGCACAGGAGGACTAGATGAACTCTAGATAGGGCAGAGGGGTTGGAGGGGAAGGGAGGGGGCATGGGGTTATTAATGATGGTGGAATGTCATGATCATTATTATCCAAAGTACAGATATGAGGACACAAATTGGTGTGAATATACTATGTATACAACCAGAAAAAAGAGGCATATTATTCTTAAAATAATATATAAGATGAATGTTATGCCAAATTTCCATATAGGGTAATAGTTCAGTTATACCATAAATGCCTTTTATTTGTTTGCTAGTTTGTTTGTGGAAGCATTGCCTGGTTGGAGAAATTATAAACACACAAGTAGTCATTGGAAATACATAAATGGCATTATTGATAACATGGAAATAGATAAATGACACTGTTGATAACATAGCTTTAAAAGAATTTTATATTGCTTGAAGTGGATTTTATAACACTCATAGTTATGATATATGTAACACATTAAGCACTGATATTCTAGTGAGAAAACAAATGCAATGTAACTAGTGAAAACAAGGTGGCTAAACTATGAATTCATGAAAATACATGGTCTACAACAAATGCCAGGATTCTAATCTGTGATTTTTAAAATGATCTCTGCTAATATTTTTCATTAATTTGGAGTTCTATTTTAATATTAATTTGCTATTAATATTCTTAGGGAAACAGAAACAACTCTTTATTGATGAGTAAATATTATATTTCTTTTTTTGTCTTTATTCAAGCTATTTTTATTTGTAAATTAAACTCAAGTTTTTGGAATTACCATATAATTCTAAAGATGATAATGGTTTTCTTTCCTGATTTGGTTTACTGTCTGAATTATTCTTTTAAGGCTGCCACTTTCGTAAGAAATGCTGTCTTGGTTGTGGGTATCTCCTCCCCATAGACCACTTCCTCTGAGCCAGACGTTAGCTCCTCACTGTGCCCATGCCATGCAGGAGGCAGCCGAGATGCAGAGAGGAACTTACCCAAGGTCCATCAGCTAAGCTAGAGGAGGAACAGGATTTGGATTTGTGCTTTGATTTCTCTGTGCACATGAAGTTTTTATTCTGCTTCTCTTTCACTCCAGCAGAATTTATTTCTAAATAGTATTCTCCCACAGAAATACCCAAATCATTCATGTCTTTTCTTTCTCTCTCTCCTTTCCTCCCTCTCCCACCTCCCTTTCCTCACTCTGTGGTCAGGACACTGTGCTGCTGAGAAAACAAATATGATGAATACATGGTCTCAGTCCTTTCAGACTTGAACTATTTGGTAGAAAACCAATTTGTCCTTCACTTACTTGTATTTTGCATGAATTATGTCTACTGTCATAAATGCCTATTTTTTTCTTCATTTCCAATGAGGAATTCTTACCCTCTTAGTGCATGAAAAACTAGGATAGGTTTGAAGGAATTTATGAAGCCCTTAAAAGTGTATGGACAATCTTGTACTTCCATGCATTTTGTGGAGGAAGCAGAGACAAATTCATCAGATCCTCGAAAAGTCCATGGTCTTACAAAATCAGGAAATCACTTATCAGTGGGAAGATTCATTCATTCTGAGTCATTTTTTCTCTCCATTAGTTCAATGTGTGACAAAACAAGGGAAGCCTGTTCTTGATGGACAGATGGACAGTAGTGTAACAGCCCTATGATGCACACATTTGTGATCATGGAGGGGACTGCACCCAATTCTTTCATACATATTTTCATGCAGCTCTTCTTTATCTCTGGTAAAAACACCAAAAATTAGTTTATTGTTCTGTCACTGATACTTACAAGAGCTGTCCTTACACTTTTTTTTTTTTTGTACCAGGGATTGAACCTATGGGCATTTGAGCCACATCTTTTGCCCATATTTATTTTATTTTATTTTAAGACAGGGCCTCACTAAGTTGTTTAGGGCCTTGCTAAGTTGCTGAGGCCAGTTTTGAATTTGGGATCCTCGTGCCCCAGCCTCCCAAGATGCAGGGATTAAAGGCCTGAGACACTGGGGCTGGGGTGGTGGCTCAGTAGTAAAGCGCTTCCCTAGCATGTGGGAGGCACTGAGTTCAATTCCCAGCACTGCATATAAATAAATAAAATAAAGGTCCATTGAAAACTAAAAAATATTTTTAAAAAAGGCCTGAGTCACTGTGCCCGCCCATCCCCATGCTTGTGAGGACACTCTTAACCCTGACTTAATCTAATTCCCTGGGAAAAGTGACCACTGAGAATGGAATATTTGCTGACAAAATACCTTCTATCTGTGAGATGTGTTTCCTGTGTAGATTATTATTTTTTCCCTAGAAGTTAGGAATTTAAGCACTGGAAGAGAATGCTTTTCTTAGATGCAAATGGTTTGACATTTGAAATGTTTGCAACAATAAATAGGTTCTTTGATGGGATGGGACAGTTGATATTTCCTTTTTGGAAACACAGAGATCTTCTGCAATGGTTCTCAAAACCAGCAAATCACAGATCTGGAAGAAACCTGCCCTGTCAGCTAAACTGGCCCCTTGTTCTTAGAGGAGGTGGTTTTATCTTCAGAGAGAAGACTTTTCTGCAGATTCCAGCTGGTGAGAATTGTAGTTTGAACCCAGATCTTCTCACATGCAGCTCAGCCTTTTTTCTGCCCACCACAATTTCTCCTGGCCCCCATGCTGTCTTCCAGAGCATAAAAACACTACCGCTCATGTGAAACTTGAAAACCCAAGTCCCTGACTTCTCTCTGACACTCAAATTATTCACAGTCTTCCTTCAGTACATATCCAAGCCCTGAAACAAATGCAACCTATTTTATTTTAAAGGCTTAAATTATGTTATTTAAATTTGAATTTAAATTACTTATATTTCCAGTGTGCCTTGTTTAAAAACTATGTATGCAGAAATTGTTTTATTTAATTGGCCTATCTTTACTATTAGTGATGTGCTTGATTTAAAGGTGAAAATATATGAACATTGAAATTAGGGAAATCCTGGGTTAAATTCAAGATGAATCATAAAACTGTGTTGACATTCACATTTGATCTTTCTAAACTGGTTTTCAAATCCATAAAATGGAAATAATAACAGATGCTTTTGTCCTGAAGAATGAAAAGGTGATATATCAAAGTACTTGTCACTCTTCTTTTTAGACGACCCCTACAGTTAGTTCCCAAAGGTTAATGAATAAAGGTGGCTACTGTGCTTAATTGAAATAGGAGCCCACCATGGGCAATGGACGGCTGCCTTGACTTAGTTTTAACTTCCAAGATAAAAGAGTGTCATAGGCTAGGAGATAGGTAAACATGCCTAAAGAGCTTTCTTTGTGTTCAATACAGCTCTGACATTTTTTAAAAAGAATTTTAAATTACATCAATGCCCAATATTTTGAAAGTATTTAATTTCATTTATTTATAAATCTGTAGTATAATTTCATTAAAACCAATAAATGTCACACACAATGAAAGAAAAATTTTGTCTCACTCAAAGTAAATTGTATTTTCTTATTGGATCTTTCAAACTGCTCTGTGAAGTGAGTTTTATGCTCATTTTATAGATGTGGAAACTAAAGGTCAGAGAGATTAACTAACTAATCTGTATGTCACACATATAACCGAGGGATGAAGCTAGTCATCGAACACCAGCTGTCTGGGTTCTCTTCCTGGTTCCATGCTGACTTCTTTGATGGTACATGCAGAAGCCCTGTGGTGGGAGGAAGCCTGGCATATGACATTCTCAAAGAGGTTCCGCTTTTTATGTGGTTAAATTTATTGTTTAGAAGAAGCAAGGCGTGCCCCTTTTACTCTAAGTAATGCTGCAATGGCACTGCCCCCTATTTGTTATTGCAAACTTGGCAACTAGTCATATCATTCTTAAATAATCTTCTCCCAGCCTGAGAAAATATCTAGTTTCCCCAAAGGACTAAGATACTACAATATTACTATTAATTTACCAAGTGTTCCTTACATGCCTTACACTGTGCTAAGTTCTTCACAACTCTTAACTCTACTTTATGCTCTAAATACTACATGAGGTACCTAATTTAAAGATTAGGAATTAAGTATATCATATTTAATCCATCCAAAGCAACTCTTGATTTATACTCCTTTCCTCACCCAAACCTAGTTCTCTCTCTGGGTTCCTGATTTTCCTAAATATTATTACCATTTATTTAGTTGCTCAGGTCTAAGACTTAGCATTCATTTATGGCTCCCTTTATCAGTAAATTGATTATCTCCTCCTTCAAACAATGTCTTACTCCCGTCTCTCATCACCTTGACAGCTTGTCCCAGCCACCATCATCTCTTCTTCCTCCAATTCCTTTCTTGTCAGTGATCCAACTCCTTCCTGTCACCCCCACAGTGAGTGTTTCACTGAACACCTGGCAATTATCCTTTAAAATATAAGCAAGATCCTAGAATTCCCCAGTTTCAATAGATTAAACAACTCCAATGGGTTTCTATCATACTTAAAAAAATAAAAAAAGAAGTACCATGACCACAGGTTCCATGTAGTGTAGCTCCTAGTTACATCTCCACGTGGTCTCTCCTACTCTCTTCCTCTCTTATCCCTCTTGGCCCCACTGGCCACCCTGGTGCTCCAACCACTCCAGACTCACTTCTGCATCTGGACCTTTGCACTTGGTACTCCCTCTGCTATTTTTTTTCCCCAGATAGCCACACATTTTTTCAGCCCTCTGATTACATATCAAAGAGACCTCTATTACTCATTAAGTTTCAAATAATGCCTCACCTTCACTCATTTTCCATCCCCATTACCCTGCTTTACTTTTCTTCATGCAAACACACACACACACACATACACACACACACACTCATGTGTGTGTGTGTGTGTGTTTAATTGCTATTTTGTCTTGACTTCTGGAAAGTTTATTTGGTGGGATCAGAGTGTGGGTCCTGTTCACTGGGTGTGTAATATTTGTAATGCTTTTCGATATATAAAAGACATCATAACTCTTCAGTGAATGAGTAAATGAATGAATGAATGAATGGGTCCCAAAAGGGTAAGTTGTCACATTTCAAATACCTGGTAAATAATAGACTGGGCTTCT
Source organism: Marmota flaviventris (assembly GCF_047511675.1). NCBI lineage: Eukaryota > Metazoa > Chordata > Mammalia > Rodentia > Sciuridae > Marmota > Marmota flaviventris. The sequence continues at coordinate 31,859,941 of NC_092511.1, read as the reverse complement.
GAATCCAGGCACAGCAGACAACCCAACCTTCTATGCAAAATGCTGCCTCTTATGTTGGTGCTCTGGGTGTGTTCCTGTTGCATGTTGTACTTTGATGAATATACAAAAGGAGATGTGGGAAACAGAAAATGAAATAAGTGTTTTTTCCCCTCCTCCTGCTAACTTGCTTGCATGTGGGCTGATTACTCAGGGGAATAAAAGTCAGACTGAAACTTGGTGGAACCCAGACGGATGCTGTTTGAAAATATGCTCAGATTATTGCTCAATTTAAAATTATTCCAAACTTGAAAGATCACTGAGCTACAGGACATTTTTCCCTTCCCTTAGTTTATCGTCTGTAAATTTTGGTGCCTTGAGAGAGGATGCAGACAAAACAGTTTAGCCATGCAGGTCATCCTTCTCTGTTTGGCGCTTGGATTTTTTTCCCTCTCAGCCTTCCTGTGTCTTACATTCCATTTTTGGGACTGCACTTGAAAGGCCAGACTTGTAAATTCCATTAGAGAAAGAGCTCTGTGGAATAGAGTAAAATATCCTCTCATCTTGCTCTGTTCCCTGGAAGGGTCAAAATAACCCTGAAGGCTGGCTGTGGCCTGGGAGAAATGGGGCCCTGGCCATGATGTGTAGGTTGCCATACTGAATGTTGAGCCTCACTTCTAATTCCAGGAGTCTGAGTAGAGCCAGAGGACTTATATTTCTAAGTTTCCAGTGATAACAACCCACTTTGAGTAGCATGGAGGAAATGCTACTCATGTGGTAACTGCGGGAGGGCAAGGATCAGCAGTCTATCACTTACTCCACCCACTCCTTACTGTTTGCAGTAAATAAAACTATGACAGCCTCAGTGCAGAGATGAGGAGTCAGACTGAGAAATATATCAATTCAGAGTCTTAAACCAGCTCTTTCTAGTTCTGAACAGTCCAGTTGGGAATTGCTCAAGGAAATCAGGTGTTTTTTAAAAAACGCAGATTTTCTGATTATTTTAAGGGATATTGACTCAAATACTTGAATACAGATTTCTTTCATTCTTTCTTTCTATTTTTAATTCATTGACTGACACCTCTGGAAATAAATCAATGGCTCTGTCCACCTCAAAGTTGAAAGGTGACATCTTTTATGTTCTTAACAGAATGAATTTTTTTTTCCACTGACATTTTCCTTGGGCTGTATTGCTCACAGGAATCTTCTGGCTATTTCTCTACATAGTTAAGAGATAAAAATATGTTTCCTTCTCTATTGCATTCCAATTTCTTTGGCAAATAAATAGAAATATAATTTACAAAACACCTTTAACATTTTACGAGCATGCTTATTTTTAAATGCGCCTGTTATTGATGCAGTAGAGGTGTGCTGATTCCTTTTAGGGCATGTGGGAGAGGTAAGGGATCTGAGAGCAGAAGAAACAGGACCTAAAGTGAAGGTTTACTGCTTCATCTCCTCCCTCTGAACCAGTTATAAAACTTGAAAATCCATGGCTTAGAACATCCTCCCTCTTTTTAAAAACAGACCAACAACATCCTGAAGCTGGCTTCCAGAGTTCCCAACAGCTTGCATATCCAGATCTGTGCCATTTTGTTGGTAATGTGCGAGTCACAGGAAATGAGCACCCAGTGATGTCACTTGCCTGTTACCATGTGGAATGTCCAATTTGGGTATCAGGTTCAAGAGCTCTTGGGTTCCATATGGGAATTTTATCCTACTAGGAACATGGCCTAAGACCAATTCTGAGTGAGAGTTTCCTGGCAGGCCTGACCTCAGCATTTTAAACTGTATACATTGGGCTAGATTGACCTAGACTGAGGCCACTAGGATACCTGAAATTTTGTGATTTTTTTCCCTCATCCATTTAAATCATGAGACTGGTTATTCTCAACAGAGGTTCTTTTGAGTGCATTTCTCCCAGACATTTTGCTTTCTAACAGTTTATTTTAAAATAAACAGTGAATCTGGGTGTCATACTCAAAGATGAGCTTTCTGGAGCCCAAACCACTCTTGCATGTTTGTAGTGCACCCCTGGGGTGATCTGCTTTCTTGTCTCTTTCCTTTCATGTCTGTGGGGGCAGGGAGAGGGTTGGATAGAGATTTTTTACAAATTTGGACTAATTTTCTCCAATGCATCTTCCTCAATCTACATTGGCATGAACTCAGTTCTTGACACTATTAAAAAAATTGCCAAAAAAAAAAAAAACCAGAAAAATATTGTGTGAAATTTACCTGATTGCCCCATTTCCTGGAATAGTTCTCAGCTCCTTCTTAGTTTTTATGCTGGTAGCATCTCAACATTTTAAATACCTTTAGTTGAATATGTTTTTCATGCCATACCCTTAGCTGACCCCTTCTTCCTCCTTAAATGTCTTCTTTAAGGCCTTGGTCAGTTGTTTTCCAGGGAAGCTTTCCTTGCCCTTCTCTCCCCTTGTCCATCTGCTGTACTCCCATCTTCCTACATAGCCAATTATAGACCTCCTTTCTCCCTTGTAAGACTATGGAGTCTGTGGGGCCTCTGTCTCTGCACCTGACCTGAGTACTGGCATGTAGTTGATATTCATGTTCATAGGTAATGGGCATGAAAAGATGGGATGGAAGAAGGTCATCCTACTGCCCAACAGATTGAGGAAATATATAATTAAAGAGTTTATTCACAGCAGAACTCTTCAGAGGCTCTGCTCTGTTATTCTGTCTCCCTTTTAAAATAGGTGCTTCCTAAGTTTTAACACTAAAATATTTATCTTTTTGCATTTTCTTTTTTTGTAGAGAACATCTTCCAGAGAAAGAGAAAAAAAATGATTTAGCACAATATCCTTATTTTACTCAGAATTAAAATCAGATCCTGAAAGTTTTGGGATATCACTGGAATCATGGTTGTTATCTCTGTGGACACATTTTACCCTGTTACAGTTCTTAAAGAGCTTAGTACATTTTGCATGGTGTCATGTACACTGAATACTCAAAGTTAAAATTTTGTTCATACTTATAGTGTCTCATCTCTTGAGTTACTAATGCTCTCTGGGTCTCTATCATCCAAGATATAAATGTAGTGGGATGGCAGGGCCCCTGGCTGTTTATTCTGTGAGACTTCATTATTGTTCAGTATAATTGTAATACTATATTTAGTAATTAGTCAGAAGGACCGATTTTTTAAACAAACTCCCTAATTTGATTGTCAATATAAACTGTATAATAACATGTTGACCCCCAGAAGAAATAAAAAGAAAAAGTCAATTTGAATATTTGTATTTAAAAGTTACAGAAATTATTTTTTCCCCAACTATCTACTCATCCATTTCTCCTTTCTTTCACATTCTGTGACCTTTCCCTCTCCTGGTATCAGGATACCATGGTGTTATCTATCAAATCCGACTGTAATTAATTATATAACAGAGTTTCTATATGAACATTAAAGTATAATTTTTAAAAATTAAAAGCATGACTTGCATATTTATGTGAAAGGAACACATATCAAAGAGTTCATTCAACTCATTTATTAGTTGGAGATCAAGTAAGATGATAAGACTAGTTTTAGGAGCATTTAATCAGCTGAGCATTTATAGACCATTTAATAAATGTTCAAGTAAGATTGCTGTATGAGATACAAAACTGGTTAATATCTCCAGGGTAATACACTGCAACCTTTGGGGTTATCTTTTCTACTGGAAAAAAATAATTATATGTATTTCTATCAAACATAACTCTTCAAGTTCACATGGAACTTCACTATTAGACCTTTAATCAATAATAAACAAAGTGACTCAAACAAAATGCACTTTGTCTAAATAATTAAACAACCCTTGACAAGTCTGTGCTCCTACATGATACTGAAAGGGCATGCTACTCACATTTTTTAGTCTTTTTCTAAGATTTTATTTTATTTTAATTTTTATTGTTGGTTGTTCAAAACATTACATAGTTTTTGATATATCATATTTCACACTTTGATTCAAGTGGGTTATGAACTCCCTTTTTCTAAGATTTTAAATAATTGTATCCTAATACCATAAGCAGTGTCCATATTCCAGAAAGATAGATTACATAATTTTAGGAGGGATTTACTTAACGATAAATCTATGTCAAGGATAAATACTCTGTGCCTCCTTGTTGGTCCATGCAACAGAATTGGAACTATTATCACTATTACCCTGTCAAAACAGACGTCATACATAAAACCAATATTAACAATAATGCTTTTAAAAGAAATGTATTGTTTAAACACATTCATGCACCTTGATGTAATCTTAAAAAACATTATAAGAAGAAACATTAACTGCATTTTGCACATGAAAATAAAGAAACTCAGAGTAGTTAAGAACATTTTCCAAAGGAATAATATTATGTTAATATGTTTCAAAACCTGGATCAGAATTCAAGTCCAAGTGCATAATATTTAAATTGCATGTTGATATTTGTTGGAATCTCATAAGTTCTCAAAGCTACAGCAATTTGATTTGTTTCGTATTTTGAAAACAATAATGTATTTTTGCTTATTTAATAAAGAAAAATCTTAAGTCATAAAATATAGGCAAAGAAAACCTTGCAAAAGCAACAGTGGTAGAATAACTTTCCTTCATTTGATAGAGTAACCTGAAAAGATACCCATAGCTTCCACCTTGATTTAGACTCCAGAGTATTCTCAATGATTCCTATGTTGTAGTTCTAATTAGAAGGTAGTCAAAGCCAGGTAAGAAAGCAACTATTTACCAACATCATTTGCTTGTATTCATTTATTTATTTATTTCTATAAATTTGGGTCATGAATTTGAAAATGCTCATGAATTCATCTTTTTCAGGAAGCCAATGGAATTGTTGGTATCACTTTCTGTAAGTTAAAAAACAACAAAAAAAAAAAAAAAAAAAAAACAAACAGAGATTGAGGAGGTACATGAAGCAGAGCTTGTAATGCAAGAAACAAAGCCCCTCCCTTCCTCTATACCAATCCATCCCTTTCTACTGTAGGAACTCAGCTCCTTCGAATGTTTTCTCCCATAAGAGTCACATAAAACAATTCATAGTAGGTTATAAAATGGCTGGTAACAATTCAAAAGGTGAACTTTCTCATGGGACTTAGTATTTGTGCAGGAACCAAAGCCTAAGCATAGCTGGGCATAGCTCTTTCTCTGTCTTTAAAATAACTTCTTCAGAGGATTTCCCATCTTCAACACCTCTAAGGCTGACTTGCAGGATTTCCCCTACTCTCTTACCCAGTAATTTAGCAAAAAATAGATTTTCCCATACTTAGTAATTAAACTCCTATGTGTGTGTGCTGAGAATTGGTTATTCACAAAATGGAACCGTAGTTCACATTCTACTGTATCACCTTCATTATCGTAGCAGTATATACTAGAGTTTTCATATATGTAGATACTTATATCATTTGTATTGCACTTTGATTTCCTTCTTTCCACAATTTGGCATAGTGAAAATGGTAAAATGTGTTTCTCAAACAGAACTAAGTGTTTTAAAAATGGTGGAGTAAATTCTGGTTCTGCCTGACTTCAGAGGACCCTTAACTTCTCTGTAACTGGATTGCCATGACTCAGGAAAGAGGCCTCCAGGTTTCCTTTTCTCCTGCCACTATCTGTATGAAATGTAATGAGAGAATGCACAACATCTTTATCTACTCACTGGTCATCTTTAAACAGAGCACTCTGATCTGCCATGCAGCACATGCAGCCTGAAAGACTGAGGTAATGGCATCTTAGGAATGATTAACCTATCATTTCAGTGTTTACTAAGAACCAAGCAAACATGAAAGAAAAATGCAGGAGACACAGTGAATATATGCTTACTAATGTAAATTGTCTTGGTTCCTGAAATTCAGACAGATCCTGTGTTTGTGTGATCTGTGTTGTGGAGTAACTCATTTTTGTGGTCTCAGGAGTACGAGAGCAGTCCCTTGTGTCAGGCCAGCAATGGGTTTTTCAGAAAAGTTCACTGTCTCTGGATCCAAAGTGGTTCTATTAGAAGATCACGTGTTAATTTGTAACTTAAATTTTGATTCTTGTTTATCATTTCAATAATTTTTATGTTCATATTTAAAATGTACAGTATGTTGTTTTCAAATATTTCAAATCACAGATATATGTAGGTGACAATGTTTTATTGAATTCCTGTAGCAGGGTACTGTTTTAGGAAATATCTAGAACCAGGAAATCCAGTTACAGAAGACAATTGCCATATAATTTCAAAGTTAAGAATCACCACTAGTGACTTATTTGTAATGGAAACTTATTTAATTGTGACTTATTGATGAAAACCAAGCCTACAATCTTGTCAGTTTTGCTTATCCTTGACAATGACTTAAGGATGTACTTATTGAGTACTTTCAGGAGGGTCTGATGCTGAATGAGGTCTGTAGAGAAATACTAGAATTGAAGGCCATAGTTTGTGGGCTGACAACTTTGCTTTGTGAAATGTTTCATCCTAGAATAATCTACAGTCAGAAGGCTCAGTGTTCTCAAAATAGCTGGTGCTCATTCCATATATCCAGTTAATAGGAAACAGGCTCTCAACACACACATATACTCTCAATGCTATTTTTTTCTTGTTCATACAAATTAGTAAAAGCAGGTGCCAAAGCTATTTTGATCCATATCAAGACTTGTCGTATAGGCAGTATGCCCATGGTTCTCCCGCTGTGAATCCCTAAAGGTTTCTTGAGTTACCAGATGCTCCCCTACTAAGCCCACCTGTTTTCCAAATCCAAACATCAGCCTGGTTTCATGAGCTATATGATGATTTTCAAGTTGTGTTACCTTTCTGTACCTCAGAGACCTTTCCTCTTCAGTCATACCTCCAAATAAAACACACTGCTATGGAATGACCTAATTAGGTGTTTTAGGGTTGTTAGCTGGTATGTTGAACTGACAGATGAAAAGAAGAGTCATAAAATTTAATGCTTATACAGTACTTTGGAAATCTTATAATAATTGAGATAAGGAGACTTCTTAGAATTATCATATTTGTATTTGAAAAGAAGGAATAATTTCACACTTTGCTAGACACAAATAGGAACACAGGAATATAACAAGAAAAATAAATCTAATAGAAATGAAGGTTCAGAAGACTATGGGAAAAGTGTCTAGAGAAAGAGGCAGAAGATAAAGAAGTCAGTCCATACTGAGTAACACTACCCCAGGTCTTGGTGTAGATCTAAACACTGCTGTATTGTTGGGGATGTGCTGAATTACTGAATGAGGGTGAGTAGTTTTTTGTTTGTTTGTTTGTTTGTTTTAATTTTGTTTTTACCTGACTTCCATGATGGACTCACTTTATAATCATATACTTTCTTAAAGCTATACACTCTAGGATCATAAAGTGAGAAGTAGAACTATTCTATGTGACAGTCAACATGGAACAGCATTACAACATTTGCAAAACAGTATCACTATTTATGATGATGATGCAAAAATATGACAGTGGAGGTGTAAATATCAAAATACCATCCTGAGGCAGTAAATGTATTTTCTCTCCCCTCATTATTAAAGTAAAAGGAGCAGAAAGTTTATTTGACAGTTTTGAACAAACACAGCAACAAGAAATCATGCCCACGACATTAATTAAGAAGCCATCACAATTGCCATGTTTATCTCTAAATAGAAACATTTGCCTTCTTTCCAACCACTTAACCACTTTGAGGAAAAATTGACTAGCTTCTGTGCATTACAAAATGTCCATTTTTAAGGATTTTTTTTGGGGGGGGATACTGGATACTAGGGGCCCTTTACCACCAGGCTAAATCTTTGGCCTCTTTTTTATTTTGAGACATGGCCTTGCTAGATTGCTAATGCTGGTCTCAAATTTGTAATCCTCCTGCTTTGGAGACTTCAGCCTCAGGAATCACTGGGATTACAGGAATGCCCTCCTGGCTCAAAGCATCTTTAAGAGCACTATTTTTTGAGTATCTATTTGGTACACTGTGCCATGTCGATATTATTTGATGCTAACTTTCCCATATCAAGTAAATATTATTATCCCCAGGGATAGGGAGTTATCATATCTAGGGTTAAACAAAATGGTAGAGCCAAGATTGAAACTCACATCTCTAACACTACATCCATGAATTTTCTTTGGATTTCATTTCTCATTAAAAAGGAAACAGGAACAAAAATACTAAGGTATCCCAAAATGAACATGCTGGCAGAACCCAGAGATTCATGTCTGTATTTCTGGTGAGCCTGAATGAACCTAACAGCCTTTATTTGTGATAACATCTCCAGAAATGGAGCCTTGACCAGGGCCTGGAGGATTCCCAGTGGGAAGGGTCAGTTTAGATAACCTCCCTAAGGGATGTGAAGCTATTTTTCAGAAAAGAGAGCTATGGTTAAACAAGATTTATCTGGAACTCTAAAAAGCCCTCTGGACTATTTTAGGCCTCTCTAGGGTACACAGAACTGACTATACTATGGGATATTCTGAGCTGCTTTTTAGTGAAACATCATTGTGAACTGCAGACAAGAGAGGCCCCTGTAAAGCCTCTGTTGGCTTGGCTAAATGTCCATTCATTCCTTGATAGTCATTTGCATGTATAACGTGTCAGACAGTGGTGTAGGGTGATGTTTGCCTTCAAGTGGAGGAGATGTGTCAACTGATAATCATAAGGCAATTATCATACCTGCCCTATTGGAGATGTCCACATGTCTTTGAGGTTCCCCCAGAACTGGTCCTAGGGAGGCCAAGGTCATCTTGGAAATTGGAGGTTAGTGGCACTTTGTAGAGAGTAGCCATTTGCCCTTTATGTAGGCAGAGAGTTTGTTAATCATGGCATGTCATTGTAGGGGACCACACTGCACCAATCTTGTTTGACATGTAAAACCCAACGTGTTTGAGGTGCGGTTCTAACATCTCCATCTCTGGGGAGCTTTTCTTTCTCCCACTCAGTCCCAACTCATTTTCTAGCACTTGGTTCATATAACAACAATAGTATTTGTGTGTGTGTGTGTGTGTGTGTGTGTGTGTGGAGGGGATACTAGGAATTGATGCTTAACCACTGAGCCACATCCCTAGCCCTTTTTTTATATTTTATTGCGAGACAGGGTCTCGCTAAGTTGCTTAGGGCCTCACTTAGTTGCTGAGACTGGTTTCAGACTCACAATTCTCCTACCTCAGCCTCCCCAAGCTGCTGGGATTACAGACGTGTGCCACCATGCCCGGCTTCAACAGTAGTATTTTCTAAACTTTGTTCACTTGTCTATTTCTTTAATTTCTCTGACAAACCTGCTCTATTTACAACAATCAAGTCAGGTTTCTGAAAAGCCTATATTCAAACATCGCCAGCCAATCTTGAAAAAGACAGAACCTATAACACCTTTACTTCCTGTTGAGAGGAGAATCACCTGGCTTCCAATTACTTAGTTCTGTGAGCAATTTGTACTTAAGGACTGTTGCTGGGTTGGTCCTGGGGCCATGGAAAATACCCATTCCTCTTCTTCCCGAGGCTGTCACAGGTTTAATACTTTAAAATACAAGTAAGTTATGTTTATCTGATTTCTTAAACAAGGTTAGTTTATGGAGTCAGTGACTTCTATCCCATTTCCGTAGTTTCGCAGAGTATTCTTCACAGATTTAACCTGACAGCACAATGTGAATGTGATCAACAGTATAGAAAAACCCCTTTTGCTTAATTACAGGGAGTGTGCTTTTCATGTGAAGCCATGTCTGCATTTGAAAGAAGTCAAATATACAGTACATGTTATAGTAGTTATTTATATTTTGATATTCTAAGAAGTTAGAAAAATGTATAAGCAGGTTGTTAAACTTTTTGGACATATGTTTATTTGTTTTGTCTTTATAACATTTAAATTTCTAAAATGACAAGAATGAAAGCTATCAGGAAGAGGATGAAAATACAGATATTATATATCTATATTAAAATTGTATCTATTCACCATCTATGTATCCAGATATCCTAGTGGGAAACTCTTTTGGGTCTCAGAATATGGCTGCTTACTAAACTGTAGCATCATGGAGACTGAGACCCAGGAGTTGATAACAGTAGAATCTTTTTTTTTTTTTTTTCCATTTGTTTTGCTAGAGGAGGGATGAGCAATTTAAGCTTTTAAAAATTTTGTTCTAATTATCTATGCATAATAATAAAATGTATTTTGACACATACATAAATGGAGTATAACTTCTCATTCTTCTGGTTATACATGATGTAGATTTACACAGGTCATGTAATCATATATGCACATAGGATAATAATTTTTGTCCCATTCATTCTATTATCATTCCTACCTCCATATCCCTCCCTCCTTTTACTCCCCACTATCTAACTGAAAGTACCTCTATTCTTCCCTAGCCTCCATGCCCTTATTGTGAATTAATGTCTGCATATCAGAGAAAACATTTGGTCTTCGGATTTGGGGGATTGGCTTATTTCACTTAGCATGATATTCTCCAGCTCTATCCATTTATCTGCAAATGCCATAATTTCATAGACTGAGTAATATTCCATTGTGTATGTATACCACATTTTCTTTATCCGTTCACCTGTTGAAGGACATCTATGTTGGTTCCATAGTTTGGCTATTGTGAATTGAACTTCTGTAAACACTGGTGTGGCTGTCATTGTAATATGCTGACTTTAAGTCCATTTGGTATAAACTGAGAAGTGGGTAATTTTTTTTTCTTTTACTGAAAGCTTTGGGATACGACAGGATCAGACAAGAACAGTAGCAGAGGATATGAAACCTGCTCCAAACCCCTCCTTTTAGCCCAAGTTCAACCTAGAAATGAAGCTCCAAATAAGAAATATGCATGACTGAAGGACTACTTCAGCAAATCTGTCTCATTTTATTTGTTTTAAATGTCCCAGACACAAATTAGATTGTTCTTTTTGCTATTATGGAATTACCTGGCTGGAAATAAGATAGCACTTGATCAATGGTTTGAGAATTTTGCCATCATAACCCTCAACTTTAATAAATCATATTTATGGCTGAATAAATATGATTTGGGGGACATTTTAAGGGCATATTTCCTAGAATGGTTCCCATACATTGAGCACATTGCAGAACTTCTTTTTTTCTCAGTAGTATCATGAATAATGCTTTTGTGATTGGTACTAATAAAATCAGCTCTTAATAATTTTAATGCGTGCATAATATGTATTATAACCTAGATTGTATTAATAAATTTCATTTTCTATTATGATTACAAAAATAAGCACACCGACTGTAAAACAAAATGTTACCGTTGTCCTGGTGTATGCCCTTTACATACACTCAAGTCGTCTATACATGAAACTGAAATGGCGATTCATATGATATTAAATTGCTGAGAATGCTTGAATAGGCTGAAAAGCATCAAAACCTAATATAATATTCAGTACCTGGTAGTTCTTCTTTCCTTCGTCCACAGCATCACATTGCATTTGAGCTCAGGGGAAATCACTAACCTCCCTGAAGTTCATTTTATTTAACAAATTCTAACACTTTATTTCTCTATGTATATGTTGATGATAGTGTGAAAAATGGGGGATCCATGATTATGTATGTTTATATTTTTATGTGATAATTATTGACTCCATACTAATAGGGGACAAGTTAGCTAAAATGAGGCTAAGTTAAGAGGTTCTTTAAAATCAATTTGAAAAATTATTTGTACTACCAGAGGATCAGGGAAACAGAATAATGTATATTTTTTTTCTGACACAAAGCAGAATAAACTCAATGGAAGCCTGGGTCTTGAATAAACCAAATAGACTTCAGATTTTTTTTCCCTATAACATTGGTTGCCTCACTACTCAGAAGCTGGCGCTGCACAGTGAAGCAACATTACTTTAATATAAGCGGTTTTGATAAGAGATCTTTTCAACACTTACCATCCTACTGACCAAACCTTTAATCCAACTGGAAGCATTAAAATTCTAACATGATCCAGAATCATTAGAAAGAAGGCCGAGGAAGAGGAGGCTACATACTTGTTCTAGCCACTGTTGTGTTGTGCAGAAAAGGAAACCGTGGCTAATTTGCTTTTTCTGTCTATGAAAAACTTCAGGAAATACAGTAAGCATCTTGTAAGCTCCACCATGCCATTTTGGTTAAAAAAAAATTATGTAAAATGTATTGTTTTGTTGATCTGATAACAGATAAGCTGAGAGAATCTAACCAATCTAACTCTACTCATGAAAATATCTGAATGATTCCATCAGGCAGTTAATTTTGCTAGTCTGGGATTGTAAACTCACTTTAGAAGATAGACAGATCTTGGAATTCCTTTCCCATAAGAAAGCCTGTATGTATTTGACCTTTGCATTTAAGTCAGCTTTGTTTTTCTTATCTGCAGCTTGGTAGAGAATTATGTTCCTAGCCCCTTTTTTTTTTTTTTTTTTGCCTGTCTTTTTTTTCTCCTTTATAATCACTACACCAGTACTGAAACATAAGGTTAAGAGAGGGGTTAGAATAAGAAAGCTTCGGAAAAACTAGAATCCTTTTATTAAAGTGAACTCAGCTAGTGAAAATATATAGGAAAGCATAAGAGAAACACACACGTAGGGGAGAGAGGATAATCACTTTGCTATTTGAATTGAATTATGTGGCAAAGTGAAGGGTAGATTCAGAGTCAAGACTTGTAGTTCCAAAGTTCAAAACCATTTAATGAAAAACAGAGCTCATCACCATCCACAAAAAGCATTTCTTAAGTAGCCAGTTGCATGTGGTACTGCAAAGAGAATTACATAGACCCAGCCCATGACCTTTAGAAAGGCATAAAAAGTTTAGAAATAAAATACTTCTAGTTTTGCCAAGTCATTACAGAAATCCTGTAGTAAATCTCTATTTAGAAAAGCCCTCATAGAGAAAAATGTTTCAAAAAACCATCCTGAAGGAAAATAATTGAGATATTATGCAAAACTTTCCCCATTCAATGGTATTAACTAACTCACATGAAATTCCACTGATATATAGGGTTTCTTAAATTCTCCTGGTTTGGGGGGGTGGTCCTTACTATAGGGGCTGTATATATATATATATATATATATATATATATATATATATATATATATAAAAATGAGTCATGCAAGTGAATCAGAAAAATATCAAGCACAGTGGAGTGCTGTGTATCATTGTATTTTAAATAACTTATTCTAAGAATTTCCTATAGAAAATGAAGTTACAAATGCTGTCTAGACTGTTCACTATTTCAGCCTCTAACTAGTGAGAAAAGTATTAATGAAAAGACATATTAATTAAGTTACTGAGTTCTATCATTCTTACAATGGTCTCAGACTATAGATATTATCACCTTCATTTTTTCAAAGAGGAAACTAAAGTTCAGGACCAGGATTTGAACCTTCGTCTGCAGGCTTGCAGAGCTGGTGCTCCTGGCCTGCACACTACTGCTCAGCATCGTATTATAATCTCTTTAGTTTTACTTGGGAAAAGAAAGCATCTATTATCTTTTGATTCTGTTTTACCCATTGTATTTTGTATGTGGCTCTGATGTGCAGGTACTTTGATTGTATTAGATCAGATATTTACATATAGTAACAGGATTTTATTTAGCAAATGTATTTATTGGATTGCAAAGTCAGTAAATCCTGCAATTTGTCATTTGTTCAGAGTGCCTCAATTTGCTTAATCTTGATAATTCAATTATTTAGCAGTCTGTGCATGAAAGAGAATACATTTTAAATTCTAAATTATTATTTTTTTCTTTCCTGTGCTAGTAATGATGAGGAGCATTCACCTTGGCAGTTATAAGCCACAGACTAAGGGTGTGGTGTATAGCATGTACAGACAATCACTTCTGTTTAGAATTAATTGTAGTTTATTGGGGAACAAGTGTTAACAACTGGCTGTTGCTTTAGTTCAAGGAAAACATCAGAAGTGCCTACTTGGAAAATACCAGAAAATGACACTCTTGTAATTTTTAGTTTTCCATTTCATTTTAATTTATCAAATATAGTCAGCTATTAGACATTGTCTTTATTATTCCTGATTGTTTTATTCTTTTTGTACATTTACTTTAACAACAAATATGGTTTCTAAAGAGGTACAGCTAAATTTTATGAAAATTTAGCCTAAAGAATGACAGGAAGGTCTGATTTATCCTCCTCTTTTTAAGTCTCACTTCAGGCAAAACCAGATATTATCATTATTCTGCCCCCAGTACGCAAATGGAAAAAACAGGGTGCCATCCAATGACATGAAGTCAGAAACAGGTCTTGGGAATGACCCCGTGTCCTAATAAATAGGGCTCTATGATCCAATCACTTAAAATTTACTTTTCTTAAGATATGGCATCTACTTTTTTAAAACCTTCAAGGTCCATATCCTTTTTTTTAAATTTAGAAACGTTAGGTTGTTTCTGAAGTTTCAGATCCTGCTCCTTAAATAGCTTAAGCTTTCCTTTTTCCCCTTTTTATTAGCTCAGTACTTTCCCAGGGTAAGTAATAAATAAAGTTGGAGGGTTGGTTGTAAATTCCTTTCCTTTCTTTCCCCTCTAGCCTACCTCAGATTATTATGAGACCAGGGTGTGCCACAAAGTGCCAGGAAATCAGTCAACACCACGTGGAAAGCTTTGGGGTTGAGGACACTCGCCACCTACCAGTTGTCCACCCTTAAAGTTCTCACTTGAACCCTAAGCAGGGACCTGGGATGGGGAAAGAAGAGCCTCAAACATTAACTTGAATGCACAATGCTGTATTTTTCCTAATCACTTATTACTAAAGTGCACAGAGTTCATGGTTGAGTCTTGAAGAATTTTCCTAGAGCTATTTGCAAAGAAAAATCATTAATAAATTCTGGAATTTTTTTCCTCTTCCTTCCCCTCCTCCTCTCCACACCTGTTACATGAGGGTTCTGCTAAATTTTCTAAGGGCTTTGAGGTTTAGCAGGTCTTCTGATCACTATCTATGAAGTAGCAAGAGGAAGCTCAGGCTTTGGCCAGAGAAATTAAGAAGTTTAGACACACTTAGATCTCTTGAATTTATTCACTTGGCCTTAGAATGGGAACATACTAGTTATGCAAACAGAAATGTATATTAACTGTTCTGTGCTATAGAATACAGGACATTAATAGGTCTGGGAAGGCATTTTGGAAATGATAACAGTGTGTGGACCTAACAGTTGTTTAAGGTTTCCAATGGACCAGAGCACATAAGATCCTTCAATTCAATGGAGATCACAGAAATAAAGGTTCAGCTAGTTGAAAATTTGGGTCTGTTTTTGGTGAATTTTAGATAGCCCAAAGTATATGTATATATGTAGGATTATAGTTTGAGAAGATGATAGAATTAGATTGGTTTCAAATCATAAAAGTGGTTTTGGTAAAGGAGAGACACATTAACATGCTTAAGATTGGCTCTTCCAGCTGATGAGATCTACCAGAAGTGCCTTGCTAGACAAGTGATTTAATCAACTGTGTTTTGGGAAGGTAACTGGTAATGGTGCAGGGCATGGACCGAGAGGGATGAAGCTAGAGGCAAGCAGATCAGATAGGGGCCCTTTCAGTGGTCTAGGTGAGAGATTCTGATTATCTGTGATAGGAGGAAATTTGGAGTCCCTGTGAAGCTGGGATCAAACTTGGAAACTTGGATATGATATGAACTGTGAGGATGAAAGAGATCTCAAACATGGCAGTGTTTGTGAACTAGGATGCTTTCAAATGGTCTAGAGAACAGAAGAAAGAATTTGATTTTGGACATGGTGAATTTTAACAGCTGTCAGAGGCAGTTAGAAATGTATGTATGAGGCCAAACAGAAGAATTGAGAGCTGGAATTACAGACTGGAGGTTACCAGCAAGAAGTAATGGCTGGAGCCAAGAGATCAGACTACATAAACTGCAGGAAGAATTTAAAGAGAAAAAAAAAAAAAAGAACTGGAAAAGAAGATTGAGAAATGTTCTCAAAGATGTGGTTGGAGAATGAGGAACTTGAAAGACAGAACTGACTGGAAGCTGAGGAGGTAAACCTCTACAGTGTCACCTCAAATGTGGTAGAGGAGGAGGATGTTTCAAGGAATGGGGTGAGTAACTATTACTAATAATGAAACTATTCCCTGGGAATTCGCAATCCTTGTGGATCAGGCTAGTAGGTTAAAAGTACTTACATATTGCTTTTGAGTCACAGAGAATTTCCTGGAATGCTTAATTTCCTCTCTCATTATACTACTCACCAGTCTGGGTATCCCCCAATCTCAACCCAGCCCAAACTAAGAATGTCCCAAAAGTCAATCTCTTCATCCCCAGATAAATACCATTTTGTTCTCTCTTCTCTAAAGTCTTATAGTTAGTATAACAGTTCTTTTTATTCACATGTGTGTGTGTCTTATTTCTCCGACTGGATTGTGTGATTTTTCAGGGCACAGACTATATTTTTGAACTTATTCATCTCTCTCTCAAAGTCTAGTAGAATGCTTTGCTCAAATAAGATGCTTAAAACTTTATTTTAATGAAACTATGATGTGAAATGTGGTAATATGTAAAGAGTATCATAAATCAATGAACTCATTTGACATAGCAATACCTCTTCTGGGAGTATGTAACACAGGATTAATCTGAAAGGCACAAATGTCATAGGCACGCTCTTATTTACCAGAGTTCTTCAAAATTCTTTCATAGACTCAGTATTGTAACAGTGGAATAATTCTATGAGTTGTGTAAATATTCCATTCAATGGACTTGTGCAGCTCTCAAAAACTTTGGGAACTGAAGTGTAAATCAATGGTAGAGTGTTTACCTTGCATGCACAAGGATTGATTCCTTGCACTAGGAAGGAAAACTATAAAGAATATTTAGAAATATAATAATTGTTTTTTTTTAATCAGCAAGGCACAGCATTATTTGTGCACTGTGGTTTCAAATGTCTGAAATGTGCATATGCAAAAGGTAATGAAAAATCATATATTAAAATGATAGATTTTAAGAAAGAGAGGTAGGATTGCAAGTGCTTTGTTCTCTTTGTAAATCTGCTGTATTATCTTATTGTTATAAGACATCTTACATAAAAGTATTGTTCTTACACAGGACCTAATAGTATGCAGTGAATTTTGAGCCATTAGAGCTTTCTGTTAATTAGCCATGACCTTGTGAGCAATACCTCTGCACTCTGGTTAGGATCCTTCTCTTGTTTCCACACAATCATCTTTGAGTTCACATTATTAATCCAAATGGGTCAAATAGATTAAATTAAGACAACACTTTAAGCACAGGCCCTTCCAGAAGTTGCAGAAAGATATCCACTTCAAAAATTCAAGTCATTACCATTAGTGGTCCACCCTCGTGATGGCCTTTAACATTGATCAATGCCAGCAATTTGGTTTTAGTTCGTACTTTTGAATAAGGGACCCCTTTGTCCCTTTAAGAAAGAGGATTAAGAGGGTGGAAATTCAAGAAAGGAGGAAGAAGCAAAAGGAATGGGCTCTGAAAGAACAAGGAACAGACAAAAAAAAAGTCCCAAGCAGAGAAGAAAAGTTTTTAAGTGTAAGATACTTGTGTTGGCCACTCTCTGATGTTCTTTCTTCACCTTTTTATCTCTTTCCTGCTGCTCATTGGAGCCTTTCAAACAGAAGCACTGTAGTTTCAAAAGCCATGACTACTTTTGATCTTTCCTCTCATCAGTATTCTGAGGTGGTCTCAGGAAGAAAGAGACCTACTCTCTGGATTCACAGAATATACTGTACCAGAAGTTTAGGCAAAGACAAGTTACAAAATAAGGGGTAAACAAAACACAGGTATTGGGAAGTGGGCAGTGCAAGTATCTGCTCATCAAGAACTGCAAGATGCCTTCTTGAGGTACTCACTAGCCTTTGCCATGTTGAGGTCCCCAGCTCTGAGTTTGAAAAGAGGGGACGAGAGCAACCCAGAAACTCTGCTACTTAAGCCTGCCTGAAAGCTCTGTACCCAGCGATCCTGGGTTCCACCACTGCACAAAGCGCACCACTGCTGACAGAAGAAAATGCAAACATCTGCTGGTAAACCACCTGTGGAGAGGTCAGAGTTGCAGACTTCCCTAGTGAAGAAGGCAGCCCATGCTGTCAGATATTACAAAGGCTGGGCAGGGGCACATGAGTATGCTTTTCACCTGTTCACATATTCTGAGTAACCTATAAGGGACAATGAAACATAAAGATATTGCAGTAGAGTATGATGCTTAATTTTTACTATAATAAATCAAACACCTATTAGATTGATTCAGATTTCAAAACTGAGATCGAAAGGAACTGACCCAAGATTTTTAAAATGACTTATAATATAAATATGATTAATTGTATGAATGTGTCATATAAAAATGAAATATACAAATAGGTGCACCCTTCTTATATGCTTGGGTAGTCATGCTTAGTTTTTCTCAGGGATACCATTAGCCAAATTATTGACCTGCCCCACTAATCCATCAAGGAATCTCAGCTTCTCAGGTCAGGCCATCACCCCTCCCTGGTTCCAGGGGCCTAGCTGTCCTCTCAAGAAGCATTCTCTTCCTGACCTACTCAAAAGGTCAAGTTTTTTTTTTTTTTTTTACACTCTCTGATGTTCTTTCTTCACCTTGTTATCTTACCAGAGGGGGCAGAGTTGTGCTTTCTCTGAATCATTGCGTATCAACCTAAATCCTTGCAAGTGAGGATTTTTCTAATTATAAAGAGAAAATACAAGTTACTTTGACTATAAAAGAATCAAATACAGTTTTTATTTACAGACTCTGTCCACAGGGAGAAAGCAGACCTTTAAGTAAGCAGATTGGGTCATTATTAATAAAAGAGTGGGGAGGGACATAGCAGGGGTTTCTGGGGATGCAGAGGGGGTATGAATGAATGGTGAGAGTATCACCCTGAACACCTGTCAGGACACCAAGGAAGAAGGGGAGATTTGGGGCCACATCCTCACCATCACTTGTGAAGCTCTGTATCCGTGCACTCTTGGAGAAAGGTAGTGTCAGCTCTGTCCCCTGAAAACAGCTGCCCACTATCTACTTATTTCTGTCCAGTGAATAAAAACATGGCCTGTTCGAGGAGACTCCAATCTTGCTTTCTTCATACTTGAATAAACTACTTTGCTTTGAATGCTATTTAGAAAAGGGATGTATCACATTTTCCCTTGTAGTGACAAGAAAAAGAAAAAAACATACTCCTCCAGAGTTAAAAAGAAAAATTGAACTTCTGGTCCTATTTAAGTGTACAGCAGATATTTAAGTATTCCTGCTCTCTAGATTTAGAAGTATATCTGAAATAGCCTCATCTTATATTTGAACCCCATTTTACAGTTGTTGGTTTAAAAACAGACGCAAGTCCCACTCCTTGATTTTTCTGAGTCTTTTACTTCTAATGGAAGCCCTCTGACTTTCTCACTTACAGGATCAATCCAGCTTTTTACCTTCAACCCAGTGCTGGTTTAAACGTTAAAAACTCTTTACTAATTTTTAAGCTCATTACATTTCAATCTTACCTATTTTCATTTAAGATATCTCCAAATCTTTTTTACATGAATTTATTTATAAATAGGGTGACTATATGTCCTAGTTTTCATGAGACTATCTTGGCTTACATGTATTATCATTATTAATAGTGCCCCCTTTTAATCACTAAGTGTCCCAGTTTAGAATATAAATTACATGGTAACTATTCATAAGTCAAGTATGGAAGGAAATGAGAAAAATGTTTTTAGATATTTTTATTGCAGTAAATCTTAAAGATTACATTCATAAAACACTTCTCTCATAATTTTTTCGTATCTATTCAAGCATGAACTAAGCACCTCTATAAAAGATCTAACTTTTTGGCATCATTTAATGTCACTTAAATATTTCAAAATCTTTCTAAATTCCAACAATGTGTCTAGAAGTCTAGAATGCATTTAAACACTGTCACGAACTGTGTGGGTCGGACAGTTTTGTTTTTTTTTTAATTGTATTTCCCCAAAAAACCTGGGCAATAGGACAAATAATCATCAAGTTGCAGCTGTTTGGGGCATATGCGCCTTTATAATGTCTCTGTGTTAATTTTATATTATGCTGTTTCCTGGTACTTGAATTTTGTCTAACAAATATTTATGGGATGAGTGTTAATAGAATTTTAAATTAGGGATTTTAAAAAGGAGATTATGATAGGCCAGTAAGCCAGAAATCCATATTTGTTTTATGTTGAATAGATTAATCACTCATGGTTATTTTTAGCTAAGGGAATTGACCTTTTATTTTCAGTGAAGAAATAATTTGAGACTAAGAATTGAAAATTTTATTTAAAAGATCTGTGAGCTTTTTATTGGTAGCTTTTTAATGGGAGTTAATTAAAATATTAAGTTGCTTCTGTTTGTATTTAAAATTCTGAAAAAGTAATATTGATAAAATTCAGGATGATTATTTATCAAGGAGACACTGTGTATTAGGTAAAGGTCTTCTGAGCCAGTCTTGTAAAATATCTATAATAAAGATACTAGAAGCTCTTAGGAACAAAAACATTATAGTTATATACATGATATTACTTTAAGAAAAAAGAATTCAGAGTATTTCTGTAAATACTCTTTCTGTCTGTCAATAACTTGAATCTATCCATCATTAAGTATTATATAAATAGTTGAATTTTAAGTCATGAA
The DNA here is from genome assembly GCF_047511675.1 of Marmota flaviventris. Classification (NCBI taxonomy): domain Eukaryota; kingdom Metazoa; phylum Chordata; class Mammalia; order Rodentia; family Sciuridae; genus Marmota; species Marmota flaviventris. The sequence goes on along the minus strand of NC_092511.1, from coordinate 31,839,423 downwards.
AACTCTTGGGCTAAATTTTAGTACAATGGAATAGAACATGATCCTTTCTGAGCAATGCTACCTGTCTCCATTTACTTATCTTTAACTATGGATTAAGTGAGATTGTGTGTGTGTTGATGCAGGGCACACAGTTTGTGATGTCAGGCACTGTACAAGTGGCATTGATTATAATCATCTTTGATATTATTTCAGACTCAACTATTATTGTTCAAACTTGGCTAATGGGTACATGTAAAGGCATTAAATGCAGGAAAATTTGAGCATCCTTTTCTTCAACAGACATTTTAAAATTACCTCCCAAGCGTCAGATATGGCAGGGTAGTTCTATGCAATGAAATAAAGAAAAGGTAAAATAGTTTTCTGGTTCAAGAAGCTGGTTTAGCTGATGAACCCAGGGATAACACTTTCCTTTCTATGCCAAGCCCCAGAACACCCTTTCTGAAAGCATTACTGATACAATTTTAACCTCAACCAGTGAAGTGTAATAGGAATATAGAATGTCAGAGAAATTGTCTTACTGCTGAAGAAGATGTGAACTTCAGGCATAAAAGCAGTGTTCATGCTAGTGGCAGCCAGCCTTTCCATTTTCTTAGAGATTCAGCAGCAAATTCTAACACGATCGAGCGACAGATTTCTTAGTTGAAGCAGACATAAGTTTCACAAACACTTGTGAATTGGTTAAATGAATGGAAAATATTTTACATCCTTGTGTCGCAGGTGATTCATTCCATGGAAGGTAGCAATCCATTGAACCCCAAGCCTCCGCATTCTGGCCTGTTTTTTAGAAGTTCAGTTTCTTTTCTGAAAAATAGGATGCCAAGTACAAATGATGTGAATGGTTACACTACTTGTGAGTGCCTTAGATAATTGCCTTCAGCAAATCATACCCCAATATTTCAGGGAAAAAAAAATCAATTACATTCCTTAACAGATGTTTTCCATGAAATGTTGAAGTCATTATTTGAAAGGGGAAAATCCAGCTGTTGGATTTACATGACAGGAAGACTTTGAAAATGATGAAGTCTCATATTCCCTTTAATTTATAAATGAGGAAATGGATTCAGTGGCACCATAAGTAGATATATGACCTTGAAAATATACAGAGCCAAATCTAACACAGGGTTTCCAACTCCCAGTTTGGGATTTTATAGCCTTTGGTTTGCATGGCTCTTTCTTGCACACAATCCCTCCATCTGGTTAGAAGGGAAGACCAGGGGGACAGACTATCAGAGGGAAGGGATAAAAAAATGTTGATGACTAACAGCCAAATTGACTAATTTTGTTTTGAGCAGTGACTGATCGAGTATTCTGAGGGCACAAGGAGAGAAGAGATCAGCCACATTTTCATTTTAATGCATTTTCATTAGTTCATCAAATGCTCTTTAGATGAGACTCTTAAAAGAATTTTAGAAAATATTGAAAATGGAGAAAAATCTCCCTTTAAGTATGATCTTCTATGTTACATGATCCATTGAACATTAAGACTTCCTCTCTTTTCTTAACAATGACCTACACATCAAAGTCAATTCAAAGAGATGTTAAGAGTTTAAAGAAACCTAAAATAGCTGAAAGCTATTTCCTAATTATTTAATAAACCTCTGACCTAGGGCATATTCCATTCTTTACCATTTTTAACATCAAATTCTAGTTTGACATTGATTTTTTTTTTTTTTAGGTTTTACCTACAGCATAAAATACAAAATGCCATTGAAAGCAAACCATATGCTTAGAGAGCCATCAGCTAATCCTGGGTAAAGTGAAGCAGTCAACTAAGAACAGAAATGCAGTAGGACAAATTGGTTTAGAAAATAGTAGAATATTGGTCACCAGTGCTGACCAATAGTTTAATCAGCACTTTGATGCAATAAAGACATTGAAATTTTATCGTTTGTATGGAAAAAGGTAAATGTCAAATGCCTTTTTCCTCTGGAAAAAGATGAATGTATATGTAAAAATAAATTTAATATAATTGAGTTTAAAATGGCTATTATAAGGTTGTAAGAGACTTAGATAATATGAAGATAATGATGATAGAGATGATAACTGTGATAATTGTGACAAATACTAATTTTTATTGAGTCCCACCTCTGTGCTCATTTACACTGCTCCATAGTTGGCAGTTTATCTACATCCTGTTACCTGGCAACAACTTTACAAGAGGGTGCCATAACCACCACTCAACAGATGGAAAAACCACTCACTTGTTCAAGAAACATTGATTGAATATTCCCTATGGACTCCAACGTTCATGCATCAAAGGTTAGGGACAAAGAATGTTCTAGTTCCTGAAACTACACATGATTACTCTGCTATCCCTCTCTTTACATACGTATAAAATGTTCTTCATAGTTCATGGCACATGGTGTGTATTAAAAAATAGTATTTACTTCCTGTGTCCTTTAATTGCAATGTATAAGAAAATACTAAAGTAATTTAATTTTAAGCCACTGCCCACATGAAATAACTCATATAAACTCTTGAAATTGACATTTATAAAACATATATTTTTTTTAAAAAAAAGAGACTAGAAAGAAAGTTAAAGATACAAAAAAATTGTGGTGTTTAGCTCACCTCAGCTCAATTCTTAGTGCTGCTCTGAATAGCAACACATAAAATTATCTCCAGAGAAGTATGATTAAAATTGTGAAATATCTAAAAGTCATGTCATAAAAGAAATAATGGGCAAGAAAGTGGTGGAAGGGTTAGGCCTTTGGAGTTTATGATAACTTCTTTTAGATATTAAAGGGTACTGTAGTGCATGGTCTAATCCCAGCAACTCAGGAGGCTTCACAAGTTCAAGGCCAGCCTCAGCTTGAGCAACACCCTGTCTCAAAAATAAACAAATAAATAAAAAGGGCCATAGTGCTCTGTGGTGAGGCACCCTGGGTTCAATTCCCAGTACCAAAATAAAGATAAAGAAAAAGAAAAAAAAAGTCAGGGAGTAAGAGAAGGCAGTTACCTCTAGGGAAATAATAGAAAGGCAGAATAAGGGCTAATAGAGGAAAGGTATATAAAAGGGATTTCTGCCTAACATAAGGAGGAACTTTATGACAGGCAGAACTGCTCACATATGAAATTATGAGATATGCTGCTTAGTGAGGCATGCATTCTTTCATTCATTTAATTGTTTGTTCAGGAAATATGTATTGAATATCTCCTATAAAAAATACCATATGGCCTAGAAAGGGATCAATACTGCAAAAGCTGGGTCAACCAGGTGACAAAGGAAGCTCCAAGAATGAATAGAACAGCAACTGGGAAGGTCCACGCTGCAGAGAACCAAAGACAAGAATAAAAGCCAGATGATAATTTTACACTCAAACTTGTCATTAAAAGACTAAGAATAAAAAAGACCCACTTTCCCAGTGTGGCACTGGGTAGGTACTTGATGTAACAGACTCTCATCTGAGAGATCCTCATGTAACTTCTAGTGTTCTGAAGACTGATTTTCAATTTGCATCTTTTCCTTATCAATTGCCTTCAAAGGATAAAGAACAGTAGCAGTCTTTTTAGACCAACTCTCATAAACATCACCAGGTTTTACATAGACAGCAGTGGTTTACAACTATGGAGGGTGGGCAGTTTTGTATGGTGGTTCAGTGTGTGAGATTTGGAGCCAAGTGATTCTGGCATTATCATGTATTGGTCATGTGACTTTAGGACAGTTATCAAATCTTTTTGCTTCTCTATAAAACACAGATAATAATCATACCTGTATCCTAGAGTTGTAATGAAGATTATTAAATTACTCACGTAGCACATGGAAGTAGTTTAGTATAATCTGTGGTACATACTACATGTGAGTCATAGCCATTCTGAGTACCAGAATCACCTGGCATGGGATTTGAACAAAACAGATACCCAGCCTCCTATAGAAATGTCTGATTAGGTGGCTCCAAGATGAGGTACCAGTGACCATATTTTGAACCACGTCTCCAGGAAATTCTGGTCCACAACAGAATTTGAAAATCACTTGTTGATGACCTTAAATTTGTACTTCTTCCAACATTATCTCACATCTAGCAAATATTGGCCTGCTTGAGATGTAAAGAAGGGAAGAAAAATAATTAGATTATCCACATGTTCATACCATTGCCATGGATCATACTTAGCCTCTCTTTTTTCAGTCTAACTCTAGACTGGCCAAAAAGAGGACTTTTGGATGAAATCTGTGCAGTATCAGTGTCCACTGAATATCCACAACTGACATCACTAAGTCCCAGATAACACAGCAGAGAGTGAAGCAAAGGTCAGCATCAGGTTTTCAGTGTGATGAAAATACAATGCAATATTCAAAAGTTGAAGAAAGATCACAAATTTACTGTCTTTTTTACATGCTGCCATGGTTTTTATATAAAAATGATTTCTCCTAAATAAGGAACACTTACGATAATAAACTTGCAGTATTTGAGAAATTTTATACCCTAATTACAAATTGAGCTTTTTTTCATTTTTAAATAGGTTCTATTTAAACACACACACACACACACACACACACACACACAAACACACACACACACATACATACCGCAATACAGAATATTTTTTATAAGTATTCCTATTTTTTCCCAGGTACAAATTCTATTATTTACTTGTTGGCATAGAATGTGTGTTTTTGTTTTAAAGAACACTGGGTCAACCAATAATCAATCAGTGGTTGTGTAGAGACCTTACAGGTTTTCTGTAATAAAATTTGCTTTCAGTTTTTTTTTTTTATTTCTATCAGTGACTGCTTTGTCAGTGATTTGTTGACATGAGTCAGAATTCTACTCTAACCTAACCCAAAATAGCTATTTTCCCTAACTCGGGGAAAAGAAAGAATCATAAAACCAATCTAATTATATGATGTATGTGACTCATTTTATTACCACTGCCTTGCATCAATCTGAGAAGTGATGGATACTATCTGCCTCCAGCCTTGAATAAATATCAGGGGGAAGTTGAACAGAAGTGAGAAAACAATCTCTCTCCTTGAACAGGGAGAACTAACTTTGTCTCTGCCAAGGAAATCCTTAGAGAAGCTGACCTTTTAAGTAATGTACATCCTTAAATTTGGAGATTTATTTTGTACATAAGCTCAAGAGAAGACCGGAGAAGAAGCAGGGGCGACAGGGAGGGTATAAAAATATGATCAGGCAAAAGTTCGCAGGAGAGAGTTAACACTGACCTATTATGTCATTGAATTTTGTAGTGGTTTCCTCTTTTTTTCTGAAGCAATATCTGGGAACTTGGTAAAAAGGAAAGTTCTCAGGTTATACCCAGACCTACTGAAACAGGAACTCTGGAAGTGGGGCCTCACAATCTGTACCTCACAGGACCACCAGAAGATTCTGGAATCCTGCTTTTGAAGGAGCTCCTAACCCGGGAAGGAACTCATCTCTCTTCCCACTCTGGGAACAATTTTATTAAATAAGACTGTTGACCCATTCCCAAGGACTTTCCATTAATGTAAGGAGTCTCTTTAAAGTCATTTGTGGGATTTTTAAGAATTCAACAGTGGGGTTAAGTCTTCCTTGCATGGAGTCTGAGAATGACCATTTCAATTCCCCACCCAGCCTACCAAAATTTAATCAAATGTTCATCAATTTACATCATTTCATTAAGAGTAGCTTAGGATTTTAAAACAAGACTTAATGATGGCTAAATAATGGCTAGCCATCAGGAGAGCCAATATAAAATCACCTGCATAGTCAAAACCAGGTTGAAGTTCACAGATGGCAGGGCTTCTTAGCCATACACAAATCACATCAGTACAGACATGAAGATGATGCTGGGACAACCAGATGTGTTAAGGACATGTTAGTGTGGCCATCTCTACCAAAGGCTCTAGCCTAAACTGCTCAAGTTCAAATCCTGATTCTATAGCAACATTACAAGGTAGCACTTTTATTGATCATGTTTTACAGATTAGGAAATGGGAGCCTTTTGGCTCTATTTTAGTGTATGTAAGATAGAGATGATGTTGATGATGATGATGATAATAATAATAATAATAATAATAAAACATTTGTTGAGTGCTTACAAAGTACTAAGTAGTAGACTAAGCAATTTAAATGTGTCATTTAATTTTTCCCAGTATCACTATAAGTTAGTTATTGTTATCTCCATTTTGCAGATGAGGAAATTGAGGCCCAAGAAAATTGAATATTATACCCCAAACTATAGTACTAGTTTAATGGAAAAGTTGCTATACAGAACCAGGTAGTTTGGCTTAGCTATTACTCTACTTAATATGATATTAATCAAATTCTAATTTTAGATCCATCATTATTCAAAAATTGTACAAAGACACACAAACATCTTAGAGTCAAATATCAATTATTCCTGAATAACTTGCCTGGCAAACACCTTTGCATTTTTCCATTGCCACTCTCTTTGTGTAGCATTTTTCTGACTCTTCCTGAAGCTTCCCATTTCACATATTTAACTGATCATGTGTCATAAACTAACTTAGAAATGCTATTTAATCAATAAAAATGGTGAAAATGGTTTCTTTGTTGTTTGCAGTTCTTGAATTCAGACTTATAGCTATCTTGAAAGAGATAAACAAACTTTAGGAATGAAAAGCAGCTTTGCTCCAAAAATTCATGATCTCAGATGAAGTGTTAACAGACTTTAAAATATAAAATATGTTCCTAATTTTAATATTTATACTGAACCAAGTGGACTTTTTATACAAAACATGTTTATCAATATTTAACCAAATTCTGTGTTCATATACAACTTTCAAATTAATAAGAAGAAAATCCTTCCAGTAAGTTCTTTAAATTCATTTAGGACTTTTCCAATAGAGAAATTGCATTGCTTGGTAGAGGTACCAAAATATATTCAAGTGATGTTTCTTTTAGTAAATTTCTTTCCTTCCAGTCTTCAAGAGGCAAGTCTCCTGAGTCTTGGGTTCCTTTTGTCTTGCACTGCAAAGGAGAGTCCAGTTTAGTCCCAGAATCATACCAGTCTGAATGGATCCTGTGCCACATAGACCAAAAATATCTTTATAGATCATGATCAGAACCAATCAGCAGCTCCTTTTCCACCATGCATACCAAATCCAAGAGTCATAGGTACTCAGAGAAATGCAGGTCCTTTGGGGAGAACAAGAGACTTTCATATCATGGAAATGTCATGTTTGTATGCCAAACCTATGAACTGTTTTCTACATAGAAGGTCTACAGTACACAATTTAAATTGGCCTAGGGCCATTGCAATTACTTATCTTGGTTATATGCCCAGGTTCATTTCATGATACAGCCCAGTGACAAGTTTTCTCAATGCAAGAAGGTTTTGGGTATTTTCCCCCTTTTGTTTCTTAATGTATTACAACCATGTGCCAAAGGCTACAAAGAACTGAGGCAAAATTTAGATAAATTCATATCTCTGGAACCTGTTACTGGAAACTAGCTCTCTGATATGATTGCTACTCTAGCTTTATGAAAAAAATCTTTAGATAAATATTCCAGAAGGTTGATTTTGGATAAGAGAGTGACATTAAAAACCACCTGGTCCATTTTTATTTGCCTTTATTTATTTTGACCACTTCTTCAAACAGATATCTTTATTTGGGCCACATTTTAAGTGACATGTCAACTTTAAAATTCTCTGCACTTTTCTCTTTTTGAATGCTAGTTCAAAACTAACCTAGTTGGATGTAGCCCAATGTAGATACAAAGGTAGTTGTATAGATTTAGCCAACTAAAATGCATAATAGAATTCTTAGAAAAGAAAATGTTTACTTATTTATCTCAGTTCACCCTAACACCGTCAAAGCAGCAAACTTGACTTAACATCATTTATTCAGAAATTGTTAGGTTTGGGGATTTAATAGGGATAATAATGACATGAATATCGTACTAACAAATCCAACAAGGAAAAACATGATCATCTCAAAAGATCTATAAAAAACAATTAATAAAACCCAACACTTATTCCTAGCTGAAAAAAAGAAATTATCAGAAAAGCTAACAACAGAAGGAAAGTTTTTCAATTTAATAAAGGACATAGTGAAAATTCTAACACTGATATTGTACTTAACAATGAACAATTAAATGTTTCCACCCTGAGATCAGGAATAAAGCAAATATGTCTGCTTTCACCACTTTCATTCAACATTGTACTGAAGGTTCTAGCCAGTGTAATAAAACAAGAAAAAGCAGGCATCTAGATTATAAAGGCATAAATAAAACTCTTTATTTGCAGACAACGTGGTTGTCTGTATCAAAAAACTGATGGGGTCTACAGAAGTAAAATTATTAAAACTACTCAGTGAGTTTAATAAATTTTCAGGATAGAAGATCAACTTATAGAAATTGTTTTTCTATATACTAGCAACAAATGCAATAGGATTAAAAAACAATACTATTTATAGTATCATCAAAGTATGAAATACTTAGGGTTATATCTAACAAAAGATGGACACAACCTTTACATTGAAATATGCAAAACTTCCCTGAGAGAAATTAAACAAGACCAAAATAAGTAGAGAAATTTACTTTCCTTGGGTCAGAAAACTCAGCATTTTTATGATATTAGTTCTTCCCAAATTGATCTAAAGATGCAACATAATTCCAATAAAAATCTCATAGGCCTTTTTTTTGTTTGGGGTAGGAATTTTTAAGTTCTTTAAAAATGTATGTGGAAATAAAGAGAATCTAGAATATGTAAAGCAACTTTGAAAAAGAAGGACAACATCACAGAGGTAACATGACCTGATTTCAAGATTCATTTTATAGTTGCAATAATTAAGATGGTGTGGCAGTGGCATAGAAATAGAAGTAGGTCAGTGGAACAAAATAAAGAGTACATAAGTTGATCCATACATATATAGACAGATGCATTTTTATTTTTTTGTTTGTTTCTGTTTGTGGCACTGGGGATCCAAACCAGGGCCTGGCACACACTAGGCAAGTGCTCTAGCACCAAGCCACAACCCCAGATCCTGTCCGTTTTATTTATTTATTTATTTACAAAAAATGCAAATACTTCAGGGGAAAGCAAATGTTACTGCATTGCATTGGATACCCATATGAAAATAAAAATAAATTTTGATCTATGCCCCATACTCTATAAAAAAATTAATTTTAAAACATTCTTTAAACCTAATATAAAACCTAAGCTATAAACATTTAGGAGAAAATAGAGGAGAAAAATCTTTGGGGACTTAGGTTAAGCAAAGATTTCTTAAATATCTCATCAAAAACATTTTATATTAAAATTAATAGAAGTTGAATCTTCTATTGCTTGAAATATACTTTTCAGTAAATAGAAATACTGACCAGACCAAAAAAAAATATTGACAACTAACACATGTAACAGAAGATTTCCATCCAGAATATATAAAGAATACTCTAAGTTCAACAATGAAGAAAATGTATTATGAAACCAGCAAAAGATTTGAGTAAATATTTTGCTAAAGAAAATATACAATTTCCAAATAAGCACATGAACAGATGCTCAACACCATTAGACATTAGGGAAATGTAAATTGAAACCCCAAAGAAACATCACTGCACACTAAATAGAAATTTATCAGAGTTACCAAATTGAGCACTTGAAATATGTTCAGTTTGTTACGTGTCAGTGATACCTCAATAAAACTGTTAAGAAAAACACTAAAGCAATAGACCTCAAAGACAGGAGAATAATTGTGAAGAGATTCAAGTTGTAAAATGAATCTGCAAAATCGCTGATTGGTAAAGCCCAACATTGTATCATGCCATGATTCCAAATCTAAAAGTAGAAGCTTCTACTTTTATTTGTGGGGTTAGCTTGGTATTCAGTTCTGTGGTGCATTTTTCAGGGTATACAGTCCCTTGGTTTTGGAAGTAGAAGTCCATCCTTGAAAATACTTGTGAAATTTATGAGAAAATGTGTTTCTTGCTATATATTTACATATACATATTTGTACTTATATATTTATATAAATAACCAAACTAATTTATGCTTTTATGATGTATGGAGAAAAATACCTTCAGAATCATATACTGAATATAAAAACAGAATCAGTGCAGTTTCCTGGACCACTGTTAAAATATGCTTGTTGCACACATCCTGAGGCACCATTAATATAATTGATGATGAAAATAGCACTCCTCACAGTTGTGCATCAGGATGACCCTGGTGGTTTAGTCCTTTGGAATATAAACATGGTCTATTCTTGTAGCTTTCAACCTCAGGAATAAGCACACAGGGTGACTCAATGCCCCCTTTCAAGAGGACATTGCTGTGTGCTAAAGGTGGTTAACTAGCTCAGCAAATGTGCCTGTGGAGGTGATGTTCCTGTAAACTTTGCAACAATGCAGAGATGACTCGTATGTTGCAGATATAAAGTACACAGCCTAAAGTTTGAGGACAAATCCTAAAATATGACTTTTGTATTTAGCCTTGGAAGAAGATGATGATTCAAGAAATCAAAAAGAGTGAAAAGGAGCTGTCCCTCTTGGAGATACAAGGGAGGAAGGAATAGGAGTAGGTCAAGTCCCCAGGCATTGGCTTCCTTTCACAAGTTTCCCTTTGTATTGACTTATATTTGATGTAGAAGAATTGAGTATTTTCTGAGACTGTGAAGATGGCGAGGACAACTTAGTTTATTTTTGTCAGAGACTTTAAAAGATATTTGTTTTAGGAACAGATAACAATAAGCCAGTCTTGCAAACAAGACATTCAAAACAAAGTCTATTTTTAACATTTTTAATTATACAAGTAATCCCACATTCGTTGTAGAAAAATTAAAGATAAGACAACAACAGTAACAACAGTAATAAAAACCAGAAACTAAATCTTTGTATAATTACACTTCTTGGAGATACAATTCTAAATAATTTAGGGATGTCCTTCCAGATGTTTGCTTTGTGTGTGTGTGTGTATACATACACACATACACACACATTTATACACACACATATATTTATACACACATACACACACACACATACACATACACATATACCATACCCAGACACAGACACAGACACACAACCTCAGCCAGGGTTGTTGCTATAAATCAAAATACTTCAGATTGCTGGCAGCTTGGTCACTGACATATTCTCACCCATTGTTTTGTTATTTGGTCTGTTACCCAGATTTTAACTGTGCCCCTGGATACTTCCTTTATCCTGCACTTTTCTCCATAGTTCCCAGTTATGATCTGTTTCTTGCTGTACTCCACACAATCTGCCAAGTCTTATTGGGTTAGCCCAACTATTTTTTGATAGGGAAACCCTTTAGGCTGTACTATAAATCTGCAGCCTGTGACTGAGGCTCTCTAGGTTGGATTTCAGGATGGGCTGGGTCTGCACCAATTTCATACATCTGGAAGAAAAGAAAAGCTTCAATACCTATCTGCTTTGTACTTCATAATTGCTTAAAAAATGTGAGTACCTACTGATACCTGCTGGCATGGATGAACTTGAAAACATTATGCCAAGTGAAAGGAGCCAGAGGCAAAAGACCATATCGTGAATGAATCCATTTATATGAAATTTTCAGAATGAGCAATCCATATAGACAAAAAGTAGGTTAGTGATTGCCAGAGGCTGAGAGGAAGGGGAAATAGGAGTGGCTGGTAATGGGTACAGGGATTCTTTTAGGGTGATTGAAATGTTCTGAAATTAGAGAGTGGTGATGATTGCACAATCTTGTGAAAAACATTAAATGACTGAATTATCCACTTCAATAGGTGCTTTTATCCTATTTAAATTATCTCTTAACAACAAAAAAAATTTGTTAATTAAGTAAAATATTCAGGTATAATGATTTATTTACACAATGTAGTCTGCTTAGATATTTGGAAACATTTGAGAAACAAATTTTAGGGAGATAGTTGGGATTGTGGAGGTACAGAGAAAAAAAACGTGCCTTTAGGCCTTTCAAGCCTAAAGTGCTTCTTCCCTAGGGAGGAAGTTCTCTTGATGACTGTAGAGAGAGCAGTAGCAGATACCTGCACACATATTCCTATGTTGAAAATGTATCTCCTGTCATGAACCTTTGAAATGCCTCTTCACTGCATAGGTAAATATAGAAGAAGCAAGGTTTGGCCTGAAGCACTGTTATCTTGGTCTCTGTCCCCTCAAAAGCTAAATTCAGTAAAAGTAATGAAATGTCAAAAATAACAAAAACAAGTTGGATTTCCCTAACAGAGGCCATTTTTCTGCAACATAACTGTTTCAACTGGATATTTCACCATGTCTAGGAATTGTAGGTGGGATAAACATAATTTCAACATCTTTAGTGAGCTATGGAGCTCAACTGTACACAGGACCCTGTGCCCTAATTACTTTGGAAAGCCATCTTTCCTATTCACTCTTCTCAGGAAAGTTAATAATTCTGTCTTCTCCAACTGCTGAGAACATGCCCTATTTTAAAAGGTCTCCAGAGGAAATGCTTCTTCAAAGAGATAGGACGACAAAGATTTGCCCTATGCAGCATTCCCAGTGGAGCTAATCAGCCAGGTGTCTGATCTCCATGGCGTCTACCTGACTCTCTTCTTCCCCCGCAGGACTCAACCACTCTCGGAAATAATTGTGAGCACAGTACACCTTTAGGGGTTTGTTTTTATTTTGTTTTGATGTATATTTTTTTCCAACAGACAAATTCCTTCCGCTTACTTAGTGAAGTATTGCACTAGGATACTGGTGATTCTCAGAGGTCCTGGTGGCTCAGAGGCTTAGAGCATCACTTGAGAGTAACCTCGTAAGCTTCTTCTTGACATTTCCTGCCTGGAAGAAATGGCCCCACTTCACTCAAACTAAAGATGGTTACTTTCTATCATTGCATTGATATATCCTGGGGCTCTTGCAATCCATCTCTTATGATGTCAAGTTCAGTCTTATCTCTTTGCAGAAAAAGAAAAAAACAAACAAACTCCGATGAAGTACAGACTTGCCCAGGATGACCAAATAAAATAAAGATTGAGAATCTAGGCCTAGGGATCTATCGGGGTATTTCCCCAGAGCTCACCATGCTACCCCACTGAAAGATTCATACCATTCCATTTAGATTCATGCTTCTTTCCCAATAGGAAGAATTATTATGATAATGTCACTACATCAACCATGAAGTACATGTTCCCCAGAAACCAGCAAAAACAGATGCTACATTTGAAAGGCAATTTAGTGCTGTTGTAGAGAACAGAAATTCTCTGGCAGTTCTGTATATTGGGCCAACATGAGGTTGCTGAGGCTCGAAGAACAAGACTCTCTTGAATAGTGTTTGCTTTAATTGATAACATTTTATCCATGTATTTTTCTGAATCTCCTGGCAGTGTTTTCCTGCTTTTAAGGATGTCATACTGGCAACTATTTTTGGAGGTGGCTGTTCAGGATGTTTCGTTATCATAAACCAGTTCTGCCAACAGCAACTAATGCAGACTTCAGTACCAACTATCCATTTTCCCCTCTAGATGGTTCCGTCTCTTGGCTGTTATCCCATTGGACTTCCCAGACCAAACTAGATAGAACATGGGACAGTAGTCCTCAGTTGACATTTGTAAATTAGCTTCCTCTCTGTGAACAAAGTGTATTACTGATCAGACACCTTAGGTAACCAGGAGCCTGGGTTAATGGTACAAAGAAATATAACAAGAGACTGTACCCCCTGGCCAATTTCTAAGCCCAAAGTGAGTGTTAGTCAAGGGTTTTTGTCTTCTTGGTTTAATTCTTTAAGTCTTTTAAAAAACTTTTTTCATTATAATAAAAAAATACATGACATAAAAATTACCATTTTAACCAGTAGTGTTCAGTATATTCACATTATTGTGAAACAAGTCTCCAGAACATTTTCGTTTTGCCAAACTCAGACTCTGTACCAATTAAATGATCCTCCTTTGTTCCCTTCCTCTCAGTCCTTTTGGTCCTTGATAACTATCATTCTACTGTTTCTATCAATTTGACTGCTTTCAATACCTCCTATAATCAATGGCATCATATTTATCTTTTTATGACTATTTTATTTCATTTATCACAATGTCCTCAAGGTTCATCCATGTTGTAACATGTACCAAGATTTCATTCTTTTTAAGGCTAAATAATAATCATATTGTTGTATGTATTTACCATATTTGGTGTATCCTTTCATCTGTGGATAGACACGTCTTTGCTTTAGCCTCTTGGTTAGTGTGAAGAGTGCTGCTGTGGAACTTGGATGTACAGATATCTCTTTAGACCTTGCCTTTGATTCTCGTTGAATGTGTGAATTCTTTACATATTGATTATTTTTAATGTATGGACTAAAACACAACAGGGCTTTATGATCATAAATTTAATAATAGTCTTCATTAAACAAACAAAAACTCAGGAATATATCCTCTGACTCACCACAGTATTCCTTCAGCCTAGATTGGTGGAAAGTTTTAGCTTCCCCATTCTCTGGATAGGAAAATTGGAGCAATAATGTTCCTTCACATAGCCAACTAGCCGTGGAACTTGGCCTTGACTTCAGATCTGCTGATTTCCACCTAGGTACAGGAATCGACATTGGGGCTTAATTAAGAAAACGTATTCAGAAAGGAAAGGTTTGCCATTATTTGGGCAAAGGCTTACTGACTTTGGCAACAGGACCAAGTGTCACACTTTCCTTTGGCAACTGTGGTTATTTCTATCCAATTGCTATATATTTCCAAGAATGTTCCCTGTGGGACAATTTTGGCTTCCATTTATAAAATGTTAAGGGATAATAATACTTACCAAATACATGTCTAAAAGTTTGCACTGAAATGTTCCATGCTCTGCACCCCCTTTGCCATTTCCTTCTTTTCATTTGTCCTCAAATGCCCTTACACCCTCTATATTCCCCAGCCCTTTTGTTCCGCCTCAACATCAGACACTTCTCTATTCCTGCTTCCATGTTAAGATAAGTAACCAAAAGATTTTCAGCTTGCCATCCCATTATGTAACTCCAAATGCCAACATCATTTCTTATCTTTGTCCTGCCATCTGACATTAAGGCTACAAGCTGCACACTGCTCCTCGTTGCCTTCAGTTCATAAATGCACACACTGCCAGGTTTTCCTCTTACTCAAGTCCTCCAAGCTTATCTGCTTGCTAGCTCGCCATCCTATTTATGCATGGTCAGATGTCAGATGCATCCATAAGGAGCAGGAGCATCCCAGAATAGACAGTGTCTTGGAAAATGCATTCATCCTCACAAACCCTGTAGGGGGAAAGACACAGCTGCTTAGGAGTGTGCATTTAAGATGCACCAAGCAACAAAATGAGCCATTCCAATTCAGTTCATCTGCAGTGTTCTGTGTACACGTTCTTTGTCATACACACACACACACACACACACACACACACACTCATGCACACACATGCATAAATGTCCAAAAAACATTACAAACTGCCTTTAAAAAACAAAGGCAACTATTACTTAAGAGCCTGGCTTTCTTATAAATATCCATACTGCATCTGGGTTATCCTGGAAAACAAGCCTTCTTCCTTCTCTTGTAATATTTTTGGTAAATATGTCCATGATGATACACCTATGTTAGTGAAGTAGGTAGATGTTGATCTGTGGTATGCACAAATATCATTTCTCTTACATGTGGCCAGAAAAATCAATCATTATAGGTACCAGGGAGTATGAGGGTATATTAGAAGTTTGTTCATTTATCTAATGAACTTTTCTTGAGCATTTTCTATGGGTCAGATGCACATTAGATATTGAAATAATAATCCCTTTTCCTGACCCTGTACAAAGCTTCTGTAGCTTGATGTTTCATTTATGCTATTAATTTACATGACTGTCTTTCCCCCCCAGCTCAGTGGAGGGGGGTACTAACTAGGGGTAATTTTATCCTTCAGAGGATATTTGACAATTTATGGAGACAGTTTTGAAAGTTGCAACTGAGGAGATACTACTGATATCTAATGGGTAAAGGCCAGAGGTGCTGGTAAATGTCCTACAATTCATAAGACAGCCCTCCTCCACAAAGAATCGTCAGCCCAAAACATCAATAATGCTTAGATTGAAAATTACTGCCCCAGACTATGGGCCCTTGGGAACAGGAGCTGGGTCACCGTCATCTTTCCACCTCCACTGCTTCATGTGTAGAAGGGCCTCCCAAGTGGAAATAGTCATATTTGGTGTGGCATTCCAGGACTTTTACGGTGAATAGGCTACACACCCCTTTCCTAGAGACTTGCTGCTCAAATGTGATCTGTAGACCAGCAGAATTGCTATCACCTAGAGATTCATTAGAAATACCATAGCAAATCTCAAGCTGCACCCCAGACCTACTGAATCAGAACTTTATTTGAACAAGCCCTTTAGGGGAATCAACTGTACAGTAAAGTTGGAAAACAGTGACCAACAACAGGTTTTAGAGTCCAATCAATGGGGTGAGTAGGCTGTAGATGCAAGAAAGCAGAGGTCCAGGTTCCTATGGCCAGGATGAGCAAAGGGGGTCTACCTGGGTTCTCTGCTGGAGCACAGGGTCTAGGTGAACATAAATGAGGCCCAGAGAACAGCTGGGTTGAGGACCTTGGAGACCTCATTGGTAGTCCAGGTGAAACAAGGCAATCCCAATGGATTAGAAGGCAGTGCAGGGAGACCTCAGCCAAAATGGCAGCAGCTGGGTCACGGAAAGGGGTTGGGATGAGACTCTAGGCAGTCCATGTTGAAGAGGAAGACTGCCAAGCAGCATTAATAAGGAGGCTGACAGTGGGAAAGGACAGGCCATTTGCCAGACCCAGGAGAGGCCGAGGCTCTGAGACTGCGGGGGTGAGAGGCAGCAGCCCAGACTGGCTACAGGCTGTTCATTCCATCGTCTGGGTGGCTCGGGTTCATTAGGGGAATCAAGTTACTCAGAGTCATTATACAATAGCTCATAGTCCTTCCAGGATTTGATAATGTGGTAATTAACATGGGGATTCCAGGAATGCTTTGGATTGGAGTTCTGTCTGTAGAGGGCTGATGTGTCTGGAATCTGGATATTGAAAATTTTTATTTCAACATTCCCCATATTTCCTTCATGAAGGATCAGGGGACAAAAAAAAAGAGCAAAAGGGAAAATAAAATCTAAATGGAAGGAAATCTCTCAGGGGTCAATCTGATAGCATTTGTCACTTTTTGCAGCAGCCCTTCTCAATCTGCTTGTGATCAAAATACTACCAATGTGTTTCAATATTGTGGCACTTTACGTTTCATGAGAGATATTCAAGGACTTGAATATTGTGCCTTTGTTAATTTGCATTCATTTCAAAAGTGACTGGAGTCCTTTCTTAGGGAGACCGTGACTTAACCCAGTTATCTTAGCAAATGACATCTTGTTGATCAGGGTCCCTCACAACCTCACCATGATTAGGAATATTTTCTTGTTCAGGAAGATGAGGAAGAATTGTTAACTGCTCTTAATGGAGCCAAGGGCCTTTCTTTCTCTGACCTAGGTTAGCTTCAGCAATTACATGTGTCTGACTTCAGACTGGAATCAAGTGAGGTCCTGGAAAACCCACAGTCCCCCTCATATTGCCAAGCGGACAAGTTTCCTAATCCTCTGGGGAATCACCAATGATTCCTCTGAGTATTTCTTATGGCCAATTATATTTCTGAGTTTTGTTTGCCCTTTTCTTTCCGATTGTGACCAGGTCTTGCAAGTCAATGTGTCACCATGTCTACTTTGCTTCTTTTCTCTTCCTCCAGTATCTCCAGGAGCCCACAGGAACTTATGAAACCAGAGGCCTCAGGTTTCCCCAATTTAAGATGGTCCAGGAGGGCAAAGTCTAGTTAATGGAACATTTTGTCCTTGAAACCTGGGCCACACTTGCCAGAATTTGGCGTACCTTGCCCACACAGCCCATTATATAGCAACAGTATCAACGTGTGCTATGTAATTGTATCTTCTTCTACTTCCTCCCCCACTGTTGGCCCTGTGAGAACCCTGGTTACTGCTATGACTCTGAAGGTGACCAGTATGTTTGCAGCTAGGCAGATAATAAGCCTTAAAGTAAAATTTCCTCCTCTTTGGGAAATACTCTTTCCTACTTAGGGGAGCAGGAACAATCTAGATTTCAAGCACCCAAATTTCTAAAGCAGTGAAGAATGATGTCTTGGGAATCATCCAGAGCTGACTGCAAATCCTGGCTTCACAATTTACTAGTTGCATGGCCTTGTGTTGGTATATGACTTCTCTAAGCCTTTTTTATCATCTGTAAAATGTGTGTCAAATCAATAAGAACTTGAGAGGATTTCTCTGAGGACAACATGAGGTAGTGCTTAGCACAGTGCTTGGCATAGACTAGAGGAACCGTCCTAATGCTTACCAATTGCACTTGGCTCACGGGGAATATAAAAGCAAGCTCCTCTT
Source organism: Marmota flaviventris (assembly GCF_047511675.1). Taxonomy (NCBI): domain Eukaryota; kingdom Metazoa; phylum Chordata; class Mammalia; order Rodentia; family Sciuridae; genus Marmota; species Marmota flaviventris. The sequence continues at coordinate 31,821,128 of NC_092511.1, read as the reverse complement.
GTTTTCTGTTTGTCACCAAAGCAAGAAGTAGGTGTTTTGCCTGTCATTCCTTTCCCCTTTGGAAGCCTTTGTATTGTGTATTGACTTCCTGTCTCTTAGCCAGGGATTACCATGGAGGTTCTAGGTGTGAGGAGATATGGAAGTTTAGGAATCTCAGGTGTACTCACAGGAGATTCTTTTGAAGATCTAGCCACTTTTGTCTTTTGAAGATCTAGCCACTATTTTGTCCACACTACCCTAAGCTCATTTCCAAGGGGTCACTCATTTTTCCTAAGAGCATAGAATACAGTCCAGGGCTAATTGTATCCTCTTCGAGCCAACTGCATTTCCACTCTGAAGGATGTTGGGCAAAGGCAGATGGGAAACTGTTGCGGTTACAATACAGAACAATAGAATTAAGGGCAAGAAAGAATGTAGGCAAGAAACCAAGACTCCAAATTCTCTAGATGGCCACTCTCACAAATCTAAGTGTTTCCAAGTCACCGCTCGAGCACCCCTTCCTGAGAAGCAGGCTAGTCATTTCCAACTTTCTTTGATCTCCCTTTTTCTTCTGGGTGTCACATCCAGTTTGGGAATAGGACCCAGGGTTCTCTGAATTCAAGGTGAACAATCCAAGTGGAGGATGCATTTGTCCATTTGTCCACTGTTTGTTAGAGAACAAAGGGAAATAAAGAGAAAGAAAAGAGGACAGTCTAACTGGCGACAGTGCAATCTTATTATTAAAGTGTCTCTACTAAGTTTTTCTCCACCTCATGGAAAGCAGGACATCACTTAGGCAATCAATTCCTTTCATGGATAATGAATGTGGACATCTTCCCTGGCATTCTGGTGGCAGAAGATGTGGAAACAAATTGTTTGTGACACAGGGCCACAGAGACATTAGCTGGTAGGTGCAGCACACAAACTCTCTGCTACTCAAGAGAGGTGGGTTGTACAGTGCCTGCCAGCCTCCTGTCCCAGTCACTTGATGAGACATGCTCTGGGTAACTGCCTTGTTTGAGAACCAGATGCCTGGAACTCCAAGTTTTTCATACTCTAGGTAGCCTGTACCTTTTGGCCAAATGGATCCAGGTTCATTGTCACTCTTTACTCCCTGTATGTGGCCAGTGGGGTGGAAGGGCTGGGGTTGGCAGAAGGCAAGATAAGGCCAAGGGCAGAGTATGGACTCACTGTGAAACCCTTTACTCTGAGTGTCCCAGAGAAATATTTCTAGATTCTAAATCAAGAACCATCATCATCAATAATAATACCACACAATTATATTTATATAAACTTTTGATTTTCAGCATGCTTCAGTGATCCATCTTTTACATCATCTTTAAAACATGACCCCAGAGTGTGCAAGTTATTACTATTTCACAAGTTAGCGAGTGTTGCACACAATGCTGGAACCACAGTTTTCTAATTCCCTTCAAAATGGAGTGAGTTGTAGGACCTATCTAGAAGTGATCCAAAAGATTAAACTAACTCATAATCTACAAGGACTGCAGAATGTTGGTGAATATTGTTGTGTATTTTCTTTTTCCTGGAACTAATGCCTCTATCTATCCCCTATATACCTTATCCCTTATAAAATTATTCTTTTTATATGAGGACAGAAAATTTTCTTCATAAACCCCATGAAATTAAAGCCATTAAAAGCACAGTTTCCCCAGTTTTCCAATCCTATGACCAATTCCATTTATGGGAAGAAAATAGCGTGATTCCCAGTTGGCATGTGGGTGGAAGCAATGTGTCGGACAAAGTGGCTGATTTGTGTCTCTTGTGTGTACCCCATTTCCATTACCCACATACTAATCAGCCTCAGTAAACAGGGTGACACTGCATTTTAGAATATGCATTTCATAATTTTCTCAGTCTGTATGAAGCTCACAATTTAAAGATCTTTCTCTTAGTTGTGTACAGAATTGTTCGTTTGAACATTTTAAAGCAGTAGCCCCTCCTCTTGGATTGAGGATACGTCATTAAAGATTTATCCATTCCCTGGAATGGTTAATCTCCCAATACTAAGATCACTACACTTCCAGGTAGTGAAGTGTTTTAAGATTACTGAGTATGTTTATATATGTTAAAAAGCTGTATAAAATATCCCATTTGCTTAATTTTTCTAAATATACAGATGACTCGTATTCAGAAGGTTAAGGCTTTAGATCTGTGATTACATATTTGCTTTATACAAACTGGAGACAAAACATTGTTTTTATCTCAGGATATAGGTGTTACAGGGCTGGGGACTTCCAGGAAAGTGAGGCAGTATAAAGACTCCCCTCCTTTAAACCCGCATTCTTGCAGTCAAGTCAGAAAGATTTCAGACATGTCACTCAAAGTAACAGGCATGATTTTATTGAAAGGATAGGAAAAGGGAAAGGGGAGACTCTCAAGGGAGAGAATGAGTCCTTCAGAGAGGAGAGGGACAGCGTGACTTTCCTACACTCCAGTTTTATTGGGGATTCCAGAGAAGTTTCCAGAGAGTTAACCCAGGTCTACCTCTTGAATTTTGATAGCAGGATGACATTAGACTTTCACTTCCCCTCTGCCATGACAACTTTAGGTCACTTTTGCCCATGCTAACAAATCCTGTTTTCTTACAGATTTTTTGGTTATGAGCAATTATCATTATCTCCCCGAGTTTCAGGATCTGATCTGTGAAGAGGGTCACAAAAGAGTCCCCCTTCAGGGTAATTGGGATTCCTCTTATCAACATTGATTTGGGGCTGTATTTCTCCTATAGATAACAGACAGTTTGCTGAGAAATATGACATAGCCTGCCCACTTAAGCCAGGCAGGGCTGCAGGTAAATTATTTCTTGGAAAATAAAGTATGTGGGAGTTAACACAATGGGCCCATTTTATGGAATTATTCCCTTAACCTCATATTCCCACCACTCGCATCTGTCTGTCCCCTATCATAGGGACATATTGAAATTAGGTATTTTAAACTTCTTTCCAAAAACTAGATAAAGTCAGGCAGGTCAGTTATCATTCCATTACAAAGTAGAGAATGATAGGTCTAGGTATAATTTTAGACCTGAGGAGATCATGAAACTTTCCAATACTTTTTTGTTTTAGATTTAGAACTCAGTTTCTTAGGGATTAAGAGGTGTATCTAGAATCACACAGCAAGAAAGTAGCACATGGCATGACTATAAATCATCTTTTTAAAAACCCTGTGAATCTCCTAATAAACAATTATGGAACATGTATTTATATATCATGGAGTCACTGGTTCTGAAACAGGAATTCAAAAATCAATAAGATATAATGTCTGTCCTCAAGGAATCCACTTTCTCTTTCTGTGACTGTTGACACAGTTCTTTGTGGTAAAACCAGGAGAACCCACAGATATTGTCTACCTTCTGTCTAGCGAGACAATTAAGAAAAATTTTTAAGGTAGTCAAATGACCAAGACAGAGCTCTATGAGGTCAAGGAGGACTGCAATTGTCAAGTAACAACCATACAAGAGTGTTTTACTTAATGTCAACCTAGCCTAGAGGGAGTTTCTAATAGAGAGGCACAGAATAGATCTGTCCAATGCTTTGTCAACTATCTGGGTGAAAATACAATGTGATTAGTGAACTCGATGATGTTGTAAAGGAAAGAGAGTCCATACTAGTTTCAGCATTACCAAACATTTCTCACAAGATGTAAAATAAATCATAAATAAAATGATGAAATAAATATAAAATACTGCCGGAAACTATCTAGCATGATAACAGCATAATTAACTAAACAATTTAGTTCTTTATTTCATTAAAATTTTTAGCAGAGTTCTGTCTTTAATTTTGTTTTATTTAGTAAAAAGAGAAATAAAAAAAAAACAGTCACAGGTAAGATTTGGGAAAATTGTATTACAAATGACAAAGTGAAAATTTTGACTTCAGCAGTTAAAATTTTACCCACGAGTACCTGATTTCTTAAAGGTCTTTTAGCATTCTATATAGAAGCAAATTTTGACCTTCTCTACTTTCCTTAAAGCACTATTTTGACTTTTATCCATTACATCATGAATCTTTTTATATTGCATATTTTGTTTCAACACACTGGCAGGAGGAATGATGGATGTCTTTTTAAGTCCATAATAACTATTCCTACTGTTTCCACACATTAGCATACATTTGTGTAAAGAAAACATTCAATTTAGCATTTACTTGCAATTTCAAATGTCCACTCATTGAAAATCATAGAGTAGTAATTAGAGAGTTTGAAGAATTCACCAACTGATTTTTTCACCTAAATAGTCAATAGGAAAAAAGTCAGAAAATGTTTTATAAAGTCAGAAAAGTTAATAAAATGTCATTTTAACTAAAAGTTTAATAGATCTCCTAAATGAGGCATAATACCCTCATGAAAAAGATATCAATTTGTTGGTATCATCCTGTCTCTCTCCCTTTAATAACTAGAAATTCTTCCCAGAAGGTAGTCAATAGCCTCTGCATATTTCAAGCAACTCTGAACAAAGTGATGTTCCAGGAAATTTTGAGATCTAGTCATTTTGCCCTTGGGATCTCCTACTTAAAGAAAAAATACCTGATGCACTTTTTAGCATTTTTTTTCTAGAATCACTTTTAATATTTTTCAGTTGCCACAGAGGGAATACTGATGTACATTGCATATCCAATCTGTCTAAATGGATTAAGATGAGTAGATTAAAACCTGTTCCTTATTTCTATGCTGACTCAATTATTATGTTATTTGTCCAAGAGTTAACAAGCTCTAGGCAGTTCTCAAATTCTCAGAACAGCACCAGGCCACCAAAAATGCCTTTCTCCTTTCCTCACCAGCACCCTTTCTCCGGTTCACATACAATACTAATTATGTTATATTTTCACCCAGATAATTGACCTCCACCTTCTGCTCACAACAGTAAGCTGTTGAAGAAGTAGCAAGAGAGAGGAATTTTCCCCTAAGCCTTAATGATTGCTGTCTCTAGACATAATGAATCCTAAATGTAAATTGTTTGTGAATGGGCTGAGAGTAAAGTGCCTGTGTTATTAATGACTTATTAAATTTACTTTAATTGATAGGATTAATAAATCTTATAACATTATCAGCACATAGGACTTAATAAAATCCAGTGTCAGTATCTCATGATTCACAGGTATCTCTGTACCTCATTTACTTCTTAATATCAAAATCTTCCAGTGGGATCTAATTGTGCCCTTTGTCATTCACCACATGATAGCTTTCATAGCATATCACTAAATAAATAAAACAAATATTAGCACACAAAGACAGAATTTCTTGTTTCAATAATGTTTATACATATTTTTAAAAATACACACTTTTAGAATTATAGTAGACACCAAATCATTGCAACTTCCATAATGATTTTTATATTCAATATGACATTAAATCCATTTTTGTTAAATAATTTATGTGTATCGATTCTTTGTAGTCATCATTTTTCTCCTCTTTATGCTACATATCTAAAGATATTTGGGAACAGTTTTAAACCTAAAGCTCTTTACTGTCCTCCCTCCACAATATAAATCATTCATACAGATTGTAAGTACATATGAATATAGACCATATTTTTAAATGGATTATTTAATAACACCTTTTAATTATTAGGGGAAAAAAGCTATGACCAGTAAGTAAAACACATTTTTAGTTGTTGCTTCTAGAGTGATGGTGGGAATGCATTTAATTTTATTTTAATAACACAAGAATTTACAATATTTTGTCATATAGAAATACAAAATTATAAAAGTTGGGAAGTTTTAAAAAGTAAAAACTAAAAGTCCACCTCAAGGTTTTGTTTGCAAATAAAAGGTGGCTGCTAGTTGGTTTTGGACAGACTGTTCAAGGCCTTCTTAGGCACTTATTTGTACATGTGTAGATATACAAACAGTGCTATTTTATTAGCACTGTATGTAGTTAGTTATTATACTACCTGCCTTTTTTCAATTTAAAACTATGTTCTAAATAGTTTGTCAATAAATATATAATAAAAATATAAGTCTACCACATTTTCAAACTGCCTACATGTATTCAAACCTTACCTTAGCCACTCTGCTCACCCACAAGTTACTTCATCTTCAACAAAAACTGAAGATCGCCATTATGAAGACTGAGTTATTCTGTGAAAAGTGCCTAGAACAATTTCCAACAGATAGCAATCAATATATACATATGAGGAAAATCCCATTTGGGGGGGGCATTTATTTCCAAATATTTTTTAATGAACAATGCTGCATTAGAAATCTTTATGCTTAGGAAACTTTGACCTTAGAAACTTGACCTTAGAAAACTTTGCTTATGAAACTTGACCAGTGAGATAAACTCTTGGAAATAGAATTGCCTGATCACAGGGCTTGTATAAATAATCTCCTCCCAATTTTGACGATAAAGATGTCTTATTGCAGTTTGAAGTGAATAAGTTTGGTTTCTCTCTTACTATTCAGTGCCTCATTTGAAAACTTAAATAGATTGCTATGGATTCTGTTGATTCCAACACCTTTTATATTCAAAACTCACTAAACCTACTACATAAACCTTCATGTAACTATCAAAAATGCCTTGACCACTATGCCAATCAATATAATATCTGTATTCTGACTCAATAATTTTAAGAGTTTGACCTTTTCTCCTTTTTGATGACAGATACTATATAAATGGATATTCCTTAAAGAAGACTGTAAAGCCCCCTTCATCCATATGTCTCCGTATGTTAATAGCAGAAAATAAATCACTCACAAATAGTATTCAATTGAGAACTTCTTAGTTTCTTTGAAGAAAACATCAAGAACCTAGGTCACAAGCTTAATTGCTTTCTCTGCCCTTTGCTTAGCATCAATACAGGGATTTTTCTTGCACCTCCAAAGCCTTAATAAAGCTAGTTATTAAAAAGTCCCTGGTATTAAGGGGAGATGGCAATGTTAAATTTCCACCTGGACTAGGCTTCCATGGAGAAAATGTGACTTAAAATATGAATAATTGAAAATTTCCATGACTTGCACACAAACTCTAAAACTCCATGTTCAGATGAAGGTCTATTTAATTGAACACAGCAATATCAGTACAACTTTATTTAAAATCCAGAGCTATCATGGTCAGTTTTATTGCAGATCCTCCATTCACTCATTTGCTACTTACTTATTTCTAAACTTTTTTGATGTGACAAATTTTTGTTTTGCTCCTACCACATTAGCATACATGTTCCCCACCTTTGTGAGGATTTCATGCCAGTAGGCGGCGACACAAATAAGAAAAGAAACAAACCAAAACTGCAAATGCAGATTATGAAATGATGCTATAGAAAGTTCAAAGAGTTCAGTAGAAGACTGAATAAGGAAAAGGGCCTGATTTAGTTTACATGGTCAGGCAAATAAATAGCGGGGGACAAGCATTCCAGGCAGAAGAACAGTGTGCACAAGGATTTTATTGCAGTTTTTTTAAAAAAATATAATGTACTCAAAGAAGGGATAGAAGGCCACTGGAACAAAATAAGGCAGAAGGTAAACCTGAATCAAGATGGAAAGACTCACAGGCCCTTCTCTAAAATTATTTATGCACTCTCAAAGTCAGTTGATACTAATTTTCACATGCTTATTCTCTCTGCCCCACCTGAGAAAATAGATGGTTTTATTAGAGAGGTAGGTAAGATAACAGGTAAAATAATAGAACATTCATTTTTATCTCCTGTTGGCACCATTCAGGGGCATAAATCCACTGGTCCAGCAGCCCTTGGCTCAGGATGATTTAACAAAAACAAATCTAAAAATACAGTGGTACAAGGGCCAGAGGTGTGACTTGTGGTAGAGGGCTTGCCTAGAAGGCTTGAGACACTGCGTTCCAATCATAGCAACACACACACACACACACACACACACACACACACACACTGGTGTGTTGAGAAAAGAACCATTATTTTCTGGAGTCAATTTACAGAAGGCTTCCAAGGTTTTATTGATTTAAAAGATCACAATCACTCCTCCGGGTACACTTCCCTCTATTAGGTCTTCTATCCACACCATATTGTAATTTGAAATGAGCCTTCCTGAGACAGATCTGTCCCCATGATGGATAATCATGTCAATTGTGGCAGGTGGCCAAGTGGGTCTCCAGAGAAGTGCCTCTGGAAGCAGCTTTCCACAACAGCATCCCCTAAATGGAGACAAAGCCCGAAGTTCCATGGGAGGCTCCCTGCTTGTTTGGCAGTTTAATTGCCTAACCCTCCAAATTGCCATCAAATGATGATGCAGGGGAAATGAGGATGAGAAAAATAATGGATCAATGACTTGTTGGCAGTCGGCGTTTGAAAGCTCCTCTCGTGCACATCGCATCCCATGTAGAGAAGTTCTGAAGACATCTTTTGTCAATGCCCACATGCAAGCACATGCATCACAGAAAGAGCAAACCCTGTACATTGATCTCATTGGCTTCATTTGTCCTCTCTCTCTTCTTAATTCCTTTCCACTCTAGCACCTGTGAAACTCGACCTTTTACATGTGGCAGTATTAGAATAGACAACTAACCGTGTGGGGCTAGAAGTTAATGTGATATTAGATCTCTGGCAAATGTTGATCAGAGAGGTGTTTTAACCTCTTTGCATCTTGTAAGATTTTTTAAATGAGCTGGTAGGTGCTGAAAAAGGTAAAGGTGACTTTTCCAATAATTAGGATATTGTGACTGAGTATGACTTGCACTTCTCAGTAAAAATTAAGAGTGAATCTATTTTAACTCATTTTATGGAGATAGGATTTTCAAAAGTTTGTATTAACTGAAATATCCAGTGAACAAAATACATTAACATAAAATAATTAAGAGATTGTCGAAGAACATGGGAGTTATTTAAGTATTTGAGGATATGGTGCTTTCAGAGCCAATTCAAGTAGCACTTCTCTTGAGTGACAGGTGGGCAGACTCAGGCATGAAGCATTTTCAAAATGTGAATTCCCATTATGCCATTTATAGAAGTGTACTCCTATGTCCACAAACCCTGGAGGCAGCTCCTTCTTATTCTCCTCTTTCTCCTCTTCCAACTTCTCCTTCCCCTCCTCCTCCTCCTTCTCCTTCTTCATTGAATTGAACCCAGGTGTTCTCTACCACTGAGCTACATCCAGCCCTTTCCCTTTTATTCTGAGACAAGGCCTTACTAAGTTGCCCAGGCTAGCTTCGAACTTTCAATCCTCCTGCCTCAGCATCCTGGATAGCTGGGATTATATGTGTGCACCTTCACCACATCTGGAAAACCCTGGCTTTTGTAAGAAAAGCTTATCATAGTGACTTATGTGCACATAGGGGTGAGTCATAGTGTGCAAGTGTTTCATCAAGAAAGGAACCCAAGAGCCCTGGGTGACTTCTAGAATGCAAGCAGAAAGACTTATCTTCCTGTCACTGATGCACCACCTTTGCTTTTCTTTCCTTTAATTTTTATTTATTTATTTTTATTGAACACAGAAAGTAATATATGAAGTCATAGAATTATATGAATGTCTTTAATCAGCTCTTAAAGGCACTGATTTAACAGTTGGACAACTTTTTTGCATTCACCAGTGGCTTTACATTTTAGGTTGGCAAGTTTATTTGAGAAAACATTTCCAAAAAGTAAGAACACAAAATTTCTACTCTTCGTGACTCTTCTTAGAAAACTGGTGAATAAGAAAGACTGAAGTTGCCTTCATCTAGTTCCCTTATAAATAAAACTGTAATGCCCACTTGACACTCACTGTAGGGGCCAATCCTGATATTTAGTGGATATGAACTTTACCTGTTGTAGATAACATTGATTTTTTATGTCTGGAAACTATACCAGCTGCTGCCATGTTTCTGTCACAGACACAAACCATAGAGAAAATTTCTGGTCAGATTTTTTTCATCATAGTTGCCAGAGAAGTCAATTAGCTTAACCAAATTGCTTGGAGCTTTTTGTATTTTTTAACTAGAGTGTATCAAAAGACAGGAAAATACCTATCTATATGGACTTAAAGGTCCATATAGAATATTCATATAGGATTTTGAAAATCTGTGAGGATAAAGTTGTTAAGACACATCATTAGATAATAATGGGATTTCATGAGTCCTTCAAATCCAGCTAACTATGTATAAAATTATGTATGGCAACAAAAATACTTTGTTTTCTTATTTCAAAATAAGGCACTGTTTTTTTTAAGAGAACTTATTTTCTTTTGCTATAATTCATTTATTTTTGAGCACTTAACAAAGACTCTGGTGGACAGTTAAATAGGAAAATGAGAAAGCAGCAAGATCATTCAGGAAATAAGTTATTATATATCCGGCCATGATTTTGCCACAATCTTTTTTTTTTTTTTTTGGATAGTTTATCTGTATCAATAGAAGAAGATAAAGTAATTGTGCAAACTATGCAGGGTACATACACCTTAACATCCAATGTCACTTCCACCTTTTGTGAGAATAAATGCTATAGATAGGTCAAAGAGGAGGAATAGATTTGCCTAAACTAAGGTAAAAGCAGAGAAAACTTTAAAAATATATATAAGCAGCAGAAGCTGGATGCTGTATTGCATGAATGTAGTCAGTCCCAGCTACTTGGGAGGATGAGGCAGAAGGATCTCCTGAGTCCACAAGTTCTGAGACCAGCCTAGGAAACTTAGCAAGACCTCATCTCTAAGTAAATAAATAAATAAACAGAAAACTTTCTGGCTGTAAAAAAAGCAGCAGTCCTTTGCCTTTCACACCACATTCCTTGTTCATTAACTTACAGTGTCCTTGACTTAACAGAGCTAAACCGTCCAGCTAGCAGTCAAACTTGAGACCAGATCATCAGCAAAAACCTCTCCCTCCCTCTCTCCGATTCTCACCAAATGGTTCCATATTATCCCAAATTCACCTTTTATTTCTCCAGCAGAACACTTGCTTCAGAATTCTCCTAGCACCAACTACTTACCTATATACATTTCTCTTCTCTCCTACCTTCTTACTCAAACCCCATCTGTCAGCCAATTGGATCACTTCTTTTTATTTTTAATTTTTACACTATTTTTTTTTTTAAATTTCCATGTTGCCTTTCCAAGGAATAAGTGTATGTGTTATTAGGCTGCAAAATAAGGCATACTGGTGAGAAAGTTTGGGAAGGCACTTTTGGATTCCCTCACAAGGCCCAAATGGGAAATAGTATTTGTGACTTGAAAAGGGAAAATTATGCCCTTTGCATAGTAACATAAGCTATGCTAATGAATTTTCTAAGCAAATCATTCTTGCAGAGTTTAACTGTATTTTCTATGAAAACCAGGATTTGGTTCATTACCTAGTTTTTAAATTCTTTTGTGGTGTATGTCCTTGCACTTTCTTCAAAGGCAAAAAAATGATATTGCTTAAAGATTTTATACTCATTTGCGTGGGGGAAAAAAAGAATCAATCATTGTATTTCAACATTAAATTGAGCCCTGAAAAATGTTTTTACAAAACATTCAGTATTTTCCAGTCAAGAGATAGTCAAGTAATAGAGGCATCTTAGAAGCAAAATATATTTTGAGGTTCCGTGAAGAATTGAAAGAGTGTTGTTCACTTTAGCCTGATGGTGTACTGGTAAAATACTGCCCCCTCCATCCTTTTCCACATCCAAAGTGTAGCATTTGCCAATGTCCATGAAGAAAATACTACATGAACAATTTCAAGTTAACAACATGAGATCACTGAATACAGATCTGGGGAGGTATACGCCCAATTGAGTCTCACACCCTGGCATAAAGCACAGTTATTTACACTGAGAGTTATCCTCAGCTCAGGCATTTCATCTGTGGTGGAAGTGGAGGAGAGGAGGCAGGAACAAAGGGAGATTTTGCCATGTCTCAGCCAACAAGAAAATCCCACACCACAGGGGCTGTGCTAAAGCCAGGTCTCCCCACCGTGGAACTCCTGTCATTTCTTTTCTCCTTTAGCTGTGCACACATTTCTTTTGAAGGCTATTGTAAAATCCTAATCTTTGTTTGTTTTTGTTTTTGTTTTTTATTGATCAGTGATTAGCTTTCCTAAAATGTAGTTCTGTTCTATAAAAACAAAGCAGATGAGAAGTTCACTTTAAAATTTCATATCATGTGTAGGAAGTCTTAGGAACAATTTTTTCTGGGGTTTTGGTTTGTTTATTTTCTGGATGAAAATGTATGAAAACACTATCAGGAATCCAAACCTCATGCAGGTTGATGAGCAGGACACTACGGGTCGCCTGAAGCACTGCATAGGGTCTGGCAGTCTGCAGGAGGGTGGTGCAGGTGCAGAGGAGGGCAGCAGAAGGGGAAGAAGAGGTGGTTTCTAAGCCAAAGGACAGGAACTGCTTCCACATTAAAATTCACTTTTCTTTTTCTTTTTGCTTTAGGCCACCTTATATTCATTAGTTTCATGGCCTGTGTGTGCCCCTCCCCTTTCCAGAATCCCCGCAGGAGCCCCATCAGCTCTATAGCTTGGCAGGGCAGAGTGGTGTCAGTGATGAGCAGTGGAGCCAGCGGGAAATTACCTTCTGTTTCCATTCTTCTTCTCTGCCCTGTAGAACTAGCCAGGAGTTAAAGAAGCACAGGGAAGTCAGAGCTGAAAAGTAAATGAATTTGCCTAGAGACACCATAGCTAGTAAATGACAGCGTTCCTTTTTGAATCCATGGTTTAGCTACCTCCTGATAACTGGATCTTTACCACTGCACTGTTCTTCTCCATGTAGAATAAGAAAGTGCCTGGCTTAGAGTCTCATTGAGAGTTCATGCAGAACAGCTGGGAGGAGAGAAGATAAAATTATATTTTCCCACTGACCAGGATGAGTCTTGATTATCAGTGCCTGCAGAGCCCCATGACAGTTTCCCATCCTCAAGTCCCCATCTCTCCTCCTCCCCTGTTCCTCACTCCAACCTTCACAACTCTGTCTTGCTGTTATAGTAATTAGGAGCTAAGACTCACCCTTGTGACTAGAACTCTCTCTCTCTCTCTCTCTCTTCTCTCTCACACACACACACACACACGCACACACACACACACACACCCCTCACTATTTCCCTGCAGGCCTAACAGAGACTCAGTAATAGGATTGCTTTTCTGCAGGAAGCTTTTGGGCAAGTGTATCTCTGGCATCCCAGATATTGTTCTGGTTAGAACAATAAAATACCTTGAATTTGTTTCGTTCAGTCTATGATTCAAAGCCATTATGGGTAATGCAAGTTTTTGTAAGTGTTGAACTCCTATTATATGTCTGCGAACATGTACAGACTGTTATCAACTGATATTTTGGAAACACAACCATTTTGGAAGCTCTTAGCTTTCCGATGTCTTACCCAGCCTCTGAATTTTTCACCTAAGATGTCTTGTACTGCTCTATAATTATTATACTTGTATTTGTCTTTTCTAGTTGGCTAGATACCACAATATCACATATTATACTTTTGTCTCAAATTGGTTTTGCTCAATAAATATTATTTGCTGACCAACTATAAACATGGTAAGACTTATCTATTTTAGTATCTTCTACCGTAAAAACAAGATTTGGAAGCTCAGTAAAACATCATTTATCAAGCTGAAAATTGTTTACGATTCCCTTTAGAAAGTAGGGAGACTTGAAGACCTATTAACTCCTCTAGAAGAGTTCAGAGATCACTTATAAACCCTTCCAGGGACTCCTTGAAGTGTGACTCCTTGGCTCAAATTGCAGTCAAATGGCCTGAAGGCATGACTCCAGTCTGCCTGTGGTTGTATCAGCTTTCTCTTGAAAGTGCAAGAAAAAAACACATGTGCAGAGCTGGCTCAACCATAAGCTTGGTCAGACTAATTAAACACATATGACTTATGAGGCAACCTGATCTGTGGAGCACTGGCATCATCAGTTGCTCCATGGCCACATGGTAGTCCTTGGTTGTTTGATTTCAACTGAAAGTTACTTTCAGAATGGTTCTGATAATATGTGTGCATGTGAATACAGTTGTCCTTCTTGGCTCAGGACTATGCAGAGAATTATCAGTGGCACAGAAACAAAGTTGTCTGGCTCATTAGACTGGCCCTTAGCACAATTGCCTTGGAACTTAATTTTCTCACTTTACAGCTCAGTCATCAAAGATGAAATCAGGTCTTTCCTATTGAACATCAAAGGCTGCTCCCCAAGGAGTTCATTGTCCACAAAAACCTTTAAAACTCAATAATTGATTTTTAAAGAAAGCTCTTGCAGTAGTCTTTACATAAGCATGCATCCAGTATAGTTACATCTAAAAATATATGCACTTGAGACAATGGCAACCTAGCAGAGCTGCCCTTATGTCTGTGATCTGTTCTGAAATTGCTGCTTAGATTATAGTGTGGAAGCTTGGGTCAGAAACAGATCAATAAAAGATTTCCTCCTGTGAGTCTGGGTTTACTCCTCTCTTTGAAGATAAAATTGGGGTGGAAAAAATGGAGTAAAAGTGTCCACTTTCAGAAACTGCAAAAGGCACCACGGTAGGCTATTCATTCACTCCTTGGACAGGTGTCTTTTGCCTCGTATTGCCCATGATGTATCAGACACTGTTCTAGGAGAGCAGGGAACCAGCCCAGAGATCTGACCTCTCGGAAACACTTTTACTGGTTCTAAGATTTTTCTTCAGTGGATTTTCTTAGTATTACTCATGTTTCAAACATTATTTTGGCAGTTGTTCTCCAAACAGAAGACCACATGAAGAACCTCAGGCAAACTAGTCTGTTGTTAAACATCATGAGAGGAAAAAAAAGAAAAAAGAAACAAGCAAAAAGTAAAAAATTCCATCCGTAATATGTTATTTTTTGAGGTACAAGGACCAGTGTGATTGATTTTTCATTTCTATTTCAATTGACTGGATTTACAAGTTATTTTGTTGGAAAAACCTCATTATCAAAGTCCAGTGAAGAGAAATGAACAAAACCAGAACCCCTGCAGGTGTCCTTACCTTGTATGAACAAAATTATTTACTTTGTTTAACCAAGAGAGCAATTATTTAACTTGGCACACAAGGCTCAGAAGAAAAGCCAAATTATCCCTGGTGTAAACACGGCTGTCTTCCCCTGTCGGTGATAGCGGGCCATTCCGTTGGTGTCATTCCCTAGGCTTGGGTGAATTACATCAGCATTAGTAGGATAATGTAAATAAAGCTTAGTTTTTAGGTCAATTGTTATTATATTTTATTTGAGAGAGATAATGTGAAAAAAAAACAGGATGTATTTTAAAAACAAACAACAAATCCAATTAGAAACTGGTTTCCCTAACTCAGCCTTATGGTCTATGATGCCATTCTTTTTACAAAGTATTATTGAGTATTACAGCTTAAGAAAAGTCAGAGAAGATGCATGCTGTATGGTTAAAACATGTTGGCTTTGGAATTGAACCCAAGTTCAAGTTCCATCATATCTCAAGAAGCTATAAACTTCCTGTTTCCATTTCTTCATTTGTAAAATGGAAACAATAATAATCAATCCATGGAGTTGTTGATAGGGCCTTAGTAAGTATCTACTGAAGGAAAAAATGCTATAATCTTTCTGTTCCTGGAATCCGGTTGAGGATTTTTCAAAAATGAGTTTGTGAGAGGTTGTCTTCTATATCTTTTTAAAAATTTTAATTTGTTATACATGGACACAAAATCTTTTGTTTATTTATTTTTATGTGGTGCTGAGGATTGAACCCAGTGCTTCACATATGCAAGGCATGTGCTCTGTCACTGAGCCATAACCCCATCCCTGTCTTCTATATCTTATAAGGTGGCTTATAATTATGTAAGAACTGAGGAAGCCCAGGGCACACCCAGAAAACCATCCAGATGAACAAGAAAGAAGCGCTCTCATTCCTGGGGGTACAGGGATCAGCCCCTTTCACCCCTGAAGAAGTGGAGACAGTATCCTCCACTGCTCAGTTGCATAAACCAGCTATTATCCTGGATGAGCAACTGTTTGCAAGACTGACACTTGCAAACCAAACTTCATGAGACAGGAGACTGAGGGAGAAAACTGCACTATACCATTTTGAATTAGGGCAGAGCAACAAAATATGAGAAAGAATGTGAGAGAAAAAATATATATATACTTTTTCTCCAAAGTTTTCAATGTGCATTATAAATATAATGCACCAATTAAAAATAAATCACCAATAAAATATATGATATTTATATTGCAAATTATATAGGGAAATATATTAGCATATTACATTTTGGAAACATGTGAGCAATAAGATTCATATACAGGAATTAATACTGATGGAAAATTACAAATTATCCTTATATATAACTATTTTCATAATTCCATATATTTATAGAATTATTCTATAATATGTCCAAGACTATTGCTTCTCCTAAGCCATTAGAACTGTATAATAATTACAATTCTGTTTTCTCTGGTCTTTACCAAAGTCCGTGGTGAACAGCCATACAGCTCTACTTTAAAAAAAAAAATGGTGGAGGTTGATTGGTGTGCCAAACCATTGACTATTCCAGTTATTCTGCCTGATCATGTTTTTCAATTCTCAAAACTTTCATCATCAGTGAAAGTCTAATTCTGTTCTATCTTCAGTGTCAAATTACTGGGAAGGTTGTTAAAGGTATAGTAGGCATTTAGATTCTTCTAGAGAATGAAGTTGTTTAGCAAGTGGCCAAAAGGACAGCTGAGGTGAAGCTCAGATTTAGAGCATAGGAGCTCTGTCTTTGACATTGTTACCATCTGGGTACAAGAAAAAAAAAAAATGAAGCGACATTTATTTTCCCTCTTTGGGTTCTGTCTTTATTTTTATTTTCTTTTATGATTTTTGGAAAGGACTAGCACAAAGACAGTATGACAAAAGTGTAAATCTTGCTCTATGCTATTGGCAGCTGATGGCTCTTATATAGGCGTCTTTGAGAGAGAGGCTCAGAACAAATACCTTTAAAGTGGTCCCTCATGAACCATCTTGGTCTTTACACTCTCCAAATAACTGTTTATTATTCTCTAAGTAATTGCTTGTCAAAGATCCATATGTGTTTGCCATGTGCCTAACTTGTTTTTCAGATTTATGGAAAAATCAGATAATAGGTGTCAGGCTTTTAAAATGACATCAGTACGAAGGAATGAGAAGTCATGAAATCTCTGGAGACACTGCCTTTACTTTACTTTCACTTTCCCATCTTCTCTTTCCCTTTAGGATAAAGATAGGAAAAAGTGTAGTTTTGTATTTTGTTTTGTTGAAACATAAGGACCAGTTGGTATACTATCATGTTATAACCTCAATGACTCCTCAATTATTTTGGAATCTAGTATAATAGTTAACTTAATAAAGTAAAATTAGCAATTGATTTTTTTAAAAAAGATATTTTTGAAAAATAAGTGCTGGTGAAAGAAAGAAAACTAATGAAATCAAATCATTTCAGGGAGAATCTCAATGAGATGGTATCATTTAGGCATGCACAGACCATTGCTTACAGATAGAAGAAGACTCCTTGGGAGCTAGGGACATGGGAGGGCCTATGGAAAGGGTATCTGCAATTGTTGGACTCATAATGGATCAAGGTTTAGATACTTTTAATCGCTGTTCTGTGTTACTGGACAGAACTTACACAGAGAAGATGATAATTTTTATGAAAATTTCTACCAATTAATTCCAGCCAGAATGGGATCCCACCTGCCCCCACTCCCCACAAAGCTATAGCATGCTTTTCTTTTGGTGTTACATGGAACTGAGCAAAGACGTCTGTGAAAATGAAACATGTTATCTTACTTAGCATAGCTGTTGATGGAAGGAAGTTCTCTTGAGAGCGAAGTCTTTTTAATTTCTATTTTTATTTTTAATCTTTGGTAATAATAATGTTATCAGTCTGTAAGTGCCTGAGTACATGGGTGAATGTAATTATGCAGACTTCAAAACTGGACATTCTTTGCATCAGTAAGTGTTGTGCATGTTCCCAATGGGATGCTCAATGTCCTGGGTACAGAGATGTAGAAGATGTGATCTTAACCCTCTGCTGAGCATGAAAAGAGACTTTATTTGAAACACTTGTTCTTTTCATTGTGGTTTGAATCTAGGTCTAGAAAGCTGATTACTGGAGCTTATCCCAGATCAGAAATTACTCCCTGCTAGTACTCTAGTCTAAAGGATTTCAAGAGTGCTTTCTCTTCAGGTTTTGTTAAATTTCCCAGCATGCCTCTGAATTAGGTAAGGAATTTAAATGTCCAAGGAGATGAAAAAAATTTTAAAAAATGGGAAAAGTAGCATTTGATATTTTACAACATTCTATTATTTTACTATTAGGAGAGTGGGCTAAAGTTGATGTGTCCACTACAGTCACAAAAGCTGTGATCCTAATTAGAATAAGATATATAACATGCTTGTATAAATGTAAAAAATAGATTCTACTGTCATGTGTAACTAAAAGAACCAATTAAAAAACAAACAAACAAACAACAACAAAAACAACAAAAAACTATGCTCTTCTTTTGGAAAAGCCAGATTGAAAGGACAGAGCCAGGAGTTGATGAATTGTCATCACATGTATTTAGAGAAATAAACAGACACTTATGAGTCACCAATTGTGAGTATCAGATTAGGATAAACCCTGGGGAGGGGGATACTTTCTTCCTCCCAAAATTCAAATGAAGACAAAGCCCCCAAAAGTACCAGGATCACTTATCCTGAGGATCAAGGACCATTTACCTTTAATTAACATCATTAGCTGATTCCATCTACAGAAATATCCTGGAGAACTGGTATCAAAATAATCCCCACTCTTTGTTCTACATCTTTAAAAAGAAATCACTTGGAAATGACAGGTCTTCCTTTCCAGAAATTTCCAACTCCCGTAGACATAAACCTTCCCTTTGTATATGGACTTAAGGGAGGATAGCCCCTGTTCCTGCTCCATGGTGAAAGGTTAACTCCTTCTTCAGAGTGACTTTCACGCATGCTGGCTGGGACTCCTAGGTCAGGAGACAGAGCTCACAAGCCCTGGCTGATGTGACTCCCCACTTTGTAGCTATTCTTGGAGAGGGGCCTGCATAGAGTTGGCCTTTGAGACTTTCCCCTGTTTATAGCACTTTTTCAACTCAAGCACTGATGCTTTTTTTGTTCTTACTGCCCTTTCCAGAAACTGTGCAAAAGGGAAAACAGTTCCCATTCCTCATTCCAGCCATGCCATCCAAAAGCACATTTCTCAGACCCTTTTTTCACATGACCACAGAAATGTCTTGGGGGATGAGATTCTTTGAAAAGACTAAATGGCTTCTCCTTCCCCATCCCTGGGAATTGGACCACATTTGCAAAACACAACAGGCTCTGCTGATGGCTGAGCGGTGTGGTGAGTGCTTCTGTGTGGTATATATTTCACAGGTGCTTCTTGTGCAGTCTCAACAATAATTCATTTGTTCATTTCCTACAACCTGTTCAGGCAAGTCATCAGTGCAAGACAAAATTTCCCTGAAATGGTTGGTCTGCACTCACTGTCTCTCCTCAATTTACTCCTATACTTTTCTCCATGACAAAGTTAATTGCATCACATTTTTAACTGTGATGTGTGACTTCCTGGCCTGTCTGAGGGCCCTGAAGGTGGGGATTAAATCATTTATTTCAGCCTTCCCAGGACCTGAAAGTCACTCTGCTTCAAAGGAAAGTATGAATAAATGAATGATTTCATTAAGCATGATGGTGTTGCAACTAGCCTGCTTATCAGAGTTTCATGATTGAAGGCAAATGTGATATTTGTGTATTTTGGCCACCAGATTTTTTACCTCAAAAAAAAAGTAGTTCTCTAAAAATGGAATACATATTTCCATCTACTCATGTGAAAAAATTTTCTGTGGGGCCTTTCAGAAATGGTTTTTTTGTTATTTTTCCATTATAACAGATGTTTTTTTCCTGTGACTATGAATGGTGAAATGAACTTTCAGGACTTTTAAGGAAGAGAGAATAACTTTCTGTTTTCTAGAGTCTATTTTGTCAGGTTTTATTATCATTAGTGAGATTCTTTTATGATGGCAGACATTTGTGTTTCAGTCAAGTTTATATTGTCAGTATTCATGTCTGCTTTTACAATCCAGAGAATGGCCTTAAAAAGTTATGACTACTATCTAAAAAATGAGTTTTAAGTTCCTTATTGTTCTCATGTAATATCTCAATATGGCATTCAGTGTTTTCCATTGCTTGCAATTCAAAAATGCCTTAGTCTCTTAAAAAAATGGTCCTATGAAATTATCATGTGGTATATATGGTGTACCATATATAGATGCAATTGTATGTTAATCACAATTTAAAAAATCTAAATGGAAAAAGAGGTGGCGAATTTGAATAGTGCTTTCTCTGTGCCTGACATAAATCTAGTGTTTTACAAATAAGAACTTTTTAAACCCTTACAACAATCTTATGATGCAATTATTATTATCTCTATTTTATAGACAAGGGAAACAAAATAATAAATATGTTAATGTAGAAGAACTGAAGAATAAAATTGAAGACCAATAACAAATGCACAAAACAGAAGACTAGAGACCTAGAGATTTTTAGTGAAGTCTGCACACCGAAGGAGACAGGTTAGAGCCAAAGAGTAAAACAAAACCACAATTTACCAATGTTCAGCCTAGCAACAGATTTTACTTTGTGTGCCAGTATACTTGACAAGGCTGATACTGGAATAGGATTTCCAGTGCATACTTGGTAAGAGATGTGTCAAGCCCTATCAAACATGGAATCAGATATAGCACCTCCAAAATCATGTCCATGTGCAATAGAAGTTGGTTAGTTTTCCCTAAAGCATTTTGCTTTAGTCTTCAATGACAACAGTAGGAATTAGCCCATAGAGTTTCAGGTGCCACAATGCCCCAAATTAATGTCAGATGGATTGCTTCTCCTGACACTGCTGAAGTTAATATTTCCCTGAATCTAGTTATTCTCTTTCTGGCACTTGCTTTATTCTATTTCAGAGCCATTTTCTGTTTCACCAGTATTTGAATAAGTCCCTTGTTTTTAAATCCTGTGTTATAATTCATTGTTAAATTGTCCAAGTGCCCTACCACTGATCGAATGCTGTGAGGCTTCAATGTAGTATAAGGGAGCCAGAAAATTGCTAGTTGAAGGAAAAGCTGTCTAAATGAGAGTGATATTAATAGCAGTCCCAGGAGGATCAGCTCCTGGCCTCTCCGTGATTTTGGGCACAAAGAGGCAACAGCTGTAAACCGCTCATAAATAGCTGTGGACCACACATTTCAAACTGTCTACATCAATGGGAAAACAGTTTTGATTCTTAAAATTACAGACTTGAACCAGGGTTTTGGCCTTGTAAAATAATCAAGCTGTCACATCTTAAAAATCTGAGATCAAATTTAAAATTCCATGGCTCTGGAGTAACCATTAAGACCCAAACCAACCAATGTTCAAGCATCTGGGCTTTGAAGACAAGTGAAACATTTTAGGATAAATCATTATAAAATAAGGGAAAACAAGCAGTAAAAAAGGATTATTTATTAAATTTAACAAGTTTTTTATGAGTTCGTATGTTAAGTGAGGGATTCTGTTTCCTTATTCTGGCTTTAGTAAGATAATAGCAGCAAGATATATAGAAAGAAAAGAGATGAAAGACCATCTTGTCTTAAATCATACTCCATCCATGTATGCCTCATAAGAAAAAAATCTGCAACTCTCTCTTTCCAACACCACAGAGTATTGCTTTGCCCACATTTAGCATCAGATACTTCTTTTGCACATGTGAATGAATAAAATACACAATGTTACTCATCTTGTGATGCATTTATTTTCACAGGTACAAGTAAAAATTGAGTAATAGATAACAAGTAAAATTGTAAACATTCTATATTTTTAAAAGATAGGTATCAGTGATTGGATAAATAAGATTTTTAAAAACAAAAATCTATTAAATCATTTCAAGAGACACTGATATACCTACAGATTACCTGGCTAAATCCTAGCTCTGTTATTTAAACTGAGGTAATTTACTTTGCCTTTCCGTGCCTTGGTTTCCCTCTCTGTACAGAAGGAACAGTAATGTATCTAGCTTATGAAGTTGGTGTTAGAATTAAATACATTAGTGCAATGTTTTTATGTCCTTCTATATATTTATTGTCATTGTTCTTTTTATTTATCCATACAATCAAATAATAAGTATCATGGATTTATATTGTAGCTGTTATTTATTGTTTATGGTATTTCATAGAATGTGTTAAGTATCTTGTGGTCATTATTTCATTTACATTTTTGACAACCTTACAAGGTTGCCACTATTACTGTTCTTATTTTAAATATGAGAAACTGCAGGCACAAAGAGGGTAAGTAACTTGCCAGAGTGACAAAACTAGCAAATGATAGATTCAGAGTATACAAATACATGCTGTTATTATAGGGACAGACCATTTTAATATTATCACCTTCAGTCATTGTGCCTCATACCTATATTCCTGCAACAAGGTTCCATTATCAATGTTCAGTTTACATGTGACATTATTTTTAGTTGAATTGCTGCATAGAATCTTGTCGTCCTTCTATGTAGACTTTCTAACCTGGGTCTTTTGCTCAAGGTATTCTTTCTAAGTTGAAACACCACAAAAGATAAAGGTTACCCCATAAAATTTAAGTTAAGCATTGTCAGTGTCTAGAAAAACACTTGCAATATAAATAATTTTAACCATGGATAATGCCCAGCATAGATCTTAAAATGCAGAAACATAAAATTTTTCTTACAGTCTGAAATCAAAATGTCCAATAAAAACAATGCCCTGCTTAAAAATCATCTTGAAAGATTAAAGAAATGATTGTTTCCTTAACAGTCAATAAAGTAAGACAAAGAAAGAAGAACATTGTTCTTCACTGCCATTTAGTCCCTGAGTATTGCTTTGATGGCTGAGTCGATCCTTTAAACCACAGTTTTCATGAAAAAGTAATGAGCTGGGCATCTTCACTCTGTTGGCTAGAGAATAATGCATAAAAGAACATTCTCTGAAATGAAGAAAATGTACCAACTGTGTTTAAGGTTCTTTTATTTATACCCATTGTTCTTCTTAAACCTTGAAGGTTTGAATAGGAACAGCATGTCAGTTTGTCTCCTCCATCAGTCACCACACACTGACATAACCAATTTCCCTTATAGAGACCTCCATTTAAGAAACATATAGGTGCAAAGAGACCCCAATGAAGATCAAGTAGTGAATCTGATATTCCTGCCTTGGCTCCATAACAGCTGGCAGAACGGAAATGAAGGTGAAGTAGCTGTTAATCAGCTGTCAAATTTGCCAATCATAAAATCACCACACTTGCAAAATTTAGATAGACAGAATATTTCACATGTTCAGTTTTTACCTCTAGCTGTCATAGCTCTTTTCGAAAGTTGAATTGTAAACATTTTGGTTCTCAGTCCACTGAAATGATGACCTATGGGAGCTCTAGCAAATGGGGAACCTGATAGCACCGTGATGTGTTCAGGGACTCAGCTCCCAAACCTTGAACAGGAAAGCATCACACAGAGAATTTTGTGAGTATTCCACTCTCCTTGGATTTCCATGCAGGGTGACCTCCCTGCAGAGCCCTTAGACTCACGAGCCTGCACTGCGTTATTGCTCTCCTTTCTTTGAGTATTTTCAATTGACAGAGCACATAATTATCCCATATGATTCTCACAACAGCCCCACTATCTAGACAGGACCAGGATCATTATCTTCATTTGAAAACCAGGAAAGCTCAGGCTACAGAGGATTATGGAGTTAGTTAGTCCAGGTACCTAATGCTAAGTAAAAGAAAAAGACCTCAAACCCAGAATTTCTGGCTTTAAATCCATGCTCCTTCCATACAATCACTAGTGTTCATGAAAGCAAGCCCTATTCTAAACAGGACAGAATGTGTTGCTTTTGGGGATTTTACCTTTAAATTTTTCTCTGCAGGTAGACAATGAGTCATTTGTAAAAGCTAATGCACTTAATTAAGGTTTGAGTGGCACTTGTAGCCAACAGCTAACTCTGTGGATCCTTAAAATAAAATTGTTCTCTCTTTTGATCAGAAAATAAATTTGAGTCTCATGGCCTCTCTGCCCTGTAGGTACCTCATGGTCATAATTACTTACCTTCAATGGTATATTCAGACTCCTTGTCATTTATCCATACTACAGTTGCACATTCTAGAGAAAATTAATAATTTCTTCAACTTCATTTTAAAGTGCTTTCATTACAAAACATGAGCATATAATCTCTGTTTTATTTATTTAAAATAAGGTAAAATTGAAAAAGTTAACCATTTGTCAATTAATACTAATTTGATTAACCTTTGTTTAAATAAGAAGGCTTTAAATAAGAAGGCTTCAACTTTGATGTACTTTTGCAGTAGAGAAAGAAATGGATTTGTATTTTCATAGTCTGTGTACTGCATGTGGAAAATGGACACTTTGTGCCATTATACTTTCATATCTCTACATGGCTTCAGTTTAATGGTATATAGGGAAAGACTGAAAGGGTGATGCATGACACTGCTTCAATGCGTGTCCATTTACAGAGAGACCTTCTAATGAGCTAGCCTCCATTTCTAACTACCAGATTTTAAGTAGGAACATTTTGAGTTTTTATGAGTCCCCTGCAATAAGCAGGAACAGACTGCAGCCCTGGGAGATATAGGGCACCCCCCTTCTCCAGCAAAAAAAAAAAAAAAAATAGAAAAGAAAGAAAGAAAATAGGATGTCCTCTTCATGCTCTTTCTGGCCAAGGCTGGAAACTGACAACCATTCTCAACAAATAAAACACGCTAACCATGATTTCTTCTTTCTCCTCCTTGTTGTACAAGTGCCCCTTAGTAAATGGCTTTGGTAATTCACTCTATCCTGAGGCATTAAACCAGAGAGAAGAAAAGTTCAGACCCATTTAGAATTGCCATGGTGTCATTTAACAACCCTGTTTAGTTAATTACTGGGGACTGAGCCTCATTTTCAAAACAGAGAGAGGTATGGGTTTCAATATTAAATGCCCTTGTAATAGCTGATCAATAGCATTCAATTTTAGACATTCTATAATGAACTTTCAGGTTTTCCATATTGTTTATTCTTCAAGTAAAGCCCATGGCATCAAGCTTCATTCCTCCTCACTCATGAAGGAATAGGATTGTGTAGCTTCCTCTTGGATGATCCATTGATAGGAAGCATCTCCTTAGATTTCTTAATTATTCAGAGTATTTGGAATGTGTACTTCTTCCCACATACCAGTATAATATAATCCAAACCAACTCTGTATAACACAGCCCATAATTTACAAAGCACATGTGTCAGTGCTCCAAATCTGGTTTGCCATTATTTAGGGAGACAGAGTGAGTTTAAAGTTGAATTAACCCAGGTTAAGTTAGAACCATTTAGTTAGCATATGATCTCTAAATAAAATGTAGAATTGCAAGCATAATAGCAAACGTGAAGTAAAAAAATGTTAAAAGGGTATTGCCTAAAGCACTGCCACCTGGGATGCAGCTGGGAAATAGAATTGAGTGACTATTCTAAATTGGCCAATGCTGAGATAGTAGGACTTTCTGGATTATGGCCAGGTCTTCAAAGATACATTCCTTTGCAGTGAATTCTCTGTATTGTTGGTGGCAGGGTGTCTTCTGACCACATAATTGAGATCTTCTGTTAACCTAGGGGCCACCTTTTAAGGAGATTTCATCTTCACAAATGAATTCATATGCACCAAAGAGGAAGCATCCATGATTGGAGGAAGGAGGGAATGGTGAGAAGAGAACCTGTTTACTCCCTTATCTACTTCTCATCATGGCCATCAGCAACAAACAGAAACCTTCCAAACTGATGGTGCTGTTGTTTCAGGCACAGGGCTCTTTTATGAATCTAGCCTGCAAGTTTGAGACATACATATATGGGAGCATTGAAGAAGCATTAGAATATGACTCAGATGAAAGGGCATGAGCCAGAATGATGAAGATGATAGTGAAAGTGACAGAGGATTTTAGAAAACTGGACTGAATTCCTTAAAGGAAATTCAGGGTCCTGGAAAGATAGCTGCAGGCGAGAGCCTCACTCCCTCCCCTAGCTCTTCTCTTCTCTGGCATCTTTGAGCTTCTGGAGATCTCCCTCGTCACCTTTTCTTACCTCATGTGAAAGGCAGAATATTGCCTTTCCCCATAAGATATCAAATGACTTAGCGAAGGGGACTTTGCAGATATAATTAAGTTAAGGTCTGGGATGGGGAAATCCACCTGGATTTTCTAGCAAGTTCAATCTAATCACTTGGGTCCTCAAAAGTAGAGCACAGAGTCAAGAAAGATGTGACTATGGAAGAAGGACCAGAAAGCTGCACTGTTACTGGCTTTGAAAACAGAAGGGCCCATGAGCCAAGGAGTGTGGGTGAATTCTAGAGGGTGAAAGAGGGAATGAAGTGGGTTGTACTCTAGAGCACCCAGAAAGGAACACAACCCTGCAACACCTTGACTTCCGCCTAGTAAGACCTGTGTTGCAATTCTGTTCTACAGAACTGTAATATTATAACCATGCATTATTTTAAGCAGCTAAGTTGTGGGAAATGAATACAATGGTACTCTCCGAATCCATCTCCCTCTATAGAGCTCTTGGCATCACTATGGATCTGAAGATCAGGATAGAGAGTCACTAAGCCTGTGATGGAGAAATTGAAAGTTCCTGGCGGAAAATAATGGGCTTTGGGTTTTCTCAAAAACACCCCTCCTGTGCCTCAGAATAATATAGTTTACATGGGTGCTGGCTTGAGGACTTAGTGAGGATTTTATATAGTTGCCCATTACAGACTAGGAATTTTGATGATCTTGGTTAATTAGGGTGCTAATAAAAGGCAAATGGTGCCAAATGTGCCATTTATCCTTCTATGCTTCATGCCCCAGGAGGCTTCAGTTCTCTCTTTTCATCCTCTGCTTAGTTGGTGCTAAAAAAACAGAAGCTGTCAAATGACCCATGAGATGTAACTGGAAAGCAGCACAGAAATTTGAGTGGCAAAGAGTACAGGCTGCTGAGCACAGAAGCCACCTCTCTGTTAAGTCTTCATGCTCTGTTGTAGTTCATAGCTCCCTCCTCCAAGATCTCAGAGACTCAGGCCCAGGCTGAGCTTGATAAGTCCTCTTATTGCTTTCAAATTCTTTACACAGTTCTTTAACTTCTCTTGTAATGAAGAAAAAACCCTGAATTGACAGACTAAGTGAAGTTCTCAGAAACAGGGGTAAGTTCTCAAAGCCACTTTTGCTCACTACCTTTTTTTTTCTTTTTTTTTTTTTTAACACTGGATCACCCGACTCTCTTAGGCCTCAAAGGCTTATCATCCTCATGGTTTTTATAGGAGCTTGGAAGCCTGTAAACCACTTGGAAATCATGTTTTCATATCTGGAGGTCTTAAGTTCTCTGAAGTATGTTTCCTAATTTTATGCTGCTCTGTAAACTGCAAATGAAATCACTTTGCAGAAGAAATTCGTTATTTGTGGAGATTAATAGTTTTTAACAAGTTTATTCTACACTTTATCTTTTGGAGATTATTTGCTTTATGTGTTTTCTTGTTATTGAAACTCTTTTTTTTTTTTTTCAAATTTTGGACTTTCTCTAACCTCTCTTAACTCTTGGACTACCTCTCACTGAGATAGGCGGGGGATAGGAACCCTTTCAGGACTTTGGAGTTTGCTGATACAATGGAAGAATTCCCAGAAAGTAGCTTACCAACTGTGACCTATTTTCTGCCCTTATACATGTGCATAAGAATCCAGATGGTTTGATTAAATATAGACTCTCCTTGTTCTAAAGGGAACACTTTCCAGCATGGAGTTTGGAGAATTAGCCACATGATTCCTATTAGCATTAATGGAGGGTACCAAGGCATTCCCCATATGCTGTGTTGCAAATGCAACCCTAAGGCTTGCTAGAGGAACATTGTTTCCACTTATAGAGTCTCATAGTATTATGCAAGCACATGAAAAATTTCTTCTCCAAAGTATGTGCATTTAGAGGTAGCTGGACATTGTCCAGTGCTTCTCAAACTTAAGTTTGCATTAAAACCAACTAGTGAATTGTTAAAAATGGAGATTACTGGGATCTGTTTTTAGGAATTCCATTTAAATGAATATTGATCCAGGTCCAGGAACCTTAATCTTTGGGACCCATTCTAAATATTCAGTATAGTTAGTCCATGGACCACACTCAAAGAACACTTGCAAGGAAGGGAAATACACACACACACACACACACACACACACACACACTAGGGTGTAGAGTTTGAAACCTTGTTCTCTACTTTGGAAAAAGTTACTTTATCTATCCTAACTTTTGATTACTCATTTGATTCTAAAAGCATCAGGGATTGATTTTCAGAATTAAATGTGATAAAATATGTAAAACTCCCATCATAATTTGATAATTGTGTTTTCTTTCCCCCTTCCAGCCCATTGATTGAGAGATAAGTTCTCCACAGAAAAGCAAGGCAAGCTGTCATTATTGAATTTCCCTCATGTCATGTTGATGACTCAGCAGGTTTACAGGGAAATATGTGGGAAGGGCCTTGGCTGTCATGGAGGAGGGAATCACTGCAAAACAGCTTTGTTTGCTTAAGCTTAACATACACCTGAAACTCACTGAAGTTGTTTCTTCTTCTAAAATATGGGGGGCATGATATGTACTTTATTAAGTCCAGGGAATTCAAAATATGGTTAGTGAAATGCCTAGCAAGCCTCCTGCATCCCCACTTCCATAGTAGGTGATTAATACATGGGAAATGATGTAAGTTTTTCTCATTCCTTCTTTCCTTCCAAAAATGGTTGCTGAATACCTGCTGGATACCAGGTAGTACATACTAGGCTGCTGGACTTTATAGTCAATATATGTGTTTTATGCTTTTTAAAGCTTACAGCTGGTTCGGAGCAGTTACATACTGTTGAGAAATTAGTATCTTTCTCCAGATTGGCATTCTTACAGGCAATTACAGGACTTAGAAGAAGGAAAGGACAGTACAGAATAAATGTATGGTGATAAAATATTAATTAAAATATTGGTCATTTCTATATATTACAAGCCTACTAAGAAGTTGATATTAAGTTTCTAGGATATCAGTCCATATGTTTTCTCTGCCCAGATCCCTTAACCTTTTGCCATAAATGATAAAGGTTATGGCTATAGTTATACAGAGACACAAGACTCATGTAACCAGTGACTCAAACAAACATGGTCTTTGCTCCTTCAAGAGAAGAATCCAGGATCTTATGGATACATCAGCAAAGCCTTTGTATTTTGTTTTGGTTTTACACTCCAGTTAATGAAAGTGTCCCACTATTAATGGCGGTTCAAGAGTCCTCTTTCTTCTTATCCATTTGAAACACCTTTGCCTACCTTTTTGCCCAACAAACCTAATAAACTGGGTATCACCAATTTTTTGATCAGTGATAAACTCCATGCACAAAGCAAACTACAAAAGCGAGGAAAAGCCCTCACCCTCTGCTCTTTATTGTATCTCATTTACTTCTATGGGACTAAACAAATGATCTGTACTAATAGGACATATTATCCTCCATCATGCCATTCCAAGCTACTTATAGTCATGACTATCAAATAATCCGAGTAAGTGAATGTGGAAGCAGAGTACTAACACCCACTTGAGGGACTCAGCCATGCTTAATGACACAGGAAATAGTGGTCTATAGGAATCATCCTACAGTTTAACGAAAACCATTGGTCTGATAAGGAGAAAATGTGCAGTGATCCAAGGAGAAAGATGTAGTACAAAATGCACATGAATCTGAATAGTCTACAGTATAGGATGAGTAATTGACCAGTTGGGCTCTACTCACTGGTCCATTAGGAAATTTAGTCCTAGGAAATCATAGAATACAAAATGGCAGCACCATCATGCACCATTCTCCACAGCCCTCTGACTTTCCAGTGTCCAGAAGCAATGGACAGGCCTGCTATAAATGGTCTCAGAATAGTAGAACTTTATCCCCTCGATGTGGTTGGACATATTTGGCTCAAGCTGGCAAACTGAAAGTAGGAGGCTTGGGAATACAATTCTTCTGATGTTTTGAAAAGAGAGAAATACCTGCACATGGTGGCCCAGGAAAGGCCTCCTTATAGCAATATTTTAAAACACACATTATTTCAACTCAAGTTGAAATAAACTATATGAACTTAACCAGAAAATTTTGAACTCAGAATTTTGGGGGTGGGGGGACATTGGTATTCTAATTCTTTATCCTCTCTTTGCTGAAGTTGGTGATAAGTATGATTTGATAGAAGAATGGCTCCCCTTGAGAAATTAATTTGGTTTGTTTATGTTAAGTGGATCAAACTGAATAGATTGAAAGCATTTGGCCTTTGAAATTTCAGTATGCGATTATTTCAGTGTGTGTTCAAATCCTTGAGTTTTAGTATATATTTTTTCCTTTTCACCTGGAAGTTCCTTTAGCAAAGAATTGCATGCTATAGAAATGTCATGCTTCTGAATCTTGTTTCCAGTAATGTATAAGGAGAGGGATACTGTAAATAAAAATTAATAATTTCTAAGCAGCAGCCTCAAGTGCCATGTGAGGAATGAATTACTGCCTTTGGTCCCAAAGAATGTCACATAAATCACTTACAAATTGATTTTGTAGCTTCAGAGTTGTAGGCTTTTGATAAGAACCTCTATCCATGTAGTCTTCAGGTCATGAAGCTGTAGGAAAATGTTCTGCAAAACTAATAGATCTTTTCAATCGGTTTTATTATATTACCACCTCTCTCCAACTTTTTGGTTACCTTCTCATTAGCCTTCACTTAGAGTATGTTTAATTTTTTTCCAAGTTAAGGATAAAAGCAGCAGTAAGGTCAATTTTCTCCTGAGGAAAATTTTCACTAGTCATCCAATTTCTTTTTTTTTATTTTTTTTAATTGGTTGTTCAAAACATTACAAAGCTCTTGACATATCATATTTCATACATTTGATTCAAGTGGGTTTTGAACTCCCAATTTTACCCCAAATACAGATTGCAGAATCACATCGGTTACACATCCACATTTTTACATAATGCCCTGTTAGTAATTGTTGTATTCTGCTACCTTTCCTATCATGTACTATCTCATCCTATTTCTAATAAGCAAGGTGTATATCAGTAAAGTAGTACAAAAATCATTGACCTTAATATCATAAGACCTGAGTTTGAATCCTGGATCTTAATACTTTTTAATCTTGGGCAAACAGAGATAAGATATGTTATACTGTAGTAATGCCAACTGTAAAAATCTCAGTGGCTTAAACCAAGGATGAACTTCATGCTCATGCTGCAGGTCCATTATCATTATCAGAGGGCTCTGCTAGACCTTGTCCTTATCTCAGGATACAGGATACTAGACAATCATCCCTCTGAAACATCACTATTTGGGAAATAAAAGATGGCTTTTAAAGTCTTCCACCTAGAAGCCACACATACCTCTGTCACGTTTCATTAGCAAAGCAAGTTACATGGCTGCATCTCACTTCAAAGGGAAGGTAAACTATAATCCTCCCTGGTACCCATAAACACTGAAAATAATGCTGTATCCCTCTAAGCTTCCATTTTCTTGCCTTCAAAATAATATATTTGCCTCTCAGTGTTGCTGTGATTAATGTCATCAATGAAATGTGTGCTTTATGCTGAATAATAACCATTCCACAGTTCAATACAGGGCTGTTATATGTTACTTAGAATGCTAATGATGCACTGCATTATTTTGTTTTGTGTTCATAATCATCCTACAAGTTAGGCATTAATTAGCTACAATATTATTGCCATTCTGATGAAGCTCAGGTTTAGAAAGACTAAGAGACTTTCTTATGAATCAACCAGCAAATCATGGAACCATGATTTCAGTCATCCTTGTCAACTCACTCTGAAATCTATACTTTTAGCTCTGCTCTGTCAATGGTCCAGACTTTAAATCATTCACTGAAGGGATGTTTGCATGATGAAACTGCTTTAGAGTTGGTATGGCAATACGGTGTTGTCATGGCCATCCTTGAATATCTTTCCTTCTTGGGAATTGCAGGAGGGTCATTTGCTGGGAGCAGTTTTGCTGCCCTGATCCCTCAGCACCTCTATGGCCTCTTTATCCTGTGCTCCCACATGTGCTGCTTCCTCACCCAGTTTAGGGAGTGAGTGACAGAGGTGGCAAGAGAACAAAATATGACAAAGTTTTGGCAAGTCTTTTACATGGTATTCATTGTTTAGAGCAAGTTGGTTGAGAACTGTGATTTTGTAATCCATTCCCTCCAGTTCCAATCATATATGTGTTACCAGAGTGAAATGTCCCTCAGTCACCTATCATACCATAAATCAAGAAAAATTCCTAGTAGATCTAGAGGTTCAAGAAAAAAATGTATTTTATAAAAATACAAAGTTAATATTTCTATATTATAGCTTAAAATGATTTACATGCCAATAGACCAAAATGTACTGTTTTTAGACTTTTACTTGCTTGATATTCAGGTCAGATATTGTTGGAATTTCCAGTAAATCAAAGACCATGTTTACTAGTCAGCTGTTCTTCAATCCACCACTGGCTTTGGTCACATCTTAAAAAAAAAAAAAAAAAAAAAAAAAAAAAAATTCATACCACCTTCTTACCTGGAGGAGAATGGAAACCATTTGTTGAAATGCAACAAATTTCTTACTCATCCTTACTTGCAGAACACCAAGAACTGTAGTGAGTGTTGGAAGGGCAATAGTGAACAGAAAAGACAAATTCCCTGTCCTCAGGTAACTTCCAGTTTGTGGAGCAAGCATTAAACAGGAAAACAAAATTTGTAAATTCAGATAAGAGTAATAGAAAAATGATCTTCATTTACCTAACCAAAACCCTCCTTTACTTCCTCTCCACACCATTTTCTCTTTATCTTAAATTTAAGACATGAGAAGAAGAATGTTTGCCCTTTAATGAAAAGCTCGGTGCAAAAACCATGAGTTCCATTGTTCTGCAGTGCCATTCATGCTTTCATTTCTAAATAACTTATTCACACCTGCCTGTATAGTGTCTTGACATCCAGAGCATCATGGGATCTTCCTCCACTGAATGACTGACATAGAGCTGCCTTCTTTTCAGGTTTTACTGTACCTTCTATATAAAATTAGCATTGCATAAATCTGAGAAGAGGAAATCAAGACCTTGTGGAGTGAAATCGCCCAAAACACCCTAAAGCATTTATTGCATTTTGTTTGAGCATTTCAACCCCACTAGAACCCCAGCATAATACCAATCAAGTATTTTCTAATACATTCTGATAGATTGGTACTCTTGCTTCATACAAAGGAAAATCCCTTTCAGCCAAGAGGGAAAAGTAACAAAAAAATAACATCTAAAAGGAGCTGAAAAATGATTGTTTCTGCAAACACAAGCTATTGGTGTGTGTGAGCAGAATACTGATGGCCTGGGCTTCCCCTGTTTCCTATGGAAGAGACTCCACAGGACATGTGAGTAATTGATGTCCACACATCCAGCAAACACACCCAGCCTGGCTGTGCAGTTCATGTGATAGAATGGCCTGTCTCTCTACCACAGAAGATCCTCACAGCCAAGATTTCCCATAGCACAGGAAGGGCTATTTTGACCTAATTCCATTGCTTTCTTCATGCCCTTAACAAATACAAGTTGTAAAGAAAATACTTATAAGGATACTGCTGTCTCTTCCTGTTACTTTACCAAACTGTACTTCCAGCTATGGCTACATTGAGTAATTCCATCCTTTTAAATTTGTGGATGGAAATAAGACAAATAGTTCATGAAAGAATCTTTGAATTGTGCAATATTTGTACATACTCTTAGGCCTGACTATGAGAAAGAGAAAGCTATATGTCTTGCTTTTTTATTTCACAGAGTCTAGATAGGTAATGAGCCACTTTGTTTTAGAGATTGTGGCTACTTGTGGGAGATAGATAGATAGATATAGACAAATAATATTTTTATCTGACAAAAATTTTTATCTGGTTGATATTTCAGTAGCCCATGTCACAAATGGGGTTGGATAAAAACTTTAATTATTTCATCATCTCCTTTACTGGAAGATTAAATTCACATTACCTTTTCTCCTGAGATGATGGAAATAACATATATTAATTTAAATGTCTTTGAATTTATTTAATCACCAACAATTTTGACAAGAGAAAAGACTTCTAAAGGGAATTTCTCTTATTTTGGTCTTTATTGTTAAAGTGCTTGTTTCTGATCAGCCCAGATCAATCAGAATAGGTTGGAGGTCCATGGGATAAAAAGCTGTTCATAACTTTTAAGTTGACTCCAAAGTCCTGCCTTCTGCAAGCTCTAGAACTTTTAAATTTTATATTCTGTAGCTGAGAATGGTTTGCAGTGAGCTTTGGTCATCCCTTTCCTAGTTCCCCTTTCTGGTTTGTCCTTGAGAATTAGCTTGCCAGAGTTAGATGAACTGGTTTGGAGAGATAATTCACACTTTTCTATAAGGAGAGAAAGAAAGAGGGAGGGAGGAAGAGAGAGAATTGAAACCCTGTTCACTTTCTTAAACTAAGGAAATGAGTCACTGCCAGTATGCAGATACTGTTGGTTGAGTTGCAATATATTAACGTTTCAGAAATAAGCTGTTAACACTGTAATTCATGTTACTCAATTAAATTCACTATCTATTTTCTTAGGAAAGAGAGAACATGTACATTTTGGTAGGAAGAATGATTAGAAAGTATGCTAAGAGCCATCCAATTGGAACTAAACCTGGTGAGAGGTCCCTGGATAGCCAGAAGTAAACATGGAAATATCGAATGCTTTGTGCAAAGATTAGTAGAGGAAGATCCACTAGTAGATAGAAGATACTCTCTTCTATCTCAAATGATTTCCCCAATTTTGAGTAAAAAGACTATCTATTGTTTTTTTTTTTTTTTAAAAAAATCAAAATCCACATAAAGAAAAAGGAAGATTTGCTATGTTGGCAATACTGTCCAAATGCTAACTAAAGAGGATCCCAAGAAGGAAAAGTTCTTTTGTGAGTGTGAAAATGGAAAACAGGGTGAAGAAAAGAGTGGGACAGAGTTCTGAGAATAGGATAGAAGGAAATGAACGCTCCAAAAAGACACTCTATAGAGAGGTGGTGCTCCCACTGTTGAGTGGACCTCCATATTAGATAAGTATGCTGATGTTGAAAATACTGAGGACCTAAATCTCAGGACTCTGAGCATCCAGGCGTTTATAATAGAAGGGCTACTTCGTCTCCATACTTGGAATTGTTCCATCTATGAACATGATATAGGAATTGCACAGGCAGGATTTCTCTCATTATTTGCAAAGGTCACTTTTATTACCTCCAGGGTCCATTTCAACCTGTATCAATCCAGAAGCTACCTACAGACTCTCCCCCAAATTAATAACATTAACACCTCATTTCTGTCTCCTTGGCTCAGCATCTCTGGAAGGTCTCTTTGCAGTACATTTCTTAATTTATATAAAGTTATCTATAGAACTGTGCCAAATGCCAAAGAAACTATACAAGAGAAGTGTTGTTTCCATTTCTTATTCTTGCTGATTCAGTTACAGTCTTTGGAGAATATCATAAGTAAATCTGATTTTATCCTAAAAAGATCAAAGTCCTTAAAATACACTTTAGCCAAGTCCAAACTCCAATCAGGGTCTCCGGTAGAGACAAAAGGAAGAGATGATGGTAGGATCCCAGGTGAAAAGGTCGATAGGTCATATGATCAATGTGGCCCTTATAATCTGCGAAGGAAATATGCATATCATTTCATTTATTTCGTTTTGATATCTGAAGGCAGATGGTTTCCCATGTCTTGAGAGGTACTTGGTTCTTCCCCTTGGCACACCAGAGTTGCCGACAGTGGCTAGGGCCCATCCCAGAGACATGCTGCCTTAATGAGGGAACAAATTGCTGAGCATTACATCTGACATTGGATGTCAGTTTACAGGCAGCCAGGGAAGCCAAGGGTTGTAATTTGAACAAAATGTCACTGTTTGGAGATTTTTTCCTTTGAATGTGTTCTTTCTATGATGATAAATCACAGGCCTGTGCAGAGGATAATAACACAAAATGTTTGACAGCTTTTCTTATAATTGTTTGGCATTCTGTTTGCCTAATTATTGTCAGCATCACCCACACTAGTAAACTGTTGGAGAGCGCTCTAGTGCCTGTGAGAATGCACTTGCTGTCCTCTTCGCCTCCTCTCTCTGCTCCTATTGCTGGATTATGGTTTGGGGATCATCCATCTTTAGTGTAGAAAAAGGTTTAATTAATCACAGAGTCCTGAGTCCACTTGGAGATGTGATTCTGTCATTCCATAAGATAAAAAAACAAAGCAGACAAAGTTGATGGAGAATTTGGGTATATCATATAAAGAAAAAGGATAATTTAGTTCAATTAGGTCTTTTGACCCACGGAGGGAAGTGCAGGGAAATCACTTGCCTTATGGGTATGAGTTAGGAAATTATCTATTTATGTAATCACCCTGTTTTGAAAGGGAAGGGAATTAATTGCTTTAATTAACTCCAGCAAAGATTAGATTGTTGCAAGGGGAATGTTGACATAATGTGTTTTTCCATAATCTGATATGCTCTTGGAAATGGAGACTATCTCTGCAATCATTTTCCTTTCTCTGGGACTTCACTGATCATGTTCCTACCACTAGTTAGGCTGCCTGTGAGGAGGAACCCGAAAAAGGAACAAAGATCAGAGAAGGGGTGTTAAAGAGCTCACTGATTTTTGCAGGGGTTCCATTACCATTTTGTAGGTTTCTTCTGATTTGGGCCCTTCTTATTTTCAACCAGTAGCTCATAACAAATGAATGGGATGTAGTGAGTCAAGTGCCATTATCTTTTTAAGAGCTGTAATTTGAGGGCTTGCTTACAAGATATTTCCTTCTGGCATATCTAGAAAGGGTTTCTGAAATCTATGGAAGGGTGCTGGTTTATTAGGAATCATCACAGTAGAACAGAGTATATTGAAAGTGAGTTGAGATCTGGAAGTAATTTTTAATTACTTGTAGATTTTGAAGATTGTAGTAGAATGCATATTTAGATTCAGACTGAAAGATATGAATACATATATTAGATTTGTATATATATATATATATATATATATATATATGAATACATATTTTAGATTATATATATATATATATATATATATATTCATTTGTCTTATTTCATCACAGTTATTATTATTTTGTTTGATGGACTTAGTCCTACAATGTGGCAGGTGAGACTGCAGAGATTCTGGGGCTGGACTTGCTGCTGGGCTGCTCACCTGCTGTTATAAATGGCAGCAGAACTCTCTCCCACCCCCAACCCCTCCCCACAAGCTGTAGTGAGAGGCAGCCAGCCAGAGAGCAATGAAAGGACATCCCAGGTGGCAGATTGGATGGATAGTCCCAGAATCCCCAACCCCTGTGGGTACAGGAAGTGCCTGTGGCCTGCAGGCATTCTGTAGGTCTAAGGAATGTTCTAGAGAAAGCACAGCTCAAAATCTGAAGACTAGCCTTCAGGCTTCTCATCAGATTTTTTTTTTTTTTTTTTTGCCTGTTGTTAAAGAGTTGAAGTGGCATAAAATACAAAAACAAATCGCACATAAAAGGCTATAAAGCCCATTTCTAGACCAATGGTGTTCCCCAAAGGGAACACCTAATTTAAGACAGACAAAACAAGAATGCTAACTATATCCTTTAGGTACTCTAGATAGTAAAGAACTATACAGATGGTTCCATTATGGAGCACTTGAGAAGATGATGGTCATTTACATTCATTTTGGCATTTTTATCATATAAACACATACATATCTATATCATATTTATCAGGCATTCTAGAATTCATGAAAATATATATTGGCCAATGAGTCTAGGTATTAAAACACATTAGAGTAACTCTATTCAAAGCTAGGCAGTCACCTCAGAGTATAATTGTGTATACCTTACCAATCCTGTCCTGTTCCATAATCTAATATGCTCTTGGAAATGGAGACTATGTTGGTAAGACTGTGCTGGCCTGACATTCAGCTAGGAGTGGGAAGGACCAAATATAGAATGTTCATTTTATAAGTTAACTAAAAGCCTTGTATATTGTATGGTTTCAAAAATTACTTATGTACATTTTCATGCAAGTACTACCATGCCACTGTCCATTGTTGCTAGTAGGACTTCTGTTGGTTCCAGAATACCATTGCCACACCAGGAATAGCTCCCAAGGCCTGTGGGCACTGTTCTTTCAGTTTGCAAATTGAGATTACTGTACCATGGCCCTAATTTCAATTCTGATATACAAATAACATAAAGGCAGCATAAGACAGGGCACTAAGTGGAATCATTGCTTCCATCGTTCTAGCAGAGGACTGTGGGCTCAGTGTAACCACATTTCCTCCACTAACTGAAGGAGAAACTATGGAATCCTGCTTACTTTTCAGCTTCAAATCTTGCCTCATAGAAATGTTTTAA
This sequence comes from Marmota flaviventris, assembly GCF_047511675.1. Classification (NCBI taxonomy): domain Eukaryota; kingdom Metazoa; phylum Chordata; class Mammalia; order Rodentia; family Sciuridae; genus Marmota; species Marmota flaviventris. The sequence continues at coordinate 31,782,829 of NC_092511.1, read as the reverse complement.
AGGTGCAGTGACATCCTGCTCTTAACATAGCTTGTCAACCAAGACAAAGGAAACATCCCTATACTCTTCCCATTCTTCTCTTAATTCTGCAGATATTTTCCAAATAGAATCATGAAATTCTGAAGTTGGAAACACTCACTTTAGAAATGATAACACGAAACTCCAGAGAGGTGAAATGGCAGAAGCAGGATCCCACAGTTGCAAAAGGAGAATCCTAAGCACTGTGTGTCCTAACTCTGCTCCAGCCCCCACTCCCCGTTTGTAGTGTAGATCCTCCCTGTGCAAAATAGCTTGGCAAAATGTTTTACATTTTCCCTTTGAAAACATTTTCCCTTTGAATGTCCATGACAAGAGAGCCCAATAGCTGAGCAGTGTAGAGAGCTTCTAGGACCTCCCAGAAGCTGAGGCCCTGGATCCCCGCCCTGGGCTGGTTCTCCAGCTGGTTCTCTGCCCACTCACAGGCTGCGAGAGGAGTGTACAGATGGTGAGGATGTCATCATTTCCACCATGGGGGTGGGGGAGAGAAGTTTATTTCAAATTCCTTGTTGTTTGTCATCTTAAAATTCTCTCACATTTGCAGATGTTAACCAACAACCGGCAGGAAAGGATTCTTGTTTCAAGCTCAGCCACATAGAAATGGCATCTAAAGGTTTGTCCTTTATGGAGAGGGAAATAAGAAGAAAGGAGAGGAAAAGGAAAGCTAGGACGAAAGAGAGAAAGGAGTTGGAAAGAGGCAAGAGGGAAGGAATGGAAGGATCAATGACAAGACTCAATCCCACACTGTTCTTATAATTAGTGCCTTGCACATCAGCTCAAATGTTTACTCTTTGATATAACTGTCTCCTCATTAACATATGCAAAAGTATAGTCACAAGGTATTAACTCTCAAAGGAAGATGTCAACATTGCCATAATGAGCACGTAAGCCTGTCAATCTTGTGAAAATAAACAGGAACCAATGTGCTGGCAGAAATTCATCTCAAGAAAGTTTTGTGGATCTGATAATATATCCATTGTTCAGATGGACTAGACAACATTAGGGTTGTCATTACCCTGAAGTGGAATCATGTGGGCCAAACTTGACAATTTTCTGCAGGGAAATTTGAAATAAAAGCAAGTACATTTTCAACCCATTTGTAAGAAAATGCTGTTATCACAAGTTCAAGGAGTACCTCTGCTGCATTTAGCTTCTTGTTTTCTGCTGGCCTTTCTGAGAGGGCTGCCTGTCCGTTTGATGCAGGATTAGAATAGGCTGCAAAGCAGGGAGCATGTTTAACAACTCAAGTTAGGAGTCCTTTGATAGAAAAAGTGTATGTTATTAATTCCACCTGCCATGCTGGCTCTGAGCACTGAATTTTTGGCAGCCCTCTCAACCAAGTGTGCCATTCTTTCTGACCCTTACAATGTAGAGAAATGACTTAAGACCCAACCTTGTTGCCATTTTAAATCTACTGATGATTTAGCTATGAAAAATAACTCTTTTTTTTCTTTTAATATATAACTACGAACCATGAAATTTGCCCTCTGATTTATGGAAACTGCAATGAAATAAGAGCTGGTTTGAAATCTTATTTTCTCTCTCTTCTAGAAAGCAACTTCTATGATGACAGGTCTGAAGGAAAACATTCAAAAAGGCATTTTCTTTAAAAAAAAAAAACTGCAAACAAATTTGCAAATGTAGAAAGAGCTCTTTTGCCTTGCCTTTGTTGAACTGAATCATGCTCATTTCAAACTCTGTAAGAAAATCAACCATGAAGTCCAACATCTGAAACCAGACTTACATTAACAAACTATAAATTCTCTTCATATATATAAGTTCTGACATCCATTTTATAGAAAATTTTGGAGATGAAGATTTAAAGAAGTAAAAATAAAAAATATAGTTTCCTTATTCATTAGCAGTAATTATGAACTATTTATTATTTGCTCCACAGTTTCACAGATTTGTAATCACACTACATACATGGAGATGTAAAACCACAAACTCTTTCTCCCTGAATTTTATAATAAGAACACTTTTTCAATATCATATGTAGTAAAATCTTGGGGAGCCAGGATAACTTCTAACTCTACAACATTATCTATAATGTCTCTTATGCATTCAGTGAATGAAACTAATGAAGGGAAAAGATTGCATTTAGATATCTGGTTAGATGAGGAATACTTCTAAAAGAGAGGAAAATCATGTGAGGCTTGCTGAGTGTGTATTTGCTTATTGAATAGTGACCTCATCCACAGGCTGGGACATGGATGTTCACCCTTTCCTCCACCTTCCCAGTACTGCCCTGTCTGGGATGCACAAGGCAAACCACAGTAAAAGACTAAATGAAAAGATCCCCCATGAGCTTTCCTCACATAACTCATCTCAGTGAAGGGAGGGGAGTTAAAAGTGTTAAAAGAAAAATCCTGAAACGATGCATTGGGCTCCCAAGCTTCATTTGGAAGTGATTTACTAAGAGGTAGGCCCTGCCTGCCTGCTCATCTCTCAGGCACTCAGAGGGCCCTCTTGGGAAGAAAGCCTTCCATTCTTGCTTTCCTCCCTCTCTGCTTGCCACCTCTTCCTGCTCTTCTGAAAAGAAGCATGCCACACAACAATGAAGAGGTTTTCCACATTAGCTGGTGTTGCTAGCCGCCACTTCTCTTTGTTTAAGTCTGTTTACACAGTCTCCTTGGCAACCCAAGGTAGAAGTTGATATTTTTTTTTTATATCTCTGACTAGCAGGTTTGGTTTTCCCTTTGTCTGAAGCTTATCCACCTCACATATTGAGTTATATCTAGGGCAGCATTTTTTTATGTTAAAAAGAAATCTGTATTTACCGCATACTATTTTATCAATATCCTATCCAGACATCCAGTATTTTCGGGGAGTAGGGGGTGTTTCAAAAACACCTTCAGAATAACTACTCAATACAGCATTTCACCTTGATTAGAGCTTGCTAATGTTTAACCCTTCCAGTGATTTCAGTAGGTTCCATAATCTGTATATATTCATACATCTGATAACTCCATTGTAAGGGTGGAGAGCATGGAAGAGAGAGGGATGGGGCCAGCATGGAGCAGAACAAACAAATAAGCCTGGGAGGAGCTCAAATCTGATCTCCCTTAGTTCTTCACTCCAATCAGTAGAACTACCTGACAGTCATAGTTCCCTTTTTGCATACAATGTACCTACTATAGCTAGATTGTGCACTGGAAGGAAATTAATCACACTGGAAACACATCCTATTTGCCTTTTCCCAAACCCCAAAATCTGCACAGGTGAACCATATAGGCATTTAATGTAATTTGTGAGTAACTGTGGATCATAGAGAGCCTTGAATCATAAGGGTACTGCTAGCCAGGAGAAAATTTTTTTAGCAGTAGATCATGATGACTAAATAATATTTCATAAGCATATCTATGAGAAAGCTTAAAATTAATGACCAGTCAAACTTAATAGTAAGATATGCATCAGAAGTATATGGGGAGCATTCTCCAAATGCACAAGCTTCACCCTAGATTTAGATTTTCCTGTCATGGTACCAGGGCAGGTACAAGTTAAAAATTTATTTAGATGATTTTTGTTGTAAAGTACCAGTTTTAATAATTAAAAATATTAATAATAATGGTAAGAAAGTTTAGCACCATTTTTTGCCAAGATCTTAGATTTTTTTCCAGTTGGTACTTTTAATTTCTTTAAAACACATGTATTATTCTAATTTTGTAGAGTAAGAATCTGAACCTCAAACATGCTAAGTAATTTGTCTATTATCTAAAGCAAGAATTTTATCTCAGTCTTATTCCAAAATTTTATTTTCCTTACCCTATGTTAATTTCTTCCCTCCAAACAATAATTATTTGTGAAACAGTTATCATCATCTCCTGATAATTTTTATTCTGCTAACATGTTTTAATATTCATCACCATGCCCCTTTAACAATTTCAGGCAAGGAGTTGTTTTATTTTTAAGTTAACTCAAAGTGCAAAACAATGGCTAGAATTACTTAAACAATCTCTCTCTCTCTACCCATTTTCCTCCCTCTCTCCCTCACTCCCTAAAACTTTTGAGACTAGGCCTAGACCAATAAATTTACATGTTTATTTCTTACTAGAACCTCAAACTTTCTCCTGGAAACAAGTACAGTTACCTCTCAAAATTCCCCTTAAATTTTGTTAACTGAAATCTCCATGTTAAACATCAATGAGTCATTTCCAGTGATGTCTCCACCCTTCCTTGTCTTCAATGAGGTCTGGGAGATAATACAATGTTGTGACACATTTTGAGCCAAATAGTACATTATGGTTTGTCAATACTCAGTATTTAAATGGTACTTGGCAAAATTTTGCTACGTAGCAGGAAAACCACATTGTAGTTATTTAAAATAATGTCACATAAAATAATGTAGCATTTTTAAAAGCCAAGTTTTTAAAGGTTGGAATACCTAAGGAGGAATCACCTAATCTAGTCCTTCTAAATACAGTATGAATTAGGAAAGGAGAAGCACCCCCCGTCCCCCAAGACCTTGCCGGGGACTGTGACCCAGACATCTTCATCCTTTTGAGAAACACCAAGGGTTATGAAAACATTACAGAAAGTGGTGAATTATACATAAAGAATGCAGAGACTGTATTCTTCAATTGCAGATGGAATGCTATATACTGTTTTGGTTTTTCCTCATTTCTCCCAAGTAGAGATACTTACTTGCAACCAGTATTCTTTTTATTTAAAAAAAAAAAATGGAAGAAGATCTACTTTCAGGAATGAATGCTCATTTCTAGATCAAAACCCTACTTTTCATTCATGATATTTCTAATGAGTTTGAGAAAGTACAACACCAAAATTTTTCATCCACAGAAGTTTTCAGCGTGGTAGTACAGATCTTAGCTTGATTTCCTTCCACAGCCATTGCTTTTTGTTTGTTTGTTTGTTTTTAAACATGATGCTTATAACATCATGAGGAAAATTAGAAGGAGGCAAAATTCCATCTCCAGAACAATGGAGTTTTGTGGAAGTTAGGTTTCAGAAGGTAACCAAAAGGTATTGCAACAAGACACAAAGGCAAACTGATTCAACTCTTCTAGTCATCCAATTCTCACTGAATATCCTAGAAATAAAAACATACATTGCCCAGGTGATGTGGAATCAAAGTAATAAAACATCATTGAGTATACTTATTTTAATTTGTTTTGAAAATGTTTATGACCACAAGATTACTTCACTATGAATAGATAAATAAAAAACTCCTTCCAAACTGCAAATGACTTAAATTCTGAAGATTAAATCTTGGCTACCAGTAGTCAGTAGTCCTACCTTCAGTCTCCTTTCAGGTTACCGTCATCTTAGTTTGTGTACACATGCCAATTTATGTATGGCCAGAGTAAATATCATTCAAAGAAGAATAGAATACAAGTTGTTAAATCTAGGAAAAAAATGAAATTTCTTCTTCCCCCAAAAGACTTCAGTAGGTGTCTTTGTCCATTCAGACTGCTATGACAAAGTACCATGAATTGGGTGGCTTATATCAATAGAAATTTAGGTCTCACAGTTCTGGAGGCTGGAATTTCCAAGGTCAAGGCTTATTTATCTGCTGTGGTTTATGGACAGTCATCTTTTCTTTGTGTTTTCACATGGCAGAAGGACAAGACTCTCCAGCATCTCTATTATAAGGTCACTAATAGTGTTTTTTATTTTAGGACCTAATCACCTTCAAAGACCTCCAGAGGTTTAAGATTTCAGCATACATATTTGGGGAGTAGTAGGACAAAAACATTTATTCTATAGCAACAGACTTTAAAGTCAATTTCAAGTGACTGGAAAACTGAGTCTAGAAGTTGGTGATTTATTTGTAATCCTCAATGGAGAACGTTCAGGCCTCTTAATGTGTGTTAATGTCATTAAAAACTTAAGAAAATTTTATTTATTCCTTGGAATGAAATTTTTGAAGCAATCCTATAAATACTTTTGGTAGTAGAGAACTACAGAGAATTTTTTTTTAATCAAGAAAATTGTTCTAAGGGGCACAAAGCTACTACCTAATACCATGTTTGAGTGCAGGGAGCACATATTTATAAAATATTGTTTCAACATTTTTTGAACATGGAACATAATTGACATAAGTTTATTTTTGCTTCCAAATCTATTTCTAATAGTGAGCATAGCATTGAACATGGACTCAGAGAATATAAATTCTAATCACAGTTCTAATATTAATGATCTGTAAAACCTTTAGGAACTTCTGTGTATTACAGATTTGTTCTGGGACTTGCGTTTAAAATGAAGACTGGAAGAGATAATCCCAAACCCTTTTTCTCTTATCATTTTTATACATTTTTATAAGAAGACTTTGTATAAAATACAGATATGTATTTACATTTGCCTTTAATATATTAACAAAATATTTAATATAGAACTATGAACTGAAATGATTAAAATATTTATCATTTGAATACTAACCAATACAGCTAATGTAATGTGATGTACATGCCCTGAGCCTTTTTCCTTCTTTTTTGTAGCACCATCTGGTTCTGTAGCATAAGAGAGAGTTTATTTATATAACCATATTAGCCTTCAGACCTGTACATACACACACACACACACACACACATGCACGCACACAACTTTGCTGTATCCTAAGGTTGCTTTGGTCAGGTTTCTTTCATATTCTGAGATTAAGCATTCCCAACCACATGGCAAATGAAGTGAAAAAGTCCTCTCTGGATTTGTTCTAACTTTCAATGTGACTGGTCAGAACTGTGGTGGGCCTAAAGTAAGTGGTGTACTTTGCCTGCACTATGACAGCTCCAAGGAGGCTCCCTGGGGGCAGTGGCCACTTAGTTCCAGGCTGCAGAAAGCCATGGCCTTGTGCTTGGAAAATCCACCAGATCCCAAAGCCCTAACATGGTTAAGAGTTGATTCTAAGATACCAACTCTCCACTTGTGCCCAGGAAGATGGACACATTCTCCCATAGTGCTGGTCTTTCCAGTCCAGCATGGTTTCATGCTCCAATGGCTATTCCTCACACCTCAGATATTATGTTTCGGATTATGTGGGGAAAGATTGAAGAATCTAAGAAAATAATGGAACCTCCCCCCACCCCACCCCCACCCACTATACACACACTTTTTTTTTTTAGCAGAAATCTGTTAGAGTGCAAGCTTTGCCAGGCACTGGAAGCTAGACTGTTTGTACAACCCTAGTCACATCAGATCATCTTTCACTTAAATGACAGAATAAAAACAAATTAAAAAATTTCCTCTGAGGCATTCTAATAGAAGGCCATGAACCCTTAGCTAGGATATTAAATATTGTATGTTAAGAGAATTCAAACCTTACATGAAAACTTAGTATGAAATTCTATCAAAGCAATATGTTTTCATCATCTACCTTCTGGGACAAGTGAAGTAACTTATTCTTATAAAAGTTCAGTGTGGTAAACAATGCACTCAACTGGCAGATCTTGAAGGTGGTAAATGTGTGGAGGAATTGATTCCTGAGCAGACTGACCAGCCCAGCATGTCTGGCTAAACTGTTGTGATCTGAGGTTCTGCTGAAAGAAACTCAAGGAAAAATTGTAATGAAAAAAGTCTGTCTTGGACTAGTTGGAAACTTTTGTAATAGACCACACCAAGTAAAAACTAACAAAAATTAGTTGCCCTATTTGACTCTGCCAAATGTTGGATGAGTTCAAGGTAAACCCAATAAAAGTAGGAACTTGTTCGGTGTTACTAGAGCCACACTCTGCCTATTTCAAGTTTCCCTCATTGAGAATGCATTTCTACAGCAAAATCTGCACAATGCTCATAGTGTGTATGTGACCACTTGTAACCAAGGAGTGCAACTCTACAGCTGGTATCTGGAGCACATATTTTCATTTTACCTTGTATGTGTACAACTTATAAGTTAAGTTATTGCCTAAGAAGGAAGAAAAGCAATTAAAACCTGTTAACACATTTAAAATAAGAGAAGTTGACTGAACAGCTGTTTTATAAACTAGTCCAAGTCAGGTCATGGCATAATGATTAAATCATACAATGCTCGGGACTGGGGTTGTAACTCAGTGGTAGAGCACTTGCCTAGCAAGTGTGAAGCACTGTATTTGAGTCTCAGCACCTCGTGTGAATAAATTAATTAAATATACATCCATCATCAACTAAAAAGAAGTTTTTAGAAATCATACAATGCTGAGATAGACCCATAGAGTCCCCACTCAACTGCTTACCAACTGTGTAACCTTGGACAATTCCTTGCCCTAGATTACATTGATTTTCTCATTGCTAAAATGGATTTTGAGGAATTATATAAGGTAATGTACAGAAATAATTCAACAGGTCTCTGACACATAATACTCTTACATAAAACATAGCTGTAGCTTAGAAACTGGAAATGATACTAATGAGATACTTGGTATGATTTCAAAACATTATTTGTTTTAATCACAATGTACATCACAAGAGATCAGCAAATAGTCCAGGGAAGAAGTGACCACTTTTTTAAAGAGTTGGCTTTAGAAGTAATATGAAACCAAATGAAAAATTATTAATACAAAGACATGTCTAGCTTGGTTTTCTTTCTTCTTCTAAGGTGTTTCAAGTGGGTCTTGAACATTAATGATTCTTTTCAAGACAGAAGTAAAAATAGTTCAGCAGAAAGTCAGACCATGTGAAAATTGTACCTTGTCAAATTCTATGTTTGTCCTTCCAAGTGCTATGTCCAAAGAAAATTCCACTGATCTACTTAATTTTTAAATAAATATTATTGTGTATATTTAAGGTATTTAACATGTTGCTGTAAGATATATATATACTAAAATGCTACCTATAGCTGAACAAATTAACATATATATCATCTTATATAGTTATCCATCTTTCCCACTGTGGCAAAACAAGTGGTAATCTATTCATTTAGCAAACGGCCCAAATGCAACACACCATTATTAACTGTATTCCTCATCTTGTATACTAGATCTTTCAACTAGCTCATCTTACATATATGCTACCTGGTATCCTTTAACCTACATCTTTTCCCTATTACCCATCCTCTACCCCTGTATCACAACCCAACCTTGGTAACCATTGTTTTATTCTCTTAATCTGTAAACACTTTAGGTTTGTACATTATTCTTCTTTGTACATTTGGCCTTTTACTGTGAATTTTGACATAAAGAATAAAAAGGTCATGAGCATATTTCTTAATTTACAGACAGGTAATGTAACTACATAGTATATTCTTGGAGAGAGAATGGAATATAGCAGATGGATCAGGTATAGAGTCTCTAAACTGAAGTATTGAGTATCATATTAGGAAAAGAGACCTACACATAGCCTGGAACAAAAGCTTCCATTCTGATTCTTTTCTGTGTGTCCTATTTGTAAAACTGAGTCAGTTGGAATGGTAATGTTTCTCAGTTTATAGCAAAGTCCTCGTCTGATTTGTATCGTGACTATCACATATGGTGCATATCAGGGCCTATTTCAGGTTGCTCAATTGTTTTGGTAGCCTATTTTTAACATTGCCATTTATATAACTTTCAAGCGCCGGGAAACTACCTTTGAATGCTGTAAATTATCAAATGGCCTTTGATTTACTAGGTTCCTTATCACTTGGCAAATATGCACAGCAGACATTTTCCAGAGAAAGAGCACGCTGGGACTTATCCCCAGACATTCCTTCCCTTTGTTAAACAAACCCAGGAGCTCATGCTGGGGCTCCAGCTCTCCTTGGAAGAAGCCTCTGGACTTCACGAGCGCCCTCCTGCGGCTACTGCACAGACTAACTGATCCTCTTTGCTGACCGCCCTAAAGCTGCTGAGCAAAGCACTGCTTACAGAGTTCAAGCCCAGCTGACAACTGAGGTGGGAAAGGCTTTCATTATCCCATAGACAGATCGAAATTGACGAGTGCTTTGTGTTAGAAAGTTCTTCTTTTGGTTTTTCATATCATGCGTACCACTTGCCAGCTGAGCTCCAAAAACAACAGGCTCTCACAGCAATGGCCAGGGGAAAACACGAGGTGGCAAAATCAAGAGAACATCTTCCCTTGGAATGAGATTGTACAGGAAAAGTCACTAGACAACTCCCAACCTGGGTTTCATATGTTGGCGGGAAAGGCTGTCATTACTTTAGTGTTGCTGGGAAGTTTAAAAGATGATAGATATGAAATGCTGAGACCAAGACTCATACAGTAGGTGATCAATAAATGATAGTGGTTAGCCTGTGGATCTCTTAGTTTGCATTGACTATTTTATAATCCATCTCCTATCACTAAAGCCAAGAGACCAGGGAGTCTACTGATTTTCTAACCGGTTAGTGAGGCAATCTGGAAGGCTTCAAGTTTTCAACATAGGAAAGCTTAGTAGAAGCAATCCAGTGGGAATGTAAGGCTCACAGCTGTGTTTTCATAGCACTTTCCATTAAATGGCTCAAATGTTCATTTTTCATATCAGAGAGGGGGGCTGCTGATGGAGAGTGCCCTCTCCAACCCGAGGACCATCACTCAGTAATTATTTATAAACATCACTATCTTATAAACACCACAATCATCCCCATCCTACCCCCATCCCTCTTTCTTTGCTCCTTTACAATGGTTCCCCTCCAAGTTTTAGAAATGATATTTGTTTATCCAACACTTAGACTCATCAGAGGAGGCACTAGAGCATCCATTCACATGAAATTCTCCCCCTATTGAATGTTATCTGTCAAAAGAAAAAAAAAATAGATTCAACTGTGAACATGCTGCAGAGCTGGTACTCTTGAATGGATTTTCAAGTGCCTGGCCCAATCCGTCACAAAGGAGAAATGCAATACCCTTCCAATATTCTATTCTTTTGTTCATTTTCCCAGAGCTGGGTTATAGTATTACAGGTTCAGTTTGAATGGATTTCTTAATCTAAAGCAGAGGTAAAATCAACTCCAAAGCCACAAGGCTAGCACTTTTTTAAATATTGAATTTAGACTTGAGAAATCTTTCTACTTTATTTTCATTAAAAATAACTTCACTAAGTTTTGACTTAACTTCTCCTCAAGATTTAGGGGTTTCCTTCCTATCCAAAGCACCACAGCTCTGTCATGTAGAAACTAATGGCCAAGAAATGAGTCTTCAATGTATCTAGGACTGCTTTTGCCTGACATTCAATATTAATTTGTATCCATGATGGTTGAAGCAATGACTAAATTGCATAATTATATTACATATCTCTGCAACAATCCCAGATTTAAGAAAATAATCTGAGTAACAGTGTTAGTCAGCTTTCCATCAGGTAGCAAAATACTTGAGTACTAAAAAGAAGGGAAGGTTTACTTTGGCCCCTGGTTTCAGAGGTTTTAGTCCATGGTTAGCTGGTTCTATTGCTTTGGGTCTATCAAGACAGATCATGGTGGTAACATGTAGCAGAGAAAATTGCTCACCTCATGATAACCAGGAGGCCAAGAGAGAGAGACAAGAAGGGCTGAGATCCCAATATCTCCTTCAAGGTCAATTCCTCAATGACCTAACTTCCTTTCATTAGGCCCCACCCTTTGAAGTTTCCACCATGTTCTAATAGTGTTACAGTCTGGAGGTCAAGATTTTTGCTTTTTCTAAAAAGGAGATGGCACAAAGTACACTTGCATGTCAGTTTTCTCTTTATAGTTTAGAAAACTTTACCCAAAGATGGAAATTTAGTCTTTCTTTTCTTCTCCTTTTTTCTTTTTTTGCAGTCTAGACAGTCTTACAACACAAGTTTTAGCTATAGTCCTCTTTGACTTCTTGCTGTTAGTGGATAATTGTAGGCACAGTATCTTATTATCATCTCTGGTCCTTCATTTACTCCTGCCTGGATGGATAAACCAATGCCATGAGTAAATATTGAAGGATGTGCCCAATGCAAAAAACTAGTGACAGTTGTTTTCCAAACATTTGCGGGCCTTTTACATTCTAAACAGGATCTGCATCACTTGGTTTCCCATGTAGAGCTTCACAAAAGGAGAGTGGAGTCGATGGGTGCAACCATTGTTCTTGTTAGTGGATGGAGATTTATAATTACACCCTTTTCTGCTCAGAGCACATGCCACAGAGGGAAGCTACATAAACATGCAGCATGGCAGGGGGATCCAGGACAATAATGAGGTTACAAATTACCCAAAGCAATTCACCATCGATGAAACAAGCTCTATTTGTAAGTATGAGATGAAATGCAGACTTTTTAATGTTTTAATTTGTTTTCCAAAATTATATTTACAAAAAATTAGAGGGACCTACTTAAACATCTTGATGTTTTCAGTCTGACTTGCAATAAAATTTCAGTGGATTGTTTCTCCTAAATACCCTCATATGCATATTCTGTCTCCTTCTCATAGTCTAATGCACACACACACACACACACATGCAAACACTACACATCCTTATCACAATCACCACAAATAACAATAGTTGTAGTCAACAGTGAGATATCATAGTCCCATTATATCCATTTATTGGGGTTCCACCCCAAAGTTCAACAATTGAGTGGAATTATACATAATTAACATTTTCAATTTTTAATGTTTATCTCAAATATTCAACAACATAAATACATTACTTTCTTAATCAGAAAAGAATCTATCTATCATCTCCGTAGGTTTTGATAAATTTTCAAATGTTTATGTTAAAAAATTGCTGGTACTTACTGGCCATGAAAGGAAAAAAGTCACTGAGTCCAGAGTTTTTCTTTTTTCCTTTTTTTAATATAATTTTTTTGTTTTAATTAGTTACACATGAGAGTATTATGCATTTTAAACTATTATACATAAATGGAGTATAACTTGTCAATCATATATTAAGCTGTTTTTAAATACCCACAAGGACTATGTATGTCACTTTAAAACAGAACAAACAGTGCCTGGTGTGTAGTAAGTGCTTGATAAATATTTGTGAAATGAATTTTTCTTGTAATAATGATTTATTTAACTTTGCATGTCTTATATATGTTAATTCACATGAATGTGCAAACATGCGACAGTAGAGAAATGGCCTTTTTGAGACCTGCTGGATACAGCAGGACTATTTTTCCTTCTCTAAACACTATAGTGCAGTTCAATTCAAAAACTCCTCTTAACAAATCCAAATAGCATTGCTTCCCAGCTGTAGTGTTACACAGGGTCCAGTTCAAGTGCCAAAAACTCAACCACAAAGAAGCCAAAACAATCACATCTTGAACTGTGAGAGTATTTTCCACCCATCATCACCATATGACACACCGTCTCCGGGGCCTCCCAGAGCCTGCAGAGGCCTCAGTTCTGCCAGAGACCTGACTGGGCAGAGAGCCTGCCCCCTTGTCAGCCCTTACACAAGTTACATAATGAGTACTTTCTGTGTCTACAAATACCGATTTCTCACTCGTGTTTTATGACTGTGAGGACTTTTCTTTCCCCAAATACGATTCCATAACTGTGTACCCAGAATTACCTGCTGGAATCCTGGCCCATCATCAGATGCCTTCAAGTTAAGCTACGTGGATGTGTTTCCCAGGATCTTCACTGGGGAGGGAAGTGCTGGTTTCAAAGTTGGCCTCATTATGAGCCTGGGACATTTGATTCACATGACTTCAGAGTACAGAAGAGATGAAGCAATAGTTACCAATCGAGAAAACTTTCTTCTCTTATTACATTAAGATATTATTCAGTTTTCATGGTCAGGAGATAGTAATCCACATGTTATCAATGTATTTAGCAAAGAGATATGTTCCTAAAGGGGGACATTAAATTTTTATTTTATTTAGCAAACTGGATTTAACTCCTATAAAGACACAACTGTGTAAAGGTCCAAATGTTCAAATTCAAGATTTGATTTCCTCCCTCTGAGAAAGAATGCATCAGCTTTGATGAGCTGTAGGGAGGGCTGTATTTACAAGGCAGCACAGTGACTGTGGGCAGGGCAGAGGGTCAGGGACCTGAGCTTCATCCAGCCCAGCCGCATGTACTTTGTTGGTACCTCGGACAAGTCACTTAATATTTTGGAGCATTGGTTCCCCAATTTGTAAAGCAATGGATTAGAATAGATGTCCTTTAGGTCTTTTTTTTTTTGGGGGGGGGGAAGGGTATGAGGGATTAAAGTCAGGGGCACTAGACCACTGAGCCACATCCCTAGCCCGATTTTGTATTTTATTAGAGACAGAGTCTCACTGATTGCTTAGCACCTCACTAAATTGCTAAGGCTGGCTTTGAACTTGAAACCCTCCTGCCTCTGACTCCGGAGCCACTGGGATTACAGGCATCCCCACAGCACCCGACCTTCCTTTAGGTCTTTAGCACAAGAAAATGCTATGTCCCTGAATTAAACTAACTCTCTCTCTCTCTCTCTCTTCCAGTACTTAGTGTGCTTAGCCACTGAGCCACATCCCCAGCCCATTTTGTTGATGTTGTTATTTTGTGTTGTATTTTGTTTTGTTTGAGGCAGGGTCTTGTTAAGGGCTCAGGGCCTCACTACGTTGCTGAGGCTGGCTTTGAACTTGCTATCTTCCTGCCTCAGCCTCTTGAGCCTCTGGGATTTCAGGCATGCACCCCCACACCTGGCCCTGAATCTCTTTATCGCATACCAAAAGAAAGCCCAGAGATGACGGAGACTTGGAAAAAAATCTTCAGCTATCTCACTAATCTTGATCTTCACCAGTGGGACAGCTCATGTTCAAACAGGCTTCTAACATTAAGAGGATAGTGACTGAAAACGGGATGTTAAAGATAAATCAAGGCTAGCACTTGCCTTCTTTTTTTTACCTTCAAATAAACCTACTTTTCATTCCTGTTTTGTGCTTGACATTTGCTGGCCATTGTCTCCTTTTCAGATGAAGCTTACTCCTCTGTTCTTCTAGTCAATTCTACTTGGCAGATTTCACTAAATAATTTAGAAGCCTCCATGAAATTCTTTTTTTTTCCTTTCCCCTCTCACTACAATTTCATTAAAATTCATTTGGGAAACTATACTGCCTCAATAATAGAATTGTATCTTATGTTTTGGAACTGTTTCCATGACAACAATGACAGGTGCAAATTCTGGCGTATGCGTATGTTCATTTAAAAGGTTACTGAAATTATCATTGTAAAGGTAAATTTCACTGTGAATAACATCCAAGTAACTACCTTTTTACTTTTAGGAGAAAATGGCTAATATATATAGTATACATTAATTTCCTCCAGAAGAAATATTTCATGAGAGCCTTACTCAAAAATAAAATCTTTGAACAACATGAGTTATTTTATATCACAGAAATTCATACCTAACTTCATAGATTATGCAGATTGAAGGAATTTTGAAAATACTGCATAGCTATACCTTGGGGGATATTGCCAGTAAGAAACAGAAAACAAAGCTAGACAGTAACAGAAAGTTATTAAGAGTGCTTCCACAAAGGGCATTCGATTTTAGGATATGGATGAAATTCCCCCTTTTATGCAACTTCCTGATTTTTTTGTGTGTAAATAGATTAAATATTAATATTGTGTAAATAGAGATTAAAGATAGAGTAACCGTTACCATGTTCATATGTCCATCTCTCTTAATATCAGAATTAATGTCTGTAATCAGCACATCAACATGCCAACCAAAAGATGATACATCTACTTATGTGTCCCTGATGGCTTGTGCCTTTTGTTCCATTCCTATAACCCAAGTGCTCTAACAGAATGGGATTCAAAACAAAGCAGAGAGCTTAGAAATTCCCAAGGTCTTCACATGGTTTGTTTCTACAAACCTTTCATTAGATTCTGAGTGTTGTCTACCTTGACCTTAATAACTGCCACCTCTCCCAGGCCTAAATGATTATTTGAACCAGACCTATTGCCCTCTAAAATCTTCCTGCCTGCTTTGTCTAAAGATGCAGACTCATCCTATGAGATGGTAGGTTTCTTCATCTCAGGAAATTCATCTTACTCCTGTTGGCCTCTGACCTCATTTGGAGTCCACTGTCTCCCATATTGTAGGTAACCTAGTCCAGAGTTCAAACTTGGCCATATTTCCCTGCCCTGGGCTAGATTCACATTCAAACAGGACTGCTGAGGAAAAGAATAGGTTCCAAAGCAAACTGCTTTTGTGGTGAAGGTAGGTGCTATTGAGGTAGGTGTGGCTAGCTCTTTATGAAAAATGCACAAACCAGACAGCAGCCTGACCCGAGGGGTTTGTCTGCCAAGGGAGATTGAAGTGAAGGTGATGAGCCTGTAATTGCCCAAATCTCAGGGGAGGATATCAATGCAAGGAGCTCTGCAGAATAATTAATTTTAAGATAAAAGTGATAATACTATATTCACAGTAGATGTAAGAATCCATTTGAAGTGAGTCTTGGGAAAAAAAAATCAGTAGTTTGATCTAGACTTAAGAAAAAGAAGAGAGGTGAAAATACCAGATTGATATACTCATTTTGAAGGGAATAGGAAGCCGTCCCTCCAAAATGTCACCTTTGAAGATTAAATGGGAAGATTTGAATCCTAAGCAACATAAGATCTATAGATGTGTATCAGGTATATCTTCAAACAATTAGTTATCAATGCAAAGGGTAAGTTGATATTATCCACATCTTATATACATGCATATATCAGACTCTTCAAAATGTAATTCCATATTGGTTCTATTTTGGTTATGACACACTTTTTCAGTTCAGAAAAAAATAATAGTGCCAAGAACCAGCACCTCTCTTGTGGAAATCACACTTACAATCTTTACCAGTCTTTTAGAATCATTGAGAATTCCTTATCTTGTGTTTTAAGATCAAACAGGCCAGGAAGATTTTCCCAAGCCAAGGGCTGGGATCAGAGAATCCAACAAAGCTTGAGGGAGTCAGCAGATCATTGAAGGTTGAGATTGATTTTCACCCTCCCTCTTGGTTTAAGGATAAAGTCATTGACTATTTGTGCATCAAACAAAACAGGTTTGTTTTAAACTGCTTCTAAACATACCTACCATTTCTGCTTTCCACATAGATGTCAGCAGACATCTGCCTGTGGAAAACTTCCCTCCCATGTGACACAAGCTTTCAGAAAATGACAAAGGGACCCTTTTAAGAATAGAATGAATAGAGCTAACACTTTGATCTGCTTATGAAAGTACATCTGCTTCTCGTGAGCCCTGAGTCGAAACGATATAGAGCAGAACTTTATTTGCATAGAAGAGTTTGCACACATTTTATATACATATCTCTATATGTTCATTAATTCTAAGTAGCACTCAGTTTAGTTTAAAGAAAAATAGAAAAAAAGCATGGCAAGTGTCCATTCTTTGGATCTTTTATCACTTCTCCTGTCTCTCGTGCACATCCTTTCAAGTGATCTACCAAAAGTTGATGGGAAAAGTCATCTTTGTTTTGTGTTGAAATATGATTGTGAAGCAGGTGAGGAAAGAGCTTATTCTGTTTTATCTTGTGGATCTAAGAAGTGTTTCTCACTTGACCTAAGATGCAGTATATGGCCGGTAGGATGAAAGTCATCCTCTGGACTGCCTGAAAGAAGCACCAATGGGATTAGATTGAGGTAATAAGTGTCGGTGCATCTCCTAGGAAGGGAAAAGGTACAAAATGCAAGATGGAAAATATGCTCAGAGTTTTTTATTTATATTTATATTTATTTATTTATTTGTTTGTTTCTTTATTTTTTTAAAATATTTATTTTTTAGTTTTCAGCAGACACAACATCTTTGTTTGTATGTGGTGCTGAGGATTGAACCCGGGCGGCACACATGCCAGGCAAGTGCGCTACCGCTTGAGCCACATCCCCAGCCCATCTTTGTTTATTTTAACCAAAGATTTTTCTATAGAAGAGTGGGGAAGTTAAATCTCATAAAAGTGGAGTTTTTGGAAAAACCCATGATGTTTATAGACTGTCTGGCCACCATAAGCCAAACTCTTCTAATCATAGGATGATTTGACTTCCATCCTGGAGTCCAAGAAAAAATCTCAAAAGTGGGAATGGAGGGATGGATTGGAGACCCAGCTTTGATGCCAACTCTGGGATCCATAACAAATCAATTCACCTTTTTGGACTTCATTTCAAATCTGAATAATAAAGCCTTTGGTTAAGTTGATCACTAAGATCTTTCACAGAGTCATACAAATAACACAAAAGACATAATTCTATAAAAGAAGATGAACTTAGCTTTTGGTACTGTTACAATTATCAATAACTAGATTCTGAATGTTACATTATTTATAGCTTCAATCTACATACTTTTTCTCTTTTATTGGTTCTTTTTAAACATGACAGAAGAATCTATTTTGATGTAATTATACAAGCATGGCATATATCTTATTCTAATTAGGACCCCATTCATGTGGATGTACTAATTTTTTTTTTTACTTTTTAACACATACATAAATGTTCTTTAAAGAACCAAAAACAAAATACAAGGGGGAAAGTGATAATGTGTATGGCACACATGACAAATGTTGCCAGGCTGTTTCTAGGAATGTTTTTAGAAAAGTATAATTGTCAGGTTATGCTCAGAGGATCATAATAAACCTGTCCATGGAGGGATGTGGAGATGAAGCACATTAACAACACTTATGTAGTGTTTTGGAAATTTGAAGAGCTATAAACATTCGTTTGGGCAATTTGTCATTGCAGAGTCTTGCAAACAATATCAACTCTGAAGAAATTAAATTTTGATTCTGCATAGAAAATACAAATGAGAGAGTAATGTACGGGCAGGTTCTATTCAGCTTTGTAAAGAATTAAGGGGATTCTCTAATAACAGATTTTTTGAAGTGTTTTTTTTTTCTGTTTAATTAGTTCTCAAGTTGTGTGACTTGTGTTCATAATTACAAATATCTTTATTTATGGGAAAATATATTTCTATTGAACATTGTGGCATTTTAATGGTTTGATTTTTTATAATTACAAATATGAAAATAGTATTCAACTTGGTGGGGTCATAGGCCATTTACTATCTCTAATTGGCACCTTTTCTACTCATGTTTTATCTTTGTTAATTGCACAAGGAACCAATTCATTTTATATGTGATCAGAGGCTGGGTAAAAAGCTTTTAGGGACATAGTCACAATGAGAGATGGAAACCAGTTTAGCTTTATGGTTATAGTTATTAGATTATATATAAAAAATAAATATAATTTATTAACGTGAACATTTTAACTCTGCATATAACTATTATGAAATCAATAAAAATGAGTGGCACATAGTAGCCTTTGAATAAATGATGGCTTGAATGTGATTAAAGCATAATTCTTTTTCTCTTCTTTATAGTTAATAAAAGTAAATCAATTTAGCAAAGCACGTTATTTGCAAGAAGAACCAAAGAGTGAGCACCTTCCACACAATAAGAAAATATCTTGCAAATAATGTCTTTAACCACAAAAGTAGCTTAACTCCATCCCACACTGTACCCACCCCTTGCCTTGGTCTGGTGATAAAATCTAGTTACTTGACTATTCGTGCATCAAAAGAGTTTGGTTTTAAACTACTTCTAGGCTCTATCACCATTTCTGCAGTCAACATAGATGACAATAGATATCTGTTTCTGAAAAGCAACCTGCCACCCAAACTTTAAATGAGAACTAGAATTTGGCAATAATAGAGTTAGCCTATGATGGAGACCTAGGGGTCTTTTCATTAAATGAAGTTCAGTGATGCCAACCCATTGCTTCCTGAGCCAGGTCTCACAGCAGCACTTTTGACACTGTGGGATTAGGGCTGCAGCCGTTTCCTTCTGCTACTGAATTCCCCAGCTTTGTTTCTTAGGCAGATGCAGCTGCCTCTATTTGGCTTTATCTCCAGTGTCATGTCAATGTAGACAGCAGCATTTCCATAGCACCATGTGTCTCTAAAAGCTAAATCTAAATCCATCTCTGCTGCTTAAAGTATATGAATTCTCATGTATGTACCCGCCATCTTTCTATTTCTTTTTCCTCTCTAGCTTCCACATATGAGATAAAATATGCAATTCTTAACCTTCTGAGTTTGGCTTATTTTGCTTAACATAATATTCTCATGTTCCATCCATTTTCCTGCAAGTGACACAATTTAAGCCTGAGTAATCTTAATCCTAAAATGAAGATATGTGAAGAGAGACTGTGGGAACTAAGGGTTGGTTCACACTTTCACTTACAAAAGTCAGCAATCAAGACAAATATCTTTTTAATAAATAAATGACTAAATTAGGAATTAAAGCTGAAATTTTGAGCCCTCATTACAAATATTCTGATTATATTTCTTATTAGGAATATTCATTTACCAGCACCATCCAAATTCTATGTATGCAAAATGGGTAATAATCATTTCCAGATTCAGAGCCTTTTAAAGCCAGGGAGCAGCTCATTGTTCTAAGATTCCTATCGTACAGGAGAAAACTGAATCTAAATAGCATCTAACTCATTTGTCATAATGTGTGTCACTGCTCTGTTGTACCTGATCTAGGGCTCGGTATAGGGAAGCAGAGACAAATGGCACAATTCCTCAATCCAATGAACTTCATTTAGGAGATATACTAAATGGTTACATGCATATGTATGATTAGGGTATTAAAAAATGGAAATAGAATACTCTAGGAGATTACTGTGTATGGTACTGACTTAATTCCAAGTTAAAGTTGGAAAAGAGGAGAGACATTATATTATGGATAAGGTCTCTATTTTCTAGTTGCTGATAATTTTGTAATAGATGCTACATGAATACTCAAAACAAAAAACCATTAAGAAGTAGAAACTTGAGTTAAAAGATGTGGGTTTTCTTGTGATAATGAATTCAGGAAAATGATGAGAGCTTTTGACACCCAGTTAGAATAATCATAAAAAGTTGTATGGAGACAGAGGGTCTCAAAGTATAACTGTCCACTTCCCTTTTAAAACTTGATGGTGATCCCCACCAAGCAATGTCCATTTTATTCAGATTTTTCTTCATTGTAATTTTATAGCTGTGTTTTTTGAGAGAGTGATTTTGATAGAGAACAGTGTTAAATTTGTTTTGTCTACATATTTCAGTATACCTCCTGGTTGTTACTTTAGCAGTATTACTTCACTTGCCCTCTACTAATAGAAGCTCATTAATGATGCTTCCATTAACTAATTTCAGGATTATACTAAAAGTTATCAAGTAATCTTTTAGATTGTTTATTAACAGTTGGGTGTCTGCATTTGCTGCTCTCAGGGACAGTTGAGTGTGGATACTTTAGTTAAGGATGCTTCCTTCCACTTCATCTTAGAAGGAAATAAAATATCTGTCAGTATAGTATCTCCACTGCAGGTTCTCTGCTCCTAGAATGGAATGTAATCGAGTAAGACAATCCAGGGCTTTTCCAGAATCCTAAATGACTACAGCTGACTCCTTTGAAGGAGAAGGATCCAGAGGCATGACCAGTATAGAAACCAGATTATTCTCAAGTGCCTGGTCTTCTAGGTCTTTCCTGTGCCTGAGCAGGTGTATATAGTTCCTGCATGCAGTTTGTGTCTTCCCAAGCCTCCATTTCAATTTCTCATGGACAAAAAGTTGACCTTTGAAATCACAGCAGTTTACAGTATAATCAATATGCATCGTATATAATGCTTGCAAACCTCCATCCTTTCTTGATCCTTGGATCATTATAGAACTACAAAAGCACTGAATGGACTCAACAAGGTTAAGTTTGCAAGAGTATTGAAGCAGCTCAATTTGCCATCTCTTGCCCTGCCTCTCCCAGCAGGCTTCCTCCTGTGTTTGTGAAGTAGCTCTCCTATCAAGACCTGACTTTTAGAGGGAAAACAATAAAACCAACCATCCTCTCATGTAATTTAAAACAGGCAAGTTAGCCAAAATAATTGGAAGTGGAGCTGGCTTGTGAATTCATCATAAACCTGCATGAGAAAGAGTATTGTTTGTCATCCTGTTTACTTGTTTGCTAAGCTGGTGGAACTCACAAATTATGTAAAGGCATTAGAAATGTCTGCAGAGGGAAGTGTAAATAGAGCAACTCTAACACAGAAGTTCACCATTTGAGTGATAAACACTGTCTAGCAGCTCATAGAATTACACCAGAGGAAGCTGTTTATCCCAAAGAGGCCAAGGTGAAGTGTGACACCTAAGAAGTTGTGTCACCAAGAAAAGAGGTTGGGAGGAGCTTTTACCTACCCACTTGTAACCCTATCAGATACCCTAAGCCCCATCAAAACACTATCTAAGGAAAAATAAAGGAGTTAATAGGCATAGACAAGTGTAACTGAAAGATGAATTCCTATTCTTACCTGCTTCCTCTCTGAGCCCTTTATGTGGAAATTATTAATCCTCTACTGAGTACTGTACATCACTGCATAATTGTAGCCACCATATATTTACCAATACTCTGCACATCCAAATTTTGCACCAAAGACAATTTTAAAAGTAATATTAGCACACTTTTTTTGTACTGGAAATTGAACCCAAGGGTGCTTTACCACTGAGATACATCCCCAGTCCTTTTTATTTTTTATTTTGAGGCAGGATCTGACTAAGCTGCTAAAGTAGGCCTCGAATTTGGGATCCTCCTGCCTAAACCTCCTGAGTCATTGGAATTACTGATATGTGCTACTGTGTTCTGTACCATTTGCTTTTTTTTTTTAAGTTTCACATAGTGGCCATACCTCACTGGAAGGAATGAAGGAAGGAAGGGAGGGAGGGAGGGAAAAAATTAGCATAAAATCTGTAACAATTATGTGGTGAAATATGGTAAGAGAGACTCTGAGTGAATCAATATGAACTCTGTATCCTATCTCTAGTGCCTTATTCCCAATCACTACATTCTTTTCTTTAAAGAAAAATGGAAATAAGAAAAGATTGGGACCAGATGAATGTCATCATCTGGTCAAGGGAAAACGACTATAGCCATTACTAAACATAGCACTAGTACTTGTTGAGTACCTTCTCTGCTTTCATTCTCATAAAATAAAGTTGTCTCTCTTGGAAACTTTCAGTTCTAAGTAGTGTGATAATTAGGGTCATTTAGGCTCTTAGGAAAGACCTAATCTTCAGCACACTTGTATGTATTTTTAATTTGATATTCAAATACATTTTGAGATACCGTTTATCATTTCCACTATACAAATGGGGAAAGTGAGGCTGAGCAAGGTGGCCTGTGCCCGGTAACACAATTAGCCAGAATTAAAGCCACTGGAACACAAATCCCCATGCTCTCTTCTATTTACCCTGCTTCCAGGGAGTGCATCCCTAGTTTTTTCTTAGAACAATCACTCAGAGGATAAAGTGGGATAGGGCTGGGAGTTCTATAGTTTTCTTCTCAAAACTTAAGACTTCATCCCTCCAGGGAGGTTGTTGTATTAAACAAACAAAAAAAAAAAAGCTAAGAAACTAGAAATGATGGACCCAAGTTCTTGTCCCCTGAAGTCAGTCACACACCAACATTACTTTCAATTTCCAGAGAAGATGGGACAATAATCCTAACTCATAGAGTTGGGAGAATGAAGCAAATGGTCCTCAACCCTGTAATGACTCAGAATCACTTATGCAGCTTTAAAAACCACATTTGCCTAGCTCTAACCCAAAGCATAAGGAGTCAAATTCTCTAGTGGGTAGTGGGTTGAAACTGAAAAGCAACTGTATGTTGTTGTTGTTTTTTTTTAATTTTATAAGTGATCAGCCTGTATGCTTATGACTGGTAACCATTGGATTAGGTAAGGAATGTGACCCTCAAGCCACTTAGCACAGGGCCAGACACATGCTAAAACATTCTTACTCTCCAGCTGTAACTTCTTTGACATCTTCCTAGGATTCACTTTCATTCTCATAAAATAAAGTTGTCTCTCTTGGAAACTTTCAGTTCTAAGTAGTGTGATCATTAGGGTCATTTAGGCTCTTAGGAAAGACCTAATCTCCAGCACACTTGTAAGAGAGACAGGTGCATTGTAGGGCATGCTGGCTTTATCTCTCAAAGCCTTCTGTCAATAGGGTCTTAGTACTTTCCAGCCTCCTCAAAACTCCAATCAGCCCCTAATAAATAGCTTTGCCTCATCCCAAACCCTTGTCTTCACTATTCTCTTAAAAGAGTAAGAGGCTAAGTAATCTGCTAAAGTAATCCATCTTACAAGACAATTAGGTATCAAGTCCCTATCAAATAACATCATGTCTAAGTCCCTACAAAATGAAAATTCCATGGTTCTTTAATATGGCCATGGAAGATGTATCTATGGTTATGCTATGCCAGACCCCACCACTATCTACATAATCTCAGAGAAAGACCCTCTCTAATGATCAGAGGCTCCTTCCTTTGTTCTTTATCTCTGATGATAATGGGGTTGGGTAAACCTATTGTTCATCCTCCCTCACTTCTCTTGTTATAAATTAGAATATGCTCACTTCTATACACTGATAAACTAACAGATTAGAAAAAAATATTGAAAAGTGTGATAAAAAGTTACCTAATTGAAATGAATCAAACATTTGATCATTTATATTTATATAATATATTGCTTGCTGCTTGTTTTGCGAAGCCAACATCTAGTACTGTAGATACTACGAAATAGTGATCAATAAAGCACAGAGACTAGTTACAATTGGATCTTTTTGTTTTTCCTCTAGTAATTTTGGAACCTAGGAAGTAAGAGAGGAGAGAGGGTATAGTAGGGTACAAGAGAGTTTAAATTCCACCCCTCCCCTGAAAACAAAGCATTCAGATAGCAATGACTAATACTTGAAAACACTCAGATATTCTCATAAGAAAAAATTATTAAGGAGAAAGTGGGCTTTTACGGAGTGCCTTCCCTCCTTTATCTAGTCTGAGCCTGTTAGAATCCTGTGCCATTCTTGTAACCGTCAGGAAGCCTGTCAGGAAAAGGGTGAACAAAGAAGACAGAACTGAAGAGAGTGACATGAATGCAGAGAGCTCTGAACCAAGCCCAGTGTTCACCACCCCCACATCCATGTCCTGAAATAGACACAAAATTGCACATGCGCCTGTTTCATTGGCCAGGTTAAGAGTTAGCAGAAATTAATAGCTGAGTACCTTTTTCTTAATGGAAGTACTGCTTTGTCAGGAAAATAAAACAAGATTAAGCAAGTGTCCAGACCTGCTGGCTAGCTGGCCACCAAGTGGCAAATGAAATACACAAAGATCTGTGCCCAGATGTTGCTGAGCTGAGGACCTTCCCAACAAGCACCCAAATGGGGATGTCTAGGCATGACTTGCGAATGACCTCCTTTAAAAATAGTGCTGTTCTTCCCTTCTCAGAGGTGAAGCAGCCAAGTCAGCGATGTCTCAGCTGTCACAGCTGGCACTCCCATAGAAGCCCTGATGGCTAAAATTATACTTTCCTCTTCCCTTTAATCTCCCTTTTCTTTTGTCTCTTCTTTCTTTCTTTCTTTCTATTTTCTTGCCCTCTCCATGTTTTTCACTTTTATCCAACTTCCTTGTCTTTCTCCTCTTCATTTGTCTCTTTCCATTTCTCCTTTTCCTTTAAGGAAAAACCTGGTAAGTTGCAGTTCTTCTCCCCAATCTATAGCTAGCCAGTTGCAAGGACACAGTTTCCATTATGAGCCAAGAAACTTTGTCTTCATTTGATTGAGATTTAAAAAAAAAAAAAAGAAAGAAAAGAAAAAAAAATAAGAAATAATTCAGACAAGGAAAAAATAAATACATTTACTTGGTTCAGTTTCAGTCAGTTTCTGCCCTAACCAAACTTTGATGTAAATATATATTAATTTTAAAATCATCATATAGGAGGGAGGGACCACTGGAGCTAAGTCACATATTTCAAGCCCTCTCATGGATTTAAAAAAAAAAAAAAAACCTATTGAAATCACATACATCTTTCTTAGAGACTTGGTATTGTCAATTTAGATACAGATTTGATTCCTTTATGACAATTTCTAAAACTTAAAAAATTAAAGCATGGTGGATATGTGCTGAAATGATTTGAGAAGACCTTTATTTGTTAGCTAGGCTAGAAACTTCTTAGAAGGAATGGCTGAAGGGGTAAACATTGCCTTGAATTATAGTGTTTAAGACCGTTAAGATTTCTTATATACCAGATAATATCACTGAAAGAGATAATAGAATATATTTAAACTTTATTTCTTCTGTTACGGAAATCTTTGCCAACATTGATTTGCAGAGAAAATAAATGTCTAATGTCTTCAGTGAGCTCTGAAGTGTTGATGAGAAATTAAAAATCCTACTTATATTTTGAAATGTTTTGAAAGAAACTCCTTATTCTCCTGTCCACAGTCACCTTTGCCAGATGCTAACAGCAGGGATGAGCTGATGGCCACAATTACTCCTTGTGAGCTTCTGCCAGAGGCTGGATTTCCATTTTAGGCAGGAAGCCTAAGAGGTGGAAAAAGAGCTGTTCTTCTCCACCTTCCCATTCTCCTTGTTTTCTGCTGTTCTTGCTCTGCGCGCGCACACACACACACACACACACCTCTGAGGATTCATCTCTATGCCTCAGTCTCTCTCCTCTATACCAGTTGAAAACGGTACATAAATTGGGTTCCCCCAAACGAGAAGAATCCCACAGACTTTTCCCTCCTTAACTTCCCTAAAAAGATTTTCCATGCATATGTAGATTATATCGTAGCAGTGAGGCCAATTAAGGGTTGCAGGTGGAAATAAGATTTGATTTTGGTGGTTACAGAGGGAATTTCCTGTGATGCACCAGCAGATCTTGCTTTCTAAGTCAAAAATTTAGTGTAAGTTAAAAAAAGCACTCAGGGGTAACTCCCTGCCACAAGAGCTGGGCACACAGCCAGGGCACTGTGTTCATTAGCCTCAGGGTGAGCCAAGATTCCCAGAACACATCAGTCAGCATTTTTCAGCCAAAGATGGGGGTGTCCTACTGAAATCTAAAATAGAAGAAACAGGGCTACCAATCTCTGCAAGCAACTACACTAATTAGATTTTCCTCACAGAAGAATGTTTTCATCTTTTATAAAGCATTATAGTCCCTGGATAAATGTAATCATCCATAATCAGAAAAGTACATAGACTGAGATCTACAGCATGCACACTTCCTGTTTCCCCTTCTTTGCTCTAAGTACTTAAAATTCAATAGATAATAATGTATAATGGTATTTTTAACCTGCCTGGTCATGCCAAATTTGTCATTCAGCAGCAACCTTTTTAGCTGCTTATATTTTACTCAAAAAAACACTGCGCCTAATTTATTGCCATTCCCTTGTTCACAATGTGTTAATTACACACAATTTGTAATGAGTTTATCAAAGCAAAACACAGTTACCAACAGGAAATAGGACATTTTTATGTAAGCTAAGTAGCTCAGGTATCCCAATGGATAGCACAGGGAAAAAATATTGATAATGTGAAACTTAGATCCAAAGTGGTTCTTAATTGAAACTTTCATTAATAACAATTTCAGAGTTAAATAGAGTTTCAGATTAACTGTAAGTAGTTGCAGCATAACCTCCCATGGCATTCAGAAAGCTCTGTCTCTTCACTGCCTCATTGGGATGAATTAATTGCTCCCTTTCTCTTAATATTGGTCTTGTAGACCACGATGCAAAGGTATGCGATTACACAATTCGTTCACCACGTGTTCTTTTATTTTGAATATAGAAATGTTTGCCATTAGATAAAATCTGAGTTGAGTGCATGGTCGCTTAACAGTGTTTTTCACTTTTTAACCCCAGTTCTGTTGCCATGCAGGTAGAATTTAGATGGGCTTATCAGTTAGGTTATATAACTGGTCAAAATTAGCATTCTGTGTGTCAATGTTGTGATTAAAATCTTCAAACTCATGGCTTCACAGACTGACAGGTAGGATAATTTTAGCAAAGCTTCACCTTGTTGTTCTATTTAATTTGGCTCCTGTTCATAATCTAGGACAGAAGTTGGGATTAGAGTTCATTCTAAACTAGGAATTCTCTGAGCTCACAACACCAAGAACAGCATCAGGAAGCCTCCCTAAGGCTTCTGGTTACCTAAACATGAAGAATTTTAGTAAGAAGAGAAGCATCTGAGGAACTGGAGATATGGGTCCAGATCAGGAAATAACATACACTGGGAAGGCTTACCTGGCAACTCATGGTCATCCATTGAATCCTATGTTCAGGAAACTCTGTCAAGATTTAGAGCAGAGAAATTTGAAAAGATCACAGAAAACAAAAGGAAATCTCCTTGATTTGGGAGCTGGAAAATATGGGATATGATTAGAATAAATAGAAGTCTGTTCTACATGAAAGGGAGAGGACAGAGAGACAACTTTTAGCCAAACTTTGAGTCTTTCTGTTCATCAATCCTCACAACACTGGGATTTCTTTCTGAAGTAAGAGGTGCACTATATGGTCCTAGTCTAGATTCTATAAGGAACAGGCACTTCAGAAATCCATAGATGCAGATGATGTGATTCAGGATCACAAAGTGGTAGGGCCATATTATTTGACCATTAAAGATGCCTACTTCTAATGCAACTTTTAGTCTCCAAATATTCCTCTCCAATAAAATATATGGATCCATTGTGTTAGTTAAGGTACTGGACAAAGAGATGATAGGCTAAATAGCTACTTAACTACCAGGCCTGGAAAAGTATAAAGACAGCAGATATATTTAAGGAGAGTTGTAAGGTTAAGGACACAACTCCCCACCATGGCTCACTGATCTGTTTTGTCCCTGCTCCAAGGGGACCTGGATGATCACGAAGGTATTCTGAAGGCACTTGGAGAGTGAGGAAGGCATTGGGAAAAGCAGACTCCAGATATTACAAGCAAAACACTTGATTCATAATTAAAGAGGCTGTAATTCCTTCTGTCAGCATCCAACAGTAATGGTTTTGGTCTTATACATGCAAGTCTTCACACGTGCATATGTGTGCATATTTATACTTGAGAATGGACAGAGAGACAGCTGCAGATGCAGATGCTAGATTCCAAACACCCATCACACCAGGCTCCTCAAGCCACACACTCATCATTCGTAGCATGACACATTCAGGTTTTCTGAGGATTTCTCAATATCCATGATCTGCTGTTCCTATTCATTTTCTGTGGCCTGTTTAACTGAAAGCTGGTATGGTTGCGGTTTGTCTTTTAAGACAGAGAAGTTTATTGCCCTCCTGTCTCTGGAAATCAGCCATAGCTTACAAATTTGGAACACCCAAAGCAAGGTGGGATAAATTATCCCCAGTATAATATCCCCAACACTTTCACCAAAATAAAGCCTTGGCAGCCTAAGAGAACCGATGAAACTCTCTTTGTAGTATCAGCTTCAACATGGACCTTCTGCCATTGCACTCCCACCAATAAACCATAGAGGGAAATGATCATTTTGAAAAAATATTTAAGATGGAGGGAGAAGAATTGGACCTAGAATTGTTTCCCAAATGCTGAGGCCTTGTTAAGCAATAAAGGGACTTTGAGTACTCTGAATTTCCTCTGTCCTACTGCTAACATTCTTGCTCAGTAATTTATAAATTTATGAATTACTGGCTCTTCTTTTACAAAATACTTAAGCAAAAGCCACCCATGTCATCCATTATACTTACCAGTTGCAGTTGTACATTACACTCAATATTTAGTTATTGGTGATTGCTTTGTTCCTTTAAAAAACAAACAAACTCAAAGACAACAGCATTCATTAGCCAGTGTAAGTTTCTTGGAATCACTCCACCTACTGGTTAAAAACATCTTGTCTAGAAAAGGCTGTTCTCCTGGGCTGTGGCCATATGGTGTTGGGGGGTACAAATTTAAATAGACATTTTTAATGGTTGGTTTCATTCCTCCGTCATTTTGTGATCTTCCCAGAAAATTATCCATGGATACTGATATTATTTGGAACTAGAACTTGAGGCTTGAACATGTGACATGAAAATGTGACATCATTTCAGAAATTATCTAACTCAAGGGGAACCTGTAGAGAAGAGAAAAATGAGTCACCCCTCTTAGATTATGAAGACTTAAAGCTCTGGTAAGCACACATTTTGGTTAGCATTGATCTAGAGCTGATGATAAGGTCACTTGCACTCATCAGAGACAGTTGTTCTACTGAGTTAGTTGTAGGCAGATTCTATCCCTGACTTGGCTTTAGCCCTCTTTCCCAGCCCCTGACCCCTACAGATACACTTCATTGTCCTAAATGTATGAATCTATAAATAGGACTCTCCAAACAAGTCTATGTATGGCTGATGGCAGAAGACATTACTGCTGCATAGAGAGGAGCTCTGATTGAAATCCTCTGACAATTTTAAAAATATTGATGTTTCCTGGAAGAAAGAAAGGAACCCCAAAGCCTACAATCCTTAGTGGTCCAACCTTGAGTTGGTCTTTTTGACTTGAAGATTCTGCATCTCTTCAGTTAGCACTTGGTATTAAGTATCAGAGAGATGCCAGAATGAGGAACTATCACGTCTTCCCTCAGATTGCCTAGGATTTATTTTCCCTTTTCTATCTCTCTTTGGTCCACATTGAAATTCTTATTTTCCTTCTTCTTCCCCTTTTCATTGCTTAAAATATATAAAATCTCGGTATATTTCAGAAACCAAAACAAATAGAGCTTATTGGAAAATACATGGATGAATCATTGAAAATTCTTTTTACTTCTGCTTTCTATTTTGTTCATCAAATTTTGATTAAGTTTAGACTCATGATAATATGTGAGCATTAGCCAGAAATGCTGTTTCATGTTTTATTGATGCATCACTTTTCTTGTTTTTAAAGTTTTACTCACATCTCACTTCACCCTTCACTTGCAGAAAAAATAATTTTACCTTTTTTTAAAATAGTATCTTGAGTCCAAGATTCTGTATTACTCTCATGAAGTAACAACCATTAGTCCCTTGGAACCTGGCTTCCCCACTACCACCACCACCACCACTTTGCTGAATTCATCCTCCTAAGTAGGATTTTAGATCTATAGGATTTCTTCTTTGACCCCAATAACAATGGTCATTTAAAGTACTCAATCCTCTGACTTCCATTAACTCTTTCAGCAGTCTGCTGCTTAGTTTTTCCCCCATTTCCTCCAGTGAATCCTTTCTGGATCTTTCTCTTTTCCCAACCTAAGTATGAAATCTCCCAAGATGTTTCTGTTAGTTCCTCTTTGTGCCTCCAAAGATATCTTTCCTTTGCCAAATCTATACCTAAACTCTCATCTCAGCATCAATGGTTTTCCCATCAATACTTTAGCCCCATCTTTGTTGTAAACTTGAGATGCATATTCTTCATTGTCTATTAAAAAAAACACAACCACCATCCTATTGTCTTTCCAAAATGACAGAAATGTCAAAAACTGAATTTTAAAATCCCAACATCTTCAACTTTTTAAAATAAAGAATCATTATATTTTAAAGGTGTTAGCCATATGATTTCTAGATCTAATGAGTATGCATGGTAAAATATATATATATATATATATATATTAAAAGAGAAGAGACTGGCATTATTTTTGTGAGATGGTTGAAGAGAAGTCCACTAGGTCCACAGCCCCATAGTAGGTCCTCAACCATTGGCAGCCACGTATTTTATTAGTGAACTTGACTTTGTTTCTAGACTGGAAAGACAAGAAAAGATCAACATAAGAAAGACCAGATCTTTTCAAAGGTGATATGCAATCAGAAAACCGAGGGTCTTGATAAAATTTAGCAAAGCCTCTATCCTGGATAAGCTATCTCTTGCCATTTGTTTATAATTGCATTTTATTTATGCTGTTAATGATGCTTATAAACTTAACCATTTTAAGAAACTATAAGACAAACAGACTTATGATCAGAGTAAGATTACATAAGAAAGAAGGATTATAAAGGTCAACAGGCCTTCCAAGAAGTCAACTGAACGGGAATGAGAGTTCAGAGTTGGTGAGAAGCAATAGAGAAGAGTGGGGAGTTCCAAAGGTCAGAAACCAATTCCCCTGGTGGGCTCAGAAATGACAATAAATGCTTTGATTACTCAGCATTCATTAGATAATACTAAACTGCCTATGAAGCAAGAAAGTCATTTGCATTTCAGATTTACCCCTTCTCCAATTTTCATTTCACAGTAAGAGGCCTTTTAAGATGACTTAATGTGACTTTTTTCCCTTTAAATTCAAAAGCAAGTATACACACCACATTCAGTAGTGACTAACACTATCTTCATTGCCCCCTCAATTTCTTAAAATCACATGTGATTCGTTTGGGTCATGTTTAAAAGTCATGCCAATCTGCTCAAAAGACAAACTGTGGCTAAGCACAGTGTCATACACCTTTAATGCCAGGGACCTAGGTGGCTGAAAGAGGAGGATGCCAAGTTTGAGGACAGTCTCAGCAACTTAGCAAGATAATTGGCAAAATATGAGACCCTGTCATGAGAAGAAAGAGAGAGAGAGAGAGAAAGAAAGAAAGAAAGGAAGGAAGGAAGGAAGGAAGAAAGAAAGATCGGGGTTAGGGGATAGGGATGCACCTCAGTGATAGAGCACCCATAGATTCAATCAGAATCAAAAAATAAACAAACAAACCCTGGGTGATCTTAGAACCATTTGAAAAATGAAGCTAGTACATGCAGAATGTAAAACCTTGAGTAGGAATGCAAAAAGTTAAAGTGAAAACCCCATGAGCAGTATCTTTCTCCTGCTGTATTAACAGACCTTTCATTTTAGGCTCTCAGTTGCAGCCCCCAGCACCCTTGTCTGGTAGGACAAATTCCCAAGAGCCTTAGTTAGCAGGTCCTCAGAGAGTGTGATATTTAAATAGGCATTCTAATTATTCTCCTTACTAGAGCCACAGCTGTTTGGTAATTGATAATTAAACTATTCCACAAACTGGGAGTTTATTAGCCACTCTCTGAGCCTCAGTTTACCAAAGCAGTAAGTTAGATTAGATCAGGGCTGGCAAACATATGTTCTCTCCTCTGCTAACTCAGGCTGCCTGAAGCTCTAGGTGGAAGACGAGAGACCTGTGGGAATGAAAGCTATATTACGATGCCATCAGTCAATCTGTGTTTTCCACTGTCTGTTCTCTCTCCCACTGCCCTAGCTAGTTCATGAAGCCTTCTCCTCCAGTACCTTCCCTCATCTGTCTCATTCTCAGCTGATGATATTGTTTTGTTTCTATTTCCCTGAGAAAATAGAAGGAATCAGAAGAGACTTTCCAAAGACTCCCACCAGGGCATCCACCCTTCTGTGAGCACCTGGAAGACACCCTTTGTCTTTAACTTAAACTTGTCACTAATTCCATCCTAAGGTACCACCATGTCTTGCCTAGAACTATAGTAACCTCCCCAGTATCACTTTTACCTCTATGCTCTATTCTTGACAACTTAGCCTGAGTTCTAATTTATTCAAATTAAAACCCTTCTCTGTTCAAAACCCTCCCTAATTCACTCAGAACCAAAGTCCTTTTCTAGAAGCTATGGGACCTGTGTGATGCCTCCTCAACTACCCAATCCCCACTCTACCCTGGTCTTACCCCTCACCTTTCCTCTGGGATCATTTGGTTCCATTCACTTTAATGGTTTTAAACCTTAAAGAGAAGATGTATGCTCCTTGCTTAGGACATGTGCACTGGCTGGACCAAGTTTTCACCCTTGCCTCTCCTCAAAAAACCTAGATGACTAACTCCTTCGTTTCCTTGAATCCTTTTTTCAACTGTCTCATTCTTAAAGAGGCCTCCCTTGACTATCCTAATTAAAATTGTAGCCATTCCTTATCCCATCGCTCCTCATCTCCATAATTCTCCTTTATTTTTTCTATAGTACTTTTAGGATACTACATACTTTATTTATTCCATATTCCTCCCCCCACCCCTTTCTTTTATTTCACTGAACTATAGCCAGTTCCCAGAACAATGTCTGGCACATAATTGGTGCTTGTATATGATTGTGGAGTGGATGAGTAAATGAATGGTGTCTGACCTGAGGGTGGGAAGAGAAAGTAGAAGCACTCATTTCTGGACCAAACCACATCAAAGGTCTCCAAATTTACACTCCCTTGTTCCCCATGCCCCCTAAAAGTAAGCATGTATTTATTACCCAGAGTTCTGAATTCCTTCAAGAACGATAAAGCCTAAATGGATGTATGAGAGGAGAAGGGGTCGCCCTCTGGTTTGCATTTCAAACCTTGTTTGCTTTTTACTGGGGTAAGAGGGGAAAACTGCTGAGGGCCCCAAGAATTTCTCTGGTGCTCAATTTTGTGAACATTACAAGCCTCTTATCCCTTACTTCAAAACGAGTCAGCAGGCTAGAGGGCTGGTTCTTGTTTTACCCAGAGCACTGCTTTAGATCTTAAAGTGACATGTTCTTTTATTTTTTAATTGAAAAAATTGTACCTATTTATGGCATACATGATGTTTTGAATTTGTATAAATTGTAGAGTGGCTAAGTTGGGTTCATTAACATCTGTATTACCTCATGTATTTTTCAGGTGTGATATATATATATTTTAATTTTTTTAGGTTATATATAAACATAACTTTATTTATTTTTATGTGGTGCTGAGGATCGAATCCAGTGCCTCACAAGTACTAGGCAAGCATCCCACCACTGAACCACAATCCCTACCCTCAGATATAATATATTTTTAAATAAAGAGAGTTTTCCACAATAGGAAGCAGACTGGCTGTTACTCTTCTATCTTCAGGTTGATTTGTCATTATGAATGTCTATATGCCCAGCTAATATCCAGTTCTAGGCAGTGAATACTGAACGCTAGAAATTGTGTGAACAATCGAAAGATAATAGAGTGCCTAATCCCATCAGTTAGTCTTGCTCTGTCCATTATGGTAACCACTAGTCATCCACAGCTGCTGAATAATTGAAATGTGGTTAACCCACATTAAGAGGTCATGTAACTATAAAATACATACCAGATTTCAAATATTTAGTATGAAAGAAGAACATACGATATGTCATTAACAAATGTCATATCAATTTTGTACCGAGATGATGTCTTGGATATACTGCATATTAAAATTTGTTTTCTCTCTTTTTTTTTTACTTTTTAAAAAAGTTATAGATGTGATTTGCAAGATATTTCTACTGGACTAACCCATCCGACTTGTTCAGAATGAGGGAAGCTTCTCTAATCTGCATAGAAGCAAGGCAACATTAGCTCTGCCAAAGGAATGGAATCATTAAAAAGGGGCTAATCCATGGTTTCTCGCTGGTTGGGCTTTGTAAATTTAATTAGCTAATGGAGCACTGGCTAAGAACAGGGTCCATATGGTTGTTTTCCCTTAGGCTAAGGCAGAAATGTGCAGTCCCTTCTGCTGAAAGCTGAGGTACATAGTTGTTATTGTGATTACTCTCAACTAGTATTTACAAAGGAAAGATACTCTGAAAATCTGTAGTCAATTTTCTTAAAGGATCAAGGGGAAAATAACCAGTTAAAATATACTTACAGGTTGATAAGAATTTTTTGATCTTTGAATTTTCTGTAAACATTTCACCTGGGATAGTTTCACAATTCTTCTAAAGTAAGCAGCAGTCTAAACCAACCTTAAAAAACGTACCCCCAATTTAAGATGTGTTCTGAACAGACATTCAAGGATTCTGCCTGAATAGTAACCATAACAAATGGCTTTTAAAAGCAAGTATGGGTGTTTTAAATGTCGTTTAAAGAACACACAGATCTTTCTACACTTTTCCCCTTCTTCCCTTAAATTTGGTTTGTATAAATTGTTTTCAACCTTTATGGTGTGAGAATGTGTATGGGTACTTAGATTAAAAGAAGCCCGCCTCAGCAGCGCTTATCAGCCAATCATTTTCAATTTATTATTCTATGGTTTTCTCCTTGTGTTGTAATTATGTGGTTTCGACTGATTCCTCTTATCTATTCTTACTGCTCCCTTGGACAACAAATGGAAGTTTTAGCAGCGGGCATACTACAGAAAGGCATTTTTTTTCAGTCTGAAGATTTGAGAATAGTCTGTAGATGTGGAACATTTTCTCTTTAGGTTTTGCTGGCCACACCCAGTTAACTGGGAAATACCAATAGTAGTGCAATGTTATGGGGGAACAGATGCCTGGTTGCTAAATACACTACAATGAAGCTCTCTAGCTATAAATGACCACAGTCTTCCATGCCCTTTAATTTATTGATCTCTGGATACACATTGGGCCTCTTCCCACTTGGTGAAGAAAGTTATGTCTCTAAGTTTATTACCTCCAGGATCAGAAATGCAGAGTTTATAATAAATGACATGTGGAAGGAATCTCAAGTAAACATGCTGAAGGGCATCTGAGCAAAGCAGCACTAGCATCCTCCAGTTGGAGAGAATAGGGAAGGCTGCCTAAAATTTAGCCCTTTTTCTAATTGACTGTGAGCAATTGGCTAAAAAGAACCAATACCGTGATGCTTTGTAAGTGGACTGTAAGCATAGTACAGCTACAAAGTCACTGAGTTCTTTAACATTGCCTGTCATGCCTTGTGGTTCATCCCAGAGACACTTTTTAAAGCATGCTTAAAGTTGCTTATGTAGTAGATGCCATTCTGGTTGGCATTAGCTTCTGCAGGGAAAGCCAGTAATATACTCTTTCTGGGCCTAGAGACAATTTCTTAGTCATGAACACACGCTTTCAGACCAAAGGGTAATTGCAATTCTTGAACAGTGACTTTTTAATTAAGTGACATATTGGCTCTTCAGAGCCATGACTCCATTCACTCCATAAAGTCCATTTCTGCCTCCTTATGTGGGTGAACACAGGTTAGCTGCAGTATACTTCTTACGTTCCTAATGTTATGTTGTGCCTCTAAGTTGACTTCTGCAAATGCTTTTTAGAATAAAGAATATGGCATTAGCTTAGGAGGAAAAAAATAAAGCATATGGCCACCATTATGTATTCTGTGTTCAGTAAATGTAACTTGACTTTTTTTCCTTCTCATGCAAAGTTGAATCAGACAGAGGTTTTGAATGATGAATCATAGATGGATTTGTGGATGAGGTGGTCTTATAGCTGTATCTTAAAGAATTGAGTAGGCTTTGGACACGTAAAAACTTGGAAAAAGGATATTTGAAGTGAAAGGAATAACATCTCAAAATGATCACAGTCAGATCTCATAAAAATTTTAAACCCTTTTACCTATTCTCTGAGCTGACAACATTGGATTCATTTTCATTCATTCTTGTTTGCACCATGGTGATGAGCTAATCTATGCAAACCCATTCTTTAAAGATAGCAGGGTAGAAGAAGGTGGAAGTCATACACATGTCAACACCTATACATACTCATGTACAGAAAGTTCAGCATTTTCTAGGGCAAGATGGACTTATATGTTCCTGATTATATGACCCCTTATCTATGTTAGCATAATTGATGCCAGAATCTCCAAGAACCTATAAGTCTGGAGTTCCACAGCCAACACTCAGGAAAATACCATGCATTCATTCAGGGAAAGTGGGAATGTCATGCCACCTTTAATCTAGACCAGTGGTTCTCAAGATAGTTCTGCTGAGGTTGATCATTCAGCTCAAACTAATTCCCATTGCTGCCCAAAATAAAATATCCATTTCTCTCTAAAACAAAATCCCTTGTTTGGAAAAAAATATATAATTTCAAATTTACCACAAAATAATACATCTGTAAATTTTAGCTATACAGCCAAAGCATTGAATAGTAGGAGATACTGATTAGACTTCAATTTCTCATAATTTGTCTGTCATAAGAAACTGAAAACCAGAAATTTTTTCTAAACTAAAAAAATAAGAAACAAAGGCAATGTTAATCTTCCTTGTCCTGGCAATATTGAAGGAGGGATATGTTATATTGGTATGATTTTCACTTTTATTTTGAGGAAGTAGGGTCTGTATTTTTTTAAAAAAAGCATTTTGAGTATTTATAATTTATACCTTATCTTTACAGTGAGTCCTTTAAAAACTTTTTCTTAAGAGGAAAAAAAAGTAAATAAAATGAGAGGAAAGCATTCTGTGGAAATAGATACTAATAAGAAGATTATTTTATTAATCTTGCTCATAAGTCACTGGTTTTATTATATGTAAATATCTAAGTAGGCTGTTTTTTTCCAAAATATGCACCTATCATATTAAAATATATGTCATAGATGATTAGAAGCATGAAGTCAAGTAAAGCAAAATCTCTAAAACTAAAAGAAAAATTATTTCTTCAGGTTCACTGCAATAGTTTGAAAAGTATGAGTGACTGGTCAGCAAGGGATGTCTTCATATAGCATTTTACCATGAGATTTCTCTAAGGAAGAGTTTTCATTACTTCTTATGGGAATTCTTGGGCTCCAAATCCACCATCAAGGCCACAAAGGTGATATAGCAAGTGGGATTCAGCAGAGGTAAGGGGAAAGAGGACTAACCTTTCAAATTATGGTTTACATGTGTTGAGACCATACAGATTCTGACCCTTAATTGGGAATTATTACCTTCTAAGTTCCAAATGTTAAATGGAAAAAATAGTACACATGAAACCCTTAAGTATTAAAACCATATATTAATTTCAAGTGACCATGACCCAAGAAGGAAGGTCAAAGAAAACAATGATAAGACTCCAACCAATGAAATCACCAGCTGTACCTACAATGAAATTCTGTACCTACCATGGGAACAAGAATCTGCAATTTCTTCCAGGAATCAAAGAAATAAAAGGGTATTTTATGTCACAGGGCTTGAAATCTTCTACATGCTACAGAGAGATACATGGATATGTAGGTAGTGAGCTAGTGAGTACCCTGAGATAAATCTCAACTCCTTGAGTAGCTTGTGCTTGGCAAGGCCTCTGGAAAGATCTAATTCACCCTCTCCAGGACAGTATACAGAGGAACATTAGTGTGATGTAGTTAAGAGTGATGTAAGCTGACTTTGTTATGAAAACAATGTAATTTTAACTTTGGAATGACATCTGGTCTGTGTCACAGCTCTATCAAGATAAATGATAATGGTGAGTGGGGGGAAAAGACTTGCTTTGCCAAATATGGCCTATATTTGCTTATAGGAGTTACTCATCACTACTGATGAGTAATGTTCTTTTCTTTACCTAGTTTCTCTGTTAAAACCAAAATAAGGACCAGATGTAAGTCCTGTCCATTTCCCAGTCATCAGTTATCATGTAGAACCAGTAATGTGTCAAAACGCACAAACTCTGGGTCTGAGTTTTTGTCGTTGTGTTTTTCTAAATGAATAGAGGAATTTTGAGGACATAGTTTGGGACACAGTTTGAGGACATAGTATGGGAGACTTTTTTCTGCTTACTTTTAAATTCCTAACTCACACAGTCCTAGAATACAAAGATTTTCATCATGAACAATTTTGCATAATCTTTGGAGCCTTCTTTTATTGTCTATTCTTGTTCTGGAGCAATATCTATCCTGTAGAAAATAAATCCTATTGGCTGCCAGGGTTTTGATCACCAGCAGTATAGTACAAAAAAAAAAAAAAAATCTACCTGGTCATCAGAGATTAAGAGGATCATGCCTTGGTCTAGAGGAAGGCTGCTTCAGAATGCAGTGAGACCACAAGCTCCAAGTTTTATCCAAAGCAAGCCAGTGATCCAACATTAACACTAGCATCCCTGGAGTTTTATTTTCCTTGTTTCTATATCATGGTGGAATTCCTTTCTCGCTGTGGGTCACATTCTGTATTTAAACTCTGGGTTAATTTTACCAAATGGAGTCTTTAAAAAAAAAAGAAATATCAATAAATAATTTTCTTATAGAAAAACAAATTAAAAATTCTTGAAATTTTCCAGAAATTATATGCATTAGTTAGATAATGTCACAAAGCATTTTAGGTATCTCAGAGCACACTACATAGATACATAATATTAATATTTATGTCATGTCTTTCTAGGCTAGGTAAATGCAAACAGAGCTCTGGTTTGTAGCAACCTGTGAAGGAATGTCCAATTAAGTCATTGAGTGTGTGGATTAATATTTAAACATGATTGTTTCCCAAATGAAGTTTTTGCTACAATTATCTCCCCTGCTACTAGCTCCTCCTTGACTTCTCATTTTTGTGTTCCATCCATGTTTACATGGTTGCATTGTATCCATATTTTTCATTTAAACCAACACATATTCATTTCAGAAGCCCCCAGTGACTTCATGGAAGGTAGAAATTCTGTCATTTCATCTTATATTTTCACAGAGAAATTGTCTCAAAGATTCTAAACATTTCCCTCTACCCAAAGACCTGAACAGAGTCAGAAAGTCCTTCTAGAAGTATGGAGCTGACCTACATGTGTGGACTTCTCTGCTCCCCATCCAGTCAGTTCCCACAAGCACCCACAGGTCTCCTTCTAACCTGTGCTCAGTTTGGTGCTATAAGCAACTGACAGGACTAAAGATGCAGGAGGAAAGCTCTGCTTTCCCCCACAAAAGCCATCCCCAAGGAAACTTCCTGAGCACTCATTCTTCCTGGGGCTTTGATAATAGAATAGTTCCAATCTGGAACCCCACAGATAACCTCACTCTCTTGGTTCCTCAGAGGGAGGAGAAAAGATGTAACAAGATGAGAAAAAATTTCAAACAGGAAAAAATATAGGAGACCATCAGTTTCACTCTGAATACCCAGTTCTATCCCATTATAAGAATGCTGAATTTTGCTTGAGTCCTTATTTATAAGACTTGAGGAAATGGAAGAAGACCCAAGAATATACACATTGAAGAGTAAGGATGTGAGCCAGAGGAAGATATAAAAGAGATATCTCTCGGTAAAAGAGGGAAATTATCTCATTTTATCATAAGTGCCTGCCTAATTAAATGAATTTTTTCCTAAACTGTTTAATTCATACAAGTCAGTATGTAGGTTAGGGATTAATTGATTGCTCAGAAACTGGAAAGTGCTTCCTAAGGAACATTTTTCTTTATGATGTTTTTGACATTTGTGGTTCCATTTCCAGCCTTAGATGCTGCTCAATGAAATTACAGCTCCATCCCAAGGCACCAGCTGTCACCTCTGCCAGTGATCTCTGGGCTCAAAGAAAACAGTGAAGTTCCATGCATGCAAAGAAAGTGGATCTCTCAGTAAATGCTAAATTTATAAGGAGGGAAATCTCTATTTAAATGCACTCAAAATTTTATTTGGCCCCTAAGTGGGAACTGGAACAAACGGCTTTGTGTGGAACAGTGTCAAACAAACCTGGTCCAATTCCACAGTATCACATACTAAGCTTCATTTTACTTGCAGCCACTGATGTGTGTGATACATATAGGGATATTTCCATGACAGGCTCTAATGGAAAAGTATACAGGTTGCAGAACAAATCCATCTATCATAAAGAACACTCTGTGAGATAACAAATGCACTTTTACTACTAATCAATATATTGAAATGGACCTGATAGAAAATTTACCTATTAAAACAGGAAGAATCTGCAAGAGCCTCAAACAACCACCTTTTGCTTTCATTCCCTGAATATGATAACTGATCAGTCTGAGAAAACATTGTGGAGAAGGATTAATTTCATGAGCGATTTAAATGCTGGAAGTATTTAAATAGCTCATGAAAGTCTGTTTTTATTTTTTTGTTTTGTTTTCTTTTGTTTTTATGGCTTTTATTGCCATTTGCTGCTGAGTCTCTTGGGATTAGGAGAAGGTTTAGTAAAATATTTTCTCAATGTCAAATTATGGAGATTAGTGCATTAGATTTACTAGGAAGGTTTCTTTTCTAAACATTAAGATTTGTCTTGCTCACCCTTCCCCTATACATCCAGAGGTTCTGATTCTTTGGAAACACAAGGAATCTATGTTTGTTTTAAAAACTCCACAGGAAATTCTGGTAGACCCAAAGATCCACTGATCTAATTATAGATTATATATTGATTTACAATAGGTTATAAATTGATATATATATATATATAGATTATATATGGAAAGAACAAAATTATATTGTGTTCTTTCCAAAACCTTCACAATCTCTTGAGATCAGAAGCTGGATTTTCAAGATAAATTGAGCTTTTTTTTTCCCACTGGGAATCCATTTCTTGAGTTTTAACCCATTCTGAAGTTTCTTCACATCATCTTCTTTGGAAGTCACCATTCATTCCAACTGCTCCTACATTATGCCCTCTCATTCACCTTCTCTTTTGTATTAAAACTCTTTGAGTGTACACCAACATTCTATCTCAAAACCTTTCCTTACCCCTCCAAATCACTACACGGATCAGGTATTTTGTTTTATTTGCAATAGTTTCCTCTTTGCCCCAACTATGGGTCTTCTGAGTTTGAAATATTAGGGCCTCCTCCTTCATGCTGAGGCATATCCCATGCTAAACCCTACAGTTCCCAAGGACCTTACAGTTTCTCAGCTTTCCTGTAACTTCCACCATCCACGGTCTCTTCACATTTACTCTTTTATAACATTTCTGATGATATTATTGGAGAATTGTATTTCACATTCTATGGATTTTCTCTTCTAAGTTACCCCTTTGGAAAAAGTCTATCAGCTCACATGAATATCTTCAGTTGCTTTCTCAATATGCTAATAAATATGTTAGAAACCTCCCATATAGACACTTTTACTTTCTGTAGGCATATATTTGTAAATTATATGAGACATTTCTCATCATGAATTGGATTAAATTTATCAAGACAAGAATTCATTATCTTCTCCCCACAAAATTCTTTCCCCTCTCATATTATTTTTTTACCTTTCTCCCATGCTCAGATACTTGGAAACACAATTTACTTAAATAACTAATAGAAGTCACAGATAATCATAATGAGAGATATAACCATATAGAAGAGATTTGGGAGGAAACAGGTAGAGAGTCCAGGGAAAAGGCACAGTGATGGATACAGTTTTTCTCCATGTTTTCACTCAGCTTTATCCCTTTCCTCTGGTGCTTTACAATCCTGGGTTGATCCCATCTAGCTTTCTCAACCCAACCCACCCACCCCAACTTTATACAGGAAAGACTTCAGAAACACTAACCCAGCCTGCTGGGCTCCAACATCACAAGAAACTTGCTGATCAACAAGTTCTGACCTGATCTCCAGTTCCAATAGTTCAGTTTTTCATAATCTACAGAACTTCTGTGTATCCCAACTGTTCTTCTAGGCACTCCAGCCGGGGCAGGGTGGGGGCGGGGACAGTAAATTAATAGATTTCTGAAATCTATCTAAAGTTCAGGTTTGATTTTTTTTTTAATCTGGTTTCTGCCCTTCTGGCTTCATCTTAAGACTTCAGTTCATTCTAAATGAAGCTATGTCCTCACGATGACCAGTCCACTGGGAGGATCTGTGCCTCTCCAAGGTGATGGTGGGGTTATGCTCTAGGATGCCCTCTAAAGCCCTTTGGTTCTGCTTTATCCTGCATTCCATGGCATTCTACTCCATGCTTTCTTGCCAATCCCACCTAGAGGTTTGCCTGGCTCCCATCTATAACACACATCTGCAATTTCTTGGGTGTTTCTTTGGAACTTCTCCACTTCCGGTGGCTTTGTACAGCCTCCCTGTCAATCAACTCCTGCTCTACCCCAGTGGAAAGATCAGGCTCCAGGCCTGGCCTCTTTCAATCCATCCAATTCCATTGTGATGAATCACACCTGGCTGTTACTACCCAACCCTTGCTGTCTCCTTTGACTATAACCTCTCACTGTTCCTGTCTGTTCAACATAAGGAAAAGCAAGGAGCCAATGCCATTTCATTCATGCCTCAATCTTTTAGGCTTCATTTGCCTCCATGACTGTTTATCATCACAGACCTCAAGACATCCCCCCCCTCTCTACACACACACACACACACACACACACACACACACACACACACCACTGCCTCCTGAGTATTTCTTAGTGAGTGTTCACTG
Organism: Marmota flaviventris; assembly: GCF_047511675.1. Lineage (NCBI taxonomy): Eukaryota > Metazoa > Chordata > Mammalia > Rodentia > Sciuridae > Marmota > Marmota flaviventris. The sequence goes on along the minus strand of NC_092511.1, from coordinate 31,739,252 downwards.
CATCAGGAGAATGATATTCTTTTTACCTTTTCTTGTAACTTTCCATTTCATTACATCATATTTTGGCTATAATTCTCTCACTAGCCCTCCTGCCAACACAGTTAAAGATAATGTAATGTGATAGCAATTTTCCATGTAATTTATTAGCCTAAGACTTCAATTTTTGATATGTTCATTTAAAAGCTTAACATATATACCCAGATATCGTTTTGTCATAGAGCTTGCCAAAACCACTCATGGTTCATAAAAATAAAGTGAAATATGTGCTTGGAACTGAGACTAGGGTAGATAATTAGATTTTTTTCTATTCATGCAAATCAGTTTTACACTCTGATGGTGTTTTCTCCAGCAGGATTTGCGTTTTTTCTGTTTCCATCTTGCTATCCGAAATTGATCTTTGCAGGCTAAAGGAAGAGCTCAAAGAAAGTAATTCATGTAATTTCAATTTGTTTCCTCCAACCCACAAACAAGTTTTCAGGAAGAAGAAATTGAAAAAAAGAAAAAAAGCAACTTCTTTCCATTTCTGCAGCTCTGACAGACGTAGGCTAGAAATAGGAGCCAAAGACGTCTTTAAAATGTGTTGCTAGAGGGGTACCTGGCTGAGTTTTCAGGCAGAGACATCACCCTTTGCCATTCTAGGAGAAATCACCATGGCTGCTTCCCTGGCCCCTCTTAGGCATGTTTTTGTTTGTTTGTTTTCTAATACAATGAAAACTTTAGAGTTAGAGTGATTATCTAAAAGGTAAAAATTGATCATGGCAGGCAATAACCCAAAAGGCCTGTTGACCCTTTCTTACAAAATTATGCCCATATGACATAACATTTTTCCTGGCCCAAGCTCCACCCCATCAACCCCCACTACTTTGATGAACACAAGTCAGGCTAAGAACTCAACCCTTCTTAAGTCAGGCTTTTTCATTTCCCTGTCCATAGGCACCAAGTTTTTCTTCTGGTCTTTGTGTTATTATTCTCTCTCTCGTTCTCTTTTTTTGTCTTTGAGCCTTCAACACATTTCAACCCAGTAGAACTCTACTCTCTCTTCAACATCTAGTCCAATTATCCCTGTCTTTTGCAAGGTTCCCCATCCTTTAGCACAGAACCCCTACTTAAAAATTAGCACACACAGAAATATGTAATCTTTGCATTGTAAGCCTCTTCCTCCTCTAACCTGATGTGAGTCTGACACATAACTGGAAACTCAGTAAAGGCCTGTGGAATGGCTGGATGGAATTATATACACTGTAAGAATCTGATGTGCTACTGGTGAGATCATTAGGCCTTCCTGATGATGCCAATGCTGTGAACTGCTAATTTTTATCATTCTTTTAGTGAAATCTGTGCCCAGAACCATACTTTTTATTTGAGAAAATATGTGGACTGCCTTTTACTAAGAAATCTAAGATATCTTGATGGATTAGCACAAGCTCAATTACAAACCTGTGACAGTGAACTCAGCTGTCAGTCACAAACATCTATTAAGCAAATACAGGTGCCAGTCCTGTGCTCATTGTCATGGGCAGAGCACAAGTACACAATGGTGTTCTATCTCTTGGAGACATGGTCACTATTGAATATGAGTGACATTGTCTAAACAGTTTACATTACTGGAGAGTCTGAAGGCCTAGAACTGAAGTTTTAGGGATTCTCTTCAATTCCGTTAACAGGCTCTGAATATCTATCTCAGGAAGTCTGACTTCCTGAAAGAAATTTAGTAAGAACTATGAAGAGAATTCTGATTATTCTACAAACTCAAAGGTAATTCAATAGCAAAGGTATTTAAAACCTATAAACATTGCACCTAGACAGGAAGTTAATATACAGGGGAAAATCCATAAATTACTTTCCAAGGATTTTCTGTTCCAAAAAATTTAAAAAAAACTGAACAAGCCACATTTCCATTGAATTATTAGGATTTATTAGGATACATAGACTTGTCCTTGAGATGCACTACAAAGCTTTCCATTCATACCCCATTTATTTAAGGTGCTATACATTATAATAAATATAAGTTAAACCCAATTCTACATGATTAAAGTTAATAGAGATGTCAAAATACAGTAAGACATTATCACAAGAAATATTTTAAAAGGTGTTTGTTCATGTTTTAATTATATCTGCTGGTACAATTTCTAAAGCCTTGAGTTATATAAACATATGATATAACTCTGAAAGGAGATCCATAGATAAGTGTCAAATATTACCTTTTCATTCACATAGAAAACTCTTATTTTCCAAAATGAATATTTTAGTATTTATATTAATACCTCATAATATTTTAGAATGGAGCTGAGGAAGCTTTAGTTTGCTGGAAAGTTTGTTGAAATCAAGAGAAAAAAGTTTGCTCAGTTGCAAAATGAGAAGCTTAATTTAGACGCTAATAATGAAAGCACCTTACATTTTTAATGTTTCAGTGTGACAGTTATTTGATATAGATCATTTCATTTGTATTTCATATTAGCCTTATGGGTTACATAATTTTTTCTCCTCTTATACTTGATTGAATTGGAATTCAGAGAGAGAAAGTGACTTCACAAAGTCATATTGCTAAAAGCTATAAATCTGTATTACAAATGCCAATCTAGATCATGATTCTCTGAACAAAAGTACAGACTTCCTACAAAAATTTGCAAAATAACCAAATCCTTAAAACAATAATCCTTTCCTGTAAGATTATATCTCGGGGTGGGGTTGTGGCTCAGTGGTAGAATGCTCATCTTGCATGTGTGAGGCACTGGGTTCCATCCTCAGCACCACATAAAAGATAAATAAATTAAAAATTAAAGGTATTAAAAAAGATTACATCTGGGTCAAAAACTAAAATTCTGATGAAGATTTGCTTTTTGAGCACTAACTAAACTACATACAATCCATAGTAAAATAAAATTTAAAAAAAAAAATTAAAAGTCTGCTTACACATTTCCCTCTCTAGTCAATGTGCACTTTAAATGCAGCTCATCAAAAAAAAAAAAAAAAAGGCTGTAATTATCCAAGAATGGCTCACCAAGTTCTTTTTTTACTGTGTTTGGTCCAGTGGTTCAATTTTGTTAAACAATGTCATTATTTTCATTCTGTAAACTTGCTCTGGTTCTATAAAGCCTAACTGGAGAAAACTTCCATTCCAAACAAGAAATATAAAAGAGAGATAAAGAAAAACACATTTTCACTTCAAATCCAATAAAGTCCATTCTGGTTTTGGTTAATTTTGATTCTAAACTTTAAATTACTGGAATCATTTGTTCTCTTGTTGATTTTATCTTGTGATGCTTACCTCTCAAGTACCTTGGGTCTCTTCTATTAAGAATATGAGCTACAAAATGATAACTGTTTGATGTGATTGTAACCTAAGTGGAATACTCAGTAAAGATTTAAACATTCAAATAAGTGGCGTAGTGAAAAGTTCAGTAAGAGTCTACGTCAGTGAATCATTATGTTTTGCAGAGATTGGAAGACAGTAACAGAGAGCAGGGCACTTGATGTTTTGTTAGTAATAATTTTGTGTGTGTGTGTGTGTGTGTGTGTTTCTGGGGATTGAAACCAGGGCTTTGTTCATGTGAGGCAAACACCCTACCAACTGAGCTATATCCCCTGCCCAGTAATAATTTTTGATTCATAGTTTATATCAGTTTTAATTTTTATCTGTTGGTATTGGGTATCCAGGAAATATTTCATCATCTAAAGACACTACTCAGCATGCTTACAGATGTGTCACATAGCTGCAAAGCCCCTGTCCAAAATTATTTTTTTTGAATTATGAAAATGGAAAGTAGAAGTATATTTTTAAGGGGAAAACATACATACGTACACCCATAATTATTGACCATTTCCACTTAGTGAAAATAGATCATTAACTTTTTTCATCTAGAGGTTGATGAGGATGGATGCAGCATGACTCTGGTCAAGGAAGGAAGAGAAGTGCAGAAAAAGGCCATTGCTACTGATTCCCAGAAAATCTGGGGATACTAGTAAGAGTGTGGGTTGGTTTTGATTAGCTATCATTTTGTTCCTGTGTTTGCTTTTGTGGTTCTAAGGATTGAAGCCAGGAGGGGCTCTGCCCCTGAGCTATTCAGCCATTTTTTACTTTTTTGTTTTGAAATAGGGCCTTGCCAAATTGCAGAGGCTGACCTCCAATTGGCAATCTTCCTGCCTTCAGCACCCTAGTAACTGGAATTATAGGTGGCTCCTCTGTGCCCCACTTATTGGCTATTATTTTGCCATGGCTCTACATTTAGTGTTTCTGTATTTATAGTAGATTTGTTTCAGGCCAGAGACTCTTCGGGCCATGATTCTCCACAGCCATCCTTACTAAAGGAAGCCCACATTTCCATTAAATTTATAAAGCACTCTCAGCATGATGGATGATGGTGAAATAGCAGAGTTACCAAAGAAAATCATGTATTTCCTTCTGATGTCAGCATCAGAGTGTACTTAATTAAAAAGAGGGTGGGCAGGAAATGTTTTCTATGGAGAATGGTAAATTGGATTTCAGCAGCACCAGAGAAGAAAAATACTAGGATAATGGCAGAGTAAACGAACACCGGGTATGGACTTAGAGTCTGGAGATGAGTTTTAATCCTGATTCTGGCATCCACCATTGAGACGTTGGCTAATTTCATTGAGTGTCATTTTGTTCATCTGTGTGATTAGAGGTGAATAGGAAGATTTCTATGACAAAGATTGAAATATTTTTATCCTAGACTGAAAAGTAGAGTGTTTGGGAAGGCAAGGACTTCAAGTTTCAGAGATAATTAATGCTATTTTCATGACAAACTTGGGAATGGATAATTAATAGAAGGACATGAAACATTGGTATTTGCAAATGATTTATCAAGAGCAATTATTTGTTAGGGAACAAACACAGACCTTAGCAAGGTAGCCAGAATGACCTTCCAGGGGAACAACATTAGCAGATGAATCATGAAAATTCATTCAGCAAAATGAGCTGACATGTTATTAATGACTGAAGAGATAATTTCTTCTTTTCAAAATGGACATACAAATGTTTCATATCACAGAATTCAGACAAGAACCTCCAACAGAAAAGAGAGATGGACAAGGTTACATCTCTGTTAAGAGTGGGAGACTGGGGGCGGGGGTGGTGGTGGTGTTAGACTTTAGGGAAAATAAACACTTCTAAAAGGGCCAACCTCAAGTAGCTCATTCATAGGAAAATATCAAAAGTTCATAATATTTTTTGGCAACTTAATTGAAAGCTAAAACAAACATTTTTAAATGTCACATTGACAGAAGTGTCATCTCTGAGTCCTTGATCACAGACATCTCCCTGTTCACCTCTCATTACTCAGATGAACAAAATGAGACACAAGGAAATTAGTCACCCCTAATCTCCATGAGAGAATTATGGGTGATTATTTCCTTTATTTCAGTACTTGTGAATTTTCAACAATGAAAAAGTGTTTATTTTAATAAACAGGAAAATGCTTTAAGGAAAAGAACGTAGATTCCTTGGAAGCAACGCACATTGTTTTCATCATATTACCTGAAAAAGAACTCAGGAAGTACAGATTTACTAATATGAACTTGTTCATGCTTGCTCATTCTGGCAGTTGATGAGGTTTCATGTGAACAAGGCCAGAAGGCTTCCAGAAGCAAGTTTAGTTTTGTTTAAGTTATCAGGGAAAGCAAGAACTAAAGAGATATATTGAAATTTTGTTTTAAAAATATGTATGTTGTTAATTTCTACTGCTGTGCACCTTGATATATCAGTAAATTAGGTTTACTGAAATATTTTAGCTTCTGTTCTCTTCCTCCTTGCTCTAATAATAATATAATTATTAACTCAATGTGTGCTTGTGTTACAAGCCTGATGGACTCTTGTGCTCTCTACCAGAAGAGGCAGTTAGATGTACCAATGTAGCAGGAATAAGGCTCTTTACTTGAGGCTTCTGCTACACACAGAGCACTGAGAATGTCAGACTGGCTCAAGCAAAGGACACAGGTGTACAGCTTCTACAGCATCTATCCGATAGGCAGAGACCCAAACTGTTAATGTCATCACACGTGGAGGTGGGGGCTTACTTGCACCTGTGCTCTTCTTCAACATGCTTCTTCATGTCCCAAGTTCCATAACCATCTTCAGACTCCACCTAAGGGTGTGATTGTATTATGCTAACAAAGTAAAGATAACTGCAGATTACTTTAGTGACTACTTTATGCATGTGTTTGCCTTTTGCCACCTGAGGTTGCTGCTTATCCTCTGGGAAGACCCCTGATGTTATTTTCAGAACAGAGGCAGACTATTGTCCCGTCTCAGTGGGTCTGATTTTAGTGACTTTGTCTGGTCTGACTCTAGCTTCTTGGTCTTTCTTCTGACCACATAGTTTCAGAAGGCTAAGCTGACTTTTCAGCCCCTGTCTCCTGGTATCTTATCTTAATTCTATGGCCCTGAAATCTGGTCACCTCTTTTAACTCCTAATCATCCGGTGTATCTGTTAACCCCACAGGACTGAGAGTTAGCTTGCTTGTCTCACTTGCAATGCATTAGATCCTGTCTATTTCCTCATTTAACTCTCTTATCCCCTCAACAACCTTATGATACAGACACCATTATTTCATTTTTATAGATGAGAAAACTAAGGTACATATTAAGTCATTTCCATGAGATCACAGGCATCTCATTCCAAAAGTCTCAGTTTCTAACTGATACAGTATTGTTCCTTTTTATCATAGAAATAGGTAGCATACATTTAGCACCTAAAATGTGCCAGGCTCTGTGTTAAGCATTTTATATGCATTATTAAATTATGTTTGCAGAAATCAGGTTAAATAAATACTATTTTAACCATCTTTCTGAGCAGAAAATTGAGCCACTGTGGGAGTTGATCATACTGTAGGTGCAGGTGGATTTTAAATGGGAAGCAAGAACTCTGCAACCTGACTCTCTCTTCTAAGAAAGTAATTTGGATCCTTTTGTCCCATTAATACCATGAAACTACTCTGATCCATGGTCACATTGACATGATTACCATTAATAATTATTTTATTAACAGAAATAAATTAACACTGAAATAATTTAATAGACTTCCTGGAGAGCCTCTGGGATGCCTCTTCAAGATAAACAAAACTGGGCCCAACTTGCTTTTTTAAACCTATTTTCCACTTGATAGTTAGTATATATTTTTATTTGTTATTTATTGTTTTAAAGACTAAGTTTCCATTGTGAATGTAAATCAAAAATTCAGTTTGAAAATAGATAACATAAAGATACAAACATTGGTTGCTTAATTTGATATAAATATTAGGTGTAGAATAGAAAAGTGGCACTTAAAAATCATCATCAATTCACTACTTAATGACTTATTTTAGCTATGTTCTAGAAAAATATCTGGCATCCATCTTCATGAATATGCTATATACCAAGGCATGCAGATTGGTTTGCTTCTTTATGCTGTGGCTATTACAATGGAAAGGAAAGTAAACAAAAGAAAGAATGAACATTAATTTAAAGACCTAATGTCCATTTTTTGGTGTTCTATTTTTAAAGCTGGTGTCTTTCTGATAGAGATGCTTCCCACTTATTCTAGCTACAGTCCTGTAACATTCCAAGAGTGAGATCCTTGTATTGTTTTCCTCAGAAACTTTTTTATTTTGAACAAAGAAAACTGACAAAGGGAGAAGCACCAAAGATAGAAATAATCTCTGGAAAGTGTCTGATATCAGCTCAGGAATATTCAGAATATTCAGGTGGAAGAGTGCTTTTGGAAGGGAGGCCAAAGCAACAATCCCTTTGAAATCCAGCAGATCTATTTTATTTTAATTATAAATTCTTATGTGAGGCAGTGGCTAAGTCAGACTGAATAGGTTGTAAAACTGAACTGAGGGTGTTTATGTGTTCAGTTTATACAAACTTTGCCAAGTTTGAGGAATTTGTTAAAACAATTAAGATCTCAAATTGTACACAAATAATCTTAAAAATAAGTTCAAGAATACTTATTTGTGTGTGTGGTGCTGGGGATAAAAATCTAAGGCTTTCTGCATGCTAAACAGGTGCACTACCACTGAGCTACATCCCCAACCCAGGAATAGCAAATACTTCATCATTTTGCTAAAAGTGCCCCTCTCCTAGGATTTGCACAACTACCAAGCCATAAAAAATATATACCAAGAACGATTTTGCCATATTTTAACATAGAGTCCAATGCTTGATTTACCTTATTTTTCACTGAATGAACGAATTGTCTCAGCATACACACTTAGATAATAAAACCCAGGATCCTTAGCAATTGACCCTCCTTAAGCTGAAGTTTATTGACTGAAGAGGAGGAACGAAATGATAAAATGTAAATTTTATCTGTCACAAAATTATACTCAAGTTTTAAAGCACCCATATCATTTTCTCTTAGTAAACTTTACTCATGTAATTTTCTAGGTGGCCTTGACAGGGAGTGGGCATAAGAATGTTTAGCTTGGGCTGGGGATGTGGCTCAAGTGGTAGTGCGCTCGCCTGGCATGCGTGCGGCCCGGGTTCGATCCTCAGCACCACATACAAACAAAGATGTTGTGTCTGCCGATAACTAAAAATAAATAAATAAATATTAAAATTCTCTCTATCTCTCTCTCTCTCTCTCCCTCCCCCCCTCCCAGTCTCACTCTTTAAAAAAAAAAAAAAAAAAAAAAAAGAATGTTTAGCTTATTATTTATTGAAATAATAACTCTGGATCTCTGAATTAGCTCCTCAATTGATAACCATGTCTTGTAGAGAGACAGAAGTTGCTTACAGGTTTTTCCCTTGAAGACAAAGCTGAAAATTGAATGCTAAAAGAAGAGAGAGAAACCAACGAGAAATTATTTGCTCTTATTTTGTGTTTGAAAAAATGAATTTGTTGCCATTCAGTTTCAAAAGTGATCAGAGGAAAATAAAATGGGTCATTGTTATACTAGAAAACCCCCACTGCAGTGCTCTCTAAAATCCCTCTGCTCTCCTGGGAACAGCAGGATTTCAGCTGTCTTTACCCCTTGCTCTGCTTGAAGCAATGGTTTCAATTACCACTCCATGATACAAACAGATCAGTGCATGGATGACAAGGCCTCCTGGAGAATTGCTTTGGTTTAGCTACTTTAACAACTCTCATCTTTGTAGTCTATTTAAATAACAGATAGCTCCATCACTATTTGTCAGGCTCTGTTTCATAACAGGAGCTTCAGGAAAAGCGGGACTTTGGACCACTCTTTGTATCCAGCTGAATGGGGACCTGGCAGAAGTAGTCCTGGGAAGTTAAACATACTAGCTCGTGGGCTCCCTGCTAGTTCAGGCTTCTGCACTTGGATAATTCATTATATAGGATATGACTCAACAATAGATGTCTGTCCCTTTCTTTCCCTAATGCCAAATCGCCAAGGGACTCACCAATCACTTCTTGAATAGGGAATGAAAGGGTTAAAACACACCAAAAATTTAAACCAAGTGATACTAAGGCAACTCACAGCAAACTTATCACTCCTTGGAGGTAGAGAGTATTAAATGCCAGCAAGGGTGTTTTAGAGAATGCCTGGGGTGATGGGAAGAAGGATACCAGCTTTGCAAGGGCAGCAGGCATAACCTGTGATTATACTCCTTCTCTTTCCTTTTTAAACAAATGCCATGAAAGAAATGCTGCTTCTGAGATTTTCACTTTTTTATACTTTTTTTATACCAGGCCTAAGGTAACAGAAATGCTTACGTGTCAAAGTACAACATCAATGGTACTTGATCCTGGAGGGGACAGAGCATCCCATGAGAATCGTGAAGAAAGGAATGGATTGAGGGCTAGTGGAGCTGACAGACACAGCAATGGCACTTAGCTCTGATGTCAGTGGTTTGCTGTCTCATGACAGGCAGCACCCCAGTTTTCTGTTTGGCAGTACTAGCAAAATTTGAAACTCCTGGTTGAAAACGTCAAACGTTTTCTCACCCAAGGAAATGGCCTTTTCTAAAAACTATGATTTATTCAAAATTACATACAAGAGGAAGTGAGGGGAAAGGGAAAAATAATACAAGGGGGAGAAATGAATGACAGTAGAGGGGGTAGAGAGAGAAGAGGGGAGGGGAGGGGAGGGGAGGGGAGGGGGGATAGTAAAGGATAGGAAAGGCAGCAGAATACAACAGACACTAGTATGGCAACATGTAAATCAATGGATGTGTAACTGATATGATTCTGCAATCTGTATACGGGGTAAAAATGGGAGTTCATAACCCACTTGAATCAAAGTGTGAAATATGATATGTCAAGAACTATGTAATGTTTTGAACAACCAACAATAAAAAATTAAAAAATAATAATAATAACAATAACAGCTCTATTCAGATAAAATTCACATGGTATAGAATTCAATCCATTTAAAATATACAATTCAGTGGATTTTAGTATATTCTCAAAATTTTGCAACCATCACAAATATTTTAGACATTTTATCACCCCAAAATGATACCCCATATCCATTACCTCTGCCCCCTCCATTTGTCCCCAAACCCCTACTAGGCAACCACTAATCAGTTTCTGTCTCTGGATTTGCCTATTCTGGATATTTCATATAAAGGGTATTATACAATATATAACCTCCATGTCTGGCTTCTTTCACTTAGCAGAACTTTTCAAGTTTTGTCCATGTTGTAGCATGTATCAGTAGCTCATTCCTTTTTATTCTATTGTGTAGCTATAACATATTTTGTTTGTCCGTTCATCAGCTGATGGACATTTAGGCTCTTTCCACTTTTGAGCCATTGTGAATAATGCTCCTATGAATATTTGTGTGCAAGATTTTATTGTGGACATGTGTTTTAAATTTTCTTTGGCATATGCCTAGAGGTAGAATCACTGGGTCACATGGCAACTCTTACTTTTAAACTTTTGAGGATTTTTTCGAAGTAGCTGCTGCACCTACCATTTTATATTCTTCTCAACACTATGTGAAGGTTCTAATTTCTCTTCATTTTCACCAATACTTGTTACTATTTGTCTTTTTGATTATAGCCATCCTAGTGGGTGTGACTTGATATCTCATTGTCACTTTAACTTGCATTTCTCTGATGGCTAATAATGCAGAGCATCTTTTCATTCATGTTATTGGCCATTAGCTTCTCTCCTTTGGATAAGTACCTATTCAGATCTTTGCCCATTTGGGGGTCAGGATGTCATTTTAAATTTCAGAGTTTCTCTTGAAGCTTTTCACGTCAGGTATTCCATGGATCATATTTATATCTGATGACTCATTCTGTTGCTGGGTTCAAATGTGGTTGATGTGGTTGATCTAGGTCATGGCTTTCTTGAGTGAGAATTGGTGGCTTTCCTGTGGAAAAGTGCAGTCCCACAGCATGGTCTTTCATTGAAAGGCTCAGAGGCTCTCTGTGGGGATGGAAGGGGAGATAAGGCATAATTACCTTCTATGGCAATTGACTTTCATAATTTTGTTTACTTTGCAGATGTAACCACTGTTGTGAAAAAAAAATCACCAGAGTTCCTATCACTTTCTTAAGGAAATTACTCTGCATGAGTGTAAACTCTGCTGCCTGAATGCTAAAGGTGTTTTCTCACTTATGCTCTTAAGGTTGCCTGCTGAGACCAGCACTTCCTGAAAGGAGAAAACAACTTCAAGTACAGGATACAATCCAGGAAAGAACACAGTGAAGAACAAAGCAAAATGTTTCCCCTGCATTTCCACCTAGATCCCTAACACAATCTAAAATTTAGTTTGACTATGGCTTTCTCAAAATTCTTTATATTCTTTATTTAATGCATTCTTTTAAAGATCTGGACATACATGCTGGTAGTGCATTAGCCAGTTCCCAGTCCTGGCTGCACGTTAAAATCACCTGAAAAACTGTTTTAAAACTATATTCATGCTGGGTACCCAAACAAAAGCATTCATTTAGCTCATCTGGAGTGGGCCCAGGCATTTATAGTTTGCAGTGCTCCCATGGGTGATGCTAATAACATGCAGACAGTTCTGAAATACCAACTCTACTCTATCACTAGTCTTAATTTATAATTATATTAAACCTAATAAAAGAACCCATTAGCCCTTCTATCAGTGCTTCTTGGGCTTCAACATGCATAGGAATCATCTGGGAATCTTGTTAAAATGTAGATTCTGATTTCATGGGTCAGGGATGGGCCTAAGATTTGGCAATTCTAACAAGCAACCCCGGTAAGGCTGAGGCTGCTGGTTAGCTACTCAAAGTCCTCAAGGTTAGTGAGCCTCTACATGTTTATGACACTTTTCAATTAAACCTGTATCTTCTTAAGGATTTAACTTTCTAAGGTGACCATTATGGAATATAATATGTACTGCAATCCTTTCAAAAAAAGAATTGAAATTCTATTTTTGTTCATATATATAGGTGGGCTTTGTTAATATAAAACTAAATAAATCTCTCTATTAATTTGAAATAATGATCTAGATTTTTTAAGTGGTCATAAATAAAACTGTGCAGTTGAATGAATAAGGGAGCTGATGGTTGATTGAGAGTCACATGGAGCTAGTCACCTTGTGACCTTGGAAGTTAATGAAAGTCATTGTTTTCTCTGTAAATTGTAGATAGTAATTATTATTTCTGTAGCTGTTAGAATAATCTACCTAGGTGTTGGAACCTTTGAAGAAGTTCAAAGTGCCCATCATTCCATTGACCTCAGAGTATGCCTAAAGGAAGTTCTTAAAAACAAAACAAACAAAAAAGCTATTGCAGCGCCTAAATATGTGCAATCCTGGCTCAAATCTTTTGTGTACGGATACAGACAGGAGTCTTCTCTCTAATCCTCCAGCTCATCTTTTTCTTCCAACATCAAGAAGAGTCTTAGGGATAAGAAACTCTAGTAGGACAAATTGAGGCTTAAATTGAAAAGGAGACTCTGTTACCACTTCACCTTAATAATGAGAGACTAAAATAAAGTTTGAAGAGATTTTCTTTTTCCATTTCCACTCATGAAACCAGGTCTTTCTTTCCTTCCTCACTGAGTAGTGCCTGAATCACCACTAAATTTAAGGAGTCTTTCTTAGTCTGTTTGAAGCTCTTGGGTCCTTGGAGACCCACCAGATGAGAGAAAGATTGAAAAGTAAAGTGTAGATGTTGGTTTGGTATCCTCACATGAAAGGTACTGCAAAGATCAAAAGAAATGATCCGTATTTTTCCACTAAATAATTTTTATCTTTTTTAACTATTTTTTTTCTAGAAATGGAATCAAAATGTACTTCCATAAAATTTTTGGCCATATTGAGAAATATTTTAATGCTGTCATAAGATTTGAAACTGCTTTGCTAGTTTCCAGAAAAAAAAAATTATGGTACAATGTTCAACTTTAAGTAGTTACATTAAAAATTGAGTTTTCATTATCTTCTTTGTAATAATTGTGATGGTTGAAAGAGCATGATACCAGTTTTCCTATTTTTTTCCTTTTCAGTGCAATAATAATATAGGGGTCATACTTGGATGAAAAGCCCATCTACCAAACAGTTTCAGTCTTTTTTATTGTTGTTGTTAACCTGTCAGTTTAAGGAAATAACAGCAGCTATCTGACTGCTTCACTGTTGGTGAACAGAACAGCCATCATGGATGTATGTTATGAGGGAGATGGAGTTCCTTTGACATGGGATTGGTGTTATGATGAGGCCGGCTGAAGGATCTTCAAGTTCCCTCAGTCCTGGAGATTTTCTTTCTACTGTAGAAGTGTGAGGAACAGAGGCATACCTCTGCCTTTTATCACCCCAGTATACCTGGAGTCCTCATCAAACCAACCCCATCTCGTGTAACATCTGCTGTGATGAAAGAAGTGGCAGTAGAATTTTCTTTATCCATTAGGCTCTGGAAGGTGAGAAGAAGGCATCCCAAGGATGTGTTCCTTTAAAAATGACATTGGTTCATTCATCCTTACTTGGGGAAAAATAATTCTAGGCAGATGCAAATGATAACACTACCCTGACTTCTGGTTTTACCTCTTTTGGTTAAGAGGGCTAGTTCATAAGGACTGATTGCTTCATCCTGCCACTTTAGATAGACTGAAATGTCCTTTAACAATCATGTTTCCTATTAATAGATTTACTGTGCAAGAGAAGCTAAATCAATATATAATTTAATGGCTCCTCTTGTCAGGGGCATTATTGATTCCATTACTGATGACTTTGAAATGATATGCCATTATGCAAATGCCATCTATTTTAGACATCTTTACAAGGCACCTACAGATGTACTTTTTTCTTCATCTTTCATTTGCCTGTCTCATGATTATCAAATACTGGAATATTTTCTGAAGATTATGAGCCCAGTGAATACTGATACTCCAGATAAAATATAAATGCTTACTTTCATTATGCAAACAAATTATATGGGGCTGTATAACTCTCACACTTATCACTTCTCAAAGTATAGAAAATAAAATTATTACAACAATAGAGAATTAAATTCTATTTTATTCTCCAGAGATTAGAAACAATATTTTGTTTAGTTGTTTCTGTTCATTTGTGAATAAGTGGTTATATAGCTCAGGGGGCGTAAAACTGGCACCTTCCCTATACACTCATCCCACTGGTAACACCATTCAATCATCCTGACTTTGCGTTCTTTATTTCTATAATCAATGAAATAGGAGACACAGGGTGGGCTAGGAATACACACTGGTATCACTCTTTTCGACTACCACAATGATACAAAATAGGTGAGGAAAACTTATTTTTATGTAAATACTTAAACAATGTATTTTAAAGTTAAATTTTTTGAAAACTAGCAAAGCAGCTCTGTCTTATAATAACATTAAAGTATTTCTCAATATGGCCACATTTTTTATGGTTCACTTTCTAGGGGGAAAAAACACATCTGGTTAAAAAAAGATGAAACATTTTTAAGTAATACAATAAGAATGTTGCAACATGACTCTCACAATGAGGTGTCTCAGTTCAATGCATCCCATGATAAAATGCCTTGACAATGAATGTTGAGCTATCAGTCCCAAGGTGAGTAGTATGGCCTTTCATACCCCTCACTCCCTTGGTCTTACATGCTGGTAGCTTCAGTAAAGATATGCAATTACACTTTTTTGGGGGGTGGGGAGGTGTACCAGGGATTGAATCCAGGGTCACTCAACCACTGAACCACATCCCCAGCCCTTTATTATATTTTATTTAGAGACAGGGTCCCACTGAGTTGCTTAGTGCCTTGCTTCTGCTAAGGATGGCTTTGAACTTGTGATCCTCCTGCCTCACCCTCCCAAACCACTGGGATTACAGTCATGCACCACTGTGCCCAGCTACAATTATACTTTTAAGATCTCAAGACAGTAAGGTAGAAAGTAATACCTAAAATGCATAAATTTTAATAACAAAGAGACATTTGTTAGGTTTTGTAGGGTAAATTTGATCGAATTTATAAAATCAAATTCAGTTCTGAAATAGAAAGTATAATTGCATGTGTCCTCTTAGCTTCTTTCAATATTTTATATTTTTCAGATATGAACAAATAATTAACTATCTCAGGTTAGTCAGGTCAAACTGATTTTTAAAATATATACAAAATAAATAGGTGAATTGCAGAAACTTAGTTCTAAATTTTAGACAGGAACTGTTCACAGTATACATGTACTTGGACTTTGTCATACTTCATTTATAGTTTTCTAGAATAAATGATTGTTGCTTTTGTCATTTATAACTGTTAATCTAGTATTAGTCTTTGAGGAAAGAGTTGAGAGAGAAAATGCACTCTCAGGAGTTTCCACTTCTTAGGAGCAAGAAATCAGGACTTTAGCATCATGCAGCAAGATCTGGAGCTGAGGAAAACAGAGTTATATTATGAGGCTCCAAAAACCAGAATCAATCACTTGATTTCACTTCTACAATGCTAAGCCAAGAAAGCAAGACTTCAACATTTGTCCATTGGGGGTTGGAAAAAAACAAAAAAATTAAAAGCAACTACTAACTTCACACTAGAAAAGATGTTCTTAGCATGCCTATGTCTAAATGAAACTTGAAGTCTTTGATCAATAAAATAAAAACAAGACAATAAACCACTTTCCTTCCTGAAGACCTAGAAAACTCAACCAAGATTAAAGAATATTCAAACCATTAAAACTTTGTGTCTATACAGACATATTGTTGCAAAAACTATAATCAGAAGTGGTTTGGGCCAGTATTCTTATTTTTTTTTTCAAAGAATAATCAGCATCTGGGAACTTTGAATATGCTCTAATACAGGTCCTTAATTACTTAAAAGATAACAATAGATTTATTCATTTTCAGAGTCATGGAGGCTTACTGGAAGTTGGAATTTGCATAATAGTTGCATTTGTCCTACCTGCCTGTCTGTCAATCACAGCTGTAGGATCACAAAGCAGAACTGCTGGAGGCTGGGTTATCTCTTTTTCCCAACGCCTTGGTGTTTCTCTCCCATAGGTAGAGTTTGAAAGTAGTATAAATGGTATATTCAGTGAAAGTCAAAACTCAACTTTGGGAGAAATGAAAATAACTACAATAGCACAAGTCTTCCCCACCCACATCACTGCCACCCCACTTTCAAAACAGCTGTTTTGAGGCCACAGCTTCCATCTTTAGAAAGACAAACAAAACATGAATAACTTCCTGTTGTGCTTGAGGTGGAAAATCTGCTTAACCTGAATAAGAGTTAGATTCTAGGACACTGGGTGGAGTAAAAGACTTAATATTTTCTTTTGTGATGCTTCTGTACATTTGTTATTTTAATAAAATTTTATGATACAAAATATTTTGCTTGGAAATATCAGAAAAGCACGATGAAAGAAACAGTGACCCACCAGCCTATTGCTCAGAGATTAACTCTGTTAAAATTTTGTTGTAATTTATTGACTTATTCTAAAGGAATGACTAGCAGGACACAGCTCAGATAACCTGATGGTGAAGGCATTTCTTAAATAAATATATTTATCTTTATTATTGTGATATGTATTTTTGTGCTTTTCCTTTTCATGATAATGATAACTTATTAGTACTGAGTACTATATTGTCCAGATTAATTCCGTGGCCCTGGGCAGGGAGATATGCATTGGGTGGCTTTTTTAGTCTTTCAGACCTGCTTGATATCCATTCTTGAAGAAAAAACTCAAAAATACAGACATTTCTCAATTGCTGTTTGGAAGAAGTGCAACGTGTTAACCTTGCTTTCCTCTTCTCTATGTTCCTTCTCTTTCCTCTTCCCCTTGTTCGTCAATTTCTATTCTTCTCTATTTCAGCAAAACAATATCAGTCAAGGTAATTGATGATGAGGAGTATGAGAAAAACAAGACCTTCTTCCTTGAGATTGGAGAGCCCCGCCTGGTGGAGATGAGTGAGAAGAAAGGTGGGGGAGCTGCTCCAGGGCTGAGCCCTACAGCTTCTGCTGGCCTGTGCCACCCTGGATGCCTGCACTCTTCAGAACATGACTTACAATGCACACATCCCTCCACCTCTGTAACAGGGCATAGATCTCACGCTGGGCTACAGTGGGCCATGTCTAAAAAATTACTGGCCAGTGCAGTCAATCAAACCTCCATTTCTGGGAAAATTGATACAGATGCTAGGCAATGTTAAAAATGAAGCCAGATTTCCAATTTACCTTCCTAATTTGGGGTACCTAGGGACTGCTAACCCAAGCAGGAAGAATTCATGCAAGGGCTGCATAAGCACAGAAAATTCAATGGGGGCCAGCTGAGAGCACCAAGATGCCCTTTTACATACGTCTGGAGGTCCATGTGCTGCGAGTTCTCCCTCCATAACATCACAGTAACATCCAGCCTGGTGGACATCTAGAGCATGAGCGTGTGACTCCAACCATTTGTTTTGCCTTTGTCTTGTGTTCCCACAGGAAGATCATTACCATTAGAATATATGACCGTGAGGAATATGAGAAAGAGTGCAGTTTCTCCCTTGTGCTTGAGGAACCAAAATGGATAAGAAGAGGAATGAAAGGTGTGAGAGTATACAAAGACATACCAGCGAGAAATTGTACTCTTCTCTCTCCGTGTCTCCCTACTCTCACACTTAACTCTCTCCTCTTCCTCGGCTTCCAAGTACTAAACTCCATTGCCTCTGAAGCTTTAGCTGGTTCATTTCCCATCCCTGACTCACAAGTGCACTAAGCAGTGCCCATTTTCCACAGGAAATGTGGACTAACCTTGATTACAATCAGGTTTCATAAATACTAGATATTTCTGGATTTCAGAAACGATGATGTTAAAGAACGTGCTTAGTTTTTCAGTACGTAAAGTTCATTCTAAAACATGGCTACAATTATATATCTCCCCTAAAACGATAGTGATAAAGACTATTTCATAGCTCCTCAATTGTGCTTCAGTGAAGCTGGAAGAAGAAAAAAACTACTTCATGTCTATTAGTGGCAAGAAATAAGTCTAAGGGCAACTAATAAGAAATTTCAGAAGAATTCAATAATTAGGCTTCTGTAAAAAGAACACAGTCTTTTTTAAACAAACTAATAAGAACAAAGATCCTTAAAAAGTAATGTTACCCATATTCAAGTGCTCATTTTGGCATTTTTTGTAGTAAATATGACATTTAAAGGTGCCATACATATGAAACTATAGTCATATACATTTTACTTTAGATGGAAAGACATGGTCCTTTGGTAAAACTTTAACCCTGGCTTAAGGTCTATATAGCCTTATGTTCTAAAATCTTTTGATCATTATAGAATTAATAAATTTTGATTTGTCTAGTAAAAAGAAAAATTAAGCAGCAGTATCCGTATAACTCTATTTTGATTATTCATAAGTATTGTTGTAGAAAATATTTGAAAAGGGAGCCAATTTTCTTTCCTAACTTTGATTCATATCTATTTTACATGGCCTAGATTTGATAAGGGTAAACAGCAATTTTATTTCAGCCTTACATATAATCTTTTATTGTGAAATAATACTAGGACTCCCTATGATTATCCTTTTAACAGTGGCCATATTAATAAAAAGTCCTGTTGATTCAACTGCATATGTAAAATGAGCATACCACATGCTAATAATTCTTATTATTTATATATACACAATTGGCAAGAGCAGTGTAAAAGATGATTAGATGAACAACACTGCAAGAAGTTTTTACTTTTACATGTAAAGGAAAAAATAAAATTCACAGGACTTATTTATATATAGAACCAACATTTGGGGAAATTTAATTTCACATTTATGAGAACTCACTGACCTCAGGGTCCCTTAGGTTATTATTATTTTTTTTTTTCTTGAGGGCATGTCCCTGACCTAATCAAGCTCAAAATGGCAATGGAAGCCTTTGGAATGGTGGATAAAGGAGCACTTGGGACCCATTTGAATGCAGCTTATTTAATAAGTTCCATAGGCAGTAAGCAGAAGGAGAAGATACTTCATAAAATTGTGCTGATGTCTTATAAAGATGGGATAAAAAATGCCTCATTAACATCCAGAGAAAAGCACTTAGTTCTAAATGTATTCCTCCAAAGAGCTGTCTTTTATCTCAAGGAAGAGCATCTTGGATACAGCTCTTTCAATTGTCATTTTAGTAAAATATGCCTTCATGTGAAAGCAAATTAAAATTCCTTGATGGCGCTACCCAGTTTCTTGCCGCCAAGTGGATTCTTATCACTATAAATAAAATTACTGACTTGTTATAGAAAGTGCCCTCTAAGGCCACTACCATTACTGAGAAAACTGGACCTAAAAGAGCAATTGTAACATTTCTATCTACAGCTCAGAAAGCCATTTATATTTAGCCAGGTAGCTTTTACTAAAATAAAGTACTGCCATCCAGACCGGGTTTAAAGGATATAACCTCAAAGAAAAATTATTTGCTTCCTCCACCCTCTCTGCCCTGTCAGTTTCTATGGAGTTCTATATCCACTAGAAATATCCGGTTATCTAATCTTGTGCAGAAATCACTAATGAGGACACACAAATAAGTATCAATTCCTGTGATTCTTAGGATTTAAGAGTTTTTGAAACTTTAGCAATCCATGGGGACCAAAATATCATCCAAGTAGCATGTCCAGAAAGAGGGCTGTACCAGAAAAAGGGGTCAGAGTGTCCTGGCAGGCAGGGAAGTCTAAGGGAACATCTTAGGATCTTTTATCTGTTCTTGCTGATTAAAATGTATGATACCTGAGATCCTGGATCACTAGACTCCCAAATGCTGTATTAATTCCCAGGCAACATTTAATGAGGAAAACAACTTTGAGTCAAGCAAAGGATTAACTTCATTTGACTTTCTACTATATTTTGTAGATATATACACTGTGTACAAGCATATATAGTAGAAATGTCTTGTTAAGTGTAAAAAAAAAAGATTCATAAGGTGATTTTTTTCCCCCATCAATCATGCACATTTACAGAACTATTTGTTTGGATCTTTAATTTGGAAGTACTCCCAACACCACCTGTGTACCCTTGGGTGCACCAAATTTTTAGCAGTGGTTTTTTTTAACCACTCTAATCAGATCTGCCTGGATTTCTTTCTGCTGATATTCCTCTTACTTTCATTATTCATCTGGTCTCTTATTCTGTGTTTGTCTTTGTCTGTTTCCTTCACAGCCCTGTTATTGAATGAGCTTGGTAAGCACTTCATTTCTTGCATTTCCTTTCCATTTTTCTGGGTTATTTTCCATTTCTGTTAGGTAATATAGTAGCTCTCTGATTTTTATCTCTATTGAATTGCTAACAAGATTGTTGTTTAGGGCCATTGGCCTCATTTTAGTTAGAGTCAAATAATTTATATTACATTTTTAATTTAGTATTAACTTTTGAAAACCATAGATTTCTTAGATATGCCTCAGAATTAACTTTATGCACTAAAATTCCACAATCTTAAAGGAATTAGTGATTCCATCATGAATGGATGTTTTCATATTTGTAATTGCGAATATAATTTGGCAAATTTCCATTACCTTGGGTGGGTTGTCAGATAGTCAAATATCACTGGTATATGTTATCCAGACTATAATTTAAATTGTAACATTTATTTTTTTTCCTTTTTTAGGTGGCTTCACAATAACAGGTATGAATTTTAAAGTCTAATATTACCTATTTTTTTACTGTCTGTTCCTAATATGTTACTATTTTTAAAAATTAATTTCTTATTTTTATTTGCTTTTAATAAAGGAAAATACCTGTATGGTAAGAGTATTTTTTTTCAAGTTCCCATTTTCCCCCAAGTACTCTAAAAGTCAAACCCAACCCACATCTTATGTAACCTGAATTAACATTGAACTATGGCACTTGGTGTGCTCTTGCTGATTTTTCACATTTAACATTTTATGAATTAACATGTGTGTGTGCTGTGTTTATTTGTATGAAAATTTATTTACATTTTGATACCTGGCCAAATTACAGATGCTCACATAGCACTGATAATGTGCAGTACACTCAGATAGATGCCATATGTAAAACTAAAATAAGCACAAATGCTGTCCTCGAAAAAAACATTGGAGGTGACAAGGTGGTCCAATCTTAGGATACTATTAATAGATAGTGCCAGGCTAGGAGAGAACTGAGGAGTTCCTTCCCTTTAACCCACTATATCAATCTGAACCCCTCTTTGGGGACCTAGTTCTAATATTAATAACATGGTAAATGATATTTCTGCTGCTTGAAATATATCTCACTTGAAGTGCTCTATAAAAATTTAAATGCAGTCAGGAAGCTTAAGATTTTTAAATTTGAACTGGTATCAACCTGTGTTGATCACATTATTTAGCATAACTCTAAAGCTATTTTCTTGTGTACACATTAAAGATATTCCCCCACAGTATCTTATTTTGACCCTAAATATCTTCTTACCTTTACAGAATTATCTATGCAGATATAAAAGGAGAGGAATATCAAATGGTAGTTTTAATTTATCTGAAGTTGCAGGTTGAAGATATATCTCCAATGGCCTTTTTTGATATAATGTACAAATATAAAACTTTTCCAATTTCTTATGCAGCTATCAGAATGTTTAAATCAGAGCTGAACAAAAGCATTTAGATGGAAATATTATTAAGATCTCTTTTAATGAAAACACAATTGTGGGTGTTGTGGTTATTATAAACCACTGTTAGTGTTAATTCATGAACACATAGTTTCAAATTGATTGTATCCAAAGTGGGACCTCATAAATATAGGCAATTTCACATGGACTGTTACTCTCCATTGCTTCTCTAGACACAACATTTGACCATAAAATGCTTCATAGATTCTCAGAGACATAGAAATTGAAAAGGATAAAAACGTTAAACAGGAAAAGTCCTTATACAGGAGTCCTTAAATCTCACTCATTTTGAAATTTTCCCAGGTCATATCTCCCCATTTCTGCACCACTGAAGTTATTTATGAATCCAAGTGCAGGAATTTTACATTTATTTTTAAAAACTTTTATTTTCTTTTGCTCATCTCATCATTTTAACTCTTTGAGGTCTTCTTGGAAGTATTCTGATTCTGTCACCCTGGATGAAATAGTTTCCCTTGAGAGATATGAGGATGGTAGAAATTTGGCAAGCCAGCCTTTTGACTTGATGGAAGTAATGATTTCCATAAATTAGTTCCATAAAGTTAATCATTATAGGAAAAATATATATATATATGTATACACACACATACACACACATTATATATATATATATATATATATATATATATATATATATATATATATATATATATATATATTTTATTTTATTTTTTTTGTACTGGAGATTGAACCTAGGGGCACTTAACCACTGAGCCACATCCCCAGCCCTTTTTTTATATTTTATTTATAGAAAGGGTCTTGCTGAGTTGCTTAGGGCTTTGCTAAGTTGCTGAGGCTGGCTTTGAACTAGAGATCCTCCTGCCTCAGCCTCCTGAGCTGCTGGGATTACAGGCATGCACCACCCAGCTCAAAATTATATATATTTAGCGCACCTTCAATCCTATGCAGCCTGATAGTGAGATCTTAACTAAGACTCCTAGAGTCAAGCAAGTGGGTTGGGGAGGGGGCAGAAGAGAGGAAAAGGGAAGATACTAGGGAATGAAATTGATCAAATTATGTTATATTTGTGTATGAATATGGCATAGTGAATCCCACACTTTGATGTATAATTATAGTGCACCAATGAAATTTTTTAAAATCTGGGGAGAATAGAATGCCTAGTTAAAATGCATTTATGTTTTCAGCTAGTCTCCTTTTTTCATAATCATTGAATATGTTAGAAGTTCACTTTAGGGCCTGCCTTTCATGTCCAGTGAACAATTCTCCCTTTTAGTATCTCAGGTAATGAAATCCTGATGTTCTTTTGCCAGAAATGTTTCCTATCAAATTCTATCAAATCTACCCGGTAATGTTCAATGTTTCTTCCCTTAGCTGCCTAACATCCTAGATGACAGAATCATTTTTTCCAAATTTTCTATCATTTCAAGTCATTCACTAAGTCCTTCCTTATGACTGAAACAAGAATCTGAAATAGCATTTTTTTCTATTGCTACTATTTCCTCCCAAGACTCAAAATGAATACAGTTATGACAAGAGAATGTTCTAGAACTCTCTGAGAATTTCTATGTTGGCCTGTCCATTTCTACTTAGGTAGACACTGTCTCACTTTACATTACCCTACTTTCTCTGAAAGAGACCAGAATGTCCAGGATTCTCTCTTTACCGATGCCCCCGAGGAAAGTTCTAAAACTTGGGCCTATACAATGAAAAAAGCAGAATTAAGCCCTAAAGAGCTTTTCTTTGAAGTTGGTTTGAGACTTTGAAGTCAAGATTTTGAAACGAAGGGAAAGTAGAGAAGAATTAATCTAGCCTTTAGACTGGCCTGCAGCTTTTACGAGGACTTGTACAGCTAAGCGCGAATGTCTAAATTTGAAGCAGGCTATATGGAAATTGAAAAAGCAATTTGGTCCACAGCCTAATACTAATATTTTAGAGATCTCATTAGTGTTGGACATAAAGTGGTAGAAGTATTTTTGGAATTTGCAAATCTTTACCTGTTGTTTTGGACCTCGCCTCATTGAAAGGCCCTTGTTTGGATCTATGATCTCATTCCCCCTTGACCTTCCAGTTGTTTTGATAACAGTCTGTACATTATAGCTCATTAGAGTTTGTAATGAATATCATTTTATCACCATTCTTATGGTTTTTATTGTTCTTACTTCGAGGGGAGGTGAAAGGTTCAAAGATATTAATTATTCTACCCCAAATCACCCTTTCAAGACTCAGAGCCAGGCCCTCAGACTTTAAGGAAAAAGCCATGTAATGATTGTCCTAATCACAGCATTCTATTTCCTCCCTCCAACCCCTTTATTTCTACCTGCATCTTGAAATTACACATTGAGCCCCTTTTTAATCCAAAGCCCAGCTATGTCTTGTAAATACCGTCATTATGAATTCTAGTCGAATGAAACAAGTGAGGGAGACCCCAAAAGGGGGGAAATAAGCACATAAATACACATATTTTTAAGAAAATTCAGCACTCTGGCTCAATATGAAGATAAAGAGGTATTTTTTTTGTTTCCCTTAACACTTCTAAGACTTGTAGCTATAGGATTTCCTAATTAAAATTATATAGCACCCAATATACCATTTTAATATTACTCCACCAATCCTATTATGCTCATGTAACAGACTTAATAAGATATATGTCTTTCTAAGGAAGTCAAACTATGAAAATTCTAGCAGTTGGAAATACTTCCATCACTCCAGTTTATAGATTAGATGAACAAAGCCAGTCATGTTTGCTTCATTTTACATTTGAGAATATTGAGTCTCCAGGAGGAAAAATGCCTTGTCCAAGTTTACATGGCAAGCACATGCAGACCTGGCACTCAGTTCTAGGTCTCATGACTCCCAGGTCAGTTCTGGGTAGCTCATGGTTGAAGAAAACAGCAGGTGATCTGGTAATCAATTGAATTAGGAATTCAATGAAAATCCATGACCTGGTTAATCCAATGGGTGCCATAATGATGACTTACCCTTACGCAATTGGCAAGTGTGAGTAGCATTCTCCTAATCAGACTGCTCTGGAAACAAATGCAGTAAGCATGTTCCCAGATGTTGTTCCACCCTCAAACAAACCTGTGAGGTAGAGCAGATAATATTATCAACAGTTTATATGTGGGGGAAACTAGAGAAATGGCCTAGTCAACTCATAGTGTTGGCACTCATAGGCTTTAGAAACAAAACAACTGTCAATGTATCAATGCTTTTCTGTTGTTTCATGATGCGTCTGGAAGCAGTCATTTGAAGAACCTGGATTCATTTCACAGAGCTGCAGGAATATGGCCATACCCCTTACCATGGGGCATACACTTGCTCCATCTGTGGGCAGTAACCTCCATCAGTTACTACCAGAGCTCCCTCCTGTTACCTGTAAAGGGGTGACCTACAACCACTCAAGCCCTAAACTAACATTGCTTATAGTGTGTGCTTCTGGGTATGTGGTTTACTTTACTAATTCCACAAATCTCTGATAGCAAACCAATTGTAATCCATTCTGCTGATCTTTTTGCCTATCCTTTTGCTAGGCCAACCTGTCTTCAGGAAAGTTCATGCTAGAGAACATCCGATTCCCTCTACTGTAATCACCTTCGCAGGTACTCATTTCATTATAGTCCTTGGAAACCACAGCCTTCAAGTGTTCTTTGGGTCTTTAGATTCATGTGGTTTTGCCCTGTCCCCTCTAAAGCATTACTAAGTAATGCAGTGGCATCTCTGGAAGCTGGGGATGCCATGGTTTATCAACAAAACCCAACCACATCAGGGCAGAACAGAAGACCAGTAGCATAGAGGTGGCAGCCTAGACCTATAGAGAATGTGATCCAGTGGCCTCTCCAGTTTCAATATTCCATATTTCTCACCAATATCTCTTCTTACCCAGGAGTCCAATCTTTCATCCCAGCTATCATAAAATTTCTTTAAAATCCCAAGCCATATTTCTTCCCAGATCCTGAATTTCCTCATGAACAGATGATAGTACATATGTGGGGTTTCTCCTTAGAAGAAATGAAGGAACATTGACAGAGTGATGAGGGGATTATGCAACTTTACCAGATTTACTCTAGGTTTAAGCTGGATATCATCTCCTGGAGCTAAGTCTCTGAATGAGAACAGGGATTTTGCTTATCAATCATCACTGTTGCCCATCACTAGCCATGATGGTAGAAGCACTTCTAGGGACTTTTCCTCAACCTCACAGCCCACATCCCATCCAATAATCATGAAATCCAGTCCTGACTACAAAACTATTCCAGAAATTTCCTCAAAGAAATAGAACTATCAATGTTTGGAAGCTCCCATTAAAGAGACCAGCCAGACTTGTCAAGTGACCACTGCTTTCAGACTTGTCACTACAGTTCTGAATGAAGAACCCAAATAGTATTGAACAAAGTGTTCTACTGCTGGCTTTGTCCCCTTTTCCCAATTCCACATCGTTTGTTAATTTTTTAGTCAGTATTTCCATTGCTGTGATCAAAAGGAAAAGTTTATTTGGCTCTCATGGTTTCAGAGGTCTCAGTCCACATGGCTGACTTCATTGCTCTGGGGCAGAGGCGAGGAAGGACATCATGGCAGAAGAGCATGTTAGAACATCACACCAGGAAGCAGAGAAAGAGCTCTCCTCTCACCAAGGACAAATATAGACCCCAAAGATATGCCCCAATGACTAACTTCCTCTAGCTATAGCCTGCCTGCCTATGGTTACCACCCACTTAAGCCTTATCAGGGATTAATGCATTGATTAGGTTAAGACTTTCATAACCCAATCATTTCACCTCTAAACTTTCTTTCATTGTCTCACACATGGGCTTTTGGGGGACACCTAATATCTAAACCGTAATAGTTAAGATAAAAAATTATGACTATACCAAAGAATATCAATAATAGTTCCTCAGGTAGAGATCTCTACTATGAGATAGACCATGTGGGCTGTGTTGTTCTCTAAAAAGGATGCCTACTTGCACCCCTTCACCTCACAGTGATTCTGCTTCAAAATGCACCTGGAACCAGGAAGCATTAGAAGCAGCTTTTTATAATTTTGTTTTTCCTACATCTTGGACCTATTAGCTTTTATTATTTATTGCTTGTAAAATCAACCACTCAAGATAAGGGAGATTCTCCCACTGGTAATTTTATCACAGAATTGTTTTACTGACTTTTAACAGTGGTAGCTAATTATGCATTTTATCTTTATGTTGTTTGGGTTGGTTAAGAACTATGGTGTTAATGTAATTTATTCCCAACTTCTCGATAAAATATGGTGAGGTTTAAAAGTCTACATGTATATATAGGGAAGACAGGAGAGAGAGAAAGAGAATTAATTTTCTCTAGGAAACAAAACTAAGACCAAAGCACGTTATCACTTGGTGTAAGTGAGGAAATAAGCTGGCCCTGGCTACACTAAAATGAGCTGGTTTGGGTCCAGTGCTCCAAGTGGAAAGGAAACAAACATTATAGTTGATCCAAGGGGCAGAGGGAACTTTTTCCTACTCAATAAAAAGTATCTAAACTGAGACACTTAAAAAAAAAAAAAAGAATCAGCTCTCTTCTTTGCCAATGTCAAAAATCTAGACCATAAGTAGTAATCAGTATCATTGCAGATCAATGATGGAATTTATCCAGCTGACATATCAATTATGCATAAATATAACTATACCTTCAATGTTCATGATACTTAGCAAGTGAAAACAGCCCTGACCCTTCCATGATGCTGTGCACTTGTACCTTGACTTCTGCTTGCCCAGAATGCACCTCCTCACCCCATTGCCTCTTGGCCATGCTTACCATTACTTCCACCTGGCAGGCTTCAAGGCCAATTTCAATCACACTTTCCTGAAGCCTGAAGCCTTCCCTGACTCCCTCAGGCAGCTAATCACACCTCCCACCCTGGTCCCTCAGCCCTTACCACACAGTACCAGAAGTTGTTCATCTATATGCCTCTCTTCCCACTACACCATAAGTTTTTGGAAGATGGGAGGTTTATGTGGAGGACTACAGCAGGGCTGACATATTGTTGGAGTGCAATGACATGTGTTAAAAGAATAAATGTGATCCATATTTTTATGGATAGAGCAAATAAAATATTTTACTAACGGAGAGCCTCACAACAAATACTTATTCAGCACCTACTTGTCATTTATAAGTAAACTATAGAAAATAAGGCCACAATAAATATTCTCCCTCAATAACTTTGTATTCAAATACATTGTATAGACCCTGGAGGATGTAAGAATGATTCAAGGAGAAATGAGACACATTGTTCTCACTCAGAAAGCCTACGCGCTGGATATTTGTATATAAAGGTATTTAAAAATTAAAAAGAGCATATGAGAGTATTCAGGTTCTGTATTCACAATGAATATTAAAGAATTAATTAAAGGTTCATGTGGTCATGGCTAAAACCCCAGTTGTCAATTGGAGGATATTTCATGGAAGAAAAGGAATGCTTTTGAAAGAAGAGTAGGATTTAAGTAGATAGATATAGGAAAGCCTTTCTAGGTATATTGATAATGGAATAAAAGTACAGTTTGTTGTAAGAATGTAAGAAATGAGAGAGACCCAGTGCCTTAACTTTGCTTTTGGTTAGTGTGAAATATGCTAAGACAGTATTTCCTAAATTTTTTGTCATTCTAATAAATTTTTCCCTTCGGTTGCATACCATCTATGCTGTTATTGACTTAATGAAATTGTTTGAAATTGCATCATGTTTTACTTACTAAATTTGCTTTAAAAGAAAACTTTAAGTCAATAGCATAAGGAGAACAGTCATTTCCATAAATACAAAGTAAAATTTTACAGTGGAAAAAATGCTGTTAAATTCTAGCTAGATACTATATTCTCTATCTTAAAACATTAGAAACCCAAGTGCTGGGAATAGTTACAGACCTAAGAGCATCAAACTAAGCATGTATTTATAATCAGAAGGGCTGAGGATTACTGATAAAGTATCTTTTTACTCACTCAATTTCATTTACTCCCATGTCTATTTATTTAATACCTCATGTTCCAAATCAGTTTCATTTTGTGGAGCGCTACACTAAACCATTCTACCACATCACCTTGCTTTCATAATTTCTCAGTTTTTTTCTGCATAAGTTATCTTTAGTCCTATCAAAAGCAACTTGTCATTTATAAGTAAACTATAGAAAATAAGGCCACAATAAATATTCTCCCTCAATAACTTTGTATTCAAATAGATATCCAAGTCATAAATTTTCTTGTAAGGAAATAGGTCCTTGTCAACATAAGTCTTTCATACATCTGTGTTGAGCCAAGGTTTTGAACAAAGGCACTAATATAACCTGCTGCTGTAAACAATACCAATGGTCCAAGGATCATAAAGTCATGGGAATCAAAATATGTTTGATTTGAGCACTGGATACATTGAACTTCACTTAGCTCAGTCGACCCCTCTTGACTAGACACACTTAGTTTCACAAAGACAAGTCTTGGATATCCCCACCCCCAGAACCCTTTGCTTTTCCTTGGATCACAATGTCCCTGTGCTGATACAAAAAATACCACTTACAGTTAAAATTAATTCTTTCTTGTTCCTTTTCTTTGCCTCTGCTAATGGTCAACAGCTTCTGCCCAGTCAGAAATCACTCATTTTAAGTCTTCATCTGATTTCTTTGACATCCTGTAATCACTGGGGATAGGAATGTGGATTTGAAAAATATCATTTATATACACTAAAGAATTCATTGATACACTGCATTCTGCTCCTGCCTTCTGTTTGTTTTGACACTTGAAATATAAAATGCTGGCAGTTCATTTGGCACATTTGTCTCCTACCTTTGCAAGAAGTAACTGGTCTAGGGACCATTCTCTGCAACAATTGGAGCTACTGCACCAGGATTCTTGAGCAGAGAGGAAGCCATGAGTCTTCAGAGGGAGTGGGAGGTAGAGACCCCTTCAGAAGCTGATGTCTAAATGCAAATACAAGAGTTCTGGGCAAGAAGTCCTTCCCTTATATATAACTCCTGAGACCACAGACTCCTATTGCAGGCAATTTTTCTGGGTGTCCTAGAGGTGAGAGCATTAGGGCTGAGGTCTTTCCATATCACCACTGCTACTTCCCTGGAGATGACGTTCATTCCTCTTGACATGAGAGGAAGTAGCCTATCCTGTTCCAGCATCCTGAGCCTAAAGGATAGGGATGATTAAAGGGCTAGTGTTTGTCCTCCACATGTACGTGGCCTTTTCAGTCCAGGATTGGTCCTTATGACCTTGATGCAGAGAGAGTCAACTATGAGCTTCCCCTCATTAATGGTCTCTTGGTTCCATTAACATTTCCTCAGCACCCACTAGCCTATCCTGGAGTGTAAGCTACATGGTAGTTTTGGAAACAATCAAGCTCATGTGGTGAGTCTTAACTCCCTAAAGGCCTCACCCTCGCCCTCCCTGTTTACTTTAAGATTAACATGGTCAAAGTTTTCCTAACACATTTGCACCAGAGAGGAAGCACTGGAGCCCATACATCTCACGGAAGCATGGAATGGATGTTGTGCTGCTTAATTTGTGACAGAGGCTCTTGGCTAGTGAGAGGCTAAGCTCAAAATTTCCTTTCCATCCTTTCTTTGGCCCTGGGGCGTTTTCTGTTGCCTCTAGAAAGTGGAGAAGAGAAAGCCAAATTTCTCCATCCCAGGGTTACTCTAGGACTTTTAATTGTGTGTGTTTCCCTTTGGTCACATGCTGAAGGAATGTGTACAAAGAGCCAGCTGAGCCAGCATCACAGAGAACAGCTGGGTGATTCCCGGAGCACAGACAATGTGCAGGCAGGGTCTTTCTCAGTGACATGCCCCTCTGTGTTACTTTTCTTCATCTGCACTTTTGCCTGAGCTTAGACACTGGGACATAATCACCTGCTGTCGGAGTGATGTGTTGCCCAGTCGCCAAGCATCTGTCCAGTCCTCCCCTCCAGCTTCACGATCTTACCCAAGGGACTTTTAGTAGGTTGATAGGGCTTCCTTCCTCCCTCCTTGGTTTTCTTGTAGCAGGATCCAGGGATTTCCAAACAAAAAGGAGCACATTGTTCACTGTCCTGCCTTCCTTTCCCCAGAGGAATGTGATGACAAACAGCCGCTGACCAGCAAAGAGGAAGAGGAAAGGCGCATTGCCGAGCTGGGAAGGCCCATCTTAGGAGAGCACACCAAGCTGGAAGTGATCATTGAAGAGTCCTATGAGTTCAAGGTATGCCCACCCTGGAGGCCTGCTCACCTGGGAACACGGTGGTTCACAGTGTTGGCCCCACTATAAGATGCATCTAGAGGGAGAGGGAGATGTGATTTCAGGGACTGGATCATTCATTAAAAGACCTTTAGGGCCAATTGAAATTATGGAGTTAGTAGGGAACCAGGAGTCCCTGTAGACTCCAAGCAGCCTCAGAGCCAGGGCCCCACAGGTGGCATCCATCACTTCACAGGGTCAGAGATGCCCCAGAGAAAAGGTTTTGTCTGAGGGGATAGCAAGGAGGACACAAAGGTGGATACCAAGAGACTGTTAAGGTGTGTGTTAATTTGTGAAAGAGGCTCTAATGAATCTGTCAGAAGCAAAGTGTTGACATTGCTGAAAATTAAGAGGCTTTTGCTTTAGAGGTAGATTGTGATATTTCTATATAACTTCCCACTGACAAGCTCTCATTCATATTTAGTCACCCTCTTCAGCCCGGAAATATGTTTAGCATAGTCAACATACTGAAGTTATAGTGCCTGCAGCCACAGATTTTATAGTTGAGCTGATAAAATTGGGTCCCCAATTTTCTGGATGATGGAAGTCATTCAGAAATTAATATATGGATTTTGGAGTGAGCTTAAAACTTGGAGGTGAAACTCCCTGTCAATCACCAAACTACTTCCTCAACCCCACATCACCTCCCATTCCTTCTCACCCACAGTCCTAACATCTCAGAAGACCACAAGTGGAACCACATGTCACATATACAGTGGGATATGAAGAGCTGCATCCCTTCTCTTCAATTCCAGAATTACAAACCCTGAGCAGAGCAGTTTTATCCCTAATTTTTTTCAAAAGCAGACTGTTTCTGCTCAAAAAATCAGAAAAAAAATTACCAAAAGAGATAATCTAGCCACCAGCTTAGAAACCTTAGTATTTTATCTAGATTTTTTTTTATATAGAGGCCTCTTTTCCTTTAGCTGATTTTCTTAATTACTTTTAATTTTGGTTCACAAATTGAGGTGCCTGAGAGGAAACAGGTAAAAAGAGAAAGATGTCTTTGCAATTAAAATGGAATTCTTAAAATGTAAAAAAAAAAATGCAGTTAAGCCAGGTATGGTGATATATGCCTGTAATTCCATTGACTTGGGCGGCTGAGGCAGGTAGATCACAAGTTCAAGGCCAGCCTCAGCAATTTAGGAAGACCTTTTCTCAAAATAAAAAAAATGATAATAATAAAAAGTGCTGGGGATGCAACTCAGTACCACAATAAAGGGGAAAATAAAGCAATTAAACTTTCTTCTTCAGGTCAGTGATAATCTGTTAGGACTTCCTTTCACTCATTTTCATAGAAAGGGGACAAGAATAAACTCTAGAGCCAATGCTTTCTAGACTTGACTCCGATCATCAGAGCCCATCACATATGATCTGGAACTTGGTCATTGCAAATCCATGAGTGGAACATGCACAAGTTTCCTATAGGGTATGGAAGTGTAGTTCAGTGGTAGAACACAGGCCTACCATGCATAAGGTTTTGGGTTCAATCCCCAGCACCTTGTGTCTAGGTGTGTTCAACTTTGTTCTTCCTCATGCACCTTCTTTTCATCTGGTTCTATTTGCTGCAGCAGAGATTCTGTGGGTTGGCATTTCTGGAGCAAATTTGTCCCCAACCATGCCAAATTTTTCATGGGGAATTGTATGTTCTCTCCCTTATGGAACAGTACCCAACCGTTCCCTTCCATGTACCCATGACAGAAAGAGCAATCATAGTGACTTCCCTTAGGAAGTGTTGGGTTGGGTGAGTCTCCCAGGAAGCAAAGTTTTCTTGGGTCCAAATCCCTCTCTGGTCACCACTCCAACAATCTGAGCATTGGAAAGTACCCTCAACCTCTTCACATAAGTCGGGTTCTTTGGTGTACTTATCCTCTTAGAATATCTTTAACATACTATTTCCTCTCATTTTCTCCAAATTCATCAATACAATTACCATTGACATCTAAAAGGCACTTTGGGGGCATGTTTCTGAAGCACCCTCAGGTATCAATTTTGATATTATATTATTTATTCAAGAATTTAGTTTCTCCAGATCATAGCCAAAAAACATGTTTGAGATTCCCAGAACTGTATTAGAACTCCAAGTCTGAGTGACATTTCACAATATCCCCTGTGCTTTGCCCACTGAATTCTTACACTATTTTGTAACTAAGAGCATGACTTTACTGACACCCATTGGTGAGGGCGAGGTTTTCACCATCTCTCAAAAGTCTAGTGCAGTAAAGAGCTTATCCCTGGCATTTAGGAACTCCCCAGGTAAAAATGGACAGCAATGTTAAGTTTGGTTTATCTTAAACATTTATTCTTTGGCAGGTATTTTTGTGAGGAAGTCTGTGTCCAACATCAGAGCAGTTTATCTGTTCAATTGTTTATCTCCCAGGTGATGGGCTTCTCCCTTTTAGTTTTAGCACAAAGGGCTGCTTTGGAGAGAGCTTCCCCATGTTTCCATTACATGTAGGAAAAATCAAGGTCATTTCTTGTTTCATTCTATCCAGCACTGGGAATTGGCATCGACCAAGATGCTCTCAGTGCTTGATGAGATGTGGTTGAGTTGAGAGAGAAAAGACAGACACTTGTCATATGCTCCAAGTTATTGTACCCAAGAGCAGTGACTATTACAGCTGTTATCAGGGGCACCAGCAGTTCTAGACATAAGGCTAGAAGCTGAAAGGTCACCACCCTAAGGACAACCAATCTAGCCAAGAATAACATTACAAATACAGAGTGAACCAGCTGGAGATGGGCCCTTTCATGTTTATTATATTCTCAATGCTTCAAGTCAGTTCCAATGACTCTCCTTGGATTAACATGCTTGATATATAAATTGGCTTTGGCCTCCCATACGGGTCCCTCAGATCACATTTTCTTCACTCCCAGTTAGCTGATAATATGTTCTCTCTCCAACCATAATTAATTCAGGTACACTGTATTGACCATGTACAGATTTTGACCTAAGACAAATAATACATGTTTTCTGCCTCCTTGCAATTAGTGGAAATTCGAGGATGCTCTGACAGTAAGTGTGGATGCTTGGTAGACTAGTCAATATAGTAGATTCTCTGAGAAGAGCAGCCTCAATGTCTTGGAAATGCCCCTTTTCCTGTAGTTGCCATGATTTGTGGTAGCGCTTTGAGTGCATCTGCTTAGTTTTCTTGTGAACGCTTGGCTGAACCTGTTGTTACAATAACTAAATTTAGAAAACTAGACAGTACTAATTGTACAAAACTAAGTAATTTGAAAGTTCTAAAGAAAAATTAAGGGCATGTAGCACAGCACTAGTAAAACAGGGAAATTCTTTGCAGGGTTATTAGCAATGTGCCCTAACTCTTAAGAAGGGATCTTTGCTTGTCTTACTTTTCTTGTTTGTAACAGGAATGGAGTGAGAGTGGAATTCTCTACTAGCCACAAAGCTGACCAAACTAATAGCCAAAAAAAGAAAAAAAGAAATCTATTTATTAATGACAATGCAGCAAGCAACCTGAGACTCTGTTACCTGGCTGCATTTCACTGGTAAACAAAAGAACAAGATTAAGTCTTTGGTTTCAGAATCTGTCAATCAATTCCATTGTTTACAGATATATATATAATGCTGAGCAAAGCCTATATTAATTTAGTTGCAGACAACCCCCTACAGATAAAGCCAGCAGAGAAGCCAGTTCACTAAGCATTCAAGGGGAATGGATAGGCCTTTGCAACAGCTACTATTCTAAACACTGAGGCTATTTTTCATTGGCCATTAGTCAGTGACGGAGGCTTGTGTGTGCTGCAAAGAAGTTTCCATTTCAGAATGTTTCCAAGAAAAGACCATGCTTGTTTGCATAATCATAAAAGTGTTTGAAAAGAAAAGTATTTGATATCAATACTGTTGTTCTGAGCCTAACATCTGCTACCCTTTACATAACTCTGAGGTTTCCAACAAGGTCTTAGATTTCCTCAGGTCCTAACAAGCCCAGCAGTTATTATATTATTCCTTTCCACCTTTCTAGAGTACTGTGGACAAACTCATTAAGAAGACAAACCTGGCCCTGGTGGTGGGGACAAACAGCTGGAGAGAACAGTTCATCGAAGCCATCACTGTCAGTGCTGGTGAGTGCCTTTCTCTGCAAATTGTAAGTTAAAATGGCCAACCTGAGTGGAGCTTTTCTACTATGCCATTTAGTCTATGGCAAAGCACCAAAGGTGGTAGGATCAAGAGAAATAAACGTATTTTTTGCATGTATGCAACTTTTGTACATGAAATTAGCCTATCTAGGTGAAGCAAATGGGTTTGGACATGCCACTCTTCTCCATCTACCCTGAATCATTCTCTCTGGAAATAGACAATCTACATGTAAAGCCTTTTGTATCTCTGATTCACTGATAGCCAATCACAGAGTTATGTCTGGAAAATTCCCAGAAAGCAGCCCAAAGTGGGCAAGTGAAAGTCAGGGAAAAAAAGTAAAATCATAGAAGGAAAAGACATTAGGACACTCTTACCAACTACCATCTGCATCATTTTACAATCTCTTCCACAACGTTTAACAAATAAGCTTTTTACACTGGCTCCAAAAGTGCAAATAAAAACACATTCTGTTTCTTTCTGTACAAGCAAAGCACAGAGTTTTATTAGGAAAATCCTGCCAAAAAAAAATGAAATGTTTTTCAAACTCTAAGAGTCAGAGATGGGAGGAAATGACATACAAAAAGAAGTGTCTTCTTCCTGTATTGTCAAATCGTGTTCACTCTCTGGGTGACTATATAAATAGAGAGGCAACTCCCTCTTGAAAAAATCATGAAAGCAGCACTACCCTGGGATTTTTTTTTCCTTGCTTTTCAGTTCCTTTACCGGTTCTTTCTTTCAAGATCCCCACAGACTCATCTTCCACTGTTGCCGTGGATGAACATAGCTAGAGTTTCCTAAATAGTGATTCCCAAGCAGTAAAAATGGAAACAGCGTCACGAGCACTTGGGCCTTGACTTGTAGCACAACCTCCTCTCTCCAATCTGCCATAATATAATTTGACAGATCTCCCAAATACTGTGGCAACAGAGGGTGGTATAAAAAGATAAAAAATGAACTATATGCAGATTTATTAGTAGTGCTGTTTGTAAGCACACTGAGGTTTCTTGCAATTGAGCGTACAACGGGAATGCATGAACATTAAATGATAAATAACTGCTTAGGAGAGTGGATTTGGAATTTCCACTGAAGCTGTACTAGAAGGAGTGGGAAACTCCCTCTATACAGCTTATATCATTCTATAAATCTAAGATTAGCGTCTGAAGCATGAGCTATCCTCCCTCTTCACAGAGAGAATAGGCAAAACTGCTGATGAGATCAATAGAAGAAAACATTAAAAATAGCCAAATTGTTTTATGGGCTTTGACATATTAGAATTGAAACATTAAAGGCAGTGTAAGCTTTATAGTGAACTATTCCTAATAGCTTCTGGGTTTCCTTTGGCTGCAGATACATGAGCATTTTGTACAATGGCCAAGTACTGGTCTTCATTCATTCTTTTTTTCTATGTGTCCTTCATTGCTCTTGGTGAACAGTGAATGAAACAGGAATATTCCTGGCCAAGTGGAGCTTACATTCTAATGAATCAGATGGCAAATAAGACAAATAAGTTAAAGTGGTTGGTGAGCTTGTCATGGAGAACGTAGAGCCTAAGGCCAAAGACAGGAAGTGTGTGTGTGGGCTTCAGTTTTAGATACGTGGCCAAGCTGATACCATCAATTTCAGGACCAATATGCTTTTCTAGCAGTGGAATGTTTTTGTTGTTGTTGTTGGTTCAATCACACATTTTTGTAACTCACAGGAACCATAGCAAATCACAGCAGTGGGAAAGGGCGGTTTTGAACAGTGAATGAGATTATGCCACCAACAAGGCCAAAACTGGGGCATTTGCGTCTGGTCAGAACAAAGACACAATTATGGAGATGTTAATGCTTCATTCCTTGCAAGAGATGGATTTTGGTTTGCAAACACTTTCATATAGTATGTGGAATTAAATCTTCTCAAAACGCCCCAAGGCGGGTGTTGTGGTTAACCTGACTGCCAAGAGGGAAGCATCTGAGTCTTGCAGATGTGGCATGGCTTTGGAAGGGAGCTCGAACCCCAGAGAGAAATTTCAAAGTGAGGAAAGTTGCTCACCACCTCTGTCTCAGTGACACAGATTGGCTTTTGTCCCCTCTTCTGGTGCCATGGTATCATCATTCCATGGTGGGTCTAGCTCCTAACCAAATCTTTTTAAAGGACTGTTAATAAATGAAATACAGAACCTCTCAGGCTTTCTTATTTGTTATACAACATAATGTGTTTTATGTTTCTAAATGACTTCTTGGAGATAAGACATACTATTCGGAAATTTGTAGGTTGCTGGGTAAATTGACCTTATTTACAATTTTGAGACAGAAACTAACAGAAAAACAGACACATAGTTTATAGGCACTAAATTAGATTAAATTACATGAAAGGCAGTTTTAAAAAAAAGCTCATTGTTTGTCATTAGGATTAAATTTAAGTGTCTAAAGAATGCTAATACTCTTAGGCTGTTAAACAGACCAAAAAAAATTTTAAAACACCATTTATTGATGACAGAATTTCATTGGATTTTTAAGATTTCATGGCTAAATAGTTGAGAAACAGAAAGATTTGCCTTATTAAAAATATTAAATTGCCTTTGAAGGGCTCTACTGAGAGGTTTTTTCCTAAGTAATTTTCTGTGCAAAATTGAGTCCGTATATCTTGCTAAACAAAAGTAATAATTTCGTAAGTAGGGTTTTGCTTCACTTCCGCACTAACTATATTCAAACTATTTTCAAGATAACCCCTGGAAATTTTATTCCCCTGCTTTTCTTGAATTTCATAGCTCAGTACCTGGGCCTCCTATGACCATAATGTTTCTGTGATCCAAGTACTTATAGTTCAATATTTGAAGACTTAAAGGACTTATGAGACTCCAGAGATTAGGAAGGGATTAAACAGTCATGTCCCAGCAATTCCCCTTCTGTTGCTTCCCGGTTGAATACCAGGAGCAGTGGTGTGTGGCAGTCAAATGGCTGTCAAAAACTTGCAAGGCAAGCCCTAAAACCAGGTGCTTTTAGGATGTGTCAGCACATGCACTTTTTAATGAAGCTAGCACTCACTGCCCATTCAGTTTGAGTTTTTCCCAATTTCTTCTTCTTCCTTGTATCTCCCCCAGGGCAGAATGGGTAGGTTGACTTTAAGAAATCATGTGCCAGCTGCAACACAAATCAAAACAGGTGTGTCAGAGCAGAGGGCAAACATTAGCTGGGTAAAGACAGCCAGGATGCCAATGCCAGTTCCACACTACCATGTTGTTACTCTTCACAACAGCCTTGGGTCAAGGTAAGGTGAAGGAAAGAGTGGTTGCCAGGCTGTCTTGGAAAAAAGATGGGGATCTCTGTTCCATCCCTCCTGGGGTGACTCTGAGCAGATTATTTCCCCACAAGGTCTCAGTTCCCTCTTATGTAAAGTGGAGATAAGTATGCGTCACTCAGTCACTCACGGAGTTGCCATAATACTCATTGAGACAATGCCAGCTTTTTTAATTTTTTAATTTAATTTTTCTGAATTTTAGATTTATCATCAACATAATGGGCTAGGCTGAACTAGGTTCACTCTAAGATACCATCTAGTATGGCAATTCGGGGGCTCTTTCCCTGAAGCATCCCTGAGGGCATTGGGTCCTATGGTCCAAAATTGATGGTTGGGAGACAAACATATATACAAAGATTATGCAATAAAATAACACCCAAATTTGTTTAAATGCAGTTAATTC
This sequence comes from Marmota flaviventris, assembly GCF_047511675.1. Taxonomy (NCBI): domain Eukaryota; kingdom Metazoa; phylum Chordata; class Mammalia; order Rodentia; family Sciuridae; genus Marmota; species Marmota flaviventris. The sequence continues at coordinate 31,700,325 of NC_092511.1, read as the reverse complement.
AACTTACTAAGAGCCAAGTGGCTACAAACATAATGGTTGACCTATTTTTGTTTCCTGGTAAGTACTCTAGGTACCATTTTGTAAATAAGAATACTGAGATTCAGAAAAACAATGTAACTTGCTCAAGAAGCAAAACAGGTAAGGGGCAGTGCTGGGGTACAGATCGACCCAGAACTCTGTCCAGTGTGAAGAGTGCATTAGCTTGTTGTGCCTGGGGCCTGAGCACAATTACCAAAACACACAAAGGTGTAGAACATATGTATACACACAGACATGCATGCATTTGTGCAAACACATGTGAAAACACAGAGGGCCACATACAAATGCACACAAACACAATATAGAGATACATACATACACAGGCTCTTGAAGACACAGATACACAAAATACATGCACACAGACACAGAGACATGTGCATGCACCTCAAATGGCATCTTTTTGTTTTAGATATTTAAACTGTAGCTTGAAATATAAAGATTTTTTTCCTTAATATTTGTTATTTCCTTATAGTCTCCTTTGCAGTTCCTGGGGGGAGGACGCTAGTCAGTTCCCTAAAGAACAAAGGGAAGTGTTTGTTTTCCCAGTTATATCCACAGCTTCTCTTGCCTCATAATTTCTGACATTTTTTTAAAAGAAAGTCAATATAGTGCTCTTTCCTTTACTTAATAATTTTAAACACCTAGCACTAAAGATTTTTCTGAAAATCTTTTCCTTTTGACATAGATTTTGTGAAACTGGCATAAAGATAAAAGCACTTAAAAGTAGAAAAAATAAAAACCTCTTTGCAGTCATGGTTCTGTCTCTTGGCATAACTTTTGGCCATGTATTTAATTTTTCTGAATTTTAGATTATCATCAATATAATGGGCTAGGCTGGACTAGGTTCACTCTAAGATACCATCCAGTATGGCAATTCGGGGGCTCTTTCCCTGAAGCATCCCTGATGGCATTGGGTCCTATGGTCCACTGCACACCCTGCCCACATACCTGGCCTTGCCCAAATTAAATGTTCAGAGCAGTAACACATACACTCCATATCCATTCTCCTAGAATGAAAGGGATGAGGGAACAAAGTTTAGCCTCCAAGAAAAATGATGATGATTCAAAAGAGTAAAATTTTCTTCCTGTTCAATAATCAAAACTCACAAATTTTGTGGAATCTTCCACAGTACAATGGAGGGCATTCAACATGAGGCCAGGCCTGTGCAGGTAGGTGGTCTACCACGCTTGCTATGCTACAGCTTCAGCCTTCCGTGTAGACCATGGTCTCACAGGAAGCCTTGCTAAGTTTGGGGGATGCTGTGTGCCAGAGTCCTTCATCCCTGCAGGCTGTGTGGACTAGGAAGTGCTCTCAATTAAAGTGAATTATTTAATATCAAAAAATGCCAACTCACTGGTGTCCCTGGAAAGTAATTCACTTAAATAATTGTCAGCCTGAAGACCAATCTGTTTCAAGTCCTAAATAATAATCGTCCCTCAAATGAGTTTCATGGGATTGTCAGTTTGGTCTGAGCAAGGATCTAATATCTCCTGCTTTAGATCATTACTATGAAGAAATTCTCATTACTTGATGTATCAACCCTGAGTCACCTGATTAAAAAAAAAATTCCATTTACACAGTTAAAAACAAAATCCTGCTAGGTCAGATTTGACATAATATCAGCATGTCTGTAAGACAGCCAGATAAAAGGAGGGTTATAAGGGACTGGAAACTACTTTTTTGTCCTCTTTTTTATTGGCTATGAAAATTCTTAATTGTCCTTGGTCTAAATCATAAACTGATTGAGGTTCATTTAAAAGGAGTTGGTTTCGTGAGAAAAAGCAGGCACAACTGCCTTTAGGAGTCTGTCAAAGACTATGTTTGAAATGATGGCTTACATTTGGCTTACATAATGTTACCCATTATTGGCTGTCCACTACAAGGTGAAGGTTTTGTGTACATTGCTCCTGTTTCTCATTGCTATACCCTGAGTTTTACAATTATAATCCCTAGGCTCGATTGGCTATACAACTTGTTTAGGTTCACAAAACTAGGAAGGGGAACTGGAAAATGAAACCTCATCTTTGTGAACCTCATCTTCAGGTCTCCAGTGAACATATGTTAGATGAGTTAATGCAGGTTAAAGGGGATATAATTAATGAGTTTTTAAGGCTCATACACATATGGGTGAAGTCAAGTTTAGAAATGTGTGTTAAAGCTAAGTCAGAGTTACAGACAGACAAGAAAGAACAATCACCTGTGAAAAGTAGGCAGAATCAGTTGCTGAATTTCCTAGGAAGTCCATGTTTCACCCCATCATGAGGAGACCAGAGGGACTTCCAAAATGTCTTTGTGAATTTGGAAATATATCTGCTGCTAGAAGTTATGTCAAGTCTTCCGAACCAGGGATGAATCGATGCCCAGATTCTTCTACAAGTTCTTGGTCTTTCCCTATGATATGATTAGTTGTCTAGGGAAGTTTCTTCAGGTTTAGAATCACTGGTGAGGTTAAACAAATAGATATAAAGGCTGAATAGCAATCCTTAGAAACAGAAGATGGTCAACACTGCTGCCATCCAACTTAGCTCCCAATCCTTCATTCAACACTCAGGTAAAAATTCACATTCTTTGTGTGAGAAAGAGTCTGTATAAATCACTTAATTTTCAAAACTTATATACTAGAATCTTTGGATTCTCTGGATACTTGAGTTTAAATCGTCAAAGAGCCACACCAACTAGTTGTGTGGCTCTGGACATGTCCTCTGAGCTTACCTGCTAATTGGGAGGACTGAAATATACAGCCTTGTAAGTTGTCTTTGGGACACAGACATATCTAAAGAAGGACATGGAAATATAAAAGGGTCCTCTAAAAGACCCTTCATTTTCAGCATTAAAATGTCAAACTTGCATGGCACTGCTATATCAAATTAAGATGGGATATCTGCCTTAGAGTGTGCTAAATAAATTGTATAATTACAAACACTTAGCAAAAGCTCATTTAAGCCACCTGAAATGACTGTTTTCAATATATTATTCTGCTGTGTCTGATCTAGAAAGGAAAATCTATATAAATACTGTAAGGTCAGGCAGCGGCGACCAAAAGGAAGCAGAGTTAAAAAGGCTGCTGAACAGGGCTTTATTGAGATTGTGCTTCCGGTAGAGACCAACAGGGTGGGTCTGAGGAGAAGAGCACCAGGACTCCACTGGACTGGAATGTTTATTGGGCTTAGGGCAGAAAGGGAGGGCTGGGGACAGGAAAAGGGGTTCTTAGAGTCTCTTGTCCTACTGGGTTGGTTGGAGGGAGCTGGCTAAGATCCGGGATTGGCCAGGACACCCCGCTCATTGACAGGTGGTTCTATCAGCGCCTGATTGGTGTTTCTTTCCCTTGGTGGGTTGTTTGGTGCTTTGTTCCTCAGCCACCTCCATCGACCTGACAAATACATACCTACTCTCTCACATTCATATGCCATGCTTCAAAAAGATTTTGAGACATGCAATCTTATATTCAAAATGCATCTACACCTGACAAGCTGATATGCATAGGTGTGTATACCTAAATAAAATATAATCATTTGTGTGTTCAATTTGAATATGCAAATGAATATTTAAAATGGCATTTTCTAGTAGTGTTGTTGTGAAATTTTACTGTTATTTAGCTGATAATTGTGATCCTAACTGAGAAAGAGGAAAAGCAGAGAGTATGAGTAAGAAAGAAGAATGTAAGTTCCAGAGAGATAACTATAATGGGAGATATTCTAGCACCATACTTGTAGGCTGGGAGATATTCTAGCACCATACTTGTAAGTAGGCAGAACAAATCTAGGATGTCTATCAATTTTAAAATGTCAGTGTTGGTAGGATAAAATGTTGAATCAGAGAACTTCTCCTAGATTTAGAGGCAGGCCCCAACACAGGAGTGGGAGGACAGGAGGGGGAGAGAAAAAGCAATTATTTTCTTGCCCCTAGATATGTTTTAGCTGATATTTCTGAAAAGAATATTGGTTTGTTGGGCTGTTTTCTTCCTAAATTGCTTATTACCAAAATCTTGAGGAGAACACTGTATGGAAGGGCTGGTCTGTAAGCCCGAAGTCATGTCTCCAATGCGGCTTTTGTCTGGAGAGGCAGCAGCTCCTCTCTGCAAACAATGCACCATCAGTGGATCCAGTCGCTCTTTTGTTGGCATTAGCTGCTCCATGTGATTACAGTTTCAGTTGTTGCTCTCCGATCAATGCTTTAGACACAGGACAACGTTTTATTCCCAGGCAGGAGCCTTTGTACACCATTTTTCGGTGGGGGAAACATTTCAGAATAATCCCAAGAAGTGGAAACACGAATAAACATAGCCTCCCCTCCAACCACACACACACACACACACACACACCCCTTAGGCAGAGAGGAGCCCCATAAGAGTACCTTGCAGCATTAATTCTTGCTGTTCACAGCCTGTTCTCTTGATAAAGACCTTGTCATTCCAGCTCCTGCAAAGAAAGACCTCTGGCCTGTATCAGTGTTGACACACACACTGCCCGCCCCATGCAGGTCCCCTGTTTGCCTTTGTCTGGTCTTCTGCCTGGGTGTTGTGTCTTCTGTCCTTTTAGAGCATCTTAGTTCAGAATCCCAGCACAGAGCTTATTGATGAACTATTTTAATCTCCATTTGCTCCTGCCCCCATTTTTTAAATAAATAAGAACCTGAGACCAGAGAGGGAAAGAATCCCCTCCAGTACTGCAAAGAGCCTGTTTCAGAACCCGAGGATCTTGCTACACATAGAGTAGAGCTCTTATTGTCTTGTGGAGTTGTGGAATGGGTGCCTCAGCTCTCCCACATTCTGTGTCTGCCCTCTTATGTTACCTAATGACTTGGATGTTTCTTGTGAGGCCTCATGAGTTGGCAAAGCAAAATCTGAAACCTACCTGGGCGGCACCCTAGCCACATGGACCGAACAAAAGGTCTCACCTCTGGTGAATTGTTGTTCTGTGTTCACACAAGACTGTGCTGTAGGCATTCAAGATCCATTTACAAGACACGGAAACAGAAGTCAAGCTTCACACCCTGACCCTAGGATTCTGATACCAAGGTCAGTCCTCTTTCCATCCAGAGTTTGATACCTGTAAGCCACAGGCTTATTTCTGTTCTACACAGTTGCTTCCTCTGTGTGGAATACTCTCCATGTCTGGCTTTTTCTCCCACCAAGGACTTAGCTCACTGGGCACCACCTAAAGGGTTTTTCCACTTCCCAGTTCCTCTTTATTACATTACCTGACTCCATTGTTCTTCAAAGCCTGTATCATTATCTGAAATTACCGTGTTTATTCATTTGTTTGACTTGATTACTGTTTCCTCTTGCCAGAGTGGAAGTTCTATTAGATTCAGGATCTTATTGGTCTACATGTCCAAAGCCTGCCATGTGCCTGACACCTAAATTGTTAACAAATAGTTACCAAAGAAATGAATGGGGCTCAGAAAGCCATGCTTTTATCATGCAGTTCCCCTTGACAATTCAGAAGACATCCAGGTTAGGGGTTTGGCTTGTGCTTGTGGTTCAAAACAGTGGCCTGAAATATTTGTGGACTGCAGACTTAATAGAATTTGCACCAGGCCTTCACCAAATAAAGAAAATAGGCCGCAAACTTATTGATAGGAGGATAAACGGAGATATTTTTAAGATGGTTTATTTTGAAGAAATGCATCACAACAGCCTGATGCAGGCTTATTATTCATGAGAGAATTAAAAAGCCACAACAGATGGGCAGACACCACTGTGAACATTCCCCTTAGTCAGCCTGCCCTCTAAAGTGGGAGAAGGAGATGCTCCAGCCGAACTCCAGGAATTAGCCTTCCCCCTTTCCCCACCCAAACTGTTTACAATGTATAAACATACAACTTATATTGAAAATCCCGTTTATCTTTTCAACAACAAGAAAGAGAAAGTTAGTTATGACTATGCCCGTTTCCCAGAAGGGGAACCCGAGGCACAAAGAAAATCTTTGCGTTTCCCCAGAACTAGTCAATTGCATAAGCCTCCTTGTTGTCAGTGGAGAGCCCTGTTTACTGAGATCTCATTGAAAACCACAAGAGAGAGCAGGAAGCTGGAGCAAGCATAAGAGGGTTGACCTGAACAATTGTAATCACTCTGCATTGTGCAAACCAAGGACATGATTGGAATCTTAGACATCTAACTTGTGTTGTCATTTTACCAGCAAATCAACTCACAAACCCCACTCTCAGAACAAAGTCACTTCAGGAGAACTGTCACCAGGGAAAGTAGTCATCACCAGTGAAGGGCTGGTGTCCATTCCTGTTTGCTGCCCAAGAGAAGAGGATGTTTACCACCAAAAAGAGGGCGACCCCACTTCCCAACAGGGCTGATGTAAAGCACTAATGGAGGATTAGCCTAAAGATGGAAGGAAACTGAGACTCCACAGGAAGGATAAAGTGGAGCCAGCCATTCATTCTCTGAAAGAGCAAATAATATTTTACATATTACATTATATATAGAAGGCTAATTAAAGAAGGATAGTTATTTCCCAATGATGCTTTTCATAAAACAATGAGGAAGGAGCTTAAATTTTATTGGATGAATTTTTATTGTACAATCTACAGCTATTTTTGTCTTTGGAAATAATGGGTGGCTCCATTGTAGTGAGGTGGTGGAGGGTTAGATCTCATAAGTAAGACACTCTGAGCCTTGGATTCTCCATCTCTAAAATGCAGAAAATAGTACCTACTTCATGAGGTTCCTGGAAGATGAAGATTAAGTGGGATGTGCGTATTTACTCAAATGCAATAAAGAAAGTGCTCAATAAGGGAATCTGAAGTCACAGCTTAATGACAGCAGCATCTTAAGAGAATCTGAGCTGTTGTTATGCTCCTCTGTATGTGGAGCATACTTTTGTACACAACTACCTTTGATATAAATTTTAACATTTCCTAGGCTATAATGTTAATATATTTGTTGCAAATTACAGGGTCTGCCCAAACATTTCCTCTAAGGCTTAGCCTACTGTGTTGCAGGAGGCTAATTTAGACACAGCTGCTGATATTTACCAAGTGTTACTGAGCCCTCAGATCAGTCTTAGAACCTGATGTGCCCCCAACTACCCAAAGTAACTAAGTCATCTAAACTAGCAGGAGGCATCTACATTGGCTGGGTGTATTGATACTATGGGTCACAGTACCTTTCTTAGGTGCTCAAGTCTTCAGGAAATATCTCTCTGTTGCAGAATGCTGGATTTCTCTCAGTCCTACAATTCCTAAAGGGCTAGAGAACATTGAATGTCAAGATTATTTCCATGACACAGAGTTCTTTTCAAAAATCCAAGCTTCATGAGAAAACACACAAAACTAATTATGTTCAACTCCAATCATATAGGAGCACTCCTTTCACGTAGACAAATTCTTAAGAGAGACTAAATCAGTTAATTTATAGCTTTAAACAGATTCATTTTAGTAATAATCAAATTTGAGTGGAGCTAGAACTCCTTAGAGGATCAGTTTTTCATTCTGACAGAGGCTACATTTGCTGAGAAATATTCCTGTCACATTAAATATTTCTTGTACTATGTCAACCACTCTAACAAGGACCATAATGGCCCAAACTGGTAAGCATGCAGTTCTTCATGGAAAATTTCAGTCAGAGGTTTATTTTTCTCAGACAGGGTTAAGAGTTATACACTGTGAGTTGCCTTCTTGGGTTGATTTCCAATATTGTCACTTATCACCTGATCCATATCTCCAAAGAACTAGCACTTCTCTCATGGAACAGGATGGCCTATGGCTCTCTGTGACATAGAAGGTTGATGAGTATGATTAACAGGGTCTATATAGTATCTTCTAGATTCAAAAACAGGCCAGTAGTCCAGGTTACAAATCTGCAGCAATCTTGAACTCATACCTCGTGCACAATAACATTAATAGTGCATTCATCAAAAATCATACGATGAAAACTGGAGACCAATGGGATCTGTAGGAGTAAACTGCATATTACTGTACATGCAGATTTCCAGAAATAGTAGATTCTAGCTGTGAGATCCCCACACTAATTCTGATTCCCACTAGGTAGTGAAGAAAGACCTCTCAGTATTACACTGTCAACACTATCCTTCCTCTCAGGCATTTATCTCAAGAAGCCAGTACATTAAAACCAGAGACAAGCAACAAGGCTTACACTATCCCAAGAACAACTGACAAACAACTGACCATACCAAGGGAATTTTCATAATTTGGATACATTCTGAAGGCAGTTTCTTAGAAAAAGCTGGTATGATATCATGATATACAGGATTTTGTTAATAATTAGGTTTTATATGGACTGAAAGTAAGCAATCACTTCCCCTAAAGAACCTAATCAAGAGAGATAAAAAATATGTATATTCATGTACCAAAATAATCCATCAAAGTATTGTGTGAAATGGGAGCCATGGCCTATCCTGGCTTGGAAGCAATGAGCTCTTGTTGATTAAAGGTATAAGTGATCCTTAGTTGGAAAAGTAGCTGATCAATATTTTCTCCCATTATGTCCATTCTCTCTTCACACTCTCATTTCCTTTGTTGTACAGAAGCTTTCAATTTAGTACCATTCCATTTTTTATCTCTTGGTATTATTTCCTTAGCATTCAGGGTCCTATTGAGGAAGTCCTTGCCTATGCCTACACAATAGAGTGTTGACCCTACATTTTCTTCTAGCAGTTTACAAAGCTTCTAGTCTAATCCCTAGGTCTTTGATCCATTTTTAGGTGACTTTTGTGCAATGTGAGAGATGGAAATCTAACATTCTTCTACATGTGGATATGCAGTTTTCCTAGCACCATTTTGTTAAAAAGTTGACTTTCTCCAACATATTTTTGGCACCCTTGTAAAGGATCAAATGATTGCATCTGTGTGGGTTTGTCTCTGTGTCTTCCATTCTGTAACAATGATCTATGTGTCTGTATTTTATACCTGTACTGTGTTGCCTTTGTTACTGTAGCTCTAGGAATTTGAAATTGGAATTATGAAGCCTCTAGCATTGGTTTTTTTGCTTAGACTTAATTTGGTTGCTCTGGGTCTTTCATTATTTCATATGAAATTTAGGGTTTTTTTTCTAGTTCTGTGAAGAATGTCATTGATATCTTCATAGAGATTGCATGAATCTGTAGATCACTTTCAATAATATGGTCATTTAAATGACATTGATTCTGCCTATCCATGAACATGGGAGTTCTTTCCATCTTCTAGTGTCTTCTTCAGTGGTTCTTTAAAAGAAATATGGATTTAATATGAATTTTTATGATTAAATGGAAAATTAAAACTAGCTTAATAAATTAAAAATAAAGTATAAGTAAGATCAGTGACATGTACTGTAGCTATGGGAAGCTCATTATATACATTATGAGTTCAGGATGAGAAAGGTAAAAGACCTTCCCAATTGTGGGTGAATTAAGTGACTTGTGGAGCTATGTTCAGCTTCAAGCATGGTGTTTTAAAAAAGTAAGGATGTGGATCACTTAGAGGGGGCTCAGAGGAGCAGAGCCAATCTGATAAACAAACTTAGCGTATGACTGAAGTTGTTATGAAAGTCCAGTTTCAAATGCCTGAAAGAATGTCAAGTGAGATAGGACAGCATTTATTCTGCATGACCTAGCAGATGGGACTAGGACAAATGAGTGAGACCCAGCAGCCTGAACTGATGGACAGACCCATTAGAACCTGGACAATGAGATCATGAATTTCATAATAGCTGAGACTCACATGTATGGCATTGGCAACCAAATAGTTGGCAGAGATAGTTTTGAAAATTTCACATTAAACAAGGGTATTAAATTGGCAAGCTCTGAAACCTGCCTAAAGCTCTAAGTTCAGCTATTTTTTCTTACCTATCTTTAATGCCTCAGTTGAAGGAAGCAGATGCCTACAGCAAAATGTGTGTTCAGATACCTCTCATAAGGAAGTATCTTTCTATATGCACATAAGAGGAAGATTATTGACATCATCAACTTTGCCTCAAAGAACCTATAAGTACTTCTCATTGGTCAGGTTACAGAGAAAAGATTATTCCACTTCTTCAAAACCCAGAACAAGAGGCGAATTCTTCTTTGGGAATGAATAACTGAATTTGGTTATATACAAACCACTATGGTTAGGGAGAGATGATAATTGTTTTATCATGAGAAATAGCCTGCAAACATCTCAAGGGGTAAAGGAAAAGGAAAGAAAAGAAAAAAATTAAAGTGTCTCAGGGAAACTTTAGTGATAATGACTTACTCAAATAGATCACTGTGTGAGCAAGACAATCATTGTGCTTAATTCAAACCCTTATGTGTTCAAAACATACACCCAGATATACACTGATACAAGAAAGCGTGGGATTAAAAATTCATCAATTGAATAAGAATTCTCATTTTTTTCTCCTAAAATGACAAGGGGGGAATTAACTAATTGCTAAGACTTCTTTGTTTCATCTTTTACATTTTATGATTTTGTGAGAACCTTTGAAAGTGAAGAGAAATGAAATATGGAACGAGAGTAAAATTTGATTCATAATTACTGGATATCAAGTTGTAAAACAAAATTTGATAGTGAGGAAGGGGAAAGCATATGGAATACCTAGAAGGGATTTAAAGTCCAGTACTTCTCCAGATTAACAGTGGCATATGTGTCTCAAACTGCTTCTTTATATTACAGACTCATGATGATTTAGGCCGGCTTCCCAAATTCTATAGTGATCAGCCAGGTGCAACTCAGGATATTTGATTCTGAACCAGGTGATTGACCTTCAGCAACTAGAAATGGAAATAAGAAGAGATTCTAAATGGTCTCAACCATGATGCCATCCTTTCTACTTGTCTTGGTTCCCTGTTTTCTTGGTCCTCAAAGGTTCATAGAAGAGTTTATATCTGACTCTGCAAAAGTAGTAATCATAAATATGTCTAGAAAATATTAGAATACAAATATTACTGATGAGTGCATCAATATTTTCACATTCCAAAAAGGCAGTATTGTATCCATACAGCACCAGACATTAGAAGAATTAAATCAGTATGTAATAGATGCTATTTTCTTCAGCTTGCTTCAAGAAGGCATCACATGTAGAGGAACTGAGTGGTCATGTTAAAAAGTCACTGAAGTCCCTCATGGGGCGCACGCCTATAATCCCAAAGGCTCAGGAGACTGACAGGCAGGAAGATCATAAGTTAAAGGGCCCCAGCAATTTAGACCCTAAGCTACTTAGGGAGAACCTGTCTCAAAATAAAAAATTTAAAAATTGCCTGGGGATATGGCTCAGTGGTTAAGCACAGCTGAATTCAATCCCTGGTACCAAACAAACAAAAACAAACCAAAACAATACAAAAATCACTTAAATTCTATAAATTCAAGTTCTTCTACGTACAACAGGATTAATGCCTACCTTACAAGATTAGTGTACAAATGAAATAGAATTAGGTATGTGAAAGAATCTCACTCAGTGCCTGTCACGTAGTAGACGCTCCATTATGTTCCCTCTTTCTGTTGCTTCCTTCTTTTCTTTTCCTAAAATTAAGCAGCTCAGGGAACTGTAATGATAATGACTTACTCAAACAGAAATATAGACCCAATGAAATCAGGATACATGGGTCATATTGATTTACTGCCTTTCCTCCAACAAGTAACAATAATGGAATATGACACATCTATCTGTAAAGAGACTTTCAGTTTTACAAAGGACTTGGACATTTCTTCCTCTGGTCCTTGCAACAGCTCTATATTGTGTGAGTTTGGACATTTATTTGACAGACAAGAAACGGAAGCTCAGAAAGTTTGTGTCTTGCCCCCAATAAGCTACAAGAACCAGAAGTGGAATTTTAAAGTTTCTGACCCAAATGTCCACCACACCTTGGCAGTTTCTTTTTCTGTTTTTCAAAAATCTCCCCAGGGACAAACCGTGAGCATCTAGGGAAGGATATCAAGAATCACCTGTTTATTTTAGAAGGTTACCTGTGAGTACCAAGCCCAGGGGGTGCCTTTCATGAGATGTTACATGATGATGCTCTCATCCCCCTGCTCCAGAGCTGGACAGTGCCTGTAGTACTATCACATCAGTAATTGAAGTGACACCATCTCCATTATCTGCACTTTTAATGATTTGGCTATTTTTCTGTAATGATATGCAGGAAGCCCAACATATATCAAGGAAGCTCTTTAAAAGGCCATGGGAGGGATTACTCAAATTCAGCTTGTTTGTCTTTCCATTAATGGAACCCATAAAGTTGAAAAAAAAAAGATTCTGAGATAAGAGGGGTTTACTTGGGATCCTGTAAAAGCACACTCACCAACCTGTTTCTTTGCCTCACAGAGAGGAAGTCCTTGAAAGAATTATGTAGCTTCCAGTAACCCTGTGCTAGTAAGCATGCAGAGCTGGCAGATTGCTATCATTTTTGCTGTCAAATAAAAGTTGCTCCCAGGGCTTGGGTTTTTGTTGTTGTTGTTTTGCTGTTGTTGTTTATTTTGTTTTTATTTTTTATGTTCCACTGCTCTTTGCAGGAAACAGACTTTTAAATACAGTCCAGGTGGTGATGGATGCTCATAATATTTATGTGTCTTTCCCCAAGACAGGGCAATCATGCATTATGCATGGCAGTCAGTGGTCATTTTTAATATTTAAATGACTTCTCAGTTGAAGATAAAATTTATAAAGTCAGTGAAATTCCAGCAAAAAGGCTGGAAAGTTACTTCTACTTTCAAATGCTGGAAAATAAATGAACCACCCAGGCCAGACTTAAGCATTAAAACATTTAAGATTTCTTCTAATGCTGGAGTCCTACAGAAGGATCTCCCCAGTCCCACACACACCCTTCTCTCTCTCTCTTGCTTTCATATCCACCACTTTGACATTAATAGATCATGAAGTTAATTTTCAAGGGTAAGATTTAATTTTGTTTAAAAAAAAAAGCTAAAATGTAACCTTAGGACCCAGCATGTTGACTAAGCAATTAAATAATGATGGGAAACACAGTGGCAATCCTAAGTGGAGGAAAATAATGATAACTACCATGATAATCATCACCTTGAAACATCCTCAGACACTTTGCAGAGATGATCTAATTATTCCCCTGCACCTCCCTCACAGGAAAGGTGTTATTATTTCCATCTTGAAAACAAATATAATATCTACTCTCTATTTCTAAGTGTCATTTCTTCTGAAAAGCTTGTTTATTTTCTTGTTCATCTTCAAAATATAAGACTTAGTCACCTAAAATTAAGTAATTTTGCAGAGTCAGAGGCAGAATAGCATGTTTCTATGAATGTTGGATAACAATTCAATGTTTTCCAAGCACTTTAATCATTTGCCCTAGAAATTATAAAATGCCCACAAATAGAGAAATTTAAAAAGATTGGATACAAAATAAATATAACTAGAAATTCTAGTGATCTTTCTGAATCCCCCAGCATACAAGTGCTCCCTTTTAGAATGGATGGTGGGGGAAGAGAAGAGGCAGAGAAAGCAGAGGCAGCCCTGAAAACCAGACTTTTGATCCTGTGTTTTACTTAGAGCCAAAGTGTAGGATAAAAGGGAGTGGGAAGGAAAGAGAAAGGAAAAAAAAAAAACATTAAAAAGAAGAAATGTATAAAGACACGGGAAAAGATTGAAAGACTGGGTAATAAGAACACTAATTGTTTTATTTTTTTTAATTGATGTATCATAATGGTACATGTCTAGGGAATGAGTGTGATGTGGTGATACGTATATACTACACTTAAATGCCATAACATAAGAGGCTCCTGAAGGCCTGCTGCATTGGTTTGCCAGGGCTGCCATAGGCTAGGCGGTGTAAAAAGCAGGAATTTGTTTTCTCAGAGTTCAGGAGGCTGGAAGTCCAAGATCAAGGTGTCAGCAGGCTGGGTTCCTCCAGACACCACTTCTTCGTGGCTTGCAAATTCTATATTTTGCTGCATCGTCACATGGTCTTTCCTCTGTGCACACACATCCTGGTGTCTCTCTGTGTTTCAATTTCCTCTTCTTATTAGGGACACCAATCAGAATGGATTAGGGCCCACCCAGAGGGCCTCTTTTTAACTTAATTACCTCTTTAAAGGCCCTGTTTTTTAAATAAGGTCATATTCTAAGCATTGGGGTGGACATTGGTGTCAACATATGAATTTGGGGGAGACAGTGCAGCCCATACCAGGTGAGTTTATTAAGAAGCACCTTGTGCTTTTAGGCAAGCTTCTTAGAAATGTGTAATAACCATATAGCCTGAGCCCTTGGAGGAGGAGGACATTGGTGCTTTTTACACCCCCATACATATCAGTCAGCAAAGTTCACTCAAGTTCTGTACCTAATCAGATCCCAAAGGCTGTCCTGCTCATCTGCTGGAGGAGACAGATCCCCAAGTTTTACATAATAGGTCAGACCACATGCTCCTGGAAGAGTAGGCCATTGCTACTTCTCTCTTTTTCTGTAAGGTGACAAGTGACAGACCCAGACATTCTTCTTTTCATGTTTTGTGAGAAGCACTCTTTACTTGAAGCTTCCTCGTTTTCAGAGGGTTTACCCACTCGTGATTTGCACCAGATGGCCTCACCATGGGGTGTCTCACGAAGTGCACATTTGCTCCATACTGGCAATCTCTGGTCATATAGACACCTGGAAAGTTGACAGCCCCACCTACTGCCAGCTGCGTTAGTTGGGGGGAAGTAAAAAGTAGATCCCTCGTGATAAAATTGGAGCAGGTGAACAAAGTCTTCAAGAAGTTGTTTTCAAAATGGCCACAAAATATGTGAATCTATATATCTCCTACCACGTCTAGAAAAGTTGAAATTCAATATCCTAATTTTAAATTACATGAATGGGGATTATTTTCACATTATCAATGAAATCTCCACTTGAAAATATTATTATAAATTTTCTATTTTCTTGTGCATTTCAAATATGACTCAATAAGGAATTATGATCTGTGTGTGTATATTTTGGAATTATATACTGACATAAAATTGGTAGAAATTCATGAATGCATTCTTTCATTTAAGAGGCATTTAGCTACCTGAGGGAGATTGTACCAAACACTAGAGGCACAAAGATAAATGAAGAGTTCACAGTCAACTGGACAAGAGGGGAAAGTAAATAGGTACAATTAAGAGAAAACAGCAGTTGTCAAACTGCAGAACATATAAGAATCATGTGGAGGGGCTTATTGAAGGCCAGATTTATTATTACACACTCCTCCAAGTTTCTGAATCAGTGGGGCTGAGGACTGTCATTTCTAATAAGCACCCAAGGGCTTCTGATGCAGCTGGCTTAGGGAGCACATTTTGAGAATCACTGACCAAGAGTCCAAAGTGTTGGGAGCTATGGACACTCTGAGAAAGTGTGTCCAGCCCTGATTAGGGTGGGGGAGATCTGAGAGAACATCATGGAAATTAATATTAAGGAACAAGGGGGAAGGAGAAGGAAGGAGGGACTGAACAACTTTAGTTCTAAAGGGTGAAAGTGGGAGAAAGTGCATACGGTTTGAAAACAATGCAAATAATTTCACTTATTCATGATAAAGGTTGATTTTGAGGTAGTCATAGGAAATGAAGCTGGAGTGACACACAAGGGCCACCATTGTGGGTTGAGGCCTTGTATGAATATTATCCTGATGGTAATTATATAATCATTGATTTGGAGTAGGAGAAAAGATCCCTAGTAGACTCTGACCACAATAACTGTCTTCAAAAGAGGCAACTCTGGGGGAAGAAATTCTTTTTTATTTCTCTGCTATGACAAACCCCACAGGAAGTGATATGAGTGTAGAAAGGGCATACTGATTGCACATAAGCAGACCCAGGTGGGGGTAAGTTTTTGCCATTGACCAACCAGCACAATAAGGAGGCATTTGAGTGCCTTGATAAGTAATGGTTCATCGTCCCTTAGAAAACCCTAAGCCTCACCCAACTCTGATGGCCAATTATCTCTTGGAGGGGAGGGATGACAGGTTAGGAAGGAGGAAGACCTGGGTCATAATGAAATGTGCTTCATTCCTTTCTCTCCAGGGGAAGATGATGACGACGATGAATGTGGGGAGGAGAAGCTGCCCTCCTGTTTTGATTACGTGATGCACTTTCTGACTGTGTTCTGGAAGGTCCTGTTTGCCTTCGTCCCTCCTACGGAATACTGGAATGGCTGGGCATGCTTCATTGTCTCCATTCTCATGATTGGCCTACTGACAGCTTTCATTGGAGATCTGGCTTCCCACTTTGGTTGCACCATTGGCCTGAAAGATTCCGTGACCGCCGTCGTGTTTGTTGCACTTGGGACTTCAGTGCCAGGTACAGAATGCCTTCTATCTAATTCCCCCCAAAGCGGAAGCTCATTTGCCTTCTTGATCCTTTCTTTCCTACAATTTTAAGGGCTGTGATAATGAACCAGGCCTGTGAAGGATGCGAGACCAGAGATAAATAAGTGTGTTACCAAATAATGTGCTGTCAAATAATGGCCCTTCTCAAGGTTATAAAGCTGGTCAGTGTCATTGTGCTGACAGGCATGCATTCCCAAAGGGCCTCCACGGAGAGAGCCAATCAGTTTGATGAATAAATGTTCAGATCAGCTTCCCTTTAGAGTGAATGCTTTCAAAAGCACAAAACAAAATACCAAATCATCTTCAAGAACAAAATATCTGTCTTTTATATTGAAAAAGGTTTGGATTATTTCCATGAAACTGTATGTTTAGGTAACTAAGATACTTAATAGATACTTGATAAACTATTCTTTTGATCTAAGTATTAGTGGGAGTAAATAGGAAATAGACATTGATCAGGATAGAGAGAAGTATTTTTGACAAAAGTGAGCAGACCAAGTGCACATTTTGAAGACAGCCTTCATGCATCCCTTATAAAATGAATTTCTCTTCCACGCTACAACTGTAGCTCATTATGTTGACTCAGAATTCTGAGTAAAGCATCATCACACCAAATATTAATAGCACTATTTTTTAAAACTTTGATGAGCCTCAGAATTACCTGGGAATTTGTTGAAAAATGCATAAGTTGGAGACCCATAATCGACCCAATGGAAGGTTTAGGGGTAGAGCCCAGAAATGTGTATTTTAAACTCACCAATGACTCTGTTTTATATCACAGCTTATTGTAATTGAAATTCTAGCCTGTTCCCTAGCATTAGTTGCATCTTGACAGACATAAAGACTCAACTCTGAGCATAGAAGGCACTCATTCTCTGCCCAGTAGCAGACCAAGGACACAATTAGAGCAGGCTTGGAAAAAGACAGGACTGGAAGAAAATCTAGCTCGGCTAATGAAGCCAATCACTCTATTTTCCACAAATATCACAGTCTTGATCAAGTTGTTATGATTGCTAGTAGCTAGTCATAGTTGGCAATCTTGGTTTGGGGTTTAAAATGAAAACAAGTACAATTTATGTCATGTACAGTCAGGCATCATGGTATATGTGCTCCATCGTTGACCCAAATGTCATTTTATGGTGTATGACTGTATTTCATTAGAATTCACCAGTTGCAGTTCTCCATGGATATTTATCATCTCAGTTACTATGGAAAAGTGACTTAACTTCTCTGAGCTTCAGTTTCTGCATCTGTAAAATAGGGACAACCATACTTACCATTCAGAATTGTGGTAAGATTGGAGAAAATATTAGGATATAAATTTTCCATCTAGTCAAGCATCAATAGAATTCTCATAAATAATTCAATATAATTGTGGCTCTTAAGATCATTGTTTATGTTGAATAATTTAAGATGATCTGACCAGTATAAATCCATAGTTACCTTGAATAATTCTGAGTAACCGTGGAAGTCTTCAGACTTTCTCTGGTCAGACACAATATATGGTAGTATTTTCCAACAGCCTGACCACTTAGGGGGGTCCTGATTAAAAGGACCCACATAGTTTTGGTGTCCAGCCCAATTAATGGATGAGGCAAAGGATTTAGAAAGAATTCTCATTCTTCCTTTAGTGAACAGGGTTATTCAACCTTCCAGACAACTCGGGTTTTTTTGGTACTGGGGATTTAACTTAGGGGCACTCAAACACTGAGCCACATCCCCAGCCCTATTGTGTATTTTATTTAGAGACAGGGTCTCACTGAGTTGCTTAGCACCTACCTCACTTTTTCTGAGGCTGGCTTTGAACTCTTCATCCTCCTACCTCAGCCACTGCACCCAACTCCTAGACGACTCTTGATCCTTGCAGGAGGGCAGACTTTTTCAATCTCATTTCTGCTCAGTTGTGCATCTGATGTGTACTTTGAATATTTCTCCAAAACTTACCATAAGTTAACCAAGCAGGAGGAAATCTTAAAATATTAACAATCTTATATTGTTATATTTAGAAAATATATTCAACTAAAGAAGCTAAACATCACGGTTGCCATTGCTTCTGGGATTAGTATAAGGAAATATGTTTGGGGGTCTACTTTCCCTAGGGCTTAAGTCACTGAATCAAATGGTGCCCAAGGTAGCACACACTGATGGCCTGGGTTTATAATGCTGGAGGAGTATATGTGGAAATTGGAATAATAAATACAGAATTAGACCTCTTGTGACAATTGTCCAAAATCAGTCTTTTTTTTCTGAAAAGGCAGCAGCAGTTCATTCTACCAAATGCATTTATTTTAAAAAGGATAAAAATACTTTCCCTACATCAAGTCTTTGTTTCTAATGTGTTTTGTAATTCACCAATTCCTCATATCCAACACCTCAAAACTGATTACTTTTTCTATATGCCAATTTTCCAAATAGTCTCCAGAAAAATATGGCAGCTGCATGTTAAATTCACATTTTTGCTGTAACATGAAATGTTAGATTAGAGCAGAGCTTAATGTGTAGTGAAGTCACCTGTTCTGCTACTAAAAGCCAATGCAGAACCCAGGTAGAGATATCAAAAGGTAAGAAACTATTTGGGGAGAATACAACAGAATCATTAGTTGTTGAAATGACTTCTCTACACTGCCATAAATGTTTCCCATTGGGACATAGATTTCTTTGCTCTATTATGGGGATAACTTCTATAATTTGCTGCAGTATTAACTATGCAGCATACTCCCTAAGCAATATATTCATGGGTAATCTCAGATAATCAAATCTATATAAATAGTCATTTTCTCCCCCCAAAAGCTATGCAAATTAAAGAAGATGCTAAATGAACATAATATTTCTGACTTTATTCTTCAACCCTGCTGATTCAGAGTCATGTTTATTATATCCCCTGACTCCTAAAAATTAAAATAAAATAAAATGATAATGATGTTTCTAGATCACAAAGTCCAGGTAGAAAAATTAAAAAAAAAAAAATCTAATTCTCTCCACTTACAGTGTGCCATTAATCAACATTGCTCTGGATGCCCAGTTTTTTCCTCTAGGATGGTATCTTGGCACTTTTCCCAAAGTAGAAAGGCTTCTGCTTTGTGTCTATTGAACTGTTGCTCCTCTGGAGGTGAGAATCTTGAATTCTTAGATATGGTGGTCAGATGGGCATTGGAAACTTTCCCATGCCAGTCCTCTCGCCACAGGGCAGCATTAAATAGCTGTATCTTGTTTAAAATATATTTTACCATGTTGTTCAAAGGAAATAGCTTGTGGCTTTTCAGGTGAGAGCGCTTTAGCTTGTGGCTTTTCAGGTGAGAGAGCTTCTTCCTCATACCACCTGGGATCCAATGCTCATTAAAATTTACTAGCAAGGGAGTGTCCACCAAGGTTCTCACTCATCCCAACCTTTAGTACGTCTACAAAGCTCAAAGACCTGCACCTGTCAGTAGAGGAAGGCTCTCCTTTTTCTGAATCACAGTTCTGTAGGCCTCCTGTCTGGAGGAGGAGACTTCTGGAACACAGTCTCTTTCCACCTTGAACTGTTAAAGTGAGCCAGAGCCTGGTCTGTAGGCCTCTTTTCTTCTCAATTCATGCTAGCTACCTGGACATGGTCTTCATAGTTTATATATATATATATATATATATATATATATATATATATACACACACACACACACACACACACACACACACACACACATACACACACACACACATATCTTCCTGGTTTCTAGGATGATGTCCACCTAACACATAAAAAAATGCAATTGTGTGCATGTGTAGTGTTTGACTATGTGTGTGGTATGTATAAGAAAATGGACAAATCAGTCATTTACACATTAGTATGAGTTGATTTAATCAGATTACTTTCTTCCTAACACCTTGTATAAACAGCTAAGAATCAGATATAATTATTGAGGGAGGTAAACAGTGGATATTTGTATAGTGTGTCTTATTCTTGAGGAATAGGACATATCCGAGGGTTATTGCCATAGGAAGGGGTAAAATTCAACTTTAGAGCATGGAGAACCTCAGGATAGAAGCATTTTTTCCTCTTTCATAATTTTGGCTCTGGTGGAAACTGTGATGAGCAGCAAGGTAGTTTTGTGCATTCTTCGTTCTTTATTCTCCTATGATCCCCACTTCTAGAGCCACCACTCAGGCCATTACTTCTAAAACTCCAGGCATGCTCTGTGGAGTGCTAAACAGACATGTTGCTGTCACTTGACATGGGTCCACAACTGTGTCAGAGCACATTGTTTCTATGGAAAAGCTGGCTCAAAATTCAGGGGAAAAAAATAAAAGAAGGAATATTTGGAACACAGCCTTTTAAAAATGAGAGACAAACTAAAATTGTACATTATTTTAGCTTCCAGTTATTTTCTTGGGCAAAAACTTGGTTATATCAGGCCAAGATATTCCAGTTTCTATACCAATTCCAGATATCTCAATTACCTATTGCATTCATATAGAATTAAGCATTTGTCTTTATTACAGAGAAAACATAAATGTTGATGCATTGGGTATATTTTGCTTCCCGATGTCTTGCCTTGGTCTTTGTACCTCATGGCTGGGTCTGTCTGATGCTTCCCTACTGCCCCCTGGAGCTTACCAGATGCTCACTACAGGGCCAGAAAAGTTAAAAAAATTGAGTGTTGAGTATTCCAGGCTGTCCCCTTAGCCCCTGGCATTGTCGATTTTCTGTTTCCTTCCAATGTTTTCAATGTCCCTTTATCCTTTGAAATCTGTCACATAGGAATTTTTTCCCTCTGGAGATTTTAAGGCATGAAAGGAAAGGAAACAAAGGAATCTAGAGTTGTTGTGCTTTTTTCCCCATTTTTAAAATTGATCCTTGGGGGGGAAAAACACAATTGGGGAAAATTTTACATTATTTTTAAATTATATCATGTGCCCTGATTTCTAGACACCACAGGAAGGATTTGATGTAAAGCTGGTTCTGCTGGCCATTCACTGTGTTCTCTTAGGGTCATGCTGTCCTGCCTGCCCCCAAGGGAGTTCAGTGAAAAGAGCTTTAGAACTGAATTCAGGGACCTGGACTCCTAATCTTTATTCACTGTGTGACTGTAATTGATTTCTTGGCTCTGAGCCTCAGTTTCTTCGCCTGTAAAATAGGCATGGTACAGACAATTCAAACAGAATTGACGAATTAAGTAACTTTGTGGATCTCAGAGCACTTTGTGGACTGAAAACTTGTATACAACGCAGGACATAATTATCTCATTATTTACACTGAGGTCAACTCTAAACAATGAAAAAAGAAATGGGAAACCATCAGAAAAGGAGGATAAATAGGAAAAGTTTTATGAGCAAGGAAGGAAATTTTCTTTTAATTAACCATAAAGCTCCCATGGGCACTGGACATAAATGCTGTGTTTATATTATCTATTATCTTATTTAGATTATGTCATTAAGTGATATGAAGCTATATAGCCACCTCCCAAACATTCCTCACTTATTTACTAGTATATTTTTGTCTCTGAGACCAAAAATGAAATTTATCTACTTGTTTGACGCTGTGCTAGAAAACATTATTTTTTGTACAAAAATTATGAACTATTAATGGTTTACATTTTTCAGTTTTTAATCTCCTGACTTCTAAAAATTCCCCAAACTAAGATACTCTAAAATACATTCATATAGCAAGCACTTTACTCTATATTCTGTTGCTTTCTTTCTCAGAAGACCCTAAAATAACTTGTGTGGTTGTGAAGGTTAAAAAATGAAGTCTCAAGGAGGCACCATACTCTGAATGACACTCCTGGAGATGTATCAGGTACCACATCTATGGATGTAGATAGTGACAGCCCTGTCTAAAGGCTACCCTGTAGCTTCTAGGAGAGTGTGCACCAGGATCTTCTTGCTATGTGAGGAAGTTCAGGTTCATATAGAATAAATGATCTGTTCACATTTAGTCCAGGTTTATATGGATGATAATTTCTGGAACCAGTATTATCTCTCATATTTTATAATCTGGTACTTAGCCACTGTATCAAGCAACCATTATGCTGAAATATACACTGTTTCCAAATACCTTACA
This sequence comes from Marmota flaviventris, assembly GCF_047511675.1. Lineage (NCBI taxonomy): Eukaryota > Metazoa > Chordata > Mammalia > Rodentia > Sciuridae > Marmota > Marmota flaviventris. The sequence continues at coordinate 31,678,010 of NC_092511.1, read as the reverse complement.
TTTTTTTTTGAAATTACTCATTTCTCTTTTACCTCAATTTTAGTATTTTCCACATTTAAAGCATATGACACTGGAGTGACAGTGAGCTCAGGCACTGTTATTATTCCTGTTGGCATCAAAAACAACTAGTAGACATCATGCTTCAAAACTGTCATAAATTAATAAAGGTCTGCTTCTGTAACTACAAATTTATCATTTAAAATGTAAAAAATGTACACACTGAAATTCTTTTAAAGATGTTCAGTTCTGATATAGCAGGCAAAAAATAGAATAAAAGGCAATCAATCCTCATCCACACAACCATGTGCAAAAGGCTGTGAACACAGAGGGAAATTGGCCACTCCAAGGATAGACCAAGCTGCAGGTGGTAGCTTCTCCAGGTCCTGCGTGGGTGGGGCCCAGGAAGGGCTTATTGGGGAGCCTCTCTCAATAGTCACATTCTGCAAAGGCTCACTGGCAACTTTGGAAATCAAGTTCCAGTGCTCTGGTCTCTGAGAAGTAGGAGATTGGAAGTGGAATCACTGGAGATCACTGCCCAAGGGCTCATCACTAAACACAGTCTACCTGTTTCTTAACCACAGAGATGGAGTCAGAAGGGAACACCACAGCAACCCAGTGGAGAGTGACACCCAGCTACTCTGGATTTGCAGTCATCTAAACCCCCTTGAAGAACAGCAGGGAATCACATTGACTCAATTATTTCCTCCCATCCCATCCCAATTCACATAGATATGATGTTGCCAGTGCAAGGCTCACAGATAGATTGATTTGTTAGTAACAGCCTCAGCCTCAGAAAAATTGCACAAAGTTGTCTCTTAGTGCAGTGTTCATAAATGCTCACCAAGGGGGTATAAAAAAACATGAACTTTAGAGGCAGATAGATGAGCCTTCAAACCAACCCTTTCCCCCTCCACTTTCTAGATGTATGACACACTCCAGAGGCAAATTGCTTAACTCCTCTAAGCCTCAGTTTCTTAACCTGAATCATGGAACATGAAAATCTCTTCCACAGTTACAGTGAGGATTACAAGACAGCCCATTTATAATGCACCCAGCAAAGGGTCAAGCCTATGGTAGACATCCAAGGAATGTTAGATCTCTTTCCCCTTCTATTTCAATGTATTCCTGAATGGGTTTAGACCTTCTAGGGCATTTAGTTTAAGTATATCATAGCCATTGAAAATGAAAAATCATTTAAATTCTCAGCCTGTCTTTATTGTTTTTCCTACTCTAGGGATGCTGGTGAGGTAGACATTCCCAATATATTTTCAGTTCTTGGGAAGGCACTGACTCTTCATGTGGTTTATCCTCTGAACACTTGCATTTCAAGTCAGATAGCCAGTGTTCCAGAAGCACCATCGCCATAGTGTGTACACATATTTAATTAGATGATTAACATTTCACATCAACGGAAATGGAAGCGCAAATAGAATTACTTTCCCCTGAGCCAAAATTTCCTGATGGCTATGGTGTGGTTCCCCCGAGAAGATCCTAAAGAGCGGTTATATTTTGTTTTCAGAAAATAAGCAGGTAATTTCGTTACTATCAAGAAAGGTCAGGACTGCTGAAAATGGACCCTCGTATCTGTAGCTGGGCTGGAGGCAAAGCCATCCAGGGACACGGCAAGAGGCAGCACGGGTCAGCCTAGTCACTCAAATGGCTTTCCACTAGACCTTATCTTAAGAGGTTCCTTATCAAGGAGTTGTCTGGAGGTAAAAATGCTCTTTCCTCTCCAATACACTTACCCAAGAATAGGTGATGTCACCAGAGATCAAGGAAGCCAACAAGAGCAACAATTAACAAGGAGAGAGTGAAGCAAAGGAAAGCCAGACACCAGGTTGCATAAGATATGCTCAGTAAATAGATAATTACATTCCTTGATTTATTTTCTCAAAGGGCAGTACCACACAGGCACCTAACACTGAGTAAAAGGCTGGAGTGTGAGGAGGATAATAACAGTGATTTCATCTGCCAAGAGGTGGACCAAGGAGCCAGGATATTCAGCATGTGTCATGCCCAGTCTGAAGCCTTGCAGAGTCTCTAGATTAATGCCCCAATCCCACACCAGCCAATTCCACTCAATCCCATAATAGTCACAGGATAAGAAAAGGGGGCTAAAAATATCTTATTCTATCTGGGACTTCTCAGTTACTCTAGGACTGCCAAACAAGGACACTTGGCAGAACCATAATTTTGTACACATATATGTATGTGTGCATACGTGTGTGTGTGTGTGTGTGCTTTGTGTTTTCAGGGTTGATGTTATGCATGCATGATGTAAATGAATGTAAACTTCTCCTTATTTATAGTCTCAGATGGAATTTCAAAGGAAGAGGGCATAAAGAATAGCAAAAGTATTAGGCCTTTTTGCTCTATAGAGATTAACAAGAATAGACCTCTAATGAATGACTTGTAAATAATATTGAGCTGGTGATTTTCATTTCTCTCTATTCACATTTGAGAATAAGGTCATGAAAAGTTTCAAGGACCACTTTTGTGCTTTAAATGCAAGCTCAGCCTAGATTTCTAAACAGCTTTATTGAATCATAATTTATATCCCGCAAAACTTACCAATTTGAAGTATACCATGTAGTGATTTTGAGTAAATTCACTAAGTCATGCTGCCATTACCCTAATCCAGTTTTAGAACATTATATCACCCCCAATAAGATCCCCATGTTCATTTCCAGGTAATCCCCATTTTCACCTCCAACCCCAGGCAATCACTAGTATATTTCCTGGCTCTATAGGTCTGTCTTTTCTCAATATTTCACAAGAACGAGTTTTAACATAAAAATATCATGGATTCTCTATCTGATAGTAATTGTAATTCCTCTTCATAAAACATCAAGACTTGCTGTAGTTTCAAACTAAATTTGAAATTTACCATGATTCTTTAAAATTTTTAAATTATTTTATTTTCTTCATTACAAAATCTCTACACAATTTGTGAACTAAAAGTGTGCAATTATAGGTATTTATGGATTTGTACATTTTAAAAAATAATCCCACTATTCTTTCTCCAACAATAATAATCTTAGCTTATATTTACAAATTTCTGGGGGAAAGAATTATACAATGGCACAGAGAATTACCAATAGGAGATATTAGGGTAACAACCCATTTTGATGATATATAAATGCTAAATGTCCTTGACCAATCCAGTCAGTTGATCACAACACAGTGCTAAGCAAGTGACTCATAATTTCAGCTTCTCATCCATAGTCACAGAGTGTCACCTGATAAATGCTGGCTGCTGGCCCTTGATCAATGCAAATCCATCACAACCATTAGAAGAGCATGAAAAGACCTAGTATTATCAATGGCTATTAATAGGAAGCCATGGGCATGATCTCCCTGTGCAAAGAATGACATGTGGCTGCTAAATTCAAAGAAGAAAATTTGGGCTGTAAGAAATGTAACTTACTTACCACATCACGGGTTCTGTATGAGCAACAAAATAAATGTAAGCTCATTGGTATTTTTAGAAGAGAGGACAAATAAAATGCTAACTCAATTTAAAAGGCAAATCTTACATGTGGCTATAAAAGAATTTTAATATCTGTTTGGGATAGTGCATATTATAGATATGAAATCATGCTGCTTGGCATTTATACACAGTGCCAGCTGGAATGCCATCGTTGCTCCTCAGCACAGGGACCCCACATCCTGCCCTCTCTCTGTAATGAAACACAAGCTATATATTACTTGTTTATACTCTGCTTCACTACAAAATAGTGTTTAAATCCACAAAATGCCTTGCATTATTCTGCCTTTTCCAGCACATGATCCAAAAAAAAAAAGCTAAATCTACTAATGACGATATTTGATAACCTTCGTTTAGCTCAGCAAATGTAAATTCTGTATTTTATTTACAAAGAGAAAACAGCTTATTTTGGTTCTATTATTTACAACCACAAAATTATGTGTTGTGTTTGTTTTCTTTCCCCCCCTCCTCTGGAGCCCAGGGGGCTTCTTGTCCTGGTCTTTCATAAATCACATGCTATTATTAGGTTATCATAGTAAAAAAAAAAAAAAATCATGGGTTGAGACAACAAAAAGCAAGACTTGTTGTAGTTTCAAACTAAAATGATATCCAATGGGGTCTGCAAATAGGCTCAGCAGAGGACTAATTATAGCTTGTCAATCCTGAGTTATAGTTGCAAAGTGACAAATAACAACAAATGTGTTAGATGGTCATGAAAATCTCCTTCTGTGAAGATTCTATACGTGTAGAGGCTTCCAAAAGCTGAAACACGGCAAACCAGAATCCCCGAAATAACCCACTTGTCAAACCCACTTGTAGCTCAGATTGCTGGAGGGCAGGCAGACATCTGCCCCAGACATCTTGGAGGTGTTGCCTGCCCTGTGGTTTGTCCCTCTGGAGCTCCACAGTTAGGTAGAGAAGCGCCACCTCTATAGAAGAATCTGACATCAATAACTTCTATATTGAGTAGTCTTGTCCTGAGAGTACAGATTCTCAGCTTCTACACCAGAGCTAAGTTGGCAGTGGAAAAGTAGTGACAAGAAATATTCAGCATAAAAAACTTCATTCTCATAGACAATTCCCACAGCTAATTAGGAAGCCCCAGCAGGTTGGGGCATTATTTTGGGGGTGGAGGGGGCTGGGAATTGAACTCAGGGGCACTCGGCCACTGAACCACATCCCCAGCCCTATTTTGTATTTTATTTAGAGACAGAGTCTTAACTGAGTTGCTTAGCACCTCGCTTTTGCTGAGGCTGGCTTTGAACTTGTGATCCTCCCACCTCAGCTTCCAGAGCTGCTAGGATTACAGATGTGTGCCACTGCTCCCAGCCAATATGGCATTCTTGATCATCAAATATTCAAGTATTCTTCCCTTCTGCATCAGTCATAAACACATTAGAAAAGAGATGGAAACCATATTTATAAAATAATTTTTAAAAGGAAGCAGTAGGATCTGGTGGAAGGCATTGGCTTCAAATCCATTCTGCACTCCTGTTCATTCATTCTGCAAATCTTTCACTAGTACCCACTCTGTACTAGCACTCTTCCACATGGGAGGTAGAGGGATGCAAGCCAGATGGTTTTCTAATCCCACAGAGTACATACTCCAGTGGGAGGAGACTGGTACTAAATAATATGGTAAATGCTCAGGGAACAAAGATGGACATTGTCAAGAAGCAAATAAAACAGGCTCATGAAGTCAAGGAATAGTCTTTATGCATAGGGTTGGGGCAGTATTTTAATAGGATGGTTTGACCCCTTGTGCCATTAATTTTTAGCAAATTACACTTAAACCTCTGTTTCTTCTCCTGCAGATTTATCAGGCAGGTCTAGTCCTCAAAACTGGGAAAACGTATTATTTTTTTCTTGCCTCCCACTTCATACAAAATGCCTTTGAATTACTTAGTGTTTTCCTTTTCTCTCTGGTAGTTGCTACTCTCAATGTCACCCGCTACCATGTGTGCTCTATCCAGTACCCTGGCTTTTTCTCACTGACCTCTCTCACCTCCTCCCAAATCTAGATATTCTGGGTTAGTTATGGCTTTGTTATATCCAATACATGATCCCACGAAGGCATCAGTGATTAATGATGGTGTCATGAGGATGGAGAATTTGCACTAAACACAAAAATTCCAAGAGTAACTACATTTGTATGGCTTCATTGGCTAAGAAATACGTTTGTATGATGTATCTCTTTGATGCCTATAGAAGCCTCGGAGTTAGGTAATGTATATTAGTTATCAGGTTCAGAAAAGGGGGCAGTATCTGTCAGGTTGATGAAGGATCCTGGAATTGAGCCAACAGCATGAGGCTCTGGACACCAGGAAATCACAGGGTGGAAATTCGGATTCACCTCTGGCACTGACCCCTAAGTTTCTGTTTCCTCTCCTGAAAAAGTGAGACTGAGAGCAGCTGTCCCCACCCCGCTACCACCTTAGAATTGTTGGGAATGGAAAATAGGATAATATCCATTAGAAGGGTCTGGAAATTGCATGAGATATAAGAGATACTTGTCTGAAGACATTTTTGAAACTTCTGTAATACGTGCCGGGGAGAGAGGGGAGGAAATTATACCCAAGAGCTCAACTTCATTGTGTACCCTTAGCAGCTTAGGTGGAGCCCTGTGCTTTATTATCTGGTATTTGCATTATGAATTACATATCTAGGAAGAGCCTAAGTACACAAGACGAAAGACTTGGGTATTACATCCCCTTTCCAGATGTCTCAAGAGCACAAATCTCTTAACAAGCTTGTGAAAAAAGTATTTGTCAGGCTAAATGAATAAGCAAAAGAATGTTGTGGGTCAAAATCAATAAAACATACTGTTGGCAAATGTAATGTCATTGTAACACAAAAATATAAAGGTAAGAAGTAAACAGGAATGGTTGGGAAGAAAAACATAAGCATGTCTTCTCACAGCTGGTCATTGGCAAACTTTCATAGTGGATAGAGTTGTTTTTAGGATTCTCATCCCACTTTGTGCCCTGTCCTGGGCACTTTCTTATCTCTGAACCCCAGGCCAGCCCCTGATGAGCAGAATATCTCCTCTTGATCTGTTCCACTATCCACTCCTCAGCCTCCATACCATTTGACATGCCCCTGCTCTATAGGTAGTATGTCTGATGTTTGCCACCTAAGGAGCCCTCTAGCATAATCCTGACTGCTGTCACTTGAAAGGACAAGAAAAAGGTTGAAACTCAATCCCCATTTCATCTCAGATAGACCATGTTATTTACAGGAGTCTATTTTAATGTATATTAATGTATATTTTTAGCCTTTAATAATACTCTAGACAACATATTCCTTTTGTAAATAATAGGAAATATTCATAAACAATGAGAAAACGAATCATGCAATCTTTCCACCCATTTGCATTCCAGAACTTTCAAATAATTTGCAAAAATGTGTACACAGATAAATACTACATATTTATCCATGCTTTTTAATGGATGCTATGTATAGTTAGATCACCCATTTTCTTAGTGGTGCATCAATGAACACTTTTTCTTTGTTGGTTAGTGTACATTTACATCATGATTTTAATAGTTGCATAATTTAGTTATGTAAAGTTATAATTTATTGAAAACAATAGATAAATTAGTTGTTTCTAATTCTCCTCTAGCATAAAATCCCTGCCCTGACTCATCCCTTACATAAACTTACAGACTTGTAAAATTATTTCTAAATATTCAATAATAGAATTGCTAGACCAATGAACTTATAAATTTTTCAAGTTTTTATAGACATATACATTTTTTTTTTTTGCGTAACATGATTAAACTAGAGGAATGAGCTAATGGGGGAAATTTCACACCAAATCACAGCAAGGTGGGAGCCAAAATGGGTAAATTACCAGAACTTTTTAAAGCCCTATCAAGTCTCACCTGTCTGTGATTGTCACCTGCTCCCTCGGATACTGGATTGAGTTTGTAGGCAATGATAGCTTTTCTATGGAATTGCCTCCATTTGCTTACTTTTAAGAGTGTTCATGTTTTCTGAACTTAAAATTCCCAAAACCATCCCTTCAAAAAGAGTGCCTATGTGGAATAAAGAACTGGGTAAGTATCCTAGGGCCAGAATCACACCAGTGTAATCCTGCCAATGGAGAAGCTCCCTTCATAACCCATTAAGGCTGACTGTAGGGTGAGAATGAGGTCACTGTTTAGTTTTCTGTCTCATTCTTCTCAGCTTTCTAGCTTGAGCAAGCATAGGGCACCTATGGCTTTGCAATCTCTAAAGTAGGACATGAAGGTAAGAGAATTTGAGAAGATTCAGGGAGGAGACAGATGTTCCAGAAAGAACAAAGCATAAAGGAAAGAACCAGGCTTCCAATGCCATGAGGGTTAAGAAAGAAAAAGAGGGGGGAGATTATTGAGAAGGAAGAATCAAGTCAGAGGAAGGCATCCAGTGCAGGGCAGACCTGGATTTTTTTTCCAGGCAAGAAGTGAGTTTCAGTTTTATCTATGTAATAACAAACCAGTTAGCTTAGGAAAATGACAACTAATGCAGCTATTTTATTTTAACCCCAGATTGGCCCTTGCTTTTTTACTTTTCAAAATTAGCCAAATGTGGCTGAACTTTAATCTTTTTAATGTTTTGCTCTCATAGACTTTGTTTCATTAAAATAAAGTTTTATTATAAAAGTAATAGCATCATGGTTCAAAACTGGAAATAGCAAAAACTTCATGCTATTTTAAAAATAGGTTCACTTGAGCCCATTTTTATTATAATATGAAGATAGTGTAAATGTAATGCTGAGAGAATCCAGGAACATAGAACATAAAGATTACTTTATCAGTCACTGTTCTTTGTTATTATTCTAAAAGGATGAAAGGACTTCCATGAAAACAGTTCCTTCTTGTCTATTTCTGATCCATTCTAATATAATATTTTGCTAAAGGAGTCAGACTTATATTTCTAAATAGAACAATCTTATTCATTTTCTTTCAAATCATCAACTGCTTTAACACCAAGTAGTTAGAGTGGGAATTGGAAGTGATGTATTCTAGGAACCCTTTAGTCACTTTCAAATTTAAGATGTAGCATGTATCCCAGTACTTACAGTTACCCCCATGGATTTGTGATTAAGAGCTTTGGACTCCAGCTAGGATCATACTCCTTTGGACCAAATATCTTACTGGCTGTATATCTTTGAACAACTTTCTTATGTCCTGGGCTTTACTTTTATTATTTATAAAGTGGGGATAATAATTATACCTTTGAAAGTTGTTTTGGGTTTAAATAAGAATCCATAGATAGTGCCTAGCCTAGTAAACTAGTAAGCCGCAGTAAATGTTCACTATTGTTGTGCTTCTCACCACCACCATTGCTGAATACCATGGACAGAGCCTCATTCTCCCATAAGCCTACATAAAGTGTATTAACCCTAAACCACCTAATTGGAAGAAACCATGATAAAATCTTTTAATATTTTCACCTCATTCTTTCTTACTACAGGAAGAATTATGAAAACATAATAACAGGAAACATTTGTTTTGTACCTGTTAATTTCCAGGTACCTTCCTAAACCTTTTTACACTGTTTCTTTTAATAATTTTAATAGCCATATAAATGACTACTTACATCCCTATTTTACAGGTGAAAGAGTAGAAGTTCATGAGGTTAATGAGTTAGTAAATGGCAAATGAGAATAGGACCAGATCTTACTCCATAGCTTGGGCTCTTTGCTACCACAACTAGACTATGCAGACTAGGACCAGCATTCCTCAATAACAACAGTGATCACCCACAGGGTAACAGAGGCTAACAAATTAGTCATCTACTTTAGCCTCAGCCTACTAGATATCATCATGCCAAGAATAACCAATGGGAATGACACAGTCCTCATTCATCTACCTGCTCACCTGCTGTGACCAAAACCAGAAGACTTCTCTCAAATCAGGCAGCTACCTTCATCCTCCTTACTTGATCAAGCACACCTTCAACCACTATAATCTGCCATCAGCCTTTTTTATGTCTGCCAGTGAACAAGCAGGCCTCTAAAGTGAAGGCACCAAGTCTGCCCAGCATACACAATCTGGTCCTCCCAGAGCCATATTAATTTTGTCTCAAGAGCCAATCAGGATGGAACACTGCTACTTTTCTGCAGAATCAGCTAGTTTATTGGGGGTTTTGTTCCTGGCCAAGTTGAGAGGGTGGAATGACTGACAAAGCAATTCAGTGACATAATTCCCATAAACCTTATTAGAGTTCTTCAAAAGTTCCTGAATGTCTATTTGACATCAAAGAATTAGAATTTTTAGCAAATTTTATCAAACTCCATGAATCTAGGGATTTGAACAAGGAAGGAGAATATTAGATCCTCTTTTGAGAACTTGTGAAAAATTACACTGAAGAATAATCTTATTCTAGGTGTATTAAAAGACTGGAGGATTACCTTCTGTTAAGAACATATTTCAAATTACTGTTTGGAAAGTAAACCAAATAACACAGTCATGTTCTTGTGTTCCCTGAAAAATAAACTCCATAGGTTGAGCTGAGTTTGCTCCTTTAATTAAAATTTATTCCTTTCTTTGACTTAAAATATACAAGATTTAGGATATGCAATAGGAAGACTAAGCCTCAGGGATACCTTTGGGAAATGCACATCTTCAAGTTAACATAGGAAAATAATTGTCATTTAATAATAAAATGGTTGATTTTTGCAGATCATATGTCAAAACCATTCCATATTTTGTTGCCTTCATTAATCTAGTGGAGGTGCAATTGTTCCCCTTTCAGGGATGAGAAAACCACAGCTATGGTTTCTCAGGCTGGTTGAGAGAGCCTGGTCCCATCCCAGACCAGTTAAGCAAAAAGTCAGGGTGGGCTAGCAAGCTGCAATATTCCAAAGCTGTCCTGCTGATTCTGATTTGCTGCTGTGGACTAAAAATAGCTAGAAGCAGGGGCTCTGATCCTGCCAACACAGGTCCTCTTGAGTTTTTTACCTAACTCTTCTAGAAATAGGTCATGTCACTGTCTGTATTCTTTTTCATTCTCTTCAGGGAAAACTTTCATAGGAAGAAATTTGAAGTGTTTTTCCCTTTTTCAGTTTCTACAACTCCTTTCCCAGCTGGCCATTAATCAATCAAATATCAGTAATTTCCTGCTTCCTGAAATTTCACTTAGAAGCCAAGTGAAATTGGAAATCACTGAATTTTTTTCACATGAACCAGTAAAGCAAGTGTGTGTGTATGTGAGTGAGGGAGTCGGGGTAAATGAATGTCACACCTCAAGACAAAAACCTGTTTAAGGCCCTCAGCAACAGCAGAAGAATTAGCATGCAAGGAAACTATTTCTGTTTCAATTCAAAAAGAGCAAGACAGAAGGAGGCAAGACAGAAGGGAGGAAAGAATAGAGAGAACTAAATGCATTAAGCAAGAGCCTGCTTTATAGTCACTAATAAGATTAAGGCCTTACACCAGAAGATCTCTAATGTCTTTCTATGACGTAAGTGTTATGAAATGTTCAAAATAAAATTGGTAAGAATCTCTTTGATCTTTCAGAATGTTTATGCACTATCACACTTTATTATTAATTTTTTTTGGTGGGGAGGCACTGGCAATTAAACTCAGGAGCACTCAACCACTGAGCCACATCCCCAGTCCTATTTTGTATTTTATTTTCAGACGATCTCACTGAGTTGCTTAATGCCTGGCCATTGCTGAGACTGGCTTTGAACTTGAGAGTCTCCTGTCTCAGCTTCCAAGCCACTAGAATTATAGGTGTGTGCCACCTTGCCCAGCAACTGTCACATTTTTAAATGCATAGGATTGTAAAGTTAAAAGATCTTTTGAAAGGGTGTTATAATTCCCCCAAAGTTAAGAATTATCAATGTAATTCATAAATTCCCTATACTTACAGATTCTCTGACTGTGCTGTTTATAAAAATAGCTAATAACACTGAGTACTCATAAAGGGATAGAATCTGTTCTACTGTCAGGCATGTTAACTCATTTCCTTCAAACTCCACGAAGTGGATAAGCACGGTGCCTTATCTCCTTTACATAGAGGATCGAAAATCCAACTGATTTTGGTGGATTCCTCCCCTTCCCTTGCCTTTCAGCATAGCTGTGCTGAAATAGACTTTAAAATAGCACAAGAAGAGAGGGAAGCAGTAGAGTTAGACAGCCCCAGCACCTCTATCCAGCCCACCCAAGTTGGTTTATGCGCAAAAGGATCCTATCTGAGGGCACCAACATTTCTGAGAGAGACCAGCTGACCTCTTCCCAGTTATCTGCTTTCCTGAAATGCAAACGTCCTCCCAGAAAGACCCCCCAAACTGGACACTTGAAGCAATTCCTCCTATTTCCATGTCCTAGAATTTGGTTCTCTAACCTTCCCCTAACCAAGCCATTTTTTAAAAGATATGTCCCTGACTCCTTTCCCCAGAGAATCTACAGTAGGTCTAGGGTAGAACCCCATATCTACATTTAAAAGAATAATAATAAAATAAAGCTCTTTAACTAATTTTGGTTTTTGTTTTGGTACCATGGATTGAACCCAGGGACACTTAACCACTGAGCCATATCCCGTGCCCTTTTTATGTTTTATTTTGAGATGGGGTCTAAGTTCCTTAGGGTCTCACTAAATTGCTGAGTCTGGATTTGAACTTTGATGCTCCTGCCTCAGCCTCCCTAGCTGCTGGGATTACAAACATGTAGCACCATGCCCAGCTCTCCAAGTAATTCTGATGCAACAGTGTGACATTAAACAGCCTTTGAAATATAGGCCTTTCTGCTCCCATTTATGCCACAGCCTCCCTCATGGAAAGAGATGACTGATAAAGTGAGCTGAAGTAAATAATTCTGACAACACTTTGTACCTAATTTTAGAAGGCAAAATACTGCTATGTGATTTAATTTCATAAATGTTATCACAGTTTGATCAATGGAAAAATCTTTAGGTCTTGAAATCTCTGTTCCCAAGATCTTCATATACTTCACTTAAGTAATATATTTGCTCAATGAGAATAGCATTAGTCAATTCTGTTGAAGAAGAGCAATCATGTACTGCTTGTACAGAAAGAAAACAGCATCAAAAGCATATATATGGATTTAGTATTCTGGTGTATTTTGCTGACTACCCAAACAGTGAGAGTAGAGAGAGTTTTAGAGATCTTCTCATCTAATTTCTTCATTTTAGGTGAGGAAACTATAATCTAAAAAAGTGAAGTGACTTGACCAAGTTATATACAGTGAACTTGAACCAGGTCTACAGAGAACAGTTTTGTCCCAACTTTGTGATATATGGCTCCATTTGAGCCACGTTGCCATCTAAACAAATTTTCTCTTATTTACAGTTATATGTATCAAGAAGATAGAATCAAAAGTCAGAGACTATAAAACTAATTGAAGATGTATTAGATATCAAGGCTGGAATTAAAAATTACAATCAGAAGCCTAACCTTGGGTGTATATGTAGGAAAAAAAATATATATATATATATAGAGAGAGAGACATACACTCATACATATATAAGACATTCATAATAGTGTGGGCATATAAATACACACAAACACACATACACACTGAATTGTCAAGATGTCTTAATTTATGCTAATCACGTAAGAAATATGACTCCCTTATTTTTGTGTTTAATGAACCAAGCTCTGAATATGTTTATATCCCTCTGAGACCAGGCAGCAGTTACTTCTTGAATTTTACTTTGGGAAAAGGCATTTGCCTTGTTCGACCACAGGCAGGTTCCAGGCTTAGTGTTGAGGGTAGGAGCTGGTGGTGCCCAACATATGGCGTGGGATGTGTTTCTCTGGGCACTAAGCAGCAAAGCAGCAACAGAAGGTAATTTGGGGAGATTCCTTCCCACTTCATTTGGAGAAGAGAGTTATCTCTGTTGGAGCTAAGGTTAATGGTTTGGATCTGCATGTGTTCCTACAATTTTTTTAAAACATAGTTTTTGAGTCGAAACTAAAAATAGACAAAAGACTGATGCCTAATCCAGGTAAATAAAATCTACCAGACTCCAAGAGGCCCAGAACATGTTTTATTTATGTGATGAGCTAGTCAGTTTGGCTCCTAAATCTTAGGGACTCTAGAGAAAAGCATTTGAAAATAGGAACCTATTTTTACAAGTAAGAATTTTCATGTAATATTCACATAAATAGGCTATTGAAAAATAGCTGGAGGGGGAGGAAATTGCCACACACCTGGTATGCCCTTCGTTTCAGGGTGTAGGCCTGGTCTGGGTGTTCAGGCCTCTGGACCCAGGATTCTTTGACCTTTACACCTCTTTCCTTTCTGGTGCAGAGGTAAAGGCTGCCATCTGGAATGTCTAGGGTTTCTGAGTGGAGATAGGACAGTGTGCTCTGTACCATGTGCCAGGGATGTATGCAGGTTTGTGCGATGCAACAGCCAGGTCACCTGTCCCTACAGCATATGAGCGGACTACCTACATCCCAAAAGGGCCCTGCCTAATGTGGCCATCTGTTCACCATCAGCCAGGGCTAGCTCAGAATAATGTTTCAGGTGTTTCTGGGCAGCAGCTGAGCTGTAAACTGCTCTCTCCTGCCTTAGACTCTTGTTCTTTTACTTTCTTTGCTCCACTGCCTGTCCTTGAAGAAGAAAAGCAAAAGATTTTTTTTTCTTCCTTTTGACACTGCTGCAGCAGCACCTTTGAAGAACTCTTAATAATGAAATGCAAGAGACCATTAAGATTTGTCTGGCTTTGCTTTTACTCATCAGTCTCTGTAATAATCCTACTGGGCTGCAAGCTGTGACCATGAAGGCACAAAGCAGCACAAATCCAAGCAGGTGAATTAGCCAAGTGCCTGTACCTTCTTTAGTCTGTTCCCCTGAAATAGGAATGGGCATTTGTTGAGAACCTGCTTCAAAGTTTCTGAATGGAAGGAACAGGGCAACCTAAATGGAGTAAGTGGAAAGGAACCTTTTATTCTTCCTGGGAGGGGCAATATGGTATGGACTGAGAATAGACTTTAAAATCAAACAGACTTGATTTAAAAATTCTCATTTGGCTGATCAAGACTTGGTCTCTGAGGCATACTATCACAATGATATAGTTTCTGAAATTACAAACAGGGAATAATAACACCCAGTCCCTAAGGCTGTGAAAGGGTTGAATGAGGATATACATAAAACCTATATAGCGTAGTGCCTGGCATAGAATAAACAGTTATTGCCTTAATTATAAAAGAGTAGCAATATCTACTTTCCATCACAGACAGAGGTCATAATCAATGAGACAGGCCCTTGGGGCTGATCAATTCCCTTTCAGAAAGAATGTGATATTCAGATGCAATAGCCTCCAATCGACCTAAGTAACTTTCTTCCCCATCATAAAGTAGAGAATCTATAGGCTCGTATAAACTTTCATGCTTTGTGGATTGTCCCCCACGGCTATTTACCAAGGAGCAATTGTGGCAACAGAATAACGACAGAGGAGAGAAACTAGACCAGGTAGCATACAACTATCTGCCTGCACAGAGCATTCTAGGAGCCACAGGAATTCCAGAGAAGTGGATACAGCACTTTGAAGAATATAGTACTTGGCCATTAGTGACTGCAAGTGTGAGTTAAATTTGATTGTTATTAACATCTACTATAAACAAACTAAGCAAGGAATTTTGCACAGGTCATTGAAAGGACTTTGATGCCAGTATCTTGGCATCATATAGACAACACATTTAGTTTCTTTAAATGTATGTTTTTAGTTGTAGATGAACACCTTTATTTTACTTGTTTATTTATTGTTATGTGGTGCTGAGTATTGAACCCAGTGCCTCCCAAATGCTAGACAAGTACTCTACAACTGAGCTACACCTCTAGCCCTAAATTTAGTTTCTTGCAAGTTCTGTTTACATGCTTAATAAAAGGGGATATTTCAGATCCTAGCCCAGGTTTTAAACTACTCTAGATTGCCTTGTTGACATTATCTTCCAAAACAACAATAAGAGCTACTCTTACCAAGAAGCATAGAAGGCATTTTACACATAATATTTCAACTTGACAGTAGCAGTCTGAAGTGGGTATCAGTATTCTATTGTCACAGATTAGGAATTGAAGCCCAGGACCACACACTCAGTTGTAAAGGCAAGATAAAACCTCTGTGTTCTACTCATCAAAAGGTGTAAGTTACTATGGTCTACACCCCACCCCCAATAGTGAACCCTGACATCCCTATATTCATAAAAAGATACATTCAGGACTGTTGGTGAACAAAGAGCTTTGAGGATGCTCATTGGTACTTATGGCACGGAGAAAGATGAGATGGTTCAATTGGCAGGCATGCGCCTTGAAGACAGAAAACCAGAGCTCAAGCCCTTCATAAATTCTTAGCAGTTGTGTGATTTACACCCATTACTTATCATGTCTAAGCCTCATTTCTTCACCTCATAAAATCATCATCACAGTCCATGTGGTCATATAGGTGAATCCACTTTCCTATTCAAAGGCTCTAGGCAAATGTCAGCTATTATTATAATTTGAATCTTTTCAATTCTACTATTGACTTGCTCTTGAATCTTTGGAAATCTCTCCTGACACTTTCACTTTCTCATCTATAAATAAGAGCTGCTGACACAGCATCTTTTAGTAATCCCTACCAGAACCCATTTTCACCTGTAGTGACGTGGAATCTTTTGGGATACTGTTAAAATAGATTCCTCAGCCCCAGTGATTATGACCCAATGCAGCTTATAACATTCACCCCATAGAAGGACCCACTGGTTTCTGGTGTAGGTGGCCTGGGATTACTCTCTGAAAAATACTGCCCTGCAAGCTCAGTATACAAAAAATGATGGTATCTGTGGATAAAGAACTGGAGGAATATCACTTCTTCAGTAACATAGACAGCACCAAGCCCTTGGTTCCTGATATCTAGATCCTGTTCTTTTCACCACGTGAATCAAAGGAACATCAAAGCTCACTCTGGGTTCCTGGGTTTATACCACGGTTTCGTTCTAGACCCCACACTAGAAGCTCCCAGCACTCTGTGGACATCTTTAAAAGGCTGAGTGTCATTGCCTTTTTTTTCTTCTTCTTCTACAGACACCTTTGCCAGCAAAGTGGCAGCCACTCAGGACCAGTATGCTGATGCATCCATAGGTAACGTCACAGGCAGCAACGCAGTGAACGTCTTCCTGGGAATCGGCGTGGCCTGGTCCATCGCTGCCATCTACCACGCAGCCAATGGGGAACAGTTCAAAGTGTCTCCTGGCACACTAGCTTTCTCTGTCACTCTCTTCACCATTTTTGCTTTCATCAATGTGGGGGTGCTGCTTTATCGGCGGAGACCAGAAATCGGAGGTGAGCTCGGTGGGCCCCGGACTGCCAAGCTCCTTACATCCTGCCTCTTTGTGCTCCTGTGGCTCTTGTACATTTTCTTCTCCTCCCTGGAGGCCTACTGCCACATAAAAGGCTTCTAAAGGAACATCAAATATAGTAAATTTATATATATATATATATACATATATATATATACATAAAAATTATGTATAATGAACAGAGGAAATTGACATTTGTCATGTTCACTTACCTGCTGATGGAATCCAGCTTCAAGAGCATACTTTGTACTAGGGCCAAAGTCAGAAACCATCACCTCCCATTCCCAGGGGCATCATCATGCTGAACAAGGCGCAGAGGCAGGGCCATATTTGCAGCTCGGCCCTACAAGAGCTGTACTCTCTCCAGGTTCATAAATTGTTAAGGCTTTGATTTGTTTTCTTGTTTTTCTGTTTTGTTTTCAGTGGGGTTGAGGAGGTGGCTGATGTTTGGCTTTGCTTTTTGTTTTGTTTTGTTGGGAGGGTCAGGGTTTTCGCTTCTCTTTGTGAGAGGTGATAACCCATCCAAATGTAAATGGGTTTGGGGTAAAAATTGAAATCATTAAGATACCCCCTCCCTCACCTCCTCCAAACACTTTAAAAATGACTTTGGATTAAGAAAGGATCTGGGCGTGGAAGAAGAAAGAAGCACAGCACATCTTCACTCTATTACCAAATTTCATGCTTCTCTCCACAATGTGAGCAGACTGACGCTGCCTCCAAGAAGAAGCATGGGAGCTGGGACGGAGCCAGGAAAAGCGATGGTTCTTGATATAGTCTGTTATTGAAGGATGCGGTGCCTGGCACTCTTGTTCAACAGGTACAAGGATAATGTGCCTAGATTCCCAGGAACATGCAAAACCCTTTATTTCTTATCTCTTGAACTCTGGACTATGATTCACAAGGCCCTATTCATTCCAACCCAGGTAACTCCCCAGGTGTCCCATCCCAGCCCTCTCCTGCTTACCCACTCTCCATGCAAAAAGGAAGAATAATCCCATTCAAAAAGCACATCATCCTTTTCCATTTGCATCAGTATATGTGTCCCAGTCCCATGTTGCTGCTGCTGCCTGGGATTGTCCGTCAGTTTTATTTTCAAAAGTATCCGTGGCTCGCACAATCCTGTCCCAGTCGCTACTGAACATTTGCTCCTTCTTCATGTGCCTGTTTGGGAATGTTGTTGTGATACCTGTTACACAGTGCATGGATGAAAAACAAAACAAAACAAAGCGTATCTGTATATAGTAGAGTATAGCATATACTGTTCTCCCATTCAGCAACGTTGATTGGGCGTTGAAGACATAAGTGAGCTTTCTTTTCACCTGAATTGTTGCTTTCATGTTGTTATTGAGTTTGATTATTACTAGGGATAAAAGGAGAAAAATGGCTCATTTTTTCATGCACATTCATTCTAAGAAGCAATAACAGTCTTGTGGGAAAAGCTAAAGTTATTGAGAGGCTAGCAGGCAACCTACAAAGATCTTTATGGAAAATTAGCCACGTGGAACATATCAGAGGCCTCTGTGAATCACCCATTAATTCAGGAAGGCCAAAGAGAAAGGTGTTGGAGAGAAGTGAATGCGTGGGATATGCCTGGCTTTTAGAACCACCATGTCCACAACATCCCTTCCCCCAAAGTATTTATTGCACATCTGCTCTGTCTGGCACAGATGTTAGATGGCATTGGTCTGTTCATTTTATTTTTTTATGTAAAAGGCATTATTGAGTCCTGTTTCTTTCACCATCCAGTCCAGACTCCTCTGATTATATCAGTAGTTCCCAAGTAGGAAAGAAGCCAAGATAACCAATGGGCCTTTAAGTGTTTCTCCTCTACTTATGATGAAAAGAAGGTAATTAAATGAGATTAGTGCCTCCCAGAGGATTGCACTGGGAGGTTTTAACCCTTGAAAAGGAATGGCTCTTTCTATTTCAAAATACCAAAGAGTGTAGATCAACCCAACATTCCAAAAAGTGATTCCACTAATGAGCAAAATTGGAATGACTGTTCACCTCTCAGAGACTTCTCAGTCTCTAAGGAAATCCAGGCCGGAGGCATCCCTGGCCTTCTGTATTCATTCAAAGACACGAAAAAAGAAACATTGTTGAGGTCTATTTTCTCTTCATCTACTCAGTAATCATGACCATTCACCATTTATTAAATGCTTGGTGATGGAGTGAATAATGAAATGCTGGTCGTCCACTCAACAGGCCAGGTAGAATACTGTTTCCTGGGGCCCAAGGAATGACCAAGGCAGCCCAGCTTCCTGCCCTCAGCAGGGTACACAGAGAATCCAATTATTATTTCCATGAGTAAAAGTTAACACAACCATATGGGAACAGTTTTATCTTGCAAGGATGAACACAATTATGAAAATGTTTAATATAAACACATAATTGTATAGATAAAATTATCCAAATATCAAAGATTGTCTTTAAGAGGATGTAAAGTTTAGATTTGAAGAATACCCTCCTTATGCTTGGCCAACTTGCAGATACGTGTGTCTCCCCATTTTAAACCAAGAAGGGCAATCATGTGGTGATACACATCACTGAGCAGACCCAGTTAACCTCAGTTTTTACCATGTGGCAACAGTACTTTTCCAGGACCCATCTCTGACCTGTCATTGACAACCAACACTGGTGACTGCTTTAGGGACACATCTAACCCACTCCTCCGCCCCCCCACCAAGATTTAAAAAATGGAAAGCTAGCCTAGAAACACCAAGTAAATAAGGGAAGAGATACAAGGTATTTAAACTTTAGAAAGATTTTCCACTCATTTCTAGCCATATTTGGAATGTCAGTAATCCCATAGTGAATCTTCACTTTAAAAGAACCCTTAAGAAATTCTTGCTGTTGGTGGATTTCAATTTTGAAACATTTTGGTTTGTTTGCCTTTTCAGTTTTCATGCTATAGAGAAAATACGATTCTCATTATTCAGGGTTGTTATTATTATAGTTGTGTAAAATTATTTCATTTGATTTGTTTGATTATTTTATTTTGTGTGTATTGTGCACAGCTTTAGGGGGGAAATGCACTAATTGTGCTGTTCCTTATAAATGGTACACATATTGACACAGACCAATAAAGTTTCTAATTGTTTCTGATTTAATCACTAGTGATACAGCATAGTCTGTATGCAATGTTTTCTCTCATTGTCATTGACTTCATCTTTTTGTTTTCATGTTTTGAAGAAATAAAAACCAAAAAGGTATTATTGTGCAGTTGGTATCCTCATCCAGATGAAAGAGACACCCAGTATTCAAACTCTTGCAAATGTCAACCCTATGGTAATGCAACATTCTCTTTTTAATGTCCCAAGAGGACACAGAGCCAGAATATTTGTCTGTCCTATAATGCTGAGATAAATGTTGGATGTTCCTCCATTTCACTATTTTTTTACATCTTTTTAGTACAATTCTATCTTCATCCTTCCTGCCTCCAAGAAAATGAACCCATAAACAGTTGCAAGTCAGGCAGCTTTTTAGCATGCAGTGTATTAAATCAAATCCTTCAACCCAAATAAAACTGATCATGGGAAGTGTAATTATTTCCCAAGGGACACGGAAGTAAATTGTTCTTTCAGTATACTACACTGTATTCCTTTTCATTCCCAGGAGAACTTTTTTCCTTTCACTAATAATGTGACTATTTTTATAAGTTATAGACTTCATATTTCATATAATCAAAACAGCAAAGGAAGAGATGACACCACAAATGGAATAATCATTTGGGGAACAAATGTGATCTCTTACTATAATAGAATATGCGCACTAGGTACACATAAATGATATATTATCCATCTGAACATCCATCCCTAAAATTTTCCACAGAATTCATTATAACATTATATGGTCATAGGTGGCACATTTTCATGTGTTAAGGAAATAATGTACAATTTAAATGTTTTCTTGAAACAAAAAATTGATATGTCTTAAATTGATCTCTTCTGGGTACAAATCTTCAGTTTAACACAAAAGGAGCAGTCAGAATAGACCTTTTTGAACAGCCAAATGAGTAATTTGATGAACAGAGAACCCTTGACCATTTAACAATCTTTGGCAAAATGCTGTGGCCCAATAATTCTATACTTCTTATGAGCAAATTTTAACTTGTTCAAAGATTCTGATTAAATATATCTACCAATGAAGATTTTATAAAACTTGCTTTTTATAGTTTGCAGCATAAATGCACTAATTTTTATTATTATTTTCAAATATATTAAATTACATAATACGCTTTTTAAAAGAAATCCTACAAAGATTCTGATAAGTTGCTGTCATCTGATGCAATGCCCCCTCCCAACAGTGTCTACCTAGGAAAACTCACTATCCGCTTGGCCTTTTCCACATCTGGCTTGACTCATTGTTGATTTTGCAGTTCCAGGTTTCTGAACTTAACCTGTTAAAGTGAAATTGACTGTTTGCTCTGCATACCCTGGAGAACTTTGGAAAAAAATTGGAAATATTTCTCTGGTAGATGATGAAGCCCTTTGCTTTCTAATGGTGATAAAACTTCCCTTTTCCAGAATGTAAATCAAGAAACACTGGTTTATCTTAAGACATCTTTTGCTGTTGCAGGTCTAAAGATGTGAAATTCTCTCTTTTGATTTTGATCTCCTGTCTCTGATCATAGGCAGTTGCATCAGAGCAAGTCCTGAGTATAGTTTCATGACCTCAGGAACAACACTTGGCCATTTTGTGGTTGACCAACATACAATGTTGGATCTCATCCTCACCTGCTGCTGGGATTCAGCTTTGGTTGTAAAAAAATCACTCCATTTGGCCAAGCCATTCTAGCTGCTGGCAAAACTGAGCAGACATAAATGTGAATTTCATGTGACAAATAAGTGAGTTCATTACACAGAAGAGACATACAAAATTGTATTTATCTTATGAGAAAGAAACATGTTATGAATGGATTCATTAGCTTTTGTTCAGATCTACCTGCAGATTTGTGTTAATGGGTTGTATTTCTGCTGTTCTTTTCTAATATTATGCACTTATCACTTCTTGCCACATTCATTGTCTTTGTATCACCCAGCAGCCCTGATGGTATTCCACCTACCAGGATAGCATGGGAAGGGTAAACAACTGAAATAGGTATTTCATTTATTGAAGCTTAATCAGCCTATGGCTATTCATCTCCCAAAGTAGAGAATGTCTTGTCTATAGAAGGAGCAACCACCAAGAGGTGGGGAGAGAATGCTTCAGCTTTCCAGCTCCTAAGAAATGGTAAGTATGCAGCTTTCTGTGACTTTTCTCTGCCTTCCAAGATGTCCACATGATACACTCAGAAGCTCTCCAAATTTTCAATTTTGAAAAAGGTCCTCTAATTTAATCTCAGGAGCATTTAAATCAGTGGTTTTGCAAATGACTATTTTTAGGAAAAAGCATTATTTCATCATCTAATCTTTCCTTTCCCTACTGTCAATCTTTGCAATTCCTCCACTAAGCTACTCCACTGCATTTGGTTGCCCTTAGTGATGCTCACGGCTAATTCTCCACAATGGGGAAAAGGTTTGTGCTAAAAGTGACAGGTTAGGGAATGTGAAAGTGAACTTAACATAGGAAAAATTAAACATGATGACATTTCACTAGAAAAGATTCATTAGAACATAGTATGGTATCTCTGCAAATGTTTAGGATAAGTTATGCCCTACAGTTGCATAGTATGGCGGTATTATTTATTTTATTCCTGTTTGAATCACACTTGTCATGTCACATTGCCCATCTACCTGGTCTTCTATCAATATATGCAGAGATAAATTGGAAACAAACAACAACACACCCAGCTCCAGGCTCCATGAGAATTTCTATAAAGATGAAGTATATAAATATAGAAAAATATAATGTATGGCTTCTGCGCCTTTAAGAAATATCAGTGAGTCCAATGCTTCTCATATTATATGAAATGGTAGGAAGATTCACATTAATAACCAAAAACACCAAGAGAGTAATTAGCTAACTTCAATGTTACTGAGCCAAATTTGACAGTTAATACACAACCCAACCCTCCTAATTTGCTGACTGTAAAGATGGCTATTATATTTAGCCAAATCTAAGAATGTACTGGGGGAAGGAGAAATTAATGTACTAGGATGATTATATAGCCCTGTTTATTATAATTATCTATTCATCTGGAAGGATTGGGTTTAGAGATTTTTTTTTCAGAGAACTGTCCCTACAGTCCAAAATAACTTTTAATTTACAGAACATTTTATTAGACCCCTCTGAAGCCATGTATGAGAAAAGAGAAATTTGCTATGGAGAATTTTCTAAATATGGAATTGTAGGTTGGAACTGACCCACTCTCTAATGTGAAGAACAATACAAAAAACAATTCTACTAAACAAATACATAAGCACTTTTCAAAATATTTCACCTAAAAAAAAAACAAGGAACAAACCAAACTGTTGAAGATAAAACTGATATGATCCAAATGCCTAGTTTTGAAAAAATATTGAATACCTTTCTCATGTTTGCATTTCATTTTGAAAAATACTCCAAAGAAGAAATTGTGAAAGATTTTGAATTCCAACAATTTTCAAATAATGAATATGGCTAAAATAGTGATATGGGCGATACTTATCTACATTGTTGGCAAGAATATATTTTAAAATGAGAAAATTTGGCATGAAGCCAATATGTTAAGTGGTATCTCATCACATATTAGTGTTGTCTGGGATATTTGAAATTTATTACATTAAATTAAGATCTATTCCCAGTTTCAAGAGACAACTGTAAGATTTAATCTTATATTCTAGGATTTTTATGAAAATTGAATCTGGACATATATAATATTTAGCTCTGACAACCAATGAAAAGTATCCTTTTGGCACACTTCAATTTTATTGAGTAATTTAGTGGAATACACTGAACTTATACAATGTGTCATTACAAAATGCCTTCAATAATTTCTTCCCTTCCATTATTTTTAAGCCATAAAATTTCTAAACTGCCCACCTTGATAATTTGATAACTTAATACTTTCATTTATTAAAAAAGACTCCATTCTGATAGTTATTTTCATTTCAGAATTTTGATATTTAAATAATCAATACTAGATGGGATATTGAACTTGAGACTAGTCCAAATAAAGTACAAATCCCAGACAGCTCTATCAATAGTTAAATGCTTCTGAAACACTGGCCTTTTAAGGCACAGCAAACGTAAATGTTGTTCTTAATCTTTTCTCTTTCAAAAATTTCCATTTCAACTTGTGCAAAAATACACAGAAAATCTTTGAAATGCTAGTTGTTATTTCTCATGAGAATCAGACATTGTTTCAGCATTAGATCCCCTCTATCCCATCTCTCCTAGACTATAGAAATACATATATAAAAACAGAAATCTATTACGTGTGTCAAATGACCTGAACTACATTTTGGATGTCAAGAATTGTCCAGAAGTTCATGTCAGGTTAATGTTCCTTTTTATCAGCTCTCTTGTGTAAATGGAAAAAGGTAGAGAGGCATGGATGGAAGCACATTCTTGATTATATTTTTTTTAAATGCAAAATGTGGTTGTTTGAAAAACTGCTTCAAATAATGTTAATGACATATATCCTTCCAAAACAGAAATTCATTTTTAAAAGAACAAAATATATTTTCTTCCTTTTATTTAGCAAGCATTTCTGTTAGAAAGTCTTTAAGATTGATTAGGATTTCCTCAGCCTTTGAAGTGGAGATATTGAAAACACTTCTTGAAACAAGGATATTCTGGTCAAGGTCAAACTCTGGGAGTAAAAGGATGAAATTTTATCTTCCTTTGAAACACAGCCCTGAGCAGGCAGCAACCATATATCAGTTGATATTTTCTAAGGTGTTTTAACATGCTGGGAAGAAAAAAAATTGGAGTCCCATCCAGTCCTGCCACAGACACTAGACATATACCATGTTGCTCTAGTTTAGCTGAAATATTCTCAACCGAATCAGCTCCTAACTTTCATACACACTGATTGGCTTATCTCTAGTATTTTCCCTCCAAGATCCTATTAATAGGCAAACTGCCCTTTCAACCAGTTGACACATAAGATTTCTCTAAGGAATCTTGTCAGGGTAAGGAGTTGGGTGTAGAGGGGGCATAATATTGGAGCCAAATCATTGGAACCCATTTGACCATCTTCCACATTCCATATTGGACCCTATTTGGGACATTTACCCTTTGAAATAGTGGAAAGACTCTTATTGCTATTTCATCAACAGAACTTTTTTGATATTGGATCTAAGCAAGGATAACATCATATGAAAACTGAAAGTTATCCTTTTTTTAGCTACAATTATTATTGTTTAATTTGCAAGAAAATTTTGTCTTTGAAGTTTCCATCCAAAACTCCAAGGAGAATGGGGTTTCTGCTGCCATCAGCAATCTTATAAGAAATCTAACACTCCAAATCCTTTGTGACTCAGATGATATTATGGTAAATATATTTATGAAACTTAGTCTTGATATTCTCAAGTTGCTCTTACAAATCTGCATAGATTTACTTTCTTTTTTTTAAAACAGGCACACTTCTAATCAAAATGGAATGGGAATTTTTCCAATAACTGGTTATATCTTGTTGAGAAATGAACCCAAAGAAGCTGTGAGCACTTGGTTGACTCAGCAACTCTTCTTTTATGCCCCCTTTTACTTCTGATTTAATCCCTATGCACATCCTTCAGAAACAACTGCAAATAGTGAGAGAATAGTCAAAAGCAGAAGAGTCATTTTTCTTTTCAAAATGGGCTAAATTTGTCATCATTAAAAATTTGTTTGCATTTTAAAACTTCAAAACAAATGGGGATGGTTTATAATGCCAAATCTGAGGCAAAGATTGCATTTTTGCAAAGCTACCCAGAAAATGTGACAGTTACTAAGACACAGAATTTAGCAACCTGTCAGTGTCCAACTATAGCTTCCCTTATTCCATTCACACAGTATCTAGACGCAAATAAGCAGTTGGGCAGGAGAGACAGGTTACTATTAATGTCATAACCACATCACTATTCAGTTACTACCTGGGTTCAGGAACTAGGCAAAGCATCTGTCAATCCCCAGGCTATATGGGCAACCCAGCTTACTATCTTGTTGGATATGGTCTGTGGGCATTAGAACAATGCAAGAAGTATTTTGTTCCTTTGATGTATTATCTGCAGTGATTCCTTTCTTCTCTGAGCCAGTGTCTTGGGTGTGACTTTAACTTTTCCATATAGTTCAGTCACATGCTTGTTGTCTGGATGAGGGCAAACCTTTCTTTCCAAACTTGTTGTCATGGAACCAATCTTTAAAAACACTGAGAATAGCACAGCCAAGTGAATTGGACCTAGCAATGAAAATTCTAAACTTTTTCTTTTTCTGAACTTGCTTCTTCTTTTCCTCCCACAAAAATATTCTTACACTCCAACTCTGGAAGTCATATCATTAGTAAAATGAAAATAATTTCTTTGTCACTGCTTAGAATTAAACCATACTTCTTCAGACCTTCCATAAACTAACATCAGATTCATGCATAATAGTATTGAGCCTTTACCCAAAACTTGGTTTTGTGAAAACATAAGAACTCTTTTGGGTTCCTTTAAAGCAACTAATGAGATATTTAATGATATTTGAAAACAACAGAGAAGAAAGGAGGGTTCTGCAAGGCTGCTGGGTTAGAGGAGGAAGGGCTTTGTCAGACTTTCTTCATATTTTGCTTTTCCTGGTAAGTTTTATCTATCTTGGTTCCTAGTGGAATATTTTCCATATTTCTTCTGTGGGGGGATTCTGACATAGCTCTAGTCTCTGCCTTTTATTTTCCACTCTCCCAGGAGAAACAGAACAGCCATTCCAGAGCCTGTAATCTAGAAAAGCAGAGAAAATGGCAGGTACCAGATGGATCCAGAAGTTTTGATGGATCCAGAAGTTTTGTACAAAATCACACATCATTCTGTCTCTATCTTAACCTTGTGCTCACTAAACTGCCTTCTTAAAGTGACTGTAGCTAGATAAATATCAATTAGAAAATTACCCAAGGAAAAAGAATCAGAAAGAGGGCAGAAAATTAGTGAGTTTAGCAATTCTGTCTTCCAGGTTCATTAATTCACCTTATATTCAGTTACAACTTAAACAACAACAACAACCACAAAACAACAACTCAGTCAAGGTGGTAGAGCAATTTTAAAATCAGATGTCAATCTATTATATTTTTTCTGATACACAATTCCATAAAGCTCAAGTTTTCTCGAGTATAGTCTGAGGCATCCTAAGGTGGTATGAAGAATTCAAGACATAGTAATTGAAAACACTTAACACCAGACCTGGATTTCATCAGGAAGGGTCTAATTATGATATTCTAACTACGTTAACCTTTCATTTTAATCTAGAGATATTTTATCAATTTGCAACTGCTTAATAAAGCTGTTCTAAAACCTATCAAGGAACTTCCCTTTAATAAAAATAGAAATACTAATTTTCTTAATACTAAGTTCCTTAATTTCATCCTTCACATCAAGATGAATGGATCCAGACTCTATTAACACATCCCAGAATCATCCATGAGCCAACCAATCCCATGTGAGTTTGGCATATAGTCCTTTAAGTGACATTTCAAGCTGTGAAAAGCCCCTTACAAAGATAATTTGCCTCATCATTGCTGAATTTCTTCTTTCTAGAGGGTGTTGATACTAAGTCACTGCTAAATGTTCTTAACTCTGCCTATTGCTCCTTTGATTTGAAGCATTTGGCTCTATTTCAGTTAGTTAAAACTCCAATTCTTTCTTTAGCAGCTAGAGAAGACCTCAGCCTTCATTTCTGAATAGATAAGGTTCTCCTCATTTTAACACCAAAAGTCACCAGGGAACGGACCTGAAACTTTTCTCTTTTGAAAATGAGCATGTAATAGTTTCAGAGGTTCATGAATCTGCAGATCTCTCTGGACTTGAATTTTCTCACCATTACATGGAGAGCCTTGGCCTTTGGCTCGATTTTCCAGAACATGTCAAACTCCATATGATCCCTGTTATCATGCATTTGTGAGTCTGGGTTGAAGGTGCTGTAGGCTACAAAGGAGTTGCTCCCCCTCATACTTGATTACCAGAGCAAGTGTCAAGACAATAAAACCATAAAGTCTGGTGATAAAGTACAGATTTATTTTTAAATATTTGTACACTGCTGGAAAATAAAAAACTCCTTTCCCTGAGGGGAGTGAAGGATTTCTTCCTTCTGAAGAAACATCTAATAAGAAATGTGATAAGATTGAAATGGATTTCAAATCAGTGACCTTAAGACTGAATCTGTTATTCTTCTAAAGGGTAAACTGTGAGTTCACAG
Organism: Marmota flaviventris; assembly: GCF_047511675.1. Taxonomy (NCBI): domain Eukaryota; kingdom Metazoa; phylum Chordata; class Mammalia; order Rodentia; family Sciuridae; genus Marmota; species Marmota flaviventris. The sequence goes on along the minus strand of NC_092511.1, from coordinate 31,649,937 downwards.
TCTCCCACAATAATTCCACTTCTATTTTTTATTCTTTGTATTTGATGAAAACCTTTTAGGAGAAAGAGACTGACAGCAATTATTTTACAAAAGCATGTGAATTATAAACAGGATGTGCAATGACCAAGAAGAAAGATATTTAAAGGTACAATACAAAGGAAAATTAAAAAGGATATCATTTGCCACAGATTCAACTGTTTTTTAAATGCCTCCTTTGTTGTGGAGAAAATGACTACTCAAGAAGATTTCATAAAAAGACTTAAATCACACCCTTAGCAATCATCTGGTATGCCATACCCCAAATGCCTCATTAGCAAAATGAAATTGAACACAGAGAAAATATAGCAAGAGAATGTAGAAATTTTCATGGGCAAGAGAAAGAAAAAGCAATCAAAGTGAACTCTGCTTGTATAAACAATGACTGTGTTAGGGGAATGAATGTAAGCATTCCCTTGAAGGAATCCCAGTTGGAATGTCACCAGAAATGGCAAAAACATTTCAACGTCACAGCAGTAATATATTCCAACTTGATTAGCACCGAGGCACAAAGCCAAATTTGGAAGGCGGGAAAGTTAACAATATTGACATCACAACAGATAAAGTGATTTGGGGTGCTTCACTGTTAAGAGAGAAAATTAAAATAGATAATATTTTGTTATAACTGTAATAATTTCTGGGATTGCCACCTAGGGATAAAAATACTCTTCTTTCTCTCATTATACATTTCTATATAGAGCTGCTGTTCAGTTACAGTAGACATTGTATTTTTGTCTTTCAATAAGTCCCTCACATTGAATTTGACCCCCATTTTAGATTTGATTAGAAATAGTAAATTGAAAATGTAGGTTTTTCTGTCTTGTTTTCAACAAATATGCCACCCTCAGTACTTTCTGCTGAGGACTGCCTTGAGCCATCCTGGTTGTGCTGTCAATCAATGGCAGGTGCTTGTTTAAGGAAGAGAAGCTGTGAACAGATTCAGCCTGCCTTCCACACAGGCAGCTGCCTGTTCATTCTCCAACTCCTTGCCCCAGTCCCATCTTTTAAATGAGTCCAGGTCTATCTACCAGTCAAATCACCTACTGATGACATGATTAACTTAATTCTTAGTCAACTGTATTTTCATGGACAGTCGTTTGATGATCTTCCCTTTGTTTATTCTTTTATGTAGGTCTTGCATTTGATAAACTTTTAACAAGGCTTTCACTAGAAAAAGTCAACAAACCTATTTGAGTTCAATCCAGAAGCTGAACAAATTTAGATGCTATGTGAATCATCCTGAGGTGAGAGGGAGAATATCACCTACATTGCAAGAGAGAATTATAGTGCTATTACTAAAATAATATCCTATGAAGAGAGGTCATAGAATTTTTTTTAAACAGCCTGGCAGGAACTCACACTTAATAATATAAAAATCATGTTCTCTATTTTATTGGGATGTCATAGGTTGATGGTAAATTTGAATCAGGTTTTATTTACAGGTTTATTCTATAGTTGACATGGTTCTTAGACTTCTGAACCTGAAGACTTTCTATAATTAAACTAGCATTATAGGAATTTCTAGGGGGGACATTTCATTTTACCTTCATGTTCCACTTGCAATTAAGGTGATATATGGTGTGTTTTAGAATAAGCTACAATTATGATTCTTAAAGTTTGGTCTCCAGAAAAGCAACTTAGAAATTTGTTAGATATTCACATTATCTAGTCCCACCTGAGACCCCGCGAAAAATCTATGAATCAGAAATTCTGGGAGTAGGCTCAGCAATATGGATTTTAACAAGTCCTTCAAATGATTCTGATGCATGCTCAAATTGAAAACCATTGTTCTGTGTGGCCAAAAATAATCAATGTCACCCACTGTTTAACTCTGTTTGCTCCAAGGAAGAAGCTTGAAAGCTCAATTGTAAACTCATTCTAGGTACAATTTGATCAGATATATGGGGAGAAACATCCACCATTTAGACTCAGAATATAATTTGAAGGAAAATTAATTCTTACAACTGTTTATTTTCCCCCTGGTATAACTGGGCTTAAGGTAGTCTCTTCAATCACAGAGATTTCTGATCAGTCTTTTCAGTGCTTTTAAAAAGCAGCAGCTGATCTGCTTTACTTGATTGCCCCAGAGTCTAGAAAATGACCTTGCACATCTTCCTGTTAATCAATAGTTCTGCCCATATGCCTTAAGGCTAAATAATTATTGTACCTAGTTCTACTTAATGACAGACTACTGGTTTTAATGTGTGTGTACTAACATAAACATGAGTTTTGGTTTTAGAAGATGTTTTTAAAGAATTGCATGGCTCACAAAGCTTGAAAACCATAGATCTATAGACATCATCCAAGTCACCTGGGACCTCCTTTCTAGGCTCTCTCATTTACATTGGGAGAACTGGAGTGCAAAGTCAACAAATGAATTAATTTGTTCATAAAAATGACTTAGCAAAGGGACCTTAAGATTGTGGATTGTGTATGTTTCTTAAATTCAACCTGAAATATCACATTATGGGTACTTTAAATGCCCATATGTATATGGTCCTTCCTTTGGATCCAGAAATGTAATTCAAGGTGTGTATAAGGAAGCCTAAAATGTAAATTCCACAATTATATTTTTTTGGGGAAAAAAATGCAAATGGCTAGCACTCCAGTCCTCCTTTAGCAAGAGCCAAGCTTGTTTGATATTTTGAAATGATTGCTTTTATTTTTCTGGGAATTAGATAATTGACTCATGTACTTGTGTTTTACCTGCTCTAAAATTCACATTCCTCTCCTGTTGCTATTCAGAGCTTAAGCCTCCGTGTGTCCACTTGCTATGACTGGGTGCATCTTCTTGGTGGCTCTTTGACCTTCATTTTACCACTCTTTCTCACACCTGATCACCAGGGAGCTCCAACTAAAGCACAGTCCCCCTTTCTCGATCTCCACCATCACACTCATCTCCATTGGTACATCTTTTCTTTTGCTAAAAGTCAAAACCTCACTAAAAAATGACTTCTTAGAATAATCACCAATGTCAGGCTTCCTTGGTTTTAAGAAATACATCTCTGAAGCAGAAGGGGCTGGATTCAATTGACTGGAATTCTCTCAGATCCATCACAAAAGACCCAGGCCTTGCTCTCCCTCCCAACTTGTAGTAGTTTCCAAAGTGAAGACAGCAGCAGTTTTTCTTTGTCTATAATCCATGGTTTGTATTACTGACATCTTCAAACAAACCTGGATTTCAAATTCCTCTCAGAAAGATTGGGGGATGGGAGGAGTTACATACTCTAAAGACCCCTATATTGTGGTTCAAGAAAAAGGCCTGGATCTTAGAAGGTAACAAGGTGATTGTTTTTAATCCTTCAACTGCTTTGCCTCTCAGTGCCATTCACCGTGATGTTTGTAGGTCAGTGGTGCAACTCAACACTCTTCCTATAAAGCCATAATAATAATCGCTGGCACAACTGTTACTACAACAGAACTTCCCTGGATTTCATCTATTAATTCTTGTAGACTGGAGGAAGCTCACACCCAGCAGACATCTGTGGCTTTCTGGACAAGGACAAGGGAAGGAACCAGCATGCAGTCTATACTGCTTAGATGCACAAAGCACAGCTCTGTGCCACTGGCAGTATTCCCAGAGAGGTAGATGAGAAGGGAGACTTTGGGTAGGAAACAGGTCTAGAACTTCTCTCTAGAGTAGCCTTTGATGGTTACTGATGGCAATTCTTTCGCACCAGATAAACTCGGTGGACAACTTTGGTAGTAAACTGAACTCATCCTCAGCCAGCACAAGTGACAATCCATAAAGAAAAGAGCGGCATGTCATCGTGCCAGAAACCTCTTCTGAAGAGGTGATCATGAATACCCCATCCAGGGCCCCAAAGGAAAGAACAGCCTGTTCATATACTGTATTCACAGTTTAAATAAATCACAAATAACCTTCAAAGACAGAAAGGAGGAGAGTAGAAGAAAGAAGGGAAGTCATTGTGAGAGGAGATTTTACCTTGGAAAATGTAGTAAGCATTCCTAATATTCCTCCAGCTGATCTCGAAGATTGCTCACTCACCTAAAGCTATTTTTTTTTAAATAATCTCACTGCACTTTGAAATTCCTGAAGGGTGGTGTGGCAGTGATACATTTGGATTATTCACTGATTTTTTTCAAATTTTAGTTTTTCATGCTAATGAATGTAATCTGTAAGAATTGCCATTTTGAGTACACAACACACACACACACACACACACACACAGGTATATACACCATGTATATACCTTTACTAATTTTGTGGAAAACACTATGTATAATAATAAAGAGTTTCCATTGCATTCTTTCAGTGTGTTCAGTGATAAAATTTTGTGGGAAATAAAAATACACATACCTTGGTTGTTGACCATTTTGTAGAAATTATGATCTTAAGCAACACTGTTAGAAATGCCTGTGTAAAATATCTTCTCTAGTATCAATGAGTCAATGCACTTTTAATTTAACTTTCAAAAAAGAATAATGCTAAACTTAAATATTTTTATATCTGTGGTGTTTTCCTATTATCCTAAAGTATTGAACAAGTGACCATAATACCTGATATAAAGGGAAAAATGGCCTCATTGAAAGGTTACAAGTGGAAGAAGTTGTTTATAAAGTTTCCTGCCAAAGAGAATTGTTTAAAGATCTGTAAAATGTAGATTCACTTCTTTTATTAAGATTGTGATTGTAAGAAATTCTCACCCTATCATCCTCTATCTTTTGAAAATGAATATTTTGTATTTCTAAGGACCAAGGAAAATATTTTTAAAGCCAATGTAATACACAGAAGCCTCGGAGAGATACAATAACCTACATCAACTGCATAAAGATAGATTAGAATCTCAACATTCGATGACAAATTTATCCATCTTCCCTATAATTCTTATACTATACTAAATTACATTTGGGCAATTTTAGCTGATTCTTTCATGTAAAAGGTACCAACATTAATTATAGATCTGGTTGAACACGGAAAGTTATCATCTTCCCTTTCAAGCACTATGAGTGGATGAAAATTATCATTCAATTTTCTCACCTAACCATTTCATGTGAGCTAACACAGAGGTCCAACACTGTTGCACAGAAGGCTAACAGACTATTTGCATCAAGGATACTTAACCTGTGCAGTTAGCAAGAACTAGCCATTTAAAAATATATTCAACTGTTTTGTAAATAAAAATTTTGATTACTATAGTTTTGTTCGAACTACTGTCTTTTAAAATAAATTAGATTTTATTTGAATTTTTAAAATAATGTTATAAGTTAGATGTTGCTTTGTTGATTCTGTGATTCAATGTACACTCAGCCATATTCCTGTGGGAAAATATAAATCCTATTGACTTTCTTGGCATAAGCCAGAGATTCATAGTTTCTCTAAGGACTTTAAGTATGAAGAAAAAAATATTAAAAACCACCAAAATGAAATGCTAGTGAAGAAATTAGAAGCCTACTGTATAAAATGTATTTTTAAAAACTTAAGATATATGTGACTTACACTGCCTGTTAATCTAGTCTCTTTGTGAAATAACCACAGCATACTATTTGTTAAGACTCTGAAACACCAAATATTTGTGATGTTTGTATAGTACCATTGTTATAATATGTGATTTCAAATGGTAAACATCTTTGTCGTAATCACGTGAACCCACCGAAGAATAAATTCCTGCTGTTATGTAAAACCAACTCTCAGAATTCAGATTCCCTGCAGCTGCTGTGTCACCAATAAATGAGAATTAATTGTGAAAAACAATTTCTAAAGAATTGAGTTTATGATCACTGTGCATTTTCTTAATAATTGAATTCAGAGAGTTTTATTTTTACCAGTAAATACAACTGCTGATTTCGACCATACTATCATTTCAATGGTTTCTATACTCTTGATCTAACTACCAAAAACTGGAAGCTTGGTGCGAAGTGTGTCCTAACAAATGTACAATAAATGACTTTTCCTGCATGCTGCCTGAGATATGTTGTAATTTGAAATGTCTTATCAAAAATTATATATTTAATAACCCAAAACTGAACTGTCAATATTTCTCATGTGTTTAACTGATGGTATGTTAAAATCAAAATCAGAAGCAATGTCTATCATACATGTATGTTACATGTAACATTTAATCTTGTTGAACTGTAATCTGTGAAGTTTTCATTGCCTGAACTAGTCAATTCTGTACAAGTCACTGTCTTAACTGTTTTCCTAATCTTACCATGTTTCCTAACACTGAAATATAAATGTTTGTAAATTAGCCATTCATATTTGATCAACTTTCATGTATCTCTAGTCTGACTCTATTAACTAACCTGAACAAAGAAAAATCAAAGCTTTCCCTATCACACAAGTCCAGGGACACTTTAACTTATGGCCAAAATTCATTATTCACTTATTTATTTAACAAACTTTTATTAAGATCAACTGGGTTATCAGGTGCTCTTTGCCAAGTATCTAAGAATCCTTCACAGTCAGAGAAATCACGGATCCAGTGGGGGCTTCTGAACTCTCAAACCATTTTGTGATTTCCATGGAGATAAGAAATGATTGTTTCTCCTATGTTATAACCAATTACCTACAAAAGACTCTTGCATTAAAATAGGGTACATTTGTTACAGGGAAATGCAACTATGACTTGCAGAAGTATTGAGTCTCAAATTTTAAAATCATTTATTTATCTTTATTGACTCAACTTAAGAGATTTGACCCCAAACTCTGGAAGAAACAAAAGTTTCCCACTTGAAAACTGTATATTGTGTCTGTTTTCAAATATTATAGTAAGGTTCTCCTGCTGCACATAAACTGAAGCATCAGATCATATTTTGTAAAATGTTGTCCTAGTGGATCATCAAGGGAATCTATAAAGGAAGAGAAAAATGACTAAAGATAAATAAATAAGTGTCCATAGAAGACCAACTAGGGAGGAGGGATACATGCCCAAGATGTGTTCCAAATGACAGATTTACTTACACAGACCAGAACTGCTTACCTCTTTCTCAAAGTGCTTGTGTGTGCACAAACACAGAGCCAGAGTCACACTTCCGACAGCACATCCACTGCTGTTATTCAAGGATCAGCTCCCATTGGCTTTCAAGGTGAGTGTTTCAGAAGCTTTTTGCCACTGGGACAAAATACCTGAGAAAAACAAAGGAGGAAAGGTTTATTTTGTCTCATGGTTTCCAGAGGTGTTCAGTCCATGGGTCAGCTGGCTTCTTGTTATGGGCCTGCAGTGAGGCACAGCATTGATGCTGGCCTTGGAAATCAGGATCGGGTCCTCATTCCCAGGTGGTGAAGATTAAACACCTGAGAAATGCTGACGCAAGCATAGAAAACCAGTTTTATATAAGAAAGAGACAGAACAGAGGTAGTGGACTTCTCTGGAGAGAAGTCCAGGGCCCAGAGCTGGGTGCCAACAGGGGTGGGGTGGTGTGTGTCTTGCCTTTTTATAGATCTCAGATTTCCTCTGTCTGCCCACTTCCTGCCTCAGGGTAGGAAGGAGCAGCCCAGGGGGTAATAATCATTAGCAACTCCTTCTGCTGGGAAGAACCCCTGGAAGTGTTAGCAACCCACTTCCTTTTCTTTGATAATTAGGCTCATCTCTCCTACTGTATCATGTACTATCATTTACTGTTTGCCCTGGCTACCTGTCCTTTGCCCCTGTCTCAGCATCATGGCGGAAAAGGTGAGCAGAGCTGCTCATCCTGTGGTAGCCAGAAAGGAGGTGGGGCAGAGAGAGAAATAGAGAGACAGAGATAGATAGATAGATAGATAGATAGATAGATAGATAGATAGATAGAGGGTGGGAGGGAGAAGGAGGGGAAGGGAGGGAGGAAGACAGGGAGAGAGGGGGCTGGGGATGTTATAGTTCCCAAGGGCCTATCCCCAAAGACCCACTCTTACAATGTGGTTCCACCTCTCTCAGTTTCCACTATCTTCAAATAATGCCATCAAATTATTAATTCACTGGTGAGGTCAGAGCCCTTATGATCCAATCTTTCAAAGCCTCACTTCTGAACACTTTTGCACTGGGGACCAAGCCTTCAACACATAAGCCTTCAGAGGACATCCCAGATAGAAACCAAAACACTGGAGGTGATTAGATTAAGTCCATTCATATGGCCTACATTTGCACAAGACAGAATTGTGCTCATCAATTCTGGTTTATACTCAGAATCTGAGTTCAAATTCCAGTTTTATTTGTCCCTCGGGTGATCTTGTGAAAATGCCAGTAACAAAGACTTTCCTTGACCAAACTTGAGTCAGGTTCCTCTGAACCCTCTTCTACACTAAGCCTCAACCTCAGGTTCTGTCTTTAGTCAGTTTAATCCACTTTTAACAAGAATCCTGCTGCATCAAAGTAGAAAAAAAACTCCCTCCCTTATTATCTGATCAAATTTCCGCATCCCTCATCCTCAGTACCTTATCCCTCTAGCCTGTCTTCAGCAAGAATAATGTTGAATTGATCTGTAAGAATCCTACCACATTCAATGTTTCCTCTTAGTGATTTTTTCAACCACTGACCTCCATCCTACTCCTTGGCTATAAATTCCACTTATCCTTCCTTTATTTAAAACTAATCTCAATCCATCACCCCTGTAGCAAAATCCCATTGGAGTTGTCCCCCATCTCGAAGATCTCTTCCTTATCATCTTTAATGAGTCTGAATACATTTTTATTTAACACTAATGACATCTTTGATTCTGAAAGATGAAAAGACCAAACAAGCTAAATTCTAACTCTCTTCATATGCTAACTTTAACCAAAATTTATTATTTACTAAAAATCAAGCAATATACTTGGGACTTTATTTAGACTATGTCCTTGATCCTTCTGAAAGGAATATGATGTCCACTCCTTTGTACACATGAGATCTTGAAGCTTAGAGAGGCTAAGTACTTGCGAAAAACCACACAGCTACCAAGTGGCAGAACCAAAATTTGAATTAAACTCTGACTCCAAAGGACAAATTTACAAGATTATAATCTTTGTGCTATTTGCCTTTGAAAGTCAAATTTGAAAGTATTGATTTGCTTTGAGCAAGTTACCAAGCTGATATAAAATGTCACAAAATGATAAAATGGTAACAGGTTTCTTCTAATATATATAACCTACAAAATCATCACGTGCATCAGGTCTGCCAAAACTTCCATCCAGATTTAATGTACAACTCCATAGTAATGATATTTCTACACATCATTATCATAGATCTTACAATTTGTGATAAGAAATTATATAGAATATCATATCAGTAAAAAGACTTTATTTAATGATGCCAGATGCAAGGCAAGCACACTACATAAGTTTTTCATGCCTCATCAAAGTCACCTTGGAAACAGCTCATCCAACGTCACCTTCAATATTTTCAGATAACCATGGAGAAAAAATATATTTATTTCTTGCTGCTTTGGCCTGGCTTATCTGTAGACATCTGATTTGGGAACAAAAATGAATCATATTTCACTCACAAATTTACAAGAAAACTCTTTTTTTATTTTTGACAAAGCAAGTTACAAGATCATGTAGGACAACAGCAATAATAAAAAGGACATTGACTGTGGTAGCTAACCCATGAATGGAAACAATTACATGTCTAAAAATGGGCATAGGTACAATAGGAATTTTCTTAATACAAGTGAACATTTTGATCTAATATTTTCCAAGACAGTAGCTATGTTGTGGCATTATGGCACTATTTTCATCATCTACGAATAGCTATGCTTCTCTGATTGTGCCTCGTCTCTGTGTTTATTGGTTACAGGGAAAGACAATACAAAGAAACCCAGAAATTTGCCAACAAATTTCTAATTTTATTTTCATTTAATCCCCAATAATTGAACATGTTGAAATGTAGGCTCCCAAGGTACAGCAGCTTGACCTGCTTATACATATAGACGCATAAGTAGTTCTAAGATCCAGCCATTGGGTGAGAGCAGTTCAGTGGCAGATGAAACTTTATCCCATTTCAAAGAATAATGTTGGACATACTGCCAATATTCAGTTAATGAAAGTTCATATTCCATCATTGGGTGGCATCTTGATCCTTTTTAAGTGCCTATTCCTTCCTATCTCATCACTGGCTGAGAATAGAATGAAATATTTTAAGAAATTCCAAGATGATAAATCTATAACATGTGAAGGTAAACTACAACGGTCCCAAGCATGTCCCATCTACCTCCGCCATAACATTGGCCTTTATTACCAAGGATCTGATGCTGCTAGGAAATTTTTATTTTGCCATAGTATTGCGGAGCAGCGAGCACCCGGCCAGGGTGGTTTCTTGCTCAGAAGTTTGTGAGCCACTGAGAAAAAGAAAGCCCAAAATAATTAATAAAGAAATAAGAGAGTCAGAAATTAGATCAAAGAGGAGCTCTTGATAGGTTCTCCAGTACTGGTAGGAGCTGGATCTGAACAATTAGAAAATGGTTCCATCTCTTTATTAAGAGAAAGTCCATCAAAGGCAGAGATAAGGTTTCAGCAGGAGGAGTCTTGCTGCAAACAGGTTAATTGGCATCTTGGCAAGCCACACCCATCTCTGAGGGGCTGTGTGGCTCCATTGGGTTACCCCATCTCCAGTGAACTGCTGAACCTGACAGCACTGAGTAGGAAGTCACATGGAGTGGGCAGTCGCAAACCAACTGGGTTGCTGCTGGGAGTTCCCAATACCAGACTGTCCTACCAAAGGCTTCCATGTTGATTTGGTTCACACACATTTCATGGATGGCTCCTGGCACCATAGAAGTGAAAAATTATTAAATAGGCCATATACAAAAACAAGATTACTTTTGGGTCCTTTTTCTTACTTATCTCACTAAAAACAAGGTATGATGCCATGAGTCCATCAACACAAATAGAAAATACAACAAAAAGATCAAGTCTTTGTCAAACAGCTGCAACTCTCTGACAGCTCTGATGATTTTCCTTTGTGAGAAGAAAATGTTAACAACCTTCTTTGGTTACCATGAGAACCAGATGACAAACAACCAACTAAGTTTCCTAGAGGGAAAAAAGCATGTGGCCATCTGTTTTAAAACTCTTGCCAATAAATTCCAAGCATATGCAAGTCCCAGTCTCAAAGAAGCCAAGACCTGAAGATGCAAATGAAAAAAAAATCATGTTATTAATTAATCTGAGAGCACTCATCTTTGGGGACAGTATGATAAGAAATGAGGCAAAAATCTTGGTTCCTGCTGCTATTGATTACAGAAAATTTGTATTTTTGTGATGGAAGCCACCATGATGCCTCATCTAGTACACATTAGTGGGAACTCCTGCTAAGCCAGATTCCATAAATTCTGAAGGAAAGTTTGACTCAAAATTCCTAACTAATCTCCTGTTGACAAATTAGAACCTAGAGATTGCTCTTAAGCATCCTTTCCCAGAGGCTTTTCAATTCAATAAGAACAAATTACTAGAGTACCCTCATCCGAAGATGAACAGAAGCAAGTTAAATAAGGATCCCATTTATTAAGAAACTTGTAAATGTCAAAAACAATTGAAAATAAAATGCACACATACATAACAGCTCAAAAAAAAAAAAAAAAAGAAAGAAAAGAAAGACAATGTCAGAAACTTAGAATTAATAAAGGATGAAACAAAGAAACAAACAAAAGCCAGCCCCTTTAAGGCCACTGAACCAAGGTAATTCCTTTTACTTGAGACAGGAAGTCTGAGATGGAGCACCATATTCTATAGTCAGAAGAGACATATTTAAAAATAGGATGTAATGAATTATTTTCTGACCTGCTACGTGACCCTTGAAAATTTACCATGCCTCATTTTTTATTCTGTGTAGTAAATCCTGATAGACTCAGTGTCTCTGTGTTACAGTTTCCTCGTTGCTAATATTGCTTCCGAAGATAGTCTAAACACAGCCAAGTACGCAAATTATGGTACCAGATGACTTGAGTTCAAGTATTGGCTGTGTTAAACTGTGTGCTCACAGGCAAGTTATTTACTTTCTCTGTGCCTCAGTTTCCTCATCAGTCAAAGGGAGAATAATAATAACTATCTCATGATGTTGTTGTAAAACAAAGTGAGTTCATAAACCCAAGCCCTTAGAAGAGAACCTAATGCAGAGTAACTGCTGGGTAAATCCACATATTATCATCACTCCCTAGAAGAGACAGAGCTGGGAGGGGGCCTGTCTGCTAGTCATCCCTAGTTAATTGTGACTTGATTCTTACTGTCTACATAAGAAAATGGAGAGAAACAGAACAATGAAAACCACTGGGACACAACTGGAAGATACACAAGTAAAATAAAGTAACATAGAAGTAGACACTGTTGGGTTCAGTTCCATGGAATAAGAAGAGGCATGAGGACTTTTCTGGAAGTTGAAGGCAGAGAGGAAGGAAATCTGGTGTGTTCAAATACTGGTATAAATACTTGGTGATGCCTGCCAAAGCACTTTAATAACTCTTGCTTCTTTCTACTGTGTTACAAACAATAACAACAACAGTTCACCTTTATTTAAAAAAAAAAGAAAATGGCTACTTCCAGGCATTTCACATGTATGATCTCATTCTACCTTCAAAGAAACCCCAAAAGTTGAGCAGCATGATCTGCATGTTTCAAAAGAAAAAAGCTTGAGAATTAAAGTGGTCTCTACACATGAGGCTTCCAAGGCTAATCAGTACAGAGCCGCAGGAGGACCACTCCGACACCAGAGCTTCCACATCCACATGCTAAGTTCACCTGCTCCCAGACAGATCTTAGGACAAAGGTTCACTTCTGGAAAAATGTAAATGCTGAAATGGATTGAAATAGTAATGTCTATAAAGAGACCTGCTCCTGAAATTTTCTCTTTGTTATCCTTCTTGCAGATATTTTCATGTTATATTGTTATTTTGAGTTACATTATTACTTTGTATTGTATCATTCCAGCACTAGCAACAACCTCTTCCACTAACTGTCTGGAAGAATCTCTGGATTTATTGTTGTTGTTACTGTATTTTCATAGAAAACATCATAGAGTCACTAAAAATTGTAAAAGCAGGATGAGGCCTCTGGCATAGTCAGAATAAAAGTAATCCTTATATTTTGGGTCAATGTTTTAAAAGTCCCACATGCTGCTGGGTGCAGTGGCACATGCCTGTACCACAGCAGCTTGGGAGGCTGAGGCAGGAGAATATCAAGGTCAAAGCCAGCCTCAGTAAAAGTGAGGCACTAAGCAACCCAGTGAGACCCTATCTAAATAAAATACAAAATAGGACTGGGTGTTTCTCTCAGTGTTAGAGTACCCCTGAATTCAATCCCTGGTACCCCCACACACACACATGCATACACAAAGTCCCACATGTCAAGATCTTATAAATCTAGCCTAACTTTCCAATATGGAAAAATTGTGATAGTCCATGAAACTCTAGCCAGAGCAATTAGACAGACCAAAGAAATTAAAAGGATACAAATAGGAAAAGAAGAACTCAAACTATCATTATTTGCTGACAATATAATTCTATACTTAGAGGATCCAAAAAAATTCACCAGAAAACTTCTAGAATTAATAAATGAATTCAGCAAAGAAGCAGACATAATATCAATACCCATAAATCAAATGCATTTCTATACATCAGTGATGAATCCTCTCAAAAGAGAAATTAGGAAAACTACCCCATTCACAATAGCCTCAAAAAAATGAAATACTTGGGAATCAACAAAAGAGGTGAAAGACCTCTACAATGAAAACTACAGAACACTAAAAAAAGAAATTAAAGAAGACTTTAGAAGATGGAAAGATCTCCCATGCTCTTGGATAGGCAAAATTGATATTGTCAAATGACCATACTACCCAAAGTGCTGTACAGATGCAATGCAATTCCAATTAAAATCCCAACATCATTCTTTATACAAAAAAAAAAATCATGAAATTAATTTGGAAAAATGGGAAGATTAGGTTCATAACCACAAACATTTACACTTAATAAATTATTACATCCCAGACCAAAGTGTATCAATTTTTAAAAGCTAAAATGCATAATTTTCTATAATACATATAAATGTTTTTACAAGGAAACTATGTCATTGAAGAAAATTATGTTGAAATTTAAATCCCATCATACTGCTATATTGACAATGTTTCTATCTAATGAATTTGCAAGTTCTTCAATATTTTTATTGAAATAGGTGAAAAGATGAAAGAACATGTTTACTGTGAACATAAAGTTTATGAAGCATCATTTGGTAGAAATTTTTAAGGATGTATTTGAAGAGCTCTTGGGAAAGATGCAAGACTAGTCATTCAAGAAAATCTGTATGTGGTCATCTCCATTCCATTTAAAATGACACCAGAGAACAAGTCCCTAGTCAAAATTAGGATTAATTTCCTGGCAAGATGAGAAGTGATCACTTACACGGTGCATAGGAGAAACTCTTAGAATAACATGTGTTTAATTGACAAAGTACTTTAAGCATAATTACTTTGCATCAAGGACTGTCTATCAGAATTTGGGACTAAATCTTCTAGGACCAAAAGAGAGCATTTCCTTTTGATCTATTTATAATTAGAAACACTTAATAAATAGTTTCTTACATAATTAATTAAATAGAATTAAAAATGAAAATGGAAAATTTTAGAACCCATAGAAGACATAATTTAGTCCCCATCCCCCTCCCCCCCACTGCAAGGGTATAGAAGTCCTTCTTGACTTCTTCATGAGGGCAGTTAGTTTTACTAAATTGCTACATTTGTTTATATAAAATATGTTCAGGAAATTAACCTAAAGCCTCAACAGCTATATGCTTGACTTAGGATTGGCACCCATGTATTGGATGAAAGGATAGATGGAAGAAGGGATGGATGGATAGATGGAAGGAAGGAAGGGAGGGAGGGAGGAAAGAAAAGAGGAAGGAGAGAAAGAAGGAAGGAAAAATAGAAAGGTCAGGGATAGAATCTAAAAACTGAATGGGACAACTGTGGCAGATGAGGTTACTGGGGATGATTTCAGTTCCAAGCAATTAAGGCAGTGGTTTCAACCTTGTTGTACATGAGCAGCCCCTGTGGAGTGTTTAATATAAGCATTCTGCTTAAGACCTCCCCCCACTGAGCAACTGAATCAAGATGGTGGTACATGGGAATAGGGGGCAGGACTCAAGGATGGGTACCTTTCAATAGCTTCCCATGCGGACTTGCCAGATTGCAAAGCAAAACACAGAATGCCCACTCAAAGTAATTTTTGATGTGTCCAAATACTGCATGGACACACTTACACTAAAAATTATTTGTAATTTGTTCAAATAATAACTAGGACAAATGAGTAGAACATGACATTTGTAAAATATATGACAACAACATGGGCTGGGGCTATAGCTCAGTGGCAGAGCACTTGCCTAGCATGTGTGAGGCACTAGGTTCAATTCTCAACAGCACATAAAAATAAACAAATAAAATAAAGGCATCCTTTCCATCTACAGCTATAAAAATAAGAAATATATATATATGACAACAACAAACCAGGATGTTCAGGACACCCAGCATTTGGCAACTAACAGTGGGGACACTGGTTCAGAAGCAGTAATAGATCCCTGAAAGACCAATGGGGTCAAAGTAAATGCCAAGTTTCAGAGAAAATGTGTCCTCAGATAAGAAGCCTAGACAGAAATTCAAGCTTAAGAGAGACTGACCTGTTTCCTATGACATACTATGGGCTTTAATGGTTAGAACACAGTGCAAACTGAATTTGAAGGTGAGAACAGAAGGCAAGGTACTTCTCTCTGGACCCAAACTACAGATCCAGGAGCCCTTGTGTCTTCTTTATTAAAGAATAAATTTATCCCAGAGCCTAGGGTATATAATTTCAAGAGAGTTCAGAAGTGACCTTAACTGTGATTAAGAGTTTTTTATGGTAGAGGACTGGACCTTTCATTGCAGAAGAATAAACTAGCAAGTCAGCACTGTTATCAATGACTCTTAAAAAGTATCTCTGTTGACCAGTATTTATGTCAAAACAACAACCCAGATGAGAATGATGTCAAGATGTTAAGCCTTGGGCAAGATAAATGTCAGTCATGACCTATAAGAGTTTCATTCTGTGAACTGAAAAATAGCAAAATGAAAATATATTTTGACATTACTGGAATAATTGAAGAAAATAAAAATTTAAGGAACCTTTCTCCCCCTGTAAAAATTCAAACATACCGGTGCAAAAATCATTACAAATATATTGGTAATATGTATCTCATTTGAAATGCTAATAAAAAATATATAGGAATAATCTTAACAAAAATATATAAAATCTTTCTAAAATGCCTATAAATTCTCTACATAAGGAGGAATAAAAAATGTTAATGAAAATGAGAAAGAGAGTTAAGAATTTTCAAAAAAATTCAAGAAGCACTTAATCACTTTACGATTCAGAAAAATGCATATTAGAACCACACAGTAGTAACATAACCAGAAAATGGCTAAAATTTAAAAGTAGACAAGATCAAGCATTGGTGAGAATGTGAGTAACTATAGCCCACGTTTTGTTGGTGATTAGTTGTCATTCTTAGGCACCTACTAAATGTATGCACGACCTACAGCCTGGCAATATCATTAGTAGATGTGCACCAGAAACGTGTGCAAGATGCACCAAACTCACCTTACCAGGTCATGAACCCCAAATGGAAAAAAATTCAAAATGGTTCAGTAATGATGGTATATTTGCACAACAGATACAATCTAGAAACTGAAATGAGTAATTATAGCTATTCACAATCACTTGATGAATCTCACAAACATGAGCTTAAATATAAAAAGGTAAGGCATGGCCACTGAGAGGAGATAAGACAGAAACACTGTGTATCTCCTTGGAAGTTCTATGGGTCCGTTCACTTTGTGAGCAATTTTTATCATTTTACTCTTCTCTATGTTTGCTGTATTTGAATAAAATGGTTTTTTTAAATTTCAAGAATTACTAGAGGGACTAATAGAAAATTTGCATAAATTTAAATGCCCTATTCTTGTAGAGAAAATCTCAATAAGTACATCAGATCTTCTTAACTGCCTTATTCTATTCCTGCTGTTATAACAAAATAACTAGACCTTGTAACTTATAAATTATAAAAATTTGCTTTCCACAGCTTTTGGAGTCTAGGAAGTCCTAAGATCTCCAAGATGAAGGTGCCAGCAGATCTGGTGTGTGGTGAGGGCTTGCACTGTCCTTCAAAGTGGCACTTTGCTGGGTTTTCACAAGGGAAGGAGGCATAAGAGACAATCTCCCTAAGCCCTTTTATGAGGGTACTGGTCCTGCTCATGAGAGTGAAGCCCATGTGTCCTAATTATCTATGAAAGGTTCCTCTTATTACCATTACTTTGAGGTTTAAATTCCAACATAGGAATTTGGGGGGCGGGGACACTGACATTCAGACCATAGCACTAACTACTCTGTGACTATAATATAGTCCCAATCAAAATACCAACAGTGTTTTAAAATAAAGGGAAGGTGAGTGGATAATACCTAAATTCAAATAAATATGTACATATATAATATAAATATATATTTTATATATGTATGTGTACACACACACACACACACACACACACACACACACACACACATATATATATATATATATATATATATATATATATATATATGTAAGTAGTTAAGAATGTTTTAAAAGTTAAGAACATTGATGAGTGTCAGTTCTTTTCCAACATAGGGAACATTTAACAACTTAATAGTAAAACATAAAAGTAAATGTCTAAGCAAAATTCTAAGTATATAGGATATACTATAAAATCACAGTAATAAAAACAGTTTAGGATTTGAATAGTAATAAAGATGTTGATATGATCAATTGGATAAAAGTGAGAATTTCAACTACATATGGAAATTTGGTGACATTCTAACTCATTAAAGAAAAAAATAATTATGTAATGGAGCCCATTGGAACAACTATGTATTCATCTAGGAAACTGTTGAATCTTTGTCTCATTCCCTACAACAAGATATATTTCAGACAGATCAAAGACTTAAATGGCAATAAAATTAAGGCAGTAAAAATAAATGATAAATAATCATTAAGTAAAGAAATATTTTCTAAGAGAAACATCCAAAGTCCTAAAAATACAAATTGTTATGTTGAATTGTACAAGCAAAAACTTAAATCAACATAGACAAATAGTATAAACCATGGTAAAAATTAAAAACTGAGAAGATATTTGTAGCAGATGGCAAAGGACTCTTTCTTACATAAAAAGAGCTCTTATAGACCAATAAAAAAGAGCATCAAGCCAAGAGAAAACAGAGGACAGAATAAATAATGTAAGTAGGGCTTAAATATTAAAAAATATGAATTCATACTGACTTTCAAAAACAATCAAAACTATTTTAATGATGCAGTTCAGTAAAATGATAAACACATTTGCATTGTTGTGAAACAGATCTCCAGATACACTGACTTCTAACGTATAAAATATGACTTAAAAACTATAAATTTTCACCCAGTGAATTTTTCTTGATCAAAAAATGGGTTGTATACCACACTGATGAGGGAAATAGGTTCTGTCATTCATATCTGGTGGGAATACACCATAGTCTACTATCTTTGAATGCCAATTTGGTAACATCTTCCAAATTTTAAATGAATAGACTTTTTGATACAGCATTTACACTTCTAGATATTTTTCTCTGCAGGGATATGTTTGTGTATGTACACAGACTTCTAAAACATATTTGGTTCAGCATTGTTATGGAACCTAAATGTCATAAATAAACCATGTCATGTCTATTCAACAAAAGACTAAGCAACTCCTAAAAAGAATATCAACTTTTGCATAAAGATCTGGAGTAACTTCGAAGATAGAAGGTGCTGAAATCAATATGCCACCATATGTGTGAAAGAAAAATATATTGGCAGGAAGGATCAACAATGATGTGCTTGGGTATACACAGTTTCTCTGAAAGCATTCACAGGAAAGTGTTTGGGGAATTTACCTCTTGGGACTGGACTGAAAGACCAAGGGTCAGTGGTACAGAAAGACATTTTTCACTGCAATCTTTTGAATGGTTTGAAATCTGCCACATCCATATTTTATTAAGCCAGCAGCAATAGCAAAGACCGACCAAATCGAAGTAATTCCTTTGACTGTGAATCTGGATGACTCTAACCATGTGGGCATTTTTCTGGAAGGCAAAGTAGGAATTCAACTCTAGTAGGAATTTCAATTCCACAGAGCAAAGCAGGTGGGGGCAATGCTGCTGTCCTTGCTTTGGATTCCATGCTGTATTAATGATCCTAGTAGTTTTGGCAGGAACACCCCTGGGGAAGTCACGTGTTCTTTGGGTTTTCCTGAGGTAAACTGAAACCCTTAGCCACTTCACACCTCTGCTTTGTGTTCACCTATAAAATAAGAATTATAATAATGTCTGTCTACTTCACTGGTTTGCATAGTTGAATGTCATCATGTTCATGAAAATGCTTCATTAACAAATATTATCATTTATATTATTCAGGTTCCAAGACCCACTTTTCACCCCTAGTTAATTTTTTGGGGGGTGGTACTACGGATTGAATTCAGGGGTATTCAATCACTGATGCACATCCCCAGCTCTCTTTTATATTTTATTTAGAGACCAGGTCTCACTGAATTGCTTAGCACCTTGCTGTTGCTGAGGTTGGCTTTGAACCTGAAATCCTCCTGTCTCAGCCTCCCATGCTGCTAGGATTACAGGAGTGCACCACCACACCCAGCCACCCCTAGTTTAGACATATATATCAGTTACAGGTCTTCTGACAAAGTTGCCACAGAAATTCTCCCTCTGCTGGTGTAAATAAGCAGAGCTAAGTGCAGCTCATGGTTCTCTCATCCTATGTTAATTATGGCATGCATTTCAGCAGTTTTAGCTTTCACAGCGAGCCGGAAGGGAAGCTATATCTCAACCTCTCCCAGAAGCACTTTTATAGCCTCTCAGAAGATAGCCGCTTCTGTATCACATCCCTTGTATTCACTACTCATCTTTCCCAGAGATAGTTATCAACAGCTTTCACATTGTTTCTATTTGGAAATGTGATATTTCATGAATAGCAAAGTGCCCTAGAGGAAGAACCTATTAAATTTTAATATCGAAGAACACTGAGGTGCAACTGTCAGCTTCTCTTCTTGTACCCACTTCATGCGGAAATATCCTTCCAAAATACACCATCTTCCTTTTCCTTTAATTCACATGTAGAACTATCCTTCTAGATGCCAGTGTCTCTCCTAGGCTTCTGCTGGCTCAGTACAATCCATTTTCTTTGTGCCAGGGCACTGGTTAGCCATCCACATGTCATTCTCTACCATGATTAAGTGTCCTCCAGTCACATTGCTGCCTCTCCTCCACCATGCACACATCTAAAAAGTTGGTTTCAATCAGCTATTGGTCTTGCCTCTCTTGTCATTGCAAACATTTTGGGCTTTGAGGGGATTTTCCCAAAATTATACCCCAGGAAACAGGGAGTCAAATTTATCCACATCTTTACAAAATCTAAAATATGGGCATAATCTCTATATCTTTGGAACAAAGTACCTTTTATTTATTTACTTGTTTCTATTGATATATTACAATTATACATAATAGTAGGAATCATGTTATACTTATACATAAACATAATTTGACCAACCTCATTTCCTTGTACTTTCTCTTTCCCTCACCATATTCTTTTAGAGGAGACATATTGGTTAGCATGAAATGCCCTTTATCAATATTAGTTTGGATGTTTCTAGAAGTGGCATGATAGGTTAGGTAGGAGACAATTAAAAAACAATAATTCTATGAAGATGTAGCAATTCTTCCTAGAATATAAGCTCCAAATGTCACTAACAACAAGGCTTTTAAAAATGTGAAGAATCAACATAATGGTAAGTTATGTTACTCTCACAAACACTCACAAAAGAAATGAGAGTCAAGTATACTGATGCTTTTTGAACATGGATTTGTGACTAGGGATAATAAATGCCAGTAAAATCAGCAGTATACTCAAAAGGGACCATGTCTTAGAAAGCTTAGGTGGAAATGAAAATGATATATTCTTGAAAACTGTTAGATGAGTCAACAGTACCTGCATTGATAAGGATGCTAATGCTGAATGTTTTGTGTGTTTCAATATTATTTGTGACACTTGAGGATAGAAATACTGTATTACAAATTCTTGCTGAAATATGCCATTTTAATATGTCTATGTAACTAAAAATATATTTTTGACATTCATTTGCATACCAGTAAGTTGACATGTTATCATTGAAAGAAACCTCTTCTGCTCACCTCTTACACTTCCCAGTGGGAAAATGGGAAACACCTTATCTGGCATCTCCTCATATCAAGCTTGTTTATCAGTCACCCAAGTCCCTCTCCATTCCCTGTATTCATACAATTAAGAGAAATGAAATTTAAAACAATGATGTTACAGACAAGACTCACAGGAAATGGAGGTGGTGGCAGTCAAACTAGAACCAAGTCTCTACTTAGGCCCATGTTCAAAAGGAAGAAAGTCATTTCAATTTTAGAGAGAAATTCCAGCTATGTCCCAAGACAGGAGTAAGTACTGCAGAAGTAGAAAGAAGTGAAGACAGTAAATTGAGAGGCTCTGTAAAATACTGGGAAGAGACAAAAAAAAAAAAAAAAGAAAAACAGGAGACTATTTTATGTCCAAAAACAACTATATTCTATTTCTCTACTACAAAAAAAGTACATATTATGGTGAAAATGTGCCTTGGTTTTCTTTATTTTATGGACTAATTCTTTCATGACTTCATAAAGTATTGTCAGGGTGCCTACCATGCAATTGTACCCTTAGCAGTGGGAGAGACATATGTCAGTATCCTCATCTCCTGAATAGTCTTGAATCCATGTGGGTCATGTGATCCATGAGGGGCTAATTAGAATCTTTCTGGAGAAAGTCTTTCTCCTGGGGTTAAGAGAGGAATAGCAAAGTCCAGAATTGCCATTAGGCATATTCCCGATCACTTGGAGAAAGCTCATCTTTAGTGGGAGAGAATGAAGCCAAAGCTCAGAGAAACACTATCAAGAAATCTACTGCAGGAGAACATCCTTCTTTGAGTCCCTTGTTCCAAATCTTCCTGAAAGAGTTCCTGGACATTCAGTCATAAGGGCTGCTAAATTTCCCTTTTTTTTTTTTTTTTCAAACCAACCAACCAACTTACCAGTATATTGAGGATAACATCGACAATCAAAATGAAGAAAACAGAAATTGATACAGTCATTGGGGGAGGGGTCACATAAACACATATGTACACACTTGCATGTAGAAACACACAGTTTAAAGGCTTTTTTACTAACAATATATTTAAAATATACTGTCATAGGAGATTTTCTCACTAATGTCAACTCTAATATTAACCACTTGTGTGAAAGTAAGCCATCTCTTTAAATCACTGGTTATCAGTGTTTATATCTGAGTGGTTTGGGATTAGATCATTAACACCCAATAAGGTTGGATAGATAAAGTGAGACCAGTGGATGAAAGATTTTTAAATGTCCACGTGAAGACATTTGGGTGGTAGTGAACTGCGGTGCTGAAGCCAAAGAATCTTCACAACTCCATTTTTATTTCTATATTCTTTGATTTTTGTTTTCCTCTTACGGTACTAGTTGAAATTTTAAGACAGTTCCTCAAATACAATTTATTTTCTTCCTAGTTTCCTGTCCTTTCCTGGAAATAAGATTGCATTTTTCTTATTATATAAAATCAGCCCCGCTATAGTTAAGCTATACTTGTAGTTTTGACCTCTAAGAGTGATTTTGAGAGCTCAATCCTCCTGCTTTCCTACGTCCATGTCTTATTGAAGACCCTCTCCTTAATCCTGGTATAATTGATAGTATCTCACCAGCCAGGGCAGCCTTCCTCACCTCTCATCTAATAATAGCCTATATATGGATTTCCTTCCAAACGTTTCTAAATTTGATTCCCCTTTGAGCCAGGGAGCAATCCCAGAGTGGAGGAAGAGCAGGATGCAGACCCTCATCCCTACTGGGGGTTCTAGAAACCTGAGAAGGGATTCTCTCAAGAAGGGGCTTTTCAAAATAAAAGACCTTCCCATGGGGGAGAAAAGGAAAACACATTTATCTGGAATATGGCATTTGCTCCTTCTTATAGTAAATTCCTTTAGGGACACGATTGCTCCCAGCTCTTCCTGGAATTGGTGTAACACTGTAATATACAATATACAACCCGGAAGAGCAGCCGCAGGAGCCTGAGTCCACAAAGAGACAAAGCCTCACATCCCTTTGTGTGGCATGGTTTCACTTTGTCACAGGGCCACATTTTCCAACAAAAGTGGTTTCATGTGAGTTAACCTTTAAAGTCCCACACTCTTCAACAATATCCGGCCATTACTCTTTGTTCAGTGGCTTTGAAACATGGTATCTTAGCACTTGAATCCTGTTTACCCATGAAATCCACAGGTATAGGGGATTATGATGGCAGTTGGGGGTGGGGGTGGGGGGATTCCCTGGGTTTTAGTCTGGTCTCCAGGGCATCACCATCTCCAAGATATGAGGTGCTCCTGAACATTGTCATTCCCACTTAGGGAGAGTGAGGGGGGGAAAACAGTATTTGAGACCCTCTAAGTCTCAATAGGCAATGCTTATCATTTGTCTTCATTATCTTATTTAATCATCATAACTGCCCATCTCTGGATATTATTATAACCTGTTTTACAAATAAACTATATCTCTGACAGGTAACTTTCTTTTTGAATGTTACCTTGTCACATGAAAGGGTTGGAATTGAAGCCTTTCCCAGATTACACCAGATTCAACCAGAACTTTTAATTCATAGACATTTCTAGAGGAGAAAGGAGAACAGAGACTAGGATTATTATTTTCTTCTGAGTGGGTCTGTCAGAGTTGATGATCCCCAGTTGGTTCTTAACTAATTGTGGACACTATTTTTCTACGTGTCTTTTATGAAGGATAGGACAAATTTGAGGTGGGGTGGAATTTGGTGCCATATTTGAACTTCTGGGTGGTCATCAATTTTTCTGACCTGAGAACTTTTACCTCTAAGTTTCTTAATGCTACTTGTCTGTGATAAACAGCTCTTGTGGAAGAAAAAATATTGCAATTTTATAAAAATGTGATATGAATAGCAAAGAGAGAAAGGAAGGTGGAGAGCAGCCATGTCTTTCTCTGGAGATTGTCAATTACTTACAGTCCAAAGATAGGCTTGGCTGTTAGCTCTGTAGGGTGAGTGGCCACTTCAGGATGCCAGGTGGAGGTATGTCTAGTAAAGAGTCATTCTTCAGTAGAAAAGTAAGCAAACGTTTTTTGCTAATTACTGCTACCATCTCCACTGCGGCCGCCTACCATACACCACATGTGTGCGCGTGTGTAAACACACAAAATAAAAATAAGACAAAAGTGTGATTTTTACCTTTGGAATTCACAGGATACCATGACTAACCTACCCTGTGTTGCAGTCAATATAGCACATAACTAGGAAAGAGTCCTACTTTTTAGCCTTTAAGAGATAATGGGTAGGTTATCTAATAGAAGATAGCAGAATGTTCCCTGCTGTTCAGTTCCTAGGATGATACAGGGACTCTTAATTCCCTACTACTTTCCTATCCCCTCTTATAGCTCAGAAAATCTATAATGGGAATAGCCAACTGTGTTTGTTATCTTTGTTACTGGTAATAATATCTGAGATAAATCAACTTAGAGAAAAAAGCTTTATTTTGACTCATGTTTTTGAAGGTTTCAGTCCATGGTCAATTGACCCAATTGCTTTTGGGCCTGTAGCAAAGCAACACATCCAGGAAAAAGTGGGTGGCAGACCAAAAATAACTTTTTAAGAATGGGATGACAAAGAGAAGAAAAGGAAAGGAAAGAGGCCCTAATACTCCCTGGACACCCTGGACCAATAGACTTCCCATTAGGCTCTCTCTCTTAAAGGATCCACAACCTCCCAATAGTACCACAGCCTGGGGATGAAGCATTTAGTGCATGTGCCTTTGGGGGACACTTATCCAAACCATAGCACCAACCCCACCTGGTTCTACTACTTGAAGTGAAACTCCTGCCTCATGGCCAGAATTCTGCACTGGGGTAATACAGATGCCCACCCTATGATGCCTTCTTGTCTTTCAAATTTCTCTCCCTGTCCTTGTCTTTGCCCCTGGAGATCTGGGCTTTTTAAGAGCTAGGTTACAGACAAAGACAAGTATCAACAGCTAGAGCTGACCAATGAGCACATGGCCAGGGGCGGCCTCTAGATCCAATAGCCCTTAGAAGATGATTGCACAAAGAGACTGGTTGGACTTTCAGGGCTTTGTGTCAACTCTCAAGTAAAACAGCAGTCTAAACTTTTGTTCTGGCTGGTACAAGTCTGGAGCTAAGAGCCTTTTAACAGCTGGGCCCTTGGCTGTGGGCTGATGATCATAATAATCCTATTGTACAAAACAAGGTAAGAGCCAGATCTCAACAACTGAGATAATTGCAACAGCTGTAGCCAAGGCTGGCTTTAAATAGTTATCACCAAATTAGTATAAAACATCCTGTGAGTCATTCTACAAGTACTTTACATTTCACATTTTGTATTATTGCTCTTAATCCTCATAATAACTCCATGAAGCAGGTATTCTCATCACACGTACGCACACGTGTGTGTGAGTGTGAGTGTGTGTGTGTGTGTGTTTCTGGGTTGGTTTGTTTTTTGGTTCTTTTTAGTTACATAATATTAGGATTCATTTTGACATAATTGTAAAAACATGGGACGTAATTCGTTCTAATTCAGTACTTCCCCTTTTCCTCCCCCTTCTCCCCCTGTTCCCCTTCCCTCTACTCTACTGATTTTTCTGCTATCTACTTGTAGTTTTTCTAATCAGTGCCTTGTGGATGTCCATGATGGTGTATATGCACTCAGAAAAGTTAGGTCAGATTTGTTCCACTATCATTCCCTATCCCAGCCCTCCTCTCTTCCCTTCATTCCCCTTTGTCTACTCCACTGATCTTTCTTCTATTCCTTTTTTAGTACCTCCCCCCTTATTTTTGGATTAGCTTACACATATCAGAGAAAACATTCTGCAGCAGTCTGGCTGGGCACAAATCATGGAGCCACCACAAAGCACTTGTATGTTCAAACAGGAAACTTTATTGCCCGAACTCCACCAGCACTCCACGCACACTCCCCAGGAACTCTCCCTAACGCCACCCACACGGCCCTCTCAGGCACACCACAACAACCGGAACTCCCTCCACTGGAACTTCACCAACCAACGTGAACTCCCCAGGAATCCCCTCGAGAACTCCAAAGTACCGGGCGCCCGAGGCAGACAGCAGGGGTCTATATATAATTGAATACACAACCTGTTTCAATCCAGCATCATCTTAATGGCTCGCCTCTCAACCATTACTTCTGGCAAAATGCCAGGGGCCATTCCGACTCGGCTGTGGCTCTCAACATCTCCCCCCTTCTGTTTAATTAAACAACAAGCATGTGGCTAGGGGACCGTGCCTGTCTTAGGTTGTCCAATACTACATATGGTCCTTACCCGTCATTGGATGAGCTGACCTCAAGGCGTCAGCCTCCTGTCTTAGGTTGGTACCATTGCAATTGGATCTTACCTGTCATTGACTACCCGTCCAGCATACAGCCATACTTGTGGATAGGCCTTTGCACCAGTGGGGGGGTGATGTTCTTTGCCTCACCTCTGTTGGCCCCCAAATTTGGCCTTGGTGCCAGTGGGGGGGGATTCTTTGCCTCACCTCTGTTGGCCCCCAAATTTGGCCTTGGTGCCAAATTTGGGGGCCAACAGAGGTGAGGCAATGAAGTAATGGTTGTGAATGAATGGCAGAAGTAATGGTTGAGAGGCGAGCCATTACTTCTGGCAAAATGCCAGGGGCCATTCCGACTCGGCTGTGGCTCTCAACAACATTCAACCTCTTTGACTTTTGGGGATGGGCTTATTTTACTTAGTATTCATAGTTTCCAGAGCCATCCATTTACTGGCATTAAAGGTCATTCTTCTTTATGGCTGAGGAATACTATATTGTGAATATGTGCCACATTTTCTGCATCCATTTATCTGTTGAAGAGCACCCAGATTGGCTCCATAGGTTGGCTATTGTGAATTGAGCTGCTATAAACATTGATGTGGCTGCATCACTGTAGTATGCTGACTTTAAGTCCTTTGGGCATAAACCAAGGAGTGGGAAAGGTGGCTCAAATGGTGATTCCATTCCTAGTTTTTCAAGGAATCTCCACACTGCTTTTCAGAGGGGTTGCACTAATTAGCAGTCCCACCAACAACATATTAGTGTACCTTTTCCCAACATCCTCACCAACATTTATTGTTGTGTTCTTGATAATTGCCATTCTAATTGGAGTTAGATGAAATCTCAAAATAATTTTAATGTGCATTTCTCTAATTGCTATAGGTGTTGAACATTTTTTCATATATTTTTGAGAATTTGTATTTCTTCTTTTGAAAAGTGTCTGTTTAGTTGTTTTTTTTTTGTTGTTGTTGTTGTCTGTCTATTAATTCAGGGTGGAGTGGTATTAAGTTTTTTGAGTTCTTTTTTATTTTGGATATTAATCCCCTGCGAAGCAGGTGGTAAAGACCTTCTCCAATTCTGTAGGCACTTTCTTTATGCTTGTTTTCCTTTGTCATACAGAAGCTTTAAAATTTCATTCCATCCCACATATTGATTTTTTTAATTTTTCTTCTTATATGCTTTAGGAGTCTTGTTAAGGAAGTCAGTTCCTGTGCCGACATATTGGAGTGCTGGGCTTACAGTTTCTTCTAGCAGTTGCAGTATTTATGGTCTAATTCTTAGGTCTTTGATACATTCGGTTGAGTTTTGTGCAGAGTGAGAAATAGGAGTTGAGTTTCATTCTTCTACAGGTGGATTTCCAGTTTTCCCAGAACCTTTTGTTAAAAAGGCTAACATTTGTGCTCCATAAACTTTTGGCATCTTTGTCTAATATGATATAACAGTATTTATGCGGGTTTGTCTTCATTCTTGTTTTGATGCCAGTATTATTCAGTTATTTTTTGCTTGTTTTTTTATTATAGCTCTGTAGTATAATTTGAGGTCCAGTATTATGATGCCTTCTGTTTAACTTTTCTCACTAAGGATTTCTTTGCCTATTACGGATCTCTTATTTTTCCAAATGATTGCAGCACTACCTTTTCTAGTTCTGGGAAGAATGCCATTGGTAATTTGATGGGGATTGCCTTGAATCTGTATAGTGCTTTTGGTAGTATGGCCATTTTGACATTATTAATTCTGCCTGTCCAAGAATACAGGAGGTCTTCCCAGCTTCTAAGGCCTTCTTCAATTTATTTCTTTAGTATTTTATAGCTTTTATTGTAGATGTCTTTTGCCTCTTTTTGTTAGATTGATTCCCAAGTTTGTTTGTTTTTTGAGGCTATCATGAACAAGATAGTTTCCATAATTTCTTTTTCAGCAGATTCATCATTGGAGTATAGGAATGTAATTCACTTATGATTGTTGATCTTGTATCCTGCTACTTTGTTGAATTCATTTATAAGCTCTAGAAATTATCTGTAGAGTTTTTTGAGTCTTCTAAATATAGGATCATGTTGTCAGCAAACAGATAATTTGAGCTCTTCTCTTCCTATTTGTATCCCCTTATTTTCCTTCTCTTGCCTGATTGCTCTGGCTAGAGTTTCAAGGACTATGTTGAATAGCAGTGGTGATCCTTGTCTTGTTCCTGTTTTTAGAGGAAATGCTTTCAGTTTTTCTCCATTCAGTATAAAGTTGGCCTTGAGTTTGTCATATATTGTCTTTACAATGTTAAGTTCTTTCTATCTCCAGTTTTTCCAAAGTTTTAAATATGAATGGGTACTGTATTTTGTCAAATGTTTTTTTCCACATCTATTAAGATGATCATGTGATTTTTGTTCTTAAGTCTATTTATGTGGTGAATTATATTTATTGATTTCTGTATGTTGAACTGACCTTGAACCCCTGGGATGAAACCCACTTGATCATGGCACACTCTTTTTAATGTGTGTGGCTATGCAGTTTGCCAACATTTTAAGAATTTTTGCACCTATGTTTATCAAGGATATCAGCCTTAAGTTTTCTTTCCTTGGCCTGTCTTTGTCTGATTTTAGTATCAGGTTGATATTGACTTGGTAGAATCAGTTTGGCAGTGTTCCCTCCTTTTATATTTCATGGAATAACTTTAGGACAGTTGTTATTAGTTCTTATTTAGAGGTCAGTAGAACTCAGCTGAGAATCCATCCAGTCCTGGGCTTTTCTTTTTTGTAAGTCTTTTGAAAGCTGTTTCAATTTCGTTACCTGAAACAAAAATTGACATATAAGTTTTCTATATCCTCCTGGTTCAATTGGGTTGGTTATATGTCTCTAGAAATTTGTCAGTATCTTCAAGATTTTCTGGCTTATTGGAGCATAGATTTCCAAAATAGTTTCTGGTGATGGTCTAGATTTCAGTAGTGTCTTTAGTGATATTTCCTTTTTAATCTTGGATTTTTAACAATTTGAGTTTTTCCCCTCTTTCTTTTGGTTATTTTGGCTAAGGGTCATAAATTTTGTTTATCCTTTCAAAAACCAACTTTGTTTTGTTTTTCTTTTGTATTGTTTTTAATATCAATTTCATTGATTTCAGGTCTGATTTAAATTATTTCCTATCTTCTACTGATTTTGTTGTTGGTTTATGCTTTTTATAGGGCCTTGAGATGCACTGTTAGATTCTTTACTTGGTGTCTTTCTATTCTTTTAATGTATGAGCTCAATGTTCTGTACTTTCCCCTTAGAACTGCCTTCATGTTATCCCAGGATTGATATGTTATATCACTATTTTCATTTACTTCTAAGAATTCTTAAATTTCTCCCCTTATTTCTTCTGCTATCCAATAATCATTCAGAAGTTTATTATTTAATCTCCAGGTGTTAAAGAGGTTTCTGTTTTTTACCTTATCATTGATTTCTAATTTCATTCCATTATGATCTGATAGTTTTGCATTCTATCAGATCATATGGAATCTAAGATTTACTTTGTGACCTAAATTATAGCTATTTTAGAAAATGTCTGTGTGGGGCTGGGGATGTGGCTCAAGTGGTAGTACGCTCGCCTGGCATGCGTGTGGCCCGGGTTCGATCATCAGCACCACAAAGAAAGATGTTGTGTCCGCCGAAAACTAAAAAATAAATATTAAAATTCTCTCTCTCTCTCTTTAAAAAAAAAAGAAATAAAATGTTCTGTGTGCTACTGAGAAAAAAGTGAATTCAGTCATAGATGGATGAAGTGTTCTATAGATGTCAGTTAGGTCCACATTGTTTATTTCTTAGTTCTGTAGAATCTTTAGTTTGATTTTTTTTATGATCTATCAAGTGGTGAGATAGAAATGTTAAAGTCAGCAGTTTGTATTGTGGTTTATTTGATTCTTAATATTAAGAAGGATTTGTTTGATGTATGTGGATGCTCTGTTGTTTGGGGTATAAATATTTACAATCATTATTTCTATTTGTGTATGATTCTCTTAAGAAGTAAAAAGTGATATTGTTTCTCTCTTCTGATTAACATTGACTTGAAGTTCACTTCATCTTATATGGGAATAGCTACTGCTTGTTTATGAGTCCCATGGTGAATAGTATTTGTTTTCCTACCCTTTGATGTTCAGTCTGTGAATGCTTTGCGTGTAAGGTAAGTCTATTGCAGACTTTATATTGTTGGGTCTTATTTTGTAATTCACTCTTCTAATCTATGCCTATTAATTAAAGAGTTTAGACCATTCACATTCAATGTTATTGAGAGATGACTTTTATTTCTGTCATTTTGATTTATTTCTAATGTTTAAATTAGACTTGATTCTACTTTAATTGACAATTCTTCTAGTGTAATTTCTCCATATGCTTATTTTCATTTTTATTCTTTATTTCTTCTTATAAAATATTTTGCTGAGTAGGTTCTGTAGTGCAGACTTTCTCATTAATAATTATTTTAGATTATTTTTATCATCAAGGTTTTTATTTCATCTTTAATTCTGAAGCTTAATTTTGCTGGGTAGAATATTCTTGGTTGGAATCAGATCTTGGAATATATTATTTCAAGCCCTCTTGGCTTTTAGGGTCTGGGTTGAGAAATTAGTTGACATTTGGATTGGTTTACCTCTAAATGTAATGAGTCATTTTTCTCTTGCAGCTTTTAAAATTTTATCCTTATTCATATGATGGACATTTTCATTATAATGTGTCTTGGAGTGAATCTGTTGTGATTTTGTATATTTAGAGTCCTATATATCCATTTTATTTGAATTTAAATTAAATCTCATTCTTAAGGTTTGAAAATCTTTTCAGATATGATTTCATTGAAAAGATTATCCTTTCTTTAGCTTACATATCAGAGGCATCGTCTATCCCAATGAATGTTAACTTTGGCCTTTTAATGTTATCCCATATTTCTTGGATATTTTGTTCATGGTTTCTTAGCATCTCTTCTTTATGGTCAATTTTATTTTCAAGATTATATGCTTTATATTTTAGGCCTGAAAATCCATCTTCAATGTGGTCTAATCTATTGTTGATGCTTTCCATTGAATTTTTAACTTGACTTATTGATTCTTTTATTTCCAGGATTCCCATTTGCTTCTTTTTCAGAATCTTTTTCTTTATTAAAGTAAATTTTTACTTCCTGCATTTTCTCTCTGATAACTTCTTTTAGCTCTGAGAACATTTTAACTATAATCTTACTTAATTCCTGTTCTGACATTTCCTCCACTATGGTGTCAATAAAGTCTGTTGTGGAGGCATTATGGTTTGTTCGGGATGGTTTGTTCCCTTGCTTTTTAAATATTATTTGGATGTCTACCATCTGTCAGTAGTTTTTACTTCTTCAAGCAAAGAACTACTTGTGAACTTCTTCCTCTTTAGAGCCCTGTGTTGGGTGAATATCCAGATAATGATATTTTAAGTCAATATGTAGTTTCTGCTGATCCTAATGTCAGCACCACTTTAAGAGATGCCACTGAGCCTGATTTACTACAAGAACTTCAGAGTCATATCTCATTCTATTCAACCTTATAAGAAATAAAAATTTGTTGTAATTGTTCTCCATTGTTCCTCAAATACAGGAATAAACTTATAATAATGTTCTGGAATGGGTCAAAAAATAGTTTAAAATTTAGTAAACTTACTATAACCTTATGTAAGGGCTAAAAGGGGGGAAGCAATAAAAATTGGGCATAAAGGAGAGGGAAACTATGCAGGGGCAACTGAAGGGGAGAAATGGAGTGGGCTCAATAAGCCTCTCTGAACTCTGGGTGTGGCCTCAGTCCCACTGGTTGGCTCTGAGAAATCACTGCCTCGGTCAGCTGGGCCTGAAATTTTAGAGGTGGCAAAATCAGGCTGCTCTTAAGTGATAAAATTGCTCAGTATCTGAAGGCAACTGTGATAAAATTCAAGATTATGGAGAATGCAAGAGCTAAACCTTGTGAAAAGAAGGCATTGAAGAGGGTTGGAGTCTAAAAGAAAAGGCAATTCATCATGAGAGCTGGTTGCCTCCACACAAAGGATGAAGAGAAGCGACGGGTCAGAATCCAATCTCCACACCAAAGGCAATCAGAAAGGTAGGGGCCTCCAGGGGAAAGAGAATATTGGTAATGCAACAAATACCATTCTGCTAGCAACACATTCTACCACTTGGTTAGCTTTCCAAGGCTCTGCAAGAGTTCTAGAAGCAGCTGGAAATATTTGCATTCTGGAGAAGTGTCCTTGTACACCTACTGGTGCATACACTGTATAGTGTGCGTTAGCGTAAGACCTTGGTATCCCTGAAAATCCTCACATGGAGTGAGAATGGGGACTGAAGGTGGGAAAAGAGCTTATTTAAGTCATCCTTGTTTTTGACACCTTTGTGGAATCGTGTTCCTTATAGGATTTACCATAGGAAATAGGCATCATCTCAGGAGACAACTAGATATTTTACTCTTTCTGCAGATAAGAAAACAGACAGAGAACAAAACATCCGCTTCATACCTTTTATCATTAATGCCGTGGTCCCTCTATGTAATATTGATTGTGGGAAGGAGGAAATGTGCCTGAGGCATGCTGATCCAGAAGGTATTACACCCAAATGTGGTAGGAAAAAGCACAACAAAGGTCTCCAAGAGGCCCACTTGCTTAGCAGCTATCAAATACCAGCTGGAAGAGAGAGACTTTCCCTCATTTAGAAATGAAAGCCCTACAAAGAGCGGCAATCATCTCACCCTTGTTCTCTGAGCCATTTCCACCAAAGGACCACCCTCTGCCCCAACTTTGTCCTTCCTTTACTTTTTGCTCTCTTTATACAGGCACCATTATGGGTTAAACTGTGCTCCCCCAAAAAAGATGTATTTAAGTTCTAACCCTCAGTATCTCAGAATGTGACCTTATTTGGAAATGGAGTCTTTAGAAAAGTGATCAAATGGAAATTTGGGCCTAATTTAATACAACCAGAGTCCTTATATAAAGGAGAACTATGGCAGATCTACCTACACTCACCAGCATGAGACCCAAGCTCACAGTAGGCCCAGGTTCATCCTGCCACAGGCAGCCAGAGCTCAGGCCTGGCCCAGATCTGCCCACACCGACATACGTGGGATCCAGGCCCAAGGTAGATTTGAGTTTGCCACCTGCCCCACCTGGGAGCCCAAGCCTAACTCACTTCCATCTTGGGACACTGCAGACATTGCCATAGACTTCTCAACACAGTAGCCCCTACCTTTTTGACAATAGACAGGCCCTAAAAGCAGCTTCATCTCAGAGCAGGCATTCCAAAGAGAGTGTAAGGTGCACCTCTTCAGCCCCATCTCTGTAAGACATTGCATCCATCTTGGGGCACCTCCACTATTATCTTGAGTTACCTCAGCTATTGCCACCACCACCTTTAGTTGCAGTAGTATACATTGAGGGACACCAGCAGGGTCTGGAAGCCCAACATCAAGGTGAGGTACAAACAATCTGCATGGGTACTACAAGAATATAGGGGAAAACTGTTATATTTCAGATCCACACTGCATGAAAGGAAGATACATAGACAACATGAAAGAACAGGGAAGGAAAGTGCCCCAAAGAAACCAAGATACTACAATAACAGAACCCATGGACAGTGAAGTTGATGAAATGTCAGAGTAGGAGTTAAGAAGGTTCATAAATACAATAATCTGTGAATTAAAGAATGACCAACATTAGCAAATATATGCAAAAATTGATCACTCCAACAAAGAGAGAAGAGAGCAAATATAGGTACCAAAAGATCACTTCAAGAAAGAGAGACTCTGAAAAAAACAGTCAGAAATTCTTGAAATGAAGGAAACAATAAATTTTTAAAAATTCAAAAGAAACCATAACCAACAGACTAGATCACTTAGAAGAAAGAACATCAGATAATAAAGACAAAGTATACAATCTGGAAAATATACTTGATCACACAGTGAAGCTGTAAGAAACCATGAACACAACATCCAAGAATTATGGCACAGTATCAAAAGATCAAATCTAAGAGTTATTGGGATACAGGAAGGCACCGAGTTTCAAACCAAAGGGATGTACAGTCTCTTCAATGACATAATATCAGAAAATTTCACAAGCATGAAGAATGAATTGGAACACCAAATACAAGAGGCTTACAGGACACCAAATGTACAAAATTACAACAGATCTACACCAAGCCACATTATAATGAAAATGCCTAGCATACAGAATAAGGATAGAATCTTAAAAGTCACAAGAGAGAGGAATCAGATCACATATAGAGGAAGACCAATTCTATCTCAGCAGATTTTTCAACCTAGACCCTCAAAGCCAGGAGATTATGGAATAACATATACCAAGCTCTGAAAGAAAATTGATGCCAAACAAGAATCTTATATCCAGCAAATTAAGCTTAGATTTGATGATGAAATAAAAACATTTCATGATAAACAAAAGTTAAAAGAATTTACAACTAGAAAGCCTGCACTAGAGAAATCCTTGGCAAAATCTTACACAAACTGGAAATGGAAAACAATGATGAAAATCAGCAGAGGGAGGGATTACACAAAAGGAAAACTATTCAGAGGAGAAACCAAGTCAAGTTAAATAGCAAAAATAAACAAAAATGGCTGGGAATACAAATTATATTTCAATAATAACCCTGAATGTTAATGGCCTAAACTCACCAATCAAAAGACATAGACTAGCAGATTGAATTAAAAAAAATCAAACAAACAAAAAAAGACCCAACAATATTCTGCCTCCAAGAGACTCATCTCATAGGAAAAGATATCCACAAACTGAAGGTGAAAGATTGGGAAAAATCATACCACTCACATGGACTGTAGAAGCAAGCAGGGTTTTCCATCCTCATATTAAATAAAGTAGACTTCAAGCTAAAGTTAATCAAAAGGGATAAAGATGGACACTACATGCTGCTCAAGGGAATCATACACCAATAAGACATAACAATTATAAATATATATGCCCCAAACAATGGAGCATCTGCACCAAACTCTTCTCAAGTTCAAGAGTTAAACAGGTCACAACACAATAATTTTGGATGACTTTAACACACCTCTTTCACCACTGGATAAATCTCCCAAATAAAAGCTGAAGAAACTGTAGAACTCAATAATACAAATAATGACTTAGACTTAACTGACATATATAGAATGCTTCATCCTTTAATGAGTGGATACACTTTCTTCTCAGCAGCACGTGGATACTTCTCTAAAATAGACCATATATTATGCCACAAAGCAACTCTTAGCAAATATAAAAAGTAGAGATACTACTCTGCGTTCTATCATATCATAATGGAATGAAATTCAAAATCAATGATAAAATAAGAAATAAAAGCTATTCCAACTCCTGGAGACTAAATAATATGCTACTGAATGAACAATGGGTTGCAGAAGACATCAAGGAAGAGATTAAAACATTTTTAAAGGTGAATAAGAACACAGATACAACATATTGAAATCTCTGGAACACTATGAAGACAGTTCTAAGGGGAAAATTCATTGCATGGAGTATTCCTTAAAAGAAGAAAAAGTCAACAAATAAATGACTTAATATTACATCAAAAAGCCCTAGAAAAAGAAGAACAAATCTACACCAAAAGCAGAAGACAGGAAATAATTAAAATCAGAGCTGAAATCAATGAAATTGAAACAAAAGAAACAATTGAAAAAATTGACAAAATAAAAAGTTGGTTCTTTGAAAAAATAATAAAATTGACAGACCCTTAGCCAAGCTAATGAGGGAAGGAGAGAGAAAACTCAAATTATTAGCATATGCGATGAAAAAGGAAATATTACAACATACACTACATAAATCCAGAAGATAATTAGAAATTATTTTGAAAACTTATATTCCAATAAAATAGAAAATATCAAAGGCATTGACATATTTCTAGAGTCGTATTATTTGCCTAAATTGGATCAGGATGATATACACAATTTAAACAGATTAATTTCAAGTGACAAAATAGAAGATGCCATCAGAAGCCTACCAACCAAGAAAAGCCCAGGACCAGATGGATACACATCCTAGTACTACAACACATTTAAAGAAGAACTAATACCAATATTCTTCAATTTATTTCAGGAAATAAAGAAAAAGAGGGAGCACTTCCAAAAGCTTTCTATGAGGCCAATACCACCCTAATTATAAAACCAGGCACATCAAAAAAAGAAAACTTCAGACCAATATCTCTTATGAACACAGATGCAAAAATTTTCAACAAAATTCCAGCAAATTGAATACAAAAACATATCAAAAAGATAGTATGATCAAGTGGGGTTCATCCAGGGATGCAATATTGGTTCAACATATGGAAATCAGTAAATGTAATTCATTACATCAATAAACTTAAAGACAAGAATCATATGATCATCTCAGTAGATGCAGAAAAAGCATTCAACAAAATACAGCACCCCTTCATGTTCAAAACACTACAAAAACTAGGGATAACAGGAACATACCTCAACATCATAAAAGCTCTCTATGCTAAGCCCCTGGCCAACATCATTCTAAATGGGAAAAAAATTGAAGGCATTCCCTCTAAAAACTGGAACAAGACAAGGATTCCCTCTTTCACCCCTCCTACTTAACATATTTCTTGAAACACTGGCCAGAGCAATTACACAGATGAAAAAAAATTAAAAGAATACAGATAGGTAAAGAAGAACCCAATTTAGCACTATTTGCTGATGATATGATTCTATACCTAGAAGACCCAAAAAATTCCACCAGAAAACTTCTAGAACTAGTAAATGAATTCAGCAAAGTATCAGGATACAAAAATCAACACCCATAAATCAAAGGCAATTTCTGTATATCAGTGACAAAACCTCTGAAAGGAAACCTACCCCATTTACAATAGCATCAAAAACAATTAAATACTTGAGAATCAACAAGAGAGGTGAAAGACCTCTACAATAAAAACTACAGAATTCTAAAGAAAGAAATTAAAGAAGACTTTAAAAGATGGAAAGATCTACCTTGTTCTTGGGTAGGCAGAATTAATATTGTCAAAATGACCATACTACCAAAAGCACTATACAGATTTAAAGCAATTCCAATCAAAATTCCCATGGCATTCCTCATAGAATAGAAAAAGCAGTCATGAAATTCACCTGGAAAAATAAGAGACCTAGAATAGCTAAAGGAATCCTTAGTAAGAAGAGTGAATCAGGTGGCATCACTATACCAGAACTTAAACTATACTACAGAGTAATAGTAACAAAAACAGCATGGTATTGGCACAAAAATAGACTGGTAGATCAATGGTACAGAATAGAGAACACAGAGTTTAACCCACATAATTACAGTTATCTTAATATTTGACAAAGTTTCCAAAAATGTACCTTGGAGAAAAGATAGCCTCTTCAACAAATGGTGCTAGACAAATTGAAAATCCATATGCAACAAAATGAAATTAAACCCCTATCTCTCACCATGCACAAAACTCAACTCAAAGTGGATCAAGGACCTAGGAATTAAACCAGAGACACCATGTCTATTAGAAGAAAAAGGGGGCCCAAATCTCCATCATGTCAGATTAGGTCATAACTTCCTTAAATAAGACTCCTATAGCATAAGAATTAAAACCAAGAATCAATAAATGGGTTGGATTCAAACTAAAAAGTTTATTCTATGCAAAAGAAACAATGAGGTGAAGAGAGAGCCTACTAATTGGGAACAAATTCTTACCACACACACACATCAGATAAAATATA
Organism: Marmota flaviventris; assembly: GCF_047511675.1. Taxonomy (NCBI): domain Eukaryota; kingdom Metazoa; phylum Chordata; class Mammalia; order Rodentia; family Sciuridae; genus Marmota; species Marmota flaviventris. Next base: position 31,611,775 of record NC_092511.1, on the reverse strand, counting down.
CAAAGAACTAAAAAATCTTAACACCAAAAAAACCAAATAACCCAATCAATAAATGGGCCAAGGAACCGAACAGACACTTCTCAGAAGAAGACATACAATCAAAAAATATATGAAAAAATGTTCAACATTTCTAGCAATTAGAGAAATGCAAATTAAGACTACTCTAAGATTTCATCTCACTCCAGTCAGAATGGCAGCTATTAAGAATACAAACAACAATAAGTGTTGGCAAGGATGTGGGGGGGAAAGTACACTCATACATTGCTGGTGGGACTGCAAATTGGTGCAGCCAATATGGAAAGCAGTATGGAGATTCCCTGGAAAACTGGGAATGGAATCACCAGTTGACCCAGCTATCCCATTCCTTGATCTATACCCAAAGGATTAAAAACAGCGTACTACAGGGACACAGCCACATCAATGTTTATAGCAGCACAATTCACAATAGCTAAACTGTGGAACCAACCTACATGCCCTTCAATAGATGAATGGATAAAGAAAATGTGGTATATATACACAATGGAATATTATTCAACATTAAAAGAGAATAAAATCACGGCATTTGTAGGTAAATGGATGGAGCTGGAGAATATAATGCTAAGTGAAATTAGCCAATCCCCCATAAAAGAAAAGATAACTCTAGATCGGGCAAAGGGGAAAAGGGGAGGGAGGGGGAGCGAAGGGGAATAGGGGAAGGAAAGATAATGGAATGCCATGGTCATCATTACCCTAAGTACATGTATGAAGACACGAAGGATGTGACTCTACTTTGTGTACAATCAGAGATATGAAAAATTGTGCTCTATATGTGTATATATACATATATAATTGTGCTCTATATGTCATATACAACAAATTAAAATTAAAAATAAAAAAATGATTTAAAAAAGGAGAATTATGAAACCAAGACAGGCACACACAGAGAGATGATATTAAGACACTGAGAATACCATGCGAAGAAATTGGAGTGATGCATCTAGAAGTGAAGATACATGTAATGACACCAGAATCTGGGAAAGAGGGATAGGACAATTCTTCCTAGAGGCTTCAGAGAGTGTGAATGCACATGCTGACACCTTGATTTCAGAATTCTAGCCTACAATAAAGTTCTATTGTTTAAGAAACCCAGTTTAGAGGGCTCTGTTATGGCAGGATGCTAAAACAGTTGTCTTTTCTTATCATATACTACCTTCTTTTCCCACCCTAGGTAACTAGGATAAGAAATAAGACTTGCTCTTCACCATGGAGATTTCAGAGTTCAATGCTTTGTTATTTTATTGCTGTCAAAAGCTTTTCCAACCTGCAAATTTAGATTTCTAATATCTCTTTTTGGACTCTTATCTAACATCCAAAATATGTTTGCTTCCAGCTAGGTTCTGATTGCTCCCCAATTCTTAGCACAGTTTGTTGTTAATAAGGGTACAAATTCAACTTAATATTGACTTTGTCCACAGGTAAAGTGGTTCAAAAGCTTGAGTGCAGATCACAATCACCTGGAGTGCTGATTAAAGTAGATTGATGGACCCTCACCCAAGAGTTCCTCATTCAACAGAGCCCAAGCATTTCATTTTTAACAGGATGCCATGTGCTGCTAATTGGTGACCACTTTTAGAGAACCACAATCCTGAGATAGGGAAGCTTGGGAGGAGGGGCAATTAATCATGTCAAATTAGTGATGTTACAGGGAAAGCAAATTCAGGCTGCAGAGTTTCAAACTTCCAGAGACATCTAGTGCCCATTTTCAATATGTTTATCATCTACGTTGAAGGCACCAAGACAGAATCTTGAAACCTGTAGATTTATATCTGAACACTTAAAATACAAAGGGACCCATTTCTCTATTTCTATAACGTATGAAGAGCTCAGATCAAAGTAGAATAATTTTCCATTCACCTGCCTATCAAACTATGGCTCAAGGGTCCTGAGGGTTTGCTTTGTGAGCTCCCAGTCTTTGGAAAAATATATTTTAAAATGTCCAGTGTATAAAGCCCTCTTCCTAAATCTTCAGAGTCACTTTTTAATATCAGAGTGCCCTAAGAAGTACCACTTAAGCCCAAACACCTTGAGAAGGTGGTCAGTCAACAAGAGTTAGTAAACACGGAGGTTGCCAGTGTGGGCCTTGGGGTTGATCTACTCTACAGTGCACAGGCAGGATAACCCCCTCACTCCCCTCTCTGTTCCATCTCTCCAATGAGGACTATAAAACTTTCTACTTCTAGGGTGGTTAAGAGCATATAATAAATGTGTCCAGTTTCTGGCATGTACTAAACTCTCAAGGTGGTTTTGTTTTTTGTGAGTTTCAGCCCTTAATTTTCCATGAACATCTTAGCATGGATGGAGATAAATGGTCAAGCAATAAACAAAGCAAGAGTTACTAAAATATGGAAAGCTGTATTTGGGACCATGAATTGGAGCACGATTTGGAGATGGCAAGAAACACAAAGGGCCCACAAAAGGAGGACAGCAAAGGAACAAGGAAAGTAAATGAGGGGGAAGTAGGAGACAGAGGGGTATTAAAAGTTAGCTACTTTCTAAGCATGTTGTCCATGACAGGAAGAGAGGGCCTCCTTGCTATGAATCAGACTAAATGATCCTGGTATTTGTTTATGCTTTTCCTTTCTGGAATTGAAGATCAGTCTGCATCAACTGAATCCAACAGAATGAGTTCTTGGATTTCTCACTCTCCAAATAACATTGAGATGAGTTAAGTGTAAATGAATATGAAGCAGATGGATTAAATGGCCACTTAAGTACACAGGGGGTTGAGAAGCAAATGCAAAGATAGTTAGCAAAATACTTTCTGTGTTCACTGAACCTCAAGCACTTAAAAAGATACTTGGAAGGTGTATGCACCCTGAGAGTGGCTGTGGCTCTCTGCCTCCTGAGCCCTCTGCCTTTTCTGCTTTCAAAGTGCCTGGGAAATTTAGTATACCTCTTCATCTTCTACCCACCTTCCTCTGCTTTTACCAAAAGCCACAGAGACAAGTAGAAAAACTTGGTTTACATCATAGGAGCATGATCCAATTACATTACTACACTTTTAATAGTGACATTGCTCTAAAAGTTGGTGCACTTCTGAAATTGCTCTTCAAAGCATACTTGTTTTTTGGCCCCTGAAATGTACAAGAGAGAAAGATTCATGACTGTCTGGGTTTAATATCCATAAGTGCTATATTCCTTCCTAAGATGGGTAGAAACAAATAGAGAAAGCACAATGTGTGTTGAGTGACGGAATGAATGCACAAACATTCCATAATACTCAGACTACAGCAGACAAAAAGACAAGACAGTCCTTCAAAGACACTGTACCTCAGTAAGGGAAATAAAATACATACACAAAGATCAGAACCCAAAGAATGAGATAGTTCCACATTTGTAGCCAAAGGGTAACAGGAGGTTAGCCAGCAGAGTCCCAGAAAGCAGCAATGTAGAAATTGGGATTTCTTAACTTGGTTTTACCACCTATATGTTATTTCCTCCTGGAGAGTCAGGCTGGGCCGCAGTCAATCTACCTGTGGAGGACAGATCAGTTTCCTAACAGCTGCACCTTTTTTGTGTGTTTTGTAAATAAAATTATAGACTTGAAGAGACATTCATGCAGAGAAGACGTACAAAGAGCCAAGAAGTATATGAAAAGATGCTCAAAGTCATTAATTATAATGAAAATGTAATCAAGGCACAATGAAATGTCACCTCACATCTGTTATCTATTATAAAATATAAATATATGTTGGGCGGATGTGGAGAAATTTGGACCCTTTCATATGGTTGTTGGAAATGCAAAATGGTATATAGGTGCTATGTCAAATAGTATAGTTATTCATCAAAATATTAGAATCAATTACCTTGTGATATGGCAATATCCCATTTCTGCATATTTATTGAAACTAATTGGAATTGGAATCCCCAAGAGATATTAGTACTCCAGTGTTTGTAGTACTATAGCCAAGACATGGAAGCAACCTAAATGTCCACTGAGTCATCAGTGGATTAAAAAAAATGTGGTATATGCATATAAGGTAATGTTATTCATCTTAGATGAAAATCCTGCAATATGCCTCAACCTGGATGAACCTTGAAGACACTGAGTGAAATAAGCCAGTTATGAAAGGACAATATTGCAATGATTCCACTTATACAGAGGCATATAAAAATAATGAAACTTATTGAATGAAAGCACATAATGGTAATTGCCAGAGGATGGGGGGAGGTGAAAATGAGAATTGCTAATCAATAGATATAAAATCTCAGTTTTTCAAGATAAGTTGTGGCCATGTGCTATACAATATTGTTCAGATAGTTAAAATTATTCTATTATATACATATAAGTTTGTAAAGAGAGTATATCTCATGCTAAGTGTTCTTTTTTTAATTTTTTTTAGTTGTAGTTAGACACAATACCCTTACTGCATTTATTTATTTTTATGTGGTGCTGAGGATCAAACCCAGGGGCTCACATGTGCTAGGCAAGCACTCTACTGCTGAGCCACAACAGCAGCCCATGATAAGTGTTCCTACTATGATACATTTTTTAAGAAAAAGAAATTTCAAAACAGAATACCAATATATTAAATAGATTTTAAAAAATAGTGCTTTTCCAGGAGACTTTAGGTGGGGCCTTCAATTATCTTGTCACTCAAATCACACAAGAAAGAGGCGGAAAACTCTGGACTAGACGCTTCAAGGTATCATCAAGTCTAAAACTCAGAAATCTGCAAAATCTCTCACAGACGAGATGAACAAAGATGTCTTTGAAGGAGAAGAAAATTAGATAACCACAAAAGAATGCAAAGAAAGACCATGTCCTCATGGTGTGGAGACCTCTCAGCAACCCCAATAGCTTGCAGTCATGAGCTTGTCCGCTCCTGGGGAACAAGCACTGGCTTGGGAATAAGAAATCTGCATTTAAATATTCATGTCGATGTGAACATAGCTGCAATGATGTTAGACAGATCACCTTCTTTGAAACTAATATCCACATTTTAAAAATGGTTTAAATAGCCGGGTGTGGTGGCACACCCATGTAATTCCAGCAGCTGGGGAGGCTGAGGAAGGAGGATTACAAATTCAAAACCAGCCTTAGCAATTTAGTGAGAGGCCCTAAGCAACTTAGCAAGCCCTTGACTCAAAATAAAAAAAAATAAAAAGGGCTGGGGGTATGGCTCAATGGTTAAGCACCCCTGAGTTCAATCCCCGGGTATAAAAAAAAAAAATGGTTTATAAAATGTCTAACAGTGTTGTAAATTTTTAGTGAAATGTGTGTATGTGTTTATCAATTTTTTGTTATGTTAAAAATTACAATGGTAAAACATAATTTACCATCTCAGTAATTTTTAAATATATAATTCAAGTGTTACATGTATTTACATGGTTATGAAAATGGTCTCCAGATTCTCATCTTACAAATCTGCAACTCCACAGTAACTTTCTTTTTCCTTATCCCTCAAACCTGAGCAACCAACATTCTACCTTCTGTTCCTATGAATTTGACTACATTAGTTACCTAGTGTAAGTGGTATTTACAGTATTTTAATTTTTGTGACTGCTTATTTAGCATAATATTCTCAAGTTTCATGCAGTATATAGTGTGTGCTAGGTAAATGTTTTGGATGCTTCTACCTCTTGACTAATGAGAAAAATTGTTGCTAAATATCATATTTTAATAAGCCTGATTATCCCTAACTATTGGCTTTATTTCTTTGCTGTTTGAGGTTGTTTTTGTTTTGCAGCAAACACAGATCATATGCCTTGTCATTTATATTAATAGATTCTTCCATCCTAATGGGAGGCTATGCCACCAATTTGCTTATAACTAATAATGCTTATCTATGGCCAAGAGGTCAGGGGAAATACAAGAGTGTGATCAATAATTATCAAAATCTGATTTGTCCAGTTAGAGATTACCTTAGTCTGTTTTGTCCTGCTATTATGGAATACCACATACCGGGAAAAGTACAAAGAATAGAAATTTGTTTTCTTACTTCTGTAGGCAGGGAGTCTGAGATCTAGGTGACAGCATTTGGTATCTGGTAAGGACCTCTAGTGCATCCCCCTATAGCAAAAGTTAAAAGACAAATTGAAACCATTGGGTGGTCTTTCCTTATTTATGTCTATTGTATCGATCCTAGGTTTTTTTTATATTAGTTGCTCAAAACATTACAATGATCTTGACATATATCATACATTTGATTCAAATGGGGTATGAATTCTTATTTATAAAACTATTTTTACTCCTACTAGAACACTTAAACACTGATATTTTAAGATAATCTCTCAAGTGTGAAAATAATAGCCCTACAGTAAAAAGGATGAATAAGTACAACCTTCTGGAGCTTAGAAATTATTTCATTGAAAGTACTTTCAGACATTATTTTAAAATATTCTACATATATTTATAAACAACAAGAATATTTAAGATAACATTGTAGAGCAGATAAGTGTTGTTTTTACCAGGAGGCTCTTTTGGCCCTAGGATCCCAGAACTATAACTGCACTTTTCTGTAGCAGGGGCACTCACTGAAATTTGATAGACTACATTTGAGGATGTACACACATTAGGGCTGAAGGGATGATAAGAATGTCCCTCTTCTATCAGACAGAGGAATATAGTTTCAACTCTTTCAATATTTTCTTTCTCTAATAATTATGTTTTATCCTATGTACATCTTAGTTGCACTTATGGAATAAATCTTTCACCCACTGCCTGTCCCTATTATAGTGGCTTTCACACTTGTGTATCTAGAAGACTAACCAAGGTATCTTTTTTGAACAGCCAGAGTGATAGGCACCACTCCAGAGGATCTTTGTTTTGTAGAATCTGCAGCCCCATCAGGTGATTCTGATGGTCTTCTGGCCTCACAGAGAAGCAGTGCTCTATAATCTATCGCATAAGCTGTCCAATGCTCCTCCTCCCCTCTAGGGACAATATAAAGTGGACTTTCACATTAATTAAAAAAAAGTAGCAACTATTGAGTAAAACACGTTTTCTTTCCCACTCTTATTTTTTAACCTAATTATTTTAGCTGAAAATTAGTTCATGAATATTACAAACATTCACTGAATAGCTCATCAACCGGGTGCTTAGGTTCAAGTTCAAGACCACATGATCCCTAAGTACAATCAGAATCAGCTTGCCTGCTAACTGAAAAGACATATGTGTGAGCAGTAAAGCTACAGCACAAATCTTGTAAGTGCCATTCCAGAGACAGGAAGTGGGGATACACAATGGAAAGCAGCTAATGGCAGGTGGTGGGGCACAGTAAGTGACATTTAGGCCAGGCATCAAAGAATGAGAACATGGTTCTCAGTTTAAAAAATAATAATAATAAAGAAGCAAAGAACACAGGCTGAGTACTAACTGTCCCTTCCATTCTGACAATGAAATGGCCACAGATTCAATTCCACAGAGAACTGGGTGGTGAGATGTGGGCAGAAAAGCTCTTCACTTCTAACCACAGCAGGTGGGTGTGACCAAGAGCTAAAGAGAAGAGCATTGTGTGGCAAGGAAAGGAACAGAGTAGGGATAAAAAGCAAGGGGATTAGTTAAATCCAGTCAGGATGCAGCCCCTGGCCAGTTCCATGCCTCTGCAGAGCTATAGAGTTGCTTAAATGCCCAGGAAATTGTACTCAGATGTGTTGACATGAGGACCTTATTTCCCACGACGTCAATGAGATGCATTTGTTACTATTACACAGAGGTCTGTTCTCTGCCAGATTATTGTGCGCTCCAAGGAGATGTGCTGTTCAACCCTGTCGTGTCTCCCCAGTGTAATTGTCATGTATGTGTCTGGAGCTAATTGATGCTCGCTTGCTTTTTTATAATTAGTCAGGTGGTGCTAATAAACACTGAACAGGAAAAAAAAAACGGGCTGGTTCCACTTAATCACTTTTTGGTTAATGAAAATTAATAGCAGAAAAGTCCAAGTGCAGCCTGTGTTGACCTTGTGTGCTCAAGTGGAGGAGGGTGAAGCCTGTGATTCCCTGATTCCCTTGGTGAGAACTCCTGTGAGCAAAAGGGGTAGGGAAGGAGTCAATGCTGGGTGTAGTTTGTGATCGCCTCAGGCCGCTGGACAAAGACTGAGTAAGGATCAGTGGAGCGAATAGAACTGTCTTCACAACATTCTCTTCTCATCTTCTTCATCTTTCCCAGCCCTGGTGCTTCTTCCCTCAAAGTACTTTCCTGTGGCCTCATTTTTCCAGCTTCCTCATCAAGAGCTGCACAAGGGCTACCCAACCAGGAGGGTCCTCTGGGTACCTCTTTGATCTACCACATCCAACAGGAAATGTTAACAGTGACTGCAGAAAATGTACTACCAAGGGCACAAATTCTATCAAAGGCACAGAAACTTCTAGAATAAAGGTTTGAACTATCTTATTAGGCAAAGAAACCAAATCAGTAGAGGCTTTAGCTAGAGACAAAAGAACAGAATGTGTCAGAGGAAGTTCATTAATGTCTCCTCGCTTGAAAGTAGTTAGGATTTCATTTTAACCTCTGCTTACAGTTTTATATTTACCTCTCAATCCTGGACCACCACCCACCTCACCCCGGAGCATACACAAACATATATACAGTTGAGCTCTTGACATCTGTCCTTACAGGTCTAACAAATTTATCATTGAATTTAAAAATTAAGCATAGGATATCCAAAACCAGACTATCTGCTTCAATTTTCATCTCAGCAAACGTGAACTTCCAAATTTCCATTTGTGCTCTGAAACCTTGACATCATTCTTCCTCTCTTTTTCTTGTACTTTCATTTAATCTATTAGCAAATAAAGTTGTAATTCTATCTTCTATACAAATATAGGGTTTATTTACATCTCATCACTGCCACTACAATGACTCTAGTCCAAGCTACCACTGTCTCTCTTAACCACATCCTTTCTTTTGCCAACCCCAGTGGGCTTTTGGCATTCAGAGTAAGAGATAATCTTTGTTGAATTATGAAACACTCTTTCTATGTTAAGGCCACTGTATTAAGCATTTCATAAGAACTGACTTATTTATTTCTCACAACCACTTTATAAACTTAGCATTAAAAATTTATCTCCAAGTCTCCAAAGAAAACTGAGGGTTGAGGAAGTAATCATCTTGCCTAAGTTCCCATGCCTGCTTAGTTTAAGTTGTTAGTGCCTGTTTGGTTGCTTCTTCACTAATTCTGGGTATTACCAGGGTCCTTTCAATAATTTATTAGCAAAAAAAAAAAAAAAAAACATAAAATGTCCCTTCCTGTGTTTCTTTCTCTTAAGGATGAGTTTTTGGTTAATTAGTGTAAAACCATTAAGTGGTGTGGATGTATGAGACCTCACAAAAAAATATTTGAATGTTCAATGACCTTTAACTCATAATCCCTTGCTCCTATTAGGAATAAATAATGGCAAAATTACTGCCACTGTGATAGCTTCATGATGAAAATCTATCCCGAAAACTATATATCCCATTGATGGCTCCCCTAAAGTCACATCGCATACTTCATCCCCCTAAACCTCTCTATGTGTAGCTTGAAGCCTCAGAGCAGCAAAGAAAGTATTCTCTCCCCACGTCCCTCAATATCCATTTACAGATAAAGTTGTATAATATTTTGAAAGTGGACTTAGAGTGGCAGGTAAGATGTTTACAAGCTAAAAAAAAAAATACAAAGGAAAAGAATCTTCTCCTCCCCACTTTCTTTGAACCTTCTCCCATTTGACTCTTGCCCTTCCCTCCCTCATTTCCAAGAGGCCAAAGGGAATCTAATTATAATAATACTTGGGAGATTTTTTCCAGTTTTCATCTTTTAAAATACTTCAAAGGTAACACTAAAGATGTAGATTAAGGATGTTGATTTGTTAAATGTGTTCAATAATTTCCTCTCATAAGGAGAATATTGAAATGGCCTCAACAGTTAATTCCTTTAGAACTACTTTTACATAGCTTAATAGAAGGACAAATTTGCCTATTGCTAATGAAACCAGCAGTAAAAGTAAAACCCCCAGGAAATGATCTAAGCTAAAGCACATTCAAAATGTATTTGCTTATCAAGTATAATTTTTAGAAAGTAACCCTTGGTGTGCCAGCCAAATACCAAGGGCTAGAATGTTATCTGCATTATAAATCACTGGAAAGACTCAAAGGACTTCCATAACTGATTACGTGTAAGGTCAGAAGTTCCAGGAAGAGAATTTACAAGAACTCTCAACTATCTTATTCACTAACTGGAAAACAGATATCACATCTCCAACTCCATGTCCTTCCCAGCTTGACCCTTACCCCAGAGACTGGAGAAATGAGACTTTGGAAGTTTAGTATAGCAAGAAAGGGAGGGGAAAACGAATTTGCTATCAATGCCATTCATGAAGTAAGAGGGTATAAATTATTGATATAAACAAATACTTTTCATCCTTTCACTCTGTGATGATTTTTTATCATAGGTGCTGGGGAAACTGGTGAAGGAAAGGCCCAGTTTGGATGCTAACGTGGAATTCAGGCACTACATAAATTTTTAATAATAGAAATGCTCTGAAATGAGAAGAAGAATGTAGAATGGGAAAAGTCATCTGGAGGTCAGATTAGGCCTGTCTGGAAGAGGGATTACTAGTATGAAATGTGGAGGATAAATAGGACCTCGTAAAGTAGAAGAGCACAGTGGAGAGGGTTGGAGCAAATAAATGTTTACTGCCTGGAGTCCAAAGGAGGAACAGAAGGTGGGGTCCCCTGAGAGGTAGCCACAGGGCCTCTAAGGGGAACAGGGTAAGATGGGGTTGGAAAGGTGGGGCAGATGCTAGGGGTTTCCTAACCAAGTCTGAGATTTATTTGGGGAGTGACTATATATATGAAGCCATGTAAGTTATAACAAGGGGAAAAGAAATACAATTAGACTATCATTTTCAAAGAGTGATTTGGCTGGAGAACACAGGTTGGATATTTGAAATGATTATGAAATGAATAACTTGAAACTTGCATTCTTTGATTCAGTATATATCAGACACTGGTTGGTTTAAGTACTTTTCTAAGTACTAAGGATATAGCATTAAAAATAATAAACTGCAGGAAGGTAAAAAAGGATTATCTCTCTATCCAAATATCAAATAAGAGTGAATAGATAAGGATGCCAGCCATAAGGGACAGAGTGGGCAGATTTGAGAGAATTATAAGACCCCCCTGAGAAGATAGTGTGGTAATGCAAATAGGCAGGAACAAACAAAAATGAGTGCCAAGTTGATGTCTTGAGCTGTTTATAGAGATGTAATTTTGAAGAGAAAAAAACTGGTATGTAAACAGGTTTGAGGGAGATGTTGATGAGCTCAGTCTTGAACGGGTTTCCAAAATATTTCATGGTGAGCTGAAACATCCAAGCAGAAAAATCAAACAAGAAGTTGTGTGTAAGTGGCTGGGGCTTGACAGGGCCAGAGAGAGTTGCTTAGTGAATGAAACTAAAAATCAGGCGAGATGAACCAGGAAGAATGTAGAAAGTGGAAAACAGAACACTGAGGAATTTCTACGTTTAAGAGGCAACCTAGAGGATGCTTAGATGTGACAGCTACTGAGAACTGATGAGAGAAACTGAGAAGGAATAACCAGAGAAGCTGAAAAGAACGGGGCTTTAAGCAAGAGGCACGGTCAACAGTAATCAGTGTTTCCATGAGGTCAGGTGAGGCAATGACTGAAAACCACCCATGACATTGAACGGCAGGAAGGCAGGGGTGGCTTTGGTGAGAGAATCGCCATGCAGTGATGGGGTGGAACCAATTTATGTTGGGTGGAGGAGCAGCATTAAGAACAGGGAGGGTAAGGCCAACTCCTTGGTGAAGTAGCTGGAGGAGGAAATCGGGGGAAAGAGTGGCCAAGACATGATTTGACCCAGGTCAAAACAAAAAGTGGATTGTTATTCCCAGGGAGAGGGGACCAGTTCTGTGAGATTAGCCCCAGGCACCCTTTCAACTTCAGCCCAGAAGTTGCTTCACCCCCCGCAATTTTATAAATTATTCTTTCTTCCCACTGTAAATTTTTTAGTACCTCTTATTTAAAGAAAATTATTCTAAGAGATTGAAAAAATGTAGACCTGACATAAAGTTATAGTGCTGATACACACCAAGAGAATATCTACGGAGAATGCAGGAAAAATATCGGTTGAAAATTTATAGAGAAAGCACAACTCCTGTGAGAATTATTAAAGCAATCATTTACCAAATTAAATATTATGGTTATTAAAGGTTTTCAATGAGGGTGCTGCATCCAACCATAATATATTAAAAATAAAAGAGCACATTCAACAAGCTTCCAAAGTACTAGGTGAAAGCTGAATCGCTGTTTACCAAGAACAGAAACATGAAATAAACCTGTAAATGACTGACACAATACTAGGGATTTTCACAAATTAAATGTTAAAGGGGACTGCTCAATTATCAGAGTTCCATTACTAAAGAACTCTGGGTAACTAAAGAACTCTGGGTACGACAACTCTTGTTGTTAAAGCTTCGTCCCAGGGTTTCATAAACTGACTTCCAGACCACTCACGTATAATCAAATCAAGCCTTTATTGAAGCACACTGGTGGCGGCTGACTAGAACATAAAGCTGTTTCCCTGATCAGCCCCGAACAATTGCAAGGGCACTTATAAGCCTGAAAACCGCAAAACGGATGTTCGGTGGGTCTAGCCAATGCAAGCAAGCCAGGTTACAGAAGCGGGACAGTGCAGTCAAGTGGAGGGAAGCCTAACCAATCACAGTTAGCCCAGTCACCCCAGTTATAGAAACATAGCCCTGTTACCCTAGTTACAGAAACAATACTCTATTTGTAGTTTTGTTTTCTTAAAGGTTTCTATAGCAAAAGGAAAAGAACATCTTGCCTCAGTCATGACTCTTCTACTTGGCATGGTTGTTTTACAGGATGAAGTCATAAAACAAAATGGAGTCACATTTGCTGATCATTTAGATATACTGTATTTACTTTTGTTTGGAGATAGATAGATGCATGCACACACATATGCCTAGTGGTAAATATGATGAAAATTATATGAAAGTGATATACCAAGTGTCGTCAGTAAGTGAAATCTAAAACACAGGACCATCCCAACAAGTTAGTTGTATTAGTTAGATTTTCTTGCTCAGACCAAAGTACTTGACCAGAACAACTTATAAAGTTTATTTTGAGCTCCCAGATTCAGAGATTCAGTCCATGATCAGTAGACTCCATTGCTCTGTCCTGTGAGACAAAACTTCATGGCAGAAGGGCATAGCAGAGGACAGATGCTCAGTGGCAGCCAAAACGACAAGAGAGAGGGAGGGTAGAGCCACAGGTGCAAGATGTAATCCTAAGGGCATTCCACCAATGACCTACTTCCTCTAGCCACATTCCACCTGCCTACAATTATCGCTTTGTTCAGTAGTTCTTTTAAATTGATAACCCATCAAATGGATCAATCCAATGATTAGATCTCAGCTCTCATAGTCCAGTTATTTTACCTCTAAACATTTCTGCATTGTCTATCACATGAGCTATCTGGGTTAAACTCATATACAAACCATAACATGAGACCTAAGGAATTCTTTTTCATGTAATTTGAATGCTTTGGTACTAGCAATAGCTCAATAACACTTTTATAATTTTGAAAACTTTTTACCTTCACCACCACAAACGGGGCCGGGGGATGGGGAATGAAATGTGAATATTCATATCTTGAGGATTTATCAAACCCTTTCAATTGCTCCCTGCATGCTGCAACTATTCATCCCTGTTTGCATTAGTATGTGACTGATATGTTGTGGTAGACATGATTTATTTAAGCAAGTATCTGCTGACAGCTTTGTATAAGCACGAAACAGCACAGATATGCATTACCTGCTGTTAGTACAATATGCATGGACTATTTTGCCCTCTCCAGTCATTTTTCTGCTATTTATGTGAGAGGTGAGACCACTTCATGCTTAGAGGTTCATTGAATGCAGCTAAGGCTGCTTGTCAAATAGACCCCCCCAATAGTCTATTTGCCTAACTCAACTCCATAACATCAATATTCTCTACATCTGGTTCGGGCTGCCAAAAGAGCAGAAAGACTTCAGGAAGAGAAATTGCCCAGTGGATGCAAAGGGCATGGCACTCCTAGCCAGAGATCCATGGATGATGGGCTGGCAGCTTCCAGCATGCAAGCCACAAAATTTGCAGCCTTTAGCTGCTGCCCAGGTGACAGCACACTTGTGTGCAGCAGCTCATGGAAATAGCTAATGGCTTAACTGAAAACAAGGTCCTTGATTTTAAGTCAAAGAAAAGGTAGTAAAGACAGCTTCTGAAATGGACTTAGAAATATAATGGAACTGAAATTCTAACATCTTCAATATCTAGGAAGGAAAATCGTCATCACCTCTAATAAACAGTCCCACATTTTGTTTCCTGCAGTAATGTTCCGCATGAAAATATATCATGTGCATGTCATATGTAACATGTGTGTCACATGTGTATGTCACATGTATGTCATGGGTGTTATGTGTGTTGTATGTGTATTGTGTGTATTCTGTGTGAGGTAACTGTGTGGTATGTGGTATGTGCTATGTGTATATGTTACAAATGTATGTTTTGTTGTGTGTATGTACTCTGTTATATATGAATATTACATTCATGGTTAATCTATCATGTATGTCAATATGCCATACATACATTGCAGGCTGCACACACATTGTTACATCACATGTATGCCTCATACTACATACATGTTGCATAAAGTTGCATGTAACATGTTGCATGTAAAAATGGTGAGTCACAAGTGTGTTATGGGTTGTGCATTATATGTATGTTTGTTGCATGTTATGCTATACATGTATGTTGCCTGAATTATGAGCATACTGCACATTACATGTTTACACATATCATACACACATCACATGTAGATCATATGCATGTTGTTTATGTAATTTTCAAGTAATTTTTAAAAGTATGTTTTGCATGTTACATACTTGCTGCATATGTCATAAGAATGTTATTGGCATGCTACATGATAGCCACACAAATCATAATCATGTCATTGTGTGCTATAGGCATGTTATTAGCATGACCTGTTTGCTGTATATTTTGTATGTTACACACGCTAGATAATGAGATAAGCATGTTATAAGCATATGGAAATGATGTTGGAGTGTTAAGGAATGTTATTTGTGTGTTACTTGATAAGACTGTAACTGCTGTAACCTACCCTCTCTCATCTTCTTGGCTGCCACTGAGCAGCTGTCCTCTGCTATGTCCTTCTGCCATGAAGTTTTGTCTCACTCTCAGGACAGAGCAATGACGTCTACTGATCATGGACTGAATCTCTGAATCTGGGAGCTCAAAATAAACTTTATAAGTTATTCTGGTCAGGTACTTTGGTCTGAGCAAGAAAATCTAACTAATACAACTAATTTGTTGGGACGTTCCTGTGTTTTAGATTTCACTTACTGACGACACTTGATACATCACTTTCATATAATTTCCATCACATTTACCACTAGGCATATGTGTGTGCATGCATCTATCAATCTCCAAACAAAAGTAAATACGGTATATATCTAAATGATACGAGTTGTCGTACCCAGAGTTCTTTAGTAATGGAACTCTGATAATTGAGCAGTCCCCTTTAACATTTGTGAAAATCCCTAGTATTGTGTCAGACATTTACAGGTTTATTTCATGTTTCTGTTCTTGGTAAACAGCGATTCAGCTTTCACCTAGTACTTTGGAAGCTTGTTGTATGTGCTCTTTTATTTTTAATATATTATGGTTGGATGCAGCACCCTCATTGAAAACCTTTAATAACCATGATATTTAATTTGGCGAATGATTGTTTTAATACTTCTCACAGGAGTTGTGCTTTCTCTATAAATTTTCAACCGAATTTTTTCCTGCATTCTCTGTAGATCTTCACTTGGCGTGCATCAGCACTGTCACTTTATTTCATGTCTACATTTTTTCAAGCTCTTAGAATACTTTTCTTTAAGAAGTATTAAAAATTTTAGATTTTTCATAAGCTTTGTCACTTATAAGAAGAGAAAGATGGACTAGAATTTCTAGTGAGTAGAATGAGTTTAAAATCCCAAGGAATTGGACTGATGTATTTACTCCTTTTGATTTATTTTTCAGGATTCTCCTAATTTTTTTGTCATTGAACTTTTCATTTTATTCTGCTTCATTATTAACCTCTATGAACTCCAATGGCATAAAGTTAATTGTTTGTGATTATCTGAGACAATCCAAATGGTTAATATTATAGAAAGAAGTAATGATTTTTTCAACGTAATTTTATGGCTAAATTTTAATATCCATGTCTGAAGATATGGGAATCCTTGGTATTTCTTAACAAAGAATGATGTCACTGATACAGGTGTACATTAGGGACAGCCTCATTCTCCTGTGACACACCATTTCTCCTGAGTACTACCATCCCTTTTCTCCCTCCCCCGCTCCTTCCCCCCCTCCCTCACTCTCTCTCTTTTTTCTTTCTTTTCTGAGCATATATTGAACTACTCCCAGAGATAAATCAAGGACCAGTCTAAGTTCTAACTGATCTGTACTCATTTTTCCTCTGGCCCTATCCCAACTCAATTTTTTATTGGAATAGGGGAGAATATTGGAGGTAAATTTTTGTCTAATAGTTTAAAAATTATATAACAATCAGGTTCCTGACTTAAGCAAACCATCTTCAACAGAAAGAGCACTTGGCTAGCAGTGTATTGGAAGAGAACCCTGAATTGATACAAGATATATGTTCCAAGATGGGCAAATGGGGAGCAAATCAAGGGAGGGCCAGGGGTAAAGCAGTCAGATACCCAGCCAGGGTCATGCTGTAAACTCGCTTTGGTCCAAGTGTCACAGCCGTTCCACCACTTCTGATTAAATTGACCTCTAAATTTCCTTCTGCCTTTGTTCCAGCTGCTCAAGATTCCTGGTTTGGCAGCAAACACCCAGTTGAATGACTGTAGGTTCTGTGAGTTTCCACAGGATGAGCTTGGGGAAAGGGAGAAGAAAGTACTAAAAAAATACTCTTCCAAAAATACTAGATAATGGGATGTACTCCCTAAGAAATACAAATAGGATGTCGACCACAAATAAGTAAATAAACAAATATCTGATAAGTAACTGATGCATACACTAAGAATATAGATAGAATTACCTTCAGGAGCCTCAGTCAAGCAAATAATACTTGGGTGAATCAAACTGACACTGTGTACTCAGAGCCTTGTGGGCAGAAGCCCAGTCAAGAGATTTCTTTTTCAGGAATGACCCAAATGCCCAGATAGATAGCAAGTTCCCACTCACACGTTTGAACCACCCATCACACCTGCTCCATTCCAAAGTTTCAGGCCTCCAGACCAAGGTGCAGTGTTAGAGTCTATAAACAAGTCAAAATAACACCTGGCATTTTGCCAGGGGAATGTTAAGAGTTCTAAACAAGTCTGGATGGTGCCTGGCAAAATGCCAGAGGGAGTGGTTTGAGAAGTAACAAAAGCGAGCCATTAAGTGTGGAGATTCCTTTTTGGTTGACTGATGTATCTAGTTTATGCTAATTAGATAAGCTGTGTGGAATGTATAAATACTGCTCCTGTCCTGCAATAAACGGCTTCCACTCCTGCTGTATCAACATACACAAGTTGTTCGTCACCCCCCGGTTATTTTGCTGCAGCCCGACTGCGGCAGTGCAGCTGAACTCTGTGCAGTCTGACCTGCCACCATCTCAGCCATCTTGCTTCATGTCACCATGTACCTCAGGCATCCTCCAAAAGATGGTGCCTCTGGGCTCTGTGCAGCAGAACCAGATTAGGGGGTGTACCAAAATTCTTGGAAAAGTTGAGCATGTAGGGTAATAGTTGACTGATATCTCCTCACAAGAAATGTAAATTTGCTCTACTTTACATAATATTCTTAGACAATAACCATCAGTGAGATTTTTAGAAAAAAAATATTTTTTCACTCTACCTATTTCATCTCTGTTCCTACACATTATATCAATCAGCCAACTGGCACCTCCCATCTCAGTTGGCTAGAAAAGCTCAACAACGATGGCTTTGTCTCATTTATGGAAAATGAGTGATTTATTATTTGAAATTCATATATTTTAATATGCTTTCCAAGAAATTGTCTGGTTTAGAAAACAATGAAGGAAAACGAGAAGGACGGGGAAGAGGAGAAAGGAGAGACTAGAACCTTTCTGGATGTGAAGAGGTTAAAAATGTTGTATTTATTTTAAGCAAGCTTCTCTAATGCTGATTCAGGAAATGGGAGAAGAGCCTTTGATCTCCAGTCTGTCATGGTCACTGTGGCAATTGTCTACGCCACAGCAATTCCATGAGGTCTGATGGTTTTCTTTCCATACCATTCCCATGGAGAATGGGAAAACATCCTTGGTCCTGGGGGTCCTGGGGCTGAGGTCCTGCCTCCCTGGGCGTGCCTCGCCATTGCTTCCACATGCAGCAGTGAGTGGAAAGCTCTTGGATGACTTCAGGAGCCACAGACTTTTCTCTTTACCTCCTCAGCTCTGCAAACCTTCTACCAATGTGGAGAAAATCGCTCTCTCTCCAAGTTTTTCCTCAAATATTCCTTCTTAAATCTTCCAAGTCATTTAGCAAAATCTTGACAAATGATCTAGGCTTTTGGGTACAAAATCCTGGAAGAACCTGGTTGTGTAGGTCATACTGCATCCCCTTCCACACATATCTGTCAAGATAGGAAGCACTGAGCCTTCAGGTGGAGTAGCAGATGGCCAAACTTTTGCTAGGCAGAACAATGACCCCTTAAGGTGTTCATGCCCTAATCTCTGGAAGCTGTGACTTACAGGACTCTAAAATGATCTGCATTGTGTTCACTCCCTTAGTGTGGCAACTTGTTTTGGCAGGAACAAGAAAATAAGATACTTCGCATATATTTTCTTGTTGAGTTTGCCGTCATCTGAGATAGGAAGCACAAGGAGCAGATGGATAGAGATAAAAATATGAGCTTTACTACTGAGAAAGTGGCTTGTTTTTTTGTTCAGGGTGGACTACATGACACTCCTCAATTAGAAGGTTCTATGCATCTGACCACTGGCAGAGCTCTATTAATTCACTCTGGGTAAGTGTTCCCCAGGGCACTCCCCTTGGCAGACAGCACGTCGTGCGTGCATGCTGAGGGCACATAAAACCAAGAGGAAGAAAAGAGAGAAGACGCTAAGCCACACACTCACAGACATTTCCCAAGCTCAGCTATCAGCTACACCACTCTGTCTCAGGGAGTGAGAGTCATGGATCCAAGAATGCTGGCAATATTATAGAAATTTCTCAGTAAGGAAAATGAGGTCAGAGAAGGATAGTATTCCTCTAATATTTGTTACCTACCTGTCTTCAATGGTGAGAAGAAAATAGAGAAGCTTGAATCTCATCCTTCTGCATGCTGTGCAAAGAAGAACTTCCAATATTTTGCATATTAAAAGTATACTTTTTGTCAATAGTAAAACAGACTCTCCCCTAATATCTTTTAATAAATGTTGAGCAAAAATGTCATATGATAGGAAGGATGAAACATCACTAATCTTTTTTTCTTGCCACCTTAATTTCTTATCTGTTTTTGTATATTCTCTCTTTTGTAATTCTTTGTATCTCTGCTCCTCTGACATAAACCCTAAGTTACCTTATTTTCTCTCCTTGCTCCCATGCATTTGGCTTTCAGAACTCCTGCTCAATGGTTAACACACTTTCCCACACCATCCAACTCTTCCCTTAAAACTCCTTATGCCTCTTGGTCTTGACCCAAACCTGGCTCCCTCCTGAGGACACCACTTCCCCTGTTGCATCCTACCACTTACACCAGTCTTACAGAGTGCATGCTGTCATCTTCATGCCCTGGGGTGTCCAGATGGTCATTCTGACACCTTGCTTATTTGGGCTCAAGAATATGGGACCTGTTCTACTCTGATCTCTTCCCTTTGTTATCATCTCAAGACCATCCAGTCACTCCTCCTCATTCAGGTTGCAATCCTGATTAGTGCCTGCCTCTACTTCCAAGGACTAGCCATCAGCACGAGTGGTTTTAAGGCTACATGAATGACCCATCTACACCCTTGACTCTTCTTTCCAAGGGCTCTTTCCCACACTCAGTTTCATCCTTGCATAGCTCCAGTCTGGAACCTCAAAATCATAATTTATACTTGTGCCTCTGAGCTTGCTTGCTCAATTATTCTCATGACACCTCTTCTTCCATCACATCAAGACTTTGCATTCTTCGGTTTTAACTCTTACCTAAGTCTCCACTGTCCTGAGACTTCCAAACCAAATATCTCAGTCATTCATGAAGATGATGGATCTGGTTCTTCTTTACAAGGAATAGAGAGCTGTGAGACAGGAGCCACCTCTATGTGTATTACAAATTTTACAAGTGACCCTGCACACTAACTTTTAGGTTCTTCCTTTTGTTCTGCTACAATAAAAGGAGTTTCTCTCCTCTTACAGTAGCCTGATTTTTGTACCTTCCTGGTTTTCCATAACTTACCATTTTTTTAAATTCTCCTAATCCCAGTAGCAATAAAGTCTTCAAATATGCTTTAAACCAAATTAGTCTTATTTATAAGATAAAACCAAAAGCAATTAGAGGGATAGGGGTGAGGGTGGGAAGAAAGAATTGATAAAATTGCTGGGGTGCAGCAACTAACTTCTGGGCTGAAGTTGAAAGGGTGCCTGGGGCTAATCTCATAGAACTGGTCCCCTCTCCCTGGGAATAACAATCCACTTTTTGTTTTGACCTGGGTCAAATCATGTCTTGGCCACTCTTTCCCCTGATTTCCTCCTCCAGCTACTTCACCAAGGAGTTGGCCTTACCCTCTCTGGTCTTAATGCTGCTCCTCCACCTAACATAAATTGGTTCCACCCCATCACTGCATGGCGATTCTCTCACCAAAGCCACCCCTGCCTTCCTGCCGTTCAATGTCATGGGTGGTTTTCAGTCATTGCCTCACCTGACCTCATGGAAACACTGATTACTGTTGACCGTGCCTCTTGCTTAAAGCCCCGTTCTTTTCAGCTTCTCTGGTTATTCCTTCTCAGTTTCTCTCATCAGTTCTCAGTAGCTGTCACATCTAAGCATCCTCTAGGTTGCCTCTTAAACGTAGAAATTCCTCAGTGTTCTGTTTTCCACTTTCTACATTCTTCCTGGTTCATCTCGCCTAATTTTTAGTTTCATGCACTAAGCAAATCTCTCTCTGGCCCTGTCAAGCCCCAGCCACTTACACACAACTTCTTGTTTGATTTTTCTGCTTGGATGTTTCAGCTCACCATGAAATATTTTGGAAACCCGTTCAAGACTGAGCTCATCAACATCTCCCTCAAACCTGTTTACATACCAGTTTTTTTTCTTCAAAATTACATCTCTATAAACAGCTCAAGACATCGACTTGACACTCATTTTTGTTTGTTCCTGCCTATTTGAATTACCACACTATCTTCTCAGGGGGGGTCTTATAATTCTCTCAAATCTGCCCACTCTGTCCCTTATGGCTGGCATCCTTGTCTATTCACTCTTATTTGATGTTTGGATAGAGAAATAATCCTCTTTTTAACCTTCCTGCAGTTTATTATTTTTTAATGCTATATCCTTAGTACTTAGAAAAGTACTTAAACCAACCAGTGTCTGATATATACTGAATCAAAGAATGCAAGTTTCAAGTTATTCATTTCATAATCATTTCAAATATCCAACCTGTGTTCTCCAGCCAAATCACTCTTTGAAAATGATAGTCTAATTGTATTTCTTTTCCCCTTGTTATAACTTACATGGCTTCATATATATAGTCACTCCCCAAATAAATCTCAGACTTGGTTAGGAAACCCCTAGCATCTGCCCCACCTTTCCAACCCCATCTTACCCTGTTCCCCTTAGAGGCCCTGTGGCTACCTCTCAGGGGACCCCACCTTCTGTTCCTCCTTTGAACTCCAGGCAGTAAACATTTATTTGCTCCAACCCTCTCCACTGTGCTCTTCTACTTTACGAGGTCCTATTTATCCTCCACGTTTCATACTAGTAATCCCTCTTCCAGACAGGCCTAATCTGACCTCCAGATGACTTTTCCCATTCTACGTTCTGTTTCACATTTTAGAGCATTTCTATCATTGAAAATTTATGTAGTGCCTGAATTCCACGCTAGCATCCAAACTGGGCCTTTCCTTCACCAGTTTCCCCAGCACCTATGATAAAAATCATCACAGAGTGAAAGGATGAAAAGTATTTGTTTATTTCAATAATTTACATCTTGTTACTTCATCAATGGTATCGATGGCAAATTCCTTTTGTTTTTCTTTTTTGCTATATTAAACTTCCAAAGTCTCATTTTTCTAGTCTATGGGGCAAGGATCAAGCTGGGAAGGACATGGAGTTGGAGATGTGATATCTGTTTTCCAGTTAGTGAATAAGATAGTTGAGAATTCTTGTAACTCCTCTGCATGGCACTTCTGACTTTACACATTATCAGATATGGAATCCCTGAATCTCTCCAGTGATTTCTAATGCAAATCATATTCTAGCCCTTTGTTTGTGGCTGGCACATCAAGGGTTACTTTTTTGAAATTATAAAAAAATGATAAGCAAATACATTTTGAATGTATTTTAGATTAGATCATTCCCTGGAGAATTCACTTTTATTGCTGGTTTCATTAACATCTGGCAAATTTGACTTTATATTAAGCTATGTAAAAGTAGTTCTAAAGGAATTGACTGTTGAGGCCATTTTAATATTTTCCTTATGAGAGGCAATTATTGAATACATTTAACAAATCAACATCTTTAATCTACATGTTTATTGTTACCTTTGGAGTACTTTAAAAATGAGAACAGAAAATATCTGTTGAGTCTTATTATATAGTGTCCTTTTTGGCCTCTTGGAAGGGAGAGAAGAGAAAAGTGGAGTGGGATGATGTTGGAAAGACAGGAATACGAAAGTGGGGAGAAAAAAAGATTTTTTTTGTATTTTATTAGCTTGTAAATATCGTTTTATTTATCTGTGACAGCAGAATGCATTGTAATACATATTGCACATATAGAGCACAAATTTTTCATATCTCTGGTTGTAAAAAAGTATATTCACACCAATTCATGTCCTCATACATGTACTTTGGATAATGATGTCAATCACATTCCACCATCATTTCTAACTGCATGACCCCTCCCTTCCCCTCCCACCCCTCTGCCCTATCTAGAGTTCTTCTATTCCTCCCACGCTCCCCCCTCCCTACCCCCCTATGAATCAGCCTCTTCATATCAGAGCAAACATTTGACATCTCGGTTTTTTGGATTGGCTAACTTCACTTAGCTTATCTTCTCTAACTCCATCCATTTACCTGTAAAGGCCACTTCAAACTGGTGCAGCCAATATGGAAAGCAGTATGGAGATTCCTTGGAAAATTGGGAATGGAACCACCATTTGAAACAGCTATTCCTCTCATCAGTCTATACTCAAAGGACTTAAAAACAGCATACTCCAGGGACACATCCACATCAATGTTTATAGCAGCACAATTCACAATACCTAAACTGTGGAACCAACCTAGATGCCCAGCTTGTAAATATCTTATCTGATACTCTAGTCTACTTTCAAAATATTATAAAACTTTACCTGTAGATCGATGCAGAGACATGTGGGGAGAGAATTCTTTCTTTGTAGCTCCCAGTCTTCAGTCTACACATAGAGGGGTTAAGGGGGTCATTTCCAGGACTATGGATCAGTTATGAAATGTGACTTTAGGGGAGCCATCAATGAGCAGATTTACCAAAATACTTCCATTATGAAGCTACCATAGTGGCAGGAAATTTATTCCTCATAGGCTCAAGGGATTACGGGTTTAGAGTACATTAAACATTCAAATATTTTGTGTGAGGTCTCTTACACAAACACCATGTAATGTTTTTACACTTATCAACCAAATACTCATCTTTAAGGGGGAAAAACACAGGGACACATTTTTATAAGTGAACAATATTTTCTTTGCCAATAATAAGCTATTGGAAGGACACTGGTGACACTCAGAATCAGTGAAGAGGCAACCAATCAGGTACTAAGGACAGAAATTAGGCAGGCCTGGGAACTTAAGATGATTACTTCCCCAAATCTCAGTATTCTACTTTGGATAATTGGAGACAAATTTAATGGTAAGTTTATAAAGTTGTAATGAGGAATAAATAAATCAGTTCTTATGTTTCGTACAATGACTGCCACATAGCAAGAGTACTTCGTAATTCAATGAAGATCATCTCTTATCCTGAATGCCCAAAGCCCTTTGGGTTTGCCAAAAGAAAGTCTGTGGTCAAGACAGACACTGATGACGTGGACCAGAGACACGGTAGTGGAGGTGATAGAAGTAATCAAACTCTGGATTGGAATAGAAGACAGAATTCCAACTTTATTTTCTTAGATTAAATGTGATGTACAAGAAAGACAGAGGAAGAATAATGTCAAGGTGTCAGAGCAAAGCAAATGGAATGTTGGAAGTTGCCATTTGCTGAGATGAAGATTGGAGTAGTCTGGTTTTGGATATCCTATGCTTAATTATTAAATTCAATGATAAATCTGTTAGACCTATAAGGACAGATGTCAAGAGCTCAACTGTATATATGTTTGTGTATGCTCCAGGGTGAGGTGGGTGGTGGTCCAGGATTGAGAGGTAAATATAAAACTGTAAGCAGAAGTTAAAATAAGTTCCTAACTACTTTCAAGTACTTTCAAGAGAGGAGACATTAATGAACTTCCTCTGACACATTCTGTTCTTTTGTCTCTAGCTAAAGCCTCTACTGATTTGGTTTCTTTGCCTAATAAGATAGTTCAAACCTTTATTCTAGAAGTTTCTGTGCCTTTGGTAGAATTTGTGCCCTTGGTAGTACATTTTCTGCAGTCACTGTTAACATTTCCTGTTGGATGTGGTAGATCAAAGAGGTACCCAGAGGACCCTCCTGGTTGGGTAGCCCTTGTGCAGCTCTTGATGAGGAAGCTGGAAAAATGAGGCCACAGGAAAGTACTTTGAGGGAAGAAGCACCAGGGCTGGGAAAAATGAAGAAGATGAGAAGAGAATGTTGTGAAGACAGTTCTATTCGCTCCAATGATCCTTACTCAGTCTTTGTCCAGCGGCCTGAGGCGATCACAAACTACACCCAGCATTGACTCCTTCCCTACCCCTTTTGCTCACAGGAGTTCTCACCAAGGGAATCAGGGAATCACAGGCTTCACCCTCCTCCACTTGAGCACACAAGGTCAACGCAGGCTGCACGGACTTTTCTGCTATTAATTTTCATTAACCAAAAAGTGATTAAGTGGAACCAGCCCATTTTTTTTTCTGTTCAGTGATTATTACCACCACCTGACTAATTATAAAAAAGCAAGCGAGCATCAATTAGCTCCAGACACATACATGACAATTACACTGGGGAGACACGACAGGGTTGAACAGCGCATCTCCTTGGAGCGCACAATAATCTGGCAGAGAACAGACCTCTGTGTAATAGTAACAAATGCATCTCATCGACTTCATGGGAAATAAGGTCCTCATGTCAACACATCTGAGTACAATTTCCTGGGCATTTAAGCAACTCTATAGCTCTGGAGAGGCATGGAGCTGGCCAGGGGCTGCATCCTGACTGGATTTAACTAATCCCCTTGCTTTTTATCCCTACTCTGTTCCTTTCCTTGCCACACAATGCTCTTCTCTTTAGCTCTTGGTCACACCCACCTGCTGTGGTTAGAAGTGAAGAGCTTTTCTGCCCACATCTCACCACCCAGTTCTCTGTGGAACTGAATCTGTGGCCATTTCATTGTCAGAATGGAAGGGACAGTTAGTACTCAGCCTGTGTTCTTTGCTTCTTTATTTTTTTTAAACTGAGAACCATGTTCTCATTCTTTGATGCCTGGCCTAAATGTCACTGACTTACTGCGCCCCACCTCCTGCCATTAGCTGCTTTCCATTGTGTATCCCCACTTCCTCTCTCTGGAATGGCACTTACAAGATTTGTGTGGTAGCTTTACTGCTCACACATGTGTCTTTTCAATTAGCAGGCAAGCTGATTCTGATTGTGCTTAGGGACTATGTGGTCTTGAACTTGAACCTAAGCACCCGGTTGATGAGCTATTCAGTGAATGTTTGTAATATTCATGAACTAACTTTCAGCTAAAATAATTAGGTTAAAAAATAAGTCTGGGAAATAAAACATGTTTTACTCAATAGTTGGTACAATGGTTGGTAGGGGAGGAGGAGTATTGGACAGCTTCTGTGATGGATGATAGAGCACTGGTTCTCTGAGGCCAGAAGACCATCAGAATCACCTGATGGGGCTGCAAATTCCTTAGTCCTACTTAAGACTACAAAACAAGATCCTCTGGAGTGGTGCCTATCACTCTGACTGTTCAAAAGAGATACCTCAGTCTTCTAGATACACAAGTTTGAAAGCCACTAGAATAGGGACAGGGAGGCAGTGGGTGAAAAGATTTTATTCCATAAGTGCAACTAAGAGGTACATAGGATAAAATATAAATCATTAGAGAAGAGAAAATATTGAAAGAGGTGAAACTATTCCACTCTCTGATAGAAGAGGGACATTCTTATCCTGCTATCAGCCCTGATATCTGTACATATCCTCAGGCCCATGTGCTCTACTACATTAATACAGGAAAGTGAAGTTATACTCCTGGGCTTCTGACAGAATAGGCCAAAATAGCTTACTGGAAAAAAACATTTCTCTGCTGCCCAATCTTATCTTCAGTGTTCTTGATGATTATTAATTATGTGTAAAATGTTTTAAATTAAAAACAATGTCTGAAACCACTTACTATCCAATAAAATGTAAACTCAGGAGTTTGTACTTATGGGTCCCTTTATACTGCAAGGCTACTCTTTTCTCATTTGAAAATTACCTAGTTTGTTGGCGCGAGCGCAGGCTGTGTGCGCGCCGGCGAGGGCAGGGGCCAGCCTGGCGCCCCGCGTGTCCGCCCACCGCGGCCTGGACTCATGCGGCCTGGCGCGAGCGGGCGGCGCGGAGCCCAGCGCCTTGGCCTGAGCCCTCCGCAGCAGGCTGCCTGCTGCTTCCTGGGGAGATCATGAAACGAGGTCGCCTTCCCAGCAGCAGTGAGGATTCTGACGACAATGGCAGCCTATCAACTACATGGTCCCAGAACTCTCGATCCCAGAGCACAGGAGAAGTTCCTGCTCCAGACATGAAGACCGGAAGCCTTCAGAGGTGTTTAGGACAGACCTGATCACCGCCATGAAGTTGCATGACTCCTACCAGCTGAACCCGGACGAGTACTATGTGTTGGCAGATCCCTGGAGACAGGAATGGGAGAAAGGGGTCCAGGTGCCTGTGAGCCCGGGGACCATCCCGCAGCCTGTGGCCAGGGTTGTGTCCGAAGAGAAATCCTTCATGTTCATCAGGCCCAAGAAGTACATAGTGACCTCGGGCTCTGAGCCTCCAGACTTGGGCTACGTGGACATCCGGACGCTGGCCGACAGCGTGTGTCGATATGACCTGAACGACATGGATGCCATGTGGCTGGAGCTGACCAACGAGGAGTTCAAGGAGATGGGAATGCCTGAACTGGACGAGTTCACCATGGAAAGGGTCCTGGAGGAATTTGAGCAGCGATGCTATGACAGTATGAATCATGCCATCGAGACCGAGGAAGGCCTGGGGATTGAGTACGATGAAGACGTGGTCTGTGACGTCTGCCAGTCCCCCATGGTGAGGACGGCAACGAGATGGTGTTCTGCGACAAGTGCAACATCTGTGTGCACCAGGCCTGCTATGGAATCCTCAAGGTGCCAGAGGGCAGTTGGCTATGCCGGACCTGTGCCCTGGGAGTCCAGCCAAAATGTTTGCTCTGTCCCAAGAAGGGCGGTGCTATGAAGTCCACCCGCAGCGGAACCAAGTGGGTCCATGTCAGCTGTGCCCTGTGGATCCCTGAGGTGAGCATTGGCAGCCCCGAGAAGATGGAGCCCATCACAAAGGTGTCTCACATCCCCAGCAGCCGGTGGGCGCTCGTGTGCAGCCTCTGCAACGAGAAGTTCGGGGCCTCCATACAGTGCTCCGTGAAGAACTGCCGCACGGCCTTCCATGTGACCTGTGCTTTTGACCGGGGCCTGGAAATGAAGACTATCTTGGCAGAGAATGATGAAGTCAAGTTCAAGTCCTACTGCCCAAAGCACAGCTCCCACCGGAAGTCTCAGGAGAGCCTTGGCTAGGGCGCCACGCAGGAGAACCGGGCTCCCGAGTGCTCCCCCCGGAATCCGCTGGAGCCCTTTGCCAGTCTGGAGCAGAACCGGGAGGAAGCCCACCGGGTGAGCGTCCGCAAGCAGAAGCTGCAGCAGCTGGAGGATGGGTTCTACACCTTCGTCAACCTGCTGGACGTGGCCCGAGCCCTGAGGCTGCCTGAGGAAGTGGTGGACTTCCTGTACCAATACTGGAAGCTCAAGAGGAAGGTCAACTTCAACAAGCCTCTGATCACCCCAGAGAAAGACGAAGAGGACAATCTAGCCAAGCGGGAGCAGGATGTCTTGTTTAGGAGGCTGCAGCTGTTCACGCACCTGCGGCAGGACCTGGAGAGGGTTCGGAACTTCACTTACATGGTGACCCGCAGGGAAAAGATCAAGCGATCTGTGTGCAGAGTCCAGGAACAGATGTTCAGTCTGTACACTAAGCTCTTGGAGCAAGAAAGAGTTTCAGGTGTGCCTTCTTCCTGCTCCTCCTTCTCACTGGAACACATGCTTCTGTTTAATAGTCCTTCTGTGGGTCCCGACGCTCCCAAGATAGAGGACTTGAAATGGCATTCTGCGTTCTTCAGGAAACAAATGGGTACTTCCTTGGTTCATTCCCTGAAAAAGCCCCATAACCGAGACCTGTTGCAGAACAGCAGTGGGGGCGAGGGCAAGGCCCTGCCCCGGCAGCCAGAGCTGTGCAGCGTGAGGGAGGGGCTGGGGGTCCCAGAGAGCTTTCTGAGTTTTGAAAACACCTTTGCAGAAGCACGTCTCATATCAGCACAACAGAAAAATGGTGTGGTGACAGCAGACCACGGGAAAAGAGACAATTTTTTTCATTGTGATCTCATTAAAGGAGACTTGAAGGACAGACCTTTTAAACAGAGTCACAAGCCTCTCAGGTCCACAGATGTGTCCCAGAGGCATCTGGACAACACAAGAGCCGCCCCCTCCCCGGGAGTGGGGCAGTCAGCGCCTGGAGCCAGGAGGGACATGGTGCCCAGGTGCAATGGCTCCCTAGTCAGAGTGACCTGTAGTCAGACCACAGTCCAAGTGCCTACAACACCTGCCAGCCCAGGGAAAGACTGGGGGGGGGGTTCCGGATTCCAAAGAAGGGGGAGCGGCAGCAGCAGGGAGAGGCCCCCAAGGGCACCTGCCACCAGCACTCAGACTACCCCTACCTGGGCCTAGGCCGAGCTCCAGCCAAGGAACGCACAAAAAGCAAATTAAAACCTGACAGTGAGAATGACGGGTATGTCCCCGATGCAGAAATGAGTGACTCGGAGAGTGAGGCCTCGGAGAAGTGTGTCCATGCCAGCAGCACCATCAGCAGGAGGACAGACATCATCAGGAGGAGCATCCTGGCCTCCTGACCCCTGGCCTGTCGCCATGTGCCGGGGAGGTCTGGTGGCGGGGACAAGCAGAAGCCCTTTATGCCTTAGCTACACAAACACATTTTTACAATTCAGACTGAATTTTTTTCCAGAGTCATTTATAAATCATCGTTGTGAGAAGTTTGTGTTATTTGCAGCTTGTTGAGGAGACAGAAGAGTAGATTGTAACCATAGGACATGGTAGATTAGCACCTGAATTACACCCTACACAGGATGAGTGGAGTCAGTGTGGACGAGGGCAAGGCTTACCCATGCCTCATGGATGTCTGTTGCTCTCTGCATTCTTCCCAAAGCACAAACTCCTGGTTCCCCGAGTATACAGAATCAGAACTCTAATGAATTAATACATTTATAGAAACCAATTGTAGCCCACAGAGCTCGTTTTCTAGGACTGTGGTCAGCCTTGAAATGGTGTGGCCCACGAGGCAGTTCTGCTGCATAGACAGAGGCAGCAGCTCTGACCCTGAGCGACACTAGGAGACTCGTGTAACCCAGCAGCCAGGGAAGAGAGAATTTATAAAAGGTCATTACTGGAGTCACTGTAGGATGGGGAGAGCTGCTGCGCCTGGAGAGGCCTCGCTCCTGAAGCCTGTGAGTGGATGTGGGATGCAGGACTGGCAGAGAGTGAAGCCACCTAGAAAGTTCTCTGAGAAAGGGCAGCTGGAGTCCCACTTTCACCAGTCCTTCTGACCTTCCTCTTCCTTAACCACTGGCTCTTGGGCCAGCTTAGGTTTCCCCTGGCCATTGCCAGGACCTGGCCACCTGGCTATTCAATTCAAGTGACGAACTTCAGACTCTGGTGACTGGTACTTCCCAGAGCCCACCACTAGTGCATATGTTGGGGATCTGGGCTTCCAGCATGAACGGATTCCTTAATAAAAAGGGAAAAAAAGAAAAAAAAAAGAATAAAGTGAAATAGGTTATATTTTAAAAACAATAGAAAGGCAATAACTTGCGATAAGCTCTTACCATTGACCGAGGCTGAACAGGAAGGAGACTGAGGTGTGCCCTGCGCAGGTTTCCTGGAGTCAGAGCTCTGCACTCTCATTTGTAACTTGGACTTTCTAATTGCAAATGGCAATAACTAGTAAGTTATCAGCAATAATTTAGCGTTCAATTTGAGTACAATATTCTGTTTTTGTACTCGCTGGAGTGTGTGTATTAAGACGGTGGATAGTGTTAAGGTACTGTTAATTTTCTTTGGAATCCAATGTAGTTGTGAATCAAACTTATGAGAAGGAAAGTTTAAATAGTAATGAGATTTAGAATTATGGGCATTTGGATAATTCCCTAAATTACCCCTTAGTTTGTTAATACCAGTATTGAGATTCCTGATTCATTTACACATCTGTTTCCATGTGGCAGGGACATTCTGATGCTTAATGAATAATGCTTTGAGTTCTGTAGTTAACTTTCAAGTCTTCCGGATGATTGTCAACAACAAAAAGGCTTATTGAATTCCATCTTGCTATGCAAGTTTTATCAGATGATCGAATAGTAGATCCAATGTACCCCATTGTGTGTATGATGTTTCCAAACAAATCTTGACTTCTCAAGTACATTGTAGTAGCTAATTCAGGGGAGGGGAAAGAACGACCCAGGTTTTTAGATTGACTATTTTTGAGCTATGGGGCTCAGTTTGAAAGACTGCTGTCTAGATCAGCTTTTTGCTACGGATATTAGAAGGTTCTTAGGAATCCAAGTTGTACATTTGCTCATAGCATAATTTAAAAATTTAAAAGTTTTTTTTCTTTTTTAATATGAGCAAAAACCTTTTGCTGGACACAGGAGAAGGTTGGACTCTATATAGTTATGATCTTTTGATTGCAGCAGCAGCTCTGGGTGAGAGTAGGATTTATAGAGGGATAATTTGTTAAGCCATAGAAAGAAAATCTAAATTAATCTAGTAAGTATATGACCTCTCACCATTTTAAGAGGTATCAGATTCATTTGCACTATTAGGAATGCTAGTTTTGTGCAAAAATAATGCCTTACCTGTTTTTCCCCACATTTAGGTTAAAAAGCTTTCAAATGTTCCAAGTTATGCTGAACCAAAAAAAAAAAAAAAAAAAAACCCGAAAACAAAAAAATAAATAAAAAACCCCACACAAAAACAAAACACAAAAATAATAAAAAGCCCACACTTTTTATTCCTGCTTCAAAATGCAAATGGTATAGAGCACGGTTTCTCTGACAGTATAATGATAGCTTTGTAGGTTAGTCTTGTGTCACGCTAGGAGCTCTGTATGAGTGGCCATAGCAGCAGCCAGCCCAGCCCACCCACTCACATTCTATTAGTATGGAACCATTTGCTTTTTCTTTTCTTTTTCTCCTTTATCTTTCCTTGTGCATCCTGACCAAGAAATATCTTTGATTATGACCAATGTATTATGTCAAAATGTAGGCTAGTTTAACTTTTGTAAAGTTGCCTGGAATGTCATTTGTTAG
Organism: Marmota flaviventris; assembly: GCF_047511675.1. Taxonomy (NCBI): domain Eukaryota; kingdom Metazoa; phylum Chordata; class Mammalia; order Rodentia; family Sciuridae; genus Marmota; species Marmota flaviventris. The sequence goes on along the minus strand of NC_092511.1, from coordinate 31,579,739 downwards.
GATATAAACACAAAATCTAAATGAAGGGTTTTATGTGTTGTGTACAAATCTTAATTATTTTTAAATGGACAAACTTGTCATTACATTTGTAACCTTGTACAGAGGATTTTTCACTATGTGCCTAGCTTGGTGTCCATTCAGCTAAAATCGAAAAAAAAAAAAGGTGCATGAAGAGTTAAAAATCAGAAATTAAAGTATATGTAGAGATGACTATTTTATATTACATGGCCCTATCCTGTATTTATTTCTTCCCCCCCTTTTGAAAGTATTTATAAAACTAGTTGAGGACAGCTGTATTTTTTTGAACTATTTAGTAGAATTTGTGCCTTTTTGTCTGTATGTGAATAAATGCTGTACATTTTGCAATACAAAAAAAAAAATTACCTAGTTTGTTATTCCATGATAGGACAAAACAGACTAAGGTAATCTCTAAATGGACATATCAGCTTTTGAAAAAAACATCTTTTACTTGTTCTACTTAGTTGTACATGATAACAGAATACATTTCAATTCATCATACACAAATAGAGTGCAAAATTTCTATTCTCTGGTTGTACGTGGTGTAGAGATGCACCATTCATGAAACCACACATGTCCCTGGGGTGATGATGTACATTTAATTCCACCATCTTTTCTATCCTCATAACCCATACCCACCCTCCTTTTTGTCCAATTCAAAGTTTCTCCATTCTTCCCATGTCCCCCCAGCCCCCCATAATAGATCAGCATCCACTAATCAGATAAAATATCTGGCTTTTAGTTTTTTGGGATTGGCTTGCTTCACTTGGCACAAATTCTCTAACTCCATCCATTTACCTGTAAATGCCATAATTTTATTCTCTTTTAATGCTAAGTAGTATTCTATTGTGTTTGTGTTTGTGTGTGTGTATGTGTATGTATGTGTGTATATATATATCTCACAATTTCTTTATCCATTCATCTATTAATGGGCATCTAGGGTAGTTCCACAGTTTAGCTATTTGTGAATTCAGCTGCTATAAACATTGGTATGGCTATGTCACTAGAGTATGCTGAATTTAAATCCTTTGGGATAGACTGAGGAGTGGGATAGCTGGGTCAAATGGTGGTTCCATTTCAGGTTTTCTGAGGATTCTCCACACTGCTTTCCAAAGTGGTTGTACCAATTTGCAGTCCCACCAGCAATGTATCACTGTACCTTTTTCCCCCATATACTCTCCAACACTTATTATTGCTTGTATTATTGATAACTGCCATTCTGACTAGGTTGAGATAAAAATCTTAATTTTGATTGTATTTCTCTATTTACTAAGCTTCTAGAAATATTAAATGAATTAAGCAAAGTAGCAGGATATAAAATCAGTACCCACAAATCAATTGCATTTCTATACATAAGTGATGAATCCACTGAAAGAGAAATTAGGAAAACTACCCCATTCAAAATAGCCTCAAAAAATACAAAATACTTGGGAATCAGACCTCTACAATGAAAACTACAGAACATTAAAGAAGTAAGTTGATTCTTTAAAGATGGAAGAAAGAAAGATCTCCTCTCCCATATTCTTGGATAAGCAGAAATAGTATTGTCAAAATGACCATACTACCAAAACTGTTATACAGATTGAATGCAATTCTTATTAAAATCCTAATGTCATTCTTCATAGAACTTGAAAAAGCAATCATGACATTCATTTGGAAAAGAGACCCAGAATAGCCAAAGCAATCCTTAGCAAGAAAAGCAAAGCAGGAGGCATCACAATACCAAAGCTTAAACTATACTGAAGAGCAACTGTAACAAAACAGCATGGTATTGGCACCAAAATAGACATGTAGACCAAAGGTACAGAAGACACAGAGACCAACCCAAATAAATACAGTTATCTCATACTAGACAAAGGAACCAAAGACATACATTGGAGAAATGACAGCCTCTTCAACACATGGTGCTAGGAAAACTGGAAATACATATGTAGCAAAGTGAAATTAAACCTCGATCTCTTATCATGCACAAAACTCAACTCAGAGTGGATCAAGGAACTGGGAATTAGACCAGAGACCCTGCACCTAATAGAAGAAGTAGGTCCAAATCTTTATCATGTCAGAGTAGGGCCTGACTTCCTTAACAAGAGTCCTAAAATGCAAGAAATAAAATCAAGAATCAATAAATGGGATGGATTCAAACTAAACAGATTCTTCTCAGCAAAAGAGACAGTCATTGAGGTGAAGAGAGAGCCTATGGTAAGGGAGCAATTTCTTACCACACATACATCAGATAGAACACTAATCTCCAGGATATATAAAGAACTCAAAAAACTTAATACCAAAGAAACAAACAACCCAATCAATAAATTGGTTAAGGAACTGAACAGACATTTCTAAGAAGATATACAAGTGATCAACAAATATACGAAAAAGTGTTCAATGTCTTCAGTAATTAGAGAAATACAAATCAGATTTTTATAATTATTGATCACACACTCTTTTCCTTGGCCACTTAGTCATAGATGAGCATTATTGGTTATAAGCAAATGAGTGGCATAGCCTCCAAATAGGATGAAAAAATCCATTAAGTATAAATGACAATGCATATGATCTTTATTTACTACAAAACAAAAACAACCTCAAACAGCAAAGAAAGCAAGCCAATAGTTAGGGATAATTGGGCTTATTAAAATATGATATTCATTTAGCAGCAATTTTTCTCACTAGTCAAGAGATAGAAGCAACCAAAACATTTACCTATAGAGAGTGGATAAATAAAATATGGTATATGAATTCAATGGAATATTATTCAGCCTTAACAAAAGGAGGAAATCTTGTCACATGTTGTATCCTGGGTGAAACTTGAGAGTATTATGCTAAATAAGCAGTCACAAAAATTCAAATACTTAAATACCACTTACACTAAGTAAATAATGTAGTCAAATTCAGAGATACAGAAGGTAGAATGTTCATTGCTTAGGTCCGAGGGATGAGGAAAAAGAAAGTTATTGTTTAATAGGTGTCGATTTGCAGATTTGTAAGATGAGAATCTGGAGATCATTTTCATAACCACGTAAACACATGTAACACTTGAATTGTACATTTAAAATTTACTGAAATGGTAAATTATTTTAACATAAAAATTTATTAAAACGTATGTACACACTTCACTATAAAATTTTACAATGCTGTTAGACTAGACATTATTTAAAGCTTTTTCCTTTTCAGTACCAGGGATTGAACTCAGGGGTGCTTAACCACTGAGCCATACCCCCAGCCCTTTTTATTTTTTTTAATTTTGAGTCAAGGGCTTACTAAGTTGCTTAGGGCCTCTCACAAAGTTGCTGAGGCTGGTTTTGAATTTGCATTCCTCCTTCCTCAGTGTGCCCAGCTGCTGGGATTTGCAGGTGTGTGACATCACACCCAGCTATTTAAACCATTTTTAAATGGGGATATTAGTTTTAAAGAAAGTGATTTGTCTAACATGATGCAGCTATTTTCAGAGCAGCATGAAGATTTAAATGTAGATTTCTGATTCCCAAGCCAGTGCCCATATTCATCTTGTTCCCCAGGAATCAAGGAGCATATTACTGCAGGCTGTTGGGGTTATTCAGAGGTTTCTACACTATGAGGACCTGGTCTTTCCTTGAATTCCTTTGTAGTTATCTAGTTTTCTTATCCTTTGAAGACATCTTTGTTCATCTCATCGGTGAGCGATTTTTTAGGCTTCTGAGTTTTAGACTTGATGATACCTTGAAGCATCTAGTCCAGAGTTTTTCGTCTCTCTCGTGTGATCTGAGTGACAAGATAATTGAAGGCCTCACCTAAAGTCTCCTGAAAAAGCTCTATTTTTATCTATTTAGTATGTTGGAATTCTATGTTAAAATTTCTTTTTCTTAAAAAGGTATTGTAGCAAGAAAACTTAGCATGAGATCTATTCTCTTCACAAAGTTATAAGTATATAATAGAGTAATTTTAGCTATCAGAATATTGTATAGATTATGGCCACAATTTATTCATCTTGAAACACTGATATTTTATATCTGTTGATTGGCAATTTTCATTTTCACTTCCCCCATTCTCTGGCAATTACCATTCTACACCTTCATTCTTTGAGTTTCATTATTTACAGATGTGCTGAGAGCCATAGCTAAGTAGGTACGACACATGGCAATTTCCTTGTCAGCCTACCCCATGTTGCTTAGAGGAAGGACTCTCCATTGTAGAAATGGGCTTGCCTTGGATCCAGGTCATTTGCAGTGACATTGCATGAAGTTTGAGTAAGGTGACCCTGCTCAAGGACCAGGGCGGATCAGGGTTTAGGGTGATCCGCGTTTAGGGTGGTTCCAGGTTTAAGGTGATTCTTGCTGGGAATAGGGCGTGTCCTGCTGCCTCAGGCGCCCGCCCGCTCCTTGAGTTCCTGTTGAGTTCTCGCGGGATTGAGAGAGTATTTGGGATGTAGAGTGCCGGTGGATTTCCCCCAGAACACGCGTGTAGAGTGCCGGTGACAGTTCGAGAATAAAGAGTTGCTGTTTGAATCTACAAGGCTGTGTGGTGGCTCGGTTATTTTGTGCCCAGACTGCGGCACAGATGCTTCTATGTAAGTGAAATCATTGCAGTATTGTCATTTTGTGACTGGCTTATTTCACTCAGTGTCTTCATGGATTATACATGTTGATGCATATAGCAGGGTTTTCATCTTCTTTAAGGCTGAATAGCATTCACTTATATACACATACCACATTTTTTATCCATTGATGACTCAGTGGAAATTTAGGTTACTTCCATGTCTTGGCTATAGTACTGCAACAAACACTGAAGTACTAATATCTCTTGGGGATCCCAATTTCAATCACTACACAGAAATGGGATTGCCATATCACATGGTAATTTCATTTTAACTTTTGATGAATAACTATACTATGTGACATAGCACCTCTATGCCATTTTGCATTTCCACCAACCACATGAAACGGTCCAAATTTCTCCACATCCCCGCAACATTTATTTTATAATAGATAACAGATGTGAGGTGACAGTTCATTGTGCCTTGATCACATTTTCATTATAATTAATGACTTGGAGCATCTTTTCAACTCCTTCTAGGACCTTTGTATGCCCTCTCTGCATGAATTAAACTTCTAGTCTATGAATTTATTTGCAAAACACAAAAAAAGGTGCAGCTATTAGGAAACTGATTTGTCCTCCATAGGTGATTGAGGTCCAGCCTGACTCTCCAGAAGGAAATAAAATGTTGGTGGTAAAACCAAGTTAAGAAATCCCAATTTCTTTGCTGCTTTCTGGGACTCTTCTGGCTAACCTCCTGTTGCCCTGTGGCTACAAATGTGGAACTATCTCATTCCTTGTGTTCTGATCTTTGTGCATTATTTTATTTCCCTTTCTAAGGTGCAGAGTCCTTGATGGACTGTCTTGTCTTGGTGTCTGCTGTAGTCTGAGGTATTATGGAATGCTTGTGCATTCATTCCTTCACTCAACACACATTGTGCTTTCTCTATTTGTTTCTACCCATCTTAGGAAGGAATATAGCACTTATGATATTAAACCCAGAGTCATGAATCTTTCTCTTATACTTTTCAGGGGCCAAAAATACAAGTATTCCTTGAAGACCAATTTCAGAAGTGCACAACTTTTTGAGCAGTGTCACTATTAAAAGTGCAGTAATGTAATTGGATCATGTTCCTATGAAGTAAACCAAGTTTTGCTATTTGTCTCTGTGGCTTTTGGTAAAAGCAGAGGAAGGTGGGTAGAAGATGAAGAGGTATACTAAATTTCCCAGGCACTTTGAAAGCAGAAAAGGCAGAGGGCTCAGGAGGCAGAGAGCCACAGCCACTCTCAGGGTGCATACACCTTCCAAGTATCTTTTTAAGTGCTTGAGGTTCAGTGAACACAGAAAGTATTTTGCTAACTATCTTTGCATTTGCTTCTCAACCCCCTGTGTACTTAAGTGGCCATTTAATCCATCTGCTTCATATTCATTTACACTTAACTCATCTCAATGTTATTTGTAGAGTGAGAAATCCAAGAACTCATTCTGTTGGATTCAGTTGATGCAGACTGATCTTCAATTCCAGAAAGAAAAAGCATAAACAAATACCAGGATCATTTAGTCTGATTCATAGCAAGGAGGCCCTCTCTTCCTGTCGTGGACAACATGCTTAGAAAGTAGCTAACTTTTAATACCCCTCTGTCTCCTACTTCCCCATCATTCACTTTCCTTGTTCCTTTGCTGTCCTCCTTTTGTGGGCCCCTTGTGTTTCTTGCCATCTCCAGATCGTGCTCCAATTCATGGTCCCAAATACAGCTTTCCATATTTTAGTAACACTTGCTTTGGTTATTGCTTGACCATTTATCTCCATCCATGCTAAGATGTTCATGGAAAATTAAGGGCTGAAACTCACAAAAAACAAAACCACCTTGAGAGTTTAGTACATGCCAGAAACTGGACACATTATATGCTCATAACCACCCTAGAAGGCGGCAGTTTTATAGTCCTCATTTGAGAGACGGAACTTAGGCGCAGAGAGGAGTGATGTGGTTATCCTGCCTGTGCACTCTACAGTGGATCAACCCCAAGACCCACACTGGCAACCTCCATGTTTACTAACTCTTGTTGGCTCACCACCTTCCCAAGGTTTTTGGGCTTAAGTGGTACTTCTTAGGGCACTGTAATGTTAGAGAGTGACTCTGGAGAGTTGGGAAGAGGGCTTTATACACTGGACACTTTTAAATTTATTTTTCCAAAGACTGGGAGCTCACAAAGCAAACCCTCAGGACCCTTGAGCCATAGTTTGATAAGCAGGTGATCAGAAAAATTATTCTGCTTTGATCTGAGCTCTTCATAAGTTACAGAAATAAGAGAAATGGGTCCTTTTGTATTTTAAGTGTTCAGATATAAATCTACTGGTTTCAAGATTGTCTTGGTGCCTTCAATGTAGATGGTAAGCTTATTGAAAACATGCGCTAAATGTCTTAGGAAGTTTGAAGCTCTGCAGCCTTGAATTTCCCTGTAACATCACTAATTTGACATGATTTGCCCCTCCTCCCAAGCATGACTATCTCAGGGTTGTGGTTCTCTAAGAGTGGTTGCCAATTAGAGGGACATGGCACCCTTTTAAAAATGAAATGCTATGGCTCTGTCGGAAACCTATTAAATAAGGAACTCCTGGGTGAGGGTCCACCCATCTATTTTAATCAGCACTCCAGGTGATTATGATCTGCACTCAAGCTTTTGAATCACTTTACCTGTGGACAAAGTCAGTAAAGTTTAATTTGTACCCTTAACAATAAACTGTACTAAGAATTAGGGAGCAACCAGAACCTAGCAGTCTCCACTGGAAGCAATCATACTTTGAATCCGAGATACAAGAGCCCAGAAAGATACGGTAGAACTCCAAGTGAGCAGGCTGGAAGAGATTTGAAAGTAGTGAAAAAAAAAAAAAAAAAAACTCTGAAAACTTTGTGATAAAGAGCAAGTTTTATTTCTGACCCTACTTACTTAGGGTGGGAATAGAGGAGGAGTTCTGTGTGTGTTGAATGTCATATACAGTGTGTGTTATATGTGATATATTTTGCATGTATGTTATATGCCTATAATGTTTGTGTTGTCACATGTATTGTGTTATGTGAGTATTGCATGTTATGTATTATATGCAAGCTATGTGTTACATGCATGTTATTTGTGTGTTCTGTGCCACAAGCATGCTTGTGTTACGTGGCATGATGTTGCATGTATATGTGTTGCATGTGATATATGTCTTGCATATGATACATGTGGTGTCTGTAATGTGATATATAATGTGTTGTGTGTTGTGAATGTGGTGCATGTATGTGATGCATGTATGTTGCATGATGTTATATAAGTTTATTTGCACTGTAAGTGCTAATGATATGTATATATTAGCACTTATTCCCTATACTTTTCTTAACATGACAATATAAACTCTTATGTAATTGTATTATATACACTAATATAGAAATTATATGGAAATATTTTATGAAAGAACATCTCCTATTTTTATAATGACTGTTCTTCAGATACATTTGGGATCTAGATCTTAAGACAATGTGTTTACCCAGAGCTTTGTAATAAAATTCTTTTGGGTAGGCATCTCCTGGTAGAATGAAAATTGTAAATTTGGGGGGAGTTTTTTTTAAATCCTACCTCAAAAAAATACTTCTATTTATAAATACCTTACTGTGTTCTAAAATGAATGAAAGTAGCAAGGTAAAATAAATTACAAGTTGGAGTTAAATACCAAGCAAACAAAACAGGAAATAAAATTGACAAATAAAGGCAAGTGTGTGATGTGAAGTAGAGCCAGGAGTGAGGCAGATTCAACTGCTTTCTGCTTGAATGGTCTGTGCTATTTAGAACAGCTGAATGTCCTTCTGTTTGCTCATTTAACAATTATTTATTGTCTGCTGTGTGCCAGTTCTCTCCATGGAACTTCTTCCTCCTTGACATGCAGAGCAGTGTCTTCTTCCCATAATAGCTTTTCTTTCCTGCTAACCAGTTCCTATTCCTTCTTCCATATCTTAATTTCAGGAATCTTATGTTCTACCTATTTCTTTTTTTAAATTAGTTACACAGGATAGTACAATGATCTTGACGTATCATACATTTGAATCATATGGGATATAATTTCTCATTTTTCTGGGTATATAGGTTGCAGAATCACATTGGTCATGCAGTCACGTATATACACAAAGTAATAATGTCTATTTTATTCTGCTGTCCTTCCATTCCCCCATTCCCCTCCCCTCCCATCACTTCTCTCTATCCAATCTTATGTGACACACTTTTTTCCCCCCTCACATCGTCATACATTTATTCTGTGTAAGGATAAGGGTCTCCTTCCATCTTCCGTGCAATTCCCCTTCTCCCTCCCTTTCCCTCCACCTCTCTTGCCTATCTAGAGGTAATCTTTTCATGCTCTTCCTCCCTATCCCATTTTGAGTCACCTCCCTTATATCAGAGAAGACATTCAGCATTTGTTTTTTCGGGATTGGCTAACTTCACTTAGCATAATCTGCTCTAATGCCGTCCATTTCCCTGCAAATGCTATGATTATCTTATTTTTTAGTGCTGAGTAATATTTCATTGTGTATAAACACATTTTTTTAATCCATTCATGCATTGAAGGGCATCTAGGTTGGCTCCACAGTCTAGCTATTGTGAATTGTGCTACTATAAACATTGATGTGGCTGGCTGTGTCCCTGTAGTATGCCATTTTTAGGTCTTTTGAGTATAGCCCGAGAAGAGAAATATCTGGGTCAAATGGTGGTTCCTTTCCCAGTTTTCCAAGGAATCTCCATACTGCTTTCCAAATTGGCTGCGCCAATTTGTAGTCCCAAAAGCTATGTATGAGGTACCTTTTTCCCCTGCATCCTCGCCAGCACTTATTGTTGTTTGACTTCATAATGGCTGCAATTCTTATTGGAGTGAGATGGTATCTTAGAGTAGTTTTAATTTGCATTTCTCTGACTGCTATAGATGGTGAGCATTTTTTCATGTATTTGTTGATTGATTGTATATCCTCTTCTGAGAAGTGTCTGTTCAGGTCCTTGGCCCATTTGTTGATTGGGTTGTGTTTTTTTTTGTTGTTGTTGTTGTTAAACTTTTTGAGTTCTTTATATATCCTAGAGATTAGAGCTCTATCTGATGTGTGAGGAGTAAAAAGTTGTTCCCAGGATGTAGGCTCCCTATTCACTTCACATATTATTTCTCTTGCTGAGAAAAAAACTTTTTAGTTTGAATTCATCCCATTTGTTGATTCTTGGTTTTAATTCTTGTGCTATACATGTCTTATTAAGGAACTTGTGGCATAACCCCATGTGATGGAGATTAGGGCCTACTTTTTATTCTATTAGATGCAGAGGCTCTGGTTTGATTCCTAGATCCTTGATTCATTTTGAGTTGACTTTTGTGCATGGTGAGAGATAGGGATTCAATTTCATTTTGTTGCATATGGATTTCCAGTTTTCCCAGCACCATTTGTTGAAGATGCTATCCTTTCTCCATTGCATGCTTTTAGCACCTTTGTCTAATATGAGGTAGTTGTAATTTTGTGGGTTGGTCTCTGTATCCTCTATTCTGTACCATTGGACTACCTGTCTATTTCAGTGCCAGTACCATGCTGTTTTTGTTACTATTGCTCTATAGTATAGTTTAAGATCTGGTTTAGCAATACCACCTGTTTCACTCTTCCTGCTTAGAATTGCCTTAGCTATTCTGGGTCTCTTATTTTTCCAGATGAATTTTGTAATTGCTTTTTTTTATTTCTGTGAGGAATGCCGTTGGGATTTTGATCAGAATCGCGTTGAATTTGTGAAGTGCTTTTGTTTTTTTGTTTTAATAATATTAATTCTGCCTATCCATGAGCAAGGTATATCTTTCCATCTTCTAATGTCTTCTTCTATTTATCTCTTTAGAGTTCTATAGTTTTCATTGTATAGATCGTTCACCTCTTTTGTTGATTCCCAAGTATTTTTTTTTTTTGAGGATATTGTGAATGGGGCAGTTTTCCTCATTTCCATTTCAGAGTGTTTGTCACTGATATACAAGAATGCCTTTGATTTATGGGTGTTGATTTTATATCCTGCCACTTTGCTGAATTCATTTACTAGTTCTAAAAGTTTCTTGGTAGAACTTTTTGGGTCTGGTAGGTATAGGATCATATCAGCAGCAAATAGTGCTAGTTTAAGTTCTTTTTCCTATATTTAGCCTTTTATTTCTTTCATCTAATTGCTCTGGCTAGTGTTTCAAGAACTATGTTGAATAGAAGTGGTGACAGAGGGCATCCCTGTCTTGTTCCAGATTTTAGAGGGAATGCCTTCAATTTTTCTCCATTTAGAATGATGCTGGCCTGAGGCTTAGCATATATAGCTTTTTATAATGTTGAGGTAAGTTCCTGTTATTCCTGGCTTTTCTAGTGTTTTAAACATAAAGGGATGCTTTATTTTGTCAAATGCTTTTTCTGTGTCTATCAAGATGATCATATGGTTCTTATCTTTAAGTCTATTGATGTGGTGAATTACATTTATTTATTTCTGTATGTTGAACCAGTCTTGTATCCCAGGGCTGAAACCCACTTGATCATGGTGCATGATCTTTTTGATATGTTTTTGTATCCAATTTGCCAGAATTTTATTGAGGATTTTTACATCTATATTCATTAGCGATATTGGTCTGAAATTTTCTTTCTTTGAAGTGTCTTTGTCTGGTTTTGAAATCAGGGTGATGTTGGCCTCCTAGAATGAATTTGGAAGTACTCCCTCTTTTTCTATTTCCTGAAACAGACTGAAGAGTATTGGTATTAGTTCTTCTTTAAAGATCTTGTAAAACTCTGCTATATATCCATCCGGTCCTGGGCTTTTCTTGGTTGGTAATCTTTTGATGGCTTCTTCTATTTCCTCACATGATATTGGCCTATTTAAGTTGTGTATATCCTCCTGACTCAATCTGGGAAGATCATATGACTTAAGGAATTTATCAATGCCTTCACTATCCTCTATTTTATTGGAGTACAAGGTTTCAAAATAATTTCTAATTATCTTCTGTATTTCTGTAGTGTCTGTTGTAATCTTGCCTTTTTCATCCCGTATGATAGTAATTTGGATTCTCTCTTCCTCTCCTCTTCATTATCATGGCTAAGAGTCTGTCAATCTTATTTTTTAAAAGAACCAACTTTTAGTTTTGTCATTTTTTCAATTGTTTCTTTTATTTCAATTGATTTCAGCTCTGATTTTAATTATTCCTTGCCTTCTACTGCATTTGCTGCTGATTTGCTCTTCTTTTTCTAGGGCTTTGAGATGTAGTGTGAGATCATTTATTTGTTGGCTTTTTCTTTGAGGAATGAACTCCATGCAATGAATTTTCCTCTTAGTACTGCTTTCATAATGTCCCATAGATTTCAATATGTTATGTCTGTGTTTTCATTTATCTCTAAGAATTTTTAAATTTCCTCCTTGATTGTCTTCTGTAACCCATTGTTCATTAAGTAGGATATTTTTCATTCTCCAAGTGATGTAGTAATTTTTCTTCCTTATTTTATCATTGATTTCCAATTTCATTCCATTATGATCAGATAAAATGATGGTAATATCTCTACTTCTTTGTATTTGCTAAGAATTGCCCTATGGCATAATATATGGTCTATTTTTGAGAAGGATCCATGTGCTGTTGAGAAAAAAGTTTATCCGCTTGATGTTGGTTGTTACATTCTATATATGTCTTTTAAGGCTAAGTTTTTAATGGTGTTATTGAGTTCTATAGTTTCTTTCTTCAGCTTTTGTTTGGAAGATCTGTCCAGTGGTGACAGAGGTGTATTAAAGTCACACATGATTATTGTGTTGTGGTCTATTTGTCTCTTGAACTTAAGAATTTGATGAACATAGCTGCACCATTGTTTGGGGCATATATATTAATTATTGTTATGTCTTGTTGGTGAATGGTTCCCTTTAGCAGTATGCAGTGTCCTTCTTTATCCCTTTTGATTAACTTTTGTTTGAAGTCTATTTTATTTGATATGCATATGGAACCCTTGCTTGCTTCTGAGGTCCATGTGAGTAGTATGATTTTTCCAACCTTTCACCTTCAGACTGTGCATGTCTTTTCTTATCAGATGAGTCTCCTGTAGGCAGCATATTGTTTGATCCGTCTTTTTAATCTAGTTTACTAGCCTATGTCTTTTGATTGGTTAGTTTAGGCCATTACATTTAGGGTTACTATTGACATATGGTTTGTACTTCCAGCCATGTTTGTTTATTTTTGTTATTTAACTTGATTTGTTTTTCTTCTTTGATTAGTTTCTCTTTACTGTACTACTTCCCACTGTTGATTTTCATTGTTGTTTTTCATTTCCTCTTCATGCAATGTTTTGCCCAAGATGCTTTGCAGAGCCAGTTTTCTAGCTGAAAATTCTTTTAACTTTTGTTCATCATGGAAGGTTTTTATTTTATTGTCAAACCTGAAGCTTAATTTTGCTGGATACAAGATTCTTGGTTGGAACCCATTATCTTTCAGCGTTTGAAATACATTGTTCCAGGATCTTCTAGCTTTCACTGTCTGTGATGAAAAAATCAGCCATTAACCTAATTGGTTTACCCCTAAATGTAATCTGCCTCCTTTCTCTTGTAGCTTTTAAAATTCTCTCCTTGTTCTGTATGTTGGACATATTTATTATAAAGTGTCTTGGTGTGGGTCTCTTGTGGTTTTGTACATTTGACATCCTGTAGGCTTCTAGAATTTGAATTTCCGTTTCATTCTTCATATCTGGAAAGTTTTCTAAAATTATTTCATTGAAAAGATTGCTCATTCCTTTGGTTTGGACCTCTATACCTTCCTCTATGCCAATACCTCTAAATTTTTTTTTATGGTATCCCAAATTTCTTGGATATTCTGCTCATTATTTCTTATCAGCCTTTCTGATTTGTCTAGACTTTTTGAGATGATATATTTTGTCTTCATTTTCTGATGTTCTGACTTCTAATTCGTTTAATCTACTGGTGATACTCTCATTTGAGTTTTTAATTTGGTTTATAATTTCCATCATTTCCAGGATTTCTGTTAGATTTTTTTGTATAGCCTCTATCTGCCTGTATAGTTGATCTTTTGCTTCTTGGATTTGTTTATGTAATTCATTGTCAAAGTGATCTTTCATTGACTGCATTTGCTGTATACAGTCTTCTTTGAGACTCCAGATCATCTGAGCATGTGTATTTTGAAATATTTATCTGACACTTTTTTTTTTACTGCAGCTACCAACTCCTCTATTGTTGAGCTGTCCTGCATTGTGTTCCTTTTTTCCTTATTTTTCATGATGCTCACATTTCTTTCCAGCTCTGTGTGACTGTTGTGTTATTGTTTACTCCTATAAATTTGTGTTGCTTTTGTATAGCACCGAGATCTCTCCTTTGTGATGGGAGACAATGTCTAGAGATGTTGTGTTCAATTGTAATTTATAGTAAATTTATTAGCTTCATAAAAGGCATATAGATACTGTTGGCGTATAGAGAATTGAGGGTCGGACGTAGGACTTTATGTTTAGGGGGAAAGATGTGAGGACGTGGGGGTTAGTATATCTTAGCTACTTTGGAGGAGAGCTCTAATGAAGGGGGTTATTAGGAGAATAGACAGGAGTATTGGGGGTTAGCTAAGTATTTGGGAGGACTATAAAAGCACAGAAACATTCACCTATTTGCATTTAGTAAATTACACGTAGTTGAAATACTAAGGCTTGGGAGGTTGGGAGGGGAAGAGAAGGAGGAAGGAGGAAGAAAAGTAAAAAGAAAAAAAGTATACTCTTAGAGTTCTGTTTTCTCCTTTACCAGTAGGTGGGATTGTACATTCCAGGTTGAGTCTCTGCCCTCAGGATGTAGGAAGCAATCCCGGTGGGGTGACTCTCCCTCCCCTACCGGGAAGCCTCTCAAATCCCAGTCTCTTTGGGTTGCTTGCGGTCTCTATGCCCCTCACTTCTGCTGCTCACTAGGCCCCAGTCACTGGGGCTCCTCTCCAAAACCCTGGGTTCACTCTGGGTGTGCGGTGCCCTGGCAGCCCCATACTCGCAATCAGCTGAACGCTCTTTATTGGGCACTCGTCGTCACAGCTGATCTGTCACCAATCTCGCTGTCCATGAGATCTGCCCCAAGCTGATGAGGTAGATTTTCCAAGATGACAACTGCCTGCTTCCATGCCAGGGTATCCGGTGAGAAGGAAATTGGGCTGTTTCTCCACTAAGTCCAAACTTCAGTCCTCTGTCCGGTGCCCTGAGGAGATGCAGGTCACAGTCTGGCACGTTGTGTCTCCAAAGGATCTGAAACTCTGTCTCCAAGCTGTCAGAACTCCGCAGCATTCAATTCTACTGGCGGGTTCCTCGCACAGAGCAACTTGGATTTTCTCACATTCTGAACTGCGTTTGTGACCAGCCATTGTTTAAAATCCTGCCACAGGCTCCATGAAGCTTAAATTCGTGGGTGAGGAATCCTATGAGAGAGAACGTCTGTCCACTAACTCCAGGTCACGCCAGTAATGAGTTCTCCTCTAATCCGCCATCTTGGATCCCTATTATCCCTCAGTCCATTTCAATTTCTCTTCTAAAGTAATTTCTAAAAACAGGAGTAAACTCTCCAAAATTCAAATTCTGAATTCCCAAAAGGCCACAGGACAGTTTCACCTTCTATGTTCTGTCAGCACTGCAAACTTACATGACAAAAACTACTGTGCTGACCACCACTCACCAGAGGTCACACCCACACTATGGTACAGCACTAACTCCTGTTCCCATTTTGTTAAGGTCACTACCAAACTCTCAGCCACTCAAGCATTAAACCATGGAAGCATCTCCCATCCTCAACCTACCCTCCCCATCACCTTACAACTCAAGCAAGGGCGGGTGTGGAACTGGAGGACTTGATGTATACTGATCACATGAAGAAGGAATAATAAGCCAGGTGGACAGATGCGTTGGTGGAAAGATGAGTCAAACCAAGAGGGAAAAAAAGGGCCAAAACAGGCTCTTAGGAATAATAGACAAAATCATGGTTGCAAAAGTTATTTATAAAATAGTACTACATGTATCTATGGCAGTAAATGTGAGAACCAAACACTTTAGACATAACCTAAGATACATATTGGATTACTGCTCTGAGTAAATAAATGTATATTGACTCAACAAATAACTTTCCTGATGCTTTTACTTTAGATGAGTAATTCTTTCTCAAATAAAATAAGGACATTGAACTTGTCAGGAGTTAGTTATATGTTTATACTAATGGCTTTGTTTTAGAATTTAATCACCATTACACATTACAATTGCCATCATCAAAAACCTAGTACTTTTTGAACATTTCTTATGTGGCAGATAATATTTTAAGTCCCTCATATCTGTTGTCCCCTCTCAACTCTATGAATAAGGTACTATTATAAAGATGTGGAAATAAGACTTAGCAATATTAATTTTTCTAAGAAAAAAACAAAGAGGTAGGGCATGGAATGGATCCTAAGAAGTCTTATTCCAGTGTTGACCATATTAATCAGGCTAAGACCTAACCATTAATTTGAAATATGTCTTAGTTATCCAATAATACCCAAATCTCAGTGGTCTAAAATAACAGTGATTTGTTTCCCAGTAGGACCACAAAGTCCTATTCAGGCAGGCAACTCTCCAGAGCAACTGCTTTGTGGTCCAGGTGACTTCCATTTTGTAAACCAACTATCTCAACACATGGCTTCCACAGCTGCCATGGCACAGGAAGAGAGCTGGAGCCACACACTGGCTCTTAAATACCTGAGCCTAGAAGTGACATGCTTCATTTCTGTTCATGGCTCATTTCTCACACTAATCACATGGCCACAACCTAACCCCAAGGGAAGCTAGAGGATGTCATGTTAATGCAAGCTCAAGAAAAGAAAAATGAAATGGTATGTGGGCCTCTGCCACAATGCTCTGAATAACTCAAAATTTTTGAAGAGGCATTTTTTTATATCATATATAACTTTATTCAACAGAATGCCTTTTAGGAAGAGCACTGTCTACAACTGGAAGAAATACATCCTTCAGGAAATTATAGGTGAGACCTCCAAGGATATGACCAAGCTCCAAAAGGTTAATATTAACTTATCATGAAAAGAAAAGGAATTTGTTTTGCTTCTCAGAAGGATGATCAAGAACAGAGAGTAACTTAAAATATCTGACAACCAATCAGAACAGACTAATGAGAACCAGTGCCAACTTAAAGAGCCAGTGTAGGCATTGGAGTCCCTGCTTGCCTAAAAAGAAAGGGGAGATATAGGAGACAAGAGGCAGAAGGAATGAGACTGAATAGTATTGGGAGGTCTCCTCACGACTCATGTCTTCAGTAAGACTGAACAGATAAAACATTTAGTTTTACCTTTATTTTTCATGGAAAACCAAAAAAGGGATGTCTAAATAGATTGATATGAATCCTATCAAAGATAGCAGGTTGGACTTAGAAGGCAGAGATCAAGATGGCATGAGAGTAACAGCCCAAGAAAAATGCAGAAATCTACTATTTAAAACCTCCCTTTGCTTTACTTCTTAATCAAACTAAAAGCAACTATGGGATCATATCCCGTATCAGTGTGCAATCATTCCCATGTCATTTCTGGGGGCTCCCCCCTCCTTAGGAAGAGTCCCAGTACATTGTGCCTGCACAACCAAGAACCAGCATCAGTGTTCCACTCTGGTCCATCATGTTCACCCCCCAGGTGCCACTGTCATGGCAGGCTCAACACATTTGTTAGGGCAGATCTACTTCTTCTGTGTTTCACACGGGGTCAGATATTGGCCAAGCCACGAGCCCTTGTGCCTTGGGTCCAGTCTCTCCAAGAAGTTGCCCCTCCAAGTTCTGGTAATCTCCCCAGGGTACAGTCACACACTGGCAGGGTCCCTGAGGCACATGAGAATCTCAGGTCTCTAGCAGTCCTTCTACTCTTGGATTAAGTGTCCTTCTTCTCTCTTGCTACTTCCCTGGGGCTTCTTGATTTCTCTTTTTTCTGCAGAATAATTTCTTCAACATTCTTGAGTCTTTACAAAAGAGAAGAACCTTCACTTAGCTTAAACATTGTCTACACTGTCTACTTTCACTTCTTCAAACTCCCTGAGACAAGTAAAAGATTGAGCTGCTTTGAAGAGTAGTGAAGTAACAAGAAAATAATCTAACAAAATAAGGAAAAACGGCCAATACACATGTATAGAACACATACACACAATGGAAAACCAGGTTTGGGTAGTAAATACATCAGAATGACACAGTGGTTATCTCTAAGACATGAAATTATGAAATTCTCTCTATTTTCCAAACTTTCTCTAGTGAACACATGTAAGAGTTACAATGGACAAACAACTGTCCTGGGGCCAAAGTGAATTTGCCAGCAGCTGGTATAGACAGTGTTTACCCTGCTCAGAGTTTCCCACCAAAGCTGCTGCTTCTCTAACCTCTGCCAGAAGGCTTCCTCAAGCATCCAGAGAGCCTGTTTAGCCTTGGTACTTGGAAATACCATGGAGGTGACAATGCTGGATATAGATCCACAACTGATAGGGGCTAGGAGTCAGTAGGTAAATATCTCACCCTCCCCATCCTCTGGTAGGACAATTCTGATATGAATACTACAGAGAAACTCAGAGAATCCCAATGGGTTTCACCCTCATTACCTGGAGTAAGACATCCTCGCCGACACACTTTGACTTCTCTCCCTTCCTTGATTCACCTTCCCCAGTTGCTCAGGTTTACTAACCAGGTTAAGAGAATTCATCTAACCAGTAAGCCCAGTATTACCAAGCACCACACTGCTTCTCTTATCTCTACCTTTACATCATCTTGCACAGAGTTTTGCCCACATCAAACACATAACTAGATGCCTGTGGAATCTAACTAGATTTTAATTCACCATAGTTATAATGGAGATTGGATCATTCCCTTAAATGAGTCAGCTTCAAACTAAATTTTTAAAACCAAAGCCTTGAATTACAATTTGCAATACAACCAAGGTGTGTGGTGACAGTGAATCTACTTTATAACTCACCACAGTACCCAGGAGCACAGATGGCTGGAGTTAATGCCATAGGCTTACAAATAAGTCAGGTGGGCACGGTTTCAATGATGGTAGATGACACAGGAATTACAAGAGAGTTTGCTTCCCTTGCCCGTCCCTTCTAGAATAATCACAGCTTTGCCAGCAGTATTTCCACAATGGAGTTAACCTCAGAGAGTAAATAGTGGCTCATTGGCATTCACTCAATGAGTTTTCTATGAGCCATTGCTTCCAAAATTTGCTGGAACAATGAGAATCTGCATTAATAATGATGAAGCAGAAACTAATTGCATGATCCTCAAGTGCTTTCATCAAAGAAAAATTGAATTAGGTTTAATTGTGGTGTCATTCTTCAAAAACTGGCAACCCATCTGTGGACAACTCTAGTTAACTCCTCAGCTAACCAGACCATTTTATTAACACCAAGCGCTGAGCATGCTAAGCAATCTGAAGTACACACGACTCGATCTGCAATACTGAAGGCATTGACTACCACATTGGCAATGGCAGAAGTCCTGTCCCTTTGCCCCATGTAGACCAAGTCATCCCACCTGGGCATCCTGAAAGCAAGGAGGGAGGCTGACTCGAGGACCTTGGGCACAGGCACAAGTGTGAGGGCTTTGTCCCCACCTTTAAACCAAGTAGCCCATTATGACCTCATGGGTTTTTTGACAAAGTTGTTATTTTCATGGCCTTTTCAAGTATTTAAAGAGTCCCAAGCATTTGATGGCATTTAAAACTTGCAGAGAATGTTTCTCAACCCTCACCACATTTGAAGAATGGAATTAATCAAGGACTGGTCTCGCCCAAGTTCAGAATCAGCAAAGTTCTCCTCTCTTCTGGTGCATTCAGTCCCCCCACTCAGCTCCCTTCACTCTTCCTCTCGAGTGTGCAGGAACTGATCAAGGCCAGGAAGACAAACATGGAACTGTGTTCCACACCCTGTCTCTCGTCTTCTACCTAATGGAGGCATGTATCTTTAGACATATGTTCTCCTGGATTCTTTCTCTTCCTTCCTGCTCCCATTTCTACCTCTACTTTCTCCATTCCTAATTCCTACCTCTACCCCTTCCAAGAGATGGATCAGAAGAAGAGAGATTTACAATATTTTTCCCCTGTTGTTTTGTATTTACAGCCATTGATTAACTTAATTATCACATCCTAGGTACCATTCAAAATAGCTTCATATGTAATACCTCCATGTCTCTAGTTAAATTAAAACTCAGTTCTCCTTCCTCTAATTTTCATCCTGTTTTCTTTACCCAATATTACTTAGAGGAAGATAGCTGAAACATAGCTAAGTAATTTGTAAATACATTCCAGTACTACTCTTGCCTAAATACCTGGCTCTAAATCAAACATAAAGGCAACTCTGAATTAAAATGGAGATATATAGATATAGACATAGATATATAGATAATAGACATAGATATAGACTCACATTTAAGTACATCATGCTCAATGAGTGACAAGAAATGGTTGAGAGAAAAGTACTACTGTAGCTGCAAGTGAGGCAGTATGGTAGGGTGGCTACAGTTTGGGGTTTGGGCCCGATTCCATCACCCACTATTCAACTTTCTAAGCCTGAGTTTCTCCATCAATTAAAGCAATACACAATAATCTTATGCCATAGCATTGGCATAAATATGAAATAAGGTATCTTATGTCCTAAGACATAAGTGACACATAAGAGGCTGATCCTGAACACAGATTTCTTTCTCTTAAGCTCATTTTCTTTCCCTTCATTTTTATTTAATGTGGTGTTATTTAAAATTAATAGCTTTCTTTTTTCCTTCTTGATTTGCTTGTGTTCTCTGTGTGTTATCAATTAGAATCTCAGCTATTCGGGGAAACAAGGCCTGATTCACCATGGGTGTTACCACTTTCAGTGACAGTAATTACACTAGCAGCAGTGGCTGCTCTTGAGTCTTAACTAAAGTTGTCTTCAGAAACAGACTTGTTAGTGTCCTCCAGCCAGTGGCATCCTGATTATGCGCCTTCCTGCCTTGCTCACCCTTTGATATTGTGGATATTTAGGAGCCAATTCTCCCTAGCCTCCCTCTGTTAAGCCAGTCTGAGATGCTGCCCAGATTAAGCTTAATTTGAGAAATTATGGGGTAAGGAAGACATAGGGAGCAAGCTGATGAAGCCACCAACGACAATGGAAAGTCCGATGTGATTCACACATGAAGATCAACAAAGATGAATGGAACAAAGAAGAACATAGCTGAAGACAGGAAGAAGAGTGAATTTCTGTATCACATTTTATTTTGAGAATGTTATGAACCATCCTAAAGGAAGGAAGTGAAAGTTGCCAATAAATTTAATATCAAAACAAATTTGGAGGTTATTTGTTCAACAAATATTTATTGAGCATCTACTATATAATAAGCACCCTGAAATGCTGCAATATAATCCTGAGCAAAATAAGCCAAAAGAACTCTTGCCAGTAGATATTTGAAGTGAGCTGTCTGCTAGCATTTGACCAACTTGATTTTTCTCTTCTAGACCTGTGCATTTGAAAATTGCAAAGTTTCATAAGTTTAAAAGAAGCCATGCGATTTTCACTTCCTCTTTTGCCAATTTTTTGCAGGAGGCTCTTGAAGGAGAAACACTTGTATATAAAAAGATATTACAAGAACTGGAAAATAAGAGGTGGGGTAAAGAGTTTTCATAAACTAGAAGATACACAAAGCCAAGTCTATCAAAACCAGAAAATGTACTGATAATACTAAGTGATGGAATCAGAGTTAAGCAACTGGAAATTGTTTCAAATGGCTTAACAGCTGTGCCAGAATTACTAAAGCTGAAGAAACTAAGGCTAATTTACCACTTTCCAAGCTAGTGAGCAAAATGAAGTCAGTCTGGTATAGCTACTCGGGTTTCCCTTGATGGAAATTTAAGTTCTGGGCACAGCAACTCTCAGTCCATAGTTAACACACATTTTTACATCAGAGTTTAGAAATACAAGTAGTAGTAGCAGTCTGTTCTGATTTTCCAAAGAATTGAGGACAAAGGTACATGTGATGAATTCTTAGCATCTACAGATTTTATTCAGATAAAATCTACTAAAGAATTAAAAGGTCAGATAATATCACAAGCTGTTATTAAAAGAATGGTGTTTAGTAGATATATTTTACTCCACCTCTTATTACTCAACAAAATAATAAGAGGTGTCAGAAATTCTGCTACTATCACATAATTTGGAAGTGCCCAATAATTTATAACTTCTCTAGATTCCAGCTCCCATACAGAAATTATAATAGCTCTTATAACAATTATTATGGTTGCATTTTTATATTTACTTGAATGGTGACTTGAACTCTTTCCCCTCTGCCAGTTAAGTGCCACAAAAGCAGAATCATTTATATTTTGACTTATTGCTGAATCACCAGCACCTAGCACATAGTAGGGCCTCAATATTTGTTAAATGAGTAAACATCCAACCTTTAACATCATGGAAATGATTATATTCCCAACAAAAAAAATTATAGTGGAAAAAACTGGTGAACAAATTATGAGCAACTGGGGAATGAGATTATTTGTGATTATTCAAATTTCAAGAAAAAGCATTGTAGAGCAATGGAATCAGACATGCTATCAGCTTCTATCGGCTTATGTTACCATTAGTCCACATTGTCATTATTTGGAGCTATTTCTGTGTCAAATACATGGAAGAATAGATAGATAGAAATAGATACCCATCTCTAATCTCCAATAACCATTTTAGGTATGCTTTATTATCCCCATTTTAGAGATAAATAAATTAAGGATTTCAGGGTTCTTAAGCAGCAGAGACAAAAATTGAGCTCAACCATGCTCCAAGTATATCCATTTCCTCCCCAAGACCAGATCAGGAATCACATTTTCTCCCCAGGGGGAAAACTAATATTCATATTTCATGGCCCCACGATTTTGCCTGACTTGGTTTGACCCCACTGATGGCCATTGAAGTCATCTTTGTTTCCCCCCCAAAAAATGTTTCCTGCTACGATATATTAGTTTCTTATAGATTCCTGCTCTGATGGCTCTGGATACTCTAGGAAAATAGAAGATGTGACTGGCTGTTCTGGCAGGAAAACCCTAAGATAATTCCTTTTTTGACTTGCAGGATAGAATCAACTTGAGACTTTTTCCACTGAACAACCATAGAATATAAAGGAATGCATTCTTTTATTAAAGGATCATTTTTTTAAAAAAGCACAACTCATTCTGTTTCAGTTGTTGTAAGTTCAATGGTCCAAAATAAAATACCATATCAATGATATTTACATTATTCTTTTTCATCTCAAGGTATAGTTGTTTGCATAAAAGAAACCCCATAGCTTATTGAATCTAGTTCATGATGATTATAGAGTACTCGTTGAATCTAATTTTTTTAATAGATCATATATCCCAAAGATAAATGAAGATCCAGTTTGCAGATAACAATGAATATTTAAGGAATAGACCTTGAATTTCATGGCGAATAACTAATGGAATTAAGTAGAACTAGGTGCCTGGCTCTACCTAGCCCATGTCATGAGGTATCAGTGGGCGCTGACCTACAATGCCAAGGGATGAGTATCATCAAGCAGGTCTAGAGAGAGTGGAATTAAATACAATATGGTTTGTGTTTTCCCTATTAATAGCTGGCTTTTGTAAAATGGATGATGTTTTTCATTGACCTTGAAACTTCACCTGTCATTTGGTGTCTAGGATGGAAAAATTGAGAAACCATGCTGGATTCAATGCAGATAGCATAGACCAACTAATTTGCCCTCCCTGGTTATCAGGAATTATTTTTTTCTCTTTAGTGGATTCTCAGTATGTAACATATAAAAAAGACTAGCCATGCTGAACACAATGGAGCATGCCTGTAATCTCAGCAACTTAGGAGGCCTGAGGCAGCTTTAATAACTTAGAAGACCCTGTCTCAAAATTTAAAAAAAATGAAAAGATAAATATATGGAAGAACAGATAGAAATACCCAGTACTCTCACCTAAATAAAAAGACTAGTCACACACACTCCATTTTCTATCCACTGTATGGTCCTTGGCCAAAATGTGTAATAAGAAGATGCCCTGAAGAAAAGGCATGTCTTAGGCAATGTTTCAAGTTATAAGCATTCCCCATTAGGGAAATCCAATTTATAAGATTCTAAGATTTCAACCCAAAATCTGTATATAAATTATGGGTTGGAGGACAGAATGGAAGGTTTATTTAAATTACTAAAGTAATTTACACAAGATGCTCTGAAGGTTTCCTTAAATGCATCATAGTGTCTTAAAAATATGGTAGGATTTAATGGAATAGATGATATTAATATAGTGTCCCAAAGCTACTTCTTTTCAGATACTTAAAGTCTGGATTTAATTCAACAAGCTTATCAGAAATATTTAGCTCTGGGAAACATTAGAAGTGCAGAAGATGGCACAGAACCAATCAATAAGTTGCTTCATGTCTCCCATGTACACAAAAATATGTTTTCCTTTTGACGCAAATGGTCTTGGATTTTAAGACCAGCAAGTACAATTGAAAAGAATCCCCAAATGAATTAACCTTATTGTTTTCATAAACTAGATGGAGCACTGCTGACATCAAAGCAAAATTTAATTAAAACTGAAGTGTAGATGAGCTGGAACTGAGGGAGAGGGAGCTCTATTAAAACCAATGCTGTCTTTCCTTTTAGACCCTGAGACCCAGGCACACAAAATAGACATCTTGTCCAGAGGAGGTTTCAATGCCCTATTAATAATAATACCATACGCCTTTATTAAAGTGATTGAAATCATTAATTAAGTTGATCTATATTGTTGATGCTATCATAGTAATGATTACTGAAATAAATATCAAAGGCTAGTTTTAATTATTAATATCATAATGCTATTAAAACTACTATCCTGCAATGAACACATTCTCTCAATTGCAGGGATTAAAAAAAATATGAAGAATGGAGAAGGACTTCTGAGAAGATCAGGTGATCTTTTTGTACCCTAGGGGGCACTATATTGGTCCACTTTTTCCTAAGACCTAGCTGCTGAAATGATTTATGGTTTTTTCACATCTATCTTTGAAATAAACACTTATCATCTTAAGGTGCCCAAACATTTCACTGTTTCTTACAAACTGAAAAAGCATAGCCAATTCTCCTAACTTATTCCAAGTTTGCCTTAATGCTCAAAATCCCCACTGGTTCAAGAGACTTTGAGAACAGAACCCTACCACCACCACACCTCCATTCTGGTATATCACCCAATGATAGAAGACTTCAGAAAAATCTGTATAAAACAAAAACACTGCATATTATGAAATAATCAGGAATCTTCATCTATAGTCCCTGGTAAAACTGATAACACAGTCTGGAACAAAAATGTGTGAGTGGTCAGTGCTTGTGTAATACCCTAACATACCATCATCTAGCTACAGACCTGTTCAAACAAACAGATAAAGTAGCTTCATATCAATGATAACTTTGGGCAACCATGTTTCCTCATCCTAAAACCTGACTTTTCTTTCTAGTGTCTAAGAAAAATAACACCACCAACCCATTCTGACAATGTTCATCTCAAATTGGCATAGTTTTAGTATCTTTACTTCAAATATAGTTACTCACATATTTGACTTTACTGCATTACTCTTTACTTTCTATTGGTCCCATCTGTTCTATATATTTATCTCAATACCACTCCCCCACCTTGGCTTCTTTTAGATTTATTTAATATACCATATTTAATTTATCTTTCCCTATTAATTTGATTTCTTTGCGCTCATCTTGCTTGGAGTGTATATCTCTGGTTTAACATTTTTTGTCACTTTTGGAAGATTCCACACTGCTTACCTCTTCAAATATAATTTCTGCCATATTCTCTTAGTCCCACATTTTATTTCCTTGAACAAATTAAGCACATTTTAAAGTTCAGGTATGACGACTCCATTGTCTGAGACTCAAATATGTTTCCTTTATCTCTCATTTCTCCTTGTTTATGGTCACAAATTTGTATCTCTTCCTATTGAGGAAAAAATTCTAGAGAAAATTTGAGGCTGTGCAATGTGGCACATTCCTAAGGAATTTAGAAATGTTAAATTTACTTCTGAACCTAGGGTGGGAATACTAATAATTCTAATCACTTCACTTCAACCAGACCTTGATATGATTCAAATTCTGCTTTGAATTTGCCCTTAGTTCTAGAAAATACAGCATTGAAGGGTTTGGAAAAACTCCGTCCTTGGTAAAATTTTAGCTCAGATGTTTCTGTTTCACAGCTCTACTGAGCCTCTGAGTTCCATCTTGAAGAAATGGTGGAAATGTGTAAAGGCAGCCTGCCCCAAGGGCCAGCCTTATCTTTTGGGGTTTCCTTCTCCCACATCCCAAATCCACAAGTTTGTACTGTCTTGTTTCTTAGAATTTTTTTTTCTTATTTACTCTACATGCTCCATTATTCCCATTGGGGAGACTGGGATTTACCTAGGTCACTGTTACCAGAACTCCCAATGCCTAGAATCAAACCATTGAAGATTTGTGTATGTCTGAAAGCTTTCCTTCTACTGAAAATCCTAACACCAGTAAGGAGAACATGAATCCACTTGACTAATTTGCATTTTCAAGTAAATGTGTGTGTTTTCTTTCTTTCCTGGGTGGTGGGGTTAGGGGTAGAAAAAAAACAGAAGGAAATGTTGGGTGCTTTAAGTTACAGTGTAGCTGAAGAACTTCAGAGAATCTTGGATATGCAAATAAAAATAAACCAGTATACATATTAATCTACAATTTTTTTTTTTGGTCCTGGAGTCTTATAGATGCTGATGTCTAGATAGATCTTTGCTGGTAAAATGTCTCACTGGGAAGATCAGTCTAAGGATAACCATCCATCCATCTGCAGTTGTCAATGGCAAGATCAATCATCATTTGTACCGTTTGCCCTTAGCATGAAAAATCTTCTCAACCTTAGCCCGATGAGCAACTCTGAAGTCTTGCCTCAGAAAGCACTGGCTGCTGATAGTGAAATCCTTCTCAGTATTTAATAAAGTTTATGCTCACAGTCAAGAAGAGCCTGGCTATTTGTTCAATTAAATATTTATTCCTGAGCATTTTTTGTAATGCACAAAGCACGAAGGTAGGTGATAAGAAACGTAAGAAAGAATTTTATTCTTGTCCTTAACGTGACCCTAGTTATGTACAATAAAAAATTTGAAGCCAGGGTAACATATCTTTATTGTTAAGTCATTTCAGGTCCTTTTTTTGAAAGCAGACAAGGCATAAATAATTAATAAATCTATGAACAAATCTATCCCTGTTCTCAAGGAGTTTATGATCCAGAACTAACTCAGCTCACTGTGGAGCTAATAAGATTGAGTTATCCTTGAACAGAAGGTCATTGAGCTACTTCAGAGTATGCAGAAATGTTTTTTTGGAGATGGACAGTGCCTGTCTGCCCCCAAACCAGTCCTTCTCTTTATTAACAGAGCCGAATTCTGTTCATTTATCTTCCTGCCCCACAGAGTAATGATTGTGAGCCAGCTCTAATGGTGGGTGTGATGTGTCCAAGGTTAAATCTTCACCTGACCAGTAATTAGGGCAGGGACAGGCCCTAGACCTGTTCTGGCCATTGAGATGTGAAAGCAAGTCTCCTAAGCAGTTCCTAAGACAAATCCACTAAAAATGGCTTTTTCCTCTTCCTCTGGATACTTCCATGTTCAACTACGACACCTCGAATTGCTGCAGCCATCTTTCCACAAGACTGAGGATGAGGCCAACCTGGATGGCATAGCCTACATATGGGAAGATCCTGGTACCTTGAAGACATGATTGAGCCACTGGGCTCAAAGTACAAGTAACCCATTGTCACTACGATTTTTCAAGACAAAAGAAATTTTTTTAATGAAAGAAAAATAAAACTTCTCGTAAACCGGGATGAAGTTTTTGTTTGTTTGTTTGTTTCTTAAATGCCCTTTAGTATTTCAAGAAAAAAAGGTTAATAGGATAAGGAGCATGATATCTGATGCTTATCAGACTCAGCTATAATAGTCTGAAATTTTTAATGGTAACTTCCTCAAGCAAGCACTGTCCTGCATCAGTGTGCTTCTATCAGGTGTTCTTGATCAGCGTGACTAAGATCAGGGGTTCTCACCTTGGCATTACTGACACTGTGAGGGCCAGCTGTGGGTAGGATGTTTAGCATCCCTGGTCCTTACATACTATCAGTACCACCGTGTGTCCTTGTTTAGGGCACTGAAAATGCCTCTAGATTGCCACATGCCATTTGAGAGTCAAAATTGCCCCCAGTCAAGAACTATAATCTGTATAAGAATCTTTTACAGGTCACACTCTCCTTCATTCAAGTGTGAAATATGCATCCTTTTAAAAATTTGTTAACTATCTTCTTTTTCAAAAGTTAACATTGTCAGCACTACAAAGACATGTAATGAAGAAAGTCATCTATAACCCAATCCTTCTCAAATATTAACAATTTAGTCTATAAATTAATATTCTATTCAATGTATTTTCATACTGAGATAATTGAAAATAAAATATGTAATATATAATTACTGCACAGTGCATCTATTCACATTTATACTATATTTTACTTATGTATTGTACATAATAGAGGCATTCATTTTGCCATATTGATATAAATACATGTAATATAGACAAATATGTATACCTCTAAGCCTTATTCTTCATAGTGGTTCACTGGTATTATACTGCATAGATATTCCATAATTAATTTAACTGACCACCCAAAGATCAATGTTAGACTTATTTCCAATTATTTGCCATTAGAAATACTGCAATCAGCATAGGAGTATATAAATGTTTGCCTACCCATGTAAGTATTGTTTACCTAAAATGGAATTACTAGATCAAAATGTACTTCCAAATGTATAACAGTAGAAATAAGAATCAAGAGGAATGTGTTGTGTTAACACTTAACTGTGCTAATTTATGTAAGCAAAAAATTAAACCTAGGAAGTTTGTGGGTAATTTATCCAAGCTCATACAGCTTTTTTTTTTTTTTGGTAGCAAATTCCAGACCAGAATGCAGGTCTCTTGAATTCACTTTGGTGTACTATGAGAAGTATGTGCAATGCCAAGTTATGATGCTTTAAGGCTCTTACATTTAAAAGAAAGCTCATTTTCACCTGACTGGCTTATAAAAATAAGAAATAAACATTTTTATAGGGATCCCCAATTTTCATTTGAGTGACCTGACTCCCATGGAATATTTAGTAATATCTGAAGGCATTTGGATAGTGATAAATGGTTGGGTGTTACTGGCTTCTAGTATATAGAAGCCATAAACACTGTTAACACACTAAAATGCATAGGACACCTCCTTCAACAAAGAATTACTAGGCCTAACATGTTAATAGTGTTGAGACTAAGAAACCTTGATTTAGAGAAAAGGTTTTCAGATATAAAGAATATAGGTTATTTCCTCATGTTTCATCCAGTGAGGGAAAAAAAAAAAACAGGAATACTACCACATCCCTTCCCTATCCTACCCTACACATATTCACATAGGCAGGTTCCACACAGCAATCCCTGAGGTTGAAGAACACTAACCACATACTTCTCACCATTATAAGTTTGGACTCATTTGGTAAGGCACAGAAATTGGTCGAATCACTCAATTCCTGACAAGGCTCAACTAAAGAGTTTGGCTCCAACTATAGCCAGAGTTGAACTAATTTGTATTGAACTCTTTGGTCCACCAAACAGCTTTCTCCTAGTCCTCCTAAAGACAGGAAGCTACAGTAGCAATGAGCAAAGTGCTGCTGGGAGCAAGTCATTCCAATACACCCAGGCAAGGCTGAGCTCTCCACACTCAGTTATATGTCCCCATTTCCCCTGAAGAGCAGTGAAAGTAAAAGAGGTCACATGCATTTTTCCAAGCCCCTTTCACAATAGACACTAGAGTAGCTAGATGTTGCTGGGGCCGAGGAGCCAATCAGCTAGATGTTGCTGGGGCCGCTGTGAGCCAATCATCAGCCGGCAGCTGGATTGCTGGCAGCTGGAAGTTTGCTGGGGCCCCTTCGGCTGTGGCTCTCAACATCTCCCCCTCTCTGTTTAAACAACAAGCATGTGGCTTAGGGACCGTGCCTGTTAGGCAGTCCAATTCAACATATGGTCCTTACCCGTCATCGGATGAACTGACCTCTAGGCGTCAGCCTCCTGTCTTAGGTTGGTACCACTGCAATTGGATCATACCCGTCACTGACTACCGGTCCAGCATACAGCTATACTTGTGGATAGGCCTTTGCACCAGTGGGGGGGTGAGGTTCTTTGCCTCACCTCTGTTGGCCCCCAAATTTTAGACCATCACTAGTAGAGGAGGATGCAAAATGCCATGACATTAAGCCAATTGAGGGCTCCTTTGAAAAATTGTACCACCGGTGACATCATCAGCAAAAATACCCCAACACTACCACAAGTCGCTGCACCAACAGATAGTTCAAAATGCATACAGGTGAGCTCACAATGTGTCCAGGCAAGTTCTGAAAGCAGTTCAGTGATGGCTATTGTAGAAGGTGTAGATTGGTTTTATCTTTGACTTCACCAGCACTGGGATGAAGATAGGAATTCTGGCAATAATGGCTAAAGAAAAAATTATGTAACATTACAGAAGGCACTAAAAGAAAACAATTTTCTTAACAATTTACATTGTCTTCACCGGCACTGGGATGAAGATAGGAATTCTGGCAATAATGGCTAAAGAAAAAATTATGTAACATTACAGAAGGCACTAAAAGAAAACAATTTTCTTAACAATTTACATTGTCTTTAAGAGAATTATTAAATATAATGAAAAGGAAAGGTGAAAGTAAATAAACAGATCTGTTAACCTTCTTTTTTGTTTACATATTAAAACAATCCTCAACAGTTGTTTACCCAATTTAAATTAAACCATATAAATCACGTGAAAAAAAAAAATATTTGGATCCATATTATCATGAGCGCTCATCATATATGATATATGGACATACGTACATATAACACAAAACACAAGTGTGCACACATAATATAATACATACAACACATAACATGATAGTAAAGGCCTTATAACTTTTTACAGGTGAAATCTCCATTGCAATGTTTAAAAACTCTATAGTCAAAAAATAGAACTGATCAGCAAAACATTAACCTAGGTCTGTATGAGCTCAAAAAACAAAATAGAACTTCATGATATGGCAAAGGGCAATAATAAAATAGATATTGAAAAAAGCATCCTGGTTCTGTTGCAGATGTAAGAATAGCCAAACTGGAGTTTTGGATATCAGTTGTTATGGATTTGAGCCAAATCATCTTCTTTTTGGTCTGTAGAAATCGCTTTAGTTAATCTTCCTGGAATCCAAATCGGCTGCTGTTCTCCCTGTGGAAACACATAAACAGACCCCCGACTCCAGACAATCACTGGGTCAGGACCTTGGTTAATCTCTCTGGAATCCAAATCGGCTGCTGTTCTCCCTGTGGAAACACACAAACAGACCCCCGACTCCAGACAATTACTGGGTCAGGACCTTTCCATTGTCCTGTTAGAATATCCTTCCAAAGTACCTTGGGCTTATGTACATTTTTTGGACACATATGCCTTTCCGCAGCACTAAGTCCTGATGAATCCAAATTTAAAAAGTTTAGAGTAAAAAGGGTTATTTTAAGTTTATCTTTGGGGAATATATACCCCTTCCCAATTCCTTCTTTTTGCTTTAATAAGTACATTTTAATAGTTTGATGAGCTCTTTCAACTATGCCTTGTCCCTGTGGATTGTATGGGATTCCTGTTATATGAGTAATGCCAAATGTTGAGCAAAATTGTTTAAAAGAGGTAGAAGTATAACCAGGGGCATTATCTGTTTTTAACTGTTTTGGAACACCCACAGTGGCAAAATTTTGTAAGCAGTGAGCTATAACATCTTTAGTTTTTTCTCCGGCATGAAGGGAGCCCATCAAAAATCCAGAAGAAGTATCAACTGTAACATGCAAATATCTTAATTTTCCAAATTCTGGCAAGTGTGTGACGTCCATCTGCCAAATATGGTTAGGTATCAATCCTCTAGGATTGACTCCAAGATTAACTTGTGGTAAAAAGGTCACACAATTTTGACATTGTTTTATTATTTGTCTAGCTTGTTCCTTAGTTATTTTAAAACGCTTTTGTAAAGTATTAGCATTGACATGGAACTTTTTATGAAAATTTATAGCTTCTTCTAGTGTAGAGAAAATATGTATGTCATGTGTAGTTTTATCTGCTAAATCATTGCCCAAACTAAGGGCTCCAGGCAATCCTGTATGTGCCCTGATATGTCCTATAAAGAATGGATCTTTTCTGTCCCAGATTAGACTTTGTATAGTGGAAAGCAAAGAGAAAACAGTAGAAGAAGGGGAAATCCTACCAGCATCTTCAAGAGATACTATAGCATTAACTACATACTGACTATCAGAAAATAAATTAAATACAGAATCTTTAAACATCACAAAAGCTTGTAAAACTGCATTAAGCTCTACCTTTTGAGCTGATTGTTTGGGTACTAAAAATGTAAAAGTTTGATCAGGGGTAACTACTGCTGCTGTACCATTATTTGACCCATCAGTGAATATATTTGGAGCATTCATGATAGGTGTTTTTCTTGTCATTTTTGGAAAAACTACAGGATGCAATGACCAAAAAGACAATAAAGGATTAGATGGTAAGTGGTTATCAAATGAAACATTAGATTTGCACATGATTATTGCCCAAGTATTTAACTCATTAGCTAACTCATCAATTTGATTCATAGTATATGGAGTAATAATTTTATTGGGAGAAATTCCAAACACTCCCTTTGCTGCTTTTATTCCTTTGAGTATTAATTGTCCTACAGCCTCAGGATACCTAGTAAGAATAGTGTTAGGAGAATAAGATAAATGTATCCATAATAATGGACCTTCTTGCCAAAATACTCCTGTAGGAATATTTTTTGTTGGTAGTACAATAAATAATAAAGGCAAACTTATATCAATTCTATCCAAATGCATATTTTCCATATATGTTTCAATGATTTTTAATGCCTTTCTTGCTTCAGGCGTTAACATTCGGGGTGAATTTGGATCTGATGGACCTTTTAGGATATCAAATAAAGGTCCCAACTCTCCTGTTGGTATACCTAAATAAGGCCTTATCCAATTTATGTCTCCTAATAACTTTTGAAAGTCATTAAGTGATTTGAGTTGATCTACTCGTATTTGAATTTTTGGTGGACGGACCATGGTTGAGGATAATAGAACTCCTAAATAATTAATTGGAAAATTTAATTGTACTTTATCTATTGCTATCTCTAGATTATAATTTTTTAATAAGTTTGTAAGTGTGGCATAACATTCTAGCAATGTGTTTTTATCTTTGTGTGCTAATAATACATCATCCATATAGTGAAATATTTGTAGTTCAGAATTTTGATTTCTAAGTGGCTGGATTGCTTTGTTAACATAAATTTGACACATAGTTGGGCTGTTAGCCATCCCTTGAGGGAGTACTTTCCATTCATATCTCTGATCAGGACCTTCATGATTCAGTGCAGGGATAGTAAATGCAAAACGTGGACTATCCTCAGGATGAATTGGAATTGAAAAAAAAAACAATCTTTAATATCTATAACTAAAACATACCAGGTTTTTGGCAAAGCAGACAACTGAGGAATCCCTGATTGAGCAGGTCCCATAATAACCATCTCATTATTAATGGCTCTTAAATCTTGCAATAATCTCCATTTACCAGATTTCTTTTTGATGACAAAAATGGGAGTATTATGGGGAGATACAGAAGGTTGTATATGTCCTTCTGCTAATTGTTGTTTGACCAGGTCATGGGCTGCTTGTATCTTTTCTTTAGTCAGGGGCCACTGAGGAACCCATACTGGGCTTTCTGATTTCCAAGTAATTTTTATTGTCTCAGTGGCCCTTTCTGAAAATCCAACCCATGTCTGTCTGTTCCTTGATCTATTTGTATTGGTGCTGCTATACCTTGTTCTTGTTTTTCTAATCTTTTTCCTTTCCTAAAACCTTGTCTAGTCATAATAGTGGGTGCATTTTGGTTGATGTTATTTGTTAATGTCAAACCTAATTGATCTAGGACATCTCGTCCCCATAAATTTACGGGAAGATGATCCAATACATATGGCTGTATAGTTCCTTCACATCCTTCAGGATCCTTCCAATCTAATACCATTGCACTTCTATGGGGATTAGTCGCCACTCCTAGGCCTCGAAGCGTTTGAGTGGCTTGTTGTAATGGCCAATGTTTTGGCCATTCTTGACGAGAGATGATGCTAAGGTCTGCACCTGTATCCAGTAGCCCATTAAATTCATGTCCTTGAATATTTAGTTTTAGCATGGGGCGAGAATCTAAATTTAAAGAAAGCATAGCCCAATCTACACCTGTGGAACCTAATCCCTTGGAACCTCTTTCTACAGTACAACTGGAAAATTTATCATGTAGGCTGGGTATTATTAGTAACTGTGCTATTCTATCTCCTGGTGAAATTACTGATATACCCTTTGGAGAACTGGCTATAATTTTTATTTCACCTTCATAATCGGGATCAATTACCCCAGGACTTATCATAAGTCCTTTTAGAGTAGAAGAGCTGCGTCCCAATAATAAGCCTACTGTTCCTTTGGGAAGAGGTCCTTTCACCCCTGTGGGAATGATTTGAACTCCCATCTCTGGAGTTAGTACTGCTCTGGCGGAGGCGCAGATGTCCAACCCTGCGCTCCCTCTGGTTTGTCTGATGAGGGATCTGATGGACAATGTGTCCTGGGCACTACCCTGATGGGGTTGCTGGGTTCCTCCAGTGCTCCGTATATTTGTGGTTTTGGGCCCCAGAGCATTGGGCCCCCTTGTCCATTTTTTTGGCAATGGAGCCTGATGCCTTTCTCCACGATATCGTGGATAAACACCTGGTCCTTGTTCATTTTTTGATAATGGAGTACCCTCTATGGTGGTTTGAGAACGGCATTCATTAGCCCAATGTCTCCCTCTACGGCATCGTGGGCAAATACCTGGTATTCTACTCCTTGGATACCTAGTTTTGTTAAACCCTCCTCCAATGGGGCAATTCCTTTTAAAATGTCCTGTTTGTTCACAATTGTAGCATGTTCTTGGCCTGGCATCTAAAGCCTGTTTTACTGCAGCTGCCACAATTTGCCCTTGTTCATTAATGTCTCTGGCATCTAAAGCCTGTTTTACTGCAGCTGCCACGACTTGCTCTTGTTCATTAATGTCTCTACATAATTTAATATATGTGTTTAAATCTTCATGTTTCCATGGTCTAATGATATCTCTGCACCAACGATTTGCTTGCTCATAAGCCAGGTGTTTTAGTAATGGCATTGCTTGTTCTGTATTCCCAAAAACTCTGGTAGCTGTTTGAATAAGCCTATCTACAAATTCAGCATAAGGTTCATTAGCTCCTTGTATTACCTTAGATAATTGACCTTGTAAACCTCCATGTCCTTGTAAAGTCTTCCATGCCTTAATTGCATCTGCAGCAATTTGTGCGTATACGCCAGGATCATATGCAATTTGTTGCTGCTGATACCCTCAGTCGCTCCCCGTGCGAGCCACCAAATGCCGCAGTCTGGCTGGGCACAATCAGAAGCCACTTGTCAAAAGAAACTAACTTTATTTTTAGAACACACACACACTGCACCACACAGCTCTTCAGGAAAACCCTCAGAGCCCAACTGCCACCATCGGCTTTCCACAAGCCTCTCTCTCCCCCCCCCAAGCTTCTTCTCCACCTCCCACAAACCTCCTGCTCTTGAGGCCGATTGGCTGGGTCACGTGGGCAGAGCCAAAAAGTCCCCCAATGAGCAGCTCCGTCGTCTGAAAGGGCAGGGAAACAGTCCAATGAGCATCACCGCAGAGGAGCCAATCAGCTAGATGTTGCTGGGGCCGAGGAGCCAATCAGCTAGATGTTGCTGGGGCCGCTGTGAGCCAATCATCAGCCGGCAGCTGGATTGCTGGCAGCTGGAAGTTTGCTGGGGCCCCTTCGGCTGTGGCTCTCAACAGTAAAAGTTACTTCCTATTCAGGAGACCTTGAGAAGGGGGACAGATCTTGCACTGCAACTGTGACAAAACTTTGCATGAAAGTTTGCACTTATTTTTCGTTTAGATTTCAATCTTTACAGAATACAAAAAATTAGTTTTTGAAAGATTGATATATGTATATATGTACACATGTATACATCTATATAGCTGGGTGATAGGATTGTGTAAAAGAAAAACTACTCAAAAAGTCACTTGTACATTATTATAGATGACCTGGACACTACTGAAGCATTCTTGTGATCTGTATTTGCTTCATGTATCCTTACCTTTCTTAGATCATTTTCTGTTTTCCTTTTGTACATTAAAACACATGAGAGAGAATACAAAAAGAAAAATGGAGGGAGACTTCGTGGACTAGCAATGCTTTATTCAGCACTGGAGGGGTGCATCTTCAGGGGTGAAATGGCCATAAGCCACCACACGGATCTTTCTTTTTTGTGGCCTTAGCAGAGCCAGTTTATTGCAGGAGCTAGCTAGTTTTGGCAGGCCCTCTTGGTGGTCAGGGCCAGGTAATGGAAGATGTTTAGAGTGGGGCAGGAGGTCAGGTAGGTAACCATATCCTTTATTCCAGACTCTGAAAGGGGTATAATGAGTTGGGGCGACATCATCACATATGGAATCTTCCTGCTGGAGTTGGATGGAGTAAGGGATCCCCTGCCTGAGATCTGGAAGAGGATAAGGAGGTGGGAGGCAGTTTAGGCTCTACAGTCCTCATGATTATGGTGTGGGGGGTGTAGAGAGGAAATTTCAAACATCTTTGTAGGTGATCCTTCTTTATGGGTCTCATGAGGGTCATGCTATGAGTGAGGAATGGTTTTTACATGTTTTTACATGTTTTTGGGAGGTAGTCTGGGTTAGATGAGTCACCTTGACTAGAAGTTGCCTCTGAATAAAGTTAACAAAGCAGGAGAAAAGGTTATTACAAGAAAAATGAGGATAAGAGGGTTAAAAGAGGGAGAATCCAGAAAGTCCTTTGCTTTGGGAATCAGCTCATTCTTGCCTCCATTGTTCCAATCAGTCCTGTAGTTATTTAACCTTATCCCTTAACAGCCCTGAATGAGCAACGCAGAAGCAACATTCTTCCTGAGAAAGAGGCAGAGACCACCTCATTCAGCAGTAAGAAAATCTAGGCCCTGATAATTCTGCAGGATGACAGATGCCAGGGAATCCAATTGATATTGTAAAGTCAGTACAAAATCTGTGATCTATTAAATATCTTGAATAACCTGTTTGACAACTTTTTATAGTAGTGAATAGAGGTTTCTAATCCTGCTCTTTCTGTGCCAATACCAGTGGATATCTTTAGCCCTATGCATAAGGAAATAAACTGAAGGGCACTCCTGTGTCCAGTGTGTCATTATCAGGATAGGCATACTTTTGGTTATTAGGTAAAATGTCAATTTGAGGAGTAAGGAAGACCGACTTATAGAAATCAGTCCAATTTTTGGTAGGCAGAAATAAATATGAGCCTCATAAAGGGAAATATGCCTCAGAATTGGAGGCTGTGAGGCTAACACAAGTTTGTTTTAAGTTCTATTAAAAGAGCTATTGTTTTATTTTAAATGCCCAGGTATTACTGTACTTTGGTTATAACTGTTTTTCTAGGTGTTTAAGACCAAGCTGGTCAAATTAACCTTGTTCAATCTATTGTTAATAGTAAACTGAGTCCCCTCTGGAGGTCACTCTTGGGAGCTTTGACCAGCCTCTTAGCTCTTTTAGTGCTATCTGTTAGGATGGGTTAAGGTCTCCTTGATAGGGCTTCTCTAGAAAGTATCATGGATGTCTCCCTTCTCTAATGACCCTGCTTTCTATACCATGTGCACTGGTTGACTTTCTTTTACTACAGAGTCTCAGTGATCCCCTGATCAGGAGGTCATGTGACCCAGATTTGCAAAGCTCTTAGAGAAGTTCCTGTGTTCTCTGGATTCAAGATGATTCAGAGGTCAAGACCAAATACTGGGTATTTTTTCTTGGCCCTTTTACTTCCTTAATTTTAATCTCCAAATCTTGGTATAAAACATTCTAACATTCAAATGTTCCTAACAAAAACATCTATGGTTAATCCCACATATATCAAATCTAATTTACTTATTTCTAACTGTAAAAACCAAGATATCAGACAAGTGTATTGAACAGCACTAGCCACTTCTTCCTTGAGGAAAAATACTAGAAACAATGGATATCACATTTTAGACATTTTATAGGCATCAACATTAGTTGTTTGACCACCTCAAAAAAACTGAGTTAATAAATTTTAAAGACATCTTTACTTTTATTTACTTAATTTAAATTGAACTTTTAAAATTTTAATTTATGAGCACTCATTTATCTATATGCCAATTTTGATACCATGTACATGATTTTTGGACACAAGCATAAATGTACATATAACAATACAATACATAGGTGAGTACACATACATAAAACAGACAAGAAACTTGTTGTTTTCTGTAAGTAGATCTCCATTTCAATATTATAGATGTTTATCAAAACCTCTATAGTTAAATAAGACTGATCAGAAAAAAATTATTAATTTAGGCATGCAGGATCAAAATGTAAATTTGCCAACAACCATGAGCTCAAAAATATAAAATTAACAAAAAAACAAGAGTCCTAGAAAAAATAACATGGCAGTAATTAAAATAACCTACTATTACTTGTGAGGATAAGGCTCTCTTTTTAATTAAAAAAAATGAACAGAAACATTTCTGTTTCTTTGGCTAGGTGTCAGCAGTTTCTACCTTTCCTTCCATGAGCTCTGGATGGGGTCTCACTCAGAATGGAGGATACTAACTAACCTTTTGATAATTATTTTAATTTAAGGGATGACATTTGATTGGTAGTTGTGCCCTTAAAATTTCTTATGTGTTACTCATAGAACCATGATTTCATATTATGCTCCTCAAATTGAAGTGGGAGGTAACTCCTGGTGCTCTGAATGATGTCTCCTCTAGAAAAAAATAATTTGGATTCCTGAACTAGGACATATGAGGAGTAGTTTTATTCTAATTAACCAAGACAGAAATTTTGGTCTTTTTCCCACCAGATAAAGAGAATATAGGAGAAAATGTATCTTATGAGAGTCTAGAAAAGATAATAAAAGTCTCCTCCTTCAAGGAAACTTGGTTCCTCTTATCAACATTATTTGGGCCCTGAATTTCTCCTGTAGTGAACACATAGTTTGCTAAGGAATGTAACATATCCTGTCCTCAGAGGCCAGGCAGAGCTGCAGGTAAATTGCTTCTGGGAAGACAAAGCATGTGGGGGGAAATCAGCATTTAGCCTGCTCTCTCTTCCCCCCATCTTAAGTGACTAGTGAAAAAGGTGGGCTAAAGATAGGGAGATCCAAGGTTGAGAATGAACCCTCCCAGGGGGCATTCATCATTAACAATTCCTTCCAGGGATGAACAATTCACTGGAGGCAGGTTATAGGTGGAAGAGGGGTAAGTAACCTGAGGATCAATATTTTATTTGCTCCTTAATTAGCCCCCATCTTTCTGACCCAATCATTTTTTACCTTCACTGACTGAGTAATGATTTCTCTGGCTGCTTTGAGCTTAGAAAGGGCAATACAGGGCCAACAATTTGGGTTTTCCTCCTAGGAATGCTTTTTGGTCAGTTGAGGGGTCTGTGGTTCAGAAAGAATAAGTTGTAAAGTCATCTAGGGGGTAGGTGCTTCTATGAACACAACAAAAAGTACTGGAATGAGATTAATACAAAACACACTCCCAGAGTTATCAGGAATATGGGACAGATTTAGGACAGGAGACCTTTGTGCAGCACTGGAAGGATGGGGGATGGCACTGGCCAGCTGCCTTCAGTTGACTTAAATCTTTCTCTGTCCCACACACCAAATTTCTCCCACAGAAAAGAAACTGAAGCAAGTCAGGAGAATCCAATCCACCTCTTTTGTCTCAGGATAGTAGAGGATATCGTGGTATATGGTGAGTCATTGCCAAGGCATGCATTCCTGGTATGTGGCCCCACACCTGCACTTCTTCCCACAGGAAAAGCCTCATCCTGGCAGTGTGGGCATGGGCAATGGTGACCTTCTGAGCATCCTGGGCCATGCAGTGGTGGCCAGGGGTCTCTGGGGAAGGGGAAAGGAGAGTGGGGAAGTGGGACCAGCTCATGTGGTCAGGCTGGTACCACCACCAGGGGCAGACAGAACAGAAACCAATGAACACAGACTGGTGATCTTACACACACACACACACACCACCTCTCACTGCAGATGGGACCAATGCACAGGCAAAAGCTGATCCAGCTCACTGCTATTTTGGGGGCAAAGCGCTGTGGGTCAGAAACTGATCTAGGGAGTTTATGGAGTATGGGGAGTCAGTGAGAATTGATTATACAACAGAGCAAGTTTGGCATAATGAATACTTTGAGGTTAAAAAAAAAAAACTTGGAGGTAGGGAGCCTCAGGCCATTTGCCATTTCCTTAGAGGAAATTGTCCAAATCTTGGAGGATTTGGGTCAAAGTTCACAGATACTGAATTCAGGCCATTGACTTAGGTTGCCTAATTTAGACTGTGGCCAGATTGGTGGAGGAACACATGTTGGGGAGGTTTGACTAGGGTGGCGGTGGAGATAAGGGCATCCCCCAATATTCTTCCATCACTGGACAGTTCCAATGGAGAATGAAAGAATGTCTTCTCTCCAGTCTCAATGGTAGGGGACCCCCAAGGTGAAGTTGAGCCAAAAGGTGAGGATCTCTGGTGGTGCACCTCTGTGAAAGTGGTCTTACATCTCCAAGGAATAAGAAGGTCTCTGTTGCATGCAGAAACAAAATGGCAGAGATCTCATGGAAAGAGAAAAACTGGAGGATTTTGGAATGAAGAGTGGTAAAAAGAATCCTCAAAACATTCTGTTTCCCAGTCAGGGAACCAAATGATAGCACATGAGAGAAAACAAAAAAGAAAGAAAATTGGAGGGAGATTTCATGGACCAGCAATGCTTTATTCAGTACTGGAAGGGCACATCTTCAAGAGCAGAATGGTCACAGGCCACCACCCAGGTCTGGCTTTTATAGGACCTTAACAGAGCTAGTTCATTGAAGGAGATACTTTTTGCGAGGTCTCTGGGTAGGTAGGGCCAAGTAATGGGAGGGGTTTAGGGTGGGGAAGGAGGACAGGTAGATAATCATATCCTTCACTGTATACAACAACATCTTCTACACACAACTTTACTTCTTAAATATTTATTATAATGGAGAAAGTCTCAAGATTTGATTTGCCTCTACCTATTTCTCACAGCTAGCAAAAGTTCAGAGAGAATTGGAATGACTCAAATTCCAGCCACAGGAAAAGATAAAATTTTAAACTCCTTGGTCAGATTCATATTCTTGAATAATAATGCTCAGAAAAAACTTGAATGGCAATCTCAATTGAAAACATGTCAGCTGCACTTTCCAATATACAGAGCACCTGCTTGGGGCCTTCTCACATTTGATCTTCAACCAGTGCATCATCAGAGAAAAGGAGTCACTGAGCCCAGGGATGGGTGTCACAGTTTGAAGTTCTATTGTTAAAAAATGCTTTTGAGTGCCACAGATTCCTGGCTAAACAAAATAAATACCACTGGAAAGGCACACGCAAAATCAGTACCAAAGAGAACACTCAACACACACAGTGAGCAACCATCCACCAAATATTCACAAGTAGCATTACATGGCCAACCTAGATGTGGGGCTGACACACTTCAGAGGCACACAAAGAAAGCTTGATATTTTCTCACATAAACCTCTAGTAGAGATGAGGAAAAATGAAAGAACACTGACTTAAGCAAAGGCTTAACATACGTATTAAAATAATGCATACTCTAATCTTCACTTTTTTGTACATGAAACTTTAAAAAAATGAAATTTACAAAAAAGTTAGGATAACATTATAATGGACCATCTGTGTACTCAATGGCTTAAGAAATAAAAACACACATGAAGCCTTCTTCATTGCCTTAAACTCCCTAAGAACTAAAACACTGACACTTATGAAGCCTTTTTCATTTGCATTATCCTCCTTTCCAACTCCCAGAGCTAAAGATTATCCTGTATTTGGTGTTTATCATTCCTGTGCATGACACTTAAGGGGTGTGTGTGTAATCCATAGACAACACATAATATTAATGGTTTTTTAAGTTATTTAAATAGCACCCTACTGTGAAAATCATTTCAACTTGCATTTTTCTTTCAACATTGTATTTTCCAAATTTAGCAAGCAACAAGTTGGGATTAAAGCTTTTTTGCCTGTGTGTGTGCGCACGCGCGTGCGCACGCACACACACCAGGGATTAAACCCAGCGGCATTTTACTACTAAGTCACATTCCCAGCACTTTAATATTTTGAGACAGGATCTTGCCAAGTTTCTGAGGCTGGCCTTAAACTTTCAATCCTCCT
Source organism: Marmota flaviventris (assembly GCF_047511675.1). Lineage (NCBI taxonomy): Eukaryota > Metazoa > Chordata > Mammalia > Rodentia > Sciuridae > Marmota > Marmota flaviventris. Next base: position 31,537,738 of record NC_092511.1, on the reverse strand, counting down.
GCCCCAGGGTCCCAAGTCTCTGGGACTACAGTCAATATGCCACCATGCCAGGGCAAGGGATTTAAGATGTCTGAGCAGAGGACTGACAAGAATTTATTCTTGGTTTTCACTTAGACCGTCATAACCTTGGGCAGGATCAGGTAGGTGAGTAATAATTGAAGTAACAATGACCCCAAGATCTAAACAGAGTTGCTACTGGGTCCATCTATCATGAGCTGGTATCAATATCCCTCAAATAATCGGAAAAGTAAAAGATAATTTCTCCCTTTTTTGTATATTTTACACATAATTTCTTCCTTTGCAAATATACTACCTCACCATTCTCTATCCCTCCATCCTTTCTAATTATAACCATTCCTCCCAGAGAAAGGAAAATATTTAGATATCGATCTCTTATAGTAGGAAGGAATCAGATGATAGATCATGCTTCATCCCCAAAACAGAAGTCTTTCAAGAGGATTCCTACTAACAGAGTGAGATAAGGGAATGAATCCTCACATTGTAGTAAAGGTAGTCACCACATGTTAGAGTCACAGTTCATGAGGCCTGTCCCCTACAGTGTAAACCTCATGAAGGCAGGGGCCATGTTTCTACTGTGTATTCTAGTGCCTGACACAGAACAAGTTCACAATCAATATTTCTTTTTGAATCTGATAATGAAGATAAGCTGGCCCTGAAAATGCAACATTAACAAAATTTCAGGACTTAAATTATTCATATTGCTGGCTTGTTGAATGTTTATGCATACTTTTCTAATTCTTTCTAATTATCTCTCACTAATATTCTTTCCAGTGTTTTTTCAGTCTCATTAGAAAAAACTTGCCATCATTGAATACTAATTATCCTGAAATTTTCATACCTGAGGCTAAATGTATCATCAATGAGCTTTAACCTTATTGGTGAGTCCTCTGTCCCTGTGCTAACAGGAGGCCCAGTTGGCTTCCAGGGAGCATTCTGTCACAGCAAAATCCCTGCCCTTCAAGGAATCCACAAATCCAACTCTATCCAGCCCTCAAGAAAAAAAATGAAACTTTTACATCAGAAATACAATGCATTTATAGGAAGAACTATAACTAGCAAGGAGAACAGAATATGCCCATTGTTAAGTTTGGGCATCTTCTGATGATGTTGAAAGGTCACCTGTGTGTGCATTTTTGTAGACTTTCAGGGATTACTGTTTTTCTCACCCAAGGGGAGCATCCTGCTTGACCTTGACTGAGCTTGCCTTTCTTAGTTTTTTTTAAGTGTAAAATAGACCTAAGTATAAATGTCTACTGTTTATTTCCCTGTCAGTTCTTGCTTGTTCTTCCAACAGTCCCTCCTTATTCTTAATAATTGATCAAGCTAATCCCCGATTCTAAAAGAAAACCTCATAAGGATACTGCATTATGTGTATGTGAGGGTTGAACTTGGAGTCTTAAAACTCAAGGGACTGCTTTCTATGTAAAAGTATTTCAGACTGGAGTCCAAACTATTCTTAAAGTCATCCAAAGATTAATTAAAACATTACTTTATCATGAAAGCAGCACATCTCTAAGTTATTATATGGTAGTTCATCATGAAACCTCAATTCCAAAAATATTTATGTTAATTCGAAATCTCAATTGGTGGTAATACAGACTAGAAATAGATGAATAATGTAACTATTGAAAAAATAAAATTCAAATTAAGATTTACCCTCTAAGACATCATTAGTGATATCTTACAATATCAGAATGAGTTAAAAAAAATTAAATGTACTTTAAGGGAAAAAAAATCTCATAAATCTCACAATGGAGTTTAAATTGACTTTGTATGACCAAAATAACGAAACTATCACTTTGAACATTTTATCAGGACATTGGAACATCTGAGTCAAATAATTTCTTTTAAATGAACCATTATAATGTCAAAATACATGTTAAAATCAAAAATATTTACTCCATCATATGAAGGCCAAGCATGCACTAGCCTCAATTGGCCACTTCACATCAAAACCAGCTCAAAAGAATTCCCATAATGCCTACTTATCTAATATCGTGGACTTAATCTCAAAATCTACAAGAAATGAGATCTAGTTAGATCTTATTTGGGAAGCCCATCATTTATTGATTTAAAAGCTATTCATGTAATTTGGTAATGTCAAATTCTCAGAGAGACAAAGCAATTTTAAGTTTGATCTCATGTTAAAGGTCAATGTTCAATAATTCTCCTGAGAATTTTTAAAAATCTAAGGACAGGAGTTGAGTTATTGTCCTCATGCAAAACAGCTGAGGACTCAACACCACAATTGGTTTAAAGAAGGGAGTTCCAAATGGCTTCACACATTGAGTCTGCCTTGTCCAGGGAGAAAGAACAGCTAAATTCATATCCCTTGCTTCAAGTCAGCAGGAAAAAGTGGAAACATTATAATACATTAGTAAAATTTAATAATTCCTCTAATAATCTTTTCCTAATTTGCATCTAAGTATAAACTGGTAGTTGTCCCCTTCAGACCTTGACCAGCCACACCTAGCTCAAAGACTCCAAAGCTTTCCCTAACCAGCATGGCCTAAGAATGCAGAATGCTGCTCAAAGTCCATCCTGGATTTTCTGCCTTCTGTCCATGAACAAATTAACTCATTATGTCCCATAATCCTCTATACAATTGAAAACTTGGGACTTAATGGGTAAATAATCTCTAAGCCACAGTTTTTTCTCAATGGGACATTGATAGGAAGCTAAGGAAAAGACAAGCTGTGATTTCAAGTGGCTATGCATGGCCTCTCTTGTCAGATAATACGGAGAAAGAAGCCCAAGCTAGAGTCACAGTTATGAGTTTGAATCTCTAATCTGCCACCTAGTACTGTATTATTAAGGAACAGTAATTGACATTTCTAGGTTTTGGTTGTATCATACATAAAACAGAGCCTGTGATACCCACTTGCTTTTTAAGAGTCTTTACAATGTGTTTTGCAAGAAGGGACAGGCACATGCTACTCAGCAAGCATCGTGGGAGTAGTGGCTATTACTGCTGCTGCTAAGTGGTTATTATTATCTGATCTGGGGGAGGCTATGAAATTGACTAAATAACAAGGTAAAGGAGAAAGTAAGATGGCAAGTGAAGCTACCTTGTCTGAAAGAATGGGAAATGGTGGAGGAGATGTAGAATAGATCAACAAAAGAAAAATCTTTAAAAAGCCAGTCTGAGAATTCCTTAAGAGAAAAATAACCAAGTCAAAAAGGTTGGGGAATAAGAAAACAGAACTCACAAAGGATAGCAGTAGGAGCATGGGGTAGGAGATGGAAATTCTAGCAAAACCACCAAGCAAACACATGAGAACAAAGTGCTTCAGTGGTAAATGGACCACAGGTGGGAACTGTGATAAGTATGATTTACACAGATCCCTTGGATAAAAGCATGTCATTGCTAAGCCCCTGGAAGCTTCAGGAATGATTGTTGCTATTCTGCAGGTAACTAAGGAGAATCACTTCGTGATCACACTGAGAGGAGATAACCAATACGTACAAATGCTAGCAGGGTGCTCACTCTCCTGCTGCCTCCTGATTTAAGAGAAAGGAAAGAGGGTAAGAGGGAAAAGAGCATGTCCATTCCAGTAGATTCCTTGTGCAGCACTAAATAGCAAAAAGTTTTTGGGGAGGGAACAAAGTTTCCATCCATTTTCAGAACTTCAAAAACCAAAAGACAAGGTCTCTTAGTCCAAAGGACACCATTCATGTTTCAGGGGAAATTTAAGAAATTCACTGCTAATGAAAATCAACTTTGCCATTTCAGAACCAATCAGCATACCCACACACACACATGCATGTATGTATTAAAAATATATGAGATCCTTTGGAAATTTGTGCTAGGACCTGTTTTCTAGCATGCAATGGAGCAGCCTTCCTAGTTTTGTATTGTGAAAGAATGGTTTAAGGTCCCCCTCACAAGGCCTGAAGTCATCTTCAATAATGTAGATTTTTCACCTCATTTCCTTCCTCACCCAATATATCCAATGCTCAGATGCAGAAACTCTTCATCAGCTAGGAAACTAAAACTTGCTCATGACAGATGGAAGGAAATTTGGTGGCCATGACTTCCAAATACTCAAGACTTTCTGATTTTAACTGGGGCTTTCTGCCTCTCTTTGCTTCTATAAAAAGGGGGAAAAATTCATTTGGGTTTCTTGAAATACTTGGATTAGTATAGCATAGTATATTGCCAACAGATGTGCCTCCTAGCAAAGATACAAATGCCTGAAAGAGCAGAAGAAATCCCAAGATGGACCAGCAATACTTGGACACCCAGTGTGCATAGGGCAGGAACAGTGAGTGAAGGGTGTAAAGAAAAGCAATGAGAAGTAGGCAAATGGACAACTGGCAGGATAGAGGGTGTGGGGTAAAGGTGCAGGTGCTTCTATACCTATCAATGGAGCTCATGAAAGGAGCAGGCAAAGTTTTCAAATACCTCATGGCAATGGTCACAGAATCAACAGCAGAAAACAGAGTGGTGGAGAAAAGAACAGGAAACATACTTACTTCCACAGTCCTGTCTTGTAGCTTAAATATGGTGGCTTCTGAGAGAACCACCAATAGAGCTGTTAGTCTTTACTTAATAGTGTGGACTGTTACGAAGAGCTGCTGCTTGAACATATTTTATATAAAACCCTAATTTCTAAGGCAAATATGTTTGTACAAAATGAGCAAATGTACTCCCAAGATTTGAGTGGCTTTGGTCAGCCAAACAGAAAGAGATGAAGAATTTATTCCTACATAATAGCTCTCAACTGCCCTCATCACTAATCCTACACATTCCTCAAATACCTACACGGGGCAGAGTTCACAGAGAAGACCACACTCACTTTCTTATGCTCAGTCAGCTCTCAGAATATGATGATTGCATTACAGAATAAATTCCTTTAAATATTTCTGAAAGGTAAATGTTCACAAAAGAAAAAGCCTCTTTTGTTGCCTTTGAGCTGCTTGATTGCTAGCACTAAAAATACTTGTCACTGACCTTTATGCAGAACTGAGAATCTTTTGTTAATTTATCATTCTTTAATTTAAAAAAAAATCATTGAAAAATTCTTAGATACCTAAGAATTTTTTTTTGGTATCAAAAATAAAACTGCAACAAGTATTCACAATGCCGTGTAATTTAGCATTTGAGCTGAGAAGAAAGGGAGACCGTGGTGGTCAGATTTCTTCAACTTTATGGCTGATCCTGTGCCTACACAATCTTAGAATTACCCACGTTGTCTCCCATTCTGACAAGTTGACCACAAGATCCACAAGTACTATAAGGGAAAAAGAAGGGACAATAGATAACATGAAACTCAGAATGTATCTCTCCTCTCCTACGCCCTCACCTTCTTAATCCAAGATGGAAACAAGAAGAAAATAGAATGTCAAGATTGAATCTGAAAAAGAAAGGCAAGGTTAATTGGGTGGTAGAAAATATTCTGCTTAAAAACCTGAATACTCTACCCATTGCCAGATGTCCCTGAAATCAGCAAAAAGAATTCACCAAAAGAAAGGAAAAGGCATTCCCACATGTGGACCAGAAGGCTTCTACCACTGCATTTTATGTGCTTCTCTTTTCTTTACTGAGAAAAATGAGCCAGTGTGATACTGGGTGGTACCAAACAGATGATACAGATAAACCCTTCTGGTCTGAGGTCTGGGTGTTGCCAGCCCAGCAACAAGGGAGTACATATTCCTGACATTTGATATCTTGAAAAATAGTTTAAACAATACCAAATTATTTTGTTATAAAACATACAGAACATGACCAACTAAACCATCCAAATGGTTTTGCTGTCCTCATGTGGGTATAATCATGTTTTAGAGGAGTAGCAACTATCACCATTTAGTCTCAGCAATAAAGATTCCAAGGTACATTTTGCTTTGTACAACCTCATTTTATGGCATTTTGCCACATTTTGAAGCCTTCACAGAATAGTCCTCTAAGGAAATATGTGCAGAGTATTTATTGAGCATCTATTATAAAAGAGGTAAGGCACTGAGTATATGATATCACTTAATCCCCACAATCACCCTCTCCAAGTAAATGGTTATTTCTACCTACCTTATACAGCTTAAGAAAGAAGACTCAGACCAAATTTCCCTAAGGACATAGCTAATAGGTAGCAATACTGAGATTTAGTGTTCTCCACTGCTTCTAAGCGTACCTTGGAGATAACTGGCCTCCTGTGAATCTTATCGGCTAGCAACTAGAACCTGTTGTATCTGTAATAAAATGAAGTATGTATGCCATTTTTGGCAGAATTGATCGATTGCTTATATATAACCAGATGGGAATCATTAAGAATGGAATAATTTTTCCATTAATTCTGGTGATACTTTTTAAAAGGTCAGGGAGGGGCAGGAGAAGATCAAATGACATGGAATGAGAGAAGTGAATGACAGTCCAGTGACCCCCCCACCCCATTGTGTACCTTATCCCTCAATGGCACACCTAGAAACAACCACAAAATAGGATGCTATTCTAGAGGAGACACCAACAGGAGTTATCTTAATAATTTTTAAATTTTAGGAGAAACCCAATTCAAGCCACATTATCATAAATTGAAACCATGTGACTACAATGATCCTTCAATGATTTTAATGGAGATAAGACCACACTTGTCTGGTTGTCCCTCTTCAGACTTCACTAAGAAGTCCTTTATTAGGTCTCTTATAAAAAACAAAATTTCAATCAATCAGTAATCTCCTTCTATTGCTGCATAAGATATTTCTCAGTATGGATTTTTTTAGCACAGTGGCAATATACATGTAATTGGTCCAAGACTGTATTTATCCAGTTCTTTTGATTATCACTAGGACATGGCCCTTCATCTTTGCCTGGGAATATAGACCTTAGGGTGGTGTGGTTTTGTTTTCTTTTTTGGTATTTTGATGTGACTTAGTTTCTCCACATGGACAAAAAGGCTTATATAAGAGTGGGCTTCAGATTTCAGCTTTGGTCCCCACAGCAAAAGGACACTCTGGCCAATGAGATCCCTTATTACATAAGGAGACTATGGTGCCTGCACTGTTGTCCCAAGAAGCTGCTGTTAAAATTTTCCATGTAAATAAACGCACATTCCCTGAGCATATTGCTGCCAACTGCTAAGCCAGAGATAGCCATGTTTAAATCCCTGAGGAAGGTCTAAGAGTCAATAAAGTCATACAGATTGTCTCTTATTCAAAATTTCAAGGACCAGAAATGTTTTAGATTTTTTCAGATTTTTGGAACATTTTCAGATACATTACAACTTGAGAAGAGACCCAAGTCTAATCATGAAGTTCATTTATGTTTTATCTACACCTTATACAAGGAGGTAATATTATGCAATATTTTTAGTGAGCCCGAGTATTGACTTTGACCTCATGTGGTCAGGGGTTGAAGTTTTCACCTGTGGTGTCATTTGGGCTCCAAAACTATACAAAGTTTGAAGCACTTTAGATTCCAGGTATTTGCATTAGGGATTCTCATCCTGTAGTTACTCATTCTACTTCTCCTAAAGCCCAAGTGTCTTCATTCCCTTCATCTTGCCATGTCTGGTGTTTAGATCTTCAAGTGTGGAATTCAGAAGTGCTACTGGTAACATTATGATGTCCAAATAGAGGGCTTGCATATTTAGGGCCTGTCAGATAACCTGCAGTAAATTCTGGTTCCCAAAATTAGAGGTGAAAATCATCCTTAGAGAATGAGAGTACCATGAAGACTCAATACCATTGATCCAGAGGTGGTTTGCAAACATACCACATGATAAACAATTAGGAAATGCTCAGGATGACAGTAGCTTGCCAGTAATTAATGGACAGTGTTAGAAAGTCCTTTTTCCTATAATCTGAAGAAAAGTTGTATTAAAGAAGTGGAGTTGTTTGCAAGAAGGATTTTTTATTTTTTAATGTATCTCCGAGTAGATACTTTCCAGGCAAAAAGAATATTTTATCTGCTTTAGAGAAGGCAAGGTCCATCATTCATTAGGCTTATCTAAGGCTTACATATATTTTTCAGGGCAATTTGCTCCCTTTTGTTCTGATTCTGTGACTCCAAAGCAACTTTAAGACCATCAACTTTGTATACCTGATACCATGACATCAATAAGATGATGTTCACCATGCTCCCGTCATTGGAATGGCCTCTGTAAATCAACCAGTCAGCCTCCTAGTTTCTCATGTTCTTCGTGGGAGTTTGTGAGAGCATTAATACTACCCAAGAGTCTCAGAAGCTGAACAAAATGAATCCAAACAGCTCTCATGCCCTTAAGCCTCAGCATCCCCACTGAGGACTATCCAGGCAGCCTGTAACTGAGGCATAACTAGCTTTACTCAGCAATGTCTTCCGTTTAAAAGCAGAAAAACACAATGTTCCCTTTGCCTAAAGCACACTCCAATTTTCAGACTCCTCCAACAGCATCATGTGCTCTCAACAGATCATTCAGATGCATCCTCCACTACCACAATTATGTTTTGTTCTGGAGAACAGTATTTCTGAAGGCAGATGTTAGAACAACAAGTAGTCATTTTTATTGTGAAGCCTCGATAAGTGTGCTTCAAACTAGTAAATCTGATAACTTTTCATTCTATCACCCAATGGAAATGATGTGTCTAGTCTACTTCATTGCAATCAATGCCCTACATCACATGGAACACTCATTTAGAAAAAAACAAGATACTCCAAATGCTTGCAGCGCCCAGGCAAGCATTTGCTGGGCACCTGTGTGACATTCCAGATGCTTGAAAATGAGAAATCACATTTATTTATGAAAGAAGTCATCACCCTTTATTTTATTTTAAACTGGGACACTCCAAAGTGCAATTAATACTTGCCACCTTTCCCCCTCTTCTTGGGCATCTAAGCCCTTCATGAAATACATCATTCCATGATTATGTATCTAAATTACCTACCTGAATATGGATGAAGCAAGATGGATTAAGGCTACTTTGTCACTGTTGATGAAGTTTAATGTTTGTCTTGGACTTAGAGGTCAGTAATTTTTTTAATTAAAAATTTAAAATTAATTTTAAAGGACTATGGAGCTTTAATAAAAGAGAAAAAGCAAATAATTAATAAGCAAGTTCTTACCTTATGCCTTAGAGTTTTTAAGACATTTATAATTTCTCCTAGCTACTGTGCAAGCATTATTACCCAGTTTTTACTAGTGGAGAAACTGAGGTCTAGAAAGTTCAGGTAACAGACCTAAACTCACAGAGAGTGAGAGCCAAGCCTGTGTGATACAGAAGACTTTCTTCAAAATATTCTACAGTACCTCAACATCATTGCTCACTTCTGTTTTCATTAATAAATGTAACCAGTGGCCTCTCTTCGCCTTTGTACATCTATAAAGTTGAAGGTAATTAGTAATTTTTTCAGTTTCCTTTCTATGTAAGTTTTATGTTATCAAGTGACTTCCACATTGAAAGCCACACTACTAAATATACCAGGCAACAGTGACTCCCTAGGATGTCTGGGAGCCTTGAAAAATCCTACCACACAAAATCTTATTTATAATGTATTGATTAAACTTTATGTTAATAATCCCCCTAAATGGGCAATTACAAAAATTGAACCTGGGGAGCAACAAATTGCCATGGTCCTTCCTAAAAATTTGAGCACAGTCAACAGAAAACAAAAAAAACTAACGTTCCCCAATGAGTTCAATTACAGGGAAATCTTTGTGGGTGTGCCTGTGGAGAACCGTCACTGTTACAGTTCTAATGGTATCTTAGATATGCTTTCAGCTAGATTTTCCTTCAGTTTGCCCTCTAGAAACTATGCTTCAGAGATCTTTGGTTTGTCCACTGCTATGTGATCTGCATATTGGTATTCAATAAGTATTTTTAATAAAGGAAAGAAATCTTCAGGAACATTTGTCCATAGTAGCAAAAAAAACGGAGAAATACCTACTGACAGGTGAATAATACAAAAATTGTGGTATAGACACCCAAAAAATATTCAGCAGTGAAAAATATAAAAACTTATGTAAAAAACCAAATTTAGAAATAAAATTTGAGTGACAAAAGCAAATTGCAGAAGATTATACATATCATAATACTAAAGTTCAATTATTTAAAAAAACTAAATAAATTGTTAGAGACATATTCAAATGTTATAAAATAAAATACTTCATTTAGAAAGGGATTAATTTAAGTGCTAGGAAATCCTCATCTCTAGCTCTCACACATGTAACTGACCACACAAAATACTAGTATACATTATTTAAAGATACACGCACAACATATTGTGAAAGTATGAAAACACAGGAGTGGGGTGTACAGTTGCTTCAAGACAGTGGTTATCTCAGAAAAGTAGAATGTGGATGGGCATTTTTGTCTCTAATATTTTCTTCTTCTTTCTCTTTTCTTCTTTCCTTTCTTTTTCCCTTCCCACCTTTTCCCTCACTTCATCTTCCTTTCTCTTTGAGAGGGGAGTCAGGGGAGAAAAATCTGAAGCAATTGTGACTAATTTTTGCTAACCTATTTCATGTGCATGTTATCATTCTGTACTTTTTCCAACAGTTTAACATTTCCAATGTTAAATTTATAAGAAAATTTATGTTAATCTGAACACAGAACAAGTGAAAATTATCTAAAGAACATGTAACTTATTAAGATGAAACAAATTAAAAACAAGAGTAGACTTAAATGTGTTTAAGAAATATAGTAATTTAAAATCTTTCTTGCCAGGAAAGGAAAAGGCCAAAATTATTTTTATAAATCAGTTCTGTCACATATTTAAGATATTTGGTATATAAAATATTGCAGAGACTGTAAATTTTTCAAAAGGAAATGCAAGTAATGTATGTATTCTCGTATCATCATAAGAGGACACAATGGAACTCTCTTTAACCATTTAAAAAAATGAAATTATATTATTTGCTGTAAATAGATAAAATTGGGAAACATGATAAATAAGTCAGACTCAGAAAGTCAAGTGTTGATTATTCTCACAACATGCAGAATCTAGAGAAAAAAAGAACATAAGTAAGTAAAGAGTAGAGGGGGTCATGTATATATTTATAATGCAGCAATTAAAATAAATGAATAAGTAAATGGCAGACCAGTAAACTAGAGGAAAAAAGTGGGGAGAAGGAGAAGAGAGAAGGGGAATGGAGTAAATTATGTCATATGCATGCATGAATATGAACCCCACTACTGTATATGATTATAATGTACTAATAAAAACACAATGAAATATTTAAACAGAAACCACAAGAAATTTAAATTAAAGTAAAAGATTTGGAAAAGAGGAAAAACTTATTGTCACTGAAATTATATAGATTTTAGAAAATTCAAATGATTTATATTAAAGCTATTAAAATTATCAAAAAATAGACATTTAGTTTTTATCTAGGATATTGCCTAAAAATCAGTTATATATTTAGAATTTTTGAACGAAAATAAATTTGTGAGTAGATGCCATTTAAAAAGTTTTAAAACAACATACTTCTTAGGAGTTCAGAAAGAAAACTATTTCAGAAATGACTAACAGCCACAGAAGGATACAAGGAAATTAAATGGAAACATATTTACTCATGGGAAGAAATAATAGTCTTCTCAAATTAAACTATAATCTCCATGTAATTTAAATAATTTGAATGGGATATGGAGGAATCTGACAAACATAATCCTAAAACTCATAGGGACAAGCAAAGAACCAAGAATAACCATAGAAATACAAAGTAGAATATGAACAAGAACTCAGTGGAATTTCTGTCTAGTCCAATTTTATGTCATGAGGGGTAAGCACCCAGAATCTGGAGCCAGACTTTCTGGGTTTGAATTTTAGTCCTACCACCTACTGTCTATGAAAGCTGGGTTGAGTTCCCTTATATATTTCTTATGAAGAGTAAATGCCTTCCTACATGGGAAGACCTTAGAACTTTGCCTGGCATGTGGTAAGTGCTTTGTAATATAGGTGTTAGATGTTATATTGAAAATTGAAAATTGACAAATGCTAAAAATACGAAATTCACTGAGGCAGAAACCTGAATGTCCAATAAACATATGGGAAACTTCACTAGCAACTAGGGAAATGCAAGGTAAATCAAAAAGCAACAGGCAAAAATTAAAGTGTCTGACAATACCAAACACAGGAAGAGTTTAATGAAAAAAATTGAAATTACATCTTCAAATAGCAATCCATCTTAAGGCGAAAATCGCACACAAGCTACAGTTCAATAATTTCACATGAGTTAGTACTATAGAGAAACTCCAGTCTTGCCCAATAATCATCCCTGCAATTTTATTTGCCAATGCAAGTATTGAAGACTATTAGTGTCCCTAAATGGGCAAATATCTAAATAACTTGTGTTATGTCCACAAAACGGAACACCATACAGCAAGAAAATGGAATTTTGCCAAATAAACCCGAGTGAAAAAATTTGCAAAAAGATACAGTTTACCATTTGTATAATTTCAACTTCATTCAAAAGAATGCTAAATTATTTATATTTTAAAACACAATTTAGTAAAAGCTAAAAGTATATGGTAATAAAATAAGCGCCAGACTGAGAACAGAGATTATTTCCAAAAGGCAGACAGGATTAGGGAACCATATAGCAGAAGCATCAGAATAACTGCAATATGTAATGTCACTAAAATCTACGAAGCAAATAAAATAAATTGTGTCCACTTAACAAAGCCCAGATGGTGGATATTTGTTATTATGTTTTCTATGTTCTTGAAATATTGCACATTTTCAAAAATCTCAGTATAATTGAGTATTTCACTGAATATTGCATTTAAAACATAACACTCCTATAAAAGAAACAGAAGGGGCACAGGTGTATTCATGTATGTCACTGCATTAATAATAAAGGCCTAGAAGATGCACACAGACCACCAACTGTGGCTGCCTATGGTACAAAAAAAGGAACAAAAAGAGATTTCCATATTTCCTGCTCTGTATACTTTCATATTATCTTAATATTTGATATTTCTCAAATAGACAGTCCAGAGGGACACCCAAAGGCAAAATTCAAAGGATGTGGAGTTTAGCATATGTAAAAAGTTAGGACCTTTATTAAGACAAATATACCATACTCAGTCAATTGCTCTCAGAATACTTTAGAATATTAAAGAATATGGAATGGAGCATTATGGGGATGGGGATTATAATCAGTGTTATCCTGAAACTAAACTCTCCCCAGAAGACTGAGTCTTATGATAACACAAAGATTTTAATAGTCCTAATTATCTATGCAGGATGGTCATTTTTCAAGTCAAGAAGTATTCATGAAATGGAACCGTCTTGAGTCCTATAGATTAATGACAAGACAGTGCTGAGAGGAGGAGGGTTTTAAGAAGTTGTTCTGATCTCCAAGATGGGGAAGCACATTCTCATTAATCACAGTGAAATCAGACTTCAGCAATAAAAGCAGCTGGCTTTAGAATGAGCTGTTTTTCCAGGAGTCATTTATTTATTTGATGTTATGTCACTGATAAACTGCGCCAACCACGACTCTGTGTGATCAAGCCAAGTTTATTCAGACACACATCACCGCCTCCTGGAACAGCTAAGGCCAGAACCCTCAATCTTTGTCAGGGACTCCAAACTATTTGGGCTACTCCACAAAGGGTTTCTGGTGGACACCAGCAGAGCTTGAAAAGTAAATTGTGCTCATCAAGGTATCTGAAGGAGAGCACAAAGGGTATGGGGTGACATGAAAAAAAGACTTTGCAGAAACATGTCAGGGATCTCAAAGTCAAGAGGGTTGTCTCTTTGTTTTTTGAAATCCAGATACTAGGAGCAATACATAATAATAATGTCCACCATTTTTTGTGGACCAGTTACATGGCAAGAGGGTGATGAGTGCTATCTACATGCAACTTCCTACAACCATACAACCCAGTACAGGCAACTGTCATCCTGCCACAATCTCTGAGCAGCTTGCTGTAGGGCTCAGCATCCAGAGGATGATAATATGGACCATTGGGTAGAAGTCCAGTTCCATTACTCACATGCTGAACATCCTTTGATAAAATGTGTAATTTCTTTATAACCAGATTCCTCTCCTTAAAATTGAGCACGTTAATCCATAAGATTGTTGTAAATAAGATAAAATGAAATGACAAATACAGATTTCTTTAAAAATTGAGCAATTAGTTACTTAGAACCTACATGGACAGATAGGGAGGATGGTACCCTTCCAACCTCCAACAAAGGTATGCCACAGACACACATCCCACATCAATGCCGGTCCTCAATTTCACAGGCACTAAGTCATCCTTCCAGTCTCTCGAAATAAGTGCCTTCTCAGTCTCTTTCCTCACGTCCCTTCTGTTCCAACCCTCTGGACACACTGCAGGGCTGATGACTGCATTGGTATTTACTTAGGTAGCTGTGTTTCTAGAATTCACTAATACTTGGAATCTTCTAGAGCTCTCAGAGGGAAGAGGGTAGGGTGAGACTTTCCTCACCTGACAAGGTTGAAACAATTTCAGTCACACCAATGAGTTTCTGAAAGGTGGAGTCAAAGCTCACATTCCAAAGTGACCTATACCAAATACCTTAGAAGACAAGTCAACAAACAGCAAAAACCAAGGTTGTGACGCAAGTCCCCAAACTATAGCAATACAGATCTGCCTCATTTTTCTGTATCACACTGCCCATCTCATGATGCATTGACCACTATCCTACCCATTACTGTTCATTTAGTTTCCATAGTAATTACTCAATTTTTTTTAGAAACCCATATTCATCAGTTCATTTTATCCTTACAAAAATCTCATGGATCAATGGATGCTACCACTAATCATTTGTATGCACTTTTGTTTGACCACCACCACACAAAATTGTTCTGTGTGTCACATATACGCCACTAAGCTGTGCCTAATCTGTAGTTTTATTTTTTGCAATGATATATTGGGTATCTTTATTTATTTTGTCTATGATGTTCTGTTTTTATGTTCAGTGGGACTGAAATTAAATGTATCCTATTTGTTGTCACAAAAAATGGGGGAAGTTTCCATTTTCAATTGAGAAGAGAGAATAATAGAATAATAACTGCTCTCTTGGTTTCAGGGACATCAGGTATACAGGTCCTCAAATGATTCTATCCACACTTAATCCCTTAGTTGTAAGTGGTAATGTCAAGAATCAAATGAACTAACATAGAAGAAATAGTAATAACTCTCAGAATTTTAAAACAGAATCATAGATTTTCATCTGGAATAGCCAGAAAAGATCTCATATTCCAAATTCCTTATTTCATAAATAAGAAACGTTATTAATTCACCCAAGGTTACATAGTCCAAGTTTCCTGGCTTGGGCCAGGAAGTATTAGGGTTTTCTTTTTCCCACTTCTCCAATCTGTCTCAAGGTCTTCAAAAGTAATAAAATAGTCCCCATTTTTTTAAGCAAACCTTTGTACCTTACCAGGTATGGAGATATTTTTGATTTGGTCTTTGAGCTGGAACACTGCAATGAAAATTACATTGATATTTAATCAATCGGTGATGAGGATACATTGTTTTTAGTCAACCAAAAGCTCTAAAAAGTCAGTATTTGCTCAAGTAGGGAAACCTACTTGAACTTCTATGAGGGACAAATAATGCCTGGGATGAGAACTAAATTTAAGTAAGTGATGCATGCAATGCACATTCTTAAGACAACACCCAGTACATAAACATTTCATTCATAAATGTTTCATTTACATACTAATGTACACAATGGTAGGCATGGTTTTTTTAAGATGCCTCTTTGGTCAAAAAAAAAATCTCTCAATGGTCTCCAATGGAGTAAATTGAGGACCACCAAGTCCTGCTTGCCAGAAGCCGCCCAAGTCAGTTTTTCAGCAGTTGTTTTTAATTTTAATCAAGGAGTGATAATGGTTTGGGGTGAGTCCTGGGTCAATTAAAAAAAATCCCATCCTATTTCATTAGGAAAAGTGTCTTCCCTCTGTGGAAGTCAGCATTTTTCCTGCCTGGCATCCTGCTCAGTTGAGTGGAAATGGTTTCTTATCCTCCTCCCTGGCCAGGCCTTCTCCAGGTCTTCAGGCAACTGCATGTGCCAGCTGGCAGTGAGCGCTTGAGTTAAGAGACTCTTCTCAGGTTTTTCACATTTGCTGTATTAACACGTTTATCCATTTGACTTTTTCCAAGGCCTCCTTCCTAAACGAAAAGTAAACATGCCATTGTCCTTGGATAGCTGTCTCTTTGACCTTCTTCCTGGGCAACTTATGAGAAACAGATGCTATGTGGTTATAATTTGGACCCAGGGAAACACATCAGTGTTCTAATCATTTATGTGTAAACCAGATGTTGGCCCAGGTATCTTGGCCCCTTGAGATGTGGGTAAAAAATCAGCTTTAATCCTCATTCCATGCCTGGTAGAAGCCTAAAATAGCAGACATTTTCCCCCAGAGTTTCCTGAAGATTCCTGAGCAGCCTCGGCATCATGGTCCCCGCTCCTAAGGTTCTGGCTTTCACATGCTTGCAATTTGCTCAGCATTGAATTTTTCCAAATATCAAAGTCAGGTTTGTTAGCAATTCTTAATCAAACATATCCCTAATCAGGCATGATTGTAATTCAATGAACTTAAGATGTAGGGAGAAAGGGGAGGGTATTACCTCCTGTTACATATCCATTTTTCTTTTACAATTTTTTTAATTAATGTTTTATAGATATACATAGTAGTTGGGTTCATCTTGATGTACCCTCGTTTTGGAATGTGCTTTATCCATTCCACCTTGGGGAATTTTCACTGGCTGTGCCTGTTTACAAAACCAGATAGCCCAATGCTTCTGGCAGCTTCTTACCCACTTCATGGAATGGTAAATGCCTCTCCATCATTTATGCAACACCATTCAATTCTGCCCCAGATTGCCTTCATTCTACCCGTCCCAGTAAAATCTTCAACAAAACCAGACAGGCCCCACCCTCAAAGTGCACTGTTGCCTTAGTTAACAGAAGTTTGTTCTCTAGTTTGTTTATTTGGTTACACATGAATCAAGTTTTGGGTTTGGAATGGGCCCAATGGGCTAAATGGATCATATTGAGGAGTTTGTAAATGGCATCTCCTGGAGCTGTGCAGAGCTGGAATTGTGTAGGGCTGAGCCATTTGTAGCTGTCTTGAACCAAACCAAGGAATAATCTGCAAATTTCTCGCTACATCTTAAATTCATTGAAAACATTGATAACTGTTTTCTTCTACAAGTAGAATCCCAGGGAAAGCTCAGTTCGCTTCGCAACAATGTATAAAACACATGTAAAGTGCTTCCACCAAGGAAATTGAAACCTGCATCCAGTGATTTTATTGGAGGCCAGTCATGTAGGCATACAACATCTTAGTGCCTCCATCTCCATCCCCTGACAGATCAAACTGAAATAGCATGGCCCAATGCTTTAGGCATTCAGCAACAGGTATGCACTGCAAATCAGACTATTGGCATAAGTCTCAATGATGCCATTTACTTCATTAACACTGCTCCTTCCACAGACTACATGAGATCCATGTTTGTAACTTTTTTACTCATCAGATATACATAGCCCTTGGCAAGGGTGCTTACAGAGAGGAGTTGCCCTGTACACATCTGTACAGGAATGAATAAGTCAACAAAATCTTTTTTTAAAAAAAGTGATAATTGAAGGGAGAAACATTCAAGGCATAGGACAGAAATGAGTTAGGTGAAGTTGTGGAAAGAGAAAGGGATGCAAGAATGATGAAGAAACAGCAAGAAGGGGTGGGTTGACAACAAACAGGGAGAAGAGGAAGGAAATGTGCGATGGAAGGATACACTGAAGGGGCAGTGGGAGGAGGAGGCAGGTGACAGAGTTCATTTTGCCCACAGTTCTCTGGGCTGTAAGGTACTTTTGATCTGATTCCCTGCCTGTAGGTCACTGGCAGTGAGGGTCTAACAAAATTTCCCTCTGGTCTAAATTTTGCCGAGTGTCACTGGGCAAGCCATTTTATCTTTGATGCGTCTCTCTAAAAGAGCAATTAAAGTCAGCATAAAGGACCCTTCCAGAACACAATTCAGTGTCTTCCAAGAGATAGAAGAATCTGTTCCTCATTCTTCTAGCCCACTGTGCACTCATTTTGTCCTTTCTCCTCACCCACCTGGATCTAGGTATAGCAGAGCCAGAAGTCAGAATACTCCCACTGGATCAAGAGTCTACATAGCTCTGTGATACCTAATTCATAAGGACCTCAAAGAAAGGCCAAATCTATCTAACCATGATTCCAGCCACTTTTGAGAATCATGAAATAAGGTTGCAACAAAATAAACTGGCTTTGAACTCTTACCATTCAAATTGACCTGAAAAACCCAAATCCTGTGTAAATTTATATGTAGGTATATATGCCTCATAGAATGCAGAACCCGGGCCTCTGCTACCTGCTATGGGAGTTTCCAAATAAGAATAATGTGGGTTAAGCCAAGCATGGTGGTGCACATCTGTAGTCCCAGTTACACCGGAGGCTGAGGCAGGAGGATCACATGAGTTCAGGAGTTTGATGCCAGCCTGGCAACATAGTGAGACCCTGACTCTTGAAAAATAAAGTAAAAGAAAGTAATAAGTGGATAGAGGAATCAGGAACACCCCACTCAAGGAAGGGGAGGGCTGGCAAGCAGAGAACGTGGCTAGAGAAATTCTAGAAGCAAAAAGCAGCAGCCTTGAGTAGCCCTCATCAGTATTCCTACCTTCTTAAAGCCCTATCTATGAGAGCTTTCAGGGAAAAAAACAATTAGAGAATTAAAACTAAATCACCAATGCTATCAAAGGCTGGTAGATATTCTTTTTAAGGCAAAACTATGTAAATGAGTCTCTTCAAATCTTGGACTAAAAGGAAATGTAGTTTTGAATAAAGGTACCTTTTCTGTGCCTCTGAAATTAGAATGAACAGATTACATATTTCTCTACCTCTATACCAACTTGCAACATTTTGTATTTTATACCTAAAACATGCAAATTATATATACAAAACAAATTATACAGCATATACAAATACATACATACACAAACTTTTTTTTGTATGCACTCATACTAAAAAGGCAAAAGATTGAGAAAAAGCTGTTTTTTCAACAAAGGAGGCTAAGTAACTGATTAAGTATCAAAAATGGGGAATTGCACTGTTGTACTTGGAGCAGGTTTTATTTATATAGTGTAAGCCTGGCTGTAGCAGATTAAGTGCCTAAGAATTAGGTCAGTGATTTGGACAGCAAGCAGTTATAGTTCTCTAAGTTTTAGTGGAAACCCTAAAAAATGATTTCCATGGTCATATATACCTAATATGATGCTACATATTATACCCCTGTGTTTGATATTCAAAGTACATATTAAAAACCCTGAGATTTCTTATAACACAAAAACGTATGTTTCAATAAGATTAGCTTTGTCCAAACCCATTTGCCCATGAGACCCTCTTCCCCCCACACACACTCATAATGCCTATTAGCATATTATAACATAGTATTGCAGGGACACACTTGGAATGACTAGTCTCACATCATTCTGATGCTCACAATCAATCAACCTCTCTTCTGCTACAGGAAGATGAGACCTAAGAGCTGCATAGCATTAAAAAATAAAGCTAGGGACTGGGGTTGTAGCTCAGTTGTGGATTACTCATCTCACATGTATGAGGCACTGGGTTCGATTCTCAGCACAATAAACAAAATATATTGTGTCCCTGTATAACTCCAAAATATTTTTAAAAACTAAATAAAAATAAAGCTACCACTGATTGATGTTGACAGAAAAAAGCTAGTATGCAAAGAGGAGTGTAGGTAATTCTAGTAAGTACTTGCTTCCTGGAAAAAAATGCAAATTAGTCAAAGGTGTTGAGATATTCATTCCTGTGGAGATCCTTTCTCTTATTGGCTATTGTTCTGGACAGGGAAGGACCATGTGTTTTGAGCAACTGTTGCATGGTATATTATCTGCCCTCTCTCCTGCAGATGATCATTGTTCCTTATGAATTCTTTAGTGAAATAATCGTGGTTTACCACTATTTCAAGAGTGAGATGTCTTGCTTTTAAGAGTTATAGAAGCAAAAATTTTTATGACAAAATGGCAGTAACTAGCACCAGTATATATAATACCAGGGCACATGAGAACTAATGAGTAGAATCTCTTTAAGGCTGTGCCACCACGAACTACATGACCTTGCCCAGACTACTGAACTCTTAGCCATGACTGCTCACTTCTAAAATGAGATTGCGGAACTATACTTGGCTTAAGAATCCCAGCCACCTCTAACAGAACAGGAGAAAGGATGGAACTATGGTTAAATATTCTGGCTTCATAATCATAAGCAGTCCCACTGTTTACTTTCTGCATGCCTGGACAAATAGTAAACTACTTGAGAATAACAATCCTCAATTATCTTTAATATTTAGTTGACCTGATTTATGAGGATTTAATAAGTTATGTTAGAAGGTTTACATCCTTGCACATAAAAAACTTATCTATAGAAGTTCCATTATGAACTTCTGTCCCAACCAATTCTATGTATGGAAGTGATGGGTGCACAGATCTCATAGAAGGCCTAGACTTGGTATGTAAAGTCAATGCACACATTAAGCCTAATAGCTTAAACATTGCTAGCCTAAATAAAGTACTAGAAATTTCAACTGCTAGATTGTTCAAGGAGAGCTTAAGATGAATTACTACTACTTTAATCAGACACCATCACTGTTTGGCTTAAAACTCATTAACAGATCCTGGTGGCATCTAGAACAAAACACCAAAAGCCTGTGATCTCCTTATCATCTGACCCAGATTTCCTCCTGGCTTTAACTCCCTCTTCCTCACTTCTCGGCCATCCACTCTGCTGCCTGAGCTACTCTCACCTTGGTCCCTCACATGGTCAGCACTTGCCTTTCAGGTCTCAAGTAAAATAGCACTTCCTCACCGAAATCTTCCCTAACTACACCATCTAAGACAGCGCCCGATTTACCCCACTCCTTCTTCCTCAGTCCCATATTTGTCTAAGAACCCTGTCATCAATTCATTTGTCAGTTATTTGAATCCAACCACAATATCCCAAGGACCATACTAATAGACAAATCTATGCATACAGGAGGAAGTTAATCTGAAATTATTTTATTCCTCATCTTTTTGCTCCAGAGTCTACTGGCTCCAAACTATAGTCTCAATCACTTCACTAAAGGCCTATAAAAAAAAAAAAAAGAATCAAATGGATGCAGCTAAGGTAGAGATTCACTTCTGATCCAATTGACTACAGCAAGGAGGTGGAGCTGTGCCATTCACATGGGCATACTGTTGCATATGTGGGCTGGGAAGATAGTCCACAACATGTCTGAGCAGAATTGAAGCCTATAGAGCCCAGCAGGAGAATCAAGCCCTGAGAAATATCTATGAAACTTCTGTTCTTTTGAGAGACACTTAGTATCTCCTCCTTCCCTCCCATGAGGTATCCTTAATGCCCATGAAAACCTCCTAAGCAGTAGTGGCTACCACCTCCATTCTGAGAAAATCCACATAAAAGCCTGATCTCTACACTCTGCAGCTAAGCAGGTCTCCTCCACCAGGCTGTGGACACTTAACACAGCATCTAGCTTGTACTAAATGTTCAACCATTTTTAACAAATGGATGAACAAATTATTACTTGAGTGAATACATGCATTCATGGATTAAAAATCAACTGGTGACTATAACCGTCAGTAAAAGGAAAGCAGAGAAATATACCAAGCACCATAAGGTCAGACAGTGTAGGCAACCTACAGTCATGAGTAGAAAAATAATGCATGTATCCTCTTGTGACTGATGAACCTTTGCAACTGGTGGTTAATTATGTTGTTGATTAATCCAACACTCAGTAATGGGTACATATTTTTTCTCACTTCTAATAAAGACAAAAGCATCCCATCCCATGCCTTCATCTTCTTTTCTCCATACACTTTAAAGGTCACTTTTCAAAAAAGACTAATAATTCTCCAATAGAATGAGACAAAAGTTAAAATATCTGTATTTCAGAGGATGCTTTAAGCCAAACTGAAATTAAAAATCAAAGAAATAATTCCATTTTTGTCCTGAACATCTTGAAGCTCTTTTGGTCTTCAGCCGGGAGGGTAATCCAGTTTTTATCATTTACTTTGAGAGAATACAGCTGCTTCCTTTTGCTGAAGCAGCTGGATTTTATCTCATTTTCAAAGTTTTGCTTTAGAATTTGGCTTTTTCCAGGCCTGGTGTAAATAAGGACATGGGCTAAAAGAATGAAAACATAAACCAAGAGCAGCTAGCTAAGGGGTTCTAAAGTCTGTTTTCATTATGTGCATTGCTGGGACTCTAATTCATCACCAATTTTCCAGGAATGTTTAGATGTTGGATGGAAGGCCAGTTGTAGGGTCTACAGAGAGCAACCTGTGTCAAAAAGGATAGAGCTTTAGAGAAACATGCCAAGTTCTGTGGCAAACTAATTTTTTATTATACTAACTGTATATGTCCTTGGAATGATGACCTTACCTGAATAAATAAGTCTTAACTTGGATAATTTGAAGAAAGTCCTTTGGAGCATGACCCAGGTCCAATAATATTGGAAATAGACTAAGTTTTACTTTGCCCCTTAAAATTAATTTTGCCAAATTAGACCTCAAACATTTTTAAATTCACAAATAAAAATTTATTATATATGAAGTTTTTCAATCATGTATACAGTGTGAGATTGAAGATAATTAAATATACATATTTATTTTGGAGCGGGTGAAAACATACAAAATCTATTCAATGATTTTTAGGAATATAATACATTGTTGTTAACTATAGTAATCATGTTGTAGGATGGCACTCTAGAATTTATTTCTCCCATCTAACCAGTTTTGTATCCTTTGACTACCATCTCTGCAACCAACCACACTTGTTGGTAGCCCCTGGTAACCATTATTCCAAGTTTATGATGGACCTCATTTATTAACTTTTCAAATCAAGCATAGTTCTGAGAGCACTGGTAGGTTTAGTAAGAGAACAGGTAGTTGCTTTCACTTACTAATAGTAGTGATGATTCCATGATCTTTAATATTATTAATAACAAGAATAATTATATTTTGAGAGCTCACAATTATATAATCTCAACTCTTGCCACTTACTAGCTATGTAAACTCCAAGTTACTTAATCTGACTCAGTTTTCTCATCTATAGTATGGAGTTAATAATAGTATCTGCTCACACTAATATTTTCTACCTCATGGGGCTGTGTCATCATTAAATCAATAGTGCCTGATATAGAATGAGTACTACATAAATATTAGCTCTATTATTATTGAGTTAGTACTATGTATCTGGATGAATATAGGTAATTTTACATTTACCCTGTAAATCCAATGAACTAGGTTCTGTAATTAGCCTTATTTTGTAAATGTAGAACATGAGACTTAAGCAATATGTTAAAGATCACATTTTCCATAAGTGGCAGAGTGTCATCTTAAACTCAGGTGAATCTGACAATGTTTCTACTCTTAATCATTATTCTATCCTGCACTGTGGATGATGATTGGAATGGGTAAAGAGGGATGGATACATGGAAAATGGACAAAGAATGAGAGAATCATACTCTCAAATAGTTTATTTTGTGATCCATATCACAGATTCAGAAAGAAAGGCAGATTTATAAACCATGATCTCTCTAAAGAGAAAATCTTGGAACAAATTTCACTGTGCTCTCCAAATTTCTTCCAGATTGCAAGATTTTCAAACAAGGAAAATCTGATTAAAATTAAAAGCTATTTAATAATGGTTCATGACAATTGAATAAGCCAAAGTCATATCTTGAGTCATGAAAAGGTAGGAAATTTACAAAAACTGTAGCATAGCAGACAGCAACCTTGTGGTGGTTTGGGGTCGGGGTCAACAAGGTTCAAATAGAGAAGCGTGTGTGGATCCCATTCATCCATCCTTCTGTCCTATTCTTTTGGTTGGCAAGACAGCAAAGCATGGGCAATCAACCGTGTACTGTCAGATCTCTAAGAAGATGACCCCAAAATGGATTTAGTGTGCAGAAGTTTTCAAAAGAGTACCTTTGGCTCAGCTCTGGTGGGAGGTAGGAAAGGAAGCAGGATTGGAGGAAAAGAGGTTGAGATGTAAAGTGAAGTCTATAACCTCAGCTGACCCCATGGTATGCTGTGTAGCTAAAATGACCTATCATATTTGACCTGCTTTGGGCAAATTGAACCTTTGTACTCAACTAGATCAGTCACCTATTTGGGACATAGAGGATATGTCTTTCTCCATCTGAGGCTGTCCTTGCAAGGACTGAGAGCTAAAGGTTTTCAATTGCTGCTATTTCCACCTCTTGAGAAAATAGTCCCCCTAAAAGGGGGATTTTTGTGTACACCTCAGTGTCCATTACAATCCCCAGGGTCAGGGTCTCCCTGTATCTACTCAAATAACCACTCACAAACCATCACCAAAAAAGGACATTCCCAGGACCTGACTTTTGCCCACTGAATCTCTAGGGGTAAAGCCAAGCAGTATACATTTTAATAAGTTCCACAAGTGATCACAGTTCACAGTGAAGGTTGAGAATAGCTGCACAAATGAGAAAAAAAAACATTCTTGCTGAACAAAGCAGGAATTTGCAAAGGAGAATTTCCAAATTCTGCCTCTAATGTAAATTAATTCGTGCCTGAATTCTCTCCAGCTCCCTAATTCCTACAAGAGGATTTCAGCCCAGGAGCATGGGGGGCATTGTCTGCAGCTCACCATCCATCAGTATGTCTGTGTGCATCTGCAGAGGGACTCTGGGCTTCTAACACATCAGCAGGAGCCTGGAAGGCCCAGTGCTGCAAGGACTGACTCCTCCTGCCAGAAGGCCCAATGGCTTATCTGTGCCTGTCTGGTACAGAATCCTTGCTGCTTCTGAAGGGTCCATATGTTAATAGTACATTCAGCTAAATCATAGCCTTTTATGAAGAAGATTTGGGAGATCAATAAATTCCCAGCTCCACACCCTAATCTTCCCAATTTCAGAGAGCACTTTAATCTCCACTCAGTAGTTCCACATTTCTACACTTACCTGCTCATCTGCACCCCTCCTCTGGGTCACTGCCCTTCTTACCCCTCCCTGCTTTCCTTCTGATAAGGAAGATCTGGGGTGAGTAATGACATATCAACCCAAAGCCCCTGAAGCCTAAGTTAGAAATTGAAAGTCATTGCAAAAATAAGACATGAAAAATAGCAAAGTTTTCTTCCTAAAAAAAGTGAACATTCATGTCTGTCCACATACATTATGGGACTTAAAGTTCATAGGCTTTGGCCCCACAAATTCACTTCTTGGAATTAGCCGAATGGATAAAAATAAACAAGGAAAACACAACAATGTTAACTACAGAATCACCTGTAACAGTGACAAAAATGAAGCTAAATACACTACAAAAACAGAATAACTGAGTGTATGATACTATATTACATAGTAAAACATTCATGAGTAGCCAAATAACAAAGGAAATGCTTTCATCTGGTATGAAATGAGAAGTTCAGGATACATATTTGTTTACACAGAATTCAAGTGTGTTTAAAATTAGTAGAAAAAAGATGAAATAAATTTCCCAACTGTCTGGATGATGGAAATGAATAATTCTTTCCCTCTTTAGGAATTTTAACTCTACACTACAAGTTTACAGTTTTTTAAAAAAGTGTAAAATATAAATGCTTGAGTCTGTCAAGTCTCATCTATTATTGGAGGAGCTCACTAAAATGCAAATTCCTAAACCTAAAGATAGCTTGTGCTTCATTGAAATACATTAGATGGAAAGAGAGGTAAAAGAGGAGGATCCAAGATGACGGAGTAGAGGAGATACCATTTCTGGCTGCTCTGTGCATGAATCGGAGAAAGCAGTCAGGCAGCTTCTCCATGGGGTCTCGCCTTGATGGAATACAACATCTCAGAGCATGTGACAGGACCCCATACAGCTGATTTTTGCAGAATCCACCAGAGCTGCAAACAACCTGCAGAACTCAGAGCCTCTGTTCCACTAAGACTCCAGACTCGGATCCCAAAGCCCGCAGTTTGAGCACACGTGCAGCTCTCAAGCAGCAGAGCAGAAACACCAAATCGGCACCTCGGCAGAGCTGCAGAACTCCAGAATATGCTCTGCTCCCACACAGGTCACCCAACCGTGATCTAGCCACAGCACAAGGACAGCTCCCCCCACCTCACCAGACACCCTGACGGGGCAAACAGACTCCATCTTGGAAAACCTTTCTCGCCATCTTTTGGTGGAGATGGCTACCAGCGCGGATCTGCGACTGAACAGGTACCTGGTTTCCAACTCCCCCTCCTCCCAGCTGCGATAACTCAGCACAGTGACTATCTAGCACAGAAACAGCTCTCAATTGAACAGGAGCACAGTGCGACCAGGGCGTTGCACACCTGGTGCGAACCAAGGGAGGAGAGCAAGAGGTCCCGCTGTTGAGACCTGAAAAGCAAGAGAGGGGAGGGGTCTAAAAACTGGGAGCAACTCAGAGAGACCAAGATTAGGGAAGCTCCAGGCAGGAGAGGGAGGAGACCTCAAGTCTTCTCACATTGCTTACCTATCCCATCCTGAGGGCAGAGACTCAAGCTTGGAATACACAACTCCACCTAACAGAAGAGAAGAGAAAAAAATGGAATTCTAGGAGTATTCTTTTTCTTCTTCTCTTCCATTTTATCCTCTTTCTCCTCTACCCTTCCTCCTCTGGTCCTCACAACTCCAACATATGTGAAACCAAGAACTTTGCATGAAATAGAACTTTAAGGACTGAGTCACCAGAATAATATATAGAGGCATTGCATAAGCCCCCCCTTTTTTTCCTTTTTTAATCTTTCTTTCCTTTTTATTTTTCTTCCTCTCTTCCTCTTTCGACCTGCTAATTTTTACTATTTTTACTTCTTGTAATTCTTTATATAATTTTTTATGCATTTTATTGTCCCCTCACATACTTGTCTACCCTAAATTACCTCCTGCCTATTCCCCTGCTACTAACCCTCTTAGAGTTCTTCTGCAAATTTCCTAAGTTATATTAACCCCACACCCTCACAACTTTCCCCCTTAACAGCCTACGCCCGACCACCAGTTCTCTGTACGCCACCAGAAACTCTACACCTTTTATGAAACTCCCGATTATATTTTAAATAATTGAAGCCAAAATTTCTAGACACTGAGTCTAACTATAAATGCCTTAATAACAATAATTTGCACATAGGTGATGTATTGTTGATATTGGGAACTGTTAATATTGTCCTTCCCCACAAAGGAGGGATCTTAGAACTATACAAGAGCACTACAAATCTATAGGGTAAAAACAATAACACGCCAGTCACAAAGAGCTGGAAAGAAATTTGAGCAACAAGACAAGGGAAGAAAGTACCACAAACAATTCAAGACAACTTTATCATTAGAAGAATTAACAGCTACAGCAGAAAATATTACAGAAAAAGATTTCAGGATATACATGATTAAAATGCTTTGGAATCTCAAAGAAAACATTAGACAACAAATTCAGTCAGTGAAAGATAACTGACAATGAGCCATATAAACAAATACAAGAAGCAAAAGATCACCTCTACAGGGAGATAGAGATTATATATTAAAAAAAACAGAAATCCTTGAAATGAAAGAATAAACTTAATTAAAAACTCAACTGAGAGCATCACCAGCAGAATAGACCACTTACAAAATAGGACATTAGACAATGAAGATAAAGCATATCATCTTGAAAAGAACGTAGACAACACAGCGAAAATGATAAGAAACCACAAGAACATCCAAGAAATATGGAATAGCATAAAAAGACCAAATTTCAGAGTTAAGGGATAGAGGAAGGCAAAGAGGTCCAAACCAAAGGGATGAGCAATGTGTTCAATGAAATAATATCAGAAAACTTTCCAGACATCAAGAATAAAATGGAAATCCAAATCCAAGAAGCCTACTTTTGACGCCAAAAGTTCAAAAATCACAACAGATCCACACCAAGACACATTATAATGAAAATGCCCAACTACAGAATAAGGAGATAATTTTAAAAGCCACAAGAGAAAGGAATCAGATTACATATAGGGGTAAACCAATTAGGATAACAGCAGATTTTTCAACACAGATCCTGAAAGCTAGAAGATCCTGGAACAACATATTTCAAACTCTGATAATGAGTTCCAACCAAGAATCTTGTATCCAGCAAAACTAAGCTTCAGACTTGAAGATGAAATAAAAACCTTCCATGATAAACAAAAGAATTTTTAAGTAGAAAACTGGCACTACAAAATACCCTTGACAAAATTTCATGAAGAGAAAATGAAAACCAGGAGGTAGTACACTAAATAACTCAAAGAGGAAAACCAAGTCAAGTTAAATAACAAAAAATATATATATATGAGATTTTAGAGGGAATACCTTCAATTTTTCTCTGTTGAGAATGATGTTGGCCTGAGGCTTAGTGTAGATAGCCTTTACAATGTTGAGATATGTTCCTTTTATCCCTAGTTTTTCTAGTGTTTTGAACATAAAGGGGTGCTATATTTTGTCAAATTCTTGTCTACTGAGATGATCATGTGATTCTTATCTTTAAGTCTACTGATGTGATGAATTACATTTATTGATTTCCATATGTTGAACCAACCTTGCATCCCTGGGAGGAATCCTACTTGATCATGGTGCATATATTTTTTGATTTGCCAGAATTTTATTGAGGATTTATGCATCTATATTCATTAGAGATATTGGTCTGAGTTTTCTTTCTTTGAAGTGTCTTTGTCTGGTTTTGGAATTAGGGTGACATTGGCCTCATAGAAAACAGGGGGGGGCACTATCAAACTCATTCTATCTCCTGAAATAAATTAAAGAGTATTGGTATTAGTTCTTCTTTAAAGGTCTTGTAGAATTCAGCTGTGTATCCATCCGGTCTTGGGCTTTTCTTGGTTGGTAGTCTTTTGATGGCTTCTTCTATTTACTCACTTGATACTGGTCTGTTGTGTATATCTTCCTGACTCAATCTGGGCAGATAATATGACTTAAGGCATTTAATAAAATAGAAGACAGTGAAGGCATCAATAAAGTTTTCAAAATAATTTCTAATTATCTTCTATATATCTGTAGTATCTGTTGTAATATTGCCTTTTTCATCACATATCCTGGTAATTTGAGTTCTCCCTCTCCTCTTCATTAGCATGGCTAAGGGTCTGTCAATTTTATTTTTTCAAAGAACCAACTTTTAGTTTGTCAATTTTTTCAGTTGTTTCTTTTGTTTCAATTTCATTGATTCCAGCTCTCATTTTAATTTTTTCTTGCCTTCTACTGCTTTTTCTGCTGATTTGTTCTTTTTTTTAGGGCTTTGAGATGTAGTCATCTCAATGTGAGGTCATTATTTGTTGGCTTTTTTTTTCTTTTAAGGAATGGACTCCATGCAATGAATTATTCTCTTAGTACTGCATTTATAGTATCCCAGAGATTTTGAAATGTTGTGTCTGTGTTCTCATTTACCTATAAGAATTTTTTAATCTCCTCCTTGATGTCTTCTGTAACCCATTGTTCATTCAGTAACATTGTTCAGTCTCCACGTGATGCAGAAATTTTTATTCTTTATTTTGTCATTGATTTCCAATTTCATTCCATTATAATCTGATAAAATGTATTGTAGTATCTCTCCTCCTTTGTATTTTCTAAGAGTTTCCCTGTGGCATAGTATGTGGTTTATTTTTGAGAAGGATCCATGTGTTGCTGAGAAGAAAGTGTATCCGCTTGATGTTGGTTGACATATTCTATATATTTCAGTTAATTATAAGTTATTGTGTTATTGAACTCTCTAGTTGCTTTTTCAACTTTTGTTTGGATGAGCTGTGAGAGGTGTGTTAAAGTCACCCAAGATTATTTTGTTGTAGTCAATTTGACTCTTGAATTTGAGAAGAGTTTGTTTGATGAACATAGCTATACCATTGTTTGGGGCATATATATTTATGATTTTTATGTCTTGTTGGTGTATGGTTCCCTTGAGCAGTATGTATTGTCCTTTGATTAACTTTGTCTCAAAGTCTACTTTATTTGATAGGAATATGGAGACCCCTGCTTGCTTCCACAGTCCATGTGAGTGGTATGGTTTTTCCCAACCTTTCACCTTCAGTCTGTGTTTGTCTTTTCCTATCAAATGAGTCCCCTGTAGGCAGCAAATTGTTGGATCTTTTTTTAATCCAATCTGCTAGTCTATGTCTTTTGATTGGTGAGTTTAAGCCATTAACATTTAGGGTTACTATTGAGACATGGTTTGTATTTCCAGCCCAGAACAAGACAGATGCCCTCTCTCACCACTTCTACTCAACGTAGTTCTTGAAACACTGGCCAAAGCAATTAGATAGAAATTAAAGGAGCAAGTATAGGAAAAGAAGAACTTAAACTAGCACTGTTTGCTGACAATATTATTCTATACCTAGAAGACCCAAAAAACTCCACCAGAAAACTTCTAGAACTAGTAAATGAATTCAGAAAAGTAGCAGGATATAAAATCAACACCCATAAATCAAAGGCATTTCTGTGTATCAGTGACAAAGCCTCTGAGAGGGAAATGAGGATAACTACCCCATTCACAATATCCTCAAAAAAAAAAAAAAAAATAAGATACTTGGGAATCAACTTAACAAAAGAGGTGAAAGATCTATACAATGGAAACTACAGAACTCTAAAGAGATAAATAGAAGACCTTAGAAGATGGAAATATCTACCTTGCTTATGGATAGGCACAATTAATATTATCAAAATGACCATACTACAAAAAGCACTGGACAAGTTTAATGCAATTCCAATCAAAATCGCAATGGCATTCCTCATAGAAATAGAAAAAGCAATCATGAAATTCATCTGGAAAAATAAAAGACCCAGAATAGCTAAAGTAATTCTAAGCAGGAAGAGTTTAAACAGACGGTATCGCTATACCAGACCTTATACTATACTACAGGGCAATAGTAACAAAAACAGCATGGTATTGGCACCAAAACAGACTGGTAGGCCAATGTTACCGAATAGAGGAAAAAGAGACTAACCCATAGAATTACAATTTTTTTTATATTAGACAAAGTTGCCAAAAACATGCACTGGAGAAAAGACAGCATCTTCAACAAATGGTGCTGGGAAAACTGGAAATCCATATGCAACAAAATTAAATTAAACCCATCTCTCTCACCATGCACAAAACTTAACTCAAAATGGATCAAGGACCTAGGAATTAAACTAAAGATTCTGTGTCTAATAGAAGAAAAAGTAGGCCCTAATCTTCATGAGGGATTTGATCACAACTTCCTTAATAATACTCCTATACCACAAGAATTAAAACCAAGAATAAATGGGATGGATTCAAACTAAAAAGGTTTTTCTCGGCAAAGAAATGATCTGTGAGGTGAACAGAGAGCCTACATCCTGGGAGCAAATTTTTGCCCCTCACTCAGATAGAGCACTAATCTCTAGGATATATAAAAAACTCAAAAAGCTAAGCACCCAAAAAATAAATAAACCAATCAACAAATGGGCTAAGGACCTGAACAGACACTTGTCAGAAGAGGATATACAATCAACAAATTATGGAAAAAAATGCTCATCATCTTTAACAATCAGAAAAATGCAAATCAAAACTACTCTAAGATATCATCTCACTCCAGTCAGAATGGCAGCTATTATGAAGACAAACAACAAGTGTTGGCGAGGATGTGGGGGAAAGGTATACTCATACATTGCTGGTGGGACTGCAAATTGGTGCAGCCAATTTAGAAAGCAGTACAGAGATTCCTTGGAAATCTGGGAATGGAACCACCATTTGACACAGCTATTCCTCTTCTCGGACTGTACCCAAAGGACTTAAAAACAGCATATTACAGGGACACAGCCACATCAATGTTTATAGCAGCACAACTCACAATAGCTAAACTGTGGAGCCAACCTAGATGTCCTTCAGTGGATGAATGGATTTTTAAAAATGGGGTATATACACACAATGGAATTTTACTCAGCATTAAAAAAGAAAATCATGTAAATGGATGGCGCTGGAGAAGATAATGCTAAGTGAAGTTAGCCAATCCCAAGAAAACAAATGCCAAATGTTTTCTCTTATATAAGATGGGTGACTCATAGTGGGGTAGGGAGGGAGAACATTTGATTGATAGAATAATTCTAGATAGGGAAGAGGGATGGGAGGGAAAGGGAGGGAGAAGGGGATTAGCAAGGATGATGGAATGTGATGCTCATCATTATACAAAGTACATGTATGAAGACTTGAATTGGGTGTCAACATACCTTATATACAGAGATGAAAAATGTGGTATATGTGTATTAAGAATGGTAATGCAAAAAAGTACATGTATAATGGCATAAATTGGCATGAACATACTTTGTATACAGAGATTCGAAAAATTGTGCTCTATATGTGTAATAAGAATTGTAATACATTCCACAGTTTTCGTGTATTAATATAATAATAAAGTCAATAAAAAAAGAAAGAAGTAGTACAGAAGTGATAATCTGATGTTAGAGGTATAATCAATCCACAGATTCAGGCTATGTTGTGCTTTTCTTTTTATCTATTTTTAGCAGGATTTTGTTTATTAATGATCCCCAAAGGAATTATTCCCTTCTTGGACACAGTCATAGCCACAAGCAGTCACCTGTGGACTGTAGCTTTGTGAATCTGGAGGTCTCTGTGGGATCCTCAGGTGTTGTGTCTGGCCATTCTATACAGATTATCTACAGTGCTTGTTCTTTCATAGAGGAAAACATAATCTTGATTATATAATAAATTCACTTACATTGTGAACAAAATTAAGAAGATAAAGTTTTTTAAGTAAATAAGCTGGGAGGAAATGTGCCACAAGTAAGATAAGAGGATAGTGTCCTTTCATTAAAGCTTTAGAAATCAAAGAATGGACAGTTTACACAAGAAAATAGCTTAATGCAATGTAATTCTATTAGCTAACATTCAAAAATGAAGTTAAATGGTTTTCATATCATATTTAGTGCTGGCAAACTATGAAACACTCTCTCGTACACTGATGGGATTGGAAATTTATCTCACTCTTCTAGACATCTTCAAGGCAATATATATCAAGAGGCTCTAAGTTTTTTTATTTTTATGTAGTCATTTCTATGAATTTTTTTCTAAGACAATAATCAGAAATTATCCTGGTTATTTATTGCTGTGTGAAAAATCCTCTAAAATATAGATGCTTAATAGAATAGCAGTCACATATTTAGCTCACAAATGTGCAACTGGGGCAGGGCTCTGCAAGGGACGTTCATCTGTGCTCCATGAAGCATTAGCTGGGACAGCTAGAGCAGGAAGACCCACTTTTAAGATGGTTCATTCATATGGCTAAGTTAAAGCCAGATATCATTTAAGACAGTTGGGAGCTCCCTGGGGTTGAGGCAGACATTCTCAGTTCCTCTCCATAAAAATAAATATGGATATCTCCTCAGGTTGCTTGTGCTTCCTTACAGCATGAGGGTTGGATTCTAGTAATGAGAGAAACAACCGATAGGAAGTGGAAACTGTTTTTTTGTTTTTTGTTTTTTAAATGTCTAGGACTCCAAACTGGCAGTGTCTCTTCCTCCTAGATTTAAAGGGAAGATAAGTCTCACCTGTTGCTGAAGAATTTAGAGGCCATATTTTAAAACAGCTGTAGAAACAGAAATAAACACATGTATAAGATTTGTTTTAAGCCTTATGTGAAAATATGAAAACATTAGGGGAATAGTTAAATAACTTATAGTGCTTTTAAGTAATGGAATATGATCACTAAAATTATTTTTATAAAGTTTTAAATAAAGAAAAATGTTGCTGTTAGATTGATAATTTTGGATAAAACCTACCTAAAATTGTGTTAAAAAGATACAATAGGTCTTTGTATCTGCAAATTACCATTGGCTTTTATTCTTTGGCTTTATTTTCTTCTAATATTTCCCTGACATCCCATAATAGTATGAATTTTCCATTTGATCAATTTTCAAGTTAAATGACAAAAAATTATCCAGGAGATAGTATTTTTCCCTCTGAATATTCCTAGCACCTCTTTCCACAATTACTATGGTACTTAACACTTTTATCCACATGCTTCCCCTTTCTTCTCCTGTCAACTTAAATTAGATCCCCTGTCCTCTGGGCGAGTTCTGACATCCCCAAAACTTAACCCCCCCACAGGACTGTGCTGTATATTTTCCATCTGCTCTGACAGAACTCTATGCTGACTCCTCTCATTGCATACTATACTTGTACAATTGTGTGTTTGTTTATCTTCTTCAAATAATTAGTTTCATCAGGATAGAAAAATGTCCTGAGCACTATATTTGGGGTAGACATTTGCAATCCCTTCTCCCTTGCCACATCTCACAAGAAAGACTGAAAACTCAAATGCTTGTATTGCAAGCCTTCCTTGTTGCTAAGGGTTTTTAAAGTAGTGTCCTTCACTGGCTAGCCCTCTTCCTTACCTTGTCATCCCTACCATGAATGTCATCATAATAGGGGGAAGACTGCAGTCATCCTGCAACCACAGGGGAAAATGAAGAAAACCTCAGGGACAGGAGCACTAAGATCACTGAGCCTCTAATCCAGTAGCAGCTTTCATTGGACATCTTATTATAGGAGAATAATAAAGTACTATAATTTGTGAACAATGCTGTTATGGGCATCTTAAGTCAGAGGCCTGACTCCCAGGGTCCCAGTGATCCAGATCTGACCACTTATCCTAAAAACAAAGCAGAAAAGGTAATGGTGAAAAGCAGGGGAGGAAACTTGAATCAGTATGGTCACAGTGGGAAGGCAAAGTGAGATCCAGCATCTAGCCCTGTTATCCAGAGTCTGACAGGAGCTCTGTGTTTAAATAGAACAAGAATTAGGGGCAGGGATAGAGGTCTACATAATTAAGTAGACTTGGTCAAACTGTGGTCTGGTTGATCATTCTCTCAGTTCTGGTTCTGTGAGGTGGCTCTAGAGAATTTTTTTTTAAATCACTTGAAGGGAACAACTTTCATCTGTTGCTAAGGATGATCATTCCTCAGACCTGTGATCCTGGAAGAGTGATGACTGGAGACTTCTAGGCCCCCCTGAGGGTGTTTAAACAGGATGCTGCCAATCTTGCCTCAGCCCTCAAAGAAAATAAGATGGGCGAGTAATCTTAGGGCTATATATTTGTATAGATTAAACATTCCTTAAATGATCAACACACCTACATTCAGAGCTGAGGCAGGGACCCAAAGTTTAAGGTAATAAAGGGAATAGATACAGGATGAAGTTAAGAGATGCCAGGCTTGATCCTGCTTTTATTTACCCATTGGACATCTGCAGGCCTAGTAAAGAGCCATTGCTTTTAGCAAAAGTAAGGCTTTTCAAATTCTGTTACAATGCAATAACATTAATAGGCATGGTGCAGCCAGCAATTGTAACAGTTTTATTCCCTTTTTGTGAAGGAATTACATCCCTTCAACTCCCACAGTGTTTGACTAGTAAGGGACTCCTAAAAGCATATTAACTCATGTCAATTCAGAAGAATATCTTATAGGACTTCTGCTACTAAGAATTTCATAAGGACTTTTTGGAAGCTTGAGGAACTTATTGGTTGGGTAGAATTTACAGAACAAAAGCTGGTGGGGCAGGAATTCCACATGGAAGATGGAAGTAGTTAGACCAAGTGTAAACATAGGGTTGGACAAGACCATGGCACACATGCTGTAGAGGGGAGTTAAATTTTCCCATTCATTTTGGAATGTTGTTTCCTTCTAAATAAAAATAAACAAATGGCGGATATTGAGACATCTCACCTAATACAAATATTCATAGTCCCACATATCTAGTCTTCTGCAATAATTAATATTTACATCACCAGGAACAAAACTCAGTGTTTACCTTAAGCTGATACGTTAAGGATAGCATATGTTAAGGATAGCATTTACTAAAGTTATCTCTCTATATCATACCTTTAATCTAAAAATTCAGGTAAATTCTTCAATAATCCAAAATTCATCTGTATTTTGAAGTAATTTCTATCATAAAGAGAATATGTTCAAAAAAGGATGTACAGTTTTGATATACCACTCTTGTCAATCCCAACACTGGAAGCCCAACATGAAAAAGATGGGAAAAATGACAGTGGTTAAACCAAGTATTAGCTCCAAAACTGCCAGAAACATGGACAACTCCAAACACATTAATGAGACACATAAAGGAAATCTTATCTTAAACTGAGTCAAATTTAAAACATAATGAAGACCATAACAGAGTTCCCTCAAGTCAAGTCAATGGACCAAGGTTAGATAACTGAGTATATTAAGGGATAATGTAGGATAAAGAGCAGACACATAAACTCTCCCTCTACCATGTTGAACTTGACTACTTGAACTTCACCCTTACTTGGCCAGCTGATATCTGCAAGATGACAAAAAAAAAACAAGGCTCAGAAGACTGTTCTCTATTAATAGAGTCTCTTGCTAAGTGGATCAGTTGTAGGATTTCTGCCCCTCTCCTAATAGTTTTATTCTTTTCCCATACAAACAACACACACAGCATCGGCAAGTAAAGAGCTTTTGAAAATATACTGACCCGAGCTGGGGTTGTGGCTCAGTGGCAGAGCAATTGCCTTGAACATGTGAGGCACTGGGTTCGATCCTTAGCACCTAGCACCACACAAAAATATAAACAAACAAGAAAATATACTGACCAATGATGGTGACTCAAGAAAAATCTCAAAGGATTACTCATCCTAAGGATTTGGTAAGGAATTGATCCCATTTAAAAACTGACATGTTACTATATTCCAGAATTCTGCCCGGAGGATCCCGTTTTTGTCTTTTCATACTTTGTTCTAGTTCATGAAGCTAGGAAGACAGATAACAAAAGCACTACACTAGAATCAAGACCTGATTTCTGGCTAAAGTTCTGCCACTAATTAGTCTATGGCTTCAGGGAAGTAATTTAATTTTTCTGGATCTTAATAATGTCTTATTTTTAAAAGAAAATTTTAGATCTTTAAAGTCCTTTCCAGCAATATGCACCTTGATGGCAAAAACATGCAGTGATTATTATTCTGGATTGTAACTAACATAACCCTGGGTTCCTGCAGACAGAATTGAGACAGTACATTTGGGGAGGCAACAGGATGTAGCAGGGAACATAAGGATTTAGTTGTATATCATATAACCTCCATGATGCTGGGCTGGTTATTCACGTTTCTTCAGCCTCACTTAGGAGGATATAAAGAATTACATGAAGCAGTATTTATAATCCTTGTGGTATGCTGCCTGATGGATTCCAGGTATTTAATGTTAGTTCCATACCTCTTTACTCCCACTGATTAAATATGACTAAGGCAAGGAAAACAAAATTTGAAAATTACTAATACGTGACCAAGAATAACCGGGAGTATAGTAAATAAATGGAAATAGACATTTTAACAGAACAAAATGATCTGAAGGTAGGAAAAAGTTCAGGTTTTAGGAATATTAGTACCTAGATTAATGTACAATTTCTGTCAAAGTGACTGCCAAGTTCTATCCCTTGGGCTCCTATCTACAGCCTGACTTCCATGCCCTGTTGTTCCCACATAACAAGTGATATTAATCAGGATTACTTCCCTTATGTCTCTAAGCAGTTTCCATTGAACCAAGTCGTTAGCTAGTCTCAAAGAAATAAAAGGTAATTTCCTGATATTGGTTTTTCCAAGATTTCTTGACTCAGTGGGGGAAATATGCCTCCTATTATAGCTCTGCCCTATAACAATATCTGCCCAACATAAAAATAAAAATAAGATGATAAAGCTTATTTCTTTCATCTAATCTTTGCTCTCCCACTTTCATGCGCTTTGAATTAAGCTAAATTGCCAAGTAATTTCTCAAATAATTTTCCTCTAGAAATTCTGCTACTTCTTTAAGATACACCCTAAACACATCATCTTTGAAAAGATTTCCCTGGTCCCAATTGATGGCTCCCTCTTCTAATGTCAAGTGACATAGTCTATGCATCTCTATTTCATTTGCAACCTTCTGTTTTGATTACCATTGGTTTACAACTAATCTCCTTCAAGAGTCTAGTGTGTACTATCTTACACATGGGAGAACTCTAATAGTGAGCTTAATGATCCCAAAGTTGGAAATCAATGTAGAGTTGCCATATTTATGGCATTAATCAATATAAACAGTTCACAAACTCCAACACTAGTGTCGTTTCCTCCCAGTAAAGGAGAATCAGTTAACCATGCATGAAGAAAAGATCTCTGGGGATAAGTAAGAAAACAGTCAACTCTAGAATTTCGGCATTTGAGCAGTAGAGGTGAATGGGGTCTGAAATGAAAGAAAAATTGTAATACAGAAATGAACGCAAAGATATATTAACTTGATAGATATTGGGGGGAAGGACCTAGTGCTTACTGTAGACCCAATCTATGCCAGAAGTATTGTACCTTATTCAAGTCACAGCAGCTCAAAATCGGGGGGTGGGTTTGGTGATATTATCCCTGCCAATTGTCTGATCATGTCTCTTTCCCACACTTCTGTTAAGTTTGAGTTTTTGTGTTTTTGTTTTCAATTTTAAGATTTCCTGATCTGTAAGGACTTTATAAGTGAAAACTACCAAAAATCCTTTCAATAGCCTTTTTAATTTACAGGATATTATTTTTATATATAGTCATCCTGTTGGGCAATAGAACACCAAAATTTATTTGTCCTAATTTAGTACCTATTTATCAACTTCTTCCCATCCCCTCCTCCACCCTACTCATCCAACCTCTGGAAACTACTGTTCTCTCAACTTCTAGAACAAAAAAAAAAATTTTTTTTTTCATTCCACATAGAAGTGAGACCATTCAGTATTTGTCCTTCAATACCTGGCTTATTTCACTCAACATGACAATCTTCACCTCCGTTTTGTTGCAAATGACAGAATTTTATTTTTTACAGCTGAATCATGATATGCATTATTTTTAATGGTAAAAATTAATGGAATTAACTGACACTTCCATACATGAATGTACTATATACTGATGACACTCATTCTTAATCAAAATTTCTCTAGTATTTCTGTATTAGTAAGATACTGGCTTCACAACTAACCAGTATATCTTTTATCAGGTTAAGAAAGAGCCACTTTATTCCTACTTTCTTGAATGTTTCTATAATAAATCATTATTGAGTTTCATTGTTAGCTTATCAATGTCTATTAAAATAATCATATGATTTTTCCCCTAGTTTTCTTGGGGGTGGGGTACAGGGATTGAATCCAGAGGTACTTAACCACTGAGCTACATCCACAGCCATTTTTATTTTGAGAAAGAATCTAAGTTGTTAATCAGCCTCAGCAATTTAATGAGGCCCTTATGAACTTGGGATGCTCCGCCTCAGCCTCCCAAATTGCTGCAATTACAGGCATGCACCACCATGCCCAACTTAGAGATTTTAAAAATTATATGCAACATTGGATTTCCTAGTATTAGGCCAACCCTGTAATAAATTCCACATTGTTATGTATATTCTTAATATGATATTGAATTTTATTTGCAATTATTTTTGCAACAATATTAATAAAGAAAGCTGGTCTTTGGTTTCATCTTTTGTCCTATATTTATAAGGATCAGGTATTAAGATTGTCAGAAATCACAGATCATTATTCACAAACCAAATTGAATTTTTTTCTTTCAATAGGTGGGTAAAACCTATTTATGCTAATTGAAATGACTAATACATTTCATCCCAATAAGAGCAGAAGGCCCCAATTTCCCCACCAAGATTTCCCTTCAAATGCAAGCTGCTTGGTTTTTCAAGATGTTGGACTAGAGGAAGTCACTTTCCCGGCTGCTCTGTGGCATGAAACCAAGAAAGCAGATAAGCAGCTTCTCAGCAAGGTGAAAGGGGAGGGGCATTATTGGGAATTAATACAGGACATTCAAAGCAGATCGGGGACTCAGAAATCCCCAGCACCACAGCCATTGGTGATGCCAGCCAGAGCAGTCCCCCCCATGAGCAAAGTGGAGGGATAAGGGAATAAAAGGAACCTGCATTTATAGGAAGCCTGTGGCGTGTCCGAGTACTGAGAGATCATAAATCAAAGACACTGCCAGACTAACCTAAAAAGCATGCTGCACAAAAACCTTGTGCAGGAAAGAAGCCCTATCTCTCTCAGCTGCCCACAGAGGATAGAGGTAGGAGCCATTTTGCAGCCACAGAATGAGGGCTGGGAGCTAGAGGAGCAGATTCCTGGCAAACCCTAGGTGGGCCTGACAGATCTGGCAAACACATACTGCATAATATGGAGTGTTCCAAGAGAAAATGACCAGGAGAAAAAAATCAAACATGGAGAGGTATTTATACAAGGGAACACAGGTCATGGAAACCCACCTGGCTCCCCCTTGAGTCTAGTGGATTGCAGGACCTGCTGGGAAAGACACGGCCGGCTGGGAATTCAAAAGGGCCAAGGCAGGAGTGTTGAGTTTGGAGACTGAACTCAAGAGACCAGAAAACACGGGGTCCACAGGTGATGGAGGGGAGTAAGGGCTACTCTAGTGCACAACTGGAACCCAGGGGAGATAGCTAGGGTGCAGTCTCCCAGCATGGACTGGCAACTGAAGGTGCAGCAATTTAAAATTTTCAAACCAACTGCCATTCAACAAAGAACCTGGAGCCTACTTAAGCCTAAACCCGCCTCCAGGAGCTCCACTTATGGGATTTCATCTCACACTCCAGTGACACCACCCTGAGAGTGAAGCAGATATCACTGCTCCACTTCATAAAACTGCACCTACCACTACACTAAGCAGGGAAGCCATAAACTCCAACAAATTTTTTTTTAACTTTTCATAGAGTCTTTTTCTTCTTTTTAAATTTAATTGTGACATAAATGGTTCATGGACACTTATACATATTTTTTATGTCACTTGTATCATGTTTGGAAGGCAGTTATTTTTCATGGATCAGTATTTTGAGGACTAAGATGTTTAATTAGTACATTGGTTTTGGATTCCTTTTTAAATTTTTATGTTATGTATTTCTTTCTCACCTGTTTCCCTTGATTCTTTTTCTTCTGATAACAGCCAAATTCTATTGTTGTCTTTCACTCTTTAATTTTTTTTACTTCTATTTTCTACATCATAAACATTACATTCTATATTACTTCTGTATTCTCCCTATTTACTAGTTGAAATTGTAAAAGGTTCCCAAATACTGTTTTTTACTGTGGGCAATAACTGATCACATCATTTATGTTTGTAACAATTAACATTGAAGATATCATAGTAGGAACTATTTGGGTTAATACTATATATTGTTTATATTGATTTTTGTTATTTGTTTATCCCCCTAAACTAGAAACCTTCAGGGACACTGTGGTCCACAGGATAGAAACTATACTGTCCCAGAAATGTACTGTTGGATAAACACACAAACACAAAAAAGCAAGAGAATAAATTGCCGCCCAACCCAAATACTTCAGTAACAGAATCCAACACCACCACAGTGGAAGAAATGTTAGAGAAGGAGTTTAGAATGTTTATAGTTAAACTGATGTGTCAGAAGTGAAATCAGAGAGAAAAATGCAGGAAAGTGAAAGATCTTTGCAATAAAGAGAGACATTCTGAATAAAGTACAAATCCTCAAAATGAAGGAATCTATACACCAAATTAAAAATTTAATGGAAGAAAATCACTAACAGACTAGACCACTTGGAAAATGGAGTTTTTGGCAACCAAGTCAAAATATATAATCTTTAAAATAAATTTGACCATGGAGAAAATATGTTGAGACCACACACAGAACTTCCAAAAAATATGGAATAACATGAAAAGACCTTAAAATTTATCAAGACAAATGAAAGTTCAGACACACAAACCAAAGGAACACACAATCTTTTCAATGAAAGAATATTAGAATATTTCCCAAACTTTAAGAATGAAATGGAAAAAATCAAATACAGGAGGCTTACAGGACCCCAAATATACATAATTATGGAAATGCCTAACAGAATAGGATAGAATTTTAAAGGCTGTGAGAGAAAAATGACAGGTCACATTTAGAGAAAAACAAGTACAGATCTCGGCTGATTTCTCAAACCAGACCCTAAAAGCTAGGTAGTTTTGGAATAATGTATCCCAAGCTCTGAAAGAAAATGGATGCCAGCCAAGAGTACTATATCCAATAAAATCAAGCTCCAGAATCAATTATAAAAACATTCTATGATAAATAGAAAATTCACAACTAGAAAGCCTGCAACACAAAATATACTCAAAATATTTCATGAAGAAAAAAATGTAAAATAAAATTGAAAACTAGCAAAGGGATGAACTACTTTAGAATAGTCAGTCACAGAAGAAACTAATTCAAGTAAAAAACTAGAAATAAATAACAGGGAATAAAATGCAATTCTCACTAATAACATTGAATGCAAATGGACTAAACTCAAAAGACAGCCTGACAGATTGGATTAAAAAACAAGACCCCAAAATATGCTGTCTCCAAGAGACTCACCTCATAGGCAAAGACATCCACAGACTGAAGGTAAAAGGATGGGAAAAAAATCATGCACATGGATCTCATAAGCCAGGAGTTTCTATTATATCCAATAAAGTGGAATTCAAGTCAAAATTAATCAGAACGGACAAAGAAGGCTATTTCATACTGCTTAAGGGAATATACATCAACAAGATAAAACAATCATAAATATACATAGATGCTCTGTTGTTTGGAGCATAAATATCAACCAAACCCTTCGATATTAAGAATCAAATAGACCACAACACAATAATACTGTGTGACTTTAACATGCCTCTCTTGGCATTGGATAAATCTTCCAAACAAAAACTAATGAAGCTATAGAACTAAAAAATACAATTAATAATTTATATTTGACATATATAGACTATTTCACCCATCAATGACTAAATGCTATTCTCAGCAGCACAAAGATCCTTTTCTAAAATAGACCATCTTCAGTCACAAAGCAACTCTAAGCAAATACAAAAAAAATAAAGATAATCCTTTGCATTCTATCAGATCATAATGGAATAAAATTAGAAATAAACAATAAAATAAAAAATAGAAGCTACTCTAACATCTGGACACTAAATAATACACTATTGAATGACTAGTGGAGAGAAGAAATCAAGGGTGAAATAAAATGTGTGAGGGAAATGAGAATAGTGACACAGCTTGTCAAAATCTCAGACACTATGAAGGCAATTCTAAAAGCAAAGTTCATTACATTGAGCTCATTCATTAAAATAGAAAGTCAAATAAAAATTCTCATTACATCTCAAAGCCCTAGAAAAAGAACAAATCAACACCAAAAGCAGTAAAAGACATGAAATTATTAAAATCAGAGTCAAAAAAAAGAAATAAAAACCTCTCACACAATTTTTTAAAAAGTGAGTTATTTGAAAAAAATAAAATTGATAAAAGTTTAGCCAAGCTAACAAAGGGGGAAAATCTCAAATTACTAAAATTTCTGATGAAAAAGGAAATATCACCATGGACCCTACCAAAATTCAGACAATAATCAGAAACTATATTGAAAATGTATACTTCATAATAAAATATAAATCTTGAAGACATCAACAAATTTTTAGAGACATAACTAACCCAAATTGAATCAGGAGGCCATAGAAAATTTAAACAGATCAATTTCAAGGAATGAAATTGAAGATTCCCTCAAGAGCCTACCAAGAAGGAAAAGCCCAGGACTGGACATTCTCAGCTGAGTTCTACCAGACCTTCAAAGAACACCACCAATCCTCCTCAAATTATTCCATGAAATAAAAAAGGAAGGAACCCTTCCAAACTCATTCTATGAAGCTAGTATCACCCCAATACCAAAACCAGACAAAACACATCAAGGAAAGAAAACTTCAGACCCATATGTGATGAACATGTGTTAGAGTTCTTAAAAAAAAAAAAAAAAAAAAAAAAAAAAAAACAAATTGCATACAGAAACATATTTAAAAGATACTGCATCATGATCAAATGGGGTTCATCCCTGGGATGCAAAATTGGTTCAACAAACAGAAATCAGTAAGTGTAATTTGCCACATCAATAGACTTAAAGATAAAAATCACATGATTATCTCAATAGATGCAGAAAAAGTATTTGACAAAATATAGCATCCATTCGTGCTAAAAACACTAGAAAAACTAGGGATAATAGAAACATATCTCAGCATTGTAAAAGCTACAAAATGTTTAAACCAAGGCCAACATCATTCTTACAGGAGAAAATATGAAGGCATTTACTATGAAACCCAGAACAAGACAGGGATGCCCTCTTTTACCACTTCTATTCAACATAGTCCTTAAATATCTAGCCAGAGCACTTAGGCAAAAGAGAAATTAAAGGGATATGAATAGTAAAACAAAAGCTCAAATTATCCCTATTTGCTGATGACTTAATTCTATATTTAGAGGACCTAAAAACCACCACCAGAAAATTTCTAGAACTCACAATTCAGCAAAGTAGAAGGATATAAGATTAACACCCATAAGTCAATTGCATTCCTATACATCAATAATGAATCAGAGGAAAGAAATTAGGAAAATTATCCCATTCACAATAGCCTCAAAAAATAAGATACTTGGGAATCAAT
The DNA here is from genome assembly GCF_047511675.1 of Marmota flaviventris. NCBI lineage: Eukaryota > Metazoa > Chordata > Mammalia > Rodentia > Sciuridae > Marmota > Marmota flaviventris. The sequence goes on along the minus strand of NC_092511.1, from coordinate 31,493,251 downwards.
CTAGTAAAAGAGGTAAAAGACCTCAACAATGAACATTACAGAACACTAAAGAAAGAAATTGAAGACCCTGGAATATGGAAAGATCTTCCATGCTCTTGGTAAGTAAAATGAATATTGTCAAAATAGGCACACTACCAAAAGCATTATGAAGATTTAATGCAACTGCTATTAAAATCCCAATGATGTTCTTCATAGAACTGTAACAAGCAGTCACAAAATTTATTTGGAAAAATTAGAGTCCTGAATAGTCAAAGCAATCCTCAGCGAGAAAAGGGAAGCAAGAGGCATCACAATACTAGAACTTCTATCATACTACAGGGCTATAGTATCAAAATGGCATTATATTGGCACTAAAACAGACATCAAGACCAAGGGAATAAAACAGAAAGCACAGAGAAAAATCCCACATAAACAGTTATCTCATACTAGACAGAGGCACACACACAAAAAAAAAAAACATGTTGGAGAAAATATAGCCTCTTCAACAACTGGTGCTTGGAAAACTGGAAACCCATGTGCAACAGAATTAAACTTAACCTCTGTCTCCTACATTGCATAAAACTCCACTCAAAGTGGATTAAAGACCTAGGCATTAGCTAGAGACCTTGTGTCTCCTAGAAGAAAATATAAGATCAACACTCCATCAGGTCAACTTAGGAACTGACTTCCTTATCAAGACTCCTAAAGTGCAAGAAGTAAAATCAATAATCAATAAATGGGATGGCATTATTCTAAAAAGCTTCTTTACAGCAAAGGAAACAATAGCATGTAGAGGGAGCCTACAGAATAGGAAAAAAAGTTTGCTACCTACTCAGAGAGCATTAATCTCCAGAATGTATCAGGAATTCAAAAAACCTAACCCTCCAGCAAAAAAAAAAAAAAAAAAAAACCAGTTCAATAAGTGAACAAAAAACTGAACAAGCACTTCACAGGAGAAGAAATATGAATGTTCAACAAATACATTTTAATTTTTTAACATCTCTCGCAATTAGAGATATCCAAATTAAAACTACACTGAGATTTCATTTTACTCTAGTCAGAATGGCAGTTATTAAAAATATAAGTAAATGTTGGTGAGGATGTGGGGGAAAAGGTTCACTCACACATCGCTGGTGGGACTGCAAGTTGGTATAACCACAATGGAAAGCAGTATGGAGATTCTTCAGAACACTTGGAATGGAACCACCATTTGACACAGCTATCCCACTCCTTTGTATATACCCAAAGGACTTAAAACCGGCATACTACAATGATGTAGCCACATCAATGTTTATAACAGCTCAATTCACAATAGCTAAGCTATAGAGCTAACCTAGGTGTCCTTCAACTGATCAATGGATAAAGAAACTGGTCTATATATACAATGGAATATTAGCCAAAAAGAAGATTGGCTTTATGACTTCTGCCAGTAAATGAATGGAACGGGAGACGATCATGTCAAATGAAATAAGCCAATCCCCCCAAAACAAAGGTCAAGTGTTCTAATATGTGATTGCTAACACACAAGTGGGGAAGTAGTAGTTCATTAGATTAGACAAAGGGGAATGAAGGGAAGGGAGGAGGAATGGGAACAGGAAGACAGTAGAATAAGTCTGACATGACTCTCCTTTGTTTATATATGAATACACCACCAGTGAAACTCTACATCATGTACACCCACAAGAATGGGATCCTAATTAGATTAAGTTAAACTCCATGTTATGTGTAATATGTCAAAATTCACTGTCATTTACCTCTAAAAAGAGTAAAAAAAATAAACCCTGTCATCTTGAAATAAAAAATCCAAACAGGGGAGAAAAGCACAAACAGTTTGAAAGCACAAGCTGCTTTCAAATGATTGTTTCTAGCAATGACCATGTTCAGGAGCTACTAACTCCTCCCCAGGCTTTCCAGCCATGACCCGATCCCCAGGTACAACAGTTCTGTATTTGACCTACAACCTTCCCAGTGTGATGGTAGTGAGCATCTACCTCTTCTAAGCACAGATGAGCCTAGTGCCACACACAAGCAGATCACCAGGTGAAGCGAAAACCAGGTGCTGAGAGTAGAACTGACAAGATACATGCAGAAACCCTGAGACCGTGGCACCTGCTGACTGTGAGCACCTGCTTCATCCCACCCTTTGTCTACCCTAAGCTTTGCTCCTCACATGCTCAGCAAGCCATCCAGGACCCTAGCCCATGCACCCCTTTGTGCTCCAGCACAAGCCCCAGTAAAGTCTCTTTCAGAGGGTATTACTTGCTGCTTCATGACTATATTCAATAAACAAAAGTTCAAAAAAAACAAAAACCCTCACATGAGCCGATAACACTAGGACCTGAGAGCTGGTCACTCCAAGAGCTGGTGACATTTAAAAAAAAATAATAAAAAATTAAAACAACCTAAACACTATACCTCACCTTTTCATGATTTCTATCCCAAATTCAGCAAAAGAACCCCACTCTGGTAACACAAACTGTGGGAAAATATTTATAGGTATTTTGTTACATTTACTGGGGTTTTTCTTTTTTCATATGTGCATTCCTTGCTCATTTAAAAATTTTGAGGTATGTAGGAAGGCTTATCTGTACTTATACTTGTTTAATACCTTTAGTTTCCAAGAATTCTTGGTTTGTTTTTGCCTTGACTACCTGGTACAGTTTTGCTATAACAATTTAATTCACACCTACTAATCACACAATAATAAGCTTATTCTATTTTCTTCCTTCCCTCTAACTTTTGTTATTTCTACATGTCACAACATGTAACATTTGCATTTTGGTTATCAGTCCCAATTCTTATTTTAAAGGTTTTATACCTACATTTGCACACCTAAGTTTTCACCAGATTTTTAGAAGTTTTGGCCAAATCCTTTGGCTGGAATTTTTCAAGTCATCTCTTCATTGAATAAAACACATCCTCTAGAACTGATAATCCCATAATAAACACATGGTCATTTATTGTGTTACAGAACTCCTACAACTAATTTTTCTAGTTTCTTTTCCTTCAGCTAAATTGATTGTGAAATACCAACTCTATCTTTCCAATCCATGTCCTCTAGGAAAAAAATCTTAAATTCATGGTAACATCCTTTCACATTGAGTAACCCATTTGGAAACCATTAAAAGCAACAAAAATATACTTCATTTAAAAAAAATAGTTCCTCTAAAGACCTTTTTATAACATTCCCAGTGGAGTATTTAGATATAACCAGCATTTAATCCAATATTTGTTAAAACCTATAACCTTAATAAGGATTCTCAGTGCTGGCATCATCCCCAGTGGATTGCAATTCAGTTTATTCATTTGATGTCTTGACATTTAGTTGAACTATCTAGCCAAAACGCCCAAAGCAAAAGAATAATTATATAAACACTTGGAGCAGAACAATTACAAAACAAGAGCAGTTAACCTAGAGAAGGGTTAGAGACCTAATTGCATATGCATATCCTGATGTTCAGGCACTGGTGGCCTTTCCTGTTTTATTATGTTCTTCCATTTTTGCATGTTGATTGGTTTTCTTTCTTTAGATGCCATACAATATTTTTCTTAGGTGTTAACACTTATATACACATGTACATTAATTTTCAAATATATTCCCAGAAGCCTTGAAAACACAGGTAAAATATTATACAACACTTTGGGAGCTCAACAGGGAAGAAAAGCAAGGGAAAGTTGGTCTGGAGTCAGGCCTTTGATGGCCCTGGGCCTTTGGTCTCCTGGATCATCAGACAATCTCTAGCATTAAACTGTAAATGTCTGGTAATTAACCTTTTTTCAATTCTTAATCCATTTCTTCAGCCTCAATGAAGCCTTTAAGAACGAGCAACTTCTCGGACCTATTTTCTCAGTATCCATTTCCATCCTTTTTCTGCCCCTCTATTCTGACTCAGAAACTATACATCATTTTTCTTAAACCCATTTAGGTATTTGACAGTTTGACTCAGTTCCCAAGGAGGACAGTCTTCCTTGCCCCTACTTCTATTGCTTCAAAATATCACTATTCTCAAATGTAGACTACTTGAATCAATGTGAAGGCAAGGAAAGTTAAGGCAGTTAGATCAAACTAAAATTATCTTTGTAAAACAAAAACTCTTGACACTAAGCAGGTGTTCTGTAGTCTAAGAAACTGAATAATAGATTTAGGAATAGAACATGTTGGGACATGAGAGTCTGTGCACAGGCAACAGAAATATCAAGAATGTGTGAACCAAGCAGGTTCATTTATCCCATTCACTTTACATGCCCTCTAATAAGGAAATCAGAGACTTTTTTTTGCCTTTATATCCAAGAACTTCAGGGAAGATATATATGCACTTCATAGTCTTGGTGAGGTGGTTGGTGCACAAAGAGAACACAAGCAACTCAATAATTGATGCTCATTCCCAGTTAAAAATTTTTTTAAACGCTCTAATTTCAAAGGTTCAAATTATGTGATCAATTTTTCCATGATGTGTGTTAAGGAATTCCTAAGCAATTAAATTCCTGGGAGGAAGCATATAATAGTAATCTGCTAGTTTCTTTTTGATGTTGATGTATCTTTTTTCTAAAATAGTTCAAATCTCCTTATGTATAATTATCCTTAGAGTATTCTAATAGTCTGAATTCTATCCATGTCTAGTGTACATGAAAAGAGGATAACAAGGGTATCTGGAGCTAAAATACTGTCTGGATCCACACAGGACAAGGTTTCAATGAAGTAGAAAGGACTGAATTTAGAATAAAAAAGGCAGACCTATGATCCACCATGAGATGGAGAGGTTTTCTTTCATAAACAGACAGGTTGAAAGGATGTTAGGAAGCCTGAGGCCCCCGGGATATTAACTGGATAAATCTGTCATGACATTGTTCTCATCCTCAACAGTACTAGGTACTGGAGACTCAGAAATGAACAGATTCTTAGCAAAAGTGACACATAATTAAATTGGAATGAGACTTGTACATAAACCAGAAAGGCAGTTTATACAATTTCCAGTGGGTGTACAGAAGCCATGGAGGTTCAAGAGAGAGGAGCTACAAGGAGTGCGGGATCTGCTGCAAGGCTTACGTTGAGGCTGTGCTCCTATCTGGCAGCCCTGTCAACTCTTGAGCATGGCACTGAGCAGGAATACTCTGACAGGGTCACTCCTGCTAAAGTTGGACTCTTCTATGGGCAATGCATCCTAGTTTCCTGCTGGTTTGGCAAATTGTTTCTCTGAACTGCACCAGTTTGAGGCTTCTCCTACACAGTCTTGCTTCTTTCCTCATCTCCTTTCACAAATGTGAGACCAGCATAACAGATTGAAGGTTCTTCCTGCTGCTACTCTCTCCTCTGCACCTTTTATGGACATCGCCCCCAATAGATCTCTTACACGGCTGGAGATCTCCCTTGGCATTTGCTTCTCAGAGCACTCCGCTGCCCCAGGATATCATTGCTTTCCTGGAACTAAGCTGCCTTATCTTTGGGGCCTTGCCCTTGTCTTATTATCACAGTATCGGGGAGCTCAGTGTGCTGAGTCTAGCAATAAGATGTTTAGTTTCTTAAACTCTATTCGGGTAGCCCTTTATAAAATGCTTGCAGTTCTCTTGGATTTACTGTATACCTTCCCCACTCTTCTAAGGCCTTTACCTGGCTCACTCCTATTCACATTGCATGAGCAGATTAGTGATTTCTTCCAGGAAGCCTTGATTAGACCTCACTCATCTGCATGGGTGGCTCTATTTTGTTTCAAAAGACTGTATGTATCCCTTCTGTACCAATTATCAATTATACACAAAAATTGGATGACTATTATAAGCAGATACTGTATTTAACAGATATTTATATCCCCACAACTAAGCTCCATGTTTGGCATTAACTAGTGCTCAATAAATGCATGATGTACAAGGGCTTCAGATTGTGAAATGATCACAGAATACTATAATTTATTAATTTTTCTAAAAACACCTTTCAATGTTAGATGAAATATAAGAAACATTGTTTAAAATGCAAAGCTGAGCTAACAAAGAAGGGGAATTCCCAAAGATCAAGAATGAAAGGAGAGTTGAAAACCAGACATATGCACTGCTGATGCTATAGAAGTCCCGAGAGCGCTTGGTGAGCGGTGGAGACAGCAATCTCTGGTAACCTAGGATGGGATTCCAATGTCCAGACCCAATAGGAGATGAGCCAGCATATAGAATTGGGATTCAGTTGCAATCCTTGAAGGACCACAATTTTAGCAAAAGTTTTGACTTTAAAATAAATCCTTCCCAACTAGGGAAATCTCTGTTGGACTTTGGATTAAAAACAAAACCAAAATTCTCTGTAGCGGTTTAAAACCCAGGCCTCCACTTCCTTTGGGTTTGCAATGCAAGTCTGCATTGCCCTACCGAATTAATCCAAGAGTCAAGGTATCTTTAAAATGCTTGTCAAGAGTACAAGTAAACTGCTCTGAAGGGACATGGTCTTCACCTGAGCTAGAGCTCCCCATGGACAAATCCATGCTGTGATCTAAAATTACAAGACACAAAAGGTAACAGTCCACTATGGGCCAGAGTCGGCATAACTAGTCTAAAGACTTTAGCTACCAGTATGGCAATCTGAAAGAATAAAATACATATAAAATTATTAAATATACTAAAGGAAGGATCAAAATCCTAAGGAAAGGATAATGCACTGTAAAAATAAGATAAAATTCTAAAGTAGAACTTCAGCTAATATGCAATATCTGGAAGAAAATATAAAATGCAATTAAAGAAATGAAAGGAAAGTTGAAATTTCTAATAAAATAAGATCGTCTGAGTGTGGGTGTGAGAAAGAAATCAAAATGTCTCAAATCCAAAAAACAAACATTGAAACTCCATAACAATGGACAGATTAATAGCAAATTAAATAGTTTGAAGTAGAAGATGGATCTGAGGAAATCTAAAAAAAAAGAAAGAGTTGAAAAATAAAGAAAAAGAAGCATGAAAGATAAATGAAGCTGGGCGCGGTGGTATAGGCCTGCAATCCCAGCAGCTTGAGGCTGAGGCAGGAGGATCATGAGTTCAAAGCCAGCCTCAGCAAAAGCTAAGTAACTCAGTGAGACCCTGACTCTAAATAAAATAGAAAATAGGGCTGGGGATCCCTTGTAAACCTCCCCCACAAAAAAAGATAAATAAGTAATTCTAATTTATGTCTAGAAGTTGTTCCAGAAAGAGAAAATTAATAGTAATGGCAAGTTCAAGAAAGTAATGGCTGACTGTGGTCTAGAATGGAAAAAAAAGATAAGAACCTTAAGATTCAGGAATCACTGTGGGTCCCAAGAAAAAGAAATAACCCTAACTCCACACCTAGGCACAACATAGTGAAGCTGTAGAAGCAAATGATAGTAGAAACTCTTGGAAGTAACCAGGAAGTTTGGATACTTTAAAAATGAATAATAATTGTACTAATAGATTTCTGTTCAAGAATAAAATCTCAGTGGAGTGAATTAAAAAAATAAATGTGTAATTTAGGACAAAGATGACAAATAGGCTATATTTTGTGTGCCATCTTCCATCATGTGATTATGCCTCCCTGGGAGGATTTTAAAGTTCATTCAACCTAAGAGAAAACAATCTCTCAATTAGTGACATTGGCAGGAGGAGGAAAGAAACAATTCAGCATGTGCTTGCCATCCATCCAAGACCCAGACCAGTGATACTTTCCTGCAACACAGCAGAGAACTCTCTAGAAAACCAGAATACAGACCCTTTGTCTAGTGAGGTCATTCAAGAATGAAACACATGCACAACATGCATTTGGAAAGAGTTTTACTCATAAACAAAATAGCAATTCTGACTCTAACCTACTAAAAAGCAACTTCAAGAACAGCCCTAGCCCCAGCACTTAGCACCCAGATGTGCCCTCCTCAAATCGGCAGGACTGAGGAATCCCTGTGGTATAGAGACTGAAGATAAAACTTGAGAGCCAAGACAAGACTGGCCCTCACTGCCTTTCTTGACAAAGCTGTAGCATTTGCATGCATAGGCAGTCAAGCACAATTATCTTTGGTTTTGTAGAAGTGAACTTCAAATTAAGGAAGTGGATTTCATGATCACAATATTATAAAGTACATAAAGCCCTTTGGAACCTTGGTCATATTTCCCCATAAAAAAATAGCTAATTAGCAATCAAGCTAACATAAAAGACAAAAAGGTTCATAGTCAATAATGAACCTGAAATCGAAGACATATCACTGAGCACTATCCCCCCTACATGTTGTCTTGTCCCTGTGGAGATGTCCATGTACAATTCCAAGGTGGAATGGAAGACCCAGGACTGCAAGACCAAAGACTTTTCCTCCAACCCTAGCTTTCCCACTACAGCACCTGGATGCTGAACCCCATGTAATACCCAAACCCAGAAGAGGCTGACAGAATAAAAGGCTCTGAAAACATCAGTGTGTGTTTTAGAGTTTTTACAAGGGCTCCTTTCTTGGAAGAGTGGCTTACTTGCAAGCTTAAAATAAATAGATAAATAAGTAAAAGGTGACAAATCCAGAATACCAGAATACTTTTGTAAATTTTTTGTCCTCAATAAATCAGTCTATTAAACAAATTCCAATGCAAATAATATTGTTGAGATTGTTTACAATGAATCTTATGAAGCCCTGGGTTAAGCACTTTACAGATAGGAGCTAGAAAAAGTAATACTATAAGCTAGAAGATTATTAGTATTTCCACCCATTTTATAGATAATAAGACTGAGCTTAGCAATGCTAAATAACTATCAGGGTCAAATAACTAGCAAGGGATGAAGGCAGGGTTTGACAAGACAAAGATGAAGTCTTTGCACTGTTGTGCAATAAGGCTTCCTGTCCAATCCTATTAAACTGTCAAGAAGAGGGATTATTCACAGGAATGGCAGAGAGGTTTCAACTCATGCCAATTCTAACCTAATGGTGGTTGTTTGATAAAGATCCCATGTTCCGTCAGGGCTCAGTGAAAAAGAAAGCTGTGATCATTTAGCAATGTCTGCCACTGATGAGAAGACAGTAGAGTATGTTTGCTGCAATTTTGCCATCTCTGGAATATTGAATTCTCTGGAGACTTTTTATCTTTAATTCAAGTTAGAATTCTAAGAAAAATAACAGTGACAATTGCTGCCACTTCTGATTTATCTTTAATGGAAAGGCTCCCATCTGTGATATAAAACTTAAAAATGGAAAACAAGCTGCTAAATTGTTCTGAAGTTTGCACTGGTGAAAGTTAACCCCAAATACCGTTGCTTCGAACATTCCATAATTATTTAATAAGGAAATAATATTCCAGCACCACAGACAAAAAGTAGTGAGAAACTTTAAAAATAAATAAATAAGCCTTTGTAACTAATACAAACTGCCAAGAGTCATGAATTAAGCACTCAGATTAATAAATCCTAGTTTCCCATCGACCAGGGAAATACACATGAAAATCACATTTGTCTAAATATATCCTCCCACTTATCACCAGACCAGGAACCACCAAAACAACTTCATCTCTCACCTGGGTGGCAGATAGCCCCCTAGCTGGTTTCACCAATTCTACCTTCATCCTCTCCATTTTTAGTGCAGGTGCCAGAATGATGCTTTCAAAAATGTAAGTCAGATCCTGTCACTCTCAGTCCTCTGCTCCAAACCTTCCAACAGCATCCATAATATTCAAAATCAATGTCCATATGGTAGCCTAGGAGGCCATTTAACCTGCCCTTTCCTCCCATCTGCATCTCATGACCTTCCTTGCCTCTCCACTGCAATGACAGGAGTCTTTCCTGTTCTGTAAAAAAGGCAAGCATGCTCCCATTTGGAAGCTTTCATACCTGTGGTTCCCTCTGCCTAGAATCTTCTTCCACCAAACACTTTCCCAGCTCATTCTCCCATCTCCTTCCTCTCTTTTCTCCAATGTTTTTTTCTCAATGAGACCTTTTTATTTAAAGCTGGAACCCCACACCCTCTGCCATCGCTCTGCTTTTTAAAGCATTTTACTCTGTATCACCTATGATCCTCATGTGCATGTCACATGTCCACTTTTTATCTTGCTTGTTCCCGTTTTCCATGCCACTACACCTTGCTTTAACTCCAGTGTCTGAACTATGGCTACTACACTGTGGGCACATCATAAACAGATGAATGGATGAATTAAGCACCCAGAACCATAAGTTTTATTTCCTGTGAAGTAAAAGTAAAATTTTCCAAAAAAAAAAAAATTTAACAATAGATCCAGAAGTAATCAAGATTTTTCTAACTATTCATAAGTGTAGTTTATATGGGGACCTGGGCCTATTTCTTGGTATATAAAAACACCAAATACTAAGTCTTTGTCCCTGGGACGTCACACAAAAGCTCAGTCTGGGATCACCCCAAGAATGTACTCAGTTCTTACTGCCGCAGCAGTTTCAGATCCTCAACATCAATATCACCTAAGAACTTGTTAGAAATGCAGACTCTGATCCTCCTGCCAGCACTAATGAATCTTAGGGCCCACTTCAACACCATTCCCTTCAGGTGATTGTTAGGCACGTGAAGTCTGAGAAGCACCACTCTGCATGATGAGTTTTCCAGTGAAGGACTAAGGCTTTATCAGTGGAAGCACAAACCAATCTTTGAACTCCAGGAAACCCAGGTGTTGCTTGTTCCTAGAAAACAAAGCTTTAAAAAAAAAAAAAAAGGCAGTATCTAGGTGTCAGTCTTCCATTTCTAAGTCCTGTGTTGTTACATTATTTTAAAAAATCTTTCCTCCATGCCTCTTCCGCCTTTAGTTAGCTCCCCCCATCCAGCACATATCACAGCTCAGGCAGAACTGCACTGCACCAGGCAAGTGAGGCTTGGGCTGTTGAGATGTGGATTCTTTAGATTCCCCTCTTCCTCTGTGGGACCCAGCTTGCTCATCTGTTCAGGAGGTTAGGAATGCAGGCTCTCCCTCCCCTCTCAGGGATGTTTGCGGTTTCAGATGGAACCATATTTGTGAAAATTCTCTGAAAAGAGTAACAGCGCTGCATAAAATAAGGCGTTAGTATCTTACTTGCCATTTCCTAACACAGGCTTCCTTCATGCTGAGGGAGATGGATCCCAGCCATATCACGATTCGCATCTGAAGACCAACTGTTGTTTGTTCTTATACTAGAAGCCATAGCAGCTAAGGTAGGACATCTTCCAATTACATGGTTTTGGTTCTAATTATCTTACACAGCACCCACACAACAGTAAGTTCTTCCTCACCACTAACAGAAATAATGATCCTTCCTGAATCACAACCATTAGAACTGAGTTCTTCCCAAAGCCCTCACCCTCTTTCTGTGCTTTAACCACCAGATCCCTGGTGAGTCTTGCCTCTTTGAAGAGCCTTGTCCATACCAATCCTGGCAGAAAGCCATTGTTCTTGGGGTCCACAGGTAAACCACGCTTGCGGGCTGCAGGCTCTCTCTCGCTTTCGGGTCTGAGCCCTGTACAACACTGGTTTCCTGGTACAGAATTCCTGCCCATGTCTAAATCTGTAGCCTGTCAAAGTTTTCATATTTGCTCTGGCTATTCATTCCATCTCTCCTGCTCAGATTCTTGGCCTGCTCCCTTTGGTTATAATAAGTTCTTGTGACCTTGTGGATGCACTCTGAATTCACAGGATTTACCCACCTTCAGCTCCACAGCTTGCCAGGCCCCCAATGTGATCTTTGCCTGATGCTGCGCCAGCAACCAAAGCCATAGGTCCTGGCCCTTTCTGGATCACTTCATACCGAGACCACTCAACCTGAACACTCTCATGCATATTCCTTTCCTGAACTGCCTGCTCTGTTTTTGCTAAATCCAGGTATAGTTGTTCTCTACAACTCTATGGCTATTGTATGGGAAGTTCTCTAACGGCTTCCAGGCTGGATTCATTTTTTAATAAACTCATCTACGATCGAAATACAGAAAAGTACACAAATCACAGGCAACTCGATAAATATTCAGAGTGAACACCTGTATAATTCACATTTGAAACAAAATACTCTTTATCTTAAAACAACAAAAATAATGAAATTTTAAAAAGAGAACATTACCAGCATCTCACAAGCCTCTTAATGCCCTCTCCCAGTCACTAAAATCTTCTAGTCACTTGCCCCTCCTATTACCTCTTTACATAAAAGTAAAGGGAATGATTATTTTGACACCAGATCAGTTTTGCCCGATTTTGCCCTTCACATATGGAGCCACGAAACAGGTATTCTCCCGTCTAGTTTTTTTATTCAACAGGTGTTTTTGAAACTCACTCATTAAATGTAGTGTTTTTTTCCTCTACTACTATATAGCATTTTATTGTATGACTAAGTAACAATGTTTGATGGACATGTGGTTATTCCCAGTTTTGATCTATTATAGAGTGTTACTATAAATACTCTTGTGCATGTGTTTTGGTGAACATTATGTCTCCTTTTCCTGTCAGGTATGTAACTAGGAGTAGAATAACTGGAAAAAAGAATATGTGCAACAGTCTTTCATGGATGTGAAAGTTTTCTAAAAACATTGTATCCATTTACCCTCAACAGTGTGTGCAAGTTCCAGTTTCCAAACATCTGTCTCTTTTCAATTTGGCCATTATGGTTATTATTTAATGTGATTTCCCTAATGACTTCAAAAACCTTTTCTTATATTTATTGGCCATTTGGATATTCATTCTCATTCAAGTCTTTCAACCATTTTTTCTTACTCATCTTTTTTCATACTGACATTTTGGAATGTTTTTTGGTCCTAAATATTAGTTTTTATAGAAAAAGCAAATCACAAACTGGAAATTTGTACTATCCCTCTCTTAATTGGGGTCTATTGATAAAGAGAAGCTCTTTCCTTTAATAAAATCAAAAAATCAAAATTTTCCTTATGGTTAGACTTTGTATCCTGCAAGAAATATAGCAGTTTATAGGCTGCCTATGGTGCAAAACTACTCTCACACTAGCAGCTTTTATATGAATGTCACTTGAAATAGTCAAACCTTTGTAAGAAAATGTCAAGTTTTTCTTGAAAATTTTGAATATTCTCAAAACAGCCTAAAGTTAGCCGAGACTGTCAAGTTTTCTACTGATAAATGGTATACCATTCACTCTGTCTTTCCTTAAATATGTAATATTTATTGACATTGGCTTGAGAAATTTAATCTCAGAAGATTTCCAATGCATTAAACAAAGATTTTTTGGGGGTGAGGGGGATGACTATGTCATTTTTAGCAACAAATTTGCTAAATAAGGATTGTTTAATTGCATTGCCTTATAAAGAAAAAAATCATTAGTCTTAGACCCAAGAGATGATTTAGGATCATCTCATTTAATCTCCATAACAAAGATACCATTAGTATATCTCTTTTACAGATACAGAACTGCAAGCACAGCTATAAGAAATAGAATTATGACAGTTCATAGAGCAGGGCCTGTCCATAAAAAGCAGTCAATAATTCTTAGCTATGGTTATTATTACAAGTTCTTTTATTATTACAAGTTCTTTATTTTGCACTTATAAAAACTGAGGCCCACAGGAATAACAAACACCTTCCCCAATTCACATTGCTTTCTAGATGCAAAATTAAAAGAAGTCCTCCATAGTCACGTTCTCAGACAAAGGAGTCTTTCTTCTAAATTGGAGTCTGAGAGTTGCTCCCCTACAACAGTTACAGAAAAAAAGTATTTTATGGAGAACATGGCTTCATAACTTTTAACAACCAATAGGTAGGGGTCAAGATTTCATATTTTATAAATGGGATTTTTATCAAACTAAAAAGCTTCACAGCGAAAGAAATCGTCAAGAACATGGAGAGCCTACAGAATGGGAGAAAAATCTATCTTCACCTCAGAGAGCGCATTAATCTCAGGGTATACAAAAAACTCAAAAACCTTAAAAAAGAACAATAAGTGGGCACTTCAAAAAAGAAGAAATACAGTCTGTCAACAAATATATTTTGAAATAGTCAACATCTCTAGCAATTAGAGAAATGCAAATTAAAACTACACAGATTTCATTTTACTCTAGTCAGAATGACAATTAAGAATATAAGTGGGGCTAGGGTTGTGTCTCAGTAATAGAGTGCTCACCTAGCACTTGTGAGGCACCACATAAAAATAAACATTGTGTCTGTCTACAACTAAAAAAAATGTATTTAAAAAAGAACATAAATAACAGTGTTGATGAGAACATGGGAGGGAAAGTACACTCATACATTGCTGGTGGGACTGAAAATTGGTGCAGCCACTATGGAAAACAGTATGGAGTTTCCTCAGAAAACTTGGAATGGAAGCACAATTTGACCTGGTTTTCCCACTCCTTGGTATATACCCAAAGGACTTAAAGTCAGCGTACTACAATGGTGTAGCCACATCAATGTTTATAACACCTCAATTCACAATAGCTAAGATATGGAACCAACCTAGATGCCCTTCAACTGATGAATGGATAAAGAAAATGTAGTCTATATACACAATGGAATATTACTTAGCCAAAAAGATTGGCTTTATGACTTTTGCCAGTGAATGGATGGAACTGGAGACTATCATCCCAAATGAAATAAGCCAATCCCAGAAAATCCATAAGCCAAATGTTCTCTCTGTATGGGGATGCTAACACACAACAGGGGAGGGGAAGTATAGAAGTTTAGTGGATTAGACAAAGGGGAATGAAGGAAAGGGAAGAGGGATCAGAATAGGAGAGACAGTAGAATGAATTGGTCATAACTTTCCTATGTTCATATATGAATATACAACCAGTGTAACTCCACATCACGGACAACCACATGAATGCAAAGTTATACTCCATGTATGTATAATATGTCCAAATACATTCTACTGTCATGTATTACTAAAAAAATTTTAAAAGACTTTTTTTTATCACTTTATAAGTTATAATACTCTTTCTACTGATTTGGTCATTTTGTTATTGGAAAATTCTTCCTGTTTTCAATTAGAAAATCTTTCAAGAAATATGAATGTGTCTTCTTCCTCCAAAATGGATATGAGCGTCTCAGCCAGTTTTTGTGGGGTACCAAACTATTCCAAAATTTGATGACTTAAAATAACAATAGCTTATTATTCACATGAATACATGGTCACCAGTTTAATCTACACTTCCTTGAGTGATTTTGATCTTGTGCTCCAACTGAAGAGCAGACACACAGTTCTAGGAGTTGAGTGGCTAACTGCTGGAGTAATGGAGTATCTGGACCATGTGTTACTGCATCCAGAAGGAGCCTGGGCCAATTCATGTGATGGTCACAGGATCTATGACAACACATAAAAGCATTCAAGACCTCTTGGACCCTCATCTCACAACAAATGATTTTTGCTACGTTCTATTGATCAAAGAGTCATAATGCTAGCTCAGATTCAAGGGATGAGGAAACAGACTTCATATCTTGATGGATGATCCTATAAAATCACATTGTAAAATACTGGATATAGGAAGGGAAATTATTGTGGCCATTTTTTTTTTAAGTTACCACAGCAAATATACATAAAAGTTAAATCAACATGTTAACTCTACCCTTGGACTAGAATTCCTGTTTTAGTAAAAGAAAGCTTTTCCTGCAATTATTAAAGTGAGGATTTATATTTTTTCCATTAAATAAGCAAATATTTGAAATTATAATAGGCATGGCT
The DNA here is from genome assembly GCF_047511675.1 of Marmota flaviventris. NCBI lineage: Eukaryota > Metazoa > Chordata > Mammalia > Rodentia > Sciuridae > Marmota > Marmota flaviventris. Next base: position 31,477,698 of record NC_092511.1, on the reverse strand, counting down.
GTCAAGGAAGCAAGGAAATAGGTACTTTCAAGGAATGACAAAAAACATGTGCTTTCATGTATATGCATATCAGGAGCTCATGATGAGAAAGTTATTATAAACAATCATGGATTTCATAAAAATAAAGCTCTATGGCCATTTCATGGAACATTGTTTTAATACAGATTTACTGGAAAAATCCATTTCTACATATACTTAACTGGTGAAAGACATGATGTAACCATATAATGGAATACCACCATCATTAAAATCAAGTGGGAGAATATTAAATGATACAGGAAGATAATCACAACAAATTAAGGTGAAAAAGATCACACAGGGTATTAATTGATTTATTTGTATTTTTGTATACTATTTTCTACAGAGATCACATTTGGTATTTTTGCTTTTGAAATTAGAATACATGTTCTTTGACAATAAATGTGTCAGTTCTTTCACCTGCTGCAAACAAAAAAATAAATGTAACAGCAACAAAAAATATTCCAGGTCTATCTTCAACAATATGCTATTACTACAGAACTTACAAATCTCCATGGTACTAGGAGGAATTGTTTAAACTTGAAACCGATGATTAATGATTCTATGCTTGCCAGTCATTTGCTGTTTAAATATTTCAATAAACAGTATAGGCAGTATAGTCTAACTGGAATAGAAGTCAGAAATATTGGACAATAGATCCAAAATTGCCACATTCTATTGGAATGACCTGGAGAAAACCACCATTACTTTATAATTTTATTTTCCCTCTGTCAAATGATCATATCACTGACTTCCAACTCCTTGAGAAAAAACAATCTACCAGATCTAGTTCAACTTTGCATTCTTGACTTTCTTGGCTGGGGATATAGCTTGTGTGCTCAACAAAGGTCCTACGTACCTACTTGATGGAGGTATGCGAGTTTGTTGCTAAGTACACCATCACTCTGCTTACCAGGTTCCCCTAAGAAGGGAAGATAGGTACATACTTCCCATGTCCCATGACAGATTCTCTCGCATGTGCTTATCCCCAGAGCACTTGTCACTTGTTTAACCTTAGTGGCTATGGATAAAAAAAAAAAGTGTTGCATATATACAATGTAATATTACTCAGCAATGAAAGAATAAAATCATGGCATTTGCAAGTAAATGGATGGAGTTAGAGAAGATAATGCTAAGTTAGCCAATCCCAAAAAACCAAATGCTGAATGTTTTGATATAAGGAGGCCGATTCATAGTGGGATAGGGAGAGGGAGCATGGGAGGAATAGACGAACTCTAGATAGGGCGGAGGGGTAGGAGGAGAAGGGAGGGGGCATGGGGTTATTAATGATGGTGGAATGTGATGATCATTATTATCCAAAGTATGAAGACATGAATTAGTGTGAATATGTTGTGTATACAACCAGAGATATTATACATATGGAGCACAATTTTTCATTAGAATTGCAATGCTTTCTGCTGTCTTATAAATAGGAAAAAAATCTAACCAACTTCACCTGGATACAACCTAACAGTACCTCATCACATGTACATGCCACATACCCTCTTGCCTCTTGTCCCAATGTGTGCCTCTTGATGCAGAAGAGCACACAGGGTTCCAGTGACCTCCTCATTACAATATCAAAGACCACATGGCTCCCTCATGGTGCTATACAAAGAAAAGATTCACTATCGTTGAGGGTGATCGATCCCGACTTCCATGAGAAGCTAGGGCTACTGTCGCACAGTGGGTGCAGGACTGAGTAAGTCTCAAAACAAGGATTCCTTGGAGCACCCCTTGGTGCTTCTCTGCTTAGTAATACTAGCAAATGAATAACTGGAGCAACCACAGCTTAACATAAACAAGGCATAAAATCCTCAGAGATAAAAGTGTGGGTCATCTTACTGGGCAAGCATCCCAAGCCAAATGAAGTGCTGGCTGTAGTGGGGAAAATCTGGAAGATATGGAAGAAGGCGTGATAAGTTTCAGTCAGGACCTTGGGATTAGCTATACCACTGGCAACTACAGTTTGTTTCATTAACCCTCTTGCCTCAAGTCTTTTCAGAGTTTGCAGTATACATTACACTGAATAGGTCTCAAAGTGATTTAGCTTGTACCCCTTCTCATATAGGGTCCTATTTTGTAGTAGGAGGAACCATATAGCATGCTTCTTCTCCAACCTTCACCAGGTTTTTTTGCCAAGGACTTCCAGTTGATTCTGTGGAACTCCATGTATGCATAATAAATTCAGAGGAGTAACACCTTTGGGGCCAATTTTTTTTTTTTTTTTTAAACCAAAGGCAAACTGCAGCCAGTGGATAAATTCTTCTCCCTCCCTCGGACAGATATACTTGCAAACTGGTCATTTGCATGATCTCCCACAGAAGATAATCCTGTAAGGCTGAGCCATCTGTTGCTCTTGACAACAAGTGGTAGCTGGCTTAATAATGTACTTTTGTGTTGGCATTTCCTCTTTTCCTGACTCATACTCCTTCTCCTTGCCTCCAGTTTCCCTCATGTTTTACTCCCTAATGTAGTATGTAAGACTGTCTCAGCATTTGCAGGTAAATGAATGGAGCTGGAGAATATCATGCTAAGTAAGCCAATCCAAAAAAAAAAAAAAAAAACTCCAATGGTCAAATGTTTTCTGATAAGTAGATTCTGATCCATAATGTGGGACAGGCATGCGATGAATGGAAGAAATTTGGATTGGGTAAAGTGGAGGGAAGGGAGGGGAGGGGGAATGGGGATAGGAAAGATGGTGGAATGAGACACATCATTACCCTAGATACGTGTATGATTTCACAAATGGTGTGACTACTTCATGTACAACCAGAGAAGTGAAAAATTGTGCTCCATTTATATACTATGAATCGAAGTGCATTCTGCTGTCACGTATAATTGAAATAAATTAATAAATCAAAAAAGAAAAAAAGACTGCCTCAGGCTCCAATTTCTGAGGAAGCCAGCTTAAAAATGGAAAATAGTATGAGTATCATGGTTGTGCCTGTCAACTATCTAGCAAGGCTCCTAGATGTAAAGAACCCACCTTCTCTTCCCCCAAAAGAGGTGACCTTCATAAATTCTCCAGGCAAGGAATTGACCTGTAGTGAACAAATGGGCAGCACTCTCCACAATCCTCTTCATCAGTCTTAAAGTACATCGAGTGTTCTATAACCCCAATGATGGGCATTTTCACTCTTATGAAAAGATCAGCACTTTATAAGAGAACTGGAGGAAATTTGACCCTTTTTGGCTCCTCCACCTTCAGCTATGTGAACTTGTCTCCACAAGAGTAGCATCAACGGAACAGTTCCTCACCAGACACCAAACCCACCACTGCCTTGATCTTCAACTCCTTAGCCTCTAAAACTGAGATGTATATTTCTGTTCTTTATAAGTCACCCAGTGTGCGGTGTTCTGTTATAGCAGCATAAGCAGTTGACACCTGTGAATCACGATTTCTCTAGGGATTAGACTCAGATTATTGTCCAGCCCTTCTCTTTGGGATGTAGCAATGCTATAAGAAAAAAGCACATTCTTTCTTCTGGGGCATTGAAGCTAGGGACAGACAGGTCTGAGCATCGTCTTGAACATCGAGTGGACTTTTCTGACGACACATGGAATCAGCTCAATAATGAGGTCAGAGAAAAAGCAGAGGTTAGAACTTAAAATAGATACTTTTGCAACTGCTACCACTGCCATGGGATCTAGTTGGGACTAGTGAGAGATAAACATACATCAACATCCAGGAAAGAAGTCAGGGTTTTCTATGACCACAGCCCTGAAACCATGTGTAGGAACCTTTATTAGTCAAGATTTAAAGGTAATCATAATACCATTAAAGCTAGTAAAAGCATAACAGTTAAAATTCAGGTTGGTTTCAGACATGACTGGCTCTAGGTCTTAACATAATCATGACTGACTGTCAGTTCTGAGCTCTTTCTGTTGGCCTCACTTACTGGGTAGATTCTATGTAGAAAGCAGTCTTGGCTTTTGGTTCAGTGTGGTAACTACACCGATTGCAGTAACCAGCAGTTGCAGCAGGCCAGAAGCATGAGCAGGAACTCTGGGTAGCTCTGGAAAGGGGGAGCAGCAGTGCGTCCCCACCTTGGGAGGGAGCATCAGTTGAAAGCTGCAGCAAGGAAAATAGATGCACCACCCACTCCTGGATTTGGTGGAGGATAAAAGGAAAAAGTAGTCAGAAATCAAAGCTGGAATTCTAGGGATCACCCTGGAAGGAGGTTAAGAAGAGACGTTATTATTTTGGTTGACACTTTTTCCTCTCTATAGTTCCACCATTGTCCTGCTAAAGCATGAACCAGATCAGATGTTAGACCAGTGATGTTCACAGTATGGTGCTATATTTCCTCTCCTCTCTCATTATGGTAACATTGCCTGCTACACCATGTGCATTTCTCTCCCCCGGCCCCAGAATTGAAGCAATCAAGTCATGAAAAGTAACAGACTTAAAAAAAAAAACACAAGAAAGTTGTTTTTTAAAGTCAAGCATAAATGTGAAGTTCTAAAGACCAAGCATGTATAAAGTCTAGTTTTGAAATCAAGACTTCTAGCTAAGTTTCTGTCATACTATCTCTGATGTACATAGAGCTCACTGTTTTGGTGCTTGGAATTAAAACATGTAAGATAAACTGTTCAAGGAAATGATTTTTTATGTTTGTATTAAGTCAAATCAAATATTTACGGGTCACCTGTACAACAGGGGGGAAATAGGTCTCCCTATCCCCTGCCAGAGAAGCAACACAGAGAAGGGACAATCACCACTCCAGGGCTCCCCATTCTCATCTGAGGTTTAGACTTCCCCATTCTACCTCTAACAACCAGGGCTGAGACAGTGACCAGCCAGGGAATCTAGAACAGCTGGAACCTCCATCCAGACACATCCAGTGGTCTCAGTGGTGGTTTCTTCTCCCCCTTATTAATCCAGGATTCCAGGGCAGTTCCCTGTTTCTTTTAGGGAGCACATAGCTTCCATTAAAATATTTTGAAGTTGGCAAGAAGTTTTCCAAGATAAAGGATGGAGTGGTGAGCTTTGCCATAAATGAGGCGTTTCTGTCACCAATTTTTCTGCTTTCCAGAGAATTTTAGTGTACTTCTAGCTCAAGGAAGTGCAATAAGAGCTGAATTGCTATCCTTCCAGGAAAAGAAATTCCAGCAAAATGGATGAAGTTATAACTACTGCTTATCTGGAAGTACACATGATGCTTCCCTCCAATTAAAACAAAGGAAGGAGAAGTGAGACTAAAAATCAAAATCCTTGCAGTTTCAAAAATCACCCCCTCCCCTACCTTGCCTCTCACCTCCGCATTGCCATTCTCTGCCATTCTAGAAGGGTGCTGTGCTACCTGGGGACATAAAATCGTGATGGAAGAAGGCAGACCCCCGACTCTAATTAGGAAAGCACAGGACGTGCAAGATGTGGAGAAGTGCCCCCTGACCCATACTCAGGGGTCAGCGAATCTTCCTGAATAAGTCACACAGTTGCCCTGGTGCTAATACTATGGGAAGAGGTAGCTTTGGGAAGAAAGCAAGCAAGAGTTCTGGAACTACACAAAGTGAGACAACAGCACAGCCATGACAAGTAAGGACCCCAGCTTTATTCTACCTATGCTCAAATCTGGAATCCTAGTAAAATTCCCAGGTATGGAACCTTGGACACCATTTTAACCTTCCTGTACCTCAGTTTCCTTGTCTGTAGAATGAGAATGTCAACTCCTCATAAGTTTATTGTAGGAATTTCACTGTACAGTACCCATAAAGCACCCACACCCTGCTTAACAGTGATCATTCAATTACTTTTCACCATTATAGCTGAAAGGGTCAGGGTGACAGACAATATTATAAACATGGAAGAGACATGGAACTTTTAAGGGCAGGTGGCAGCAAAATTACAAGGAAGAAGTCGATCAGCAAACCCTGATCAACTCTGAAATTTTTTCAGGTTAGGTCACCTCCTTTCTTAAGGATTTGGAATTGGTACCAGTGGTTCTGGTTCAGTGTGGGTTTATTCATTCTATAAATTTTTGCTCTACACCTACTATGCATTAGGTACTGGCCCAGGAGCTAGAGATCTGGCAAGAAATAAAGGGCAAGAGGAGCAACAGATTTCTGGTTACTAGTCACAGGGTTAGCAGAGCTGGTGGGACGCTGAAGGATCTTTCAAACTCATAATTAGGATATATTTTACATAATCAATCTTTTGTTAAAGCCAATAAAGTTCTAGGAAAGGGAGTGGGTACAGAGAAGGGGTGGATAAGAGGAAGGAGCAGCTGCAGTTTCTTCAAAAGTGACAGGGAATTGAGACCAACATGTCAGTCATTTAGGACTTGTAGGAGGACATAGAATTGGGATCAGATTAGCTAAACAGGGAAAAAACAGATTTCATTAAACAGAGGAAGGAAAGAAGAAGTCATAAATTATGATTCCCAACTTATCCATAGGATTTAGAGCAAAAGAACACAGCATATTTTGAATTAAAACAGTAAAGGGGATGCTTGGCTACTAAGTAATTATTTCAACAGCATATTCCACATCTCCCATGAATCCCCAACCCCCTGAATTTAGATAACTTTAGATCTAGATATAACATCCTCCATCACTGTCCCATTTGATTAGATGAGTTTAGTCTTTAACAGATTTTCCATTCTCACATATTTTGGACTCCCTGGAAAATGCTTACATGCTCTTCAAATCTATCCCAATTACCATCTGCCTGGCTCCAGGTCTCTGTGGACTTGTCCCTTGCTACAATATACATGACCTGCTACTACCTCCACAGGTTCCTTCAGGCAACTTCTCCCTCTTAGATTGTTTCTGAGTCTAGTCACTTCCTTTAGGTCCAGTTGTAACAGAGATTGGGCCAACAAGAAGTCATGGAAGCTTTGGAGATAATAAAGTTTCAAAGGAAATGAGTCAGTACAAGCAAAACTGCTTTTAAATATGGCGCCCTCACCAAGCCAAGACCCAAGTCTCTCTGCAACAGATTCCTAACAGTTACCTTCCCATCCACCTGAGATTTTTGAATTGCAAGCTACATATGCAGCCTAGCAGAATACCCCTGAATGCATCCCACTTTTTGAAAAGTTCCCAATCTTAAGGCCTAGAAAATCAAAGCAATTTATTTTATACTTCCCAACACTCATTTCATGACCTTAGTCTCCCTTTCAGGGGGAAATCCAGGGTTGAAGTTGATGACTTTCTGGAGAGTGAGCCCATAAATACACACGAGTCTGTAGGATATTCCCCAGTTCTGACTTATTTGCCTTGAATAAAACAAGATTTGTGACATCAACAGCCCAGCTTGTGTTGAGTACCATCAAATCCGGGCCACATGTGGACAAGATGGGACATGTTTCCAGCCACGGCAGATCTTAGCTCCTGCTCACCCATCAGCAGCTGCTGAATCAAATGCAGAGACTTATCCACAGCAAAGGAAAGACTATGTAGATCTAGAGATGTTCAAATCTAGGCTCAGGCAAGAAGCATGTTCTAAGGGAAACATTATCCTGAAATGAGATTTTGTCATGGAAAGCTGACCTTCTAAATTGCAAAGTCAACAGGTTAGCTCTTTGGGATTGAAAAAATATCAACCCTTCTGAAGTCCAGAAGGGGAACTTTCAGCCTTTAGCTGAAAGGAAATGTTGACTCCAGAATAGTGATGGTAACCCTCTGCATGAGGAGCTGCTCTTCTTGAAGCTCTAAATGAGGGGAATTTTTTTCATATCTGCCACCACCATTCTTGCTAGGGAATCACAAAAGACTGGCATGTAACCAATTAGATATGTCTGGATTCTTAAATATTATGGCATTAACTCTAAACAGGCATATAGCACATTTATCTTAAATGATTTTTTTTTTTTAAATCTGAAGGTCAGTTGTGTGTGAGAGGGCTTTGATAACCATGAAGCACTGCCTTAACTCCTCTCAGGCCAGTCTTTGAAAAGCTGAAGACAATGCAGATTGAAATAAGCCCAAGACCATGTATACCACAAAGAAGGTAGCAATCTGCTCAAACTCTTGATATCCCAAATTATAACCTTAGTACATTTTGAAAACACATCACCACATATCCCTGGCCTGAGGTCTTTGGTGTGAGTCACCTCTTAGCCCTAAGTCTTAGCTGTGTTGAAATTCTTCAGAGCTAGTCATTAGCTGACCAGTTGCTACTCCGTGTTGAAATGTTCCTTGTGTCTAAAGTTCTCTTATAGAAGTTGTATTGGGTAGATGTGAATTTTCTGTGAATCTGAAAAATCAACCTTGCACTTCCAACTAAACATAACAGCTTGAACATAGATTTATCTTCATTTCTTCCCAGCCCCACTAAAATTATGGTGAACTCATTTCCAAATGCCTTATCTACAGGCCAAATTCCTCAGGCTCAGGAGTTCCTTGGCCTCTGAAAGTATAGGAATTCAGTGAGGATTTATATGCTGAATATCAAATCCCTAGGTCTTTCCCCAACTTAACTCTCAGAAGGCAAAGCAGCCAGGCCTCCGCGACCCAGCCAGCAAATTGGAGAATTCCAAGAAAGATTAAAACTCAAGATAAAAGCGTAAATATATTGACATTTTACATTTGCTCTATAAAATAAAACATCCAGGTCACACCTGATTATAAATGCTAACAAACCTCACACTTAGATGAAATTTTCCCAACACCCTCTTAATGCCCCAGTCTCAAAATGACCAGCCAAGAATCACCAAATATTTGAGAAATGTCTCTAAAACAAAAGTAGTAACCAGAGCACACAGAAGGGAAAAGAGCTAATGCAAGGAAGAATGTCTGTAAAGAGCAATTAGTTATTATGCTTCAAGAGATAAGATTTTATAAAACATCACAAGAATGAAATGCTTTACAAAATAAAAAGGAATACCCTGGAACTAGACAGTTTGTGACAATTAAAACTAAAACACATTAAAATGTATTGTGAGAGGGGGAAAAAGTCTTGTAGGCAGACAGGAAGCAGTGGTTGTTTTGGGGTGCAAGCCACTCTCACTGCCACAAGCTGTCCCCCATTGAAGAGGTATCACTTCTGGTCCTGCTCTGGATTGGAGCTTCCAGAACAGCATAAAAATTTAGTCCACCCAAAAGCTGTTTGAGGCAGGCAAGGGCTTTTCAGCTTTTTGTTCTCCCTCCTCTCGTAATGCCAAAGCCTCCTAATCAATGTGACAATTTCCTTTATTGTACAGATGGTTGGAAAGCAGTATGCCAAAGACCTCAATATTCAATTCAGTCATCTTACACACTTCCCTGATGCAGAGAGAGACACCCACCCCCCAGAAATGTCCCATCAACTCTTAACTTGTGCTGCAAAACAAGGGGTATCCCCCTGGACTTCCTGCTTCCAAGTCAATTCCAAAGGAATGATTAAAACAAGGAAAAATATGAGGTTTTGTCACCCATCGCTGTTGGATAACGATCATTTTAGTCATGAAGGAGGTTGCTTCAATAAGTAAATGCACTGCCTGGAAAATGTAATGTTTCATATTCATGCATCTGCGCTCTTGCAAATGTTTTCTTGGCACCATCATATTTTCTATGATTAATTTTCCACGAGATTTACAAAAGAATAAAAATCCTTGCTTATAAGAGTTTAATTTGTATTTTCTGAATACCTCCCGACATCAAATGCCAAAGTTCTCCTTAGTTCATAGCAGGGGGAAAAAGAAGTGCTATTTTCTTTAGCTGGACATTTTCAGTTGGACAGTATCTTTCTCAATGTAACTATGCTTCATCAAACTTATTTAGCAAAGCACGTATTGAATGTGTTGTAATATACTGAAACTTCAGACATATTGTAGGCCTCCTGAACTCCTATACAGAAAAAGCAGCACAACTCAGTATCCTCGTCTCTAGCCCCTGATGAGCAGGTTCCTGCAGACCTACCAGAACACAAAGCAAGCAGGAAAGCTCTAGAGCAGGATGACACAGCATCCTGTCCATCCTCAGAATACAAAATTATCCAGAATTTGAATCAGGATCATCAAAAACAACGATAGAAACTTTAGAGTCCTATGTCAAATGGAGAAACAGAAACTAAGAATAGGTGTTCTGCAAGTTATATCAGGAGATGTTGTATGACTTGGGGGAAATACAGAACAAAAACATGGCTTCCTCTCATATCCTTTCAATACATCCTGCCCTCTCAAGCACATACACACACACACAATTTATGTTTAAAATGGGGCCCAGGAATCTGCATATTAAAAATAAAAAACTCCCAGGAGATGCCAAATTGGTTAGAAAACTCCCCCAACCACCCCCACCACCACAAACACACATTCATTGATCTTTAAGTTTCTTCCAAAGCTTTGGTAAGTAGAAAACATGACTTTATATTTCAAGCTTCTGGAAAGTGCAATTAGAAAGTTAAGATAAAACGGGGCCATATAAGTGTTATATAAGCTATGTGAATATTACAAATAAAAACTAATAATGGAAAGGTTTAGAAGCCCACCTCTGAAAGAGGAAGTCCTGAGAAAACTCTTAAAAAGAATGTTTGGAATGTAAACATCAGGGGGTGGAAGCCATTCTGAGAGGAGAGGAGGGAGAGGAAGAGTTGAGGGAGAAAGGGAGGGAGAGAAAGGAGGAAGTGGGGCAGAAGAAAGAGAAGAACAAGAGAGCAGGCCCCTGGAGTAGGTACACCAGGCCCAGAACCATGTGATAGACACTAGCTAGGAGCAGGGCCAGCCTGGTTCTGGCCCAATAATTCTGTTTTATGAGGAGTTTTCACCCAGGTTGGCTTACCACAGGTATCCTGCAAATGGGAGGAGAAAGTCTTCATGAGTAATAGGCCTTGAAAGTTACATCTGGCCAATCTTAAATTCACCCTCAAAAAAGCCTTCCAAGGCTCACCCAAACTTACTATCTCCTTCCTTCTCTGAATTCAGCTAGAGCTGAATTACAAGCATGTAATTCAACTCCTTTATGTGATAAAGTGTAATCCCAAAGAAATGTTATTTTCTTTTTTTAAAGAGAATTTTTTTAATATTTATTTTTCAGTTTTCAGTGGACACAACATCTTTTTTAATTTTATATGGTACTGAGGATCAAACCCAGCACCCCGTGCATGCCAGGCGAGCGTGTTACCGCTTGAGCCACATTCCCCAGCCCAAGAAATGTTATTTTCAATGTCACACAGGTGTTAGAAGATCAAACAGGCCCATGTTCCTGTATCAATCACTTCACCTTTCTCTCATGTTGAAGAGACATGGCATCAATTCTTAATGTCTAAACCCATGTCTTTTCGTTTTCATCAGTACAGTATTGGTGTGCCAAATAAATACTTGTGGAATGGAAGTACATTGAATTATAGTTTAGTAAAGCTGTTTATTAAAATGTTTATTAAATTTAATAAAAATAAGTTTGGACTTCCTCTTCTGGGAAGATAGTGGGAGAACAGGGGAAAGTAGATCTACTCTAAGTACAACTAACATCTTTGGATTTTCTACATAAAAACAAACACAGGAAGATTCTGAGAGATGAAGAAGAGACAAGAGATGGGCTGGGACCTCAGGACCCAAAGACCACCACCAGGGTGGGTTCCCTTGGTTTTCTTTTAACTTCATATATCCCAGACAGGAGCTGAAGAAGCTAGTAACCTAAATATGCCAACAGTACAGACTAATAAAGCCCTGACAAAAGCTTGCCCTCTCTAGCCAAAGCACCAGGAAAGGGACACATCAAGACAGAAAACTTTTATATGACAACCACTCCAAACACCACAGGAAAACAATTCCACTCACAATGTTAGCAAAGACTAAATAGCAAGTTCAGATTAGCATTCCCACTGTAACAAAGGTAGGAATAAAGTGCCCCCAAAGTGGTATCAGAGAAGGCTACAGAGACCTTCATCTCCACAGTGAGATAGCAAGCCACCCTCTCTCCCCATAGTATCAGCAGAAAGCCACCTGAACTGTCACCTTCACCTAGCAGAATGTAAGGCCATGTATACTTTGTGGTATATATGGTCTTGGGCTTATTACAAAAGGGTGGGAGAAGAGGCCTAATAGGGAGTTAGGACTTTGACCACTTCTCAGCAGTGACAAGGGCATCCAGCACTATAAGGGGAGATATTAAAACACAGCAGGGCACATAGTAAATACCAAAGCTCCAAATTATATTTGATGGTTGAAGCAAAAACAAAAAAGTAATACTATCTGATTTGGGTATAAATAAATATGAAAAAATATTTAAGGCAATTGTATTGTAAACAGAAGGTAAGTGGAGGTACGTTTTCTAATTTCACCCAAACTGGTAAAATCTTCAATAGAATGTGGTAAATTAGGTACAGAATGTAAGACCTATGTATTAAAGTTATACAAAAATACTCAAAAACATTATAGATAATACAAATTTTTGAAAAATTGCTCAAGTAACCCATGGGAAAGCTAGGAAAAAAGAAAAATATAGCCAGAAAACAAAATAGCAGACTTTAAATAAAATTTACAAAAGATCAAACATCTACACAAATCACAAGACAGATGCTGACAGTACATTTAAGAACATAATCCAAGTACATGCTGGCTACCAAAAACTCACTTTAGTTATAGCCACACAAGCTGCTGAAAGTAAAATGATAAGCTGAGCATGGTGGTACATGACTATAATCCCAGTAACTTGGGAGCCTGAGGCAGGAGATTACAAATTCAAAGTCAGCCTCAGCAATCTAGCAATTCCCTAAGCAACTAAGTGAGACCCTGTCTCAAAATATTTTTTAAAAGAGCGGTGGGGAGCAGGGGGACACAGAGATGTGGTTCAGTGGTCAAGCAACCCCTGGATTCAATCCACAATAGCAAAAACTATAAAATAAGAAGATTAAGACATTTCATGCAATTTTTCTTAAAGCTCTAACAAAATACCTACACAGGATGTTTTATTAATAATAGAAACTTATTTCCCATAGTTAAAGAGTCTGAAGAGTCCAAGATCAAGGTTCCTGGTAGTTTCAGTGTCTGGTAAAGGCCCATTATCTAACTCATGAGGATTCCTTCACAGCTTCTATTCATATGATAGAAAGGGTAGGGGAGCTCTCTGGGGTCTTAATTTCAAATGACATGATTGTCTGAAAAATTCTAAGAAATCTAAAGACAAAAGATTCCAAGAACTAATAAGTGAGCCAGAAAAATCATAGAATACAAGATAAACCACGAAAATCAATTGTATTCCCATATACTAGCAATGAATATACAGACACAGTTAAAATGCCAGTTACTATTACTCAACTACAAAGAGAACACAAAACACATGTGTAACAAACTACTGGAAACTATTCAAGACTAATGAAAGAAATCAAAGATGATATAAATAAATGGAGAGAGAAAATATGTTCATGGATCACTGTAAAGATGTCGATTCTTCTGATATCAATATGCAGTTTTTAAATGTCTACCAAAATTTAGCAAAATTTTCTGAAGATATATACAAGATCATTCTAGAATCTGTATGGAAAGGGAAAATTAGAATAGCTAAAACAGTTAAGTAGGAGGAATCAGTATACCCGATTTCAAGTCTGTGTGGTACTGGCAGAGAAATAGATCAATGAAATAAAATAGAGAATACAAAAATAGACCCTCAATATATGCCTGATGATTTTTTTTTTAAAAAAAAATGTAAAAGCAATTCAAGTAATGAAGAATAAACTTTCCAACAATTCATGCTGGAGCAATTAGACATCCATGGACTAAAAAAATGTCAATATAAAAAAGTTAAAAGTCAAAATAGTCCACTTATTTAACAAAAATATAAAGCTTTTAGGAAAAAAATTGCATAAGAAAAACAAGATCTAGGGCTGTACCAGGAGTTCTTAATCTAGACACCAAAAGCACAATTTATAAGAGCAAAACTGGTTAATTTCATCAAAATCTAAAAATTTTACTCTGATTCTATAAAAAGGATGGAAAGACAAGGTACAGACTGGAAAAAAATGTTTAAAAAACACTTATTTGGCAAAGGATCATTACCTAGAGTATACAAAGAACTTTCAAAAATCAACTGTTAAAAAAATTATAATTCAATTTTAAAAATGAATTATTTGAACAGATTATATATATGAACACGAACAGATCTTTTACCAAAGAATATAGACAAATGGTAAATCAGCATAAAAAGATCAGCCATTAAAGAAATACAAATTAAAATAATGATAGATTTTACTACATACTTATCAAGACAATATAAATAAAAAATAGTTTTATAAATATAAATAAAACAATAGCTATAATGCCAAATCCTGTTGAGAATCCAGAGGAAACTGGATCAGTCATACTTTGCTGATGGGAATGCAAAAATAACACAGCCACTCTGATTTTGTTTTTCAGTTTAAAAATCTAAACATGAAATTAACATACACCCCAGTCATTGTCTTCATGGGCATTTATCCCATAGAAATGCAAACTCAGGTATACACAAGCACCTGGACATGTGTGTATAGCTTTACTCATAATAGTCCAAATTGGAAATAACCTAGATGTCCTTCAACAAGTGAATAGGTTAACTATAATGCATCCATACCATGGAATATAACTCAACAAAAAGGAACATGACACAATTTAGAGTGAACACCACAATTTAGAGATAACTATCCAGAGGAATCTATTGAGCACAGAGATAATCTGCAAAGGAAGCATTTTATGTTTAGATGTTATTCTTGAAGTGTAAAAATTATAAAAATGAAAGTTTATTAAGTTTATTAAGTTTTTCTGATGTCGAGTTTGAGTTCTTTATATATCCTGGAAATTAATGCTCTGAGGTGCGTGTGATAAAGATTTTCTCCCATTCTGGAGGCTCTCTTCACGTTGTTTCCTTTACAATTGTTTCATTTCACAATCGATCAACAAATGTGAAAAAGTGTTCAATATCTCTAGCAATTAGAGAAATGCAAACCAAAACTACACCGAGATTTCATCTCTCTCTAGTCAAAATGGCAGTTATCAATAATACAAGCAACAATAAATGTTGGTGAGGATGTGAGGGGAAAAGGTATACTCATACACTGTTGGTTGTTGGTTGGACTGCAAATTGGAGAAACCACTATGGAAAGTAGTATGGAGATTCCTCAGAAAACTTGGAATGCAACCACCCTTTGACCCAGTTATCCTACTCCTCAGTTTTATACACAAAGTACTGAAAAATCAGTATACTTCAATGACACAGCCACATCAATGTTTATAGCAGCTCAATTCACAATAGCTGAACTATGGAACAAACCTAGATGCCTTTTGACAGATGAATGGATAAAGAAAATGTGGTATACATAGACAATGGAATATTACTCAGCCTTAAAGAAGAATGAAATTATGGCATTTGCAGATAAATGGATGGAGCTAGAGAATATCATTTTAAGTGAAATAAGTCAATCCCAAAAATCCAAAGGCCAAATGTTTTCTGATATGCAGATGCTAATTCACAATGGAGAGGGCCGGGGGGGGGGGGGAGATAGGGAAGAATAGAGGTACTTTGGATTAGGCAGAAGTAAAAGGAGGGTAAGGCTTATGGGAGCAAGAAGGATAGTAGAATTAATCAGACATTATTACCCTATGGGTATATATGATTACACTATCAGTGTAATTCTACATCATGTACAACCAGACAAATGAGAAGTTATACTCCATTTATATATGATGCGTCAAAATGCATTTTACTGTCATGTATAACTAGTTAGAATAAAAACTAAAATGTAAAAACAGAATAGTTATCAGGAATTAAATGGGGGGAGAGAAGGGAGGAAATGAGTGTCACTATAAAAGAGCAACATGAGCAATCCTCGTAGTGATAGAAATTTTCTCTATCTTGACTACATTGATATCCTGCTTGGGATACTGTACTCCAGTTCTGCAAGATGTTACCATTGGAATAAACTGGTTAGAGGGCACCTGATGGCTCTTCAGGATTTCTTCCAGCTGCCTGAGAATCAATAATCTTGATATATACAATCTAAAAAATTATAAAATATAAAGTATCATGTTTCATGAGATAATGTGAATAAAATTCTGAACAAAAAAATGTTTCTTTCCTGAAAAAAATAAAACTCATATCTTGTCTACATACTCACCTACCACTCCAGCCTGAAGGCCTGGGAGGTACCACTAAGAACTGCATGAGGACGTAAGGTCTAAGTAAGGCAGGCCACACACCTAGCAGGTCCCCACTCAGCACTGGAACCCAAGCAACTTTGAGTGCTACTGCAACTCTAGCTCCACAAGCAAGCAGGAGGGCGACTAAAACCACAGAAGATGCCATCTTCCTGTCCATGTTAAAAGACATGACAGCATGGCGGGTGTTGTACTGCACCTTGCAGGGTTACAATGAGGATGAGCATTGACATCTGTGACAAGTGTTAGATTCCTCAAGAGATGTGTTAAGTGAGGAATCAACTTCTGTGGTGGTCATAGTTGAAGGAAGAAAAACAGGAACCTCCAGCAAACCAGCAGTTTGCACATGGAAAGTGAAGCAAGAATTGAAGGAGAAAAATGAGGAAAGATTTTTGTCTGAAATGCACAGGGCTGGCTTGGGGCCCCACAACTCAGAGGCACAGGACCCTAAGAATTCCCTTCAGGAATACATTACCAACAATACAGAAGAATCCCATTATAATCATGTGATATCTTTTGTCATGAAATTGCTGCATCATTTTATATATTATAAATTTGTGAACAGTCTGTTTCATAGGCAGTATTTTAGGATTATAAACATGTCATTCCAATGACAATGCTACCCTCTAGTGGCTATCACAAATACCTGGCTTGATGGAACTGAACCACTTAGCCAGTTTTCTAATCACATGAACCGCACACACTCTCATCAAAATCAACTTCACAGATCAGTCAACTTCACAGATCACAAAGGGACCAGAGGCGTGGGGACCAGGGAGGGAGGAGGGAAGTGCTGGGGAATTATAGTGGCCAAATTATATTGCGTGCATGTATTAATGTGTAACAGATTCCATCATTATGTACAACTGTAGTGCACCAATAAGATATGTGGAGCTGGGGGGAAATCAACCTCACAAATGACTGATAATCCTCTTCAATTAAAATTAACCCATTCTACAGTGCCACAGGCTAGCTATATTAGCTATTATTACTAAAGCCTTTGAGTAATACCTAAGTTATACTTACCCAAAAAAATTTTTTTCCAAGAAAGATTGATGAGTTTTTTTTAACTTGTTTAAATTTTAATACTCATTTTGAATTTGAAATGTGATTTGATTTACAAAAACCACTTTCTTTTTCATAACTCTCCAGGAACTGCTATGGCATTAGATGCATACATGGGATTTGTTTCCATTGCTATTTAGGGATAAAAGGATGATTCTGCTTCTATAGAGAGCAAGGATATATAGGGAATTGTGTGGAGTAAAGAACACATGCTTTGAACGATCTCAGATGCAAGTGCCCTGGTTAAGGATCTGGGTCAAGTCACTTGATTACGTGTCGTCTTGGTTATATTTTCTATGAAAAGCAAGGGAAGTAGTTCCTATCTCATTAAACACAATCTCTGGTATAAAATAGGTGCTCAGTATGCTATATGCATTATTAGGTATGTTTATACCAGTTCACACATGCCTAAGAAAAGTCAATAGACAAAATTACACTTGGAAGAATATGAAAATTATGAGTGCCAACCTTTCCTTTGGAAATTTAATTACTAAAAGTTAAAAGATCATTTTCTCCAAATTCTATATTTCTTATTAATTCTTTTAAATAAAAACCAATGCTTATTACATTCGAAACACCATTCTCAATACTTTACATAGACTGTCTCATTTCATACTACAAACACCCTACAAAAAAATGGGGGAACAGGAAGGTTGAAATTACATAGCTTGTGTGTGGCCTAATAGGCACTTGAACCCAAACATCTAAATTTCAGATGCATTTTTTACCACCATGCTATATGGCCTCTCCTAGGTTCACCCAAGAACACTGTGGGAAATATTAACTTGGGGTCTATGTTAGCACTGATGACTTACTCTTAAAGGTAGGCTGATCAGGTTTTAGAGAAAAGTGAGCTATTGCCCACAAGTGAAAATATTTCTGATTTAAAACTCCTACTACCTTTTCATATTTTATTTACTGGCCAAGACTAAGCCAAAAAACTGAGCAGGTGAAATGTTCACATTAAGTGATTTCTTCATCTTCACAATAATGCTGATACAGGGAAACTTCATCCCCATTTTATGCATCTGAGGCCAGGACTGTTAGATGTCACACAACCAGGGAACAGCGAAACTATGACTTAAAACCCAACCTTTGCTGCCAATTCAGTTCTTTCCCCGCAAGGTCTCTGCAGAAACAGTCTCTAGAAAAGCCCATTTTAAGTGAAGATCTCAAATCTGACTTTCAACACTGTAGATAGTTCAAAATCCAGACTTAATTGGGGTGGGGGACAAGTTTGAGGACAAAAGAGCCTCATTGCCCTTTTCTGTTTCCAGTCATGTCTGGTTCTGCAGCATCACAAGGGAAATCAGTACCAAAGATTGCTAGATGGACGAGATTCCTCCTATGTATAAATCCATTTACTCTGGAAGAAACAAATTCTCACCCACCATCTTTTAGGGGCAAAAACTTTATAGCTACATTGGGAGGATATATTCACATGTGGTCTGCCTTCCCCTCAGCATGATGGAATTGCTTTTGTAGTTTGGACAATTCTCAAACTACCATCAAATCTCAAGATTACATGTAAATTCTACCCAAAATTATGTCAGACCTATCCAAAAGTTTCTCGGGAACATACCAATGGTTTCAAACTGTATTGATTCCTAATGCCTCTTCTTCAAAAGCTAGTTTAGATTAAATTAAGAGGGTCCTGCTCCTTAAAATTGCTGTTCCCCACTCTGGAAGACCTATCCATAATTCATAATCTTCACTAAAATGAAGCCATACAGATTTCCTTCTGTATTGAAGAGGGGAAAATACCCTAAACCCCCAATACCATAATGTCTTATGAGAGAAGAGAAAGCTTTCACAGCCTTTCAATTCTAGAGACAGTCACCCTCGAGTATAAGGGGACAACCAAGACGACGCTTCCCAAAGTTGTCTGACAAATTATCTTGTCCCCTACTAAAAGAAAAACAAATCCCTACAGATATGCAGCTGCGAGCAATTACTCATCTCCATTAAACACTCACTCAAAAGACTAATTCAAACGACCCTGCTGCCTACACCTGCTTGGGAAAAAAGTAAACAAGTTATAAGGGGAAAGGGCAATGTCTACGTGAAAAAAAATGTAAAGACATGTCTGTAAAAGAAAGTAAATGGCCATTTCTAGAGCACCAATATTAACTCATCAAGGCATCAGATAACTACACTCCTCATGACTAAGTGGCCTAGGTTACTCTCAGGATAAGGAATTCATCAATCCATTGTTAATATATTAAGTCCCATGCTACTTCCTTTAAAATATGATAAAATTAATGTTTTGAAAGAGACTCTATGGCCTCATAGCAGCCTCCTACTTCTAGGCAGAAGAACATAAGCTTAAGGGTTTCTTGAAGCAATAGAAAATCGGTACTAAGCATGCATCAGAAATACAAAGTATTACTACTATTGGGCACTATCTATATTCTAGGCAGTGTGCTAGGATATTTCATAGGTGATTTTATTTCATTTTTACCATAAAAACATGGTATTGCTAACATCATTTAAGATTTTGAGAAGGGCGTTAACCTGTCCATGATCACATGACTCATAAAAGGGCATTCAGGAATTATGATCATCTTACTCCCAAGCCCGGGGTCTTAACTGTTCTGCCAGTCTATGTGGGGAACCAACCATTAAATACAAGGAATCTCAAACTTGGCAGGATTTTGGAATCACCTGAACAAGTTTTTAAAAGACTAATATGTGGATTCAATTCTCAGGGAATTTGATTTAATACATTTCAGGTATGTCCTAGATGTTCAGGTTTTTTTTTTTTTTTTTTTTTTAAGAACTTCCAGGGTAGTTCTCAGATGCAGCCAAATTGGAGAATCACCCAGTGACATAATAGGAAGAGAAAAGGAAAGCATGAGCCATTCCTACTTTGTGCTGGAAATGGAAGCAGTTTAGCATAGGGCTTAAAAGAATTGGTTTGGAAGTTATTCTGATCTGAACCCAAATCTCAGCTCCGTCCTTTGCTAGTTTTTTAATTTTGGCAAAATTGAACTCTCTAAATTGCACTTTCTCGAAACCTATAAAAGGGAAACATTTTTCATGATGATTAAATATGATTATATAATTAAAGAGTACAACACGGTACAGAACAGAAAGTATCCTGAAATGTCACTATTATTATTCCTATCATTATCATTTTTGAAATACCATCTATTCTATTAGCTTACCATTTCATTAAATTTAGGTAAGAAACTATGTACAAAATGATATTAATTTTGGTAACCATCATGGGTATTACCCATTAGGGTTTGTGAGACGCATTGACATATCCCTTCATTTAATGCTCATCACATCTCTGACATATTATCCCATATCATAAGTGACAATGAAGCTCAGGGAAAACAGGTATCTTTCTCAATGACACACAATTCTCAGTGGTTGAATCAGAATTTTAATTGACTACCAAGATGGTTCCAATTCAAGTCAAATAATACTTCAAACGAGACTGATATTTTTTTAAAAAAAAGATGTATGAGGGTTTTTCAGTGTAGATTTCTTACCCTAAACAATAAGAGGAATTCTTTTGAACTACCTTGAAGCTAGTTTTCAATGCAAGAGGGGAAAAAAAAAAACACTCTCATTTTGCCGTTGTTCCTGTGACCATTACAATCAGTCACTTTAACCACTGTTCTTGTTTTAAATGTTATTTCTTTGACTAGGATTTAGTTTTGGAAAATAGACAAGTTTCATCAGTGAGCATGTTCAAAAGGACTTGCCTCAGATTCCACAGGTAGTTGCAAAGCAGGAATTCCAATGATGATTAATTTATAATCAATATTATCCTGCAAAAATAATTGAAGGACATACAGATCTGGTTTTAAATTCAAGGTTTCTTATTTCATTGTGGCCACTTCTAAATGTCTAGAACTCTTTCTTAGAAAGCCTAAATGAAACCTCAGGAATTTCTTATAACATCCAATGACTTGATTATAGATTTTCCAACTTTTTCTACTTTTGAATCTAGTAGATACAAAAATTTCAAAATATTTGTCTTCAATTAGAAATATTTTCCCCTGATATATACAGATAAAAACTAAGTGGTGATAACATAAAGGACTTGTCTACAGTCTCACAACAGCTGAGTGGGAACTAAAAGTCATAAAACTTTTGACTCTTCAAGATACGACCATACAAGAGTTGACTTACTCCAACCATCGATAATAGAATGGCTCCTTTGGATTAACAGATTAAAAAATATTATGACTAGATATTATATGGAGTCCAAAAAAAAATTAGCCTGCTGAAAATGAGGAAGAATTCCACAGATTTCTGGGTCAGGAATATCGAATTTCATTACACTTAGAAAGGGAATGCATGGTAGAGCGCCCCGGGTTCAATTCCAAGCACTACCTAGAGAAAAGGCAAGGATGCTCCATTGAGATCATCTAATCCTGAGCCTGACTTTATAAGTAATGAATCTACATGCAAACAAGATAACTAAAAAAAAATAAATAACTGCACAAATAATATTGCTCTGAATTTGTATGTGTCTAGCATTTTCCTAAACCACTGAGCTGTGCATCCTCATTTTTACCACAGTAGCCCTAACAGGTAGGTTCTATTAATATTCCTGTTCTATAGATGAGCAAACTGAGTAAAAGAGCTTCATTACTGAGGTCACATGGCTACTGTGACAATCTGTCTTCAAAAGTGGCCCTCAATGTTACTGGCCTTCTGATATTCACCAACTTCTTACAATAAAACACAGCAAAGGGGATGGAATGTCACCTCTGAGACTTGGCTAAAAGATGCTTCCAAGCTCACTGGCATTGTCTAGTTCTAGCTCACTCACGCTAATGAGGCCAACTGCCATCATGGGAGGTGCCCTAGGGGGAGGTCCAAATGCTATGGAACTGAAGGTGGACTTTGGCCAAGATCCAGGAAGAAAATGAGGCCTTTAACTCTACAGCTCACAAGAAACTGAATTCCACCAATGATCACACGAGCGAGCTTGACAGCAAACCTACTCTCAGTTCAACTCTGAGGTGACTGTGGCTTCGGCCAACACCTTGATTGCTGCCTGCAAGAGACCCCAAGACAGTAAGATGCAACAGGACTCCTGACCCAATGAGGCTGTTTGATAATATTGTTATAAGCAACTACGATTTGGAGTAATTTGTTATGCTCTAATTGATAAGTTTTAACATTCAGTAAATTGAAATCTCAGGATTGAAATTCAAGGATAATATCTAACTTCAAAGTCTCTTTTCTTACCCTTTACAATATTGCCACAATGTTAGTCTATGGCAGATCATAGTTAGCCATAATACTATAGGTCAATTCACATCTTCATTAATTCTTCTTAAAAATATTACTGAACCTCTACTAGTTATCAGAAATTCAAGTTTTATGATATTAAGTTGAAAAAGACAAGGTTTCTGACCTTATACTGCTAACCTTGTATCTGGGGGAAAACCAATAAACAAATATGCTTTAAAATTACTATCCTAATTCAATTGGGGACATTTATTTTCATGACTATGCAGGTCTATTTCTTCAGATTTTTACATAGATGCCCACAGAACTTCTAATTCCCCTTTGTTTTTGTTGGGCTTATAAATAGAATAGGAACTAACAACATATATACACATACCAAAATATGTTATTTAATATTAAAATAATTCCCTTCCTTCACTTTTCTAAACTTGAGCACAGTAATATTTAAGCAATTCTTCCCGAAATGAATATGAAGTAGTAATGAGCAAAAGGGGGTATGAGAAAATGAACCCACAGGGAAGGAGATGAAAGAATGTGACATGTTTGAAAGTAAAGCATAAATAAAGCATAAAGTTTTAAAAGAAAAATTTATAGGACAAAAAACCAAAAGAGATTAAAATTGCCAGGAAAGCACTGATAGAATTATTGGTTGCTTGCTGTAGCTAACCAATGTGTGATTCTTTCCCCCCTGCTTGCCTCATTAGGGTAATTGAGGAAAGTTTGCATTAAAATCATAACCCATGGCTTATTTGAAAATGTTTCTGAATTAATTAGAAGAGGATGACAAAAAATATTGATAATGCCTAATGTGGACTTTGGGTTCCTGATGGTTTTCAGGAGAATCTGTCTCACTTTGGTTGATGAGACTGACAAGCTATGAAGTGAAAGTAGTGACAGATTAAAAAATGATGGATCTTTCGTCAAGCTATGTAATAAAGAACTGGAGCTAGAAAGATTTTGTGTGTGTAGTTTACATTTTAATATCCACATTTTTTAAAATTATTTTTTGCTTCAGATGACAAAGTAGACTTTTATTTTCTCATCAACAATGTTAGTTCTGACCTACTTTTTGGTTTTTCATTTGTTTTTCTTAACTGTAGTAATGTTTCATATTCCACTCTACAAATGACTTTCATAGAAATTAACAAAGCAATTATGTTCATAAAAACCATTTTCAAATCAAAAGAACTTCAAACCAGTTTAGCCATGCCCTGGTCATTCCCCACAAACCATTTGTCTAGCAAGTAAATATCTTCTTGGGGTATTATCCCACCCTAAAACATGAAGACTCCCCTTGAATTTTCTGACATCTAATCTTCCTTTCTGTGCCCTGGAGCTAAGGGGCCCATGGTGCACAGAGACAGGTGCTCAGCCTGGGGAGCCTATTCCTGAGCAACGAAAGGCAAGACAGGACAAAGACCATCATGAAGCACAGACACAACCAACGAACAACCCACAAGCAAAACCCCAAGGGAACAGGAAGCTAAAACAAGGATAATCAATATACAGAACATAACAAAATAAATGTTGAGCACCTAAAGTAGAGACAAGACTGACAGCCAGTTTTAAAAAAAAAAAATCCTATATGAAAGATATTGCACTAAAACAAACTCAATAGAAGGAATTAACTGCAGAATGGACAGAGTTAAATAACAAATTAGTGAGTGAAAAGACTGGACTGACGAACTTCCAGAAAACACTAGAAAGGATGTAGGTATAGAAAGGGGAGAAGATACAAGGAAGAAGAAGTGTCCCCAAGAAAGAATGAGAAAGGGGAAGAGATTATTTTATAAAATGACTAATGAGACTTTCCCAGAACTAAAGAAACACCTAGGACTGCATTCTGAAATAGTTTAGACATCAAGGAGACTTGAAGGGACAAAGTCACTTTTGAGACTTATGATAAAATTTTTTTAAAAAAGCAAAAAGCTTCTGAAGGGCACAAGGGAAGCAAATCTTTTAAAAAATATCTGAAACCAATTGAGATTTTTCAGCTGCATTGGGTACAGGAATACAATGTGCTCATATCTTCAAGCTACCGAAATGAAAGATCATTAATCCTAGAATATTGTCTCTTACTATGCTACCATTTAAAAGTGAAGGCACAATAAAGACATTTCCAGGCTTTATATAAGAGATCAGAAAATATGCTACTAAGGGAGCTCTTGGAAAAGGAAGAAGATAAATGACTACAGAAGGAAGCAAAGATAGATGGGAGGTAAGCAGAAAAAATTCATAAGTGCTGTAGTTTAAGAGGAAGAAAAGTGAGGAGGGAATGAAGGGGAAGTGGAGAGGAAGAACCACAGCTGCCCACATCTACCTGGGGAATGGAGGAGAAAAACTCCTAAGGATACAAAGGACCAGAGGAAATGGAGATGGAGCAGGAAAAGATACAATAGGAGGCTGAGAATGTGCTACAGTCCTCCCTTCTAGGAAGGACAGAGGGATGAGGACAGGGACACATACAGGTGCCCTTTATTAATTAACAGGCATTACTATGGCATCCAATCATTTAGATTAACGGTTAGAACAAAAGTTAAAATTTCAACTTCCAAACCTTTCCAAAAACAAAGCATAATAGAAAATGCTGAGATAACTCAAATATTTTTGCCCTTTAGCCTATGCATGTGGTAAATTACATTAGTAAGTTTTCCGATATTAAGTCGCTCTGCTCCTGATATACTGTATTTAATCATGACACTTCAAAAAATATTTGAGGAAAATTTTTGCATTTATGGTCATAAATAAAATGGCCCTATAGTTTTATTTTCTGTCATGTTCTTACTTAGTTTTTATAATGAAGTTAATCCAGCCCTGTATAATGTTTCAGAAGCTTTTCTTCTTTTAGTAAGTTCTGGGAAATTTTAGATAAAGGAGGGTTCACTTATGCTTTGAGTGATGAAATTCTCTGCCTTTTGTGGAGAGGTAGATTCTTGCCATTGTAATGTCTAAGACAGTCAAAAAGTCCCTGAGGCTATTTCAGTCTGGCCCATTTATGTCTCCATATATATCATCCCAGCTTCTTATGATCTGTGGTCCAGGTGAACCAGACTTCTTACAGGCATGTGGATCCATGCAGCTTTTCCTTCTCACTTCTTGTTCTTCCTGCATTATTGCTTCTACATGGAATCATTGCCCACCTACACTCAACTAATTTCCACCTCTTTTCATGCTTCGGCCTGGGCTTTTCTTGTCCAGGTCCCTTGATCTACTCACATATGGACCCACATTGGTCTTATTCACTGGAATTGAATCAACTCCCACAAACACATTTTCAGGTTACAAACTCCATGCTTCACATTTAACACATTTTCATGGTTCTCTTAACTCTGGACCCAAGTGTGAAAGAGATGTTTCTGTGCAATTATTTGGTCTCCTGTTCTGCAGAGCCACATTGACCTTGAGATTTAGGACACCATCAGGCATCAGCAGCCTGATTAAGTGCTTCACATAAGTGGTAGTATTTTTCAAGTTAACAGGACCCATCTGTAGACATGTAACTTACCAGGATATGCATTCCACCCAACATAATGTCTCAGGGCATTCTTAGGTCAACTGTCCTTGGTTTGCTCATGATAGGGCAACTGCTTCACATGACCCCACTGCACTACACCCTCTAACTCTGCAATTACTATTATGAAAGTTCTCATTTTTCTATTGTACAGTAGGATGACTGTTGACAATGCATACATCAAAAAAGAATGATTTTAAATGCTCTTACCCCAAAGATAATATTTAAAGAGACAGATGTGTTATATAATGTTCAAGTAGGGTGAGCATATGTTTAAACATCACATGGTTCCCCATAAATATGTTAATTATATTTCAATGAAAACTTGAGTTAACCCAGCTTGGGCTAGTGATCTTAAGTGTTCTGCCTTACTTTCTCTCTACAATGAAAATCCTCATCTAGCTCACAAGACTCCCTCCCCTGAAAAGGATAAAATTAGATTTCTCATGTGAAACTTCTTTATATACTCTAAAGAATTATACATATTAAGCGAGCAAAAAACTCATTGGATGGCCTTATAAAGGGCTGCAGTATTTCATGGTTGGCTTATACCATTTTATGCATCAAGTAAAAGAAATAATTTTCTAAATGACAGTTGTCTGTTGTAAAGGTCCATGTAATTTTCCTGTATTTCTTGCCAACTTCTTAGGGGAAGGATCAGATTCTTCCCATCTCCATATACAAGTAGCAGGGTCAAAATATTTAACTTGCTACAACTCATTTGTGCAATGTGAACCAAACATTTAATCTATGATTGATGTAATCTTTCTCCAGATCCCTAATATCTGCTGAATTTAGATACAAATGTAATTTAAATAGCTTCTTAAAATTGTGTTCAGTCTATGAAAGGATGCTTAGGATCCCAAGTCACCTCTGCCTGCCCCTGCCTCTCCACCTAAACGGGAATCCAAGTGTTCCGGGGAGTCAGGCACATGAGCCCTGGGTGACATTGGGAATGAGTGATTTCCTGACCCTGTACTGGGATGCTGTGTACCCTGGCTGGCCTGGCCTCTAGAACAGCGGTCCTCATCCTCCGGGTGCCCACGGCTCTCTAGCCTTTCCATACTGGAGTTAATAGAATTAGGGGTCATCCTTCTAGCTCAGATGGTGGTGGTACTCTGCCGAGTCATTGTTCGACTCCTACAGCTTACAAGTCCGTTAGAATCTTGTCACATTTCTGATGGAAAGTCACCTCATATTGCCATACCAGCCCCTCAACAATCCCACTGACTCTCAATTCAGCGACTTCCCGACAGAGCAATTAGAGCACCTCAGAAAGATTAAACTGCTGGATTATTGATGCTGACCACCAATATTTTCCCTACAGCAGGCACCAGGGGAACCCAGAGCAGTCAGACCTTCTCCTTTTCCTACATTATCTCCCTTCTGCAGGAGCATTGGGTAAATGGAGAGCGAGTACCACATCTTTCTCATCCCCCTCCCACTCACAGGACCAGAGGTTTGTTCTCTCAATCGTCCTGCACCTCATGCCCTCTCATTCTCAGGGGGACTGGACCAGCATGAGTAGACAAGGCATCTTCCTTGCACCTGGGGCCTGTGCTTTTTGTTGACCCACCCAGTCTTATATACTTTTAAAGGGGGACATTCTTAAGGGAACTGGAACATCCTTTCTCAGTATTATCCCATGGCTCACAAACCTACTGTGTTGTCTTAATGAATGACTCAATTTTGCATACCCAAAAATCTGAGTATGTCCTTGCTCCTTCCCTTAGGATTTCTTTGTAATATATCTTATTCTTCAGAATAAGATGGCTGTTGAGGTTAGGCTAAGCTAGAGAGCTTGTATTCAGAAAGGGAAAAGGAAAGCAAACTATTAAAATTCTAAATTATTTTCCTATGACAGGTGGATAAATATGCTACAGTAAAATACAACATTTTTGTGGAGAAGGATTATCCCTTCTCTGGAAGACTAACTTCCAGAGGCATCTTTAGGTTTTAGTACAAGGAATTCCATGGTTTCAGGAAAAATGAAAAACTTGGCCTGAGAAGGCTCCAAGTCTCCTGGAGTGGCCAATCCTAGTGTATTCAAAGACCAGTCCCAGGTGCTCCTGATAGTGACGGTGGAAAGAGACTGGAATAACCTCAATTCCTGTATTTGTAGGTAGAAGCCATACCTATGTCTGAAGCAGTTAGGTATGGGACATGAGAGAGTGGATCGGTTTCTGAGAAATCCAAGAGCAGAGGATTTTAATGTCTTAAACACTATTTGGGCCCCTCACCCCAACAAAGGTGTTTTCAAGGCCAAATTTAGCCTATAACTCTGGTTTTCCCATCTTTAAGACTCCCGTCAAGTTAAATGATCCTAAATTAGTGTTGTCATACTGGGAAGGGGGTTGGTAGACATTTAGGAGGTTTAAAAAAAAAAAAAGCATCTCAAACATGGCAACTAATGTTATTAACTTGTTTTCAGTAGGGTGAATGTTTAGAGTAAATTTAATTTTGTCCTTATTTATGAGGGGGCAAGATGACCTAGGGAGAAGTTCATATCATGATTGACCTTCAACCAAAAATGCAAGTTGACCTTCAACCAAAAATGCAAGTTTAAGTCAGGATCCAAAAACCCAAGCTTCAGGGTTCCTGCAGGAAGAACAACTAGCAGGTGTAAAAGGTAGAACACAGGACTGACTCTACAAAACTGGCAGGCCTACCCACAAGATTCAAAGGTGACATTTTGTCTAGTCTCGGATCCCTTTGGTCTGCGAAACACCATTTGTGACCTGGTATTTGAAAATAGCTTGTGCATCTTCTAAAGAAATGGAGTCAGTTTTCATTTCATGAAACAAATGAAGATCATGGTATGTGAATTAAGCTTCTCCATGTGTGTCACAGCACACAGGCACCTGTGCCCCCGACACAAATGCAGAACAACTCAAGTCGGTCCTTTGCAAGAGTCCTGCATGAAAATCCATGAGGTGGCCAGTGAAGATACATATGCCACAGGTTTCAAATCACTTTCCTTAAAAAAGGAGCCCAAGACTCTCATCCCTCCATCTTCTCATTATCTTAATGAACAGTAACCCGATTTAGAGGTCCTTTAGAGGTCCAAGGCAACCACGGGTTGGTAAGGGCACAAGTTGGAGAGAAGATAAACAAAGCCCTGGGCTTCCCCTGTGCAAGTGTTGCATCCTCAAAAGCCCTCCCCCTCTTTAAAACGTGGAGACTTTTTATAACAAATTGGAGTCAAATTCACCCACAGATGTATATGTTGCTTGTCCATAGTTTCGGTTTTCAAATTAGATTTCCATTCTTTGAAATGTGGGAGATTGCAGGAGGTCCAGCAGCATTCAAGCCAATATCCTGCTTGAGCTGAGTAGAGGATTTCTGTGTAGACAGGAATCCTGCTGCATATAGTTCACTGAAGTCTCTCCTCCACGCCCTTTTGGTTCCCCACCATGGAACCCCCGCCTTGTACTGTCCTCATGTTTAGTTTAGATACCCGATTTACAGATATGTGTCCTACCTAATATCAGACTGAGTCTATATTCCCTCTCTGTAGTCCCCTTTCCCTGCTGCTCCCAACACCAGGTTGTGCTCGGAATTACCTCCCCATACGCTTGGCCTGTGTCCTCAACTGAACACCATCTATAAGATGAAATTATGGAATGTGGATAGTCTATGGGTCTGGCCTCCTAGCAGGTAACTGTTTCAAAGGGGCAATCTTGACTGCTACATGATCTGAGTCAGAGTCCATGGGCAAATCCGGCTTTGGACCTCAATTACAGCCCTGGACAGCAGCTGGCACAATTTTTTTTTTTTTTTTTTTTTAAGAGAGATTCTTGCATGAATTTTGAAAGTGGCTTACACATTTGTTATCAGACCTGAATTTTCTCTGGAAAAACACACAGATCTTAGTGAAACTTGCTTCATGTTATCCTTTCTCCTTTTTTTCTAAGAAATAAATATTAAACCTGATGAATATTAAGAGGGCGTCAACAAGCTGTGCTTAAGATAAAAATGGACTTGTTTTCCTGTTTTTCTTACTAAAGAAAGGTGGGTTATTTCATTTTCTACCTCAGTATGGAGTTACAGAACTTATAAAATCTTATAATTAAAATATCCTCAAAAAAAATACTTCTAGCCTCACAATTATTCTATTTATTCTGCTCAAGGAAACATTCTGGGTTCTCAGCAAGCACCTGACTACTCTAGACATCTAGCCTGTGGCTCAGGATGCAATATTGTCTTGGACCCTCTAAAGATCTCATGGATTATAGATTCTGTTCTTCCTCCCAAGAGAGGGTCAAGGTTAAGAGCCAGGGAGAAGTTATTTGTGAAAAACAGTTCTGGGAAAAGTAACACAAGGTTAGGAGGGGCAGAGTCATGGCCAAGTGCCACTTGCATTTGTGTGTGTTAAATACCTCCAAGCACATTTGTTATGGTTTAGATAGTAGCTGTCCCTGAAAAGCTCATGTGAGAGACAAGGCAAGTAAGTGTAGAGGTGAAATGACTGGGTTATGAGATTTTTTAACCCAATCAGTACATTAATCCCCTGATATAGTTACCACCCAGCTAATCCCTAGGCAGGTAGGGCACAGCTGGAGGAAGTGGGTCATTGAAGGCATGCCTGTCGGGGTTTATGTTTTATTCCTGGAGAGTGGAGTTCCCTCTGCTTCCTGGTATGATGTTCTGGGCTGCTTTCTCCTGCCATACTCTTCCACCCTAATGTTCTCCCTCATCTCTAGCCCAGAACATGGGAGTCGGCCATCTATGGACTCACCTCTGAAACCGTGAGCCCCAAATAAAATTTTCCTCCTCTAAAATTGTTCTTGTCAGGTCTTTTGGTCACAATGATGCAAATGCTGACTAAAACATTTGTCCCTCTTGGTCTTTGTTTCTTTTCCTGCAGGCTCCCCTCCCGCACAGGAGGACAAAAGTACCTGGGACAGAAGAAGAACAAGATGTAGGGGTAGGTTCTGTCAAGGAAGAGAAATAGGAAGTCTTTGCTGTGCAGAGAAATTGCAAGATAGAAGGGTAGCCTGGGAGTAGCCAGATAAATTAAACTTGAGGAGCTGGGAATAAAAAAATTCAGTTGACCTCAGGTCAAAGCATATCCTGGAATCAGCATTTTCACTAATATATTCATTTTTAAAGTCCTGTAACATGTTTTTCCAGTAAGTTATCAGTCAAAAATAGAGAAGGGTGCCATTTATCAAGTACTTAAACCCCAATAAATATCAGTAGGAGATTTTGTGTTCCAAATACTCTCCAGTTCTCCTGAAATGCAACTTTGATTAAGTTTTATCATCTTAAACCATGATAGGAATAAAATGGGCTGTTGAATTTGGTTAAAGATTGTGTCAACCCTCAACAGGAAATGGAAAGAGATGAAACTGTACTGTTCGCGGAACGTAAAATTGAAAGGACTTTGAGAAATGAATCAATGGAATAAAACTTCTTGCTGTACAACTAAGACTTTCTTAAAGGAATTCAGCGTCATTAAGCCGAAGCCAGGCCTTTTTCTTCCTGTAAGTAAATGACAAGCCTAAGAGGGTAAAAGATAAATGTAAAAAAAAGAGAAAAGAAAAGTGGCACAAGTATCAAAGAAATTAGATCCAAGAGTTAAACATCCCAAGGCAAGACATGGACATGAGCACCATCCACATCATGTCACAATAATAGATAATGGTCAATAGAATTAAAAATGAAACATTGCCATTTCCATACAACAGAAAAAACACACCGATGTTCTGGAATGGTTATTCCATTTTCTCAGAAACCTTGCAAATAACAAGACAAAATATGAAGAAAAGTCCTGGGCAGTATTTTTAAATGCATGACTCAGGAGATGATCAAGACAGACCTGGTCTATGGATCTTACTAAGGGAAGGAAAGGACTGGATATGTCTTTATGCCCTCTCACTCTGCATTTAATCTTAACAATGCCTTTCACCTTGACTTTCTTCATCAAACTTCAACATTTAGGCCAAAGTATTTCTCTCCCCAACCTACTATGTCCTAAAAGCCTATAGCAGCTTCTATAAACAAGGTTATGGTTTCCAGTGGCCAAAGATGTGATGAAGACTTCATGACTTGAGTCTTCATTTTTTCATTCAGGTCTTCTGTACTTTCCAAGCAAGTTTGCCCTTTGGCAACTACTAGATTATTTCGCTGTTGCTTTAGAGGTTCTCCCAGGACACATCCCACCTTGGAATAGCATCCTCATCTTAAATCCTCATTCCAGCCATCCACCTCCCTGCCTAATCTACCACCAAGTAGGCTTTTCACTAATTTTCAAGAAGCTACTAGATCCATATTTTCTCACCCTGATCAAATGGAAAAGAAATGACTTATCCAGATCTCAGACTACCTAAACATATTTTAGGAGTTCCAAATGATTAACATTTTTTATCATATGCAAAAGTAAAGTGAAGTTCCTGAAGGCAATTAGGATGCTTGGATCATTTTTTCATTGTATTAGAAGCCTCTAAAGGTCAAGAAGAGATCTTACTTCTAATATGTGGTGTATCTGCCAGAATAAGTTATTGCAGTATTGTGATTTATAACAGGAAATATACTGGACTTTGAGTTTCCCGGCACAGAGCCTCTATAACACTTGTACCTAGCAACACTATTGCACAGGAAATTACGTTTTTTGTTCTAGTATTCAGTCTTTGACCCAGGTCCCCGATAGAGGGTTCCTCACCCCTTGGAGTTTCCTGGGTAATATGAATACCTTGTGTTCTAATGAGGCACCTCTGGGTGAGCTCCAATATAGGGGCTGGTCACAAGATCAAGTCCATATTAGAAACTTGGAACTCGCATCCTCCAGGAAGGAGATAGGGGCTGGAAATCAAGTTAATAATCCACACCATGCTTGTGTGAAGCCTCCATAAAATCCTTGAACAGGGTTTGGGGAGCCTCCAGGATGTCAAGCACATCAACATGCTGGGAGGGTGGTTCACCTCAGCTCCTGCACTGGAGACCCTCCCACACCTTCATCTATCTCTTCATCTGGCTTATAATACCCCTTATAATAAGTCAGCAATAGTAAGTAAACCATTTTCCTGGGTTCTGTCTAGCAAATCACAAACCCTGGAGGTGTTTATGGGAACCCACTTTATAGCTGGTTGGTCAGAAACCCAAGTGACAAACTCACACCTAGCATCTGAATTGAGGATAGTCTTGAAGGACTGATCCCTTACCCTTTAGGGTCTTTGCTAACTCTGGGTTAGCAAACTAACATTGCTAACACCAGTATCAGAATGGAATTGAATTATAGGATACTCAGCTGCTGGAGAATTGATTCAGGTGAGCAGAAAGATCCACATATCTGGTATCTGATATGAAGTTTTCCAGAAGTATTGAAAGAAGTATAGAAAGAAATCTATTTCTATATAAGTATTAACACTATTAATAATGAAGAAAATCTCCACAATTCTGGTTTCCTTGAGAGAGAAAAAGATGAGTCCACCATTAGAATGACTACAATAAAGAAAATAGCAAATGCTGGTGGGGTTGTAGAAATTGAAACCTTTGTGTACTGTTGGACTATAAAATGGTACAACAGCTATGAAGGATAATACAGAGATTTCCAATTAACATAACTACCATATTATCTGCCAATTCTACTTTAGATACACATTCAAAAGAACTGAAAGCAAGGTCTGAAAGGGACATTTGTACAACTGTGCTCCTAGTAGCACTATTCATAGCTAAGGAGTGGAAACAAATTGAATGTCCAGCAAATAAATGGATCCACAAAAGGTGTTTAAAACACATGACAGAATATTCACCCTTAAAATGGAATGAAATCCTTTCACATGCTACAATCTAGATGGATCTTGAGGACATTATGCTAAGTGAAATTATCCAGGCACAAAGAAAAATACTATGTGATTTCACTTATGAGGTGTCTAAAGTGATCAAATTCAAAGAAACCAAAAGTTGAATGGTGGTACCAGGGAATGAGGAGAGGAGGAAGGGCTGTTTAATGGGCATAGAAGTTTTTTTTGTGAAATGAAAAAGTTATGAAGATCTGTTTCACAAAGTTAATATACTTAATGAGTACACTTAAACATGGTTAAGATGATGAATTTTACTTTGAATGGGCAAAGGGGAGGAAGGGGAGGGGAGGGGGAATGAGGGTAGAAAAGGTGGTGGAATGAGATGAACATCATTACCCTAGGTACTTGTATAATTGCAAGAATGGTGTGACTACTTTGTACAACCAGAGAAGTGAAAAGTTGTACTCCATTTGTGTATAACAAATCTAAATGCATTCTGCTGTAACGTATAACTAATTAGAACAAATTAAAAATTTTAAAGATAGTGAATTTTATATTTTGCTATTTTTTTTAAATGTAGTTAGCTTTGTGTGTAAACATTACCTACTGGATTCTGATTTTGTATTCACAAATAAACGTTTTATCTGCATTTCAATGCATCCACTAAAATGTCTTCCTCAATTAACGTAGAAGTAATAACAAGCTAGTTTTTGCAGTGAATTAACCCATTAAATTAATCTGTTCAATGTGGTCAGGCCAAGTGAGTCAGAATGTCCACGCAGCAAGGCCTCAGGCATGTGAATGCTGCATGGTTAATATATGACAAACAGATCATTAACGGCTGGGGAGAAGGTAGAAATCCAATGATGATCACTTTTCTTTAAATATCCATTTCTGACCTAAGTCAGGGACAATTTAAATTGTCACAGTGAAAAATCTAAAGTGTTTTGAGTAGAATAGCTGAGAGACTCGGCTTCCTTTTCTAACTCTGCCAGTGCCTTGGCCCTTAGAGAGTATCATTAGCTCCTCCTGGAGCCAAGTGCCTTCCCACCCAGAGTTTCATCAACTGACTCCTGAAAGCCAGTGGAGTTTATCTGTCACTGCAATTCTTCTGCAGCAAAGAAGTCCTAGTTGGTCAATAGTTGATACATGATGTATTCATCAAGTACTCATTAACAATCCCTACAGTCATGCCTTCTATCAAATAGTGATAGAAGGTTCTATGATGGGAAATTTCAGTTTCTCCTTCCCAGAGAAGCAGCACCTAGAAACTTCTTATAGTATTTGTGTCCAAACTTGGAGTAGGGACAGGGATGGTAAGTTTTAATGAGTGAAATAAAGTGAACAGTCTGAGAAGCATGGCCCAGAGCGGGGGAAAAAAACAGAATATTCATTTGAAGAGGAAAGGAAGATTAACAGAAGTGAATGGATTCCAAGAAAGACTAGGGCAAAAGGCTTGAAATCTCTCTCGACCTCCCTTTGTAGGCCACATGGCCATATTTTATACTGTCCTGAAACCACAAACCATTCCTCATAGCACTTCAGTGACCATGGATTACAGTATTATAAATGTAAATGCTTAGCCTGAACTCACTTCTGATTTATCTTACCAGAAAAGAGAAGAAGGGGCTGGCTTGTTATTCACATGCTAGACAAGAAAATTTAAACCTGGAGAAGTTGTCCAGGGTCAGCCTGCAAAGTTGGAGACTAAAAGCTGCATATCCTGCCCAATGCACAGGACCAAATTTAGCCATGGGAATAGAATACTCAACCATTTGACATCACTTATGTTTCCACTTGGGAGACTAGAATCCAGAGCAGGGTTCAAGTGGGATATTAAGCAAGGGTTGTTGCTTGGCTATTTTTGTCTGGGTTTCTTTTCACCATTCAATAGTAGCCCTGGGAGAAAAGATGAGAGGAAATAACAATCTTTTCATTTTGTTTGTGAAGAAGCCAGAATGGGTTCTGTTCTCTTGACTTGGCTTCAAAAATCTTCAAATATTTCATAAAGACTTGAACATGGATGAAGATTCATGCACTGGGCTACTTTTATACTAGTTTTCAGTTTCTCCAATAGAACATAGAAAACTAGAAGTTATAGAATCTTTCAACCACCACCAATAAACAACATGAGACTGTCCCCTGTAACCTCAGCAAGCCCAGGCTGTTTTCCTCCCTAAGGAGCCACCAAAAACAGCATTTCCCCAGGTGAAAAGCATTTCATTAAAAAAAAATTATATATATATATATTATATATATATATGCATGCCTAAATATGATTCCCAGCTTCATTATTTCTTTCCTATGTGATGCCAAGAAAGTTACTTGAACTCTGCTTTCACTTTTTTAAATCCAAAAAAATGGAGATAATGCTATCTTCCTCATGTAATCATTGTGAGGAGGAAATGAGTTCTGCCACTGCCTAGCATATAAGATACATTCTCTATATGTATGTTAATCCTGTATCTCCATATTCAGATTGGTTAATTCTGGTTAGAATCTTAGTCCCTACCAAATAGCCTGGCCTGACTTCCCTAAAATGAAGTTCATACATCTAAAAATTTCAAAACATTCTCTCCCTCCCTCTCCCCCCACCACACAGTTGAGAATTAGGCAAAAAAAAAAAAATTTTTTTTTTTTTTCTTAACAAATGGTAACTGCCCAGTTGGAGTTTTCATTCATTCAGTTAAAGCTTTAGAAGGCATTGTATGAGACCGAGGTCTCATTACCTTTTATCCAATTACAATGCATTTATGATGTAGAAGAAGCATGGCAAAGGGGAAGGGCAGGTAGCATGGGGCAGAATGGCAAGGAGGGAAATTCAGGCAAAGGTTTCTGTAATAGCTTTGGAGCTAAATTTAAAGAAGGGCCAGACTCAGAGATAGGAAACAGTGGGAGGTAGGTTTACTTTACAAGTGAGGGGGAATTTTTTTTTTTTTTTTTTAAATCATCAAGGCTTAGAGGGGAAGCCTTTTGTGCCCAGGCCCCACTCCAGGCAGCATGGCCTACAGCTGTTCTTCCTCCTGTTTCCTATCAATTCCTCCAGGGGTCTTCACTTCCCCCTTTTTGGAATGGGATTTTAAAAATAGATTTTAAACATGAAATAATTCACGTTAAACCACAGGAAAGTTTCTGGCCCTGCTAATATCCCCATCCCCGTGGTTCAAAGCCCTCTAGCTGGATGTTTTATTATTTTTCCCCCACTGGGACTTGGGCCTCTGGGGAACAGGAGACCTGCTTTAACCTCCTCTCAGGAGGGCAGTAGGGATGACAGGCCTGCCAGTGGCCCCAGGCCCACTAACTTTAAGTGACCTTGGGAGATTTATTTTTGAGGTTTCCCTCTCATAGTGGAAATAGATTTACCATATATTCCCCACACATCAACCAGGGCCCAGGTTTATTAATGTTTATGTGTATCTTGGGGAGGCACTGAAACCTTTAAAGAAAAACCAATCTGGAGTTTTCTGATATTGTCTGACACTCATGATCCAG
This sequence comes from Marmota flaviventris, assembly GCF_047511675.1. NCBI lineage: Eukaryota > Metazoa > Chordata > Mammalia > Rodentia > Sciuridae > Marmota > Marmota flaviventris. The sequence continues at coordinate 31,440,598 of NC_092511.1, read as the reverse complement.
CAGGGACTCATTGGTCACCAATGGCAGTGACTATTTTCAGGAACTAACCCACTATAAACCACACCAACTACCCAGGGTAATAGCCTGTCCTCTCCTGTCTACTTGGAGTTGTATTAATCTATTTTTCCATTGGTTCCAGTTTTCAAACAGTTTTCTTCTTATGCTCTGTTTCATGTTATGTCTCAGAAGAACTTGAATGATACCAGATATAATTAAATTTACCAAAAGAAAATCCATCAGAAAGTATTAAGTAGGAGGAAAAAATAAATTTGGTGGAATGGACAAAGGGGAATGAAGGGAAGTGGGGAGACAGGAAAAGAGTGAAATGAATCTGATATATCCTTCCCATGTACATGTATGAATATACCACAGTGAATCTCACCATCACATACATCCACAAGTTTTAAAAAAATATAAGGGGAAGCAGCAGAAAGATCAATTGTGGGAAGGGGAAGGAGAAGTACTGGGGACTGAATTAAAACAAGATATATTCCATGCTTGTATAATTATGTCAGAATATATTCTACTGTCATGTGTAACTAAAAAGAATTTTTAAAAATATTCAATAGATTATATTCCAGAGCCACAATCTACAAAGAAAATAGAAAACCAAGGTGAAGAAAGTTTTTTTTTAAAAGTCAGTCCGGGGAAGAGGGGGTAGCCTGAACAGCAACTATTTTCTCTCCCCAGCCTCTAATGGTATCAGTCAGCAACGCCCCCATTGAGTCAGCAACGCCCCCATTGATGGGACATTTGTTAGGTGCCAGGCACTGTGACCACATGCATTACCTCCCCCAGTTAACCACTCTAGAAGAGATGTACCATTGCTTCTATTTTACAGTTGAAGGAACAAAGCTGAGAGTAGTTAGAAACTTGTCCAAGATCAGAGCCTCTGATTGCCAGAGCTGGCATTAGAGAAGACCTCTGAGTCAGTCTTAGTTGTCCCTCTCCCACATACCCTGATCCTATGAGTGGTCCACTGAGAACCCTGGCTGTTATGGAAACAGGAAAGGGAAGGGATAAAGGGGACTGATATGAGTGGGTGGGCATTTCCTAGGTATAAACTGCTATAACATTTACAGGAAAAAATAAACTCTCAGGACACAACAACCTGAAGTTGATGACTCACCTTCCTTTTTTATAAAAAAGAAAATAGACGTTAGCATGAGACATACCTAGATCCATTCCAAGTTCTGTCATTAACAAATCACAAATTACAAGTCCTTTGAACTTTGATTTTTTTTTCACTATAAGAAAACTAAAACTACATATTTTGGAAGGTTGTAATGAGTGTAAGTGATTCAACATACAATAACTCATCTAAAACAGTGAATACTTATATGCTAATGCCCTCAACCCCTTCTCCTGGCCCCATGAAATTTTTATCACCCACTTGCCTAACACACACACACACACACACACACACACACACACACACGATGAGCACAAAGCCAAACAAGGATAACTCAAGTCCAACCAAATGTTCAACCTCACCATGGCCCAGGTTGCGTTTTTGTTCTGCAATTTTATAATTCACTGAAAAATAGATGTTCTGAACAACAACAACAAAAAAAAAACACTACCTTTTGTCAATCCATTCCATTTAGGTTGCTCTTTTCAACACAAATCTCACTTGCATGAAGGAGACAAAATGTACTTGATAATGCTTTCAAGTACGATTTCCTTCCTTCCATCTTCCCTGTGGGCACAGCTCCCAGAAAAATTCTTCATACCTTATAACAATAATAATAATCACTGACTATTACAATTTAGTTCGACTAGTATTTCAGTCCCAAAAGGTCTAGCTATCTTAGGGCTATCCCCCCCGCCCCACCAAGGTCCCTGGAGGAGACTGAGGAAAACACAAAGAACACACCTCTAAGGCGGGCTGTAAATCTCTTATGTATTATTGAGCATATGACATGTCACACTTGGTAAAACAAGAAGAAGGCTTAAGAAATAATAAGTGTGACTCCACAGTGACAATCAAATGCTGTGCACTACTTTGAGAAAACAAAAATCCATTTTCTAATTTGTATTTAATTTTGATTGGTTTCATTTGTCTTTTGTATTTTCTTTTACTTTGAAATTCCTGGGTACTTTTACTGTCCAAATCCCTCTCACTCTAGTGCATATTTTCCCACCATTCTAACCAGGTACTAGACGTCGGTGGGATTTCATCATATTGTAAGAATTCTAGTTTCTGGAAGACAGATGTAAAGACAATTCATTTTGACTTCAGGGTCTTGTACATAATGGATGCTCAGTAAGTATTTTTTAAAAATTGAAACTATTTCCAGGTATCTAAGCCAGACTTCATATATTCTTGGTTATTTTATTGACTTGGGAGACATTGTACAGTGAAACATCCCCTGAATATTTAATAAGTGGGAATTAAGTTGAACATTCTCGGTAACGAACAGTTAATTGGTGGGCTATAGAAATCAGCTTGGGGTCAAGCTTGTGGAAAATGGATAATTGACATTAATTCATATAGAACAAGGAAGATTTGTGTCAAGAGTAAAAGCATCACTTTGCCCACTTTGATAAGGAAAGCCTTCATTATGTGTCAGATTCCTCCTAGTTGTAAAAGGCTCTAATGCTATAAATGGTACTCCAAATAAAACCATGCAATGTGGGACTTCAACATTGTAGAAAATGTTCCAGATGTTAAGTGGAACATCTAATGTTCTAAAGTATTGGTTCCCAGTCAGGGGCAATCTGCCCCCAGATGTCATGTGATGATATCTGCAGACATTTATCACAAATTTGGGCAAGGGGGAGTTTACCACAGGCCCCTCAGGGATAGAGCCAGGGATGCAGCTAAACATCCTACATTGTGCAGCCCACCACAGCAAAGGTTTTTCCAGCCCAAAATGTCAATAGTGCTGAGGTTTAGAAACTTTTTGCATCAGTCCTGCCACTTGTTGGCTGTGATCTTGACCAAGTGATGTTCCTCAATAGTGATGTAGGTCATAGAATTCCTTCCTTTGCTACCTTCGAAGCTTGATGAAGATTCAATAGGATACAAAGTGTTTGATAGACTATAAGTGCCTATATATGTTGTTAGTATTGAAATATTTGCAAAAGAAGTTATGACTTCCAGAGTCACAGATAATGTCAGTCTACCTGAAAATGAGTGGCCCAGAGGCAAGAACATAGCTGCAAACAGTTCTCTTGTAACTGCTCCCTCCCAAAGGAACAGAAGGATTCCAGCCTCCCTTTGGAGGTCTTAACCCCTTAAAATGATTCTAGAAAAAATTCAGTCTCTCAGAGAGAGCTCCTAGGAGATATCTAGGAAAGCCATGAGGGGAGGGTGCTGGGCTGCCTTCACTGTGGGCCTCCAGACATCAAGGCAGTGATTCAGTCAGCCCACCCATGGGAGACTTTCAAGAGAGCTAGCCAGGAAGGCCACATCTCCTTCCACTCCAAGGGCAGTTCCTTAAGTACAGAAACATTATTTATAGAATGAAAATAATTTTGCAAAGCCATTCTACCAGAAAATGTTTAACTTAAACCCTGGCATCTGAATATCTAGAATGCAGGGAGTAATGAAGAGTCCAGGCTGAGCACAAACTCAGAATACAAAGTCTTCAGAAAAGCAGTTAGCATCCACACAGAAAAGAAAGTGGGCTCTTAACTGAAGACAACTTGTACAAAACAGCTTCCAAATATTTCTTTAGCTCTTATATAGTTCTTAGGGAATAAGAGGAATTTATTTTCTACAACTGTCCTCACAAATCAAAAGCTCACTTGATGGGGCAGGGGCCTAGGGAGCACCTGAAAGGGCAAACCATATATTTTGTTCATTGCAAACTCTTGAAATTTAGGCTACTTAGTGACATTCCCCAAAGCCCAATAAATTGAACATGAAATTCTGGAATTTTACTTTGAGGCTTGGTATTAATAATAAATCAAATTCAACCTGCATCAGTAATCCCCTACAACTTAATCGTATGCAGAGGAAATTTCTACAATTAGACTTAGAGAAACAGATGTTTAAAATGAGAATAAGAATTAAGAAGGTATGTGTGGAGTCACAACTTAAAAGCACTTAACATAGGAATGAACAAAGGAAAGCAATCATGATTTTGTTATTTTAAAAAAAGTCATTTTCAGTGGGAAGTCCAAAATTAAAAGTAAAGCAAGTGTTCCTAGTATGTTTGATTATGAATTTTAAAGCATGAGGACATTATTTTCCTTATTAGGCATAAACTAAGAAATATTAATGATTGTAGTATATTACATTTTGCTCTATTTTTGTTTTCATTTCAGAAAACTCTAATATTAAAAGATCTGAGAATAAGAAATATTGACTTCTATATTATGTGCCTGAAACAGAATCTTAACTTAAAAGTACTTTTTCCTTAGATGATCCCTTATTTCTCTTTCCTTAGATAATCCCTGAATTAAGGGCTATATGATCAACTGTTCACAAGTTTTTCCTCACATGAGCACAAAGCACTTTGTTAAGGGCTCTCAAAAACAGATTCCATGAGGTTCCTGCCCTCATTTTATTTAAAAATTGGAATGTTTAAATTTCTCATTCAGCTTTATTAGAGAAATATGAGAAAATATGAAAATACAAGAGATTATTGAAGATTCAATATACAATCACAAGAGATTTTATGTAGTGAAATATTATTAGTTGCTAATGCATACATTAAACCTAGGGCTATTGAAAAACAAAGCCAGAGGGTTTACCATGCACAGGAAAAAAACTAGGAAGGCATCACAGGGGCAAGGCTCAGAATTCTGGTTTTTAAAGATGAACATGACTGATAGGCAGAATTTTGCGAGAGCGAGAGCGCCAAAATGCAAAGGTGAAAAAAAATCCAGGGGTCCAGGCATTCTATGATTTGACTGAACATTAGGATCAATGTGAGCCACTGAAGAGAAGATTGGAAAAGCACATAATGTATAGGACCTTGAAGGTAAATGTAAATTTGGACCTTCCTTTGCTAAAGGAAAGGCAGGAAGAGAGAAACCCCTCCCTGATGCCCCAACCCTGACACAATATTCCTAACAAGATTAACTTAATAGTAAAACAAAGCACACCATATAAAAGAAACCCAAGAGTTAGATGAACCAAGGTCAAAGACTAGAAGAACTTCTGGATACCTCCAAAGCTATCCAAAGATAGATAATGTTTGATGGCAATGAAACCATTCTAATTTGATTTGCCTGCTAAAAGATAGTTCCTATAAACATGGCTGCCAGTTGTTTAAATGGGTTTTCTGAATACCAAATAATTAGAAAAGAATTTTTTGGTGGATTCTACCTCATTGAGTTACACTATTGCCCACAGATAACTAAAGAGACTATCACAAGCAAGTGATAAGATTACATAATCTTATTGTGGCTAAATCACAGGAATATTGTCCAAATTATGGAACTCAATTTTACACGTCAGAAAGATATGCTGAATTCTAAGGGACAATATTTGAGAACATTGGTTGATGTTCCAGAATTTTTCAGAGTTAGGCAACCAGGTTGGTGAAAAATCTGGATACCAAAAAAAAAAAAAAAAAAAAAATCAAAGAATAAATGAAGGAATAATCCATATTTCTTATCAACTTGTCTGTCCCACTCTGGACTTTTATGTTTATGTCTGGACATCCAGACATACCTGGATGTATCAGTCAATAGTAACCTCCACCAAGAGTTGAAGAACCATCCTGAAATAAAAAAGGTATTAGTATATATATTCTGGAGGTTAAAACCATAAGCAGTAGGAAGAAATATAGGAGAATAATCTTGGGGATGATCGTAAGAAAGTTTAGACAACTAAAGTCAACCATGTGAAAATGGAGTAGACCTTCTCGGGTCATAGTTAGCTACCCATCACTAGGGGTATTTTAATCAGAAACCATCTGTTAAGGAGGCTACAAGACAGATTCTTAAACTCGGTGAGAACCGAAGATTTCATTCAACTCCATATTCACATTCATATCCTAGGATTCTCTCCTGAGATCTACCAAACAGGCTTAAAGCCTGCAACTAACTAGTTCATCATCCCTACATTTTATAGCCCATTTTGGGCTTTCCTCAGTGTAATCAGATTAGGGCTGATTTTTGCAAAGACAGAAGTGTTAAAGTATCTTAAAGACATTTTGGATTCAGGGAGAAAGTTATCGACAACCCTAAAACATTAACTAAAAATACCAGAGATGCCCATTTTCCTAATATGAAATATCCAGTCAATATGGTGAAGGGGTTAGAGGCAACAAGGTTGGCATCTCAGAGGGTAGTATCAAGTACAGAGTAAGCGTGAGGCCTCTATATCTGCAGCTCAACTTTGGCTCTTATTATATATATGGCCTCAGGCAAGTTAATCTCTCTGTCTCTTCCTCATCTATAAAATGAGCATTATAGGTATTCTATATATAAATATCAAACTCTCAGATAATAGAAATACTTTCTACTCTGATTCTCAGAACTATAGTCTTGTTTTGATTCTCAGAACTATAGATATCAAATGTATATTCTTTATTTCATAGATTATAAACTTTCTTAAAATTAAATGACATCTACTAGTCTTAGTTAATGACCTAACTGGGCCTACATTCAAGATTTCCCAAATTCTTTTGGCTGGTCCTTCCATACAAGATGCTGCTTATTGTCATCAACTGATTTTTAATAATTTGTTAGACTAAAGAATTATTTAGCCTGAAAAGCAACATTCTACTCCCTCTTGAAATCATCTTTGCACCAAACTCAATAACTACATGAAGTTGCATTTTGCCTTGAAAACAATTTCAAAGAATATTTAAAATAAGAACAGATTTGTAACTGTTGCCCCCTTGTCTGGGACACACTTTCTTCAAATACATCTCTCTTCACCTCCCCCACCAGACTATCAGCTCCATGAAGAAGTGCCTAGAAGCCACCTGGAACAATATACAATAAGTATTTGTTGAATGAATAAACATACCCTTCTCTTATGGAGCCCATGCCTTCCAGGAATTCTGGATCCCTTATGAAAGAAATCAATTTTCTGCAGTCACTGTGCCCAAGAGAGATCTTGCCCTACAAAGCTGAATACAGCCTTCAGAATATTTGCAAGAATATTTGGGTCTCTTCTGAAAGGTTCCTAACCTAAAAGAAAAAGGAGATACAGAAAGGAGAGAATAGATCATTATCCATTAAGAATAGAGGACAGAGGCCTTTCGGTACTTTGGCTAAGATTCTGAAAGAAGACAAAGTAGTGAACAGTGAAGCTACTCAGAGAAGAGGGTCCTGAGACTATGGGATACCAGCAGCAAGAGTAAAAGGAGGTTTGCAAAGGGACAATTAGGAACAGACATCAGCTATCTAATAGTTGTGAGAGTCTGACTTAGAACTTTTCTTACAAGAGGAAAAAACCCAGTTCATAGCAACCAGAAAGTCCAGAGTACTAATTCCAGGTACAGCTTTGAGCAGGGTTCAAGTGATAATGATCAAAACCCTTTTTTTTTTCTTTCCATCTTTCTGCTCTGCCACTTTCTGTACCAATTCTATCTCTAAATAGGCTTTCACCCTAGGACTATAGGAGGCTGCTGCATTTCTAGCCTACATCTTTCCAGTTCAAGTGAACCAGAAAACAGTTTGCTTCAATGATGGCACAACTGAACCTCACCTAACCAGAGCCAGTCTCTTATCCAAGCACTGGCTATGGAGAAAAGGATGCTTTGATTGGCCTAGGCCTAGGGCCTGTCATTCGCCATCCCTAAAAATAAGGTATGGTGCTAGTTCCTCTTGAAATGCTTAGCACTGGGGAAGAGATGTTTCCCCCTGTGCACCATATGGGTGTATGTTCCTAAGAAAGGAGAGTAGATGCTAGAGATGAGAATCACATGCATTCCATTTTCCATCAAAACTTAAGCGTGGCTGTCATCCTTGTTGGCTTAGACAGCTTTAATTCTGGACTTCAGAAACCCATCAAGACATCAGAGATAATATAAATTTGGAAAACAGACAAATATGAATTACAACCTGGCTGACTTTTCACTGTGTGATCTAAAGTTAGTTAATTTAACCTATCTGGTTCTCAACTCCTTACTTACGGTGGCAATAGCTTCCTCAAGAAATAATTAGAAAGACCCAATAAATAATGTTGCATCACTCAGTATCTGACTTATGAATCCTTAAATTAGCTGCAATGATGGCAATGTGTGGAGTTGTAGTAGGGCCAGTAGGACCCTGGTTTTATTGACCTTTTATATGATGCTGAGCAAATCTCTTAACCCATGTTGTCCCAACATCCCAATATTTATAATAGGACACTATAAACAAATTAACAAAACTCACCATAAGTGGTTTTTTGTTTGCACTCAGTTTAAGTTTTTACAGGTATATATACAGGACACCCAGGTCAAGTGGGTTAATGAGGCATGGTTAGTCTGAAAAATGTGCAGTGGCCATTCCTTCTTCATCTATTCTACCTTCTTTGGCCTATGAATTCTTTTTCTAAATATAATCTGAGGCCTATATAAAAGTAAGCTAGAACAATAAAAAGGCACACTTCTCTCACCCTCACAAAACTAAAGATTTCACTCAGTTTTCCCCTACAAAGTCAGAATAAAACAAATGCCAAATCCATTTGGAAACCTGGCCAATCACTGAGAAGCCCCGTTTATTTAAAACAAACACATTTTGTCTGTCACATTCTCTGCATCTAGAATTTTGGCATTCTTCACAAAAGAATCCCTGTTTGCTCACAATGGGAATATTCTGAGTTTATCGTTGCCTGGTTGTGGACTAACTAGAATTGATTTATCCATACAAGTGGCCCTGTCCTCTCAAGTGGAACTCCCATCTTCAGTATAGAAGGTCCTCACTTCTGCCTGAACTCCAGATTCTCAAGGAAGAACTGTTAAATAGAAGGCAGTATATTTCTCTGCACTTTTAGAGTGTGTGTGTATTTCTAATGCTTTCCCCAGGTCCTTTGCCTTTCACTACCACGAAAAAACATCCTCAGAAGGACTTGTTCATAATTCAGCTTGTCTTCAATTTTATTCTACCAAAGAAAATTAATACTAGCTTAGTAGAGTCACTCTTGTCATGCTGTGAGAATCCCTCACATTAGATGTAATTTTGGACATGACCTGAAATATTCTTACTGCATGCTTTAATATTGAAAATGTCTAAAAATCTGTTTAAAAAAAAATCTGGGATTTGCATGTGTGCTGGGGACCAAACCGAGGGCCTCATACATGCTGGGCAAGTGCTCTACCATTGAGCTACATCCCCAAACTGTTGAGTTTTTTCATTTTTTGTTTTGGTTACAGGATCTTACCAAGTTGCCCAGGTTGGCCTTGAACTTTCTGTTCTTCTGCCGCAGCCTCCCTACTAGCTAGGATGACAGGTATGCACCACCATGTCTGGGCAGGGAGTTGCGTGTTTAAACCTGGTTTCCTAACATCTTCTACTAGTAAGTTCGTTGGTCACTAGTAGGTCATACGATTTTTTTTTTTTAAAGAGAATTTTTTAATATTTATTTTTTAGTTTTCGGCGGACACATCTTTGTATGTGGTGCTGAGGATCGAACCCCAGGCCGCACGCATGCCAGGCGAGCACGCTACCGCTTGAGCCACATCCCCAGCTCCCATACGATTTTTTTAAACACTTTTTTAGATTTACTTAGGTAAATGTCAGAAAGCATCCATAAATTCCCTAGAATCTTCTGCATTTTAATGAATGTAGACTCAACTTCAAACTGTATAACCCCCTGACAGCATTCAAGATAATTTTTATCATTGTGCTCAGCAGGCATGAGGGCCACACAGGTGAATGTTCAAAATGAAACATCAACTAGACTATAATGGAAGCTCATCATGTGTTTGTCAATAGGTAGCTGAACCCAGCTCATGTTATTTTTTTCCTAGTAAATTAAAGGATCTTTGAGACCTTCACTCTGTTAAATTTATCTATTCAAGGACTGTAAAAATAGATTTCTAATATCTTCTAGAAGAAAAATAGAAGTAAATTCTCTTCAGGCTACACTACTAGATTAATGATGGCAGAAGCACAGAGCATTTTCTTAATTATATTAATGAAATCTCAGGTTAAATCTTGCTAGCCTATCTGTGAGCAAGTCCTCCCACTCTTCCACAACAGCTTGTTTTCCTGAAAGATAATGGCTTTGATTCTGGATCCTGATATTCTTAAGTTTTCTGTAAAGTCAAATTCCATTTATGAGCTTTGCTTTTACTTCTCTCTTCCACTCCAATTTTACCTTTATACTTTCCAAAAGACAAACGTGTTTTGATCTCTTGAAATTTGATTTCATCTTTCTTTCAGCCTTATAGTCACTATCCTTTTATAGAACTTCTTCAAATTAAAACACTTGCCAGAAGTTGAAGTAAACTAAAATCCGGGGATATTTAGACAAGGATTATTATGTCCAAAAACCTCTACCTTTACTCACTACTCACTCATACAAGACTCCCTGGAGAGCAGAGGAAGGAGGAGGGTAGCAAGTCAAGGGACCTTCCTCCCCTTTTTTCACCCTCCATTCTCTGGAGCAGCTTTTTTGCTAGACACTTAGATGACAGCACAGGACAAAACAACCACAGTCTCTATCCTTATGGAACTTACAGACAAGAACTCCTACCATCACAATGCAAAATGTTAAAGGCCACAGTGAAAGCTCATGGGATAATCTCCTTCACCACACTGGGAGCTTTGCGGGTATGTGACTTGTATAGTCATACAAGTGCTGGAAGCCATCCAGACACATGTTTTCTGTGTGTGAACTAGAACAATGTTGAAGCCATTAGGCAGGAAAGCCTGGTATCGGTAACCCCCAGCAGAAACCCTGCTGGCTTGAGAGCACCTGGTTCATGAGGCTTCCTCCCCAGCTCCATCACAAGTTCGGCATTGGAGATGGGGTGACCAGCAGGAGCCATGTAGCCTCTTGGAGATGGGTGTGGCTTGACAAGATGCCAATCAACCTGTTTACAGCAAGACTCCTGCCACAGAAGCAAGTTTCCTCCTCCTGAAATCTTATCCCTACCTACCTTTGATAAACTCCCCCTTCAATAAAGAATAGGGTCATTTTTTAGTTTCAGTTCTAGCTCCTATCGGGACTGGAAGACTTATCAGATGCTTCCTGATTTATCTAATTACTGGTTCTGTCTGTTTCTTACAGATTATTTCAGACTTTTTATTTTCCCAGGCAGCTCACATCTCCTGAGCAGGAAACTACCCTGACAGGTTCTGGTCACCCTGCAATACCCAAGCTTGGATTAGTGCTCTGTTATTTGTCTTGAGATTCTTAATTTTCTTTTTCTACAAGGGACCCCACATTCCTTTTGCTCTGGACCCTGTATGCTATGCAGTCAGCCTTGGCCACACTTGCCATCCAAAAAAATCAGGTGTAGGCCATTCTCGCATCTCAACTCTTTTGCTGAAGCAGAGTCCAAGGACTTGACATGCTTCCTTTTTCTCTTATATGCACCGCTGATTGCATTCTTTATTCTTGGAACTTGCCATCCCCTAAATTGGATGCAGAATGATGGTCAATGCATTGGCCCCTGCATCTTAGTTGATACCATTGGTGTAATTTTGTATTTCAATGTCCTTTTGGATCATTGCTAAGGAGAAACAAAACATGAAGACATTACTAACAATGAAAACGGCAGACCATTCATACTCTAGCTTGCCTGTTTTATTAGCAGCGGTGGAACAAAAACAAATCCTCCCCTATCAGGCTGAATGATGAAGCAACAAAGAATCTCCTTGAGGTATTGGACTTTCTGCAACTCAACAGACTGGGTGGCATTCAGTTCTCAGAGTCCCCGACGCTCAGAATTCTTGAAGTGTTGTTGAGGCTAAGACTCCACAACAACCCAGGCATACATAAGGCAGGGCCAGTAAGATGGGGCCCTTTGAGATTTGGGGCCTATCTCATTCTCACAGCACCTCTACAGGAATATCCTACTATCATTCATTTTGAAAAATAAGGGTTAAAAGGGCCAACTACCAAGATAAGCCAGCTAGGGAGAAGACACCCAAATACAGACTTCCTAACCCCAGAGTTTCTACTCTTGACCTCTATTTTTGCACCTCCCCTTTCCTAGTCTTAATGCAATGCCTCCTTATTGTTCCCCTAAAAATCTCCACTGCTGTATGATTAAACAAACACAAATAGAAACAAAAATACCCACTCTCACAGCCCTACCACCAGCAGTTTCAGGTGCCTAGGGTAAATGTCTAACTGCCAGAGCAGCAAAATTCAAGATGAGATGGGATGGGGGTCAGGCCTGCACCTGGGATGGAGATGGGATGGGGGCGGGGGTCAGGCCTGCACCTGGGATGGAGATGGGATGGGGGGCGGGGGTCAGGCCTGCACCTGGGATGGAGATGGGATGGGGGGCGGGGGTCAGGCCTGCACCTGGGATGGAGATGGGATGGGGGCGGGGGTCAGGCCTGCACCTGGGATGGAGATGGGATGGGGGGCGGGGGTCAGGCCTGCACCTGGGATGGAACAGGTAAAGGCAGAGCCTCTCTTTCTGGAAGCTACACCCAGGGGAGGGTGATCTGTAGGGAAGAGGCTTGAAGGAAAGGGCAGAGGTGTGAGGCCACAGCACTGGAGAAGACCCAGGGAGGGACTGGGGCAGGGTATCACTGATGAGAAAGAAAGATGGCTGAATTTAATTTTTAGGAAACCTTCTGAGTCACAGGCTACATGAAGTATATATACTGTCCTTCTCAAAATTATGGTTTATAAAATGATATTCCAGTCTTCTGAAGTTAGACTGCAATATTTTTGATGCAGTATCAACATATACTGTGCTTCTTGAGACCCTGGGATTTATTTAAAAATAATCAAAATTTAAAAACAAATCCTCCCCTGGAAGCACTTTAGGCCATTTCCACAGCTTTGGAAAGAGCTAGAAGATAATTCATCCTCCCCACGGGACCTGCCCCTAACCACAACTCCAGTAAATATTGGAAGTTTTTCTAGTCGAGAGAAATCTTTTTTTTTTTTTTAATGACCAGAAATTAGACATTAGAAATCGTTAAAAGCATTTTAGGAGAAATGGAAAATTCCTTTAAAGTATAAACAGCTACCCAGGCCACAGAAAATGTACCATACATATGATGACTAGATATGCTCCTACCTAGGTGTTAAAAATAAGGCCCGGGGCTGGGATTGTGGCTCAGTGGTAGAGCGCTCACCTAGCATGGGCGGGACCTGGGTTCGATCCTCAGCACCACATAAAAATAAAGGCATTGTGTTGTGTCCATCTACACTAAGAAATAAATATTTAAAAAAATAAAGCTTGACAGTGGGGACCCAGCAGGGACTTGGATTTCCGCATTAAGAATCTGGATTCCAGATGAACACTTTGGCCCCTAAAGAATTCTAGGAGCATGTGTACTTTGAGATAATTAGTCATCATGTAGTGGACCGTTTTACCAATTTTTCACTTTAGTGAAATCTCAGCTAAAGAGTCCATTAAATTATATTTGCTCTTGGGGACTGACTTCCTGATCTGTAAAGCAGAATAATGAAAATAGTGACACATCATATCAGGCAATAAAATTAAGGAGGCTATTTTCATTTAGCAGGGAATAATTCACCTAGTCAACAAGCCAGAATAGACTTAAAAGTCAAAAACTAAAATCTTGATATTTTAACTCCCACAGTGCTGAAAATATTTACCTTTATTAACAAAGATTTTCTAGATTCAGTAAGGGAAGTCATTCCCTGAAATAGGGATTGGCTCTAGGAATAGCAGGGCAAGGGAAGGGGAACATTTTATCTTCCAACTACAGCACAAGTCACTCAGTGGAAATCCAATTATCAAGTAAAAGAAAGACTCCCATAGCTTTTACCAGATCCTTCCTTCACTAAGTACAACAGTAAGTTACCCATGGTCTTGGTATGTTCAGAAACCTAAAGAATATACATGAAGGAAAAACTATCTTAATACACTCATTTTTATAATTTTTTGGGGGGCATACCAGAGATTGAACTCAGGGGCACTTAACCACCGAGCCACATCCCCAGCCCTTTTTTAGTTTGAGTCAGGGGTTCACTGGGTTGCTTAGGGCCTTGCTAAATTGCTGAGGCTGTCTTTGAACCTTTGATCCTCCTACCTCAGCCTCTGGAGCTGCTGGGATTACAGGCATGTGCCACCACGCCCAGCAGTACACTCATTTTTTTGTTCATTTTTTTAGATAAATTTCAGTGGTATTTAGTATATTCACAATGTTGTGCAACCATCATATCTAAATCCGAGACATTTCCATCACTATAAAAGCAAACTGTGTACATAAGCATTGATTCTGTTTTTCCCTCCTCCTACTACCTGGCAACCACTAGTTTGTCTTATTTTTTATGGATTTATCCATTCTGAATGTTTCAAACAAATGGGATAATGATTTTTATGTCTACCTTCTTTCTCTTGGCATAACATTTTTTGGGTTACATTCATGTTGTAGCATATATCAGTACTTCATTCTGTTTCATGACTGATGAATATTCCATTGTATGGATTTACCACTTTCCTTTATCCATTCATCAGTTGATAGACATTTGGATTGTTGCCAACTTTAAACTATTGTGACTACTGCTGCCTTGAGTTTGTGACCCTCATTAATATAAATATTACAAGGGTAATTTACACAAAACCCCTCATTTGGCCCTCTAATATGCATACCATTCATTCCTTAGGATTATTTGAGACACAAAAGGTATATTTCATAGAAATAATTCCAAGTTACCCACCTACTTAATAGTAAAACTCAGGCCCTTTGATTTCAGAAGGGAGCTCTATAGCCTATTATACAGGAATACTTCTAGTCCTTAACTCTATCTTAATTTTATCTGGGAACAATTCTCCTTAGCAGGTGAGGTCACAAATTTATATCATGCTTCAAATGCCACTGAACACTACAATTGAAGCTCCTAAAGGATATGATTGTTTTGTGTACTATCATAGAATATAGCATCGAAGATAGCTCTGCACTGCAATGTATAGACCCCATCACCAAACACCAGCTTAGAAAGAAGGAAGAACACACAACACATAGGACAGACTCATGCCATCACCGGAAAATGTTTTGTTCCTGTGACTTCCTGATCACTGTGCCCCTTTCTACACATCAGGGGCAAGTCTGAACTAAAGGAAAGTTAATGGTGAAAAATTCCATGGAAAAAT
Source organism: Marmota flaviventris (assembly GCF_047511675.1). Lineage (NCBI taxonomy): Eukaryota > Metazoa > Chordata > Mammalia > Rodentia > Sciuridae > Marmota > Marmota flaviventris. The sequence goes on along the minus strand of NC_092511.1, from coordinate 31,425,446 downwards.
TCAGCAAAGTTCCTACTGTAGCCATTAGGCCTTTATTTCCTTTTTATTATGTCCCCCAAGCAAAAACTAATATGAAAAATCAAAACAGCAAAAAATATTTTATAAGGGCATTAGTTCTACTACACTACCATCAAGGTTAACGCCCAGCCCTTTCTCTGTCCAGGAGAAATTATGGCTGAGCATATCCCTCTTATATGCTGCTAAGCTCTGGATTTATAATCTTAAACAAAAAGTGAAGTTCCTATGTCACTGGACCAAGAACCAGAAGATGGATCCTACTCCTAGACCCATGCAAAAAAATCAAATGTTAGAAGCCTGTCCACTTCAGATCCCAATCCGTTCCACTGAGCATGTAAAAATGACATTCCTACAGTACATTGTGTTAAGGGGATAGCTCTTGCAGCTAGACACAGTGGACATGAAAGGGAATGGAAATGTTTTTTAAACAAAGGAAACAGATCCAACCAACAAACTACAGAAACTGATTGGAGGTTGCACCATATGGTATTACCCCATAGCTATCATTTTGTGGTAGTAACAGTCCTTAGAAGTTTTGTTTTCTGTTGGAACCTTTCACATTAGAATCATGCTATCTCACAGTGACTTTGGAGTTATAATATCCCCATTTATAGAAAAGGAAGCTGAAGCTAAGTGCAATGATTTCTATAATTACTCAGCTTAAAACTAGCATATCCACAAGTCTAAACCAGGTTTTCAGATGCAATCCAGGGGTCATAACCTAATTTAGTCTTAAACTTGATTATGCATCAGAATCATCTGATAATCTTGTTGAAGTACAGATGCCCCAGCATGGCCTCATGGGAATCGTGTTTTTAGTAAGCCTCCAGGTGCAGCCAATATTGGGATCCCCATTCAGGTGTGGCTGCCCAGGTAGCCGATGTTCCATCACAGCTCTAGAGAGCTTGATGTTGATCATGGAGGTTTTCTCAACTGCCCATCACTTACCCACTGAAATACAGAACACCTGACTTTCACAGCCCATCCTGAAAAATGGGTGATCACAGCCAGAATCATCTGCCGAACCACCATCCTGTGTTTGCTCCCACTGGATGGCCCAGTTTCCCTACAGAAGTTCCTGGTAGCCCAGCTCGGCTCTTCATCTAAAACCTTTTTTTATATGAAAAAGACATTTGCAGATCCTGAAATTGGAAAGTTCTTTCCCTATTGCAATAGTTTTTGAACAAAGTGACTCCTTGCCAAGGGCATATATGTTTTTATTTGACCAAGTTCTCAGCCTCTGAATAAACTGCAAGATTCATCAATGCTTCTCCACAGAAAAAAACTTTAACACCATTTGCGGTTTAATTTATGCATGCAGCAAACCAACTGGGGATTTTACCCCATAGACAGCCTTGAGATTCCACACGGACCACAATGTGTTTATTTATGGCTTGTTGTAGACCTTGCTGATCTCAGTTTCCAGGCCTTTAACTCCTGACATCTGAAGAATCAACCCTGTAAGGGAACTTAAGATCAAAGTTTTCCATGTCTCCAGTTGAAAACTTAAAAGGTGTCTGCAGTGAAATAGTTCTCCCCCGAGATAGACCCAGCTTCCGCGCGTTCTCAGTAAATGTTTCATGAGGCTGCCTAAGCAACCTTGAAAACTGACATTTTTTCCTCCAAGGAGATGCCTCCCTTGGTTTGTGCAACTCCCAAGTTTGAGGTGTGCAGTTTTCATAAACTATGGCTAGGCGGACTAAATGGGCTCTCCCAGCCTTGACCCTCCTCCTCCCAGCTGAATGCTTGGCTAGGCTTTGCAAAACTCTGGCCAAGAAATCACCCAGGCTCTTCAGATGCAAATTTTAGGCAGAGAGTGCCAAAGAGAAAATTAAAAGAACTTTTCTCCAAGTATAAAATCCCTTCCCATCAGAGAGCATTAAGCTGTTTCCAGTCTACTGCTTAATAGTTAACCATCAAACGAAACCACTTTAACAATTATACAAGGATGCCCCAAGTTTCAATAATGCCAACTTTGTTTTTTAGGCAAGAAAAATGATGATCACAGGAAATTCGGGTCTCCAGGGTTTGTAGTGCCAGCAGCACATTTCTAAAGAAACTCTACAGTAGAGCTCTCTGAGTAGGTGATGCCTCGACTTATTATACTCTCCTCAAAAAAGCAAAAGATGTGACCAATGGGTTAACAGAAAGCAGCATGTATTGACAAGAAGAAAACCCCTATAGTTAAAATACCTGGGCTTAATAAGGCAAACATGGTCTCAGGCAAATCACTAAACCACTCCAAGCCTCAATTTCTTAAACCTGTGAAAGTACAAGTAACATGGGAATCCAGCCTACTTTGTTTCAGTCGAGAAGATGGAGGAATTGGAAAACATTTGAAAACACTTAAGTGTTTCAGAAAAATCAAAGCAATAAAGAAATATAAAAAGCCATCATTCTGCCTTCAAATCAACCCAGCATGATTGCTATGTGTACTTTTACATCTCCAAAGATTTTTCACTTTTGTAACAGGTTTTCAAGTCTTCATGAATGCTTTTGTCAAAAAGATGACCGTGTAGGTATATGTTGGTACACTGAAATATACATAACGTATGCAACTCCAAGACAAACTGATAATATACACCGTAAATTTAAGTACAGCAGCACTCATTTGTCTAAGGCCTCATTTAAACTATTTAGGGCATTAGTAATCAATTCATCTAACTCATTAGAATTGATTATATCCATGGATTTTTTGCCTTTCGAGTGAACCAGAAATTTGCAATATTTTTCCAAACAAGTCTTAACATATCAAATATATTTGTATTTCTCATGCTGAATCTGCAATAGAATGTTAATGTACTACCACTTTATAGAGAAGGAAAAGGAGGCATTTTAAAAGTTAGTCAAAGTGAGCCTTTAAGCATCTGCTATACTTCTCCAGTCCTAAAACTTGAAGAGTCTGTGTCCACTCTGCATTATGTGAATTTACCTGGAGTGGAGAGGGGAGACATTACAAAAGACTGGATTCTGGAGCCAAGGCTTAAAAAAAAAAAAATCTATCACCACAAAACTTCCCTAACAGAGTGGAGACCCAGCATACCTGAACCCTTCTCACCAGATGACACTCGGCTTCAGTGAGGCTCACAACATGGTCTGAGCCTGGAGGCAGCAGCAGCAACACTCTGTTAGAACTGCGCATCCTCCAGGTCCACCCCAACCTACTGCATAAAATACTCTGGGGGTGGGGCCTAGCAATCAGTGCTTAACAAGCCTGCGAGGTAATTCCAATGCTTGCTCCACCTGAGAACTGCACTTAAGCTGTGGGTTGGTGGAGAAAACACCCAGTCCTGGTTTGATGATTCTGTTCCAAGAGCCTGGAATGGACCTGGATTCAGTGCACCCTCCGTTCACTTGACAGATCCTATGATTTTTATCACAAGAAAAAAGTAAAGTCATGTGTTTTGTTTGGAAAAAAAAAAAGGAAAAAAGGTTAGCATCACAGGACAAATAGAAGACACCTGTGATTCCACAGTCCAGAATAAGTAGTCAGGGCCATGACATTGCACAACGCCAGGGAAGATACAATGTAGTTATGAACCACAGCAGTCTTAACCACTATTCATATCTTTGTGAATATTTTCCAATATATCCTCCAAATAGAATCAATGGTACCTACCATCTTAGAATCTTTGTTGAAAGATATAATCATGATATAATCAATATCATATGCCTTTAAACATTCTTAATATGCCACATTATTTTTAGTGACAGTCTGGTGGGCTTTTCAGTGGGTTTACTATAATTTAAGATATTCTATGTTATTTGATATTTTGATTATTTATAATTTGAAACCCTTGTAAACGTTATAATGAACACCTATGCACTTCCTGCATCCAGAACTGCTCCCTGGAGCTTCGCAGAAAGATCGTTAGCCAGGTTGAGCTCCATCAGTGAATCACATAGAATTTTCCCCCACGTTCCTGACACTGGTCATTGAATTTCAGCTCCTTTCCTTTATCTGGAATCCTTCAGTGGCCCCTTTTTTCCTTCCACCCATGACTAAATGGATTTGAATCAATTCGCATCCTATAGAAGCAGCACAGCCATTCTGGAAGGGGGGGCGATGCTGCGTGCATAGCACTAGGGGAGTTACACGGCAGCCTTCCAAGACTGTGGGTTGGTAATGGAAGGCATGACAGGCACTTCATAACCCCGAAGCACTGTGATTACAAGCTCCAGTGCCTGCGTTAGGCAGGCAGGGAAAAATCCACAGCCCATCCAGCGCAGCGAGGCCCCTTGTTGGAGAGCTGCAGACATTTGGCTAAAAGCTGCAGAACCCACTCCAATGCACCAGCTGGGGGCAGGAAATGAATCGCACCATAGAACTGAACGTGGTCACCTCTCTGCCTGCCACATATCTATGGACAGGCTGTCTCTGGATCTCCAGCATGTCTAACTGGAGCCTTCAACCAGCCTGCATGGGCTAGAGAATTTGGGTATCTCATTCTTCCAGATTATCACTCAGTCTGTTTGTTTCCATATTCTCCAGATATTAGCAAACACTATAGTATACAGAGGGAAGCAAAGCATTTAAAGGAAAAGCAGCCTCATGGCGGTGAAAATCCTGAAGGCCTGAGTTCCATTCCCTTCTCCATTGATTCCTCCTGTCCTCACCTGTGATCTGGTGAGAGTAGCTGCTGTTTCCTTCTCCCAGCGCCACTCCCACCCCATAGGCAAGCAATTAGGCTGAATCAGCAATTTCTGTCCTTGATGAACTGCCCCTGTTCTCCACTCCCACCCAAGACCAGCACGAAGATAAGGAGTAGTTAATTATGTCTGAATTCAGAAATACACGTGGCCTTGTTTTGCCCACTTAAAGCGGTCCCTCCCCCATCAGCTTCTCCTTCCCACCTGTTTAAATGCTAGTCACCCTCTAGTCATCCTTCAAGGTCATATCAAGACCCAGCCTGCAGTGAGTTCTGCCTGAGTTCTGCCTTCCCTAATATTCTATAGCAGTATTGTTCCTATCACTCCTTTGAGGTTCCTGTTATCATTGTGTGTGTGTGTGTGTGTGTGTTTCACCTCCATCCCTAAATTGTAAACTTCATAAAGTCAAAGATTATGAAGTATACTTCTGGGTATACCCTGCAGTGCCTCTCATCATGGAATTTATCCTGAGAAAATAATCACAGGCACTTATGACTGATTAGTGAAAACTGATTTGTCACAATAATAACCAGTCCAAATAATTATTTTCTCCCATAGAGCCTGAAAGAGCAGGGATAATCCATCCTTCCTTGCCTATCATCACCGTCACCTGCTTCCTAATTCCTTACATCCCGAGACTCAAGCCTTTATAAAAGGCTATTCTCCAGCCTTCCGAAAGACTCTGGAGACTTTGGGACTGAGTTTGTGCTTGGGGGGATGGCTAAAATATCCCAGAGCTAATACTTGTTTGGCTAAATTCCAAGCTACCTCTAATTTCCTCAGAGACAATTGAAACATCTTTAAAAATCCTCAAAGCCAACAAACACTATGTTGTAGAGAAACTCTGAAATGAAATTAATAAAGATAGTGGAATTCTTGAAGAATGGGGAGATTAGTGCTGCTCAGAGGCAGCAGAATCCTGATGTGGAAGGCAGGGTGAGCATCTCTGCTGCCATCTGCAGTGACCCACTCCTACGTGCCCTATCTCTGTTTCTGCACTAATGCAGAACTGTATTATTGAAAAATTGATTCTTTTGTTCCTCATTCATGTTTAAGATGCAAACAGCCCATGTTTAAATTAACAGAAAGACATAAATGATTTATGTCAGGTCCTTTACTTAATGCAGGTTTTGATATAGAACAATAAGAAGTTAAGCCATCAAATGAAAAAAGAAAATAGAAAAGGAACAAAAAAAAAAAAAAAAAAAAAAACTCCCTTTGGGGCCAAAAGCGAATTTAACCCATTTTTAAATTTTTTTTTAATTTTTGCACTATAATTATACATAATAGTGGGATTCATTGTTACATATTTGTATATGCACACAATATAACAATATAGTTTGGCCAATTTTAATCTCAGTTACATCTATTCTATAATAATAATAATAAATCAACAGAAGCAAAAATACTAACTTACTCTCGTAGGGGGAGTTGTTGTCTATAGAATACTGTCATATCTATTGCCTAAGATTTTTCCCAGAACAATCCCATGAGGTCAACAGGATTCCCTCATGACTGGTGAACCAAACAAGTCTTATGGAGACCAAAGTAAGAAACTCAGTGTGTCACATAAGTACTCATTAATACAATCAGTCTCAAAACTTGGCCATGTTTATTTATTCAGCAAATAATTACGAAGGACCTACTATAGACCAGACTTGGGCTATTCATTAGGGATAAAATATGCACAAAATCCAGAACAGACTCTGCCCTTATAGACCTGGGAGTCTAATAAACAAGTCGAGTACTAATCAAATTAGTGACAGAAATCAATGTGACATTGCAGTGGTGAAAAGAGTCACGGGAGTGTTGAGAAGGACAAGCAGCCTAGACAGAGAAGACGAAGCAAAAGGACGGTAGTTCTGCAGGGGCGAGGGAGGGCAGTTTTCCTGGAAAAGAGAGTTAATACATGGCAAAGGCTGTAGGCAAGAGCCAGCACGTGCATTCCAGAAGCCTTCCGAATGCCAGCTCAGGGGCAGGAAGAGAGCAAGGGAGTAGGTGGTGTGGAAGGAGTGTGGGGAGCTCAGTGGGAATGGAGCATGTAGAGTCTGGTTTACCCTGACATGGACTTCAGTCTTTCTAATAAGAAAAACTAATTGATGTGATTAAAATGTTTTAAATAAGGAGATGATTCTGAAAAGTTTCCAAGATTGAAAAGCACCATTATGAACAGTGGCACCTTGTTCCCACCCCATAACTATGTCCAATCCAGGTGAACATCTACCGTGGAAAGCCACGGTCCTTCGCTTGCCACAGCTGTCCAAACCTGAGGGTCCTGAACCTGGCTCAAGACTATGATGCCTCCTTTTTCCACCCAAACTTCCCTAGATCTAGCACGTAAGGCTCCATGCTGGGCATCGCAGCAGACAATGATAGCTCAGGCTCAAACTCCCTTCATGAGCAGTCTGTTGCCTGGAGAAGGAAATAAGCCTTGTAAACAACAAATTTTGAACAAAGTAAAGCATAATAGCTGTCTCCCAAGATGACAGAGCTGCAGTCTTTCCTTGTGCTCTGGTTTAGATCTAAAGTGTGCCCTGACCCTTCTGCTGAAGGCATGGTTGCCAGGTCTGTTAGGGGATGATAGAATCCTTAGGAGGTGGGGCCTGGTGGGAGGAAGTTAGGTAATCGATACATACACTTGAAGGAGATTTTGAGACCCCAGACCCTTCCTCTCTTTGTTTCCTGGATAACATGAGGGGACCAGTCTTCTGCCACACACTCCATTTGCCATGATGAATGTACTACCACAGGCCTACAGCAATAAAGCCAAGTAACCATGGACTGAAACCTATAAAACTGTGAAGCAAAATTAACTAGTCCCTTAAGTTTATTTTCTCAGGTATTTTGTCACAGCAACAGAAAGCTGACTTTGAAATGAATTGACTATGGAACCTAGGTTATTTCAGAGAAATGTTGCTATAAAAGAGCAAGGTGCAGCTAAATTCCTGTCTGCCATGTGACCCTCGCTCTTGCATACATTCTCATCATGATGCCATTTACTATGATGTGATATAGACAAAGGAACCTTACCACAGTCTGAACTGACAGGACCACCCAACATTGGACTTTTATCCTCCAAAATTTTGAATTGAGTAAAGCTCTTTTCTTTATAGAGTACCCTACATGAGGTATTTTGTTATAGCAAGAGAAAACAGACTAATATAGGATTGTATTGTGGTAACATTAAAATCACATAGACCATGCAGTGATACAGATGATATGTAGTTTTCTAGCTTCATATTTTTCATTTCACATTCAAACATTCCACATAAAGTGAATGCAAAACTTCTCATAATCATCTTCTTATTTAAGACATTTTAATCACCTACTCTTAGGAAGGCAGTCTTTTATTTCTAAGCATAGGTAGGATATTGATTGTGCTTTTAACTCAGGTTTTCAGCCATGTAGTTGATGAAAGCTTTCTCAAAATCTGGTAATGGCTTAACTGACATTCACATTCCCCACATTTTTCAGTGTCTTCCCATATTTAATCAGAAGCTGATAGAGAGTATATAGAAACTATTTAAAATGCCATTCAGTGTTTTTATAGGTACTTATTTTCTTTGGTATCAAGACTCAGCTATAAGAAATCTCCAAAGCTAAGAGAGAGAGCCCATAAGTTAAAGTATACATACAAAGCAGATGCACTAATTTCTACTTTGATCCAATGCATCATGGAGCTGTTCTTTGTTACTTGGATAAGTTTGTTGAGACCGAACACTCACGTGAGGCAGGCTTATTACTTACAAATACCCATCAAGAGGCAACAGAAGCATAGGATTTATGATAACCTGCTTCCCAGGGTTCACGAAAGTTGCCCAGAATTTATGGAGTCATATCTGTTATGCCCCACGTGCACACAGGTAAGGGGTCCCAGAAAGCAGCCCCCCATGGGGTTTGCACCTCAGAGCAACAGGACTCACTGACATAAAAGGTTGAAGGACATTATGTTCTGGGAGGAACTAGAACAGAGCGAATTATTACTGCCAGTTCTGCCCTATCTGAGGATGTTCCATTACCAGCACATTCTAGAGTTATTCTTGAGAACTGCAAATAAGAAAGCAGGGAGAATGGGATCAGCCCCAGGCTACACAGCAACCATCCTGCAGTAAGGCTGTGACCCTGCATTCTTCATACTGCTGGCCCATAAGACCATGCTTCTAGGAGCACCAGACTGAAATCCATGCCTGAAAAACTAGTGGCAATCAAACCTCAAATAAAAACAAATACATGCTAGGCCCAGTAGCACAAGCCTGTAATGCCAGTTACTGGGAAGGCTGAGGAAGGAAGATCACAATTTTGAGGCCAGATTTATCAACTTAGTAAGACTCTGTCTCAAAAATAAAAAATAAAAGAACACGCTATGTAGATCAGTAATAAAGCACCCCTGAATTCAATATATATGCACACCCATACACATATGTGTATACATATATATGAAACTGAAGGCTCAACAAGGAGCTACAACCTCTAAATCTTGATCTAACTCTATTCTCACTTGAGATTGTATAACTTTGGAAAAACTACTCAAATCTTCAGGGCACTCATACATTTAAAAAGGTTGCTTTGGACTGAGAGTGTAGCTCAATGGTAGAGGGCATGTTTAGCATATGTGAGACCCTTAGCTCAACTCCCAGCACCAAAAATAAATAAATAAATAGATAGCTAGATAGATAGATAGATAGATAGATAGATAGATAGATAGATAGATAGATAGATAAATAAAAGTTTGCTGCTTTAAATCAGTGAGTCTCAACTAGAAGAGATGCTATTGGTAGGATGGTACCACAGGTGAATACTGTGATAGCCAATAAAAGATTGAGAGCCCCTAAATCATTGCCCAAGGAGGCACATTCTGAAATCCTTGGTATCATGAAAATTGAATTCAACAATGAGAAAATGGTGTTCGGGTAATATCTAGTCTCACATTCTGAAGGCCCACAGCTTCTTTGAATTGCCAGAAAATGCTCCTTCCAAAATTTCTGGAGTGACTTAACCCAAGATTACTTTAGGGCTGGTATGCATCCAAAGTGGTAATGTTCCTTAGATTGCCAAACCAGCTGTGCTGGATTGAAACAATGACAGACAACAAATGTAAAATCCATTAAGCCAAACCAGGCAGAAAATAGTTCAGGCACATGCATATTGTACAGAATAGCCTTGTTCACTTGCTTTCTAATAGGATGGGAAAGGGGAGGTAATGAAAAGGAGAAAAGGAACCATCAGAGGGCCTTTGCATGCAACCCTTGTTTGGTCCTTTCCTGCTACTATCTCTAAGTGTCCCTACCTGCCGCCCCCTCCCCTTATAATCAATCTCTCTCTCTCTCTCTCTCTCTCTCTCTCTCTCTCTCTCTCACACACACACACACACACACACACACACACACACACACACACACACTTGCTCATTCTGGCATTCTTTCAGGTTTTTACCTTCTATATAAACACATACATTATGTGTATTTATTTGTAATTATAGCTCCTGTGTATTGAGTTCCTGCTATATAGAAGATGCTTTTAGCAAATTTCTATATTGTTTATTATATTGTTTATTTCTCACAGCACCCTGAAAGGTATTTAGTCTTGCTCCTACTTTACAAGAAGAAACTGAGAGAAAAAATTAATCCAAGGACCCACAACCAGTGATACACACATACAGAAAAGAAATTTCTGAAAGTGTTTTATATTCAAGTAGGGGGCCCCTCAGTCATCTAGCAAATAGCCCCACAGAGTAAACTACCTACTCTGTTCATCGATAAAGCCCATCCTTTCTGCTAAAGAACTGGCTTTGTCCTGGAATATTTTTTAATATCCCACTTGTGACAACCAGGGTCTTTGAAGCTTTCTGTATATTAAAGGCATCAACAGAGCAGGGAATTACAGGCCAGTCTTCTCCTAGACTACAAACTTTGCAAATATCTTGCACAACATTGAGAGAAGACACACGGTGCTAAATTGCCCCTCAGTGATGTATAAGAGTTAAAGTACTTCCCGAGAGCTGTAATTTACTGGCCTCTTACCACTTGGCTCTGTCCCAACACTTGGCATATCCATTCCACATGCTGTGAGGACTTGGGAGGGAGAATAGTCATCCCAATCCAAACCAGGCAAAATGAAACACTTCCCTCCTCTACTTCTGAAGCCAAACAAAGTGTGCAATGACACCCTTCTTCCAAAATCACCTTCGTTTTAATCAGTCTGTTTGCCCAACTTTGTGTCAGATGGGCTACAAACCAGATGTTACAAATCAACTAAATCTTTATTTGATATAAAGAAAGAATTTTTCAAAAAAAGGAAAGAAAATTTATTTTTAGTACCTTCCATGGACCAGACCCTGTCCTAAGAATATTGCTTGATAAATCCTCACACAAATCTTAAAATAATCATTACTCTTTCAAGTTTACCAGTGAGGCTCAGAAGCACACAGCTTCCATACTGTGGGGCTGGGACTCAGCCTAAATCTCTGACTCCACAGCCTCTGTGGTTCTCAGCCCTTTTTAAGCCATGTCTCATCAAAAACCTCTGCCACAGTGAGGAATCTGGAACACCTGCACTTCTTCTCTCAATGTTGTGCAAGATATTCTTTGCCAAGTATTCTTTCTGGTAGCTTATTACAAAAATGTTAGATAACTTTTATTTTCCAATTGTTATTATATTTCATTTACACATACAGAATTATTATATATTCATATTGACTCTTTCAAACTATACACACATCCCAATTCCTCCAGGGGTTACAATAACACAGTATCCATCACCACCACCATTATGTCATAAAGGACTAAAATAATATCAACCAATTGCAAAATAATTGGAAATGTAGTAGAGGCAATTTCTAAACAAAGTGAAGAGTCATGAACTTTAGAAACAATCACCTTAGAATAAAAAATTGCAAGATGTAGTTTGGATTTCTTGGGAGTTATCTATTCATTTATACACTTCTGATATCTCAAGTATTTTGAAAGAGTTGTGAATATGAATTATAAATCACATGCTTCTTTCTCCAAGTTTTGGAGACAGTTCCACAGTTTTACACTGCCTTATAAAATGCACACTTCACTTCGAGGCATATAAAAGTAAGATAATTTTATTTATCTACTTAGTGTCTGTTAAAGATATAAAATTAATTACCCTTTGACATCTTTTTAAAATATTTAAAGAAAGTTACAAACCCTGCAATCTAACATAAGGAAAGTGTGATAATAAAAGTGTTATTGTAAAATATATAACATTCCAAAACTTGCTCTTTCAATCTTATGATTCCTTTCTATCATCCATATTGAAAAATGTGATTCTAGTTTGTATAATAATGATTCTAGTTCATCCAATTACAGTACAGCATCCCCATGTATTCTTCTACCATGGTTTATTTTTTGATCTCACACTGAAGGATATGTAGGTTATTTCTAATATTTCCTGATTACTAACAGGTCCTTCATTTAAACTATTATAGATATCTCTAAATATATATGTGCAAAAGTTTCTCTGGAATGGATGGATTAGATACATGATCAATAAATGATTGATAAAGCACTGCCTATAGTCAAAAGGAGAATTGGTAAGTGGGTATATCCTAAACTTTATGAGCTATTTCCAAATTTCTCATCAAAGTATTTAGAGTAATGGAACTCCCTAACAATATAAGGGAGTTCCATTGCTCCATGTTCTTGCCAACACTTGGTTTTGTCAGACTTTTTAAATGTTTGCCAATCCTATGAAATGGCATTTCATTTTGCCATTTGATTTGCATATCCTTGACCATTATTGTGGTTAGATACTTTTATTTATTGTCCCCCACCAGGTTTACCCTTTTGAACTGTGTATTTATATTTTTGCCCATTTTTTATATTGAATCAATGATTCTATTTTCATCAACTTCTGAGAGTTATATATTCTGAATACTAAGCCTTTGTCAGTTCCTCCTGTATTTTTTACAGTCTGTGACTTACAGTTTATGGGTGCTCTGCTGTATAAAAATGTTTTGGTGAAGTCAAATTTAGCAATATTTTCCTTGTTTGTTTCTTGGCATCTGAATAAGTTTTTTTCTTATTTCCAAGGTTGTAAAGATATTTTCCACTATTTTCGCCTAAAAGTCTTACAATTCTGTTTTTAACCTACAGATAATTAATCCATTTGGATTCTTTTTATAAATCATTAAAATGGGAAATTACTTTAACTTTTCTGTAATGGATAACTAACATCATTTTTTGAATAACCCATCCCTTCTACACTGCCACATAATACCACCTCTGTCATGGACCAAGTTTTTTTTTTTTTATGTTAGATATTTGAGATTTTTATGTTTCAATCAGTTTGTCTACCTGCTTTTCCATAGGTAGATACTACCCTGTTTAAGTAATGATAACTTTATAATAAATTTATACATCCAGTAGGGGAAATATGTTACTCTTCTTCAAAATGATTTGATTATTCTGGACATTTTAGTTATCCACAAGAACTTTAATATTAATTTGTCAAGATTCCCTCAAAAAACCCCTGTCTTCTTTTTCCCTGGAAATACACTTAGTTTATAGATTGACAGAGTTAATATGAAGATATTAAGTTACCTCATCCATGAACATTTTATAATTTTCCATTTAACAAGATACTATTTTATGTCCTTAAAAAAGCATAAAAATCTTGCACCTATTGGGTTAGAGTTATTCCAAATAGTTTTTATTTTATAAATTGTAAGGTTGTTCAATATTTTATCATCCTCCTGAATGAAACAAAAATCTTTAAAATGTTTGAATTATTTTTTATATAGATTACCATCTCATTATTTCTACATGTGATTTCCTTTCTATGATCTTTTTGTACAAACCAAAATGAATTCTTTTGACCATTAATAGTTAATAAAATTACTGACATTCTATCCTTTTTGTGTTTTCCAGATACCACAGTTATTTTTCCATTGGCACTTTATGGTATTTTTATTTCAGTTTACTCTGGATGAGATCTTTACCATTCATTCAGTTGTCAGAAATCTGCCTTTGATTTCTGATAATTAACTTTTATGCTTTATAAGACTTTTCTTTATTCTTTACCTAGCAAAATGGGTATAGACAGAGACTTACGTGTTTTTTTTATTTAATCTGAGAAACTACCTTTCTTCTGTTTCAGAAAAATCTCAGCCATTAGCTTTCCAATATTGCTTTTATTTCCTGTAACTCCTTCTTCTGAAGCTTTTCAACCTACTTTTATATCTCTTAACAATTGACTTGTATCCTCAAAGTGTGCATCCCAGGTGAATTCCTCTATACTACAATGGGCTAATATTCTCTTTCATTAGGTCAGGGGCCAACATTTTTATTTCCAAGATTTATACTGTTTTATTATATAAATGATCAATGTTATTTCACATTTGTTTTGTATAATAATTTGTCTTTTAATAAAAGAAATGTAAATATTAGTATGCCTTCACACACCTATTTGTGTATCCTTGATGCAACTAAACTACTAAAGGGTATTTTAAAGCTAAGTTTTAATCTATTATTCAGTTTCAACTGAATTGAATTTATCTTTTTCATCTTCCTATTATTTATCATATTCGCTTTTACAGCTTTTGGGGGGATTTTTTTAATAAACAAGCCAGATTTGTGAACAGTTAATAAAATAAACATACAATACAAAGGTCTGAGTTGGACACCAGTTTGTTCTTCAATAGCAATAATGATATTGACAAAACCTTTTGTGAACTTGATCAAAAATAGGAGGTACACAGACCAAAACCAGGATAAATAAAAAGGATTGTCACTAGAGTTGACACACGAATATATTAGGGAAAAAAAGATATTATTAACAACTTTATGCCAATGAATTTGAAAATATAGATGAAATGGAAAAACTTTTAGGCAGTACATCAAGACTCGCTCAAGAAAAACAGAAAGCTAGAAGAGTTCTGGGGGGATTTTTATTTGTAATCATATCATATTTTTGTGTTAAAGTTGTTTATCTTATTTTCTCCTCTTCTCTATCCCTTCCTGTCAAAGAGTTTTTGGTTTGGTTTGGTTTTTTAGTGTGTGGTTTTTTTTGTTTTGGGGGGTTACTTTTTCTCAGATAAGTTGGTATTGGTGGATAAGAGTTATCACCTTGGAATGGTATTAGGAATATGGCAGATGCCCACTTAGACAGCACCTTACGTAGGTTTTCAGTTAAAAGGTTGGGCTGGATCACTACACAGGAATTGAGCCTAAAATCTTCAACCCAAGGTGCTGGTCAGAAGCAGGTCTTTCCCTGATTCCTGTAACAAGAAGTAGAAGCCCTACCAGGGCCATAACAGTCTCCAAACCTTGTGAGGAAAAAATTTAGTAGCATCAGTACAAGGATATCAAACTTCCAGTTACCAGAACATGCTTCCAGCCCTGGATTCCAGCTGGTCTGAGGCTTCATCCCTGCCACCATTTGTGTTTCTGATTTTGATATTGTCCATGAGATATTTCTCTTTTAGTCCATGAATGTTCTATTTTTAAATGTTATCCTTCACTAGGAAAAAAAATGGAGTGTCTTGAAGACAGCCAATTTTATTCAAAGTCTTTCTCCAGTTATTAACTTTCAAAGAAGTTGGGTGGAGAAAGGTTTCCCTCAGAGGTAGTTTGAGCAACCTATACCTGAAGAATACACTCAATGATTCCCTGAAGAAGTTAGTATCTACTCAGTTCAACAAATATTGTATTGTCGTATCACTGAAGGTTTCTAGTTGAGGACTTACAAGTCTAATAGTGAGACCATGGCTCCCAGGCTACCACCACTCCCTCCATTCCCTACCACTTATCAACAGGCTTCCTAAGCCTGTTGTCTGCACTGGACTCTCACTGCAGCTCAGAGGTACATCTGAGCTCCAAGGCATTAGAGGTACAACAGTCCTTCTTTCCCCTTCATTGAATTTCTCCACACAGAATATCAATCAGTAGGTACGGACACAAGACTTGAAACCTGCTTGCCATTTTTGGCTCAACACCTTAAAAGTATGTATGTGGCCTAAATAAGAGCCACACACCTAAGAATTCACCACCACAGAACATTAGTTCCATTAATACATATTGGCATCAATGCTGACAGTTAGGAAATAACATAAAGAATAACTGGTAAGCACAGTCAAAGGTTGAATGCATTTCTATTAGTTTGACTTTAAATTGTAAGGAGACCTAGTTAAAATCTATCCCAGTGTCTCAGGAGGAAAGCATTCTTTTTAATCTGGGGTGATTTTTTTCCTCTCTCTCTTCAGGCACAACAATCTCAGCCAAGGGGCTCAATATTGTTTAATTTCTTTTGTTCCAGCAGCTTCCTTCCCCCATCTCTCAAGTGGTATTCATTATCCAGAATGTTCAGCAACGTACCAGCAGTTTTCATCATCAACGAAGAGTGTTTTTTTTTTATATGATGATAGTATTACAAGCCAGTCTGAACTCCTTTCCTGATTGTCACTGGTACCTCAATGTCATTAAACATTTGATGTGCTGCCTCCTGGCTTTGGGAGCTTTGCTTCCTGAAAACTCAACCACTTTAAAGCTATTTTCATCAGCTCTACTGTTTTATTAAATGAATCACAAACTCTCCCCGCATTCATTTCCTTCCTGAGAAAATCTTCTAAAATCACTAATACAGTGAGCTCTTAAAAGCTTGTGTTGCTTCTTACTTCAAAATTATACATCATAAGCCAAGCAAGAATTTTCGAATTACATCTCCCAGCTAGAGATGTGAAATATGTCACATATCCAAATAGAAATGTGTTCCATTTGGAAGTGCTGATCATTTGGTTTTGCCTACTCTTAAACTGCCCATGTATTTACATATAATAATACAAAGGGGAGGTGTCTTTAACTGCAGGGCTTCATAAAGACAAGAGGAATTGTTAGAATGACAAAATTCACATTTGTCCATCAAAATTACATACAATTAACTATACATGGTTTAGCAACTGGTAATAAACTTGGTCACCACTAAGGGAACAATTGTGTTCTCTATTCGACCTCTGTGTGGCTCTCCAGCATTGTTCTTTTCCTGTATGGTCTTATTTCAGAACCTTTATTACTCTCACAAATCATTTATAGGTTTCCAGATTGAGCCTGGGAGGCTGCAAAATGCTGCAGCTCTCCCTTTGCCTCCACACCTGGAGCCTGTTGTCTGCACTGGAGTCTCACTGCAGCTCAGAGGTACATCTGAGCTCCGAGGCATTAGAGATGCAATAGAAGCACCGCCTTCTTCTAAGACTGTAACTGCAAATGGACTCCATATTTGCATTGCACCATGACATTTTCTGTTTAATATCAACACAGACTCTCCAGGCTGGAGGTGTAGCTCAAAGGTAAAGCACTTGCCTAGAATGTGTGAGGCTCTGGGTTTGATCTCGAGCACTGCAATCTCTTTTTCTCTCCTCACCCCCATACTCTCTTTGCCCCCACCCTAAATTACTCATAAAAGTAATTTAGTAGTATCCAGGGCATTAATATTAAGGTCGCCTCATCCCTCATGCTTAATCACTGGACTGTAGGTGTCCTTTGACAGTCATGCAGGACTATCATAAGTCAACTCATATGCCTCCTGACCTTCCTGATCTAAAAAAACCCTGAATATGAAAGCAGCATCTTGGCCTTGAAAATGAGCTGACTGTCATCAAGGATCTTCACAGCCCTCTCTAGCTACAAGAAATGTTCAATTACAAGAAACAGATTCACAGACTCACATAGTAGAAAAGGAAACAGAAGATCTGTTTGAACCCTATCCACCCTTCAATTCTACCTCTTTGACAAGTCCTAAATCTTTCACCTAAATTAATGTCTTCTTTGAAGTACTGATGCATTTAATCTCCACCATACATTATCACTGGGCTATCTGCTGAACAGCTCTTGGTTCATGGCTTAGTCTTGACTGTGATCCTTTTTTGAGAACAAATGTTTCCCAATACACAGAATCTCTCTCAGCATACACTCTATATCTTGACATGTGTCACATGCTCACTAAATACTAGTGTTTGATGGCAGAACACTTGTTATTCACTGTCTTCTAAGAACTAACAGAAGAGGGATATCCTTTGTATTCAGCCCTCCCAAAATAAAAGCTAACATGCCACAGAACCAAGCTCTGTCAAGCACACCCATTGTCCACATTTCTATGGTCAATGACAAGGTCTAAATGGAATAAGTACAGGATGGAAATTCGAGAATAACCAGTCAGAGAGTGTGCCTCTACTAGCTACTACTAGGGCCAACTACTAGTTATGTTAATACCAGGTCTGCAGCTGTCACCCCAATTTCTGATGATATTAGGTGCAGAGCAAACCTGCATGATACCAGTGTCAGGGGATGTCACTTCATCACTGGCAACTTCCCCAGGAAAATTCCAATATCTAGCATCACCCTGGCAACATCCAATTAGCCTACCCACAAACCTTAATAATCAGAGCACCCATTTCTTTGCTTTGAGACAAAGAAATTCTGGCTCTGGTCCTTTTTCCTTTTTTCTTATGTTCTTTTGCAATTGCTTAGAGAGAAATGAGCTATGGACTCAATTATGATACAGACCCTTTTAGACCTGTGACCCTGACAGAGAAAACTCAGACTTAGGTGGCCTGCTATGCCAATGAAGCATGAAGTTCATTGCTGTCCCTCCTGAAAGAACTGATTTCCACACAGACATTTATGTCTGAAGTTGTACTGTGCCTGACGACTACGCAGAACCACATTCTTATCCTCTGGAGACTAAATTTTCTTCTTAAGATGGAGTGCTTAGGGGAAACAGGAGATAGTAATAAACAAAAAGGAAAATGAAAAGTAACATTTGCACCAAGACAGGGACATCAGGATGAGTTCAACACTAATACTATAATCTGCCTGGCGGGTTTTAGCCTTGCCATGTAAGCTTTTCCCAAAATGCTTCCCCATATTGAGTGATCTCCCACTTTTTGGCCTAACTGGACTAATGGAACCTTATCTCTTGGCTAGACAACTAAGAAGGTTCCTCTAAGCACCCAACATACCTTCCTAAAGCACTGTTTTCACCTTACTCTACATCTGGCTAAGGCTCATCTGAGCTTCTCATTAGATACAGGGCAAAATACAACTTTGGTTATGTTACATCTATCACTCCTGAAAATTGCTGTAGTAAAGTTCCAAATATGTTCCCACTTTGCCTCCTAAGCAAACTTTTCGTTTCCACTCTTAGGATCCCACAAATGCCTAATGTTTTCCTGATTTAGCATGGTTCACCTGTCTCTAACTGGAACATCCTTCCTCCCTGACTATCTAAATGATATCCTTTCCTCAGGTCCAGCTTAAATTCTAGACCTGAGAAAGCACATAGAGTCCAGAAGGGATGACTTTATTTTTATTCAGGAGAATCCTGAGACCTAGAGCAGAGAAGTGATTTATCAAACATCTCACTACCAAGAGTGTCACAACAGGCACTCAGTCTGGGTCTCCCGAGTCTTCTTACCAGGCCATGCTTGAGCTGTAGGCCGATCCATCACACTTAGAGAAAAAAAAAAATCTTGTATTTTCCTATCACACACCCAACTAGATTCTTGCCTCTGTGCATTGACCACGATGGCTACTAAGGTTTTGTTCCCATTATCTGGTTCCTCTCATACTCTTTCTGGCAATAGATTCTACTTCTTTCACATTGATACACCTTTGAATCTGGTTGTCCATTCACAGCTTCCTATTACTTTCAGCAAATCTGCAGTCAGTTTCAGGCTCAGGGGTTCAATTCTGCCCTGCTTCATTAGGTTTAACCAGGTATTCCAAGACTCTAGGAAAAGGGGCAAAAGAAAAGAGGGCAGATTTACTTTTTTCCCTAAATAACCCATAGCAAAAATAAATTGTTAGTTCTAACCCCAGAAAGTGTCATTAGTAAGCAAGCTTTCCTTTAAATGAATCTACAGCTCCTTCAACAATCTAAATAACATCTATTCAATATCAAAACATAATGCAAACTCTAACATAACAATTATATTGTGTTTATTTGTTCAGTCTGCAGACATTGTTTGATAAACATGTAAAGTCAATCATACATCTCATAAAGTAGTTGGGCAGAAACTAGAATATCTATTACAGATTTAGAACAATACTGTTCATTTGGTACATATTGGCCAAAAATGAGGATTATCTTGAGTTGCAATATTGTTCATTTAAAAGTAAACTATATTAGGAGAGGGATCTCATTTGCATTGCTCAGTTTTGTCCCCAGGCCTTGGAACAGAATAGGCACTAATTAGACCATTGTTCAATGTTACATGAATTCATATAATTTAATTTCACTTTTCATGTATCCATGGCTTCTTTCCCTAATTACACTGCATATTATTAGGATTCGGGGTAATTTTATTCACGGTAGGCTCCAAAGCAGCCAGCATTGTGGCATAGGTGCTCCTCAAATATTTCCCAAATTGTATTCCATGACAAACTTTTCTTGGAGATGTTACTGGGGTATAAAGTGACATTAAGCATTCAGAGGTTAAATAAGTTTGCAAAATAAAGCTCTGTCTTAAAAATTTCAAAATGTACATAGCATATTTAAAGACCCTGTGGATTCCTGCAGTGAAGAAGCCTAGTTTTCTTTGTACAACCAATTTTTCTCAAATTTGGACTTAACATTTCCTTTTCTTTGGCATAAATTTCTTGTAGGACAATGTTCCTTGATTTGTCTATCAGTTTGAAAATGCAACCCTTCAAGTTTATGTCTCTACACATAAATATTTTATTTATTTCAATCCCAGTGGAAAGAGCACTAGTTTAGGGACCAAAAGAACCAAATCCTATCCCTAATTCTTACATTAACTAACAATGTAATAGAGGTGATAGTTTCATAATAGGTTATTAGGAGTGGGGCATCTGCCAAGAAAATTTATTGAAAAATGAAAAAAAAAGTAGTGAATTTCATAATGTTAATATTAAAAACCCAGACCATGAAGCTTTGGAATCTGAATTCCTAGCTATGTTAACTTCCACTGTGACATCAATGACTCATTTTAAAAGTCAACTTGACAATGTAATATGAAAGGAGCAGCCATAGACAGAAAATAAACTAACTGATGTGGATTGTCTAGGCCACTGTGGTAGGAGTATCTTCTAGTACGCTTCTCATCTCCTTGCTCAGCCTCCCTTAGAGATGGCACAGACATATGATTAAATGTTGGCTGTCAAGATGTGAAGAAAAGCATTATGCATCAACTAGGAAACTTAGCTGCCATTCACCCTTCATTTCTTTTCTTCCTTATTCCTCCTTCTGTCCAGCTCTAAGGATATGGATGTGATGGATGGAGCCCCTATGGACAAGGTCTACATCCTAGGGAGAGTGTCTCAGTAAGCAGGAAAGGTCTTGAGTCCCTGAGGAATTTGTGAGCAAAGCCACATGGCAACCCCAAATTATAACACCCAGACTTTCACATGAGTTTTTATCTTATTTTCATCTTCTTGTTAGTGATTGACATGTTTCTGTTAATCTCGGCTGAATTTAACCCTAACTAATACAAAATTTTTACCTGGAAATTAGGCTCTGCATGTGGCCAAACCCAGAATAAAGGCACTGACTTAGAACAGACTACTGGAAGAGAATGTAAAGGAGACAGGATGGAGAACTGGTATCTTTGCTTTGAGGTGGAAAAGCATGATTATACTATCCCCTGCTTTATCTTAGAATACCATATGTTGAGTGAAACTGAAACATTCAGGGAAATGGCAGGAAAAAAATCAGAATATTGTGTTTTCATGCTTTTTGAGTATGAAAGCAATACACTCACAGCCTGGACCTAATTAGTATCCAACCTGAATTGGAAAGTTAGAAGCTCTATGAAGGATAATCTTTCTGCCTGTAATTTGGAAACTTATAGGACTGAAAAAACCAAATGTGTGTATATCCCACACTGAAACAATGATGAACAGGCTCCAAAGAGGTAGCTTTCACAAGAAAGAACTGACAAAGCTGCATAAAGATCATAAAATCTGATGGTAGAGACCAGATGAAGTGTGTAGCCTTTCACCTGAGACCATTGTCTCTTACCACCTCCAGCTGGCAGCATTAAATTGAGAGGGAACATCAGGGCAAAGAACAGGAGCCAGGAAGTATAAAAACACTAGTCTCCAACCTTTAGATTATGTCTAGACAAGACCTTTGCTGTGGCTACATGCACATAGTACTGCCTAGAAATTTACTAAGTCTGCATGAAAATTTTATAGTCAAGGAAACAAGTCAGCCAAAAACCTTGCCAGACAGCTCACTGAAAAAGATACACAGATGAGAAATAAGCATATGACTAAATCATATGTCAACAGGGAACTGCAAATTAAAACAACAGTGAAATGCCATTATGAACCCATTAGGCTGGCCAAAATCTAGAACACTGACAACACCAAAGGCTGGCAAGGGTGAGGAGCAACAGGAACTCTCATTCACCGCTGGTGGGAATGCCAAATCATACAACCACTTCCGAAGACAGTTCAGCAGTGTCTTAGAAAACTCATACCATAAACCAGGCACAGTGGTGCACGCCTTTGATCCCAGCAACTCAAGAGGCTAAGTCAAGAGGATTGCAAGTTCAAAGCCAGCCTCGGCAACTTAGCAAGGCCCTAAGCAACTTAATGAGACCATCTTAAAATAAATATAAAAAGGACTGGGAATGTGGCTTAAGCATCCTGTACCAATCCCCAATACCAAAACAAACAAACAAAAAATTAAAAAGAAAGAAAGAAAACTCTTACCATGTGATCCAGCAACCACACTCTTTACCCAAGAGTTGAAAGCTTAAGTCCACACAAAAATGCCCACAAGAATAATTATAGTAACTTTATTCATAATTGCCAAAACTTAGAAGCAACCAGGATGTCCTTCAGGAGATTAATGATGAACTGTGGTACATGTACGCAGTGGAAGATCATTCAGTACCAAAAGGCAATGAATTACTAACAATGAAAAGACATGGAGGAATCCTAAGAGCATATTATTAAGTAAAATAAGCCATTCTGAAAAGGTTCATTGTTAACCTTGAAAAGAGTCATTTAAATATCATGTGAGATTGGGGTGGGGAAGTGGAAGGGAGTCAGAAGTTTAATAAGGAGTGCCACCTGCCACAGTCCGGCTGCAGCAAAATAACCGGGGGGTGACGAACAACTTGTGTACGTTGATACAGCAGGAGTAGGAGCCGTTTATTGCAGGACAGGAGCAGTATTTATACATTCCACACAGCTTATCTAATTAGCATAAACTAGATACATCAGTCAACCAATAAGGAATCTCCACACTTAATGGCTCGCTTTTGTTACTTCTCAAACCACTCCCTCTGGCATTTTGCCAGGCACCATCCAGACTTGTTTACGAACTTTAACATTCCCCTGGCAAAATGCCAGGTGTTATTTTGACTTGTTTACAGACCCTAACAGCCACCTTCAAAAAATATTAGAAAAAAATGTGAAAAACTTTGGAACTTTCAAAGATTATTAGGTGTCATGCCTCAATCTTCCAGTTGTCTTTCTTTCACTGTTGTTAAGTTATTTTATAACTCTGTAAGTCATAAAAACCTGATAGCAGAACGAATGACTCTTGTCCAAAGAGATACAAGTGAAATTTGTCCAGTTGAGATGTAAGTGATGTTCCCGCTGTGGACAAGATTTTGTCTTGTGGATATTGACCAGTTTTGTACTTATTAACAGATTCATTTCAGCATTTCCAATTATCTATATATGTGTCTGTTCTTTGGATTCTCTTTTGAACCAGCATTTAGCTTTCCCTAAGAAAGGATGAGTTTAACCCCCTTTTGTCTTTCCAGCCCCATCCCCCACCCCACCCCAGCCTTTGCCCTTTCACCTTAGGTTGACAGAGCAAAAAGGCTCCCACCAGATGCCAACATCTTTATATAAGACTTCCCATCTTCCAGAACTGTGGTCAATTCATTTTGTTCATAATAAATTACCCACTCTCAAGCACTCTTACAGTAGCACAAAAAGAATAAGACAGAAACCATCATCTTCAAAGAATATTCTATACCAGCACTAAAAACAACAGTCAACCATCAACAAACCACAAAGCAGAGGAATCCTTGAAGACAGAAGCACTTGGCACCAGCACAGCAAGGGAACCAGACACAGAAAGTACCACTGCATAGGGAACCATGATTCTCCCCAACAGAACCTGAGAACCAAATTCAGGTTTGGCAAATGCAAAAGATGGCTTTGCATCTTGAAGGAGTTAACCCTTTTGACCATTTTCCCATTCAGGGGAATATAGGGGTCGCCTACAGCAGCAATGTGCATTTGCTCTCTAGTACATAAAATTCCTTTTAAAAATAAGCAAACAGGTTTGTGGGGAAAAGGAATGCTCCTAGCAAGGACCCTGAAAGACTGAAACAACCATCCAGCTTAAGGGAACACTTCAGCCAACAGAAAAGAAGAAAAATAGAAAGAGCTAACCCAGGAGGAAAAACACTAAGCAGTTCACCTCTAGAACAAAGTCTCCTAACTTTGGCAAATAAAGTATTTTCAGCTTGCTACTCACTGCTACTTTCACCCCAAATCTACCATTTTCTATGTTCTAATCAAGAAAGATTTGTACATCCTTGTTATGCTGCCACTTTTCGTGCTCTTGATAACTGCACAAAGAACATTGATGTATTCTAGGATTATATTGATAAATTCCTTTTAAAAGAATCAATAAGCTTAAACTCAGTTTTCAAAACTAGATGCTATCCATCATCTTTGGCAAGATTTATAGTGTTTGTTCTCACTTTCCCAACTTGAAAAGCACTCTCTTTGCTGTAGCAAATGAAAATAAAATAGGAACTGAGTACGTCCACCTCCCCTCTAAGATCTGTTCATCCTACCATCCTCCCTAAGAAACAGCCACTCCTTCCATGATATTGCCAGGAGAGGAAGGCGCATGAAATCACTCATCCTTCTCGCTCTGATTGCCATGTGCAGTCACATAGTGTATGAAATGCACAACTGTGCATGGTGGCCTGAAGTTATGGTCCTACATCATAGTATTTCACCAAGAAGCAACATACCTAGAGATGGCAATAAAAACACACAGAATATCAACTAGACTACTTCACAGCATTCACAAATAATCAGATAGTAGAGCAATAAGCATGTGCAATGTCATATGATACCTTCACTCATCTTTTCCCATACCTGAGTCCTCCCTGAAAGACTCAGGAAGACATCTGAGCCACACACTATACTTCTTTGATTCAGTAACTAGTGTGGAATTTTGGAGCACTGGGTTAGATCTCAAAAGGAAGATACTTTGGAATACTTATTAAAAGCATTTCTTATGGCCCTCAAAACATACTGTATTGGTGTATTCCATTATGTTGAAATGACATCAGAGTCTTTGAACTTTTCAAAGATAACTTCAATGAATGGTAGATAAAAGGAACCCCAACAAAATTAAAAGAGTACAGAAGAAAATGCCTGTGAGAACATAACAAATCACTTCGCCTAGCTATTACCACAGTCTTTTGGAGAAAGGACTGTGGAAAGGAGGAGTGAAGTAGATGATGAGAGGGAAGGGAGAATTTGCCAGCAATCCTCTATATGCTCCTTCAGACTTAATTGAATTGGAAATTTTATGATTAAAACCCCATTGAGCAGCTTTGAGGCAAGAGAAAAGACATCAAGAATGTTTAAATCATCTTTTCCTTGCAAAACAAATCAGAGTTGGGACATTTTTTTTCCATAAAATAGAAAGGCAGGTTTCTACCTTGCAGAAGAATAGGTGATTTTAAATATGAAAATAGAGTTTGGGAATTAATAGTATCATTAACATTTAAAAGTGCTATTCTGAGCATATGCACTAGAAAATTATACTATGAAACTCCTATATTTAACAGTTCATTGCTTCTATATGCTTTCATTTAGCATAAATAGATAAAATTGAAGAAGGGACACATTTGCCCTTTTCTCATTTAAGGTACATAAAGTCTTCTCCAATACCCCTAATGCTATTTTAATGATACTTGAAGTTCTCCATCAGATTTTTTTTCTTTTAGTTCTTCTATTTATCTTTTCAAAAATAATATCCAACAGGACTTATGTATAGAATCCTTCAAAGAACCAAATATTTTCTTTTAAAGAAAAAATGACCAAAGTTGCAAACAAATTTTACTTTTCTCACACAGCATATACACAATAAAATTTTGTTGAATAATTGAATGGATCAATGAATATAAATTAATAAAGTTATAATATTAATACCCTCCCAGCACTAAATCCTACATACCTATTATCTAACTTCTCTGTGCAATCACTAGTGGCATTAAAAGGAGGCAAAGTTGTATACGTTCAAAAATGGCCTAACCTCATATTTCTTGACAAGATTAAACAAACAGGTCTTGAAGAAACTCCTGGTCTATATGAAATTCCTAGTAGAAAAGCAAACCATCTATCAAGGCACTAAAGTCAAGTTCTACAGCAGGGAGCATTTCGGTGAAGGTTGAGAACAAGGAAGAAAGACCAGTCCAGACACATACAAATTGACAGCCTAGCCTAGAAAGAGGAGATCCAAGGGGGCTGAGGGGTCAAGGGCACCCAGCAGTGCTGCAGACAAATAAGAACCCACTTATGAAAGAGAAAAAGAAAGGAAATTACAAAATGACAGAGCCAAGTCACTTATCGCCAAGAACAACCTTACCTAATGCAGCTCTGATTGCACAGGTGCCCTGTAAAATAGTTTAGGTCTAAAAGTTGAAAGTTTCTGCTTGGGACAGCAGTTTTACTGTGCATTTTCATTTTGGCAGCCTGAAAGATATTAGAGCAATGATTGTCTCCTGCCAGCAGTGTGCTCTTATGTTGGCTGTGCTTGTGGCAAGCAGTTTGATTCTGGCTATAAATGAGAGTTTCTTGATTACCTGCAATGAAAACCCTCACTGCAGACTCTGGAAACCGATGCCAAGGAAGGGCAGTGGTAGAGGGGCTTCTGAGACACCTAAGAGATGCTAACTCTCTCTCTCACACACACACTTCATGTTCACATTGACACACACATACACATCCACTCACACACACTCACACATACACATACATGCACATTCTCACACACACACATACACACACATATACACACAAAATATGGCCCTCAACCCAGCACCAAGTTGATGCCTCACAGGGGATTTTTTAATCAACTAAAAAGAAAAGAGAAACATGTCTCCATCATTAGAAATAAGCAATTTTGTAGAAAGCCCTTTTATACAATACTGAATCATCCACATACCCAAAAACCTAAGGGACCCTGCAAGACTCAAGCTCCTATCTGAATTTTAACATCTCAAATCCTCCAGATATTTTAGGGAATAATTATACTCTGTCCTGGAAGATTAGTACAATGAAAGCCCGACAGTTTGTGCCCTTCCCACAAGCCTTAAACCAACAATTGGGACGTGGGTATTTCTCAAGGGAGTTCCCAGGCTGGCAAGTCCATCTGACAGCAGCTTTCAGGACATTCCCTCTAGCCTTCATGGCTCCTGGCCTCTTGTTGGGAGGTATTGGTGTTTCAGAGCCTCAGAATGGCCCTACTGAGCTGTATCATAAGTATGTTTTCCAAGAAACAACTCTTGAAAGAAACTTGTTCTGGATCTCTTAGCTTTGGTTTAGGGACTCCAATCTCTGAAACATCACCCCAGTTCAGGTCTCTGAGGGAAGACATAGGTGAGCTTAGGCAGATACAGGTGAGCCAAGGAAGACACATTGAACGAACTTTCCCTCAGCGCTAGTCCCTTCTCTATGCAAAGGGAACTCTCCTTGAAGTTCAAAAAGAACCCATAATTCTCTCTTGGTAAACGCAAACTCAAATATTTTGAGGTTGTTACCAACAAATCTCTCCAGATATCCTTCCAATAAGACAAATTGGGGCACATTTAAGAATTAGGATTAAAAAAAAAACACTGAGTTTCCTAATATTTAAACTAATCTCCAAAACAGGATATTCAATTGTTTTGTTTAAGGAACCATAGATTTAAGATGAAAACCATACCTTCCCAACTACAGGGCATGAAGGTCACATTATCTCAGTAAAATGTTGGAGCAGAGGAAAGAGGAAAAATAAAAATTATTTTTAGTACCCAGATGACTGCCTGGTAAGTTATTGTGTTTAGTCTTTAGTACCTATTTTTCATCTATGGCAAAAATCAAGAAAATATGGACATCAAAGCAGATCTCTGAGATAAAACATTGCCTCTGTCCTCAAGAGACCAATCAAACATTTCCAGGGGCTGAGGGCAATACACATGGTAAGTTTAAGACAACCATAAAAGTTACCAATAAAAGAAATTGCAAAATAATGGGAACATTGACCATATAAAAGAAAGCAAAGGGTCTTAATATGCATTCTACAACTTGTGAGCCTGATTATGAACCCAAATTTTACATCCAGTTCTAGTTTACAGTGAGAAAAGGAGAAGCTATCTATGTTTCCATAAAGACATATGCTATCATTAAATTACTTCATGGACCATGAAAATACAAAATAAAATGAACAGACGGATGGGGAGATGTTTCCTTCATCTCATAAAAAGTTCCAAAACTAGGCATTGTTTCTATGGTTTATCTTTTCATGTCTTCAAAACCCATCCTAAAATCTCTTAACTTCCATGAAAATTTTTCCCTAAAAGTAGAACTAATATATTGATTTTTTTCTCTCAGGATACTACACTAATGCCTGTGGACTATTTAAAGTATCTATGTGACTGTCAAACTCAGTTTAGGACATAATTATGCAACTGCGGTTCCTTAAGCTTACATTCATATGTAAGAAGTGGTCCTTAAAGTGTTGTTTTGATTTGTTTTGTTGTTGTTGTTGTTGTTCTATCTTTTTCTTGATAGCAAACAGTCACACTGTTGAGCATTTTAAATGACCATTAGGAATCTAACTCAAGAAACTTCTAAGTACATCATACTCATGCTTCTACTCTGAATTCTCCCAAACAAGGATGCCTCAAGAATCAAATGGTTGCTGTGTACTTCAATAACTTAAGTAACCTCAGCACATGCAAATAGAATTATTTGCTATAACTTTCTGCCACAAAAGCAAAATCCAATCTCCACAAAACTCTTCATACCCAGTATATAAAATTATATGGAGAGTGATTTCTACAGTACAAAAATCCTCTCAATAAGTTAGTGGGATAGTCATTACCCAATAGTGGTTCTATCTGTTGGCCCCATGGCCCCAGACAATGGATGGAAGGTTCACACTCTAGCTAACTGCAATTCCAGATTTTAAATTTTTCATTGCTGCTGTGTGGAAGAGGATACACTCAGTGTCAAAGTGTGGGAAGAAAATCATCACATCCACATTCAAAATTTACCTTTGCCTGTGTCACAAAGTTACTGTCCTTTGTGACACGGGCACTTTCCTGCTCTTTGACCATAATCTTTTTGGTTGTTTGGCCAAGTTTAGAGACTGGTTGAAGACTATGTGTCACATAAAGTCCATTTTTCACTCCTTTTGGGGTCAATTTATCCTCCAAACCAGGGATGGTTGTCATGTATTTCCTTAATGTCTGGGTACCTGCAGGTTAGGTACCTCACCAGCGCCCTCTGATGTTGGTGCTTGTGCCTATGACCCTTCAACAACACAGTCATCTCGACCCTTGGCCTGAGCCTTCTCTAAGGCTGTGCACACTCACATTGCTGTGTATATACTATGAGATCTACGTTAATGAGAGTCCAGGAGAAGTGAAGTCACGTGGGCTGATTACATCCCAACACAGTCATGAAAATGGCAAATATCTGCCAGCTGACCATCTGCTCCTGTGGCCAACCTTGGGTGTGGTGCTCTGTCCTGTTGAACTGGAAGCGAAGAGGTGCTAAGTAAAAAATTTTTTACTTTGTGGAAAAATAATAAGCAAGTATGGCTTTCCTCACTCTTTTATGGAAAATCTAAAGGAAAATATTACCAGAAAAGGATAAAGAGCGTGAGACCGCCTACATTTTGAAGCCATATTAACTCAAAAGATTAACTAGACTTCTACTACCTGTACTCAAAAGCTCAAAGTCATTTGAGATGGTCACTTTGTGAGATATTTGGACAACAACTTTTAAAGGACTCAATTTATACAGTTTGAGTCACTACAGATGGCCCCTTCTTGCTATTTCTTTTTTTTTAACTCTAACAACCGTTATTTTCCCCACACCCTAATGATTCTCAGCTGAAACGTTCCAAACTCTTCAAAGCTGAGGAAAGATGCTGTAACAGAGCACAAGTGTTCCCCTGTGGGGTATGTTTTTTATAAAGGCATCACTTGGCAGGCCGAAGCTGGACTCAGAACCCTCAGTGTGAGGGAACGTTGAAGGACAGTTTCTCTATCTATGATCCATCTAGATTTTCATTTCAGGACCCAAGTCCAAAATCAAATGCTAACCAGGGAGAAGCATTCAGCATTTGACTGAAAAACAAAACATTTCTTCTCAGGAAGCAGTGACAGAGGTGGAGAGGGGCTTTGGCTGCCAAGCATAGCAGCTTCTCCATGGCAATACTTTCAGGAATCCTTAAAATCTAGCAAACCTCTGGTGAGTAAAATGAGCCCTCATTAGTGCAGAAATCATCTACAGAAAACATTACTCAATAGCAAAGGCATTGCAGGAGAAGAAGGAGTTCTGCAGTAATAATGTCCACCCCCTCACAGCAAGCACACCAACTCCATCAGTCCACCAATTGTAAGGAAGCCACAGGCAGCCACCTGCAGGTGGAGTGGGAGGAACTCGGTGTTCCTGAGTAATGCTAGCTCTCAGTAATGCTAGCGGAATGCTGTCCAAACACTGCCCTACTTATTCAGCTAGGTTCCCTTTTGCCATGGCAATTTCACTCTGAGTTGCTATGAGATAAGGAATTATAGAAGCAACTCAAATCCTGGTCCATACTGATACCCAGCACCCTTTATAATTCCCTGAGGTGCTCACCTCCATGTAAGAAAATGTAAGGACACCCAATTTATAAAGCAATCATCAATAAATGTAAGATACATATTTTCCTTCATTTTTTCTTTCTTTGACTCCTCTCGTCAGAATGGAAGCCTGGTTTATGTCAGCATGTTTGTGCTTGTGTATTATGGGGGCAAGGTATGCAGTCTATGAGTACTGTGTAGTATATGAGTATTACTGTTGATGTTTTACTAGCAGCATTTATATTTAATATTTCCTTTCCTCAATATCAGTATGGAAATTAAGCATGTGAGTTCCATCAGAAGTTCCCATGAAATTCCGGGTGGCAGCTCCTACTTCTTTACACAAATGTGCTTGAAAATTCCTAGCTTCAGCAAAGATAAGGAGAAGAGGTATACAGAAAAAGCGAGATATACAATCCTAACTGTCATCTGAAGATTGTGGGTTAATCAGCATTTTCCTAACACTCAAATCCTAAGAAAACTACTAGATGGTTATATAATATTTTATTATTCTCTTAACTATCTTTTCAAACTGTGTAGTTAAGTTCTACATGCTTGGAGTACTGGTTGTCTCAAAGAAATATTTTTCCTACAAGACTAGCTAACTCTTAAGGAAACCTAAGTTTATCAGACCATTCAATGAGCAAGAAAAAGACTAAGCGCTTTGTAAGACTCCCCCCCCCCCCTCAACTCCTCAACAGTCCTTTAGATAACCCATGGTCATCTTCATCTTGCAGAGGGGAAAAGTGTGGGTTTTTAGAATTTATAAAGAACTTGATCAAGGTCAGAAAGCCAGAGCTTTAAGTTGAGCAATTGGTCTGGGTCCAGATTCCCACCTTTAGCCATCTTTGAACAATCATGTTATCATGGACTAAAAAATATATATATTTTAAAAACTTTTTTGAGAATATTACTACTTTTGAGGCAATAGAAAAGAGAAAATGATTGAAGCAAAATTAAGGCTATTTTCTCTTTTTTCTAAGCCAGTCATTAAATGTGTTATTACTTCCTTATGTGGACACATTTCCTTAGAATCTTTCTGGGTCCTACAGATCAAATGTCAACAATTCAATGGAAGATGTACTTATTTTTGAACACTATTTCTGGAATTCAGATTTCAGGCACATCTTTCAAATGTAAAAGGGAGAGAGAACATATTTCCTATAAAGGATTTCTACAAAATCACAGCTGTAATATTTGAGTCAATTCAAAAAATTGTCTAGTATGACTTCCTTCCCAATAAAGAAGTCAAGTAGCACCACCTCTTGCCAATGGCAGGAAACCCATCAACACCATCCAAGCTGTGCTGGAACATTACCAATTATTCCACGCCTACTCATTCCCAAGACAAGGCTATTTCCATTATCAGAAAATTCTAATTATTATAACAGTATTTCTTATATTCGATGCTATTTACTCATTGTGACTTTCACCTTCTCATCCTATTTCCATCATTGTGATGCACCCAGTTTATTCTTTTCTACCTGACACACTGAATGTCCAGCCTACCTGCATTCTTTCAATAATTCCTTATCCTAGATGGTTTGCAAAACCCTTAGTATCCTCATTTCCTCTTTCTAGGCAGTCACTCCACTTGGTCAGTGGTCTCTCTAAAATGTAGCTTATTGCTAAATATTCAATATATGCTCCAAACAGCACAAAATAAACCATTTTTTAACTTTCCATGTTCTGCATTTTGTTCTATATTTCTTTTTTCTCAATTCTTGCTATTATTCAATATTCCCTTCTATTAGCTCCCTAGATATAAAATATGTCCATCTTCTATTCTTTCAATGATAATTAAATATAATTTAAATCTGTTTTTGCCAATTGCTGAACAGTGCAAGGATCATTGAACATATTGATTCCATTTACCTCTCTCTTTTGTGCCACTCTGTTTTGTGCCAAGTATTTTAATCCTCTCCGTATTTTAAAGGCCCTCACCAGGTTGGTAGCTCTTCACTGTGCATACATGCATACACACACAGAACTTTTTTATAATATCGAGTTAGTCTGCTATTGTTGATTATGGAAATCCTAACTCTGTTTTAAATAAGATTAGTAAGTGATGAATTGTTCATTGTTCCTAAAGAGCACATCTATTATGTCCTTATTATGGCTTAGCTTTCTTTTCCCCCAGAGTTTGCCTTTTTTTTTTTCAGTACAGAAATCATTTGGAGCCATTTTGGGATAGACATCATTGAAGTAGAGGCTGTCAAATCCATACTGCACTGCAGCGTGGTCCATTGAAGAAACCACACCTGTGATACAAAAGATGCTCCACATTTTACCTGCTTTTTAATGATAGGTTCCTTTCCCCTTCTCTCATCAATTTTATTAGATTAAAACATGACATATTGGCTTCCTCCAAATGAATCCCTAAGTCTGGAGTTTGGTTAGAAGTTTATGTTCACATAAACCAAACTTTTGGCTATGGTATTTGGGCCCTGCTATAATACTTAACACAAAATGTAGTTATAGGGAATATTCAATTTAGAATCTCCTTAATGTCAAGATGGCCCTCACACTATGAATCCAGTTCTTGAGCAGCAGGAGCACACAAATGCAAAGTCTACTCTGATTAAAAGATACAAATACTGTATTATCAAGTTTTCTATATTGATATCACAATGTCTAAAACTGCTCCCTCACTAGGAAAAAAAAAAGCCAGTCCAGTTAAATTGAACAGAATGTGGTAACTGGTCAATTCTGAATAGCCACTCCAAGAAAACAAGTTAATACATGATATTAGAAAGATGAAGGGGAACAGTATTTACTGGTACAATGCTCTTCAATCTCTCCATTCTGATTACAAAAGCAGGCCTTACAAATTTGATTTTATATAATATGCATTATTTGTCAAATTTTATATTTGTCCTAATTAGATATTAACACGTACTGCTGCTAGTCTTCCCCATAGATGTCATTTTTCTTGTGCTTCATTTCCTCAAAATCAAACTCAGATCCTGTCATGCTCCTATAGATGTCTTTAATGTCATCTCAGGTTGTCTCAAAGTGAGTTGTGGCATCATATGTGCAGGAAATAAAGATCTGGCTCTCTTCTCCCAAATATTTTGGTACAAGAAGGTCACTGATGTTAACAAATTTTTATTCAATTGGTTCCAAGAGCTCCAAAGCTGGTCTGATTTCTTTTTCAGGTTCCTTGGTTTCCACAGTTGTACTAACAATGGCCATGTACTTTCCTTGCACTGCCACATTGTGTGCAGAGGAGATCATGCAAACACAGATATCAGACTTTTGATTGACTTGGTTCTGTGGAATAATGATCTGACAGGAGTTGGCATCGTTGGTGTTCTTGATGGGGTGGCTGAGGATGCATAAAACTCTGATGACCCACTTTTTCTACTCGATCTTTTACATAGCTGGGGTCACAGATGAGCTGCTTACAGCAAGCAATCTCTCTTTCAGACTTTACACCAGCCACTTTTCCATTTTGCACAATTATTTATTCGGTTGGTTTATTCAACATATAAGTACCTCCATAAATAGCACTAAGCATTGTAAATCCTTGTGGCAATTCTTCAAGGCCATAAAGTGGATAAAGGTATGGGCTTTTGCCATATCTTGCCAAAGACTAACGGTAAAGTTTAATTCTATTAATGGTTTCACAACAGGGTTGATCTAAATAGTCATCAGTTCTGTAAAGTGCAAGAGCATGACCAGTAAAATCTATAACATCTTGGCCCAAATCAAATTTCTTATACACATCTCGCATTGTGGTCTTCTTAGGATGGATATCCTCAAAAGTTCTAGGATCTTTTCATCAAAGTTGGCAACATACACTAGGAATTTTCTGAAGCGACATTTTTCAAATAGTCCCATTAAACTAGATACCAGGGCTTCTGCTTGAGTGGAAGGAACCTTGCAGATTTTTCCTCCCTTATAAACAAAGCTCCCTTCAGTCACTTTGAAATCTAGATAGCTAGTGACCTCTGTGTAAAGTAGCATCTTAACCAGCTGATTGTTAGCCATAAGAAACTTGGGAATTAAATCAACATTCCAGTCTCTTCCTCTCCCCGTTGATGTTGGTGGAGGTCCTGGTAATTTAAATCTTTTGTATAAATCTTCCAGTGGAGTTATAGATGCACTTTCTCCTCCATAATATGGGTTTCGATCCATATGAAGAACCTTCTTTGCATTCATTGACAGAATACCAGACAGAATACATTCTTTCAGGCCAATGCCCAGAAGGGTTACATCTACTCATTCATGGTGGGGCAGGGTGAGGATTGACGATCTGGGAACAGAGAAAGCTCAG
Source organism: Marmota flaviventris (assembly GCF_047511675.1). Lineage (NCBI taxonomy): Eukaryota > Metazoa > Chordata > Mammalia > Rodentia > Sciuridae > Marmota > Marmota flaviventris. The sequence continues at coordinate 31,390,629 of NC_092511.1, read as the reverse complement.
AGGCTCTGTGGCCATCCTAAGAATGCTGTAAGGTGTTCAGGTCGTTTTGGGCCCAAGAGAAGAGCGGAGGAGAGGTAAAAAGGATCTAACAAGGAGGTGAGGCCAGCCTCCACCTCAGACTGGAAGAGCTGAGCTGGGCAGGGTTGGAAGGGAGGGCAGAGAGGAATGACTTAGCTTTTGACAATTAGTAATAGGTCTTAGAGATTTTTATATTTTCAATAGCAATTGACTTTAAAATTCCTTTGCTCAATTCAGATATTGGAAAACTAGTCCATGAACCAATTCAGACCTATTACCGGATTTTGTAAATCAATTTTTATTAGCCTATGGCTACTTGCACAATACAGAGCCCACATGGCATGCCAAGAATATTCACTATCCTGGTCCTTTACAGAAAGTTTGCTGACCACCTTATCTAATTCCTAAAATCAATTATATCCCTATTGGGCAAATCAAGGGTTTGTTTTGTTTTTCCATTCTTATGTCTCTGGCTTCTCTACCTCCCCTCTCCATATTCCAACCCATTCTGGCTATAACTGGTGAATTAATATTCCCCAATTCAATTATAATCCCATAATTTTTTGCTCAAAAATGATGGCATTCTGCTTCATATAAGTTATTTGTATTTTCTTCCTAACACATTTTTAATCTTCCTTTTTTTTCCTAAAACCAGCATTTGTCTTTTATGTTCTCAAATTCCTTTTTACTGTACTGTGCATGATGATTAATAGTTATTTGCTTAATTGAATAACAGTTTTATTCATTGTTAGAACAATTAGCATGATGTTTTATGTTCCACAGTCTGAATGCTAGAAGTTAGGCATCTGAAAGGATACATTTTATTTCCAAATCATTTCACTGCAGTTTCATTTAAAAGTAATACACCACCACCTCCCCTGGACTGCTTCTCTCTCTGCCAGGAATAACCCCCCACAGACCCAGTTTTATCCTTCTGTACCAGACTCCTGCTCCCACCAGCCAATTCCATTTGAAGATATCTTAATCTTTTAAACTTCCTCCTTCTAACCAAGTCCTTTCCCTGGGCCATGAGATATATCTTGTCTATTTTTTTTTATGTCTTGTCCTTTTGTTCAGAAGTCATGATTTAGTAGATAAAATCTTGCTCTGCTAAACTATATTTATAGCCAACTTACTTCTCTACCCTCCTCTCTATTCTGAAGCCATAGAGTTTAACAAGAAGGATAAACAAATATAAAACCTGGGCCACCTTTACCCTTTTCCTTTATTTTTCTTCCCAGAGACTCAGATCTCTGAGGAAAATTATAAATGACTCACCCCAATGACTCAGCAGATGTAAAGATGTTTAGAGTGAAAAGGACAAGCTAAGAGACTTACAAAACACATTGAAAAATAATCTTAAAATTGTTCCCAACCAAATCTTTCTATAGCTCTTCGTTTATTATTAAAATATATCTTTAACTCAGAGTTTTGCACAAATTTTTCTTGAAAGCATGGGTATCTTTGAAATTTTCATTGAGGTCATATAAAGATGACTTCCTTTTTTTTTAATTTTTTATTGTTGGTTATTCAAAACATTACATAGTTCTTGATATATCATATTTCAACCTTTGATTCAAGTGGGTTATGAGCTCCCATTTTTACCCCATATACAGATTGCAGAATCACATCAGTTACACATCCATTGATTTACATATTGCCATACTAGTGTCTGTTGTGTTCTGCTGCCTTTCCTATCCTCTACTACCCCCCCTCCCCTCCCCTCCCCTCCCCTCTTCTCTCTCTGCCCCCTCTACTGTCATTCATTTGTCCCCCTTGTATTATTTTTCCCTTTCCCCTCACTTCCTCTTGTATGTACTTTTGTATAACCCTAAGGGTCTCCTTCCATTTCCATGCAATTTCCCTTCTCTCTCCCTTTCCCTCCCACCTCTCATCCCTGTTTAATGTTAATCTTCTTCTCATGCTCTTCAACCCTACTCTGTTCTTAGTTACTCTCCTTATATCAAAGAAGACATTTGGCATTTGTTTTTTAGGGATTGGCTAGCTTCACTTAGCATAATCTGCTCTAATGCCATCCATTTCCCTGCAAATTCTATGATTTTGTCATTTTTTAATGCAGAGTAATACTCCATTGTGTATAAATGCCACATTTTTTTATCCATTCGTCTATTGAAGGGCATCTAGGTTGGTTCCACAGTCTTGCTATTGTGAATTGTGCTGCTATGAACATCGATGTAGCAGTGTCCCTGTAGCATGCTCTTTTTAGGTCTTTAGGGAATAGACCGAGAAGGGGAATAGCTGGGTCAAATGGTGGCTCCATTCCCAGCTTTCCAAGAAATCTCCATACTGCTTTCCAAATTGGCTGCACCAATTTGCAGTCCCACCAGCAATGTACAAGTGTACCCTTTTCCCCACATCCTCTCCAGCACTTGTTGTTGTTTGACTTCATAATGGCTGCCAATCTTACTGGAGTGAGATGGTATCTTAGGGTGGTTTTGATTTGCATTTCTCTGACTGCTAGAGATGGTGAGCATTTTTTCATGTACTTGTAGATTGATTGTATGTCCTCCTCTAAGAAGTGTCTGTTCAGGTCCTTGGCCCATTTGTTGATTGGGTTGTTTGTTATTTTATTGTCTAATTTTTTGAGTTCTTTGTATACTCTGGATATTAGGGCTCTATCTGAAGTGTGAGGAGTAAAGATTTGTTCCCAGGATGTAGGCTCCCTATTTACCTCTCTTATTGTTTCTTTTGCTGAGAAAAAACTTTTTAGTTTGAGTAAGTCCCATTTGTTGATTCTAGTTATTAACTTTTGTGCTATGGGTGTCCTATTGAGGAATTTGGAGCCCGACCCCACAGTATGTAGATCGTAGCCAACTTTTTCTTCTATCAGACGGCGTGTCTCTGATTTGATATCAAGCTCCTTGATCCATTTTGAATTAACTTTTGTGCATGGCGAGAGAAAGGGATTCAGTTTCATTTTGTTGCATATGGATTTCCAGTTTTCCCAGCACCATTTGTTGAAGATGCTATCCTTCCTCCATTGCATGCTTTTAGCCCCTTTATCAAATATAAGATAGTTGTAGTTTTGTGGATTGGTTTCTGTGTCCTCTATTCTGTACCATTGGTCCACCCGCCTGTTTTGGTACCAGTACCATGCTGTTTTTGTTACTATTGCTCTGTAGTATAGTTTGAAGTCTGGTATCGCTATACCACCTGATTCACACTTCCTGCTTAGCATTGTTTTTGCTATTCTGGGTCTTTTATTTTTCCATATGAATTTCATGATTGCTTTCTCTATTTCTACAAGAAATGCCGTTGGGATTTTGATTGGCATTGCATTAAACCTATAGAGAACTTTTGGTAATATCGCCATTTTGATGATGCTAGTTCTGCCTATCCATGAACAGGGTATATTTTTCCATCTTCTAAGATCTTCTTCTATTTCTCTCTTTAGGGTTCTGTAGTTTTCATTGTATAAGTCTTTCACCTCTTTTGTTGGGTTGATTCCCAAGAATTTTTTTTTTTTGAAGATATTGTGAATGGAGTGGTTGTCCTCATTTCCATTTCAGAGGATTTGTCGCTGATATACAGGAATGCCTTTGATTTATGCGTGTTGATTTTATATCCTGCCACTTTGCTGAATTCATTTATTAGCTCTAATAGTTTCTTTGTAGACCCTTTTGGGTCAGCTAGGTATAGAATCATGTCATCAGCAAATAGTGATAATTTAAGTTCTTCTTTTCCTATTTTTATGCCTTTAATTTCTTTCGTCTGTCTAATTGCTCTGGCCAGTATTTCGAGAACTATGTTGAACAGAAGTGGTGAGAGAGGGCATCCCTGTCTTGTTCCAGATTTTAGAGGGAATGCCTTCAATTTTTCTCCATTCAGAATGATGCTAGCCTGAGGCTTAGCATAGATTGCTTTTACAATATTGAGGTATGTTCCTGTTATCCCTAGTTTTTCTAGAGTTTTGAACATAAAGGGATGCTGTATTTTGTCGAATGCTTTTTCCGCATCTATCGAGATGATCATATGGTTCTTATTTTTAAGTCTATTGATGTGGTGAATAACATTTATTGATTTCCGTATATTGAACCAGCCTTGCATCCCAGGGATGAATCCTACTTGATCATGGTGCACAATTTTTTTGATATGTTTTTGTATCCGACTCGCCAGAATTTTATTGAGGATTTTTGCATCTAGGTTCATTAGAGATATTGGTTCGTAGTTTTCTTTCTTTGAAGTGTCTTTGTCTGGTTTAGGTATCAGGGTGATGTTGGCCTCGTAGAATGAATTTGGAAGTTCTCCCTCTTTTTCTATTTCCTGAAGTAGCTTGAAAAGTATTGGTATTAGTTCCTCTTTAAAGGTTTTGTAAAACTCTGCTGTATACCCATCCGGTCCTGGGCTTTTCTTAGTTGGTAGTCTTTTGATGATTTCTTCTATTTCCTCAATTGATATTGGTCTGTTTAGGTTGTCTATATCCTCCTGACTCAATCTGGGCAGATCATATGACTTAAGAAATTTATCTATGCCTTCACTATCTTCTAATTTATTGGAGTATAAGGATTCAAAATAATTTTTGATTATCTTCTGTATTTCTGAAGTGTCTGTTGTGATATTGCCTTTTTCATCCCGTATGCTAGTAATTTGAGTTCTCTCTCTTCTTCTTTTTGCTAGCATGGCTAAGGGTCTGTCGATTTTGTTTATTTTTTCAAAGAACCAACTTTTAGTTTTGTCAATTTTTTCAATTGTTTCTTTTGTTTCGATTTCATTAATTTCAGCTCTGATTTTCATTATTTCTTGCCTTCTACTTCTTTTGCTGTTGTTTTGCTCTTCTTTTTCTAGGATTTTGAGATGAAGTATGAGATCATTTATTCGTTGGTTTTTTTCTTTTTTTAAGGAATGAACTCCAAGCAATGAATTTTCCTCTTAGAACTGCTTTCAATGTGTCCCATAAATTCCAATATGTTGTGTCTGTGTTTTCATTTATCTCTAAGAATTTTTTAATTTCCTCCTTGATGTCTTCTATAACCCATTGATCATTCAGTAACCTATTGTTCATTCTCCAAGTGATGTATGCTTTTTCCTTCCTTCTTTTATCGTTGATTTTCAGTTTCATTCCATTATGATCAGATAAGATGCATGGTATTATCTCTACTCCTTTATATTGTCTAAGAGTTGCCCTGTGACATAATATGTGATCTATTTTTGAGAAGGATCCATGTGCTGCTGAGAAAAAAGTGTAACTGCTTGATGTTGGGTAGTATATTCTATATATGTCAATTAAGTCTAGGTTATTAATTGTGTTATTGAGTTCTATAGTTTCCTTATTCAACTTTTGTTTGGAAGATCTGTCCATTGGTGAGAGAGGTGTGTTGAAGTCTCCCATGATTATTGTATGGTGGTCTATTAGACTCTTGAACTTGAGAAGAGTTTGTTTGATGAACATAGCTGCACCATTGTTAGGGGCATATATATTTATGATTGTTATGTCTTGTTGGTGTATGGTTCCCTTGAGCAGTATGTAATGTCCTTCTTTATCCCTTTTGATTAACTTGGGCTTGAAATCTATTTTATTTGATATGAGTATGGACACTCCTGCTTGTTTCCGAAGTCCATATGAGTGATATGATTTTTCCCAACCTTTCACCTTCAGCCTATGTATGTCTTTTCCTATCAAATGCGTCTCCTGTAGGCAGCATATTGTTGGGTCTTGTTTTGTGATCCATTCTACTAGCCTGTGTCTCTTAATTGGTGAGTTTAAGCCATTAACATTTAGGGTTATTATTGAGATATGGGTTGTTCTTCCAGCCATATTTGTTTATTTATGTTACTAAACATGGTTTGTTTTCCTCTTTGATTATTTTCCCCCCTTTACTGTCCTACCTCCCACTGTTGGTTTTCATTGTTATTTTCCATTTCCTCCTCCTGTAATGTTTTGCCGAGGATGTTTTGAAGAGATGGTTTTCTAGCTGCAAATTCTTTTAACTTTTGTTTATCGTGGAAGGTTTTAATTTCATCTTCCATCCTGAAGCTTAATTTCGCTGGATACACAATTCTTGGTTGGAACCCATTTTCTTTCAGTGTTTGAAATATGTTATTCCAGGATCTTCTAGCTTTCAGAGTCTGTGTTGAAAGATCAGCTGTTATGCTGATTGGCTTACCCCTAAATGTAATCTGCTTCCTTTCTCTTGTAGCTTTTAAAATTCTCTCCTTATTCTGTATGTTGGGCATCTTCATTATAATGTGTCTAGGTGTGGATCTCTTATGATTTTGCACATTCGGCGTCCTGTAGGCTTCTAGGATTTGGGATTCTGTCTCATTCTTCAAGTCTGGGAAGTTTTCTCGTATTATTTCATTGAATAGATTGCTCATTCCTTTGGTTTGAAACTCTGTCCCTTCCTGTATCCCAATGACTCTTAAATTTGGTCTCTTGATGTTATCCCATATTTCTTGGATGTTCTGCTCATGGTTTCTTAACAGTCTTGCTGAGCTGTCTATGTTCTTTTCAAGTTGAAATACTTTATCTTCATTGTCTGATGTTCTATCTTCTAAGTGTTCTACTCTGCTGGTAGTATTCTCAATTGAGTTTTTAAGTTGGTTTATTGCTTCCTGCATTTCTAGGATTTCTGTTTGTTTGTTTTTTATAACCTCTATTTCCCTGTATAGTTGATCTTTTGCTTCTTGGATTTGTTTATGTAATTCATTATTGAAGTGATCTTTCATTGTCTGATTTTGCTGTCTGATGTCTTCCTTGAGACTCCAGATAATCTGAAGCATGTATATCCTGAATTCTTTATCTGACATTCCATCTGCTGCAGCTATTACCTCTTCTAACGTTGAGTTGACCTGCATTGCTTGTGGTCCTTTCTTTCCTTGTCTCTTCATACTGTTCGCATTTCTTTCTGCTTGGTGAAACTGTTGTGCTATTGAATTTTCCCCCTATATATTTATATTGGTCTTGTATAGTTGCAAAGTCTCCCTCGCAGGCGCGGGCGGCGGCTCTGCCCCTCCTCCAATTGGGGCAATGTGCCTACTACGCCGGCAGGCCGCTGGGCCTGTTCTGCCGGTCGGTAGCAGGTCCGCCTACCTTGCAGGCGCGGGCAGCGGCTCTGTCCCTCTGCGGGCCGCTAGGCTTGTTCTGTCAGTGGTCGCAGTTCTGCCTACTTTGCAGGCGCAGGCAGCGGCACTGCCCCTCTGCAGGCCTCTGGGACTGTTCTGCCGGTGGGTCGCAGGTCCGCCTACCTTGCAGGCACGGGGGGGGGGGGGGGCAGCTCTACCCTTCCGCAGGCCACTGGGCCTGTTCTGTTTGTCGGTTGCAGGTCTGGCCTGTTCTGTTGGTGGTCACAGTTCCGTCTACCTTGCAGGCGCCGGGGGGGGGGGGGGGGGGGAGCGGCTCTGCCTCTCAGCAGGCCGCTGCTCCTGTTCTGCTGGTGGGTCACAGGCCCGCCTACCTTGCTGGTGTGGTTGGCAGCTCTGCCCCTCCGCGGGCCACTGGGCCTTTTCCGTTGGTGGTCACAGTTCCGCCTACCTGGCAGGCGCGGGGGGTGGGGGGCGGCTCTGCCCCTCAGCAGGCCGCTGGGCCTGTTCTGTGGGTGGTCACAGTTCCGTCTACCTTGCCGGCGTGGGGGGAGGGGGCGGCTCTGCCTCTCGGCAGGCCGCTGCTCCTGTTCTGCCAGTGGGTCGCAGGCCCGCCTACCTTGCAGGAGTGGTTGGCAGCTCTGCCCCTCCGTGGGCCACTGGGCCTTTTCTCAAGATGACTTCCTTAGTTATGAGTTTGGGAAGTTATAAGTTCAATTAAGATAAACGGGTTTTTCTACTACAAGATTTCTCAGAGCCTCCAAAATTCTAATATGCGTTATGAATCTACTGTGGAGGAGTTCAATGCAAGTGATTTTTCAAACTTATTTTATCTCACTTTTAAAGATCAGCTATTAACTGATGAAGTACTAGTCCATCCCTGTGAAAATGATTTGATAGATGCTGATACAACTCCTAACTACAGCTTGGTTGGTGTTGTGATTTTGATCTGGATTGTTCCCCAAAGACTCATGTGTTAAAGGATTGGTCCCCAACTGGTGGCACTATTGGAAGGTGACAGAAACTTCAGGAGGTTGGGCCTAGTTGGATGAAGTAGATCACTGAGGTTGAACCCTTGAGGGGTATAGTGGAACTCCAGTCCCTTTATCTCCTTCTCTCTCTCTCTCTCTCTCTCTCTCTCTCTCTCTCTATATATATATATATATATATATATATATATATATAAAATATTATCTCTATCTCATATCATATCTATCTCTCTCTCCCTCCCTCCCTCCCTCCTTCTTAGTCACCATGAGGTAAGCATCTTTGCTCTGCCATACCCTCCTGACCATGATGCGTGATGTTCTGCTTCACCACAGACCCAGAAACAACAGAGCCAAGTACCCAGGAACTGTGAACCCAAATATATCATTCTTAAGTTGTTTTTCTCAGGTATTTTGTCACAGCAACATAAAGCTGGCTAACATAGTTGGGAAGTGGTAAGAACTTTCCAAAACAAAATCACTAAAGAAGATAGTTTAGCACCCAGAAGAATTTTTATTTACCTATATTCCTTCATTATTTCTCTATTTTGAAATATTCCTGCACTGCCAATTTAAATTCATAGTTCTCATAAAAGCTTAATTTTTTAAATATATTTTATTATGTATATTTAAGGTCTATAACATGATGTTCTAATATATATCTATATATATATATTCATATATACATGTATATATCTATATATTCATATATATATATATATATATATATATTTACTATAGTGAAATAATTTAACATCCCCATCATCTCATACAGTGCTAGAATTTGGATCTCAAGTATACCCCAAAGGTCCTTGTGTAAAGCCTTGTTTTCCAGGTTGGTAGTATTAGGAGGTGGTAGAGCTTTAGAAAATAGGGCCTAGTGGGAGGTCCTTGAGTCACTGGTATGTGCCCTTGAAGGGGACAGTGGGATCCCAGTACCTTCCTCTTTCTCTCTTTCACTTGTTGACCATGAGGTGAATGATTTTGCTCTGCCCCATGTTCCCGCAATAATGTGCCTCCCCAGGCCAAAAGCAACAGGGCCAACTCCTCATGGACTAAAATTTCCAAAACTGTGAGCCCAAATAAACTTTTACTCAGTTGATTATCTCATGTAATTTTTATAGTCACAGAAAGTTGACTAACATGCATAGTTGGCTATTTTTCTTACCTGAGATAAAAGCAGGAAATTAGACAAGAGCTCTAACTCACTCATTTAGCAAAAATACTGAATATAACACACTATTATTAATTGTAGTCTTTACATTGTCCATTAGATTTTTTTTTACTTATTCATCCTACATATTTTGCTACTTCGCATCATTTCTTCCCCTTCATCCTGACCCTGGCAGACATTGTTTTATTCTATATCTCTATATACTTGACTTTTTCAAAGCTTAATTTCTTACAGTCAAAGTATTCCTAAGCCAAACCTACCTGCTTATTTACCTGGAAGCTATAAATAGTCATATATCTCCTGATGGTAGCTTAATTCTTACTGGATAGAGTTGAGGTAAACCCAAGCAACTAGAGAACACTTAGTCTTTCTGATTTTATATATTCTCCTCCATTTTATTTTGTTTGATTTTAAATTGTTTAACTGATGTTCAGGGTCTACAAAAAAGAGAGCAATTACAATTATCCCTCCTGGGTCCATCATATTTTCCTTCTGGATTAGTCAGCTTTCCATTGCTGTGACAAAATATCTGCGAGAAAGAAACTTAAAGGAGGAAAGGTTTCATTTGGTTCAGTTTCAGAGGTTTCAGGCCATGAAAACTTGGTTATGTATTTTCTGGGCCTTTGATAAAGAACCTCATGGCAGCAGGGGAAGCTGCTCAACCTATGGAAGCCAGGAAGCCGAGAGTGAGAGAGGCAAAAATGGAAGGCTGGGGACAAAGGGAAGGGAACAAAATATACCCTTCAAGGGCACACCCCCAGTGACCTACTCCTTTCAATTGGGCTTACCTACTAAAGTTTTCACCACCTTCCAAGAGTCCATTAAGCTATGTATCCATAAATGAATTAATCCATTGTTAAGGTCAGAGTCCTCATGATCTATCCATCTCTTAAAGACCCTACCTCTAAACACCACTGCACTAGGGACCAAACACATGAACTTTCAGGGGATATTTTCAAAGTCAAACCATAATACCCTCCCCAACTCCTCCCTTGTTGTTGTTTTTGTTTATTTGTTTTTGTTTGACTTGGGGGGTTGTTTTTTGCTTGTTTGTTTTTGCCTTAACAGAAAATAATTCTGCCTGGTTGGTTTGTTATTTACCTCCTTTCCCTCTCCAGATGAGGTTAGTAATCAATTGCATATTGATAAGGCATTCATTACTCAGACCAGTTTCTTGGATTTTTCCAAACCTATTTCCTGTCTCTCACCCACTGAGGGAGAAGCAAATGATGAGTTTTTGAACAGCTGCATACAGTGGCTTCTTTAGATAATATAGCCATAGAAACTATGTTTGAGAAGCAATCACATCAGTCCAGGGGCCGCTATGAGGCCATTCGTGATTTTTTGGAAAAGCCTGGTGGCATACAGGTAAGAAATGGATGACGGGAGAAAGTTATAGGTTACTAAAAATATTTCATGTTCAGTTGAGTTTTTAAAAACCCATTTCCATGCCTGTTATTTTACTACCAGGGATGAAAACAGAAATGGTTTCTTCTCAGAAACTTAAAATATTCTCGTAAAGGGATCATCTACTTGCAGAACTAGAAAGACATAAAACTGTATCCACACATGCATTTCTTCTATCTTTTCTTCTTTCTCAATTCGTACCTCATGACATTGATGAAAAGAGAAACCTAAATGTGATTTTTCAGGCATAATTTAGCCACTTGATTTCAAATGACCCACTGATCTCATCCCTAGGAATTTATTCCAGAGATGCAGTGTGACAAAAACAAGTACTATATGCATCAAAAACTTACCATAATATTTATTGAAGAAAGGATATTATCTGTAAATATTTGATAACAAGGAAACGATAAATAATTTATCTCCAACATAAAATTACATAACAATTTTTAAATGTAGGGATAGAAATATTGTACCTGATAAATGAAAAGACAAAATAGAGAATTTTTAAACTCCAAAAGGAAAATATACATACATGAATACATTGGCAAATGTGAATCAAATCACTGGGTAATGCTTACCTTATAAATATTATATAGTTTAGGTGATAGTGGATTTTTTGCTCTTCTTTGTGAAGAGGTATGTAGCATAGTAATCATGTCAACATCTTCACACTTTCTTTGGATGCCAAAGAAAGTTGCATTTAGTCAAAAAAAAATTTTAATGAGAGTTAAATTTCTGATTAAAAATGAATTTTTGTGTAATTAGCATAAAATATAATTTAAAATAATAATTTAGTATGCAACAATTGGAACATTTTTATCCCTCAAAAAACATTTTTTAATCTAAAATTCAGACCTAACTTGTTTTCAAGATAATAAGTCTAATGGAGAAGTAGAAAAAGAAGCTAGTATTTGTGAGGAAAAGACCATGTAGGCTCTAGTGACCCATCTTCTCATTTATGTCCCAGCAGAGAAGATGTTTTGAACTTGGTTTTTCACTATCAATGTGGGTCCCCCATATTGGGTTGTGTTTCACACCAAGCCCAGCCCATGCTGGGATGCATTTGACTTAAGACTTTGATTTTTAGTGTGGCTAGACATGGCCAGTTTAGAAAAAAAAAAATGTTTCATTCTTAAAACAAGGCACAAACCACAGAGATTTCATGCAGAAAATCTGAACTTCTTCCTATGACAAAAAATCAAATGGAAAAAAAAATAAATATAAAATACTTCTGTCATATCAACTTAAAAATTGGTGGATCTATATGGAAACAAGCTTTTGTAGCTATATTTTTATACAGGAGGCAGAATGGTTTGTAGAAATAGATTATAGAAATAACATCAGAATTTAATATAAATATTAGTATCCCTTCAAATTCCAAATATCTCCCTCAATAACCCCATCATGCATCCATCTACTGTGTGTATTTTTAAATTTCTTTCCCCTCTGGGACCAGCCCCTCTCCTACTCTTTGGTGGCTGCAGATCCTGCCAGAAGAGGGAAAGCAGTGGGTGGAAGGTACTGGTTTATTGACACAACCTGACAAACAAACCACTACACAGGATGCTTCCCGCACAGCTGGTTCTCACCTCTCCCCCACTCTGCTCCACTGTGGAGGGTGGAAGAACTCTTATTTTATCTAAATGAGAGGGAGTCATAAAAATCTCCTCAAAAGTTTAACAGACAACTTGGAGAGCAGACAGTAAAATACCCCATTTAACAAACTCACGGAGAAACTGGCAGGTTAAGTAAGTTGCTCAAAGTAACATCTACTTTATGGCTTTCCTTTAGGAAGAAAAATGGAACTTATTCCAATCTCATTTTTGTTACCAATGCAGAAAGGTGATTAAGGACCTACCATTGACAGAGAAGACTAATTTGTTAGGACTAGAAGGTTCGTGGTAAGTGAAAGGCAAAAGACTAGGGCAACCTAGGTAAATCCTAACATATTGTTTTTGACAAAACTTAAAGATGAATTCAATGACTATGATGAATAAGTATGTATTGATTTCAGCTGATAATATAAAGAACTTTTTTTATTATAAATTACACTCATTTCCATTTTACAAGTTGATGAGGTTTTGCTATGGCAGCCTGCACCTTTGCATTGAGGTGACTGTATTAATGGATGTAGAGGGAGCATGTTTTTTGTTGTTGTTAATTTTGGTAAAAATAGGCCATTGGACAAATAAGCAAAAGCAAATCCCATCTTTTTTTTTTCTTCCACAAACAAAATCTAGACATCTGTCTTGAAGAAATTGGAAGCTTTAGACTGTGGATAGCTACAATATGTTATTTTGTAGTCTTTTGTAATAGCTCAGCCATACATCAAAGCTAGGCTAACACCAGGAGCCCAAAGTAATAAAGCTTGTCCACAAAATCATAATCCACCATCAGATAAAGTGGAAAAGTACTGTTTCCATAGTAGTTGAAAAGAATTTTGGAAATTGCAAATAAGAAACTAGTTTATTTTCTGGCACCAGAATGTTACAGATACAACTGCTGTCCTTTCATCTCTGGTAAAACTGCATTGATATAACAAACAGGAGAAGAATAGATTCATAAAACACTTACATTGTATTTAGCTACTTTCAGTCTTCTTCTTAAGGGAAGGGTGGCATCTTGTGGCACAAACACAACTTGCCTCAACAAGCTCACTGTCTGTGTTCCTATGAGCAAAATAGTTTGGAAAACGACATCTGGTTCTGAGCTACTGTGTGTATTTTTAAATTTCTTTCCCCTCTGGGACCAGCCCCTCTCCTGCCCTTTGGTGACTGCAGATCCTGCCAGAAGAGGGAAAGCAGTGGGTGGAAGGTACTGGTTTATTGACACAACCTGACAAGCAAACCACTACACAGGATGCTTCCCGCACAGCTGGTTCTCACCTCTCCCCCACTCTGCTCCACTGTGGAGGGTGGGAGAACTCTTATTTTCAGATTTCCTGAGACTTTTCTCTCCTTGCTAATGTATCCTAAGCCATCAACCCTTCCTACAATTATAGTGGCAGGCACTTTGCTTCTTAAAGCATTTAGCCTATTTCAGGGACAGAGAATCGTTTTTGTGAGTAGAGTTTTGTGGGGTTTTTCCAAATTTTATTTTATTTTATTTTATTTATTTAGTTAGTTAGTTAGTTAGTTAGTTAGTTAGTTTTTGGCCGTCACAACATCTTTGTTTGTATGTGGTGCTGAGGATCGAACCTGGGCTGCATGCATGCCAGGCGAGCGCGCTACCACTTGAGCCACATCCCCAGCTCTTATGAGTCACATCCCCAGCCCTTTATTTTATTTTTAACTGGTACATAATAATCACATGTATTTATTAGGTATAATGTAATATTTTGGTACACATATGTGATATAAGGATCAAATCAAGGCTATAATTTATTTGTCTCATTTATCATTTCTTTGTGGTAAAAACATTAGAAATCCAACTCTTTTGACATGTATAATTCATAAATGTTAAATGTAGTCACCCTACTATACAACTGAATATCAAAATTCATTCCTTCTATCTAACTGTAACTTTATTTCCATCGACCAACCTGTTCCCAGGCCCCCTCCCCTCCTCTGATAACCATCATTCTATTCTATGTGATCGGCTCTTTAAAATCCACATAGGAGTGAGATCATGGGTAAAAGTAGCCCACTGAACAAATAAGCAAAAGGCACAGTGTTTCTGTGTCTGGTTTCTTTCACTTACTATAATGTCCTCCAGATTCATCCATGCTGTTGCAAATGACAAGTTCCATTCTTTTCTTAGGGCTGAATGGTATTCCATCGTGTATACGTACCACATCTTCTTTCTCTGCTCATCCACTAATGGACACTTAATTTGGTTCCATGTGGTGGCTCTTGTGAATAGAGCTGCAATTGACATGGGAGTGCAGATGTCTCTTTGACAGGTTGATTTTATTAGTGATAAAGTCTTCAACAATGCAAGGAAAAGTCCTTGAAACCAGGAGGAAAGCAAAATCATTCCAAAAAAATGGTTATTTCATACCAAACAAAGACAATGGTAACATTATAAATAACTTCAGTGAGGGTTCACTTTTATTGGAAACTTCTGGCTTTACAGATCTGACTTGAAGATGTTGAAAAAACTTTTTATTGTCTCCTCACATGGACATCATGCTGTCCACTATGGCAGATGCAGAAGTTCACAATACAATAATCCATACATTCAGCTCCTTTTAGCCTCTCCTGTTATAATCTAAATTTTCTGAGGCAGAAATCTAAAAGCTTATGAAGATATTTTAAACCTTGCTTACGAATGCCAGTCATTTCTAATTTCTCTCTACTCTACTTTATAAAAAACATCATTGCTATACAACTTGTTTCATCCAACAGATCATTTCAATAGGTGCAGACATTTCCCCATCTCAGGAAATTCAATATCAACACAGTTCTCTATGTAGATATACCCATTCTTTAAATCAACCCAATCATTAAGCACATAGGTAAGTAATTCTGTGTAAATCTATGCACACATTTCTGATTTCCCAGGGAAATTTTTCTAAAACTTACATTTCTGGGTACAGCAATATAAAAATATTGTATGTTTTAAGGTGTATTGCCATATTGACCATCTAAAAGAATATGCCAGCTTGCATCCCTCTGAGCAGTGCTTCTACACACAAATTTCAGTTTTATCACTTTTTAAAATCTTGTCATTTTGCGAGTTGAAACCTAGTGTCTTATTACTTAAAGATGAATTTGTAGGATTCCTAGTGTGTATAACATTTATTTATTTATCTTTATGAAAATTTTTTCTTTGTTTATTTGATAAAACCCTTTGCTGATTTTTCAATTAGATATAGTTATCTTCTTATATTACTTGGTATAATCTTTCTATGTTTTAAGGAAATCCACTTGTGATCAGATAATAGAAGAAATCCCAATCCATTCTTGCTATCTTCCCAACCTTGAGAAATGTTATCTATACTCTTTTCCACAGGCCACAAGACATTGGTTAATGTCACCTTTTGTTGAAATCCCATATCCAACTCAATAGAACATAGTATTGGCATAACCTTCAGGATATACCCAGTGTGCTCGTCAGCTTTTCATACTGTGACCAAAATATTTGTGACATAAACACCTTAAAGAGAGAAAAGGTTTATTTTGGCTCAGTTTCAGAGGCTTCAGTCCATGGCCAGTTTCATTGCTTTGGACCTGAGATGAGGCAAAATAAAAAAGTATAAGGAACATGGTATAAAAGATGCTCAGTTCATGGTATCAAGGAAGCAGAGAAAGAAAAAAAGGGGGGGACAAGATAAAGCCTTCCAGAGATGCCTCTAGTGACCCACTTCTTCTAACTAGGTCCCACCTGCTATTTCCATCACTTCCAATAAGGACAATTAACTATGAACCCATCAATAGATGAATCCACAGAGACACATCAGAGCCCTCAAGATCCAATCACTTCTCTAGAGCCCAGCCTCTGAACAAAACTGAACTGGGGACCAAACTTTCAGCACAAGAGCCTTTAGTAGACGTTCCAGGTCTAAGCCATAATACCCAGAGTCTGGCCAGCATTTACCACCTGCACCCAAGATGGTAATATTTGTCTGAGTGATTATTACTTCTTTCCTGGTCAGTACCTCCACATCTATCCTAAAAAGCAAACAAATAATTGCATGTTATGAAAAGTACAGCAATAATATAATCTATTTAACTAATTTTCTATTTTTATTAGGTTGTTTCCAGTTTTTCAATATTAAAAATAAATAGCATGAAAATAATCCAGTCACAAAAAAGACAACTACTATTTTATGTCATTCATATAAAGTAATTAGAGTAGTCAAATTCATAAAGAGAGAAAATATAAGTATCAAGAGTTGACTTTGGGTCTTTCCTGAGACAATCTAGCTGACATTGATTGTGGCACAAACAGTAAGATCGTTTAAATTCATTCATTCAAATTCACTGTCTCATGCTTAAGGTTAGATCAATAAGCTTTTAAGACAGGATTTGATAACTTTTATTGGCGGGCTTCAAAAGAATTTTTTCAAGTTAAAAAAAATGAACCCTATATGTAAATATGATCTTTCAGCACAATTTGCATTTTAATATGATGGCCTATTATACAATGCTACCACCTGTGTAAATTACTCAATCACAGTTTAATAAGATTTGGATACAGTGAAAAAAAATTATAATGTAAACTAGAATTATCTCATTTGGTGATTATCAAAACTGCAAGATAAATAAAGAGAAAAGTTCCATCTGTTACTATCTACCTTTTTCCCCTACACGAAGAAAACATAAAAGGGAAGAAAGTCACATGAGCTGATCTAAGTCCTTGCATAGAATGAAATTTCCCATTTGGCAAGGACTATGCGTTATTCATTTCTGGATCACCCACAGTGGCTTGTGTGTAGTAGGCATCCAATTAACATTTATGGAATTTAATCAAAGTCTATTTTGCTGTAAAGAAAAATGTCATGGTCATTATTCAATACATTTTCACAAACTTTTATTATTGGATGTTTTTTAAAAAATTAACTCTGGGAACTTTAATACATGTAGTTACAGAACATAAGTGTAAAAGGATTAATTACCATAAAAATGATAGTACTTCACTACTTGAGAGGTCAGTGGTCACCTTCAGGCCAGGAAATTGCTTAGAATTGTATACAAGTTAAAATCCAATGATTTGATAACATAGGACAATAAATTAACGGCAGCAGATAAAGCCATTTTAACTGTAAAATACTGGTAAATAACAACTAAATGAAGGAAAGAAAGCAAGATTACCAATTATAAAGTAAATAATCTAAGAAATATGTTAACTGCCGGGAGCATTTACTCATACAGAGAAATGTCATAATTGAAGCCTATAAGGATTGAGAAAAAGATGCAGTTTCACAAATAAGTCAGTACATGACATGTAATTGGATGCTATGGTGATTCAAAGTAAGACATAGATTCAGATGCCACCATTTAATCATCAAAAAGAGAAGATAAGAATAGCAAAGAACCATGAGTAGTCTATGGTGTTGAGGATGCAAAAGAAAGACAAATAAGGAAGATATGATGTATGGAGAAGGTCCAGTGTCCTCCCAGGTAAAGGAAAGACCAGGGAGCTCCACCAGGTTAGTCAATGCATAGCAATAAGCAGGGGGTTAATGAGAATAAATGGAAAGACTTTGGAGCCATACTAAGGAAGGCATACTTAGTAAGTTGAAGGGAGGTGGGGTTGTTTTTGTTTTGTTTTGTTTTTTGTTTTTGGTAAGAGTAATTTCAGAGACAGAAGGATTCTGAGTAGAGACATGGCATAAGAATGCTCATAAAGAGAAGAATATCTAACAATATGGTATAGACCTTACTACTCAAGGTGTACTTCCTGGACCAGCAGCACCAACATCTAACAGCCCAAATACTGTCCAATAGTTCAGCAATTTTCTTCAGTATTGCTATTTGGCTATGTTTTCATTTGAAAATGGGAATGTTTGATGGAATATCTTTTAGTATTCTTTGATTAGCCCATAACATAATGGCTAGAATTTATCATGTTCCTGATCTCCTATTGTTCAATTCACTTATGCCTTATTAAGAAACAAAAACATTTCATTTTCAGGAGGTTTTTATGATTCTAGTTTCACTAAATACACTTTTAAAATAACTGTATTCTTTTACATTTCAGGCAGCTGTTTAAATTGCAAGTAAATGTTACCAGAGAATGCAGTATTCTCACAAAGATAGTTTCATTTTCAAACCAAGATTTAACTGGATTGGAATACTAGGCAAAGGTTTTTTTAAAAAATGTATGTCTCACAATCAACCCACCATGAGAGGTATGATTTTCAAGAGCAAATCTCCAAATAGTTTAACTCCAAGTTGTTATATTAAAAACAAGCTGACTTTTCAGAACAAATTTTTGAAATATTGATCTGGAGCAAAATTTATGCTTCTAACATAGCCGAGATGATCTGTATCTTTGTCCAAAAAACAACTAACTTAAATATCCCAATATTAATGAGACAGCTGAGTACTGAAAAATGGTGTTTGATGATGGATTGATCATAGCCCTCTGCTACAGGCAGAATACAGGAAGCAATTCAGAAGGGACCTCTCAAAGCCTCCTCCTTCTTCCTCCAACTTACTATCTAAATACAAAGAGCTTGTTTGCAATAAAATGCAACTGCAAAACTACACTAAATAAATGGACAGTCTAAATAAAATATATACATTCACATGCACATACACAAACACCTTGCAATATATATTGGGGAAAGGGAGGGGGAAATATAAACACACAATGCAAAATTAATTTCGTCTTTCCTAGACTCCTATTTCGCCTTATGGTAGAAAAAATATTTACGATTTTAGCCTGAATCCCAACTGTAATCTAAATCAATCATTTTTTAGTTAATGCTAGTGACTCCATATTTCTAACACCTCCCCATCCTCCCTTCTAAAAGGGTGCCTGGGTGCAGGGGAAGCTTTTGCTCATGAGGGAGAGCTCCATGATTCATAGTCAGCCCTTGAAGTAAGACATTCACTTACTTAGTCATAGGGAAAGGTACTTGCTAAAGTACCTCTGTACCTCTGTACCTCTATAGCAGGTACCTCTGTTTCTTCCATAGTTTTCATATTTAGAGCCTCTTCCTCCACAGAGAGCTTCAGAACCGCTGAAGCCCTGCTCCTTTTTTGAGCACCTTTGATCTCTCTTGGAAGATTTACAAACTCATTGTTGCTTTCTCTACACCTTAGCCTACCTGCCCTATAGCCTACCTCTCCAGACAACTTTCTCAGACACTACAAACTACTACCTGCACATTATCTTGTCATTCTAGCATTGTATCAAACTAAAAGACATACACATTGTTCCAGCTTACCCACCTGAAGTAGGCAAGCCTCCTCAAAGATGTTCATGTCCTAATCTCCAGAATCTGTGAATATGTTATTTGGCAAGGGGGAATAATGTTCACTAATCAGCTGATCTTAACATGGGGAAGTCATCCCCATGTTAAGATGGATTCAGGGTCATTAAAAGTGGGGCCGGAGGGCAGAGGAGTCAGAATCACAGTGCTATGAAATCTACCAGAACTTTGCTGCCCATAAAGATAGAGGAAGGGGCCACAAGATAAGGAGCTCAGGCAGCCTCTAAAAGACAAGAAAATAGATTCTCCCTTAGAGATTCCAAAAATAAACACAGTTAAACTGACACATTGACTTTAGTGAGTCCTATTCATGACTTCTAATTTTGGGGACGGTAAAATAATAAATTTATATTGTTTAAGCAGAAAATTTAATCCGTTAACAGGAGAATTATAAAATAAATACACATCCCCTCTGCTACCCTGTGGGAAAGCAAGAAGCAACTCTCTGCCACCCTGAGACTTCCCCTGCATCACTAGCCCTTCCTTCTGAGACTGGACACTGTCACACTTCTTGGAACCTCTGTTTTTCCCTCTTACATGCTTTCCTCTCAGAACATACATGAGAACAGGCTCTTTCATTGTGTGCTTTCCTGTAAAGCATCCCTCTATTGAAACTCAGAATAAATTTAACATTTCAATATCCAAGTTTTCTCTTAATACTTGTGGAGAATTTTTAGGATTTAGAAATCCATTCTCTTCCTACAAAGCCTCTCTTTCAAAACAATGATTTCAAGGCTGAAGGATAAAAAAAGCATATAATCATCCCTATAGACGCAGAAAAAAATATCAAATATTTTATATTTGATAAAATTCAACATTCTTTCTTAATAAAAACTCTCAACAAGTTAGACATAGAAAGAATGTAAATAAACACATTTAAATCTATGTGAGACAAATCCGCAAATAACATCATACTTAATGGTTGAAAGTGCTTCCTCTAAGATGAAAAATAAAACAAGAATCTTCCCCCCTTTCCATTTCCAGTCCATACAGTACTAGACGTTCTACCCAGAGCAATTGGAAAGAAAAGAAATAAAATGCATCCAAAATGGAAAGGGAGAAGCCAAATTGTTCCTGTTTGCAGAAGATGTGATTTTATATGTAGGAAACCCTAAAAATGAAAAATGAAAAAATATGTTGGAACTAATAAAGTCACTAACATTGCAGGTTACAAAACAGACACACAAAAAGCACTAACATTTCTGTATTCTATAATAACATTCAAAAAAGAAAACAATTCAATTTATAATAGCTTCAGAGAAAATTACCAAGAATAAATTTGATCAGAAAGGTGAAAGACTATATGCTGAAAACTACAAAACAGTAATAATAGAAACTGAATAAATATAAAGCATCCTATATTTGTGGATTAAAAGAATCAATAGTGCTAGGATGTCCATGCTACCCAAGGTAATCTACAGATTTAATGACATCCCTATCAAAATTTCAATGACATTTTTCACAGAAGTAGAAAAAAATCCTAAAATTTACATGGAAACATAGAGACCCCAAATAGTCAAAGTAATCCTGAACAAAAAAAGAACAAAATTACCTGGGGATATAGCTCTATTGGTAGAGTGATTGCCTCACATACACAAGGCCCTGGGTTCAATCCCCAACACTACCAAAAAAATGATAATTCAAAAATAAAAAGGCTTGAGTAAGAACAAAACTATATGCATTATGCTATCTGACTTCAAAATACACTACAAAGCTATAACGGTCAAAAACAGCATGGTATTGGCATAAAAACAGACACTTATACTAATGGAACAGAATATAAAGCCCAGAAACACATTTATACATTGATGGTCAATTGATTTTCAACAAAGATTCCAATAAAATACAATGGAAAAAGGAAAGTATTTCAATAAATGATGTTAGAATAACTGTATATACACATGCAGAAGAATGTAATTAGACCCTTATATTTCTATATATACAAAAGTCAACTCAAAATGGATTAAAGACTTAAATGTAAAACCTGAAAGTATAAAACTGCTAGAAGAAAAATAGGAGGACAACTCTGTCATTAGTTTAGGCAATGATTTTTTTTTAATGTGAACACAAAAGCACAGATAGCAAAAGAAAAGATAGATAGGATTGCATCAAACTAAAAATCTCCTACACAACAAAGGAAATGTTCCATGGGGTTAAGAGACAACTTACAGAGTGGGAGAATATATTTGCAAGCCATACACCTGATAAGGGGTTAATATCCAAAATAGGTAAGGAACTCAAACTCAATAGCAAGAAAATTAACCTGATCAAAAAAATGGGCAAAAAACCTGAATGGAAATTTTCAAAACAAGACATATAAATTTTCAATAAGTATATGAAAAAAAAAGTTCAACATCACTGATCATCAGAAAAATGCAAATTAAAACCACAACACTGTATATCATCACAGTAGTAAAAGAAGTCCCTGCATGAGTCTTAGTTTTTCTCCAAACCTTGCATCCTTGTTTTCCACCCTCGTTTGCAAGGCCTTCATCTAGCTTGTTCTTCCTCTTCACCATTTAGTCCTCTTCCTTCTGCAGTATTCTCTTTCCAACCTCTATTTTATCTACCTCTTCCTCTTTCTCTCCTTTTTCTGATCTTCTCTTTCTCCTTTGTCTCCCTTCTTCCCCTTTATTTCCAACTTTTCCTCTCTCCCAGAATGAAGGTTTTTAACATATATCGTCACAAACTTTACCATCACATTGACAACAATGGCTAGTATTTAGTGGCCACATTACATATGCCAAGCATCAATCTAAGTTCTTTAGATGTGCTGCTCCTCACACCAACTGCTATGGTTTGAATTGTACCCACCATAATTCAGGGATTTCCAGTGTGGTGGTACTAAAAAGTTAGGGCTTTAAAAGATGATTAAACCACAAGGGCTCTTCCCTCGTGGATGGGATTAAAGCCCTTTAAAAGAGCTCTCTGGCCCTCTGCTTTCTGTCACACATGAGGCCACAGCATTCCTCCTCTCAGGGGGACACAGCAAGAGATTGCAGCCCTCACCACACAGCCAACCCTATCAGCACCTTGACTTTGGACTTCCAAGCCTCCAGAACTATGAGAAATAATTTCTGTTCTTTAAAAATTCCCCACTCTGTGGTATCCTGTTATAGCAGCACAAAACGGACTAAGACACCTTCTTAGGCTTGCACTATCCTTAGGCTCATCTGACAAGGTGAAAAGAAAAGCACAGAAAGTTTCAATAACTGACTCAAGGTTACCTAGCGAATCAGGAGGAAATAATGAATTCAAACTCCAGGCAGTCTGGCACTGAATCCAGGTGATTAATTATTGTGCTGTGCTACCTGTATTATCTACAGCAATATTCAAGGTAATCTTAAATAAGAACGTGTATTGCAAGATTGTGTAAAGTGGGGAAAATCCTGCTTTTAACCTAAATGTTCGCTAATAGCTGTCCATATCCCCTATATTCAATATCAGTAAAGAATGAGCTAGATCCACATGTTTTCACACAAAGGGACCTAAGATATTAAGTGAAATATGTAAGGAGCAAAATATTTGTACAATGTGGTTTATTTTATGTCATTTTCATTTTAAAAAGAGATGACAGAGAGTATGTGTATGCATGAAAAATTATATGTATATCTGCAAAAATATTTGGGGGAATATGTAGGAATACCAAAGGATTATGTAACTTAAGGCAAAAATAGAGTCTGAGATAAAAAGAAAATTTTATTTTTTCATTCCCCTTTGGACTGTTTAAATTTTCTAATCACACCTGTATTCTTTTAAACAATAAAGATTACTAGAATGATAAAACTATAGGCCATTTTTCCTTTGTTCTTTATGGGTTTTGTACTAAAAGAAAACCTAATAAACATTATTTGAAAAAACCATATGTACTACTATGTTAAAACTACTACTTTTGATGGCATGAATCATTGATGGTTTCATAATCAAAAATTTCACTTTGACATTGATCACAAGCTGTACATGCTGGTACAGAATACAATTTTGTAAAGGAAAATGAAAGTGTCTTTTCTTCATACAAAGCTTGCAGGTTCCAGCCTGCTGAAGTAGCAGGCAATCAATGGCAGATCTCCAATATGACAGCATGTGGCCTTTCAAATGGATTTATGTTAGAGCTGAAAACACACTTTCCTAATGAGAATACGAAGCTGGGGTAGGGAAGGAAATAGAGCAATGAGAGGGATCCAGATATTTTAAGAACTCTTTGCAAATCCATTTAATTAAATTGAACATTTTACCTACCAAAGACTCATCAGGAAAATTGTATGTGAAGTATGAATGTTACGAAATAATCTGGATGATACTCAATGTCCAGGAAAGTTTGGTGATCAACAGAGTAAGGATCAGTGGTTCCCAAGTAGCATTACACTTCAGTACAATACCATCAAGCTTGAATTCAGGCACAAGAGCAGAATAAGACATCCAAATCTGTTCACTGTTTAGCAGTCAGAAAGAAAACCAGATAAATGTACCATCATTACATATTGTTCATGGTACCAATAAACATTTTCCTCTAAGAAAGCTGGAAGATTGCCTTCTGTTGCTAACTCACCTAATTTTTTCTCTAAGGTAATTTTATAATAATATAGCTTAAACTATACTGCAAAATTCATAAAGAACAGAAATTATTTCTCATAGTTCTGGAGGCTTATGAGCACCTTTTTTCAATGAAGTTTGAAAGAAACTGGTTTGTAGTATTTTAAGAATTACCTTTAAACCCAACCAGTTAGAAGAAATAGTAGAAGAAAAAGAATGAATTTTCAAAATAAAAAAAGATAATGATCAAATATTTAGACATGATCCTATATTTAGAATACACAAACTCCACCAGAAGACTTCTAGAGCTAATAAATAAATTTAGTAAAGTAGCAGGACACAAGATCAACATACATAAATGAATCACTTATCTATACTCCAACAATAAATGTGCTAAAAGAGAAATTAGGAAAACCATTCCATTCACAGTAACCTCAAAAACAAAACACTTGGGAATTAAACTAATGAAGGAGGTGAAGGAACTCTACAATGAAAACTACAGAACACTGAAGAAGACCTTAACACTGAAGAAGACCATAGAAGATAGAAAGACCTCCCATGTTCTTGGATAGGCAAAATTAGTATCATCAAAGTGACCACACTACCAAAAGGGTTATACAAATTCAGTGCAATCCCCATCAACATACCAATGACATTCTTCACAGAACTAGAAATGAAAGTTTATTTCTAAAGAAATTTCATTTTACTCCAGTTAGAGTGGCAATCATCAAGAATACAAATATGGTCCTAAACTTCATTTGGAAAAATGAGAGCCACAGAATAGCTAAAGCAATCCTGAGAAAAAAGGGTGATGCTGGAGACATCACAATATCACACCTAAAAATATACTACATAGTTACAGTAAAAAAAACAGCATGGTACTGGTATCAAGTCAGACATGAAGACCAATGAAATAGAATAGAAGACACCGAGACAAACCCACAAGAATACAGTTATCTGATACTAGATAAAGGTGCCAAAAATATATACCAGAGAAAAGATAGCCTTTTTAACAAATGGTGCTGGGAAAACTGAAAATCATATATAAAAGAATAAAACTTGACCCCAATCTCTCACCCTGCACAAAAGTCAAAGCAAAGTTAATCAAAGACCCAGGAATTAAACTAAAAATTCTGAAACTGTTAGAAGAAACCATAGGCCCAACACTCCAGCAAGTCAGCACAGGAACTGACTTCCTTAACAAGAAGCGTGAAGCACAAGAAATGAAATGAAAAATCAATAAGTGGAATGGCATCAAATTTAAAAGATTCTGCTTGGTAAAGGAAACAAGAATGTGAAGGGAGAAGCCTACAGAATGGGAGATCTTTGATACCTGCTCTTCAGATAAGGCATTAATATCCAAAATATATAAAGAACTCAAAAACCTTCACACACACACACACACACACACAGAGAGAGAGAGAGGGAGAGAGAGAGAGAGAGAGAGAGAGAGAGAGAGACTTCTCAAAAGAAGAAATATATGAAAAAAAATGTTCAACATCCATAGTAATCAGAGAGATATAAATCAAAACTAGACTGAGATTTCATTTCACCCCAGTTAGAATAGCAATCATCAAGAATACAAATAATAATAATTGCTTGGGGGGATTTGGAAGGAAAATATACTCATACATTGCTGGTGGGAATGTAAATTAATACAACCACTTTGGGAAATAGTATGCTGATTCGTCAAAAGATTAGGAATGGAAGCACCATATGATCCAGCTATCCCACTCCTTGGTATTTATCCTAAAGAACTAAAATCAGCATACTATAGTGATATATGCACACCAATGTTTATAACAGCACAATTCACAATAGCCAAATTATGGAACAAGACTAGGTGCCCATCAACAATAGATTAGATAAAGAAATGTAGTATATATGCACAAAGATGTTTTACTCAGTCATAAAGGAAAATGAAATTATGTCATTTGCTGGTAAATAGATGGAACTGCAGATTGTCATGTTAAGTGAAATAAGCCAGACCCAAAAAGTCAAAGGTTGAATGTTTTCTGATATGTAGAAATTAGTCCAAAATAAAAAAAGAGGGGGGGGGGGGAAGAAGAGAAAGAAAGGAAAAGGGGGATATTCCATCAGAATAGGAGAAAAATTATTGTACTAGATGAAGGAGATTGATGGGCAGGGAAGAGGGACAGGATAAGGGAAGAATAGTAGAATGAATCTAACCAAATTTTCCTATGTACATATAGGACTGTATCACAGTGAATCTCACCATCATGTATATCCACAAGAACCTAATTTTTAAAAAAACTACAGTAGCATAAAGATTTTTAGAGTAGAGGAAAGGAAATGGGGAATGGAGGAGGGGAGGAAAGAGGAAGCACTAGAGATTAAATTGGAGCAAATTATATTCCATACTTTTATAATTGCATCAAAATGAATCATAATGTTACACACAATTAAAAAGAACCAATAAGGGCTGGGGATGTGGCTCAAGCGGTAGCGCGCTCGCCTGGCATGTGTGCAGCCCGGGTTCAATCCTCAGCACCACATACAAACAAAGATGCTGTGTCCGCCAAAAACTAAGAAATAAATATTAAAAAATTCTCTCTCTCTCTCTCTCTCTCTCTCTCTCTCTATATATATATATATATATATATATATATATATATATCTTTAAAAAAAATTAAAAAGAACCAATAAAAGAAAGCAATTAAAAAGACAAAAATAATATGCAAAGCACATATTAAAAGAGAGACTACTCCTAAAAGAATCAAAAGATAAGGCTGGGGTTTTAGCTCAGTGGTATAGCGCTCACCTAACATGTGCAAGGCCCTGGGTTTGATCTTCAGAACCATATAAAAATAATAAATAAAATAAAGGTATTGTGTTCAGCTACAACTCAAAAATAAATATTAAAAATTTTAAAAGAACCAAAAGATAAATTCAAAATAAGGAAAATCAACATCAATAATAATGGTGATACTCTTCCAAATTTATCTAAGTCAAGCTCCAGACAAACAAGAAACACCAACAATATATTTGGAAACTAAGTATGAAGCTCTATAAAAATTTTAAATGCACATACAAATTTCACTTCTAGTAAGTTGTCTTCAAAATCTACTAGATCATGATTATACCAAAACACTGTTTATAAAAGCAGAAGACTGTTGGATGTGGTGGTGCACACTTGAAATCCTAGTTACTCAGGAGGCTGAGGCAGGAGGATCAAAAGTTAGAGGCCAGCTTGGGCAACTTAGAGAGTCCCCATCACAAAATAAGAAGCTTAAAAAACAGGCTGGGGGGTCTGGATTGTAGTTCAGTGGTAGAGCACTTGTCTAGCATATATGCAGCCCTCAATCTAATCCCCAGTACTGAGAGGGAAAAAAAGCAGAAGGTTACAAACAACCTAAGTGCTCATCACTTGGAAGGAGACCAGTTAGATGAATTAAATATTTATCAACTGTGGAATGAAATTGATCAAATTATGCTTTTACATATATGAATACACCACAGTGAATTCTACCTTTAAGTATATTTATATACCTATATCTTTAAAGCATCAATTAAAAACAGCAAATAAATAAAAGGAAGATCAATAGAGTAGAGAAATGAGAATAAGGGAAGAGAGGAGGGGAAAGAAAGAGGAAGTACTGGGGACTGAAATGAAATGCATTCTAAGCAAACGTGATTATGCCAAAATGAACCCCAATAATATGTATAACTATAAGGCACTAATAAAAATATTTTTAAAAACAAAAAATATGTTATTTGCATGAATAAAAACAAAATATTACAGCCCTTTGAACTATGACATGTTTTACTATAATTTTGATTTTTAAACTAAGAGCACTTTTTCAGACTGACTCGTGGAATTTTATTAATCACTATTATGCATATATAATATGTGTGCAGGCCTATGGGAAAAGGGGCAGTGTCTAACTTATTTTGGGGATATGTAAGGAGGCTTACTACCCTAGACAAATAGTGGGTATCCTTCAAAATCCATATGTTAAGTCCTAATACCCAATGTGATAGTATTAGAAGGAGGGCCTGTGGAAGTGATGTGATTATGTTGTTTAAAATTAAAATTATAAAAGGTAAATGAAATAAATTGGCTAAGGGATTCTTCAATTTTCAAGTTTTCTGAATCACTTTTAGGTTTGGAGTTGAAGAAATTTATATTTTGCCATAAGATATCATCCTCTGTGCTCTACTACTATCTCCAAGATAATCTTCAAAAATGCTGATACATGATACTTTAGTTTTGATGCTAGAACCATCTATATTTTTATTAGAAGAAACTGGAAGGCTTATAGACATAGATGATATGATCTATTGATTGAAATACCAAGAAGTTGCAATTCTTTGGTTCATGCATGCAGACAGAGATAATTGCACCATGACTGCTGCTTATTGACAATGATTGTAAGATGCCATTGAATGTAAGTTCATCTTAATTTAAGGTATTAAAATATGAAAAAAGGAGCACTTCATTATTTTTGAAATGCACTAAATGAAAAGACTCATGTATAGAACAATATACAAGCAAAGCCATTTGGGTAAATATGGGCATAAATAATACCTGAAATTTGATTATGGATGCAAAAAAAAACACCTTTGGAAGAACACACACGCACATAATCTATTGTCTGAGGAATGAGAGTAGGATAACTAAGAATGAAACAGGAAGGAGAACTTCATTGTATAACCTTTGTGTCTCATGAATTCTAAATACTGGGAATGTATTATCAACTGGAAAAATAAAAACATTAAAACTTTTCAGAATTGCTTTTGCTGTTTTGAAAATAAATTTGGAAGTGAGGTGTCATTTTATTCTGGCCACAAATTAAAGCAACAGTTTTCAATGCCAGATAGAAATGTGTTTATATAAGAAGCAGTTAAATTCATAGCTTTATGCAGTTATTTCAAGAGCAAAGAGAACCCCCAAAGGATGCATTATCACAAGTAAAATCTAAATGAAAGTACAAATCAGTTGGTAAGGCACTCCAGGGCAGCCATTTATATCCTTACTTGTTAGGTGCAAATATATACTAAAAAGCTTCATAGCACAGGGAAATAAAAAAAATGTCATTCCTAATCCATCCTTTTGAACTATATGTACACATACAAAAGGACAGCAGTCCTTCATCAAAAAACAACTGAATGGCTATTATCATGGGAACATAGAGGACTAACTTCAAGGACTTCAGATTCTGGTGGGGTTAAAGATAAATAACCCTATGTTAGGATTCAATGGGGGAATGTGTGCAGGCCTATGGGAAAAGGGGCAGTGTCTAACTTATTTTTGGGATATGTAAGGAGGCTTACTACCCTATACCAATAGTTGGTATCCTTCAAAATCCATATGTTAAGTCCTAACATCCAATGTTATAGTATTAGAAAGTGGGACCTGTGGAAGTGATGTGATTAGGTTGTTTAAAATTAAAATTATAATAAAACATGTCATAGTTTGAAAGGGCTATAATATTTTGTTTTTATTCGGTGAAATAATATTTTGATTAATAAATATGTAGTAATTAATTTAACTGATCTCCTTCCAAGTGATGTAATTAGGTTGTGAGAGTGGAGCCCTTATAAAAGAGACCCTCCTGCCAAAAAGAAAAAAAGAAAGAAAAATACTCCCTTGCCTTCTTATCCATGTGAGGACAAAATAGAAGTATGTATCCAAGATATGGGTTCTCACCAAACATCAAATCTGCAAACATTGATCTTAGGTTTCCCAGTCTCCAGAACTATGAAAAATAAATTTTTCCTATTGATAAACCGTGCAGTTTATGGTATTTTGTTATAAAAGCCTAGACAGACTAAAATATTTATCCTAGGAACGGACACGGAGACTGAAACTTGAAGGCCTTCACTGAAACAAGCTCAGTGGAAGCTGGGTTCAAATTCTGCTCAGAGGATTAATTTACCTCCACTTTTTTAGTACATCCTACATAAAAATTCACAATTCTATTATTTCTCATAATCTCAATCTCCCCTTTTATACTAGCTTTTTCTTCTCAACACAAAACTATGTTCATTTCTTCCATCTTTGTTGTTTGTTTCCATGCCCCCTTCAGAATACTACCCTACTTTTTTTCATTCCTGTACAGTCTATTTATAAAACATGCTATATATGCTACCTCTGCTCCCTTAGCTTCCATTCATTCTTCTTACTACCTCATTCATTGCCCAAGTAGCCCATGTACTCTTGACTAATTCGATTAATACTTTGCCGTATCTTCCTTGACCTCCTATCTTTCTCCTTAGTTTCTAAAATCTTTCAGTGACTCTCCACTGACTTTATTATAAAAATTCCTGCCAATGGAATTTTGATGAATTACCTAGTTTAAGAACTTATTTTCATTTCAGAAACAAATGCCTAGAGAAAAGTAGATTAGCATACATCACAGAGAAGTCCAATAAAGTTCATCGTATTTAGTCAGATGACCAATCTCCTGATACCTATAGGCAGAGTGTCCTCAGGGAACAGAGGAAGAACAGACTAAGTCATTTGAACTGACCCTTTCACTAAGAAAAACTAAGAAAGCTATACAAACAAATAAACAAAACTTTAAAAGTATTGACCTCTTGGTGGGTCAAGAATGGAAGACAATAACCAAGGGTAAGTATAGACACTCAAAACTGCAGTTTTCCCAAAAGTATTTGCTTATGATACAAAATAAATTATGAAGCACATTTGTGTTTTGGAGTTCTCTTGGAACCAGCAAGAAAGAAATCAAAGCTATGACACTGCCAAAGGGTAGAACTTATAAACTAATTCCCATTTTCAACTAGAATTATGAAAAGCATGTCCTTGGGGTAGAGTTGAACTGAAAATATCCTAGCAAGGACTTTCAATTTAGCCTCCCATTATCTGCATGACCAGGAATCTTATGTTTTGAACCAAGACTAAGGAAGTCCCAGAAAAGAAGCTTTCCAAAACATCTAGAGAACCAAATGAAAGTCTTCTTTGGGACAAGACACCATCATTCCAGAAGACAAAAATAGGTCCCCAAATATCTTGTAAATACAATGTCCTGCACATTCTTAAAAATAAACAAGAACAAAAGGAAACAAAACACCCTAAGTAGAAAATAGTATATACAAACAACCTACTGATATGTGACGTATTAAAAGTATCACACATGGACTACTTTAAAAAAAAAGCTGCATTTGTTATGTCTAATGAAATAAAAGTCAACAATGAAATTGAGAAGGAAACTGGAAACTATTTTAAAAAAACAAGATTAAAAGAAAAACAGGTAAAAATCCAGGATTTTAAAATGTAATATCTAAAATTAATAACTTAACAGGCATATCTGCCTAGCAAGCAGATATGAATTTTATCCCCAAAACCAAAAACAAAATAAAACAAAAATTTAATAGCCTTCAGTGGGTGATTTAAACAATATAATCAAGATAAAAAGAAAATAGTAGGGGCTGGAATTGTAGCTCACTGGTAGAGCGCATACCTGGCACATGTGAGGCCCTGGGTTTGATCCTCAGCACCACATGTAAGTAAATAAATAAAATAAAGGATCCACTGACAACTAAAAAATAAATTAAAAAAAAAGAAAGAAAGAAGTAAATTATAAGACAGGTCAAAAAAACCTATGTAGAATGTATCAAAAAAATCAGAAAAAAAATATTTAGAGAATAGGTTGAGAACTTATAATAAATATTTCACTGGATTCCCAAAAGAATAAAAATGTGTCAGAGGTGATATTTAAAAAAGAGAGAAGCTGAAAATAAAGACTACTGAAACACATTAATCCACAGATTCAAGAAGAAAAATTCAAGGGGGATTCATTAAAAGAAAATCACACCTAAAAATATCATAATGAAAGGAAGGGGGAAAGACTAAGAGGAAATCTAAAAACAGCCAGGGTAAAAAGGACCTGTAAAAGATCAAAGGTTAGAATTACAACTGACTTCACAATGACAACAATAGAAACCAGGAAACAGTGGAATGTCTTCAAAATGGGAATGCTGGTGGAAGCAAATACCAATCTAGAATTTCATATACAGGAAAAAAATCTTTCCAAAATGAAGAGACAATATTGACATTTTCAGATTTATAAAAAGAAGCCAAGTTGTCACCAGAAAGCCTGTGCCAAAGGAAATTCTAAAATATATACTACATGTAAAATAAAAATGCAAGGTGGACGCTTCAAAATGCAGCAAAGAATAAAGAATAAGTAGATTCATAAGTATGACAGAATAATTGGCTGTATAAAATAAAAACAATATGGCATTTAAAAATATTTAGAATAAAATTACCTGGCATCAATAGCATACAAGTTAGAAGAGTAGTAAATGGAATTAAACTATTCCAAGATTCCTACATTATCTGGGAAAAGATTAAAAATCTTGGCTAACATTATACTTTCATAAATTGTTACTATTTTAATAACTATAAATGCATTTTTTAATTTTGAGGGTAACCACTAAAAGAATGAAATGTGTAATTTTCAAATGGTTGGTAGATACTTGGGATGTGGCTCAGTGGTAGAGCATGTGTCCAGCATGTATAAGACCTCTGAATTCAATTCAGAGATTCACAAAGAAAAAAAAATGGCAGATTTTTTTCAAAAATGAATACAAAAGAAGTCAACAAGGAAAAGAACAGAAATAGGGTGGGTGAGACAAAAAGAAGGTACAAAATAAGATCATAGCTTTAAATCTTAAAAGTAGAAATTTCTGTAAATGGACTGAATCTCTCATTAGAAAGTCTTCCTGCCCAGTCATAGGAAGTGATGGAAAAATCACAAGCTTCCTTTGGGCACAAATGGAGGCATGCTGCCTTGCAGGTTTTGCAGAACAGAACAAAATGTGTGTTTCCTTGGAGCAACTTAGTCAACTGAGTAAGAGAGAGGAAGGGTCTGGGCCTTTTTGTGCCCACTTCCTGTTACCAAGAATACCAAGAAAATAATAATAATTCACTTTTCCTTTCAGGTAGATGTGGGAGAAATGTAGGTCAAAAATATTACAATAATTGGAGCTGGGGTTATGGCTCAGTGGTAGAGTGCTCGCCTAGCACATGAGAGGCCCTGGGTTTGATCCTCAGCACCTCATAAAAATAAGTAAATAAAACAAAGGTATAAATATATATATATTACAATAATTGATAAAACTAGGGTAAAATCAGGCCACTCCCATAGAAACATTTAGCATTCTAGTATAGACCCTTGCAATATATTTGTTTGAGGGGTGAGAGAAGAGGTTAGAAAGAGAAAAAAGTGAGAATACATATAAGGCAAGTCCCTTTTTTTTTTTTTTGTACTGGGGATTGAACTCAGGGTCACTCAGCCACTGAGCCACATCTCCAGCCCTATTTTGTATTTTATTTAGAGACAAGGTCTCACTGCATTGCTTAGCACCTCACTTTTGCTGAAGCTGGCTTTGAACTTATGATCCTCCTACCTCAGCCTCCTGAGCCCTGGGATTACAGGCACAAGCCACTGCACTTGGCCATATAAGGCAAATCTTAATAAAGCTATAAAATCTATGCGAGTAGGAAAGATTGAAGAAAATATGAAATGTTTTTTGGGAGTTGTTAGGACAAAAATAAAGAACAATAGAAAATACAAATGATTGAGAGAGAGAAATAAAGAACTGATTAATACAAAATTTCAGGTGACATATAATTCTTCCAATGCTGTTTGTCAATCTACCCACATAGACCTAAAAATATGTCTCACAAAAGCACTTTCTTAAAGGGTGCATTTTTCAGCTAAAATTGGAAGCAGTTTCAAAGTGCTCAAATAGAGTTAGAACTAAGATCACATCTCAATCTGTCCATTTTTTAAAATACCCCTAAAGCAGTCACCTCAGAAAGAGAAAAATATAGCCTGTTTTTAAAGACCTCCGAGAAAGATTTTATATGTCACCTTGTTGATTAACTTCAGCAGTTAACACTATATCTTTTATACATTAAATGAACTATCATTCAGAAGCTTAACAAGAGTTTCTTTAAAAAAAAACTAAAAGAAAAACTAAAATAATTTACCCTATAACTTAAATGCATTTTTTAAATTTTCCTCCCAGTAAACAGGTATTATACCAGCTCCATAAGGCTGGTGGAAAGATGCCTTGTTGAACTTTCAAGCAGAGTTCCCCACAAGAAGATTTACAAAAATAGGAATTTGTATGAAAATGAAAAGAACAGAAAAAGCAATTGCTCTTCATCATCACTGCTGGGCAGATCTGGTGTCGGTGCAAGATTTATAGTGCTGAAGTGAATTGCTTGACTTTGTGGAAATCAATGAAAGTAAAACTCAATTTAAACTTTTTATTAAAATAACATAAATTTAAGATGTGCCTTTCCTGTCATAGTAAATCATTAATATTAGTAAGGATTACTAGAGGTAGAACCAGAAAATCATCATTCGAGTGCATGAATTATGTCCTTGCAAGTAGACTATTGGTCCTTTAGGACTCATCAAGAAAAGAAAAACTGAACCAATGCCATAAACCCCAGGCACACCACACTGCACTATAGCATTCATGTTAGCATCCCCAGAGATGGTGATTGGTGTGGCCAAGTCAATTAGACAGCAATGTGCATCAATTATCAAAATAACTGAAATTTGGAAAGCAAACATGTTATACACTGTTCTTTTCAAACATAGAAGTACAACTTGACAACTGACAGTGATGTAAAGAACATACACTGATGGTGTGACACTGAACGAGCCCATGCTGCTGGCTGGCTGTATTGGACCTAATCCTAAAGAAGAAAAAAAAAAACAAGTAAAACAAAAAAAACAACCAGAATCATATGCATTTTAAAGCTAACATGAAATTCATAAAAGACTCCTAAGGATTCAGAAGGTGGTCAGGAAATAGCAGCCCAAATTTACTAAGGGGCTTACAAACTAGTGCCTGAGCTTGACTCCTCTCCCTGGATGCTCATTATAAAGCAAGGTTGCAAAAACCCCCAAGGGCATATGAGCTCAGAGGGGGGAAATGGCATTTTAAGGGCATGGTGCTATAAAACAGGAGACAACAACCAATGACACATAGCTGACAGAAATGGATTGATGAAAGAAACATATTAAGAATTTAAGGTAAGCATAAAATCAGGAATCGATTACAGAATACAGAAACAGGAATTTTGAAGAACCAATGAAGACCTCTGAAAGGCAGCATGGATACAGCAGAAAATGAACTTAGGTAGCTGGAAAACCAAGTAAAACAAGCCATCCATGAAGGATCCAGGAATGGATTAACAGATGGAAGAGATGTGGGATATTACAAATTCATACAGGAGAGATGGGAGTGTTACCATCTGTATCATCATATATCCAGGCTAAACAAAAGTAAATATTTGAAGAACTAATGACTAATAATTTCCCAGAATTAAAGGTGAATTACTTCAGATTACCAAACAAAAGAGAGAAGAAAAAGAAATCCAAATCTAGACATCAGTGGGGAAAACTCAAGAACTTCAAAATCTAAGAGAAAAAGCAACAAGCTTTCAGAAAGAGAGAGCAACTCAACTATGAAGAATAAAACTAGAGTTGTTATCAGTCTTCTGAGACAAAAAATATTTTTAAAGTGTTTCAGGAAAAGAACACTGGACACAGAATTTTATGTCCAGTAAAGCTATGGTTTAAATATAGAAGGCAATAAAGATATTCTTTGTATGTAGAGCTTCAGAAGGCTATTCAAAGACCTACTGTGAAAAATACTCAGAAAAAGTAATCTGGCCAGAAGCAAAATAAACAAATAAAGCCAGATATATGGAAGTTAGAGTGAGAAAAATAATTCAGTAAAATTTATTTTATTTAAAACAGCAAGAACCAAAAAATGAATATCCATAATAATCCAGAAGTAAAACTAAATTATAAAAAATGAATTTCTACAAGGAGGAGGAAAGTAAAAGTTTCACTCAGAGAGAAGAGAGACTATTTCACAGATGAGGAAACTAAGGCTCAGGAAGGTTAAGAAACTTCTTCAAAAGACAATACCAAGACTCAAAGTCAGACAGCCTGACTCAAAGTCTATAGTCTTCGGGTGGAAGACATGGATAGTTATAAAAGCAGGAACTGTGAAAGGAAACGCAGACATAAATGCATGTTTTTAATTGGTCTTAGGTAGCCAAGAGAGAGAGAAAATTTTTGCAATGTTTAACTACCTAATCATCCCAAGAAAGTCTGATTTATTCAATGGGAAGAAGGAGAGGAGAAATAAACAAAAGTACGATAAAGAGAAAATATGAATTAGATAATCTCAAAAACCCCAAAATATTTCAATAATTAAAATAAGTGTAAATAGTTAAACTAACCAGTAAAAAGAAATAGGGTATCAGATTCATTTTAAAAACAAAAGTAAGATGAAAGAATAAATTATCAATGGAAACAAATATAGAAAGTCAAAAATGAAGGGAAGGAAAAAGATATAATAGGTAAGTATGTACCAAAAGAAAGCCACAAAAGCAATTTTAATATGAGAGGAGAGTGAATTCAAAACCAAGATAGCATGAGAAAATATAAATATTATGTTAAGAAAATGTAAATCAAAAAGGTACAATGATGACATATATAAATGTACCAAACAACATCATGTCAAATAATAATTGTTAACATTTACGGAGTGCTTCCCATATTTCAAGTGCTGTGTTAAAAGTTGACATGTATTAACTCATTGTATCCTCAGTACCCCTGGCGGGTGAATATTATTATCCTTCGTTTTACAGAGTAAGGAACTGTGGCATAACGGCAGTATGTAAAAACGTGGATGTGAAACCTATGTGATTCTGCAATCTGTATACGGGGTAAAAATGGGAGTTCATAATCCACTTGAATCAAATGTATGAAATATGATATGTCAAGAACTTTGTAATGTTTTGAACAACTAATAATTAAAAATAAAATAAAGACAATGGAGTAGAAAAAAAAAGAACTTAAGACTTACATTAGCATGATCTAACTAACAATGTAACTCAGAGGTCACATTCTCATCCTCTATGTTCTGCAATTATTCTAGATTATAAAGTAACAACTGACAGGTTTCTAAGGAGTAAATCAAGAATAAATTATTATGTTAAAATATTTTATCATACCCTAAAGACATTGATAGATCAATAGACAATGAATAAACAAAGTGATAGAATAGGAACAACAAATTATGACTTACAAGCTGGCTGCCAATTTTTGTAAATACAATTTTATTGGAAGACAGCTAGGCTCATTCACTTACATATTTTCTGTGACTGCTTTTCCACTAGCACACAGCTGAGTTGTTATGACAGAAACCACATGCTCTGCAAAGTCTAAAATATTTATTATTTGTCCTTTCAGAAAAGGATGCCAGTACCCGCTGCAGAAGATTTAAGCAATAAAATTAACCACCTCAACTATTAATATATGGAGCATTTTATAGGCAGAGTCTACATGTCTCTCAAAAACAGCATCAAATTCGTTACTGCAAAGCCCTTAATTCTACCCTCCTTGCATTATATCATAGCTATCCAAAATATAAATAACCCCTACCACAGAATTAGAGAATAGACAAATATAAGGACGGGGTAAATAAGATGGAAATTGTGCCTTAAGAAAGGCCATTTGAGGGCTGGGGTTGTAGTTCAGTGGAAGAACGCTTACCTAGAATGTGTGAGGCACTGGGTTTGATTCTCAGCACTACATACAAATAAAAAAAATAATAAAGATCCATCAACAACTAAAAAATATTTTTTTTAAAAAAAAGGGCATTTGAATGTAATAGAAAAATGCATGGATCTTTAATGCTAGAGGTCTATATCAGTAAAATATCTGAATGCAACTGTGAATATAATAAGCATTTACTAAACAGATACTTGAAACACCTACTGGACACATCTTGAAGAAGAAAGAGTGAGATACAAGTGACTAAGAGCTTGGGCATTTGGTGGAGCAGCTGAGCATACATTGTCCCTTAGCTCGGTATGTCTTTGGGGGACTCACACAACTGCTCTATGCCTCAATTCCTGACCTATCAAATGAGGCTAATGATCATACCCACCTGATCATTAGAGTTATTGGGAGTAATAAGTGACATAATTTAATGAAAAGGGCCTAGCATCATTCCTAGTATATAAAGTTCAGGGCAGATGCGATTGAATAGTATCTATTGGGGATAGATACAAATAATTGACAAACCACCAGGACTCCAGGAACAATTTCTTTTATTATTTTTTCCTGATACAGCAGCTGAATGCAGGGTACTCATGCTTACTAAGAATGTCGATGTATAGAAAAAAGGACATTGCGGGAAAGGAGGTAGGAGAAAGAGCCCTTATCTCTGACAAAGAGAGAATAGAGCTCAAAATGTAAGGAAATCCAAGTTTAAGGGGTTATCTTGTATTGTTTTGGGAATGCATCCTAATAATGACTGGCATGAATGTTAGCACAGAAGTTTTATGGTCAATACCATAGAAAGCAAGATGTTACTGCTAAGGTTTTCTCCAGTGGGAAATCAATTTTAAGAATAGACGTGAAAAGAATCTTTTCTCTGAAAGTCTATAACCACAATGCTGAAGATCAAAAGGCTATATCTCATTTCTGAAAAGAAAACAGAAAACAGGGTTATCAAACTTAAAAAATAACAAACTTCACCAAACTGTAGGAGATCCATTTCTTAATATCCAGGCATCAAAAATAAAAAGTAGAGCAAGAAAAATTTGCAAAGTTTGTGACTCAACCATCTGGTTCAAGAGCAGAACTTGGATCTAGAATGTGTAATAATGACACTTTGGGTGGGAGGAGTTGAACATGTGTTTACACGTGTCTGGGTAAACATTTTAATTTGAACATTCAAACTCAAAGAATAACCAAAATTTCTGCAACATGGGAAACCTAAAATGGAAGATTAGAATACTTTATCATTTCAGATGAAGTAACTTCACAAGGTTGCACTTCTTTTTTGTAAGATTGGGAATGTCAACATTTATCTATTTAAATATAAACAGTAAAAAAAAATTGTTATTTTTTGCTGAAAAAGTACATAGTTACAAAATTACTTTATAACAAAGTTACAAAGCTGAAATTGTGTAATGAGCTTCATGTGATCTGGGACTCTATAAAATGTGAAAATCTCTCCTATGTGATCATTGGAAATCTTTAGACCCAGTATCTTTTTATAGCTTTTTTTTTCCCTTTGTGTTTGTAAATCTTCATAGAGCAGCTTGCTTTATTAACTCATCAAGACTTGTCTGTAATTACCAGCATTGGTCATTTCAAATAATGATCTAAAAGTATTCCCAAAATAAATTCTGAAAAATTAATAACTGAAGTTGTATCATTGTTCTCATTAAATGACAGACTGATCATATTAAAACCCTGTATTTAAATAAATTATAC
Source organism: Marmota flaviventris (assembly GCF_047511675.1). Classification (NCBI taxonomy): domain Eukaryota; kingdom Metazoa; phylum Chordata; class Mammalia; order Rodentia; family Sciuridae; genus Marmota; species Marmota flaviventris. The sequence goes on along the minus strand of NC_092511.1, from coordinate 31,351,269 downwards.
TATCAACTCCAAAGAAAAATAAACAGAAAAATTTCATTTTAACACTTCATTTACTGATCTACCTTTTCCTGGTATGTATAAGGGAAAATTTTTCTTTGACTTCTAAATATTTTTATTGAAGTGGACCTAACATGCACAAAATATATAGCTATGTTCATCTTCAAAATCATAGAAGCAATACTAAGCAACTTGAAATTTAACACACATTTCTTTCTGACATTTATTTATTGAAGTATTTGCTGAAAAAAAGTCATACCATAAAAATCTCATTTCTGTAGGCAATGTTAGTGCTAATACAATCAAGTGGAATAAACAGAAAAAAGCTTATAAAAACCTGTTTCCAGTGGTGATTACTATTTTTTAAACTTGTTCCTTGGGTTATATCTTATCACACTCCTGCTTACACTTTATCAAGGATGTAAGATTGGATGTAAGATTTTCAACGTCTGTCAGGTGTTCAAGCCTGGGTAAAATAAACAGTTTTCAATTTGTGCCATAAAACTTTAGATCAGAAGGCCATCAAAATAACTCCGGGATAAAAACAGAACACAGAATGGACCAGATAAAACATTTTTTTACTCTCCTCTGACTTCATAAGCCAAACAAAACTGAAAACACATAACTATGAACTATCAGCCAGTCCTAGACCATGTCCCTTGGGAGCCCTGACCTCCAAACTTCTGCTTGTTCTGCATGATTTTTTTTTCTTAAGCAAAAGTTCATGATTATCAGTTGCCTAATGAGGACACAAGGGTCTCCATCTATTGTTGCTGTTTGGATAAAGGTAAAGCTGTGTCCCTCTTTTTGGCTATTTTTTAAAAAGAACAGCCTTCCTTTGATTTTCAGTGTTTGTTCTATTTTTCACTCCCTGAGTACATTAAAAATTAATAATAATAATAATAAGGCTTTTCTTTAGAAAAATAAGACAAGGGTTAGCTAATGAAGAATTTCTTCACTGAGCTCCCACGAGAGCAGGGGTCTTCAAGGGGTCCCAGGTCCAGGTTTTGGGCATTAAGAGCAAATGATGGAGCATGTTGGGAAAGGTTGGCAGGCCAGGCAGAGGTTTACTGAAAGCCAAAGAAAACACCTTGGGAAAGCAGTGGGTTGAGCTGTAAAGTAACTCAAGCCCCTGAGGACACAGAGGAACTGGTTATTGTGGGGCTGTGCTAGTTTCCCACCCCACTTCTCCACTGGATGGATCTTAGGTTGATTGGCACCTTGATTGACAGCCAAATTTGACATAATTTCTTCTCTACTGCCCATGCATAAGTTTCTTCCCTGACTACCTTCCAACCCTGCCTCCAGAAAATGCAGACAGCGGAAACAACTGGCGATACTAATGACAGGACAACAGGACACATGTTAAATTTAGGTTAGTCCCTTGGACTATTAAGCATGCTCCAGATTGGGGATTTCCCTTCAGGGTCTCTAATTCCTCTTGTTGTCTACTTTCCTCTTTTGAATGGCAAGGAGGCTCAGTTTTTCCTCACAGGCAGGGTCTTCGGGTAGACCATTGGGTGGGTGTTGAGAGCCCTGGGTGGAGCTGAGAGCCCTAAGATGTGGTCTCTTCCCCATATATCATCTTCTACCTAACATAATGGACTTCAGGGTTAGATGACAATAGCCAATTATATCAATAATTCTAGTCCAGGAATATGGATATCTTGGCATTTTTTAATTGCTTTATTTTTTAAATACATGGCAGCAGAATGCATTACAATTCTTATTGCACATATAGAACAGAATTTTTCATATCTTTGTTTGTATATAAACTATGTTCACACCAATTCATGTCTTCATACCTGCACTTTGGATAATGATGTCCATCACATTCCACCATCATTGCTAACCCCCTGCCCCCTCCATTTTCCTCCCACCCCTCTGCCCTATCTAGAGTTCGTCTCCCATGCTCCCTCTCCCTACTCCACCTTATATCACAGAAAACAATCGCCATTTGTTTTGGGGGGGATTGGCTAACTTCACTTAGCATTATCTTCTCCAACACCATCCATTTACCTGCAAATGCCATGATTTTATTCCCTTTTATTGCTGAGTAATATTCCATTGTGTTTATATGCCACATTTTTAAAATCCATTCATCTACTGAAGGGCATCTAAGTTGGCTCCACAGTTTAGCTATTGTGAATTGTGCTTCTATAAACACTGATGTGGCTGTGTCCCTGTAGTATGTTGTTTTTAAATCCTTTGGATATAGACCGAGGAGAGGGATAGCTGGGTCAAATGGTGGTTCCATTCCAAGTTTTCCGAGGAATCTCCATACTGCTTTCCATATTGGCTGCACCAATTTGCAGTCCCACCAGCAATGTATGAGTGTGCCTTTTTCCCCACATCCTCGCTAACACTTATTGTTGTTTGTCTTCATAATAGCTGCCATTCTGACTGGAGTGAGATGGTGTCTTAGAGTAGTTTTGATTTGCATTTCTCTATTTGTAGAGATGATGAACATTTTTTCATATATTTGTTGAATGATTGAATATCCTCTTCTGAGAAGTATCTGTTCATGTCCTTGGCCCATTTATTGATTGGGTTATTTGGTTTTTTGGTGCTTAGCTTTTTGAGTTCTTTATATACTCTAGAGATTAGTTCTCTATCTGATGTGTGATTTGCTCCCAAGATGTAGGCTCTCTATTGACCTCACAGACTGTTTCTTTTGCTGAGAAAATAGATAGCTTTTACCATTGTCTCAAAAATAATTTTGAAAACCTTTTAAAATGCTTTACACACCAATTAATAATTTATGTGCTGGAGATGTAGCCCTGTTGTAGAGTATATGCTTAGCACATACAAAGCCCTGAGTTCAATTTCTAGCATACCCTCCCAAAATAAGTAATAATTATGTACATGATTTTTATAAATACCCCAAACATAATAGAAGTAAAATCAGAGGAAGATTATGGAGAAACTCATTCCAGTATCAATCTTTTTCCCATCTCTTTGCTTTCATGATTAATGGGGTTCGGGAACTCATACTGCTTTTAAGTCTACCAAAGCAAGCCAAAAAGCCAAGAAAACAAGGGTATCAGCTGCCATAAGCCAGAGAAATGCCCCCTACTGGTTATGTCCCTTTCCTGTTTCTAAAAAGAGAAACATGTTGCCATTGTAATGTCCTACTATGTCAAATCTTACTAAAATAAACCAAACTTCAAATCATCCTTTAGAAAGAAAACAAAATCCTCCATATGCAACAACCATGGATAAACCTGAAGGATATTATGCTAGGTGAAATAAGCCAGTCACAAAAGCAAACACCATATAATTTCATTTATATGAGACACTTAAAATAGACTCGTTGAAAAAAAGAGTAAAATAATGGTTGCCAGGAGGTAAAGGAAAGTTTTGCTAGTCAATGAGCCAATGAAGTTCTAGAGAACTGTTGTACAATGTGTCTCCATGGTTAATAATGCATATTGTGCATTTAAAATTTTGTTTAGAGAATATTCCATGTTCTTCCCACAGCAAAAAAAAAAAAGGAAGGAAAATAGCACCAGGTTAAATCAAAAAATTAAATTGGGTATGGTGCATGCCTGTAATCTCAGCAGCTAAGGAGGCTAAGGTAGGAGGATCCCAAATTCAAAGCCAGCTTCAGCAACTTAGTGAGGCCCTAAGTAACTCAGTAAGACCTTGTCTTTAAATAAGATATAAAAAAAAAAAGGGCTGGGGATGTGGCTCAGTGGTAGAGACCAGACCACTTATTATTAAATGTGACAAAAAGGAGAAATTCATTTAACCTTTATGATCTTCACTACCTTCTATTGTAGGAACAAAAATGACTATAACCTTTCTGTCCAACACATTCAACCACCTCAGTGATTCATTAAATATTTAATGAACACTAAAACAAATCACAAAAGCATCAGGGGAGCTCTCACATACATATTAATCTATAGAAGACCTTCTTTCTCTCTTTTTAGAAAGCTAGCTCCTGGTGCATGGGCCTCTTTATGCTGGTTCATATACATACCCCAGCACCTAGAGAGCTTACATAATTATTATTTTTTTAAAAATCATTGTTTTTAATTTGCAAATTCAAACTGCAGAAACTAATGTTAACTTTGGTTTCCAAAGACTGTACACTGTAAAAAATGTCTAATGGGAATATGAGATAAACAGAAGGCCTTGTAATCACAGCATAATCAAGGTCAGCCTTCAACCCAACCCCTGCCTTATCTGTTGTTAACAGATTTAAACTTTATTTGCCCTTTGCAGAATATATATTGGCTATATTATACCTTCAGAAAATGAATCCAGTATTTAAGATTATGTCATTGCATTCTCTGTAATCATGCCTCTATCTGAGTATTTAAAGATACCTCAAGTGTCCAGAGTAAACTCTAACTAGGAGGGTCAGCTTCTCCACCTGATTTAAACTGAAATCCCTGCCCTCTCCTGCATTTCTGATCCCCTTAGTCTGTTCTATTTTTTTAAGGCACTTTCACCTTCTAATTTACCACCCTTCTTATTTATGATGATGATGGTGATGATTTTCTCACCTTGCTTGCTCTCAACTAGAGTGTAAATGTCACAGAGGTATCAAACCAGCATGTGTGCTCCAGAGTTCATATGTTAGAAACTAATCTCTAAATTCATATTTTGATAGTATTTAGAGATATGGCCCTTAGGAGGTAATTAGGGTTATGTGAGGTCATGAAGGTGGTGGGGCCACCATGATGGAATTGGTGGCTCTATAAAAAGAGGAAAAGAGACCTGAGTTTGCATGCTTCCTCTCTATTACTACATGATGATGCAGCAAGAAGACCCTCACCAGATGCAACCCTTCAATCTTGAACTTTGCAGCATCCAGAACAGTAAGAAATAAATTTTCTTTATATATTACCTATTCTGTGGTATTATGTTTCAGCACTGTAAAGTTAACCAAAACAAACATTGTGTGTTTGTGTGTATGTATTCATGCAAGTGTATATGCTGGGACTTTGTACATAAACACACACTCTACCGCCGATTTCCACCTCCCACCCCCTAAGATGGGCATTTGAAAGGACAGAAAATTTTGTTCACATTCAGTAGACATTTATCAAACACCTACTAGGTAATAGGCACTGGTGACAGAGAGAGAGAGAGAGAGAGAGAGAGAGAGAGAGAGAGAGAGAGAGAGCTTGGAGTCTAGTACAGAAGACAAATATGCAAAAAAAAAAAATCAAAACCCAATAAGTCAGGAGGAGGAATGCGAGATTTATTTGGTGGTGCAGCATTTCAATGTTGCAAAATGAAAATTTCTAGAGATATTATACAGCAGTGTGAATGTAGTTAACTACTGAACTATGCACTTAAAAGTAATTAGGGATAATAAATTTTATGTTGCATGTTTTTGAACCACACTACAAAACAATAACAACAACAAAACCGTAAGTTGTTAATTCCTAATAGAGGAATAAGACTGAAGAGCTTACAAAAAAACAGGATATTTTTCATTTATCAAAATCTTTGGAAGCAGATTATTGCCCAGCTTTTCAACAACAATCTGTCTTTGCTCTATAATTTAACTCTTTGTGCCTGATCTGGGAACACTAACTTTCCTTAGAATATGATAAACAAATGGTAAATAAGCATCTATTACACTCTGGGACATCCAGAAATCACCTTAGTGGGAAAGAATCAACAGTCTAGGGGGCCAGAACATCAGATGGTGGTATTTAGAAGTCTCAAAAGGCTTAGAGGATTTGAGCCTGTCTTTTTTTTCATTCCCTTTATAAATAGGTCAGTATTCTACCAATGATCCTATTCATTAATAAGAAAATATTTAAGACTCTTCTTAGCTTCCAATTCATCAAGCTAAATAATTTCAATTCCTTTAACCATTCACATAAAATTTACTTTTCTTAGTTATTTTTATTCTTTTCCCTAAACTTCTCAACTTTCCCATCCATGTCAAAAAGAAAATTGTTATAATAAATGTCAGAAAAATATACAGTTAATAAATACACTATTTGTGGTCCACTTTTAAGTAATTAGGCTTATAACATATAATTTGGATTAATCTTATGCCTTACCAATCTTTCCCCATATTTTCCCTTGTATTTATCAGATTTATTTTATTATTGAGAATTTTTTTCTCCAGTTTTTTAGTATCACTTCAACAGTATCTGCGTAGGAGGCCAACTATAACTTGAAGAAGAGCAAGGAATTTCCAAATCAAGTTATCATCAAAGCAGTTTTCAAAAAAAAAATTATAAGTAGGAATTTTTAAAGTATATATGTACCCAATTTGAAATAGTAGATGCCATAAATGAAATAGTAAATACCATAATTTAAACATCTGAGTGTCACATATGTGAAAGCTAAAAAATTCAAACTGATTTTGTAATGGTGATTACTAGCAGCTGGGAAGGGGATAGGGCCAGAGAAACTAGAGGAGTCAGGAGAATGGAGACCATTGCATAGTTACATAGAAGGACTAGCGTTCACAGTGACCTATTATGTGTTTTATGAAGAACTAAAGGAGAGGAGCTCAAAGGCTCTAAACATGAAGCAGAAGATCCATACAAAGTTGATCTGAGTGAAAGGACAATAAAGCAAACATATTTGTGATTTAGAAGCTCAACTAGTATCCAGTAATTTTATGTATTATGTCCTATTCTAAAGGTATTTTCTGGAAGAACCAAATGATTGCCTATTATGCTGCATGCTTTTATTTTGTAACCAAATTGTTTTTTTCTGCCTAGCCAAGTAATTCATATTTATAATACAAAATTACAGTATTAAGTATAAATACAAATATTATAATTATTAAATTTCAAATTTTAAAAAGAAGATTGTGAGAAGATAACCATGACTATGTGTGAATGTGCATCAGATAACTTTCCAGTGGTGCCAAAACCTATTTTTCAAAACACCACAAATGTCTGTGGGTAGCAAGGAATTATATACCTTAAACAAAAAGAAAAACAGAAAAAGATGAATAACTACATAATGAGCATGTTTGCTTGTTCCATATTCTTCATTCAGCTCTTAACGCCAGCCATGGGAAAACTTTGGCTCGATTAAATCTGTGTTCTAAGAAATTGTTCCTATTCTATTCTGCCAAACACCATTCACATAAAAATGAAAATTATTTATTTTTAAGAAAATAAAACTCACATTTGGTTGTTTTGTTTATATGCAGATGACATATGCTTGAGTTTTAAGGTGAATATTTTTCAATTACCATTAAGAAAACCTGCAAAATAAATTTCCATCTATTAGGAAGGAGTAAGAATTTCAGGAAAATGAAAGGAGGAAATATAGAAATATGGATATCCTTGCTAGTTTTGGATATTCTGTCACTGTCATTGAACTAAGGAAAAGAGAAAAAGAGTTCCATTCAATGATGAGTGCCTTTAGTTCCAGCTACTCAGGACGCTGAGGCAGTAGGATCACTGGAGCCCAGGAGTTCCTGGCCAGCCTGCTCAATATAGCAAGAGCATAGCAAAATAAAAGGAAGAGACAGAGGAAGGAAAAGGTAATAGCAAACCTTTAAAAAATAATTTATATAAATATAATCACAAATGCAACAAGAGAACAGGAATATTAAAATAACAGTCCGAGTAAGGTGCCTAGACTGCAGGAAGAAAATGGCTTTATTTTATTTAGGCAACACGCTTCAAGTAAATTGAAGTAAATTGCAGATTCAGTCATTTGTTCATTCAAAGAATATATCGAAGAAACAGTTTCTATACTGTCTTTCAACTGAGGCATTATGAATGTCTATCGGATTTAGATAGAGTTTTATAGGCTCAAAATACATTCAAACAAATAAAATCACATCAAACAGCCTAGTGTTTTGAAATATGCATTAAACGGCAAACTTTTCAGAAAAGACACTGGAAATACTCAACTGTATTTGTACATCAAAATAATTTCATGTGCTATATAACCAAAGCCAAAAAAAAAAAACATTAAAAAAGAATTGTCGTCTAAATCAGCACATAAAGATTGCATTCTTTAGAATTTTGATGCTACATTTAAACTGCAGCAATAAAAATACTAATTAGCAAGTAGTGTTTTAAAGACAGTATTTACATATAGTATGCAACAATTTTCTGCTGAATTTTCTCTTTTTTTGACTGCATGTTCAAAGAAGCACCACTTGAGGTGATTACGTATACAATTGGTTTAAATGATTGGTATGTGACCAGTAGCTTTTTCCTAAATGGCTTCCAGTCGCAGTCAACAAAATATGTTCATTCTCTTTTTCACTGACTTGGTTGAAGTGTGTCTGTCTGACAAGTTTGTGTGTCTATCTCTGGGTTTTTACCACAATATCACAATGCAATTGAATTTCAGGGAAAAAAAATGTATGAAGAGGGCTGGGGTTGTAGCTCAGTGGTAGAGCACTTACCTAGCATGTGTGAGACACTGGGTTCAATTCTCAGCACCACATATAAATAAATTAATTAAATAGATAAAAAAAATAAAGATCCAAAGACAACTAAAAAATATTTTTAAAAAATAAATGGTGGGGAAGAGATGAAGGCTAACACAAATCACACCATTTATTTGTAAGCACCATGAAGGTTTGATGAACTTTTGCCTACACAAGCCCACAGACCCTCTTGTCAAGAGTAGGACTTCATACATTTTTTAAAAACCTTGATTGATGCATGCACCCACTCATCCTGTGTAGGAGCAACTACCTTCATGGGTGCATGCATCAATCAAGGTTCTTGTTGCAATAAATAGATGCTGATTTTGATTGATTATGCAAAGGAGAGTTTGTTTTAAAAAATAATAATAATAATAATAATGTGTCTCAAATGCTGGGCAGGCTGGAAAACCAACCTAGAAACTAACTTTCAGAAACCAACCTAACCAGAAAACTAATGCCCCTGCCACATTTCTACCAGCAATACTTCTGCCTGCTGATAACAAGCTGTCTCTGAAGGTCAGACATCCTGCCATATTGGCATATTATTCTGCCAGCACCCAGGGAAGTAAAGTGAATGTTGGGAAGAGCCTTTGTCCCCTAGTGGATCATTTCTGAGTTATGTGAGTCTCTTTGGTGCAGTCTAGATCACATGACTATGCTCTAGACAAAACAGTCTCTCTCCCCTGAGGAAATGGACCTCATAAGGCAGAGAATACACCAGAATTGGCAAAGATGCTCAAATGGGGAATATATAAAGGCTCACTTAACTTCAGAATAAGTTCATTTATTCTACCTCATTCATAAAATGGCAATTATATGCCAGTCCCAGTTGCTTTTCTTAGTTCCCATATATCACCATGTACTGATATACTTTTGAGACTGGGGCAAAGGGTAAGTAGCTGATTATCAAAGAAAAGGAAATGGGTAGAGAGCACTCCCCATCACCTGGTTGTTAACAGCCTCCAGGGAAGAGGAAGGATCGCACTTTCCAATACCAGCTATCAGCCCCAGAATGGCTCTCCCCCTGCCCTTTCAGTCACTCCACCTTTTGGCCACAGAGGCAGGATAAAAGGAGGAGGGGGCATGAGAAGAAAGGAAACCTGAAATCTATAAAGGGGCAAGACATCCCCACTCCCTCAGGCACCAACTCTGGACCTCCTCCTCTTGGAAGGATTCCCTCTCTCTTTCTCCCTCTCTCCCTCCCCTGCCCCTGTTCTATCCTTTAAATAAAACTTGTTTTCTTGTCTCTCAGTAATCCAGGGTTATCACCATGACCTCCCATTAAATTGGAAGTTTCTCATAGGCTGGTGCCTTGTATTAACTGATATATTGCCATATACTCAATAAATATTTATGAATGAACAAATGATAACAGTATAAATATTATATAAGTAAAAGGGTACAAGAAAGGCATATTATTCTAGCTTAGCTATTAAAGAAAAAAAATGCAAGAAAAGAGTGTTCCAGGCAAAGGAAATAGACACACACATAAGGCCTGGGAGGAGGGAAGTCTTCAACTTCCACTCAGGGTTAATCCCATCAGGGGGATTAATTCCAATTGAGATAAAGTTTTCATAACCCAATCATTTCTCCTCTAAACCTTCTTGCATTGTCTCACACATGAGCTTTTGAGGGACATAAGGCCTGGGAGGAGGGAAATAGTAGCATTCTGAAGTCAGCAGTTGGTATTGGTTGGTGTAAAGCAGGTTGTTAATCTCCTGCACAGAAGAGACCAAGGTGTGTCATCAGCCCCACTCAACTGTACCAGACTGTAGGAGAGGGAAATGGAAAGCAAGATGTTTTAGTCAGCTTTTTCACTATTGTGACTAAAACACCCAAACAGAACAATTTTGGAGGAGAAAAAGTTTACTTGGAGGCTCATAATTTCAGAGGCCTCAGTCCATAGACAGCAGGCTCCATCCCTCAGGGCTCTAGATGAGGCTGGAAATCATGGCAGAAGGGTGGAGGGAAGTGGCTCGCATGATGTTGAAGAAACAGAAAAAGAGATTCTGCAGACCAGATGCAAAATATATACCCAAAGCCACGCCCCAAATGACCCACCCCCTTTAGCCACACCCTACCAGTCTTCAACTTCCACTCAGTTAATCCCATCAGGGGGATTAATTCCAATTGAGATAAAGTTTTCATAACCCAATCATTTCTCCTCTAAACCTTCTTGCATTGTCTCACACATGAGCTTTTGAGGGACTCCTCACATCCAAACCATAACATAGGATATGTGAAAGGCCTTCTCTGGTAATTCTGAGCAATATTCCTAAGAAAAATTATTTAGTAAGTGTGTGGGGAGGACAGAGAAGAGGAAGAGGAAGGGGGAAATAACAAGCAAAGTAGTGAAAAAGGTTCGGGTCATCCCCCCATTCCCTGGCTTTCACACCTGATTTGCTTCACTATCATACCCATATTCCCACATCCTGCTACAAACTCCCTGCTGATATTGTTATAGTTAAAACTTCATCCCAGGGTTTCATAAACTGACTTCCAGACCACTCACGTATAATCGAATCAAGCCTTTATTGAAGCACACTGGTGGCGGCTGACCAGAACATAAAGCTGTTCCCCTGATCAGCCCCGAACAATTGCAAGGGCACTTATAAGCCTGAAAACTGCGAAAGGGATGTTCGGGGGTCTAGCCAATGCAAGCAAGCCAGGTTACAGAAGCGGGACAGTGCAGTCAAGCGAGGGAAGCCTAACCAATCACAGTTAGCCCAGTCACCCCAGTGACAGAAACAGGGCCCCGTTACCCTAGTTACAGAAACAATACCCCATTAGGTAGTTCCGTGTTCTTAAAGGTTTCTATAGCAAAAGGAAAAGAACATCTGGCTCCAAACATGACTCTTCTACTTGGCATGGTTGTTTTACAAGATGAAGTCATAAAACAAAATGGAGTCACATTTGCTCCTACTATCACAATATGATGGTTATAGCAATCCTCTTAGCTCAGGGGGACTTCAGTGTTGATCCATTCAGTAAAATTCCATCTAATGCAGCACACCCTGATTGGGAGCCTACCACATGAAAGCCAGTGTTATCACTAAGGATGCCCAAATGAATAGCCATCCCCTCCTCTCAAGGATCTCACAATCTAAAGCATCTGCATTCTAATATCTAAGAATATACATTAAACATTTTTAAGAACTAAAGGAATTGCCAGTGGCATCAAAGTAAGGAGACTTCTTGAAACACAGGTCTTGTCCTCTATTCCTAACATACTCTCACTTAAAAGTTATTCCTGCCGAGTTCCAACTTCCTGCATATTGCATATGTAATATTCAAATAGCAAATCGCAGATGGATATATTAAATTCATCTATAGGAATCAATGGTTCTTTTTCAGTAGAGACATTTTGCTAATGAGAAGAAGAAATGATGGAGGAAGGAGTAATGGGATAGAGAATTCCAGGCAACTCTCCTTCCAGAAAACTAATTATTTTCTTCCAGAAGAGGCGGAACCCCACCTATTCCAACTCATTGCAAGCATTATGTGAAAGGTACTGGTGGATGTGACAAGCTGCTGCAGGGTCCAGAGGAGAACAAATGCACATGAAAACGACTGGAACAAAAGTAACCCCTGACCTTGCTGACCCGAGGCTACTGGAGGGAGAAAGATATCAAAAGGAGGCAGAAGAAGGGAATGTAAAGTGAGGGTTGACTCTGTGAGACTGCAGCCTTCACTCAGCTGCAGTCCCATCCAGTAACAGAAGCTGCTGACCAGTGCTGGGCTGGACAGTCATTCTTTCAATGGCTTTGGGTGGTACTTACATAACCTGGCCCATCCTTACCTGTGTTAGCTTTCTGTCACTGTGATGAAGTACCTGAGATAAACAATTTAACCAGAGGAAAGATTTATTTTGGCTCCTGGTTTCAGAGGCTTCAGTCTATGGCCAGTTGACTCTGTCACTTTAGGTCCTTTGGTGAGACAAAGCATTACAGCTGGGAACACATGATGGAGTTGAGGTGCTTGCCTCATGGAGGATGGAAAGCAAAAAGAGAGAGAGATTGAAGAAGGGGACACATTTCCAGGACATGTCCCCCTATTTCCTCCAACTAGGCCCCACCTCCTTAATTTTCTACCACCTTCCAATAGTGCCACCAACCGAGGGCCAAGTTTTCAATGCACAAGCCTTTGGTGGTCATTCCTGATCCAAACTCCCAGCCCTCTTGCTGGGAGCCATTAGCCAAGTAGGTATGACAATTTCCTTGCCAGCGTACCCCATGTTGCTGACATGTTGCAGCGACATTGAATGTAGGTGACCTTGCTCAAGGACCAAGGCAGTTTAGGGTGTTCCCGGTTTAAGATAGTTGTGTTTAGGGCGTTCCCAGTTTAGGTTCCAGGTTTAAGGTTTAAGATTATTCCTGCTGGGAATAGGGCGTATCCTGCTGCCTGAGTTCCCCTTGAGTTCTCACGGGATTCAGACAGTATATTTTGGAGATAGAAGCCCAGTGGAGGTGGATTTGGGCAGAGAGTGTGGATTTGGGCAGAGAACGTGGATTTGGGCAGAGAACGTGGATTTCCCCAGAACGTGATTGTAGACGGCTGGTGTGAGTTCGGGAATAAAGAGTTGCTGTTTGAATCTACAAGCTGTGTGGTGGCTCGTGATTGTGTGCCCAGCCAGACTGCGGCATTTGTGCCCAGCCAGACTGCGGCACCCTCTGCCTTTACTCTTCAATTCATCTGATTCTCTAACACCTCCTAAGAGCTCTCAGCCTTTCAGCCCCACCCCACTCTACCTCAGACATCTGCACATGCTGCTCCCTCTCCCACGTCCTCCAAGCTGAACTCACGAGTGATCTTCTTTAGGAAGATCTCCCTGTCTCCTCTTTGTCAGTGCTGCCATAGCTTTCCTGGATGAATCAATGGTCAGTCAGTGAACTTCACCATCTTCTAAGCCTCTGACGGTCCAGACCCTTCCTTGCTCATTTCTGAATCCCCAGGTCAGCCAGGTGAATGGCAGAGAATAGCTGCTCAGGATTTATTGAACAGAACAGGATGCATCTTATCTGTGTGCTTAACCTCTTAGCTATAGGATGTTGGGAGTAATAAAGAGATTTTATAAGCCAGATGCGATGGTGTCCCCTCTAATCCCAGTAGCTTGGGAGGCTGAGGCAGAAGGATCGTGAGTTCAAAGCCAGCCTCAGCAACTTAACCAGGTCCTAAGCAACTCAGTGAGACATTGTCTCTAAATAAAATACAAAAACAGGCTGGGGGTGTGGCTTAGTGGATGAGTGATCCCGGGTTCAATCCCTGGTAACAAAAAAAAAAAAAAAAAAGAGGTTTTATGATATTCCCAAGACAGACTTGAGAGTCAGAACCCAAAAGGAGAACAGTTTGGGGGAGAAAAGAATTCATCAAAATGGAACTCTGAAAGGTCTTAGGACTGAATCTATGAAAAGTCCATATCTCAAGACTCCATGAAGAATTTTTACAATTCTGCTCTCCATTTGGTGTCCCATTGTGAAGCACATGGGAGGCACTTGCAAAATAAACAGATTTAACAATTTCTGTGTATCTGATTCAATATGTAGTTATAGATTTAATTTAAAGCTGTCCATTTGTGATATGGATTCTATTCTTCGCAAATAGGATTCTCGTTGTCATTTTACAATTCAGAGGTTGTTATTTGTTTTAAATAACTTTCAAATACCGTAATGAGCTGCTCAAATCAGATGGCTCAAACTGGATGAGAAATTTGTTCGTTACCAGGATAGTTAACTAAGTAGTGCAAGAAATGTGGTGTGTTTCAGGAATATAAAGGCATTGTGTTAGAGCACATGAATTTCTGCTCTTGGGGCCCAGGATTGGCAGATTTGGACGGAGTCTTGGTGGACACAACGGGCCTCCTTCTTTGAGGTTAGTGAGAAGGAAGGGGTGAAGGAAGGAGAGAAAGGAGGTGGAAGGAACGGAAGAAAATCCATTATACTAGATATTGAGAAACTTAGGTTCCAGGCTCAGCTATGCTGTCCCTTGACCTCTCTGGGCATCAGTTCTCTCAATTTGAAAAATAAAGCAAGTGGCCTAAGTGATTAATGACAGTCCTCTCACCCGGAATTCTAAACTCAATGCGGTTCCGTGCAGTTAACTAAGGAGAGCCACAGGGGCCGCTCCCGCAGACCCTCGGGTCTTGGGCTCCAGCTCCCGCCCAGGCCCAGGCCTAGGCCCGGGCCAAAGCCGTCTCGGCGCGCGCCTCCGAGAGCGCGGGATCGCGCCGCTCGCGTCCCAGGCCACGTGACGAAGCCGCGGGGCCGCTCCGGGGCCGTCATGGCGGCTGCGCGCCAAGAGCCGGGGTCCGGGCCTGATGGGGGCGTCCGCTTCTTCTGCACCGCGGGCCGCGGCCTGGAGCCGTTCCTGATGCAGGAGGTGCGCGCGCGGCTGGCGGCCACGCAGGTGAGTCAGCCTCGCTGTGCGCCAGGAGGGCAGGCGGCCGTACCCGGTCCCGGTCCCCACTCCCCGCCAGCGCAGTCTTAGAAGACAGCTCGGGTTCCCAGACCCTAGAGTGACCGAGGCTAAGGTCCCTGACCGCGTAACTTGACTGGCCGGTCCTTTAATTACTGCTGGGAGGAACCGGCGGTTGTTTCTTTTCCTAAATACCCAGTCCGCTTCCCGCACCTCCGACCTCTGCCGTGGCTAAAGTTTTTAAAAGAGAGGTGTTGAGCCAAGTTCCTGGATTCTTTCAAAGGAAGTACTACATAGGACCAAGAACTAGATTGAGACCTGTCAGTATCCTTTCTTCCTCCTCTAAATGCAAACATAATCTTCAGGTTCAGCTATTTGAAATTTGCTTGGTGACAATAATTGGTTTTACCTCTTAAAATTATTGTGAGGATCAAACGATATAGGGTATTTAAAGTACACCTTAAACATTCAACAACAATAGCTGGAAAAATAATATGCTCTTGCAGGCCTCATACTTAGCTGTTTTTAACTTCAATGAAATGAACAAGGTTTTAAACACCTTTTTTTTTTTTTTGGTCTAGAACTGCTGAGCTGGTTCTTGAAACCAGAAGGTAAAGATGAAAAGATGTAATTAGAAAAGGCATCTTGATGGGGTATATAGGACATTGTGAATAATGTGGTCTTGGAAAAGGAAAGCTTGCAAACCAAGTAGACCACTTCCCTCAGGGAGCTCCTACAGTGTTGGAGGCCCACAAAAGAGTTTCTGCAGTGGAGGTTTAAAGTGTGGGTGGACAGTCACAAAAATGTCATCAGCCCTATTAGACCACCTGCCATTGGTGGCTTGGGTCATAGAATTTAATAAAGTATTGAGTGTAGCTAATCTAAAATAGTCACTCTGTAATAATAATTGCTGGCATTTTTCAAGCATTTAATGTGTCAGGCACATGCTCTTAGGTCCTTACCCTCAATTTAATTGCTTAATTTTCATGACCCTATGAAGTAAGTGTTCCACGTTTAACAGATGAAGAAAATAAAGCTCTGGTAGATTTAATAATCTGTTCAAGTCTTGTGCCAGAAAATGGCAAAGGTGAGATTCATACCCAAGCTGCCTGTGAAATCAAGCATGAGTATATAATCATATTCAACCCAGGCCAATTATATAGCCATATGTAATCCTGCACTGGTTTGTTTTATTCTAATGTTAACCAGGAATGCTTGGTATGAAAAATAGAAGGCTTGATCCAATCTAGTTACATAGGCTTATTAGGAAAAGACCCTCACTGCTTATTTGTCTTCTTTAGAGACAAAATGAGATGGGGAAGTTAGAAAATTCAATTAAGCATAGGGAAAACTTCTTGACAATGAGAGTAGTTAAATGCCAAGATAATTTCCATATTCTGCTCTTGTATGTTTTAGGGACATGTTAGTCAACTTTGTTGCTGTGGCCAAAATACCTGACACAAAGTAGAAAATTTTTTATTTTGGCTCACAATTTTCAGAAATTTCAGTCCATGGTCCGCCAGCTCCATTGCTTTGGACCTAAGTTGAGACAGAACATTTTGACTGAAGGGCATGATGGAGGAAAGATACTCAGTTCATGGCAGCGAGAAAACTAGCCCAAAATAGTGGAATAGGGACTTGTATCAGAATCTCTCTAGCTTTGTAACCCATGTGGTAGCTCAATTGCTGTTGTCCCTTAGTATCTGAGAGAGGATGGGTGCCAGGACCACCCCTGCTCAGACACCAAAATCCACGGTTGCCCAAATTCATTATGTAAAATGGTATAATATTTGCATCTAACCTACACATATCCCCCACATGCTTTAAATCATCTCTAGGTTACTTATAACATCTAATGCAATGCTAATGCTCTACAAATACTAATCATACTATATTGTTTAGGGTATCATGATGAGAAGGAATTCTATAGATGTATGTTCAAACATAGGCTTTTATTTCAAATATTTTTCATCTGAGATTAGTTGAATCAGCAGATAGGAAACCTGCATTACAGAGCTCCAACTGTCATGCGAGAAACTGCCCTGTAACATTGGGTATAGGTTATTTCCATAACACCTTGGCAAACAGCATATGTGGGCTTCAGAATCAAAGACATGTATTCATACCTTACATCTTCCTGTAATAGATTTGTATCTTTGCACAAATTACTCAAATTGCTAAGCTTGTTTTCTTGGAGGTGAAAAAAAGGTGATAGTACCCGCTTTTTATTTTTTGTAGTACCTACAGGATTAATTCAGTCATTCAAATGAGGATAGATTGGTAACACAGTGCATGACAAACAGTTAGTGCTCAGTGAATGTTAGGTCCCACAGGAGTTGCACAGGAATACTTAAGACCATTCCTGTAGTGACAAGAGAGTCTGTCAGAAACTTTGGTTTGCTTTAAGAAAAATTAATATTCAAAACCAGGAATTTATAAAACAAATTAACTCAGAAGTGATTGTTTACTTTTAGAAAGTAATCATTCAATTTTAATCAGTGTTTTTCCAATTTTAGTGAACATAAGAATTACCGAGGGAGCTTGTTGAAAATGCCATATCCCCGGGTGCGCACCTCAAAAGGTTTTCTTTCAGTAGAGCTGCTGATAAGCACAGGTGTTCACATTTGAACATGAAACACTCTCCCTTCCCAGGTGACTCCGCCAACAAACTGCTCAGTGCACAGTAGAAAATTTTCCTGTGTATTCCTTTTAGCTTTGTTTATGGAGAATTTTGTGCAGATATAAAAGTAAATAGGATAGTATAAAGAATTCTACATACTTACCGACCAACTATGAAAAGATCAACCCATGGTGAATTCTGCCCCATTCACACCTCCTGCCACTCTTTATCCCCATGTTATTTTGAATTAAACTCCAGGAATCATTTCATCTGTAAATATTTATTTATCTTTAAATAATAAGGACTCTTTTATAACACTATACATAATATAATACAATATAGTATATTGGCTCTAAAAAATGTAAGCCACATTATCATTGTCACAGATAAAAATAATTCCTTATCAAATATCTAGTCAAGTGTTCAAATTGTCTCTTAAATATCACTTTTGTTTTTTAAGTTTGATATTTGAATCAGGATTCAAATACTTTCCATACCTTGGCCAGTATACTTCTAAGCAATTTAATCTACAGATTTACCCCCCCTCCCATCTCTCACTTTTCTCCCCTTTGCAAACTGTGGCTTAAAGAAGTTGGATTGCCAGAGCCAGAAAACTTTTTCCTATAAAGGGCCAGATAGTAATAATCATAGGTTTTATAAATCAGATGTGGCTTCTTTACATGTATTCTTCTTTATTTTATATTTACATCCTTTTAAAAGTATAAAAGCCATTCTTAGCCTTTAGGCCAAGTTTTCTGACATGGCTGTGCTGTCCAATAAGGTTGCCACTAACCAAATTTAAATTCAAAATAAATGACTATTTGAATTAAAAATAAAGTTGGATAAGATAAGAATTCACTATTTCAGCTGCATTAATCACACTTTAGGTGCTCAGAAACCACACTGTTGGTGGCTACCGTATTGGACAGCAGGAGTTATATAGTATTTCCATTGCTGCAGAAAGCTATTGGACAGCACTGATAGTTTCCCCAGGTCTAGATTTTGCAATCCCATTTCCGTGGTGTAGTTTAGCATGTTCCTCCCTTTGTCCTTTTTGTATTGCTCTAATAGAATACTACAGACTGAGTATTTTATAAAGAAAAGACTCTTTACAGTCCTGGAAGACTGTATTACCTCCCTGTAATATCATATGATTTTACCTAGATCTAAACATTTAATCTTTGGATTAGACTTGAATCCATGAATTTTAAAAGGAAGAAAAAATGCTGACTAATAATATTCTAGCAGATAATAGAGCTGTTATTTAATTTCAGAAATGTTAGGCATAAACCAGTGTTTAGACACTTAGATATAGTTTAATTCCAAGGAGAAAAAAATATATAAATTTTCAAGTAACAAATATTAGGTTGAAATATTCTAAAATTTTACATTTATCTCTACTGTAAGTGAATATGATCAATTCTCAGCAATAAACTGAAGAAAAAGAGAAGTGCTGGCTTTAGCAGTTGATGAAATTATAAGCACCAAAATTCAGTCTCCCTCTTGCTTTAAGATGAAATCCAGTTTTCAAGAAGCGTAAACTGTGTGTCCACAAATATGATTATTTTATTCTCACAGAGACTATCTCATAATTTAGTAAACTACTTCTGATTACATGCTTATTACTCATAAAAACAATGCAGGCTTTATGTTAATTCTTAAAAAGAGTAACATTGCTTTTTTTTTGGTTCTGAGAATGTATTTGGCAATTTAGTGCATCAACATACACTATCCTTGTGATTTAAAACCCTAAATAAATTAAACTCTTTCGGTTTTCTTAATCAATACTGAGTCATGTTCTTTTTAGAAGATATTTTTAAAGAAAGCTCACTGTTTAAAATGTTTCCTTTAATTTTCAAATAAGAAAAGATAACATCTTTGTATAGTTAAGGAACCAAAATATCCAGATCACTGACTATGAAGGTATAGTCCCTGATCTAAGGGTTTGTATTCATTTTCTTGCTTTTAGGACTTAATTCTTAAAACCATACATTTTCAGTAAAATATTTAGTTCAGTTTCCCCAGAATCTTAGCAAGGTCTGTGAAATTGTCTTGGAGGGCTTTGATATCAGATATATTCTTACACTGGGTAACAAATCTTACTTCAAAAAGTTTACTTTTTAAAACTCTCTTTTCAAGGTCTAAGCATTTTGAGGTAAATATTTAGTTTTGGAAAATGTCACCTATGTAATGAGAAAGGAGTTAAATCTTGTTTGGGTTACTTCACCATCCCCCTAAATATTGATTCGTAAACATTCTTCTCATTCTTTGTTTTTTTCCCATAATGTCATCATATGTTCCTCCATCTGCTTTGATCAACTACATTGCTGATACCTAAGCTATTTGAGTTTTAGTTGGTACCAACCTAGGGCTTCCTGGGCAGAGAATCCTCTTTCTTTCTTTTTTTTTTTTTTAATATTTTATTCACATTTTAGTTTTCGGCAGACACAACATCTTTGTATGTGGTGCTGAGGATCGAACCCGGGCCGCACCCATGCCAGAAGAGCGGGCTACTGCTTGAGCCACATCCCCAGCCCCAGAGAATCCTCTTTCATCAACCTGGAATAGTAACTCTAGAAATTGCCATTGCAAATGTTCAATCAGAGCCAAAACAAAACAAATCTTTGGTTTCATGTTCCTATGAATAGTAGCTGCCTAAACACATAGTCTCTTAAGTCTGTTTTGCATTGCTATTACAGAATACCCGACACTGGATGGTATATACATAAAAGAGCTTATTTAGCTCACCATTCTGGTGGATGGAAAGTCCAGCAGCATGGTGCCAGTGTCTGACAAGGGTCACCCCTGTCCAAATCACAACATGGCAGAGAAACAGAAAGGGAACCAGCTGCACATAGAAGGAGCAGGTATGCGAGCAAGGAAGCAGGAGAGCAGGGAGGGGCCAAGCTTGCTGTTTTATAATGTCCAGCTTACAAGACACTCCCCACTCAGCAAGAGCAGCGTGAATCGCTTTTGAGGCTGTCATGACCCAGTCTCCTCTCACTAGGCCTTGAAGATTCCACCACCCTTCAGAATCACCACATTACAGACCAAGCTTTCTGCACATGGACCCTTGAAGAACAAGCTCAAACCCTAGCACGTGGGTACCTTTCTTTTCCTGGTTCTTTAGTTCTCTGAAATAACTTAGAACCCTGTTAGCCCATGGCCACTGCTGAAGGAGAATTCCAACACAGTCCACATCCTTCTTAAACTTTAAGAGAGCTGGGTCGGCCCTATGAGGTTTAGGGTTCCACTGGTATTGAGCCCCATTTGCCACATCAGGCTCCTACAAGTCAGAGCTCTTTTCATTTCCTTTCTTCCCTACTTTTACCACATACCCTGTCTTCAAAGCCTGTTTCTGTTTGAAACAGTGTATATCTTGCTTCTGTCCATTTTCCAATGTCTCATCATTTCTATCTCAGTTATCTACCTCTCCCTCCAGCATCACATTCTATACTCAGTCCTTTATGTCTCTTCCAAAGTAATTTTTTCTGCCAGCTAATTCAGTGCTGTCACAGTTTTCATCAAAATTCTATATCGGCTGACCATTACCATCCGTGGTACTCAAAATTTGTGACCGTACATCAAGCTGGCCTAGGCCACACCATCTATCCACTCGACAGTATCAGTCAGCATAATGCAATGAAAGTTGCCAAGCCAACTTACAGTTGACTTCAGCCAGGTTTTCTCTCTGCTTCTGCATCTGCTCCTTGTTCTTTTGTTACTAGCCTTCTTCCCAAATCTTGAAGAATTCTTACCCAGTGCTTTAAGTGACATTGGCCTTCAGTGCTATTTATTGTATAGATAGCTTATCAGTGCTTTATAATATTAGACTTGTTCTTTTTTTTTTTTTTTCTAGTTCTTGGGTTATACAGTTTACCTTTTAATTTTCATGCCAGTGTTTTAATCAACTTTTTCATCCCTGTGGCCAAAAGATCTGGCAAGAGCAACTTAGAAAATAGAAAGTTTATTTGGGGCTCATGGTTTCAGAAGTCTCAGTCTGTAAATGGTCAGGTCCATAGCTGTGGACCTGAGGTGAAGCAGAAAATCAGGGTGGAAGGGACATGGTAGAGGAAAGCAGTTCAGGACATGGCACTAAGGAAACACAGCTCCACTCACCAGAGACAAAACAGGCAAGCCCCCAGTGACCTATTCCTCCAGCTACACCCTATCTTCTTATAGTTACTGTCCAGTTAATCCATATCAGTAGTTTAATCTGCTGATTAGATTAAGGCTTTCATAAACCAATCATTTCACCTCTGAAAATGCTTGCATTGTCTCACACATGAGCTTCTGGGGACACCTCATTTTTAAACCATAACAGCCAGTATATATCTATCACATTATTAATGATAATATCTACTATAATATTATTCAGGATTTATGGCATATGCTTCCTGGTGGACCACAGGCAGGTGTTTTATAAATATCCACTTTAACTTTTTTCCCCCCCACTTTTAAATAGTGTTTAAGGTTTATGTAATTACTAAGTATTTTATGTTCTGTTTTTCTAGTAGTATGTGCATGTGTATGTGTTAAAACGTAACATGAAAGGACTATGATCTTGATCACTGACTGTGTAACCTTATAGATAACTACTTAACATGTTATTTAACCTATTCTAAACCTCAGTTTCTGATTTGTAAATTAAGCATGATAAAATCTACCTTAGAGGGGGGTGTTAGAAAGATAAAGGGAAAAAATACGTATTCAGAGTTCTTAGTGTAATGCTTAACAAATAAAAGATGCTTTCGAAATGGACATTTTTAATTATTAGTCTAGAGGCTATGGTCTTAATTAAGTGGGAAAAGGATAGTTCTTACCACATTAATATCTTTCTGTCTCTAGGTTGAATATATTTCAGGAAAGGTTTTTTTCACCACCTCTTCTGATTTGAATATGCTAAAGAAATTAAAATCTGCAGAAAGATTATTTTTGCTGATTAAAAAGCAGTCTCCATTTACTGTTTCTTCTCCACGTAAAGGTACAGTGTATGCCTATTTGCTTTTTATCCACTTAATACATTGAACTCCAAAGTTTTCTATGTAATAATTAATATGTAACAACTTCACATTCATAAGTCATTCATACAAATGGCATCATTAGTTATGTTTTTTTTTCCTGACATTATCACATAATGATAGTGATATCTATTTTTTTCCTTTTTCCAATCTGTTGTCTGTCTCCTGAGATTTTTATGTCCAAAGTCATATTTTTTTCTTTGGGAATTATGGTCAGGCAACTTCTCTAGATGTAAATTTGGTCATTTGCATTTATCTGCATTTAGAAGCATGTAATAACTCCAAATGTATTATTTTAATAATAAGTTGGTGAAAACTGTCACCTTATAAATTTTAATTGAGTAATAGGACCTTAAATTTATTTCAATAAATTTCTACCCATTTATATTTTATAAATATGCTGTGAAAATAAATTAAGAATCTTGATCAAAGCAGCAAAAAGGGCCAGACACTGCAGGATTAAACACTGCCTTATACTTCATTTTGGTTGCTGATGTGCACAAGAGATCATGTAATTATATATTCTCTAATAAACTACTTCAAGAAGGATACAAATGACAAGAAATAAGACTGGGCAGGAAAAAATATTTTAAAGCAAATCCCAAGGTATTATCTTGTGGGGTTAATATAATTTCATCCCAGTTTGCCACCTACCTTCATCTTTAGGGAAGTGCAGTAATTACTTTTGGGTCATCTTGATGATCCTTATTCATCAAGAAAAGATTAAATTTTACTGAACATGTTGGCAGTCCTTAAGTTTTGAATGGATCGTGTATATGAAGTTTCACTTATGAAAACTCATTTTAAGATACATGCTAATGTTGTATAACCCCAAGATTTAGCTGCTCCAATTTCTGAACTCTGTATTTTACAATTTATTCTTTTTTTTTAAACCTTAATTTTTATAGGCAAGATCACCATTATTTAAAAGACTCTAGTCTGTGTATTTATTCATGAGATACATATATTTATTATCATAGGATAAATGAATTTGTTATATGAGAATTTTAATGCAATATTGATGCTGTGTATATAAGAATTAACTTAATCTGCATAATATTCTTATGACAAATTATATAAGTTCCATATGAAAGTGAAATTTTATTCATGTAACAATTCAATAAACTTATTTTAAAGAAAGTAATGAGATTTGGGAGTAATGAGTGTATAAATGGTCTTTAAAGGGATATGGGTTAAAGTGAGATTTTATTTATTTAGGAAAAATACTTAATGAAATACAAAAACTTATAAATGATGATCCAGGAAGTTGGTTGGATACCATTTCAATTTGGAAAAATCTTCTTGAACTTGATACAAAAAAGGAAACACTTTCTCAAAGGGCTTCTAACCCACTAAAAAGAAAAATGGGAGAAAATGAAATTATTGCTAAGAAATTAAAAGTAGAAGAAATGCAAAAGATTGAAACAACTCATAAGGAATGCCAGCTGGAAAAACAAATAGAAGAAAATGCACTCGAGCAAAGAGATTCTGTCACTGGCCAAGAAACACTTCAAGAAGAAGAATGTCAGAATGATGTAGGGAAAGCAGTTGATGCTCATAACCAGGACGACTTGACTTTCCGGGTTTCTTGTCGCTGTAGTGGAACTATCGGAAAAGCCTTTACTGCACAGGTATGCTTACCTCCTGATGCGGGGGTCCCATTTTCTAAAAGAATGAATTGATCACTCCTGAGATTTACAATGAGAGGCAGCCCTCCCATAGGACAGATAAATAAGCCCAGGATATAATTAGGTTTAATCTTACTTGACTCAATACCTTCAAGATTGCATTTCCCCTTTTAACTTACCCCTAGTATCTAAAAGGAGTGGCATACCATTCCATGTAATGACCTCCTTTTATTTTGTGCCTAAAGGTTTTCTTAAATTCATAGATGTCCTTTGCATTTGGAAACCCTGATGCCATGGTCTTCAGCTTTGTAGGGGCTCTCTTTTATACATTTTTTTTCTTATTGGGTGGCTACTTTGCACTAGGTACTATAGTGGTATTTTCCTTAGGACCTACAACCACAAATACACAGGAGGACTCCACACTTCAGGGAAGAGTGGACACCACAGTTTCCACAGAACCTTATTGGTTGACCCTTACAGAGTTCAGTGATACAAAGGGCATTGGTCTGAGTTCTTTAGTGAACTTTAGAATCAAATCCTAAAAGTGGGGTTTAATGATACTGTTCTGGTAATTTGTAAACAGGATGATAATATCTGAAATGGTTAATCTTTCATCTTGCTTTCGTTTCGTACAACTTAGAATGGCCGTATTCATCAGATCATGATCTTGTGATTTTGTATACATAAAATTGCAAGAATAGATGTTATTCATGTGTAGACATTAATGCCATAGGTATATTGAGGAGTAAGGGAGATAAAATATAGCCTTATTGCCTTGAATAGAAAATGCTTCAGAGTAACATTTTAATATTGGGATCCTAAATTATCATCAGATAATCTGACTTGATTTTTCTATAACACTTGATTTTCTATAAATTTTTGCTTCTCTTTAAATTTCAGATTTTCATTTTTAATATATTTTCTATAACTTGCTACTTTGCAGGAGATAGGAAGAGTAATTGGAATTGCTCTTATGAAGCAGTTTGGATGGAAAACAGATTTGAGGACTCCAAATTTAGAGGTAATGAATATTCTTTTTAATTTATATACATATAACCTATTCTTATCATACTTTTCAGTTGTTAAAATCCATGTCTGTACGGATTCAATAGTCTAGTTTGTCTTTAACAGTAGAAAAGTGCAAACAGTTTTTCTAGTAGTTTCACTGTGAAAATGCTTTATCCAAATTTAAAAAGAAAAGACACTTAGAAGGAAGGAAGTTGTTTGTTCACAGCTGAAGAATAAAGTACCCATTGCAAGGTTGCAGAGATGCTCTCTACAGTTTCTATAATACATAACAAGTCTCTGATAAGAAATTCTAGCTGTTGTTTAAAGTCAATAGCAACAAGAAGGCCTGCATAAAATTTAATAGTATTGTTACATGGAGTAGCAGAAATTATTCTTCTCTTTGTTTTGAAAACCATCTCATGAATTTGACAGATAGTCATTTTCATGATTTATTAATTCATAAATTAATTGCTTGTTATATTGCTCTAAATGGAGTAATAACTAGCCAACTCAAAACACTTTATGGTTTTTTTTTTCAGTTTTATAGTTCTATAGTTTTAGTTTTAGTTGATATTTTTCAATTTTTAAAAAATAACACCTGGTATATATCCATCTTTTCATGAAAAATATTTTGATGCCCCTGAATAAGGTGTCTTATACCCATCCCGCCTTTTCAGTTCTCTTTCCTTCTTCTTCCCACTTTCCTTTTTTGTCTCCCCGTCTTACTGTCAGAATTACTGTTTTCTCATAGCTGAGCTTATAAAAATAGCAAATTTAATTTCTACAAGCCTTAATGAAATCAATAATAGCTATAACTGTAAAAAACAATCATACAAAATAAAAAATTGACAACACTAAAATCACATGTAATAAAATTTGTGACTGAAAATTGACAGGAGAATCAAATCTTAACAAATTTTGTTTGGCAAGTTGATAGAAAAAAATTTTATAATGGAGAAGCTGTTTTTAATATTTGATATGTAAAAAGAAGATCAATCAAAAATATATCATATCTTTGGTATAAATTATAAATAGAAAAGAATTTTAATAAATAATATTGCTACAGTGCATGCTGTGTAAAAATTGGAAAGTTTAACTGTGATGTTTCAGTTGATCAAAGAATTAAGTTTCTAAAATGAGTCACTTTAGATAATTATTTTTTAGGAAAATATATCAATATTGGAACAATTCTGACTAA